>NC_138966.1:94718750-96020000 GCF_055761805.1 Camellia sinensis | reverse complement strand
ACGGCACCAACTGATGATACTACAAGAGACTTGGACAGGTCGGACTGATCCACACTTCTCCAACCGATATCCGGGTGATCAAGCCCACCAGAGAACCTGCACAAGAGTTCAACGGGGAACGGGAAGTCCCCTAGCGAACCCTTCGACGAGCAAGTTAGAAAGAGAAGTGGATTGTAGAGATAGATTAGAGATAGAAAAGCTTAACCTTCTTTTTGTCTTCAACGTCTGCTTATATCCTCTGGTAATCATTTCGTTGTCCCTTCCGACCTGTCACCTTGACCGAAAGTCTATGCTGTAGCTTTCCTTGTTCAGGGTGAGGGTGTGCCGTCCTGACGGAGAGGGGTTATCACAATAAATGCTGTAAGGGGGCCTCATTAATGGCGATGTGCCGTGACAATAACTTTGCAGATCTTTGTCTGCTGATGTGGCTTGCCCTTCTCTTGCCATGTGTCTTCATGTCATTGGCTCTTATTGCTACATGGGGCTTCAGTAGTGTTGGGCTTTAGTATTTAGGATATGTATTGGGCCCTAAATGGTGGGCTATAACCTTTATGGGCCTACCCATGTCAGTAGTACCTTATTCCCAAGTGCAGCTTTAGTCCAACAAAGGGAATTATGAAGAGTATGAGGGATGTGAGAGACCGGTAGGGTGAATGTTGACCGAGAGGGGTGACCGACCACGAGGAGAGCCGACCGCGAAGGGTGGCCAAATGGAGAGACCGACCATGAGGAAGGCCGACCGCGAAGGGTGGTCGAGCGGGGAGACAGACCATGAGGAGGGACGACTGCGAAGGGTGGCCAAGCGGAGGGAACGACCATGAGGAAGGCCGACCATGAAGGGTGTCTGAGCGGAGGGACGACCGCGAAGGGTGGGGCGGTGGGGCGCGGGGCTCGAGAGGCGGCGGGGCACGTGTTGAAGTAAAGTGGAATAGACAGGGAAGGGGAAAGGGGCAGTGGATCGTGGTCGTACACGTGGTAGAATCGCATAGTGGGGGAGGTTAGGCGTTGGGTAATAAGTGAAACGATAGGTCATTGTAGGGTATTAAAAAGACAGTTTTGGCAGATTTTTGAAAATTTTCAAACTGGCAAAAATTAATTGTGACCCTTGGAATACGGGCAAACCTTGGGTGTTTGGTATTATCCGTTTTACGTACCTCTTTGCAAACAACCAAAATATTCCAAATGTCAACTCCTTCGTTGCTAGCGATACACCCTTGCGACACTTTGTAAATTTTCTCGCGCCCGCATCCGAAGCCATTCGCAGACATACCACAGAAATGGCCCAAGAGGAAGCTGCAACCACCGGGGTTGACCCGTTAGGGGACAACGATGCGGTGGATTTGGCGGAGCAATATAGGACGGCTGGGCGAGTGGGGAGAGGGGGGAAACCGGCGGGACGACCTCATTCGTCCACCATGATAGCAGCTCCGAAGTCAATCAGCCAGGCGGAACCAGATCACTGGCATACGAAGGTCGACAAGTCGACTGTTACTGCGGAGGAGTTGGAGGGTATGTGCAAAAAATACCAGGTTCCCGCCGAAATAGAGTTAATGCTGCCGACGCCAACGGAGAGGCCATCCGACGGCCGGCCGGGGGAGTTTGCCCTCTACGATGAGGCATTTAAGGGAGGGTTGAGGTTGCCGCTTCCGCAGATAGTAGTGGATGTCCTAAACTGATTGGAGGTGGCGCTGGGTCAACTAATGCCCAATGCATGGAAGATTGTACTGGCCTGTGCAAGTGCATGGCCGGGAGCGAACGAAGGAGAGGCTATGACGGTGGATGAGTTCTTTGCGTGCTATAAGGCCTCAGGCTAGCAAGAAACTTGGGTCACTTTGCAGGTGGTAGCAAGGAGGGGACTGGTGGTAGGGTTGCCATCATCAATCAAAGGGTAGAGGCTGCGATGGTTCTACGTGTTCGCAAACGGGGAAGTTGAAGTGCGTACGGTGTGGAGAGTGCCCACCAAGTCTATGGAGCCAAGGTTGGGGGCGGCAGCGGAGGAGAGGGTGAAGAAAGTGAAGGCATGGTGGGAGAAGTAGGGCTCCAGATGGGACGATCTCGTTCAGCCGTCAGCCTTGTTTTTCGCAAGGTTGGGCCCTCAGCCGACCGGTGAAGATCTGGAACCGGCAGAGCTAGAAGCGAGGAGAAAAGTGCAAGAGGCGAAGGATTGGACCATTTTCGCCAAGGCCAATCAGTTTAAAGAAGCACAGTTAGGCCAGCCACCAAAACCGGTCGCGAGGGAGAGAATCCGACCACGCCCCAAGCCGCTGGGGGAAAAGGACTTGGGCAGTTTTGAGCCACGACCGCCCCCAGCTGATCCGGTAAAGGAAAGGGCAAACAAGGAGGGGGAGGCTTTGAAAAAAAAGAAGAAGATGAGGGTTGCCCTTAAGAGGGCTTCAGATGTGCCTGGGTTGAAAAAGATAAGGGTTGGTGGGGAGGTTACCTCCATGGCGGAGGAGAGGGGAGTGGGGGCTACACTAGAAGGGGTGGTTGTCCCAGAGGCGCAGGGGGAGAAGAGTCAAGGGGGCCAAGAGGGAGAAGAGCACGTGAGCGCCCTGGGCCCCAAGATGCAATTGAAAAGTGGGTCAACTGACCCTGAGGAAGTGATGGAGCAACAACCCAAGGGGGGTCCTGCACCCCAAGGAGAGGGGGTCAAGGTGAAGTATGCCATCTACCATGCCCCCGCAGTGTCTGGGTGACTGGAGGGAGAAAGAGGCCCAGCCAGGACAGCTGCAGATCTTCTTTTGGGGGTAATAGACGAAGGAGTCGTGCACTCTGTGGCCAGGTTCAATGAGGCTGAGCTGTTAAGGGGGCTGTGCTCTGCCAAAATAAAGGCGACCACTTTGGCAGGGGCTCTGCCGAGAAAGGCAGCGGCTGCAAAAGGTGAAGTGAAACCTGTGAAGGCAAAGTTGGAGGAGGCGAAGGCCCAACTTAAAAGTTTTAAGAAGGAGAGCGCAGGTTAGAGGAAGGCTACGCGAAGTGCGTGTGCCAGGGGGTTGGAGGAGGTTCAGAAAGCGAAGAAGATGGAGGTTTTGGCGATCGTGCAAGGCAATGTTGCCGATCGTGCCCATGCTAAGCTGTGTGTAGTGGAGCTGGAGGACGAACGTCGTAAGGTGGTGTCGCTCGAGTTCCAGCTGGCTGGCGAGCAGAAGAAGCTGGAAGATGCTCAAAATGCCTGCACAGTCGCCAACGAGCGTTTTGAAGAGGCCATGACCAACAATGAAGATCTGCGCGCCCAGTGAATCAAAGAGAAGGAAGAAGCAGACCTGAAGATCGCCGGGTTAGAGAGAGATCTTGCGAACGAACGCGCCAAGGCTGCGGCAGAAAAGGCAGGGCTGGAGAAGAAGTTGGGAGAGGAGAAAACCAAGTCAGCCTCAGAGAGGGCAGCATACCCCGATTTGTACATCGCAGCAGTAGAGCAGGTCAAGGGGTCTGCTGACTTTCAGATGGCTATCGATGCTGCGATTGCCAGCCACCTGGCGAGAGAAGGGTCTGGGGGGGCTGGCCCGTCGGGGGCAACCGCTAGGGGAAGGAGTGAAGAAAAAGTAATCCAGAGCTTCCAGCGGTCGGACTTGTACAAACATGAAATGGCTGAGTTCTGGGACAGTGGGTGGAAGATGTTCAAGCGTAAAGCTGAAGAGCTGTTCCCAGACTTAGACTTTAGTAGTGTCAAGATCGACGAAGACGACGTGGCCCAGACCCCCCTAGATGAGGGCGTTGAAGAAGAAGATCTCATCGCAAATGAAAAGGAGTGAGTGGGGTGGAGAAAAGTTGTACGCAGAGTTTTTTTTTTTTTTGAATTGTTGTAATAAACTTATGTACAAGCTTGTGAATGAATAAAATTATGAATTGTGTTTGGCATACTGTTTTTATGTGTGTGTGTAATTCTGCAATGAATGAGAATGGTGACTTGCACAAACTGTAAGAATGTAAGGATGCTAAAAATGTAATTGCTTGTGTACAAATCATTGTGAAGTTCAAAATGTAAGAATGTTAAAAAGTTTGACGGTTCAAATCATGACCCAAAGATGGAGTTAGTCTGGCTTGTAAGGGTCCCCAAGAGTGAAATTTTTAAATCACGGCGTAAAGGTGTTGATAAATGAAAGATTAAGTTGGGAAATGAAAGTCAAAAACAAAAAACGTAAAGAGTGTTGTAAAAACATGGACCTGAAATTTGACTAAGTATGGCCACTATGCCATAACCATGAAGTTTACATGGATGGCCTTGATCGAGCTCCTCATTCGCACTCAGTTTGGGTTGAGCTATGATTAACTAATTCTTCAAGTAATTTAGTAGCTTTAAGTAACTCAGTCTGGCTGAGCTCTTCGTGCTCAGTCTGGCTGAGGCTTTAAGTAACTTGGTCTGGCTGAGGCTTTAAGTCACTCAGTCTGGCCGAGCTCTTTATGCTCGGTCTGGCTGAGGCTTTAAGTAACTCAGTCTGGCCGAGCTCCTTATGCTCAGTCTGGCTGAGGCTTTAAGTCACTCAGTCTGGCTGAGGCTTTGCATGCTCAATCTGGCTGAGGCTTTAAGTAACTCGGTCTGGCCGAGCTCTTCATGCTCAGTCTGGCTGAGGCTTTAAGTAACTTGGTCTGGTCGAGCTCTTCATGCTCAGTCTAGCTTAGGCTTTAAGTAATTCGGTCTGGCCGAGCTCTTCATACTCAGTCTGGCTGAGACTTTAAGTAACTCAGTCTAGCCGAGCTCTTCATGCTCAGTCTGGCGAAGGCTTTAAGTCACTCAGTCTGGTTGAGGCTTTGCATGCTCAGTCTGGCTGAGGCTTTAAGTAACTCGGTCTGGCCGAGCTCTTCATGCTCAGTTTGGTTAAGGCTGCGATCAAAGCGTTATTGGAATACAACACAGATAACTGAGATATAAGTTTGTTGTCATTAAAGTGCAACCCATGTGATCAGAAATTTACATCATGTGAGATAAGAACAAGAACATTCAAGTCTGTAAATAGCCAAGAAGAAAATACAATAACTGATCAGTACAAGAATGAAAAATTATTGAAAGTAACGCTTCAAGTGCTCGGCGTTCATATATTTTTGGGCTTTGGAGAGTAGGGTTGCCATGAAGGTCGGGGGGCTTTTTGAGAGGGAGAAGAGGAAGTCAGATGACCGCAAACCAGCCATGGAAGCTGTAAGGATGACTTTGTCATCGTTTTTCCGCTACCTGCAAGGCTTTAGTGTTGAAGCGGGAAACAAAGCTGCGCAGCGACTCCCCCTCGGTTTGACGAATGTTGAGGAGTTGGGTTGCCGAAAGTCGCTGGCGCTGAGCTCCAATGAAATGGCTGAGGAAGGAGTCACTGAGGTGCTGGAAGGTGGAGACAGAGTCCGCTGGCAGTTGACTAAACCAAAGTCCAGCTGACCCCTTGAGTGTCACGGGGAAAGCCCGACACATAATTTCTTCAGGGAATGCATGGAGGATCATAAGGGTTCTGTAGGTCTCCAAGTGGTCGACTGGGTCCGTCGTACCGTCAAAAGAGTCGATGATGGACATTTTGAACTTGGGAGGTAGAGGCTTGTCCCCGATGGAAGCAACAAATGGGGAGTTGGCTGTGGTAGATGGTTTATGTTGTATGTTCTGCATGACCCCTTGGAGCTGGAGCTTCATGGCTCGGAGTTCTGCGTCCTAGAGTGGGATGTTGTCACCACCGGAGGGCAACGGGGGCTAGACGCTGCTGGCCTCTCCTTCAGGGTCGGTGCCGGGATCGATGGCTGTGGGCCCCATGGTGGCAGGTTTATACTTGGGGAAGGGGGTTGTAAGCCTTCCAAGTTGGGTGGATTAGGCTGCAGGATAGTATGGCTCGAGGCTCGTTCTTGGTTGGAGGTAATATCTGGAGGTGGTGGAGGAGGCATAGGAAGGTTTCTTTGGAGAAGAGCATTAATCAGGGCTTGGTTTTGCTCGGCCAAGCGGTTAATGCTGTTGGTGAGCTCGGTGAAATACGGTGTTTGGTTATTTGGATTAGGGGGGTCGGCTTGATGATCGGGAACATTGGGGTGAGAAGCCATGGATCTAGTCGTGACCATACACCTTGGCAGGTGGTAGGAAAGGGGTTATTGGGGAAGGGCCTCTGGCGACAATGAGCACAACTGGCGCGCAAAGTAAAAGTTTCCCACAGACCACGCCAACTGATGATACTACAAGAGACTTGGACGGGTCGGACTGATCCACGCGTCTCCAACCGGTATCCGGGTGATCAAGCCCACCAGAGAACCTGCACAAGAGTTCAACGAGGAACGGGAAGTCCCCCAGCGAATCCTCCGACGAGCAAGTTAGAAAGAGAAATGGATTGTAGAGATAGATTAGAGATAGAAAAGCTTAACCTTCTTCTTATCTTCAACGTCTGCTTATATCCTCTGGTAATCATTTCGTTGTCCCTTCCGACCTGTCACCTTGGCCGAAAATCTATGCTGTAGCTTCCCTTGTTCAGGGTGAGGGCGTGCCGTCCCGACGGAGAGGGGTTATCGCAATAAATGCTGTAAGGGGGCCTCGTTAATGGTGATGTGCCGTGACAATAACTTTGCAGATCTTTGTCTGCTGATGTGACTTGCCCTTCCTTACCATGTGTCTTGATGTTATTGGTTCTTATTGCTACATGGGGCTTCAATAGTGCTAGGCTCTAGTATTTGGGATATGTATTGGGCCCTAAATGGTGGGCTATAACCTTTATGGGCCTACCCATGTCAAACTTTGGCATCATTACAGCAGGAAGTCAAATCGGACCACACCTTACCCTTATTTTCGGATTTATTGGTTTGGCAGCCAAAAGACAAAGGTTCGTCGAGATAATTTATAAACCCTTAGACTTCTTACTGTTCTCAGGAATACTCGAGGACAAGAAACAAAGTACTTGGGGGGGGGGGGTCACAATTACCTCAATTAGACAGTTAACCACATGGTATCACCACAATCAATTACTTAGTTATGAAACTCACCCATACATAACTCATCATTCACAACCACCATGGTTACAAAGTCTAGAGAGTTGGAATGAAAGAGTGATAGTGGAGATTTTCATGGGATGCTCTATCGTATTCATTCTCTCTCTCTCTCTCGTTTACTTGCTTTGATCTTTCAGCCAACCACCATTCCTCTATCTTCTTGAATCTAGTTTGATTGTCAACAAATATCTAGTTTCTCTTTTCCATTTTCGAAGGAATCCATTGTTTCTGGCGAAGTTTATCGTATTCGACGAGTTTTTTGACGAAATTATCATTTTCAATGAACTTTCTTAAATCCATCTTATACACACAATAATGTGACTTATCGTGGTCATTTTTTTTTCAAAATAAAACAACATTAAAAGTAAATTTATTTATAATGATAGCATTGTCACATTATTTATGTGAAGTTTTTTTTATATGAATAGAATTTTTCTTTTCAAATATATTTTCCAACAAACTCTTCATTTTTTGTTTCTTTTTCTATTGTATTTAAATTTTCTTTATTATTCTTTTAAAAATCATATTTTTTCAAATGTACATATTTTTCAATTGTGATATTTTTTAAAATGGATACTATATTTTTCAAATAGACACTTTTACAACAATCATATTTTTCAAACAGAAAATGCAAAACCATTGTAATGTTTATACAAAATTTGCTACAACAATAATGTGATAGTGTATGGGAAAGAAATAAACCTTCTCGTATAATCCTGTTGATCAAGTTTGCGCTCCTCCGTACGACAACGCTTTATTACCTGAAAAACACAAACGTGAGCTAGCCGGCGGGTGTGTGCCGGAAACTTCTCCGATGCCTAAGTCAGTAAGCTTGACAAATAGACAAAAGCTCTGTGTATTCAGAAAACAAAGTTGTGTTACCCCTCCAAAGGTGATGTTTGTGAGCTTTTATAGGTTTTGTGTGGCACAATCCTAGTAGGGCTTCTACTCCTCCATGCAGAGTCCTCCTAGGATTCATACTCCTGAAAGATAATGCTTATCCTTCAACACCCCCCTCACTGCTTAAACCAAGTGAGATGGTTTTACCATGGCCGAAATCCAATATGACCGAAGTAATCATGGTTATGCTGAGCCACTGAGTGGCCGAACTATCCTTAGTTCGGTTCTTCCTTTCGCTACACCTTATCTCGGTTCTCCCATGTACAAAGAAATGGCGTGGTTAGACCGAGCTACCGAGTAGCAAGGTTCTGACCGTTCTAACCACAATACGCCATGACCGGGCTAACTCTGAGACCAGACTAACTTCAAAGTGTCTTTAGACCGGACTAACTTCAAGTCTCCTCCGGGCCGGACTAGCTTCGAGGTTTTTGGACCGGACTAACTTTACAGCCTTTTTACTTAGCCCTTTGTATTGAGACCCATGACGGCCCATTACCTAGCTCGGCCCAATTTTCATATAAATTACCCTCTCAATTGCCCCTTAATTCCATCTGCATAGCGTGATAGGGATTACCTGTTTTCTCGGTCGAGCTAAGGTCCTTAAGCCTTTCCAGCCGAGCCAAAACCCTTTAGCTTTTCTAACCGAGCTAAAAACCCTTTAACCTATCCAACCGAGCTAAAAAAACCCTTTAGCCTATCCAACCGAGCTAAATTCACGCCGAGCTCTAGCTGTCCGGTCAAAACGTCTCTTCAATTACAGAAACTGAATCGCTTCTCCTTCCTAGGACACGTGGCATGCCCTTACTGGCCTATCGTAGCTGTCACGCCGCCCTCATACTTCGCACGATTTGAACAGTTCCCGCATTTTTTCCCCTTCTCTTTTCACAAAACAACCTTTGGCTAGAGAATCACTTACGCCATTCATTCTTCAACTTCTCTTTCTGAACCTCCATTGCTTCTTCAACCTCTGAGCTTGTGTTCTCCATTGCTGCTGCTCTCATCTCCAATTCTTGCCTCTTCATCTGGTAAGCACTGCACCTTGATCTTGCTTTCCTTGTTTTCGTGCTTTGTTTTGGGTGTTTTTGCAAAACACTTTTTCTTGCTTTATCATGCGTTTTTTAGGAAAAACTTCATAAGAACCTCATGAACTTCATGAAGTAATCCATAAAACAGTGTTTGATCCATATTTACCATATAACCGAACTAGAAAGTAGTTTGTAGTCAATGTCCTTCTATCAGACTTTAACCGAACTAGCACTCTATGTTGGTACCAGTAGTTTCAATAAGTCAACCACTTTTTGATAGACCTTAGCCTAGATAAACGAGCCGAACTAAGTCTGAACGTAGCATACCGAAACCTTACCTTTCGACCGAGCTAGGACTTTGGGGCTAAGCTAACTTTCTAAGTTTTAGACCAAACTCAGAAAGCTGCCCCTAGAGGCTCAACCGGTCTGACTGAGCCTTTTATTTAACCGAGATAATGAATCGCTTGCCTAGACCGAGATATCGCACCCCCAGCTCAATCCGAGCTACTAAGCATCTTGTTGAAACCGAGACAAAACCTGTAGCATCCACATAGCCGAAGTAGGACTCCTATTTTTGCTTTTATTTTGTAGCACGATCCAATGATCTGTGCTTAACCCCTTTGTTTTCCACTTTGCAGACTTAGGTTGCCCAGGCACTCCATTGCGCGCCATACCGAGCTACTGAGCACAATTTTGCCACCGATCTAACTTATTCATAACTTATAAAATAAATGGGGAAGTATAAATTTTTAGTAAATACTCCGGGCGGTCTAGCCAAATTTCGAAAAGATTACAATATACCCGACGACGTCGACCTAATCTTAGCCGAAAAAGATGTCATACCTTGGGGAAACCAGGGCTTTGTACCTTTTATCCTTCTTTCAATAATAGAAACCGGGCTAAGATTTCCAGTCCAACCCCTTATTTGTGAATTCCTTAGGCAAACCAGACTATGCCCAACCCAGCTTTCCACCAACTCCTACCGTATAATAATGGGTATAGCCGAACTAAACCGCCAAGCAGGCATCAACCTCGGTCTAGCCGAAATCTTCCACCAGTATTCCATAGGTTCAAAGGAAGACGGCTGGGTGTACTATCTTAGAATACGCCGTCGACGTGAGAAAATAATAAAAAACACACCGGATAAAAACTTGAATAACGACGATTTTTTCTGGGTGTCTGGGAACTTTGAGGATCACTAAGCCCAGATTCCTGGCCGAAGCATTAATTGGAAAAAAGGAACACTTGGTATAATTACTTCGGTTTTCTTACTATATTTCGGTTTTCAATTTTTCAGCCGAACTAACAGTTGTCTTCTTTTGTAGATTCTTCCCACCTCCAGTCTCTATACAGCTACCCAAATCTAGCGACCTTACGCGCCGCACTACGGTATCCAAAACGTAGTTAGGCCAAGCTGCTAAAGTTTGAACCGACCTATAGATACAGCAGCCGTCGAAAAGCGAGAGTGACCGACTTTCTGCTAGATGAGGCCCCAGAACCGGACCCAATCTTTCCAGAAATTAGACTAATCCCACTGACCGCCGAAGAAGAAATGGCCAAGAGAAATAGAGTCAGGGCCCTCTTGACCGAAACCAACAGACCCGAAGTACCGCCACCAAGCCAAACCCAAGAGACTGTGGTGGCGCTACCAACGCAACAACCTTCTTCATCTCGGTCAAAGAAGCGTGCCCGGACTAACCAACCTGAGCCACGCTTAGTAGATGAGGATGAAACCATCCTTCCGCCGAGCCCCCCACCAATCCCACAACCGGAGCCATCTGACCGATCTGCCTCCAAGTGGGTTCCCAAGCTCACGTTTCAGATCCGAGATATCCAAGATACTGACTCGGTGGTCGCTGAGAAGGATCACATACTGGCTTTCAACCTTGCCAAAAGTGTGTGCCTTCCAAAATACATGGAGCACCACAATCAATTGAACACCAAGTTGAAGGCCATCCGATCTTCAACAAAGTCCATGATCCTGGTAGGTAATTCTCTTCTTTGCTTTTTCATCTTTATCATTTTTTCCATCTTTTAGTTCGGTTAAAAAAGAAAGTTTCTACACTATTGCAGGCCATTCAGAAAAACAACATCGCACGCAAGCGAGTGTTGGAGCTCAGGAGAACTACAAGGGAGGCCATGGCAGAAGCTGAAGCCAAGACCACTGAGCTCAAACAATCACAAGAAAAGATGGCCGAGCTAGAGGCCGAGGTAACTCGCTTAACCGGACTGGTTACCTCGGCTAACTCTGACAAAGAAAGAGCTCTAACCGAAATGAAAGACAAGAATTTGTGGGAGCTCGCAAAGCTTGAAAGTACCAAAGACGCTGAAATAAATGATTTGAAGAAGAAGACTGATGACGCCGAGCAAAAGGGCTACAAAGAAGGCGAGGCTGCTTATGTCCAACAATGTGAGGCAGCAAAGGACTTATTTTTCAAGTGCGGCTGGAGAAGTGCTGTGGAGCAGCTCGGTTGTGGGTCCGAAACTGAGGTCTACAATGCTCTGCAGTAGTTTATTCCGGCCTCATTAACTCAGTATGCTGCATCCGTTCAGCAGCAGTTCCTTGAGAGTTCTGACGACGATGAAGAAAAGCCAACTGATACCTCGGTCGGCAATGTTCCAACAAATCAATCAGCTCGGGCGGAGCACACGGTGGAAGACCTGATCATTGAGCAACCAATCGAGACCGTGCTTTCGACCGAGACCCTACTTGCGACCGAGACCGGGCTCCAGCCAGAAATCGCGCTTCGGGATGATGGTGATGCCGGTCTGGATGCCGAGATAGATGATTTGTTCAACTGATTCCTGTATTTTTCTTTTGCCTTTTGTTTTAGACTTGTAACCGGGCTGCGGCCCCTCCTTTGTATTTGCTCTTTGATGAATGAAAATTTTCTTGTTTTGAACTCTTACTTCGGTTGATCTGCATGTTTGTACTTGTAATGACTTTTCCATGATCTTTTCGCTTCGAACTGTTATCTCGGTTTAAATTCCTGTTTGAGCTTGCTTTCTAATAGTAGTGTGGCCGAGATACTTTATTCTAGTTTTAGCTAAGCAATCTGACTGAATTTACTAGCCAACCACTCTTTAGCCGAAATACGTACTTCGGCTGAAGAGTACCAAGAGTGGTTTAATCCAGTCAACCTTTCTTCAGCCTATACCCTTACTTCGGCTGAAGAGTAATAAGAGTTTAATCTAGCCAACCACTCTTTTAGCCGATGTCTTTACTTCGGCTAAAGAGTACAAAGAGTGGGTTTTAATCCAGCCAACCACTCTTCAGCCATACCCTTACTTCGGCTAAAGGGTAATAAGAGTTGGTTTTAGTCCAGCCAATCTCTAAGTTAGTTTTTCCAGCCAACTTAGAATAGAATGTTTGGTTATTCCGACCAAACGTCCTGCAGCCTGGATCCTTATCATGGGCTTAGGAGGGGTGTTGGTTTAATCCAGCCAACCTCTAAGTTAGTTTTTTTCTAGCGTGTTTGGTTATTCCGACCAAACGTCCTGCAGCCTGGATCCTTATCCTGGGCTTAGGAGGGGTGTTGGTTTAATCCAGCCAACCTCTAAATTAGTTTTTTCTGGCCAACTTAGAATAGCATGTTTGATTATTCCAACCAAACGTCCTGCAAGCCGGATCCTTATCCTGGGCTTAGGAGGGGTGTTGGTTTAATCCAACCAACCTCTAAGTTAGTTTTTCCAGCCAACTTAGAATAGAATGTTTGGTTATTCCGACCAAACGTCCTGCAGCCTGGATCCTTATCCTGGGCTTAGGAGGGGTGTTGGTTTAATCCAGCCAACCTCTAAGTTAGTTTTTTCCAGCCAACTTAAAATAAAATGTTTGATGTGTACCTAACTTCGCTAAAACTAACTTTTACAGAGAACAACTATGCTAAAAAGAATCGATTTGTTTTATTGAGAAAAGGAAGAAAAAAATTACACATGTTTGAAAGGGGAAAGATAAAAATAAAATAACTTGAGATTGGCGGTGTTCCATGGCCTAGGGATTGCTTTGCCGTCCTTGTCTTCCAAGTGGTATGCCCATTTGCCAGCTAATCCGACCACTTTGTAAGGTCCTTCCCAATTTCGCCCTAGCTTGCCATCTCCTAGTATCAAGGTGTTTCCCATCACTTTGCGCAGTACCCAATCTCCGATCTTGAATTGTCTTGGATGCACTGTTTTGTTGTATTTCCTGGATAACTCTTGTTGGTATGAGGCAATGTGAACCAGTG
The DNA here is from genome assembly GCF_055761805.1 of Camellia sinensis. Lineage (NCBI taxonomy): Eukaryota > Viridiplantae > Streptophyta > Magnoliopsida > Ericales > Theaceae > Camellia > Camellia sinensis. The sequence goes on along the minus strand of NC_138966.1, from coordinate 96,006,913 downwards.
CTCTTTCTCTTCTTTCTTCCGCAAGGTCGAGCTCCAATGCTATGGCTTCTCCATTCAAGTCTGGATCTAAATTTTCGCTTCGAATTGTGGGGAGGCCAACTTCCAGTGGGATTACTACTTCCATTCCGTAGGCTAAGGAGAATGGTGTTTCTCCTGTTGATCGTCGAGATGTGGTGCGGTAAGCCCATAAAACATGAGGAAGTTCTTCCGCCCACTTGCCTTTTGCCTTCTCTAACCTTTTCTTCAGTCCATCCAAGACAACCTTGTTTGATGCTTCTGCTTGGCCATTTGCTTGAGGATATGCTGGTGTAGAATTGTAGAACTCTATCTTGTATTCTTCACAAAGGCTTCTAAAGATTTTGCCATCAAACTGGGTATCGTTGTCTGATATAAGGGCTTTAGGTATGCCGAATCAAGTAATGATATTTTTCTAAACAAACTTCTTCACATCTCTTTCCTTGATTAATGCCAATGCTTCTGCTTCCACCCACTTTGTGAAGTAGTCTATTGCTGCGAGAAAGAACTTCCTGTTGCCGGGTGCTGCTGGAAGTGGTCCTACTATGTCCAAGCCCCATAGTGCGAAAGGCCACGGGCTAATTAATGGTAGGAGTTCTCTAGCTGGTTGATGTATTTGGTGTGCGAATTTTTGGCATTTCTCGCACTTCTTCACATATTTCTCTGAGTCTGCCTGCATGTATGGCCACCAGTATCCTTGCGAAATGGCCCTGTAAGCTAGCGATCTTCCTCCTTGATGGCTTCCGCACACCCCTTCGTGTATCTCGTATAAGAATGCTTCCACTTTGCTGGGGTGGACACACTTTAGATAGGGTCCTGAGAACGACTTTTTGTATAATGCCACAGATGGGGAGAGCCAAAATCGCTGTGACTTTGCTCTAATTTTGTTGGCTTCTTTCTTTTCTTCAGGTAGGATGCCATATTTCAAGAATAGTATGATGGGATCCATCCATGAGGGGCCTAAATCGGCGCAGCATATTTCTTCTGCTTCGGGGTCTTCGATGCTTGGTCTTGGTAAATAGTCGATGAGCAATGGATGAGGGATGGATGTATCTGTCATTGAAGCAAAGCGGGCTAGTTCGTCTGCTCTGCCGTTCTCTTCCCTGCCTATCTATTCTATCCTTATTACTTCAAATTTCTTGATCTCTGCTCTGACCAATTCTTGGTACTTGGCCATCCTATCATCCTTTGCCTCATAGTCGCCAGAAATTTGGTTTACCACCAGCTGTGAGTCGCTGTAAACCATTAATTTGGTGGCCTTCATGTAGTATGCTGTTTGATGCTGGGAAGCCAAGGTTGATTGCTTGCTCCACAACCAGGCCGTCTGGTGAGATGAGGACTATGCCAAGTCCTGCACCATGCCGGTTGGATGCTCCATCCACAAAGAGCTTCCACATCTCACCAACGAACAACTTCCAGCAAGTGGAGGGGTCGGATGATGTCGTGGGGTCAAGAATGTTGCCGTTGTTTTCTTTGAGGTCCATGCTTGCTGTCTACCCCTCGCTATCTGATTGTACCAAGTCCTTATTTGTTGATGAGTCTTGGTTTGGTATAGCTTGGTTTGCTTCTTCCTTGCTATCTTTAGTCTGGTCTGCCTTGGAGTCTAACTGAGCACTTTCTGCTAGGGGTTGTGCTATTCCGGCTTCAACTTCCATCCCTAGTTCGGTTGTGTCAGTTAGGTCGACTGGGCAGATATGATGACTTCCAGGAGTAAACTCTGCGACGAAGTCTGCCAAAGATTGGGCCTTTACTGCGGTTCTGGGCTGGAATTTGATGTCGAATTGTCCCAACTCTACTGCCCACTTCAAGATTCGCCCAGAAAAGTTTGTCCTCTCAAACAAAGCTTTTAGTGGGAAAGCTGTGAGGACGACTATGGTGTGGGCGGCCATCATTAAGGCCAATGCTAATTTTTCCAGTGGCAAGTACCTTGTTTCGGCTCCCAGCAATGTCTTGCTGACATAAAAGATGGGCAGGTGTTGGATTCCTTCTGCACGAACCAACACTGCGCTAATTGCGTGCTGAGAGACTGCCAGGTACAAGAAAAGTTCTTCTTCAGGTACTGGGGTAACAAGCAGTGGTGGGGAAGACATATATTCTTTCAAGCTTTCCAGAGCTCGGTCGCATTCTTCGTCCCACTCGAACTTGACTTTTAAAGCTTGAAAGAATGGTCGTAGTCTGTCTGATGACCGGCTTATGAACCGATTGAGTGCGGCTGCCATGCCGGTGAGATGCTGCACTTATTTTACTGAGTTTGGTCTCTCCAAATCCTGGATTGCTTTGATCTGGGAAGGGTCTGCTTCTATCCCCCGGTTGGTCACAAGGAAGCCCAGGAATTTGCCAGATCCTACTCCGAATGCACACTTAGATGCATTGAGGCACAACTTGTGCTTCTTCAGGATTTCAAACATCTCTCCTAGGTCCTTGACATGGTCATTCTTATCCTTGTTTTTGACCACCATGTCGTCGATGTAAGCCTCCATCGTTCTTCCTAACAATGGTTCAAACATCTTGGTGGCCATTCGTTGGAATGTTGCCCCTGCGTTCTTCAGGCCAAAGGGCATGACCTTGTAACAGTATAGTCCTCTTGGAGTTGTAAAGGATGTGACCTCCTGGTCTGATTCATGCATGACGATTTGGTGGTAGCCTCTGTATGCATCCAGAAAGCTAAGCCGGTTGTGCCCCGCCGTTAGGTCTACCAGTTGATCTATCTATAATAGAGGAAAGCTGTCTTTTGGGCACGCCTTGTTGACTGTTTTATAGTCGACACAGACACGCCATTTGCCATTCTTTTTTGGTACTACGACTGTGTTGGAGATCCATCTTGGATAGTGCATTTCTCTAATTGCTCCTGCCTCCAGCAGGTTACCTACTTCTTCCGCCACTATCTCGGCATGGTGGAGTGCCGATCTGCGAGTGCGTTGAATGATTGGTCTGGCAGATGGGTGGACATTAAGTTGGTGACAGATGAAGTTTGGATCAATGCCTGGCATGTCGTAGGGCGTCCAGGCGAACACTTCGATGTTAGAGGTTAAGAATTCCAAGACTTCTAATCTCTCAATACTGGACAACGACGAACCAAGCAAAAAGAACTTATCTGGGTTCTTTTCATCTATTCTTACCTCTACCAAGTCCTCCACTGCTTTCTGATCAGCCGCTTTGTCGACATCTGCGAATAGCTCATTACTCTCAGGTTCTTCCACCGAATGAATGTATCCTTTGGCAGCGCGGTTGCCATTCACCGTGATGAAGCATTGCTTCGACATGATCTGATCTCCATAGACTTCTTCAATTACCCCAGTATTGTTGGAGAACCGCATTACTTGGTGGTAGGATGACGCCACCGATCGCATGGCATGCAGCCATGTTCTGCCCAAGATGATGTTGTAAGTGGAGGGGACCTTCAATACCCAGAACTCCACTTGTTTCGTCACGCTTCCTGCTCTTACTGGAAGAATTATTTTGCCGACGGGCCATTCTGGCATGGAGTTGAATCCAATTAGGGGAGATACGGCTGGCGCCAAGTCTTTGTCTTGCAGCTTCAATTGTTTAAATGTTTCGTAGTACATGATTTCACATGAACTACCCTGGTCAATCAGAATCCGCTTGACGTCAAAATCCTTGACTCGGAGAGTGACGACCAGGGCATCATTGTGAGGGCAATATATCCGTTCCAAGTCTTTATCCGAAAAAGACATGACGTTTGTGGCCTCTGTCTTCCCCTTCTTGATGGTAGGTTAGGCACTTAGCACCTCTCTTAAGTGCTCAGCCTTTTTGATTGATCCCCTGAGCTCGCATACACACTCAGGTTCATAGACTCCATGTATCACATTGATAACGCCTTGAGGTGGGGCGTCGATTGGCATTCCGTTGGGGTTATTATGGTCCTGGGGGGCTGGTTGCGTCCCTCCTTCAATGTACTTATCCAAGTGTCCTGCTGCCACAAACTCCTCCAGGTGCTGTCTCAATGGCGTGCAATTCTCAGTGCAGTGCCCCTTTTCTTTATGGAAGGTGCACCGTGATCTTTCGTCATAGTCCTTTTGCGCTTCCCCTAGTTTGGCTGGCCATCTGACGAAAGGCTCATCTCTTATTTCACTTAGAATTCGGTAGATCGGTTTCTTGAATACCGTGGTTATGGCCGTGCGGACCCTCAACCATCTTTTATCCGGGTCTTCTCTGTTGTCTCGCCTGCCACGTCCGTTCCTGTTCTGTCGATCTACTGCATTGACCTTTTGTTGAGGTCTTCTTTTCTGGTACTGTGGTTGTGCCAGATTTTGTTTTGGCACGTGTGCCATCCTCTTTTACCCTAATGTGCTGATGCACTCTTTCCATCAAGGCTTCCATGGTGAGGGGTGATGTCATGGTGATTGAGTCCCTGAGTCTATTCCCGACTGGAAGGCCTCTTTTGTATTGTGCAATGGCGAGATTGGTGGGGCAGTCGCCAATTTGGTTTAATGTCTCCCAGTAGCGACTATTATAGGACCTTAGTGTCTCTTTTTCGCCCATGTCGATGGAGAGTAACTGGTCAATCTCCACCGGGGTTTTAGTGTTTGTTCTGAACCTTGTGACAAACGCCTCTGCCAATTGCGCCCAGGAGGCTATGCTGCCTTCTGGAAGTTTTTCAAACCAAGTCAAGCCTAGATCGCCAAAGAGGATGCACATTAGAGCCTCGTTTCGTCGATATACCGCCATAACCTGGCGGAAGTGGCTTAGGTGAATGTAGGGGTCCGTCTTCCCCTCGTACGTAGTGAATTTGGGCTGAAGGAAGCCTGTAAGTAGGGGCGCGTTTTCGATTGCAGGAACGAACGGCGAGGTTTGCAGCCTTGCTAATGTTTTGTCCGTTGGTTCGTAGGCAGGGCGTGGTAATGGCATTCCAACCTCGACGCTTCCATGCGATCGAGGAGCCAATCGTTGAAGGGCAAAAATTCTGCGAGGGTCGCGTGCCCTGGTGTCCTCCTTCCATCGTGCTTTTTCTTCCAGCATGATCCACAAATAGGATGATCTTGGCAACTCCGTCTGTTTGGATGATGTTTGGTGCGAGTGTGAGGGTTGGTAGGTACTTCCCTCTGTGTAAGACCTCAATGATCTCGTTCTCTCAGACCTGGAGTAACGAGTTCTGGAGGTTCCAGAGTGAGTATCGCCTGTCCTGAGGCTTCTACTTTCTGCTTGTGATGGCATTGAACGCCTTCCATGGTCTTCTGAGCGGCGAGGGGGTGTCTTGTTTTTGCGCCCCTCTCCTGTCGCCACTCTTTTTCCCTTCATCTAGCACTTCAAGGCTTCCATGTCGGCCGCCATCTTCCTTATTAATTCGTCTTGCTTCTTCACATGGTCCTCCAGAACTTGAGGATCAATCCTCCGCCTTTGTCTGTCAGGACTTTGTGAATGAGAATGACAGGGGCTGTGAGTCCGCCTTCCCCTAGTATCCCTCTTGGGGTTATGTCGCTGGGACTCCAAGTCCGCCATGGGAGGGATAGAAGGTAATCCTTCACGCCTTGCACCCCCATCTGGTGTTTGCCCGTCGATGGCGGACTGTGGTAATTCTTCAATGTGTGCCATTGTTCCTAAAGAGGTAAAGCTTGATCAAGAGGTTTTGTCCTGTCTGTTTTTCCCACAGACGGCGCCAATTATACAGGAAAGAAATAAACCATCTCGTATAATCCTGTTGATCAAGTCTGCGCTCCTCCGTACGACGACGCTTTATTACTTGAAAAACACAAACGTGAGCTAGCCGGCGGGTGTGTGTCAGAAACCTCTCCGATACCTAAGTCAGTAAGCTTGACAAATAGACAAAAGCTCTGTGTATTCAGAAAACAAAGTTGTGTTACCCCTCCAAAGGTGATGTTTGTGAGCTTTTATAGGTTTTGTGTGGCACAATCCTAGTAGGGCTTCTACTCCTCCATGCAGAGTCCTCCTAGGATTCATACTCCTGAAAGATAATGCTTATCCTTCAACACCCCCCTCACTGCTTAAACCAAGTGAGATGATTTTACCATGGCCGAACTCCAATATGACCGAAGTAATCATGGTTATGCTGAGCCGCTGAGTGGCCAAACTATCCTTAGTTCGGTTCTTCCTTTTGCTACACCTTATCTCGGTTCTCCCATGTACAAAGAAATGGCGTGGTTAGACCGAGCTACCGAGTAGCAAGGTTCTGACCGTTCTAACCACAATACGTCATGACCGGGCTCACTCTGAGACCGGACTAACTTCAAAGTGTCTTTAGACCGGACTAACTTCAAGTCTCCTCCGGGCCGGACTAGCTTCGGGGCTTTTGGACCGGACTAACTTTACAGCCTTTTTACTTAGCCCTTTGTATTGCGGCCCATGACGGCCCATTACCCAGCTCGGCCCAATTTTCATATAAATTACCTTTTCAGATAGTAACATACAAATAAATAAAAATTATTTTAATATTATTTTATATAATATTTCATATAAATTTTTTATTTGTATATTATCACTACTCTTTTTCAATCAACACTTTTTTAACCTATCATATTTTTTTGACGTTATACTCAGTGGGTTTCAATTTTCTAGATTTAATTTTTTAGAACTTGAATTTTTTTTTTTGTTTTTAGTAAATATTTTTAAAATTTAAATAATTTTTTTTTTATTTTTTTAAATGCACCTTACTTAGATATATCTAAAAAGTAAAATATTTATAAAAAAATATTTTAAAAAATCAATAAATACACAAAAATATGAAAAATATACTGAATTCTCGTATTTTTTATATTTTTGGTACTCATAGTAAATTTTCTAAAGATTTTTTTACAAGTATTATATTTTTTAAATGTATTTATGTTAGATGTATCTAAAAATTTTAAAAATTACTTAAACTATTAAAAAAATCAGCAAAAACAAAAAAATACAAAAAATAAAAAATTTTAATTTTTAAAAAATTGAATCTTGAAAATTCAAACCAAATAAGTTTTGTTTCTCCAATTACGTTGAAGCCATAAGACAGGCTTTGATCAATATTTTTTTTTATTTCGTATCAGTACTGAGTCCACAATAGCTGGGTACATGTAGCTATGGAGTTGGGACTCAGTTAAAGTAACGATTGTGCTGCAAGGGGGGGTTTTTTGTTTTTTTTTTTAAACGATAAGATATTAGTAGGTTAGTAAGTAAGATTATAAGGAAAATATCGTAATTGCTCCATCGACTCGACCTTTGAGTCTTTAACCTTCTCACTGTCAAAAAAGATAGCTATATGGACCACTGGGCCATAGGGGTGAGCATGCTCTGAATTGGTTCGGTTTGGGGTATGTACGAGCACAGAATAATCTTTTCGTATAATCTTGTTGACCAAGTTTGCGCATCTCCAAACGTCGTCACTCTGCTACCTGGAAACACAAACATGAGTTAATCGGCGGGTGTGTGCTGGAAATCTCTCCGATGCCTAAGTTAGCAAAATAGACAATAAACACCAAAGCTCTGTGTATTTGAGAGTAAGAATTGCAATACTTGTCCATAGATTATGTCACGAGGTTTTATAGATTTCGCCAGGCACATTCTAATAGGACTCTAACTCTCCTTAGCAGAGTCCCCCTAGGAATCTCAATCCTAAAGGATAATGCTTATCCCTAGAACACCTTACTCACTGTCACCAAGTGAGATGGTGAAAACTCTTTACCTCGATTGACACTGTGGTCAACCGACCTATCTCGACTTCGTGCTCAACATGGTCGAACTGTGATGACCCTGCTATAGGTTGGCATCTTGCCGAGCTACCCCTAGCTCGGCCCACTGCCCTGGCAATATCCCGGTCCACTATAAGATTATCCTGAGATAGCTAGGTCTAAGCCCTAACTACACAAATCTGACCAGTTTGGTGTATGCTCAACCCAAGACCGAGCTACGCGAGGTCTTATTTTAGCCCACTTCGTAGCCCAACATTCAAAGTAGATTTTACCCAACTCGACCTAATTCGCACACAAATTATCCTCTCAATTGCCCCTTAATTCTATCTATAACACATGACTGGGATTACTTTCCTCTCGCATAGCTAAAAATATTCAAATTAGCTAAACAAGAGACTTTGCTCGGTTTCCTTGTTTGGTTCGGAGAAGTCATTATCAACCGTACCATACGTTCCTTCACTTGCTAGACACATCTGACACAATCCCATACCTGAGACATATGGCACACCCACGTTGGCTCTATATCTTTGTCACAGCAGTCAAGCACTGATGCCAAAAATTTGAAACGTCCTGTTGTTTTACCTCCATTATATATATATATATATATATATACATGAACAGTCCCTATTGTTTGTCTTCATTACTGTTCATTTCCTTTGCTGCAAATCCTCACACTCAGAACTCCAAACCCTTATTTCCTACACTCAAACCACAATCCAAAGATTTGCTTCACCTCCTCTTGCTCGTCATTGCTGCTGGTACTCCTTCTTCTGATTAGATCTTGATTTTGTGCTCGAACCAGTAAGTATTTCACACATTTCTAACTTTTTCCATGAATGGTGTTCTTCATATTTCTGCACTGTTATACTCTTGTTCACGCCTATGAATAGCCTTTTAAAACCAAAATATACGCTAAATATGCTTGAAAATGAAACGGTCTGAAATCCTCAAAACTTCACCCTTAATGATGAATATTTAATGATTAGAGATAAAACTAGCCAAGAACAGCGATATTGATCCAAAATGGTATTAAGGCCGAAATAAAAATCAGTTTGTAACCTTATACTTAGATTTGACCGAACTAAGAGCTCCTTTCATCAAACCGGGCTAAAACCTTGCCCCTGATCCAAGCCGAGCTAAAACCTTTCCCATCTCCATAACCGAGCTACAACCATATTGGCTGTGGACCAACCTTGCTCATCGACCGAGCTAGATACACTTTGCACTTGGTTTATCCTTGTTTTAGCTCGCCTGCCACATGAGCATAACACATTTTTATTTTTCCACTCTATAGACTGGACTAGGTTCCTAAGGCCCACCACTCACTTTGCCTCTTTGCAGCACTTGCTTAACCGAGCCAACCACCATTCAATTTAAGCTATGCTAGGCCGCCGCACAAACCCTTTTAATACATTCAATTTAAGCTATGCTAGGCCGCCGCACAAACCCTTTGAATCGACCTAATATTACTCTAACAAGAGGAGGAGTAAGGTCACAAACTTCTTACTAGAGTTCTCTCCTGAGCTTGACCACATCCTCTCCCAAATCAACCTCGTTCCTCTCATTGAAGAGCAAGAGATGGCAAAAAGGCGTATTGTTCGAGCCCTCATCACCGAGCAACCTTCTGCTTCTAACGTTGAGGTGCAAACCGAACTACCTCCAACCGGTAAGCCACAGGAGACCGTCGTCACCCTCCCATCCGCCAGAGCAACTTCATCTCTGTCAAGTGAGGCCACGCACTTCTTCCATACCGCAGTGCCTGGTGGACGAAGAAGACACCAAGCAGTCGGGAGCCGAGCTGCACGAGACCGACCAACCATAAAATAATCGATGCTCCGACCGCTCTAACCCTTCTTCCCTCCCAGTGTGGGCACTAGTTGTGACCTTTAAGGGCCGCAATATGACCACATTTTATTCTATTAATGCTGAAAAGGACCACCTGTTGGCCTTCAATTTAACCAAAAGTGTTTACCTGCTTACATACCTATTGACAAGAAGCGGCACGAGAACCTGACCGAGCTAAAGGCGATTTGGTCCGCCATCAAGTCCCTTATCTTGGTAAAGTCTGAAGTCTTATACATATATTAACTTTACCTATCTTTTTGTGCGGTTTGGCTAATCATTTTGTATGCTTCACAAACCGTACAAAAAAACCACATTGCCCACCAACGTGCCCTTGAGTTGAGAAAAATGACCAGGGCGGCCATTGCGGATGTGGGCGCTAAAGAGGCCGAGCTATAAGCCCTGAAGGCAAATATCGCTGATCTGACTATTGAGAAAGAAAAGTTGGCTGAGCTAGGTAGTGTGGTCAAGGCTGACAAGCAAAAAGTCCTGGCTGAGAAGAAAGACCGCTACTTGCGCGAACTCGCCAAGATTGAGAAGAAAAAGAACGCCGAGATCCAGGAGCTACAAAAAAATATGGAGGGCGTTGAGGACCGGGGTTTCAAAGAAGGTGAGGACACCTACATCCAGCAATGCGAGGTGGCCCATGATATCTTTTTCAAGTGTGGTTGGAAAGTGGCAGTGGAAAAGCTCAGCCAGGCACAAGACTCTGCTGTGTTTCTCAATCCCCCTCCCCATTACATATCAAGCTATATGACGGACTACGCAAATGTCGTTTAACAGAAATTCTTGGTGGTGGAAGAGGAGAGCCTCACACCAAACAATACTCCCTTAGATCTTTCTGTTTGGTCGGAGGTACTTGACTAGTCCGAACTAAGTCCGAACTCTAGAGGGTGGCGCTAGAACTGACCTGGCAGGTGGTGAAGTCGGTGATAATGCTGATGTCAAGCTGGAAAATCTGTTTGCTTGACCGGGATATGACTCCATATTTTTTGTTTTTTGCTTTTCTTTGTAACAAGGCTATATGCCCTACCTCTTGTAATCATCTTCCAATTAATGAAATTTTTTGATCTTTTTGCTCGGTTACGTTGTTTCTTCTGACATGTTTTACATTATTTTGACTGCATGCCTAGCCGAACTAATTAGCTTGGCCTTTCCTAATCCTGCCAACCTTGTTTGGCCGAGATATTTATCTCAGCTAAGGAATCCCAGAAACTTGTTAGTCAAACTTGCTAACTTCCTTTGGCTGAGATGTCTATCTTCGGTGAAAGAACCCAAAAAAACTTGCTGGTCAAACCTACCAACCTTGTTTGTTTAGATACTCATCTTGGCAAAAGAGGGTGAAAAATGTTTTGGTCAAACCTGTTAACCTTCATTGCCCCCAGTTGGGCAAAGAGTACAAAAAAAATTTGTTGGTCAAACCTGTCAACCTTCTTTAGCCTAGATACTCATCTCCGCTAAAGAGTGCAAAAAATGTATTGGTCAAACCTGCTAACCTTCATTGCCCCTAGTTGGGCAAATAGCACAAAAAAAATTTGTAGTCACCTTGGCTAAAGAGTGCAAAAATTTTATTGGTTAAATCTGCCAACCTTCTTTAGCCTAGATACTTATCTAGGCTAAAGAGTGCAAAAATTTTATTGGTCAAACCTGCCAACCTTCTTTAGCGTAGATACTCATCTCGGCTAAAGAGTGTAAAAAATGTATTGGTCAAATCTGCCAACCTTAATTGCCCCCAGTTGGGCAAAGAGTACAAATATTTGTTTACAAACAGAATAAAGACAAGTACTGGAAAAAAAAAATGCCTACCTGTTTTATTGAATGTTAAAGAAATTACAAGTGTAAAAAATAAAAAATAATAAAATTCTTTGAGATTGATTGTATTCCATGGCCTTGTGATAGCTTGGTCGTCCACGTCTTCGAGATGGTAAGCTCATTTTCCTGCAAAACTCATCACTTTGTACGGCCCCTTCCAGTTGGGTCCCAATTTGCCATCTCTAGGCACCAAATTGTTACCCATTACTTTGCATAGCACCCAATCTTCGATCTTGAATTGCCTCGGATGTACCCCCTTGTTATATTTTTTAGACAATTCCTGTTGATAAAAGGCGATGTGTACTAGTGCCCCTTTTTTTCTTTCTTCGGCAAGATCTAACTCCAAGGCTATGGCCTCTCCATTCAAATCTAGATCGAAATTCTCACTTCTAATGGTGGGGAGGCCAACTTCCAAGGAGATTACTGCTTCCATGCCATAGGCCAAGGAAAAAGGCGTTTCGCCGGTCGACCTCCTAGGTGTAGTTTGGTAAGTCCATAAGACGCGGGAAAATTCTTCAACCTATTTTCCTTTCACTTTTTCCAACCTCTTTTTTAGACCATCTATGACTACTTTGTTGGAGGCATCGGCCTGGCCATTATCTTAAGGGTACATCGGCGTGGAGTTGTAAAATTCTATCTTGTGCTCTCCGCAAAAACCCCTAAAGATTTTCCTATCAAACTAGGTTCCGTGGTCAGATATCAAGGCCTTGGGAATTCCAAATCGGGTTATGATGTTCTGCCAGACAAACTTCTTGACGTATTTTCTTTAATGGATGCGAGTGTCTTCGCCTCCACTGACTTTTTAAAGTAAGTAATCTGTCGCCGCAATAAAAAACTTTCTGTTGCCCGGCTGGGAGTGGTCCTACTATATCTAAGCCCCACATTGCAAAAGAGCAAGGGCTGGTCAAAGGTAAGAGCTCTTTAGCTGGTTAATGGATTTGATACGTGAACTTCTGACATTTCTCGCATTTCTTGATATACTTCTCCGTGCCTGCTTGCATGTATGGCCACCAATACCCCTATAAAATAGCTCGGTAGGCCAGAGATCTTCCTTCTTGGTGGATTTCACAAATGCCTTTGTGAATTTCGAACAAGAATGCTTTGACCTTGCTAGGATAGACACACTTCAAGTACATACCTGTGAAGGACTTTTTGTATAATGCTAGCAATGGGGAGAGCCAAAATCACTGTGACTTCACCCTAATCTTGTTGGCTTCCTTCTTGTCCTCTAACAAAATGCCATCTTTTAAGAACACCATAATGGGGTCCGTCCAAGAAGGACCTAACTCGCCGCTTTAGATTTTTCAATGCTCGATCTTGGCAGAAAGTCAACAACAATAGGTGTGGAATAGATGTGTCCGCCATCGACGCAAAATCGGCTAGTTCATCTGTTTTGCTATTTTCTTCTCGGCCGATTTGCTCTATCCTCACAACTTTGAACTTCATGATCTCCTTTCTGACTAACTTTTAGTACTTGGCCATTCTATCATCTTTCCCCTCATAATTGCCCAAAATTTGGTTGACTACTAGTTAGGAGTCGCTGTACACCATCAGCTTGGTGGCCTTCATTCGGTAGGCCTACTTTAAACCGACTAACAGTGTTTCATACTCTGCCTCATCATTAAATGCTGGAAAACTGAGGTTGATAGCATGCTCAATGGTCAAGCCATCTGGTGAGATGAGGACTATCTCAAGTCCAGTCCCGTGTCTGTTGGACGCTCCATCTACGATGAGCTTCCATATCTCCCCTACGAATAGCTTCCAGTAAGCAGAAAGATATGAGGACGATTCAGGATCAGGGACGTTGACGATGTTTTTTTTCTAAGTTTTTGTCCGTCTTTAGGATTTGATCCTCACTGTCTGACTGTCTTAGCACTTCATTTTTAGGTGGACCTTGCTTGTAGTAGTGCTATCTGCTCCTTTCCTCCATACTGTAAGATTGAATGGTTCGTTGCGCAGTTAAGAAACTTGCTTCGGGGGTTGCACTATTCCTGTGGCACTTTTTCCTATTTGCTCGATTGCCTTAGTCAAGTCAACCGGGCAAAAATAATGACTTCTTGGGGCAAACTTAGCCACAAAGTCTGCCAAAGCTTGGGCCTTTATTGCGGTTCTCGACTGAAACTTAATGTCAAACTGTCCTAACTCCACGGCCTACTTCAAAATTTGCTCAGAAAAGTCCGTCTTTTCAAACAAGGCTTTTAAGGGGAAGGCCAATAAAACGATCATGGTGTGGGCATGGAAATAATATGACAATTTTCTAGAAACCATCATCAAAGCTAGGGCCAGTTTCTCTAATAGCAAGTACTTTGTTTGGGCGCCCAGCAATGTCTTGCTTAAATAAAAGATAGGCAAGTGTTGTATTTCCTCGGCGTGTACCAATACTGCACTAATTGTGTGCTGAGAAACCGCTAAGTACAGGAAAGTTCCTTTCCTGGCATAGGGGTTGCCAACAACGGTGGATAGGTCATGTGTGTTTTTAAGCTCTCCAGAGCTCAGTCGCATTCGTTATCCCACTCAAACTTGGCCTTAAGTGCCTGGAAGAACGATCGACATTTGTCTGATGATTGACTTATGAATCAATTTAGCGTTGCAACTAGGCCCGTGAGGTGCTGTAGTTCCTTGACTGTGTTGGGCCTCTCTAGATCTTGAATGACTTTGATCTGAGAGGGATCGACTTCTATACCTTCGTTGGTTACTAGAAAGCCAAGAAATTTACCTGACCTTACGCCAAACGCGCATTTGGATGTGTTCAATCACAGCTTGTGGGTCTTCAAAATTTGGAACTTCTCAACCACGTCTTTGAGATGGTCTCCCTCGTTCTTGCTCTTGACCACCATGTCGTCTATGTAAGTTTCCATTATTCTACCTAACAATGGTTCGAATATTGTGGTGACTATTCGCTGAAATGTTGCCCTTGCATTCTTTAGGCCAAAGGGCATGACCTTGTAGCAATATAACCCCCCTTGGCCTAAAGGGCATGACCTTGTAACAATATAACCCCCTTGGTGTTGTAAAGGATGTAACCTCCTAGTCTGGTTCATACATAGCGATCTGATGGTATCCACGATACGCATCAAGAAAGTTAAGTCGGTTGTGACCTGCAGTTAGGTCCACCAATCGGTCGATCTGTGGTAGAGAAAAATTGTCTTTTGGGCATTCTTTGTTGACTATCTTGTAATCCACACAAACACGCCACTTCCCGTTCTTCTTTGGTACTACTACTATGTTGGAGATCCACTTGGGATAGTGAACCTCCCTGATTGACCCTACCTCCAATAGGTTCCCCACTTCTTCAGCAACTACCTCGGCGTGATGAAGTGTCGATCGATGAGTTCGTTATATAATTGGTCTGGCGGTTGGGTTGACATTAAGTTGATGCCATATGAAGTTTGGGTCAATGTCAGGCATGTTATACGGCATCCAAGCAAACACTTCGATGTTAGAGATCAAGACTTCCATGATCTCCATTCTCTCTGTGCTGGACAAAGATAAGCTGAGCAAAAAAAACTTCTCTAGGAACTTTTCGTCTATTTTTACCTCCACCAGATCTTCCATTGCTTTCTGTTCAGCTGCTTTGCCGACATCTGCAAATAATTTGTTGCTATTTGGCTTTTCTACCATCTGTACGAAACCTTTGACAGCCCAACTGTCGTTCACCGTCACGAAGCATTGCTTGGATATGATTTGGTCTCCCAAGATTTCTTCAATCACTCCAGCTTTGTTAGGGAATCATATCACCTGATGGTAGTTTGATGTTACTGCTCGCATGGCGTGCAACCTTGCTCTCCCTAAAATAATATTGTAAGTGGAAGGGACTTTCAACACCCAGAATTCCACTTACTTTGTCATTATCCCAGCTTTGACTGGCAAAATTATCTTACCAATCAGCCATTTTGGCATAGAGTTGAACCTGGCATAGAGTTGAACCCGACCAAGGGAGATGTCGTGGGTGGTAAGTCTTTATCCTCTAATTTGAGTTGCTTGAAAATCTTATAGTATATTATCTCCCACAAGCTCCCTTGGTCTATCAAGATCCGCTTGATGTCAAAAAATTTTACCCGCAGAGTAATCACTAGCACGTCATTGTGAGGGCTTTACAACCTTGCTAAGTCCCCGTCAGAAAATGTGATAATGTTTTTCATTTTCGTCTTCATTTTTTTCACGGTTGGTTGTACACTCAGTACTTCCCTCATATGCTCCGTCTTCTTAATCATTCCTCTTAGCTCGCAGACTCTTTCGAGCTCAATTATCCCACGAATCACGTTGATCACGCCTTGAGGCGAACCGTCGAATGGCATCCTATCTGGCCCATTGTGGTCCTAGGGGGCTGGTCGAGCTCCCCTTTCAATGTATTGGTCCACGTGGCCTACGGCCACTAACTCTTCTAGATGCTAATGGCATGCAATTTTCAGTACAGTGCCCCACTTCATCATAGAAGGTGCACCGATATCTATTGCCCTAGCCCTTTTGCGCTTCCCTCAACTTAGCTGGCCGTCGAACGAAGGGTTCATTGCATATCTCGCTAAGAATCCTGTAGATAGGCTTCTTGAACACCATGGTGATGACGGTGCGGACTCTCAATCTCGTTGTCTGGGAGTCCACGCCGTTTGGTCATTTGCCTCGACCGTTTTTGCTCAGTCAGTCATCCCGGCCAACCGTGTTAACTTTTGCCGCAAGCTTTTTGTCAGATAGCGCTGTTGTGTTGGACTTTGCCTTGGTGCGAGCACCATCTTCATCTACCTTGATGTGTTTGTGCACTCTCTCCATCAAGGATTCTATTATGAGGGGTGATGTCATTGTCGTTGAATCCCTCAATTTATAAGCCGTTGGCAAACCCCGTTTATACTGTGCGATAGCTAAGTTAGTGGGACAATCGCCTATCTGGTTGAAGGTCTCCCAATACCTATTGTTGTAAGCCTTCAACGTTTCTTTCTTGCCCATGTCAATGGTGAGAAGCTGGTCTATCTTGACCGGTGTTTTGGTGTTTGTCTTGAACTTGGTAACAAATGCCTTCGCCAGTTGCGCCCATGAAGCGATGCTACCTTCTGGCAACCTCTCAAACCAAGTCAAGCCTAGGTCGCCTAAGCTTGATGGAAACAAGATACACATTAGAGTCTCGTTCCGTCGATGTATGGCCATAACTTAACGAAAGTAGCGAAAGTGCATGTAGGGGTCTGACTTTCTCTCATAAGTTGTGAACTTAGGCTGGTGGAAGCCCCAAGGGTAATGATGCGTTCTCTATCGCTAAAACAAACGGTGAGCTTTACAACCTTACTAATGCTTTGTCTGTTGGTTCGTAAGTAAGGCGTGGCATTGGCATTCCAACCTCGACACTTCCATGTATCCAATGAGCCAGCTACTATAGAGCAGAGACCTTTTGGAGGTCGCGTGCTTGGGCGTCTTCTGTCTTTCGAGCCCTTTCTTCTAGCACGGTTCACAGGTCCGCTGACCTAGGCAACTCGGTGTGCTGAGAAGTGGTTTGATACGTATGAGATGGTCAATTGCTTTCCTCCGTGTAAGACCTTTTAGTCCTCGTTCTCTCATACCTAGAGTAATAAGTCCTAGAGGTTCTTGATTGTGTATCGCCTGTCCTGAGGCTTCTGGTCTTAGATTGCGATGATGTGATTCGCCTGTCGTGATCCCCTGAGTGGTGAGAGCACGTTCTTCCTTTGCGGATCTCTTCCTCTTCTATCCCGTTGCCTTTTATCTGGCGCTTCATGGTCGCTATGTCAGCCGCTATTCTCCTTATCAATTCTCCTTGTTCCTTCATGCAATCTTCCAGAACCTGAGAATCCACCATTCATCTCTGTCCATCTGGGCTTTGAGAACGATGAGGACTTGAGCCCCATTTTTCCCGCGTGACTCTCCATGGGTTCCGTTGCTGAGGGTCCAATTCTGCCATGGATAGAACAAAAGGCAAATATTCGCGTCTCCTCTCCTCTTCTAGAGTTTGCCTATCGACAACAGACTGAGGCAAGTCTTCGTTATGCGCCATTGAAATCAGTTGAAGGAAAACTTAATCAAAAGGTTTTTTCTCTGTAATGGTTCCCACAGACAGTGCCAATTGTACGAGCACAGAATAATCTTCTCGTATAATCCTGTTGACCAAGTTTGCCCACCCCCAAACGTCGTCGCTCTGATACTTGGAAACACAAACGTGAGCTAGCCGGCGGGTGTTTGCCAGAAACCTCTCCGATACCTGAGTTTGCAAAATAGACAATAGACACAAAAGCTCTGTGTATTTGTGAGTAAAAATTGCAATACTTGTCCATAGGTTCTGTCATGAGTTTTTATAGATTTCGCTAGGCACATTCCTGATAGGACTCTAACTCTCGTTAGCAGAGTCCCCCTAGGAATCCCAATCCTAAAGGATAATGCTTATTCCTAGAACACCTTACTCACTGCCACCAAGTGAGATGGTGAAAACTCTTTACTTCGGCTGACACTGCGGTCAACCAACCTACCTCGGCTCCATGCTCAACATGGCCGAACTGCGATAACTATGCTGCAGGTTGGCATCTTACCGAGCTACCCCTAGCTAGGCCCACTACCCTAGCAATATCTCAATCCGCAATAGGACTGTCCTAAGATAGCTAGGTCTAAGCCCTAGCTACACAAATCTAACTAGTTTGGTGTCTGTTCGGCCGAAGACCGAGCTACACAAGGTCTTATCTCGCCCCACTTCGTAACCCAACATTCAAAGTAGATTTTACCCAGCTCGGTCCAATTTGCACATAAATTATCCTCTCAGGGTAAAACCAGAACTAATCTGTTGTCTACAGTTTCATAAAAATTAAAACAAATTCAATCCATTTAAATCGTAGAACCAATCCGAACCAAATCATTTAAACACGATTAGATTCGGTATGAAACCACGGATTCACATAATCTATTAACAAAGAAAAATCATATAATATTTTTATTTCATAATTTTTCAAAACATAAACATGCATATTGTTCTACCATTAATTTAAACAAACATAATATCTAGTTCCGCAGTAACAACAGTAATCACAAAATTCAAAAATAAATAAATAAATAAGTAAAATTAATTCCACCATTAGACCATTACAAAATTAAAACTAAAGATTTTTAAACACAATAATAGCAACGAAATTCCATGGCCACAACAGCCTCATAGCAACAAATTTCATATCAAAGTCCACATGTGTATGATATGAATATAAGAGGTATGATAGTATGTATCAGGGGTGTATGATATAAATATGGTCTAAGTTGCATACGGTCCTGTGAAGTGTAATTCAAAACCGATCCGTGAAATATAGTTCCTCAATTTTTCAATCCAAAACCGAATCACAAATTCAAAAAACTAATTCAAACCTACCAAATTGAATTAGATCAAATCAATTTGCAAATTTTATAAATTCCTTGCTCAGCCCTAATGAGCCGACTGCCTTGTTCATGTGCTGTTGAGTTTGATGAAGTGCAGTTTGTATGAATTTCCTCCTTAAAGTAGCTATGGAGTGGGTTTAGTGCTTTTGATGATGATGCTCTAAGGGATTTTAAAATGTTTTCATTAATGAAAGGTTATATAAAGGATTTAAGCATGTCATGACATTTGTAAATAACATTATATATAATTAATCTTTCATTAACTGAGTTATTTGTATCTTATATTGTATGGTCTTTTTAGATTTTCTAGTAGAGTATGTATTCTCATTCTTTTATAATAGTAAATAACGATTTTATTTATAATATATTTATTATAAAAATAGAATAATAATATAACCTAAAATAAATTAAAATTTGACTTTCAATCTTTAACTAAGTTTCTAAATTGAGCATTTATCGTTCACTCAAAAAAATGCATAAACAAATATTGGTTGTCACTAAACACCTATGGTCCCTGAATGGGTATGATGGGACTAATTTACTCCCCCACTCAATGAGAGTCCAGATCCTCTCCTTACACTCTTTCCTTGAGTTCTTACTGGCAACGATTGAGATGCACCCAACCAAATCTAACGGTCCAGATCTGGCTATAAAAAAAAAATTAAAACATATTGAAAATGAAAGTTTCCGCCCAGAGCTATACATACAGGTTATAAACACTTTTTTGACCTCACTCGCACTCAGCCTCACCCTCACCCTCACCGCTTCTCCTCCACCAAACCCAACCTCACCGGCGACCCACTCCCGACGGCAACCCACTCCCGACAGCGACCCACTCCTGCCATGGAGAGGACTCTTCTCCTCTTTGTAACATCATCTCCTAAGCACCCTATCACCGTCTGGCACCATCCATGGTACGTCACTGCCATGTTGATCACCCTTATTAGGCGAACGGTTTAGGGAAGTTTTTCGTTTATGCCCTGCAAAAGATGATTGAAGTTCAAAACGTCCACACCCATTGCTCCCAAGAACAAACATTTCCACCACCATGTGAAGTTGTATTTCAGTGGATGTAGCTTGCACTATTTCATTTTCCCCTTCTTTTTTTGTTGGCACAAAATAAACATAGTTGTTTGATTTCAAATCTGGGTTAGACAATGCATTGCAAATGTTTGAAGAAATGTCTGACTGGATAATTGTTTCATTTTGGTTAACAAGTTCCTCATACTCTGTTAATTTTTTCTGATATAAAGTGCAAATTATTTTTATTTTATTTATTTGTTTGAATAAATGAGTACACATTTTAGCATGGATGTGTGGCGACTTGTCAAATTACTAAACATTTTAGCACATTATGAATTGATTTCTTTAACTTATTATATGTTGGTAATCTCTTGTTGATGTAACAATGATAGACTTGGATGTTTGTAATGATTTGAGCTTCATAGATGGCCTAACAAATTAATGTGCAACTGGTGTTCAAAAAAAAAAAAAATTAATGTTCAACTTTCATTGTTGAATGCAGCAATAATCAAGTAGCACATTGAGCTTTGTGTTTTGATGGGCTAAAAGGGCCTGGATGGAAGATGCCCCTACTTCAGTTATTCCATTTGGTCTTGTTGGTCTTAAGTTTACCTTTTAATCCTTTGGTAGTTGCATACCCAAGCTTGACAACAACAAAAAATAAAATCTGCAGCCTATGTGCTCTATTTTTTGAATTAGACGAATATGAATTTGTTGATAAGAGGTAAGATAATCAATAATATTTTTAAGATTACAATTCAGCATGATTAGGTGAATTGGCTAAGCAATGACTAAAAAGTTAAGCATTGTGATTTATTATGTCATTTAGTCAACTTGATTTTGCAAGTCCATTTGTATTAAAACTAAATATCAAAACACCATCTAGTATGACAATGATAAAGAACATTTTGTTAAACCTATAACAATTTTTTTTTTTTTTTTGGTTGAATTTTTTGCCTTGGTGCATACTGATAGATATTAATGGGAGAGAAAATCTAAAGATCAAAATTATTAGCCAAAGTGGGCACATGTATAAAGATCTATACATTGACACCACAATGAAAAAAAAAATCAAAATTAATTTATCAATCTTGAATATATGCGTATATATACAAGGGATATATATATATATATGAAATAAAAAGGAAGAACATTACACCATAAAGAGGCATCCAACCAATTAATCAAATCCAATGTTCAATTGGTTTACAAAGACAAAACATTGTTAAAGTTGACCATGGGTCTAATTTTAGCATCCCTTTCTCTCGCTAACAAAACCTTATATAATTTGCTAAACTACTTTCTCTTCTAATCTTTCTCACATTTTGCATGCTCCAAAAAATAAATAAATAAATAAATAAATAAAATACAAGCAACTGAGAACATCAACAACTCATTCCACCTTTAGAATCAGTTAAACTTGTGCAACTTGCACTATCAATACCACCACTTGCACCAAAGCAACAACTTATGTAGTACATAAAATATTTACATTTGTACATGAAGGAATCAACCTAAAGGATGAGAAACATGTTAACTAAAATGAAACACCATATTCATTCAGATATTTTTACAAACACTTGCAGTGCATTATGCAACCTAGATTTTAAATCAAATACTTGTATATTTGTTGCCAAAATCAAGCTAAAAGAAGAAGATAAAATGCAATGTGCATTATAGTGCTTATTATGAACAGTGTTAGCCGTTGGTTCATGGTGGCGGATGACGATGAGAACCATTATGAGATCTCATGACACACAAGGAGAGTTTCTCTTCAACTAAGCCCACATCTTCTCCATGGCTGCTTGCATAGTAGGGTGAGAGTGACATACCATGGATGGTGCCAGACGGCGATGGGGTGCTTAGGAGATGATGTTACAGAGAGAAGAAGAGTCCTCTCCATGGCAGGAGTGGCTCGCCATCGAGAATTGGGTTGCCGGTGAGTAGTGGCGGAGCCACATAGGGCTCAGGGGGGTCATGTGCCCCCCAAGAGTTTTGGGAATTTTTTTGTTTTTTATAGACATAAAGAAAATATTTTAAATAAAAAAATTTATAAAAGTATTATTTAAAGTGAAATGTCAATGACATTTTTAAAATTATGAGAACAATAATGGTTATTTTGATTGAAAATAAAGAAATTATGATAAGCCATATTATTATCTATGAAAATTTCAATATAATGGTGGCATCTATCATTATTGACATGCGAACATAATTAATTTCAATGAAGATATGGAATTTATTGGATTATTAGTTACATTTGACATGTGGAGTTTATCCTTCATGTGTTTCTTTTCATTCATAACTAAAATGACTACTATATAAATTATAATCAAGCCACACATCTTCAATTATAAAAAATAAAATATAAAAAAAAATTACAATAGGTCATAACTAATATCAAAATGAATCATAACTAACTATTACTTGATATATAGTCATAACCAAAATAACAACCATAAGAAGTTATAACTAAATTATATCTAACACTATAATGTATTATAACTAAAGACTACGAAGATCATAATCGCGACATATAATAGACGCTTTTTTTGCGATATATTTTATAGAATTTCTCTACTAAAATATATCATTTCTGTTTCAACGTATCTTCTTTCTTAATTTTTCAATCCACCTATAAAATAGTTACTCCACAACATTTGTATAAAATTTAATCTCAAATCTTTTAATTTAAAATTCACATTTATCCAAATTAACTCTTAACATTTAAGTTTAGTAATATCTCATTGTTATTTATTATGAAAAAAAAAATTAATATTGTCATTAATTTGTGCTCTCTTTACACTAAATTCCTAGCTATGCCACTGCCAGTGAGGTTGAGTGAGAGTGAGGTCAAAAAAGTGTGTATAACCCGTATGTATAGCTTTGGGTGGGAAACTTTCATTTTCAATATATGTTTTAATTTTTTTATAGTCAGATTTGAGCTGTTGAATCTGATTAGGTACATCTTAACCGTTGTCGGTAAGAACTCAATGAAACAGTGTAAGGTGAGGATCCGGACTCCCAAATGATCCACTCATGACTTGTCTTAATCACTCTAATATTTTTTTTCTTAGTTGGTGTAATGTCGTTGTTATATTAAGTAGTTGTTTAGGATGTGCTATATAAGTGTATTTTTTAGTTAAAAAATTAAGGAAAAAATATGTATATTTAAAATAATTTTTTGACTTTTTTACGAAGAGATATGTAATAAAATATTAAATGATCATTTTACTCTTTTGACTTTTTTACTTTTAACTTTTTGATTTTTTGAATAATTGAATTTAAAGAGTAAAATAATAATTTTACCCTAGTGGCTTCCCCCACAAGTTACTCTTAAGTAGTATAAATTTTTTAAATTTTTTTTTAATAACTTTTTAACTTTTTAATTTTTTTTCGTTTATTCCAAACAAGGCCTTGGCCTTATTTAGAAAGTTGACTATTTTAGTAAATTATTTTAATTTTTGGTTATTTTAGTAGGTTAAAGTTTTTTTACTTAGGAAGATAATTGGATTTTTTTATAACTACATATGATATTTGTGATAGAAAATATGAAATGATTATGGGTTTGATGTGACATTTTATCTTACTGGCTATTGTAACATATTTTGTCTTTTTGTGAATTTTATCTTAAAAAGTCAAAAAATAGCATTTGCCAAACAAGACCATTATAGGGCTCATTTTAGAAACATAGGTTAAAAGTCAAAAATTAACTTTTAACTTATTTTGGATCACATTAGTGTTTGGTTTGAGTTTTTTGGATTAAATTTTTTGGTTTTCTTATTTTTTTTTTATTTTTAGTGAATTTTTTTAAAATTTAAACATTTTTTTTTATTTTTTTAGATGCATCTTACTTAGATGTATCTAAAAAGTAAAAAAATTGTGAAAAATATTTTTAAAAATTAATAAATGCATAAAAATATAAAAAATGTACTGAATTCTCGTATTTATTTTTTTTTTTATATTTTTTATATTTAGTGAATTTTTAAAAGGTTTTTTTCACAATTTTTTTATGATCCTTGAATTACCTTAATTAATGTGTGGTGCTTTATTTTAAATATAATCTAAGGGTTACAAAGTTTTCATAATTATTTTTATAAAAGATTTTTCATTATACCTAATATAAACACGTACTTATCACCTATATATACACTCGTTTTGTCCAATCAATCAACCTTACTCAAATTTTAGAATTATTTCCTTTTTCAAAAAAGTTTATCCAATACCAGGATGAAGCTAACAAGGGTCTAAGAGGGTCACGTGTTCTTCTTGAGTTTAAATTTTTTTTTACAAATATAAAAAATATATTTTAAATAAAAAAATTTATAAAATATTATTCAGAGTGAAATGTCAATGACATTTTTTAAACTATGAGAATAATAATGATTATTTTGATTGAAAATAAAAAGACTACGATATTATTATTTATGAAAATTCTAATATAATGGTAATATTTATCATTATTGACATACAAATATAATTAATCTTAATGAAAATATAGAATTTGTTGAATTGTTAGTTATATTTGACATGTAGGACTCATCCTCCATGTGTTTATTTATTATTGATTGGTGATATCACATGTTAATGATGACGTGGTATGATTATTATATTAAATTTTTACGCATATTTTGTATAAAAAATTACTTTATCATTATATAATTTATTTTAAAACTTTATATCCATGACTTTTTTTAATATTATCCGTGATACACTAATTACAAATAATATTATTCTTTTATCTTTCTTAAAGTCAATGGTAAAAATTTATGTGAAATATTATTGTAAAAATTTTTAATATTATAATTAATAAGTGCCCCCTTTGATTTAATTTTTTGGCTCTGCCACTGTCCCATACACAATTAAGGCTGTGTTTGGTTATGCATTTTAAACACATTTTCACCTCATTGATTTGAGTGTAGTGTTTGTTTTATACTTTCAAATTATAATTCCACACTTACTTTTGAAAACTCCTTTTTAGGCGGAAAAATTTGGCTAACCTGCTCGTTCTCCCGAATGTCCATCCGGACATCCGACCGATTGACTAGAACAATGTTCTTTTTAGTTTTTTTTTTTTTGGCACTTGTTATTTTTATATTGTAAATAAAAAATATTTTCAGAATTTTTTTAATTTTTATATGAGTTTTGAATAAAATTTTGAGTTGTGTGTTTGGGTATTTGAATCAAATAACTTTTCTAATTTAAAAAACTCAAAACTCTCTCCAAAACTCAATTCAAAACTCTTTTCAAAACACATAACTAAACAAATTTTTCACAATCAAATCATAATTCTAAAATTCAAAATACAACTTTATTCTCAAATCATATTTAGAAAACTCTATCAAGCGCTGCGTAAGTTTTTCTCCCCTAATTCAAGCCTTGGTGATGGTAATTTGCTTGCGTACTTTAAATTATATTTGGTTAGAGAATTTGATAACATAAATAAAAAGAGAAAAAGAAATGTAATTCAACTTTTTATTTAATTATAATGGGAAAAACATGGGAAAATAAAGTGAGTAAGAAATACAATCCCAGTTTTTGTTTTTAGGTTCACTGTATCGCCCCGAATTACTTCAACATGAACTACCCACATTAATGAACATTCACGAGACAATAATAATCCTTCCACCTTGCCATATTGTAGACACCCCATTTTTGACCGTCCTCAAGACTTGGACGTCACCATTGGAACACTTGGTGATTACCCTTGTTTGTGTTCGTCTTGAGTTCCCGGAGGTCTCGGTTGCGCGCCTTGCCTCGGGATCTCTCGACTCGACCGTGTTGTGTCTGGTTTTGCACCAAACACTTGTGTTTTGCCTTGGAGGGGCAGGGAATGCCTTGTGAGGCATCCCCACACATCACCGGCCATGGCTTGAGGCCACCGGCCAGTGATTTTATGCCATCGGCAATGTATATTGCCGGTCGGCACTATTTGTTGCCGGTCGGCCATTTATTTTGCCAAAATGGAAATTTTGAATGGCCGATCACTGTTCATCTATTTTTAGTAGATATTTTGTGCCAGCTGTGATAGCTGGCACCCACTCTGCTCCCCTCCATACACGTGTATGAAGGGATTTCCCTCTTGGATGGCTTGTTTTGGAAGCCTTACAAGAGGGAGTTGCCTATAAGAAGAGGGCTCCTCTCTTGGCATTAGGGTTACAAAATTTTTAGAGGGAGCACTGGATTAGGGTTAGGGTTGATACATATTTCCTATCTCTATATCTCTCTCTTGTGTGTCTAGTGTGTGTTTGTTCATACTATTGCACACAAACACATAGTGTTACACCTTCTCTTGGTTGTTGAGGGATCAGAGGGTTGTTCTTGGTGTTCTTGACTGGATTTAAGCTCAAGGAGGCAACAAGATCATCATTTGTGAAGGAGGACTTCAAGGGTAAGAAACTATCTCTTTTTACCCCATTTTTGCACACCACTTTTACCCATCATGCAACTGTTTTTTGGCTTTGCATATAATACATAAAAGTTCTGTTTTTAAGGCCTCTAAATAGTTTGTTAAGAGTGTTTTAAGCTTTGGGGTTGTTTGACCACTCTTAAGCCTTGTTTGGCCCTTGTTTTGTGCTATTTTGTGTGAGTTCCGGGACTTTGGTGTTTGGGCCTCCTCACCACTGAAATCTTGAGGGATTTCAGTGGTAAGGATGGTGCCTTGAGGTCCCAAGAAGGAGAGGGCCACCCCCTCTCCTTGTTGTCCTTGAAAAGGACCATTTTCGCCTCTTGAGGGAGCACCTAGCTTAGGCTCTTGTTGGCTATGCCTTAGCTGTTATTTATGCTTATTTTGCCATGAAATAGCATTGTTTAAGTTGGTTTTGGTACACCATACTTGCTTAGCATACATGCCTTGTAATGCCATGATTTGCCTCAACATGTGCCTAGCATTTAGACTACCATGCTCATGTGTTTTGGCCTAGCTTTGTGAAGCTTTTATGCTTGTTTTAGTATGCGAAGGGACTGTTTTTGGTTATTTGAGTCATCCATGCTTTGCTTTGTATAGCTACCATGCGAACTCTCTTGTATACCTTGAGCATTGACCCCTCTAGCATACCATCCTTGCATCATTTCAGTGGTTTGGAACCACTTGTCATGTTATTTCAGTCCTTGTGGCATGCCTATATGCTTGCATTTGATATCCCTTTAATATGTTAAAAGGTTGTTGTCTTATGCTCCTTGTTTGGGCACTTGTGCATGCTTCCATACTTAAGCCATTTAGATGCCATTTAGGTGGGTTTTGAGGCTCATTTTAGCATGTCACATCTCTATTTTTAGTCACTTAATTCATGCCATGTGTGGTTGCACTAAGTGTAGTTTAATGCTTCTTTGGTGAGCCTTAGGCTTTAGATCATTTGTTGCATGTTTTGCTTGTCTTGTTTGCTTGTTTTGGCACCATCATTAACATGATTTTAGAGCTTAATGCATGCTATATGTCCATGTTTGCATCCTCTTGAGTGTGCTTGAGAATTGCTCTTTAATGCTTGAAGTGTTGGAGATCATTCGCATGAATGTTTGTGTTCCTATTAGTCCTTCATTTTTGAGCACCTTGGCCACTGTTTTAGGCCTAGTAAGGGCTGCCTAAACCGTGCTTAAGTCCATCCTTTGCTTGTTGGCATGCTTACCTTGCATATTTGCTTGCATACTTGCATAGATGCATTGTATGCCCATGTTGCATGCTAGTTCACATGCCTAGGTTGCACTCCATCTAGCATGCATGCCTTGTTCCTTGATTTAGTGATGGGAGTTGGGCCTTTGTTTGTTGGTTTGCATTGCATTTGAAATCAACATGCATAACTTGGTCTCTTGAGCCATCATGCATTGAAATGTGCGATTGATGGTCCGAGAACCAAGGACCATGTCCCTTTGAGTCATAAACATGATAAGGGATATGGTCGGTGCATACATTGCTTGAATTGCATTGCCATGCAAAGCCCTGTCCTCTGCTGCTGTCAAACAGATTCTGTAGGAACTTTTTGCCGATCAACTGCACAGAGTGCCGACCGGCAATCCATATGTGGCCGATGGATTCATTTTTGGCCGATCGACACCAAAACACAGCCGATGATGATTCCCTCCAGCCGGTGGCATTCCCCAACATCCAGTGAGCACATCCTGAGACTTTGGCAGTCTTCAGAGAAGCAGAGCAGGGAAAACAGAGGCAGCTTGTGCATGGCAGTGGACTTCCGAGCAAGACCTGAGCACGCGTGCATTGAGCCCTCTTCCCGAGGCCCTTTTTCTTGCTTTCTTAAATTAATTAATTTATTTAATTAATTTAGTTGGTCTGTAATAATTAATTAGCTAGGATAGTTAATTCATTATTCGAATTGTATTATTCTTTCGGTCCCTCCGAGCGAGGGCGAATTTGTAATAAGTGTGGGTGAGTGTGTGCATGTCTTCCAACCCCCACTTCTTTCTCCCTTTTACTTACCTGCTTTGATGGTTAGTAATAGGTCATGTTTAATTTAGCATACCTTATGCTATGCATGTGTGCATCATTCATCAGTATTGCATACACCGGGCTCGGCGTATCATGCTAATTGCATTAGTATTTCAAATCTAACTTGAATATATGCTACTTGTACATTTTCACATGTCATTCATAGACTAGCCGAGCCTACTCTAGTGACATTCCATATGCGTTGCATTAGACATTTAAACATGGACTTGGATCATGCATTGATTGCTAACGAGTTCTTTGTTTTGGCACGGAGTACGATGTAAGTATTTATGCTTTAGCATCCCCGCATGCGTGTGAGTGTTGCCATAATTACATGATTACCATGAGGCTAGCTGCTTATGTGATATAACTACTTGAATGCTTGTGGATGGAGGTCGAATTGTTTAAATTGGGATAACGCGTTAAAACTGTGAATTTTAAGCCCACTAGATAGTGGCAAAACCATCTTTTCTAAAAGCCCACTTGAAGGTGGCAAAACCTGCATTTTAGCCTACTTGCGAGTAGCAAACCATTTTCAAAACAAACATGAAAAGTTTTGTTCCAATTTAGGCGATTTGGTCTATACTTGTTTGTTGTGCGCATAACATAGTGATTCTAGGCTAATAACCAGAATAAGAACACATAATACTTTCAAAACAAGATATCACGGTTAGTAGAGGCCGATCTTTGATCGGGCGAGAGGGGGTGCTCATAGCTGACCTTCCCCAATCATACCCAAGTTCCCGAGCCAAGGCAACTTTGGTGATGACGGACACGTGGCCTTTGGCACCGAGTCAGGGTTTCCTAAATTCCCCCTTAAAAAAATATTTAGGTGGCGACTCTGTATCTGGCAAAGCAGTCCATGTTTGGCACTTCTTTTCAAAAATCTGTTTCTCAAAACGATTTGTCGGATTTAGACTCTTTGGTTCAGATTAAGAACCGTGACACAAATCGAGTCCGAACTGTAGCGGGGTCCCTCGCGGACGTGCTACACATATTTGATTAAAAGAGTTTGATACGAAAGTCCCACGTGCAGTATACATTCAAGAAATAAAAGAACACCTGAATCTATAGCATGTGAAATATCTAGTTCTAAAAATAAATAAAATGCCCTTATAGGCTTCAACTTCTGAGGTTTAAGCCTGGTTACACAAAAGTGGTCTCTCGGACCCATACCAAAAATAGCCCTAGGCTTTACAGATAATCACCACAACATAAAGAGCGCACTACTCTTCTCAAAACATTTCCACGCCCTCAATTCGGCGGGAGCACCACATCTTTACCTACACCAAAACCCATAGGGGTGAGCATAAAGCTCAGTAGAGAAATTCTCACAAAGCATATACAGTTATGCTTTTTCCTTAACATAAAAACAAATGTAAATGCAATGCTATGTCAAGATTAAGAAATGAGGAAAAATATTCATTTCAATGCACCATTTCAAAATCACCATACTCTCAATATTATCATGTGATCTCATCAATTTCAAACTTCCATTATTAATTCAATAGGGGTGGTAAACACGACACTGGTAATCCCTAAGCTGGTCTCTGCAAGTAGACTCTACAAGTACTACCAAACTGCCATTTTTTCCGGTATTAACCGGAAGACTCGATATCTATCTGCGCGATTTTCTGGTCTTTCACTATGGACACTCAGGCCAACTTAACAAAGTTCAACTACACCCCTATCCGGACTTACCATGTATTTACCCCATGCACATTATCATAGTTCTCATTATAATGTAAACTTTCTCAATATAAACAATCTCCAATTCATATCAAGATGTTCAATAATGATAATGAATTTGAAAGCAAATATGATGCGACAATTTATCTCTCACAATGTTTCATCACTTTACCTTCTTCCAATATCAATTCACAAATTGGCCATATGCTCAAACAACGCTATCAACTCTCAACATAACTTCTCATCATGCACATTTCGTTAACATTCTAGCCAATTCAAGATTGTATGAAATTTCTCAAGCATCACCCTCCAAGATTTCAATTTTTTTACAAACCATGGTGTTCAATAATTATCATCTTACCACATTACAAGTTCAAGGATGAGCAACAATATTAACATACCATCTCATATTTCATGTGTCAAGGTCATTGTCGTCATGTTAAACATTAGGAAGGGAGGGGAGGAACTTACTCTCATGCACCCTCTTAATACAAGAAGGGAATTTATTTCAAAGATATTTTCATTATTTTGCAAAATCCCCAATTTCTAGGGTTCTATCAAAAAACCCAAGCAACTCCCATTTTATGGTGAAAATTTATCAAAACCTACCTTATGAGATCATAAGTACAAGATCTTAAGGGTTAACATAAAAACCTTTGAGTCTTTAAACTTCCCTTTGAGAAATTCCATTGTTTTTGAATCAAAAACCGAAATTTCGAAATAGATTCAAGTATAAAAATCAACACTCAATCTTGCAAAACATGTATATATAACTCAAGAATAACCCTACCTTAAGGATTGATGAAGAAGGAAAGGTGAAACCCAAACTTCAAGGATGAGAAGAGTCTTGATTTCCAACACACCAAGAAGAGCCCCAACTTGACCTTCAAGATTTGAGAGTGAGGATGATTATCTAGACCCAATGGATTGCAAGAATCAAGGGGTTTTAATGTTTGGGAATGTTTTTCTAGAGAGAAGGAAGAGAAAATTTATGTTTTAGAGTGAGAGAAATGAACCCCAAATGTGATACAAATTTGGACCAAATGAGTAGAAAAACAGAGTTTTCGAATTGCCCAGGTCCCGCACGTGCGACGCCCATCCCCGCACGTGCGGCACTTCCACCCCGCACATGCGGCGCTTCCCGCACCTTCCTCGCGCATGTGCCTTTTAGGCAGTGTGCAAACCCTAGCTGCTCCACCCTCACCGCACGTACGGCCCAGGACCCCTGCACGTGCGGCCCTAGCCAGCAGCCCAGAAATTTTCCGACTCGATTCCCGAATACTCTGGACCGAACCCCGCACCCTTCGAAACTGGTGAATTCCAACACCGAACAAAACAAGGATAATAGTTTCAAATAGATGAGTGTCCTCTGAACGTTTCGAACCCAAGAGAACAAATGAGGACAAAATCAACAAGAAGGAAAGGAAATGGAGGAAAAGAGACCCGGCCATCACAACCTCCCCACCATAAGAAATTTCGTCCCCGAAATTTGATTAAACCAACCAAGAAAGCCCCAATAATTGTGACCATTTTAACATCACTTTCAAGTTACAACATCAACACCCAACCAACATTTATTCTTCTCTCCATCATCATTTCATCAAAACTACTACATTCGTTCAAATTGGATACGCGCGATAAAACATCAACAACAAATGTCATCTTTCCATAAGTCCATGCACAACTTATCAATACACATAATAACATGAGATCATCATATTAACACATTTCCATCAACACCAAGTAAGATTACAATTTAAAACAAAACAACCAAACATGTTCAAATAAACCCGGATACTTTGAGCAGACTTCCGTTTCCCGTTCCCAAGTCGCCTCCTTAATCCCATGCTGTCTCCACAACACCTTCACTAACGGTATGGTCTTACCCCGCAACACTTGCACCCGGGTATCTAGGATTTGAACTGGTCGTTCCTCGTAAGAAGCGTCTTCATCTACCTCCAAATCAACCCAATCTAACATGTGAGAAGGGTCGGGTTCGTACTTCCTAAGTATTGACACATGGAACACGTTGTGAACCCCCGAAAGTTGTTGCGGTAAAACTAACCGATATGCCACTTCTCCAATTCTCTCCAATATCTCGAAAGGCCCAATGAACCTCGGAGACAATTTCCCACTCTTGCCAAACCTCATTAAACCCCGCCTAGGTGAGATCTTGAGAAACACGTGATCACCCACATCAAAGGATAAGGGTCGTCTTCTCTTATCGGCGTAACTCTTTTGTCGGCTTTGGGCCATAGCTAGTCTCTTCCGAATGAGAGAAACTTTCTCGGTAGTCTCCCTAACAATCTCTGGTCCCAACAATGGCACATCCCCTACTTCGGCCCAACAAACTGGTGACCTACAGGGTCAACCATACAAGCCCTCAAACGGTGCCATCTCTATGCTTGCTTGATAACTATTGTTGTAAACGAACTTGACCAAGTGCCTCTCCCAAGACCCCTTGAAATCTAGGACGCAAGCTCTAAGCATATCTTCCAAAATCTGTATACTAAGTTCCGATTACCTATCGGTTTGCGGGTGGTAAACGGTGCTAAAGGTCAACTTGGTTCCCAATGCCTCTTGAAGGCTTTGCCACAACCGGGCGGTAAAATGAGGATCCCTATCCGACAAAATGGTTACTGGCACCCCATGAAACCGAACTATCTTCCTAACATTAAACTCTGCCAAGTGCTCAACTGAGTCGCTAGTTCGCATAGGAATGAAGTGTGTGGACTTGGTCAATCTATCAACAATTACCCAAATGACATCATTGCCCCGCTGCGTTCTAGGAAGCCCAACTACAAAGTCCATGGTCACGTGTTCCCACTTCCACTCGGCTATTGGTAAGGGTTGTAACAAACCCGCTGGTCTTTGATGATTGGCCTTGACTTATTGACAAGTAAGGCACTTTGACACGAAGGATGCAACATCCCGCTTCATACCCCTCCACCAAAACTGACGGCTAAGGTCTCGATACATTTTGGTGCCTCCCGGATGTACCGCAAGGCGTGAATGATGGAGCTCCCAAAGCACTTCTTTCCTATAAGATTTCGGCATAAACAAACGGTCTAGGTAACGTACACTCTGGTCTGAGTGAATGTTCAGACCCTTCTCTTCCTTCCCATTAGAAATTCTATCCTGAATTAACTCTACTTCCTGGTCTCCTTGTTGTGCCTCTATAACTTTGCTAATCAAGACTGGTTGAGCACTCAAGCTAAACAAGGTTGCACCTCCTTCTGATTCACCCAACTGTAATTCAAATTTGCCGACTTCACCCAACATAACCCACTCCCGAATGGCCACACTCGCCAAGCTACTCATGGTTTTTCGACTTAAGGCATTGGCCACCACATTGGCCTTGCCCGGATGATAGTGTAACTCAAAATCATAGTCTTCCAAAAATTCCATCCACCTCCATTGGTGTAGATTCAAATCTTTTTGGGAAAACAAATACTTTAAGCTCTTATGGTCGGAGAAAACTTCAAACTTTTCACCATATAAATAATGCCTCAAAATCTTCAAGGCAAACACTACTGCGGCTAACTCTAAGTCGTGGGTAGGGTAATTCTTCTCATGTGTTTTCTACTATCGGGAGCCATACGCTACAACATTTCCCTCTTGCATCAAAACACAACCAAGCCCATCCCGAGACGCATCGCAAAAGACCGTATACCCCAATCCTCTCTCTAGAATGATCAACACCGGTGCCGTGGTCAATCTAGTTTTGAGCTCCTGGAAAGACTTCTCACAAGCCTCACTCCACACAAACTTAACCCCCTTTCTAATCAATCTAGTCAAAGGCACGACTAACCTAGAGAAATCTCTTACAAATAGATGATAGTACCCCGCCAACTCCAAGAAACTCCGAATCTCAAAGACATTCTTAGGTTGCTCCCAATCTTGCACAGAATCTATCTTCGAGGAATCTACTGTTACTCCCTCTCTTGACACAACGTGGCCCAAAAACTTCACCTCGGTGAGCCAAAACGCACACTTCTCAAATTTGGCATACAACTGATGCTCCCTAAGCAAGTCAAGCACAATCCTCAAATGAGTCTCATGCTCCTCCTCAGAGGTCGAATAGATAAGGATGTCGTCTACGAAGACGACCACAGAACGATCTAAGTACTCCCTAAATATTCGGTTCATCAAATCCATGAAAGAAGCCGGTGCGTTAATCAACCCAAATGGCATTACTAGGAACTCGCAGTGGCCATAACGCGTACGAAATGCCGTTTTCTGGATGTCCTCCTCTCGGACTCTCAACTGATGGCACCCCGACCTCAAGTCTATCTTCGAAAAGCAATAAGACCCTCTAGGTTGATCAAATAAGTCGTCTATCCTGGGTAAAGGGTATTTGTTCTTGACAGTGACTCAGTTCAACTTGTGGTAGTCGATACACAACCGTAACGACCCATCATTCTTCTTCCAAAAGAGAGCTGGCACTCCCCAAGGCGACATACTAGGGCGAATGAAGCCCCTGTCTAAAAGGTCTTGGAGTTGGATCTTCAACTCATGCAACTCCGCGGGCGCAAATCTATACGACGCCATAGAAATGGGTGCCGTTCCAGGTACTAAGTCATTGGTGAACTCAATCTCCCGGTGAGGTAGCAAATTGGTAAGGTCCTCGGGAAACACCTCCGGGTATTCACACATTACCCTTGGTAACTCAACTCGAGTTCCGACACCCTCACTATCCAAGAGAGTAGCTAGAAGGCCGCTAAGCTCGTTCCTACTACGAGGGTCAAACACCGGTGACAAAACCCGATCAACCCTATCCCCCAGAAAATAAAAACAATCGCTACCCGAAGTGCACACTTTGACTGTTTACCGAAAACAATCAATCACTGCCCGATACGAAGACAACCAATCCATGCCTAGAATAACATCGAAACTGGACATGTCTAATAACACAAAAACAAACGAGAGTCTACGCCCGACAACCTCTATCTCACAACCACGACATCCCCGGTCTAGATCAACTGTACCCGCAACTGGCAACTCAACTTTGAGTAGAGACGCTAACTATGCCACCTCTAACCCTAATGCAGATGCGAATGCAGCAGATATGAAGGAATGAGATGCACCCGTATCTATCAACACACTGGCCAAAGAGTTACACACAATAAACATACCTCTCATAACCGAAGGTCCTGGCAACTGCTCTGGCGCTGTAACAGCATACACGTGCTCCTATGGCCTCTGATCAACCTGCTCATCCCTCGGAGCATAGGCCTGCTGTACTGATTGAGCCGAGGCGGCTCCCTGGTGGACTCTCGAAGTCTGGACTGAATGGGTCTGCTGATGACTCTGGGTCTGTCTCAATCCGAATGCGCCAAATGCGCCTCCCAACTGCGGGCAAGTTCTTCTCATGTGCCCTGACTAACCACACTGGAAACAAGTAGGCCCTTGCCCCCTACTCTGAGATTGGAACTGACTCTAGGATCGGTTAAGTGGTAGTGGTTGCAACATTTGCTGTCCTCCCCCCTTCTGCGAACATGCAAAGGCCTTGTGACCCGGTTGGCCACACTTGAAGTAAGAAAATCCACTTGGTGCACCCCTTCCCGAGCCCTCACTAGGCAAGGGAAAGGTGGATCTAGACTGTTGTTGCTGGGGTTGGGATTGCGATGAAAATGTGCTCTTACTCTTCTTATTGGGCCTATAATCCCCCTATGATCCATGGCCCCTAAACCTTGAATTTCGAAGTCTCTCCTCTTCGACTTCCACCGTAATCTCCACATGTGCAGCCGCCTCCACAAGGCGATCATACTCTTGGATCATGTTCCCAGCAACTTTGAACAAAATCTTCGTCCTCAACCTCTGCTCAAACTCAAAGCAATGGCGTTCCTCCGTTGCTACTAACTCCGGTGCAAACCGGGACAAACTAGAAAAGGCCGCCTCAAATTCGGCCATGGACATATTAAGCTGCTTTAGGTCCTTGAACTCTTGCCTCAACCTCTCCCTAGCAGTGGGAGGTAGGTACTTGTCTTGGAAGGCCGTCACAAATGCCTCCCATGTCGGTGTTATCCGGCCCTTTGCATACTTCCACCATTGGCCGACATCACCTTTGAGGTAATAACTAGCAAGGGTCACCCTCAACTCGCCATCATCTATATGGAGCATATCAAAGGTCTTCACAGTTTGTTCCAACCATTCGTCTGCCTTCTTTGAATCGGGGCCACCATGGAATTCATCCGGCTTGGCCCTTAGAAACTCCCTCGTGAGGAAGCTAGCTCTAGTCTCTGCAACATTCTCCCTTGCTTGGGTCTCCGCCCTCAAAATATTCATGGACTCCCTCAATGCCCCCACCATCTCCCGGGCTAGAGCCCCCATTGCTATTTTGCCGGCTTGCCCCGGCACCTCCGCTTGCCCCACTTGTTCAGCCATGTCAGATTGGCCTAAACCATCTTCTTATACCAGGACCTCTTGGACCGGCACCTCAAATACACCTCGGCGACCTCGATCTCGCCTTCCACCCCTACCACCTTGAGCTCAAACTATTCCCGACATCCTAATTGAGAGACAAGACAAATAATTAAGCACATGATTCCAAATGTGCTCGTCACTAACTTCACACGTTAGGCTAAAGCAACAACATACATCCTACAACACAAACAATTTAATTCACTCCACATAAGCACCTTAGTCACATAAACACATACGAATTATCCTTCAGTGATGAAATTTGTCCCATGAGAAACCAAGAATTCTTAGTAGAATGAGTAGTGATCAAGTACCCTTCTAAAAAGACCTCAAGAAAACTAATAAGCGCAAATAACATCCCAAAAGTCTA
Source organism: Camellia sinensis (assembly GCF_055761805.1). Classification (NCBI taxonomy): domain Eukaryota; kingdom Viridiplantae; phylum Streptophyta; class Magnoliopsida; order Ericales; family Theaceae; genus Camellia; species Camellia sinensis. The sequence goes on along the minus strand of NC_138966.1, from coordinate 95,970,306 downwards.
ATCTCATACCCACATAGTCACATAAGCATGCTATCACATAGTCACAAATAAACAAGACATCTCCTAATCATGCGAAATGAGCCCATTGTGGTGTAACAACCACTCCCCGCGAGCCTCAAGTATTCAAACCTGGTAGCTTTGATACCAAGTTGTAACGCCCCGAATTACTTCAACATGAACTACCCACATTAATGAACATTCACTAGACAATAATAATAATCCTTCCACCTTTCCATATTTGATTAAAAGAGTTTGATACGAAAGTCCCACGTGCGGTATACATTCAAGAAATAAAAGAACACCTGAATCTATAGCATGTGAAACATCTAGTTCCAAAAATAAATAAAATGCCCTTACGGGCTTCAACTTCCGAGGCTTAAGCCTGGTTATACAAAAGTGGTCTCTCGGACACATACCAAAAATAGCCCTAGGCTTGACAGATAATCACCACAACATAAAGAGCACACTACTCTTCTCAAAACATTTTCACGCCCTCAATTCGGCGGGAGCACCACATCTTTACCTGCACCAAAACCCATAGTGGTGAGCATAAAGCCCAGTAGAGAAATTCTCACAAAGTATATACAGTTATGTTTTTTCCTTAACATAAAAACAAATGTAAATGCAATGCCATGCCAAGATTAAGAAATGAGGAAAAATATTCATTTCAATGCACCATTTCAAAATCACCATACTCTCAATATTATCACGTGATCTCATCAATTTCAAATTTCCATTATTAATTCAATAGGGGTGGTAAATACGACACTGGTAATCCCTAGGCTAGTGTCTGCAAGTAGACTCTACAAGTACTACCAAACTGTCATTTTTACCAATATTAACCGAAAGGCACATCACCTATCCACGCGATTTTCTGGTCTTTTACCATAGACACTCAGGCCAACTTAACAAAGTTCAACTACACCTCTATCCGGGCTTACCACGTATTTACCCCATGCACATTATCATAGTTCTCATTATAATGTAAACTTTCTCAATATAAACAATCTCCAACTCATATCAAGATGTTCAATAATGATAATGAATTTAAAAGCAAATATGATGCGACAATTTGTCTCTCACAATCTTTCTTCACTTTACCTTCTTTCAATATCAATTCACAAATTGACCATATCCTCAAACAACACTATCAACTCTCAGCATAACTTCTCATCATGCACATTTCGTTAACATTCTAGCCAATTCAAGATTGTATGAAATTTCTCAAGCATCACCCTTCAAGATTTCAATTTTTTTACAAACCATGGTGTTCAATAACTATCATCTTACCACATTACAAGTTCAAGAACGAGCAACAATATTAACATACCATCTCATATTTCATGTGTCAAAGTCATTGCCGTCATGTTAAACATTAGGGTGGGGGGGAAACTTATTCTCATGCACCCTCTTTGTGATAACCCTGGTCCGTATTATGCTAATTAATCTTAATTGTGATTGTGATTATGTGTTTGATATGATTTTGAGTGACATTTATATGAATATATGTGGTTTTGAATTTCTATCTGTTCACCGTACGAAAATCTATTTGATTTAACTACTCTAAAATTTAATTGAAACCCTTATCGGCCACAAAAGCCAAAATTGACTACGCCATTGTGATTAGCTTAATTTTTAGAGCCTGCGGTGAAATTTAATTGAAAGTTTGTTCGGATCAAAATAATTAGATTCAGAACGATTAATTAAGCTCCATTATTTAATTCTAATCACTTTTCCTAAGATAGCCTATAAATAGGCCTCTATACACACAATTTCACTCTTTGAATTCATTTTGCTGAGATTACACTCTAGAGAGAGAGTTTGAATCGGTTAGAGAGAGAGAGGAGGCTCAAGTTGAGGAATTAATCAAGAAGCTTGAAGATCTTGAAGATCAACTCAAGAATTAACCGTAAATTGGGTGATTAGAGCTTCTAGGTAAGTACTTGAGTATGAATTCATGAGTATAAGTTTGTAAATTTGTGTATTCAAGCTAGTTGGGTGATCAAGAACATCAACTGAGATGAAATTCAAGAATTGAAAGCTTATATGTGCATGCATGTGCATGATTGAACTGGTTATACACATTCAAGCATAAAGCATGTTGAATATGAAGAATTGAACACCAAACTTTACATGAATGAGTAATTTTGTGTAGCTTCATGATTTTGAGCACCATTTGCACCATTTGAAATGGAATCAAGTTAGTATTGTACATGCATGCGAGATTCATGTAAGTAAGGAGCTTGTCTGTTTGAATCTTGGAGAATTTGAAATGATTTAAGAAATGAACCATGGTTTTAGTCAATTGGCTCCCAATTAATCATGTCCTTATGTTAGGTGAAGTCCCTCGATGTTTTTGTATTACAAATCATGAGTTTAAAGCCTTTGAATGTTGAGTTTGAGCCTCAAGAACAGTTCTGGAAAACCCAGAATTCGGCATGTCCGCTCGAGTGGGGAAAGCGCCGCTCGAGCGTGAAATACAAGCTCCCAACAGTTTTGCAGTCAGTGATGTTTGCTCGAGCGGGGACATTCACGCTCGAGCGGGGAGCCATGTAGTGTGATCTTCAGCTCGAGCGTCCGAATTCACGCTCGAGCGTAAAAACGAGGCAACCAGTACTTTTGCAGACCATGAGGATCCGCTCGAGCGACAGAACCCACGCTCGAGCGGGAACCCCTGTTTCAGAAATTTTGTAAAGATGTTCTGTGTTTCATTTTCCGTTCTCTTTCACATCTAAGCACTCTTAGGCATACTTTGAGCATTATAAATGAGTTAAAAGGATAATAATGAAGCCTAAGAGGGATGTATGAATTAAGAATGGATTGAATCGTTTGTGACCCATATATATGTTATGTATTGTGTAGGGTCAAGCTCAAAGGCAAATTTACCAGCAGATAACTGTAAGTAATATCTTAGTAAAGATATTTTGAAGTGTGTTAATTGTCCAATTGCTTATTATAAGTCTTATAAGTTTGTTAATTTGAATTGCGGACAAATGTTTGTTATGCCATATGAATGGGCCAGAGGCCGTTGGATATGAATGAATGGGCCAATGATTGGGCCAGAGGTCGTTTGATATACATGAATTAATTGGGCTCAAGGCCGTTTGATATGTTCGGGCTTGAATCGCCTAACGTACTGGATAATACACGAAGTAGAATACTAAATGGGCCCAAGGCCGTATGATATATGTGAATCTCATTCGTGTACTTTCTTTATTTGATATTATTCACTGGGCTTTCGCTTACGCTCATTCATGTGTATGTAGGTGAGCCAAGGGATGTCCAAACCCAGCCTCCATGAAATATATGTGAAACAGTCAAGGTTTTGAGGAGTCAGCCCAACGTCTCACGCTCGAGACTTGTCTTCGCCTCTTTTGTTCTTTTGTTATAGTTTTGTCACATTGGCGAAAACATTGAACTACTTTTGTATATAAACTTTGGGTTTGACTGACTTAGACTCGAATGATCCTGAATGTACAGTTTATATGTTAACTTCCCTTTTGATATGAGTTATTAACGAATACTTATGTGAAATGTTATGATGTGCATATAAGCACAGCTCTATAGACAAAGTTTTAATTGCTTCCGTTTGGCCCCTTTACTCTGATGAGTTATGTCTTATATGGTTTGAGGCCGTAGGTAATCTCTTGATTACTGGCCGGTTATGTCCTTAACCCATAGGGGCGGGTTCGGGTCATGACACTCTTAATACAAGAAGGGAATTTATTTCAAAGACATTTTCATTATTTTACAAAATCCCCAATTTCTAGGGTTCCATCAAAAAATCCAAGCAAGTCCCATTTTATGGTGAAAGTTTATCAAAACCTACCTTATGAGATCATAAGTACAAGATCTTAAGGGTTAACATAAAAACCTTTGAGTCTTTAAACTTCCCTTTGAGAAATTCCATTGTTTTTTAATCAAAAACCAAAATTTCGAAATAGATTCACGAAGTATAAAAATCAACACTCAATCTTGCAAAACATGTATATATAACTCAAGAATAACCCTACCTTAAGGATTGATGAAGAAGGAGAGGTGAAACTCAAATGTCAAGGATGAGAAGAGTCTTGATTTCCAACACACCAAGAAGAGCCCCAACTTGACCTTTAAGATTTGAGAGTGAGGATGATGATCTAGACCCAATGGATTGCAAGAATCAAGGGTTTTTAATGTTTGGGAATGTTTTTCTAGAGAGAAGGAAAAGAAAATTTAGGTTTTAGAGTGAGAGAAATGAACCCCAAATGTGATACAAATTTGGACGAAAGTAGTAGAAAAACAGAGTTTTCGGACTGCCCAGGTCCCGCACGTGCGGCGCGTCTTTCCCGCACATGCGGCACTTCCACCCCGCACGTGCGGCGCTTCCCGCACTTTCCTCACACACGTGCCTTTTAGGCAGTGTGCAAACCCCAGCTGCTCCACCCTCACCGCATGTGCAGCCTAGCCCCCCGCACGTACGGCCTCCACTCCACACATGCGGTCCTAGCCAGCAGCCCAGAAATTTTTCGACTCAATTCCCGGACACTCCGTACCGAACCCCACACCCTCCGAAACTGGTGAATTCCAACACCGAACAAAACAAGGATAATAGTTTCAAATAGAGGAGTGTCCTCTGAACGCTTCGAACCCAAAAGAGCAAATGAGGACAAAATCAACAAGAAGGAAAGGAAAGGGAGGAAAAGAGACCCGGCCATCACATTCACTTAAGCACTTTTCTTTCTCAATTTCTCAACTCAACCAAATATAATTGAAATTCGAATTCTATCAATTCTTTCTCATTTTCTTTCTATTTTATTTTCCCTTTTATTTCTCTCATCAAATCTTCTAATCAAACACAGTCTTGAAAGTCTAAATTTGTTAGTAACATTCAGGGTCGGCCTTGAGGGAAGGCGGGTAAAGCCACTGCCTCGGGGTTCCCAAATTCTGTCTAAAAAATAGGGTTTCAAAATAATTTCGATCTTAAGTTATGTTTGATTAATTATTTCAGTCTTAAGTTATGTTTGATTTATTAAAATAAAGTTGAATAGAGTAATCATTCTATCATAATATCCATTTTCATGTTTGATTTACTAAAAAAATTACAAATAAATATGATTTACATCAATAATTATGTGTACCATAAATGTAACAAATTTATAGAAGATATATGCAAAATAAAATAAAAATTATTATTATTATCAATATATATATTTTAAAAATATATATGAGATTCAAGACTCCATCTTTTGAATTCGTTTTTAGCCCCAAAAACTCAAGACTAGTTCAGATAATGTTTACATAACATCATATTTGCTGCGACTTTTATATTGTAATCCCAAGTGTAAGATATCGTGAAGTAATATAACTCGGTGAGTTCAAGGTCGAATCCACAAGGACCAGTTTGTTCAAAATAATTACCGAACACTCAAATAAAGTAAAGAAAAATATGATTTTGAATTTTTGAAATGGTTGAATAATTTGAGAAAAATAATTAATTAAAAGATAAAATAAGGTGATTATAAAGAGGATGCTAAGGCATCAAGGATCCTCTACCAATCCTTTCTTTAAAATATTTCAGAATCAATTTATATAACTCAATTGAAACATACACAAAAAGTATTTTCAATCGGAAGATAAAAACGATTATTCCATATAAAAATTAATAAAAAAATTAATTACTTTCATTGATTGATTACACCATAAAAATCTAATTATTTGATTTGCAGGGAATATCAAGCTTCTATCGTGTCTGAAGTCTACAATAGAACAAGATAATATACAGAATAAAAAACTTTTTCCAAAAAAATAAATCAATCAACTAAAATAATATGACATTAAAAACCATGATTGAATCATAAAATGATTATAAAGAAAACATTGGGGTTTTATCTCTAACATTAACAAACAAAATTTAGAACATCATAAAAACAAAAGGGAAATAATATGTATGAAATGTGCTTGCTTTTCTTCCCAAAATTCCCCTCCTCTCCTCAATAGATTAACATGTATTTATAGTGATTGGGGAGAACAACAATGATTCATCCTCCATTTTCCTCCCACCCCCTTTGACCCCCTCTCTCTCTCATTGGTTACATTTTCTTTTTCTTTTTCTTTTTTTTCCTGCTCCTCCAATCACCCCCCGCCACGTGGCAAAAGGGGGGTGAGGGGGTGACCCCAAAAGGGGGTCCCAAGCATTATTCTTGGGGAGAATTGAGTTTGACTTCAATTAGCTCTCTTCTTTTCCTTATTTTGCCCGATTCTTATCCTTATTGTGAATTATCCTACAAAAAGTAAAATTATTTCATTAAATTCACAATTAAAAATAAAGTGGGAGAATTAATTTAAGAAAAAAGATTGGTAGCTCGAAATGTGAGGCTCGAATTTGGCCCAACTTTTATACGACGTCGTTTTGACAGATTTGAGCCATTTGAGCCACAAAAATTTGAGCTACTAAACATTTTCCTTCTTTTATATCTGAAACAGGGGAGGGAGGGAGAAAGAGCGAGAGAAAAGAGAAGAAAGAGAGGGAGGACGAACAGAGAGAGAGAGTTGGCGGCCGACGATGGCGACGATGAGCTGGCGACGGTGACGATGAGCTAGCGACGGTCGATGATGGGCGACGATGGCGACAGAGAGAGAGAGCTGGCGACAGTCGACGATGGACGATGAGGGATTAGATCTGTGTTTGTTTTTTTTTTTTTGATTTTGATTTTGAAAATCTGTGTTTGATTATGATGATGTTGTGTGTTGTTGTGGTTACAGTCGGTGGGAAAATTTGCTCTGTTTTCTGATGTACCAATCTGATAGGAAGATGTACCGATCTCTCTGTTTTCTCCTTGATATTGTATCACCGATCTAAATGTATCACCGATCTGAATGTATCTTCTTGATAGGAAAATTTGCTCTTGAAATTGTATCACCGATCGGAATAAAATAAAAAAAAAAAAAAAAAAAAATTTGTTGATGTTGATGAAACTGTCCAGGCACTGCTCCAGCTTCCTCTTCTCTTCCTCTTCTTCTCCTTCTTCACTTTCATCTTTTGCATCTTCAGGAAAAAACAAGAAAGAGAAAGAAAAGAAGAAAAAAAAAGTCACGAGCCATTCGAGCCCCAAAAGTCTCGAGCTACCAATCGCGGTTGTTAATTTAATAAAAATAATAAAATAATTATACATTTTTAACCATTCATTAATATTAACCGGAGACGTAACATTGGTCTCATGGCATCCTACACCCTACAGTAAACATGATTCATATTTATTCGATTTATAAATAAACTAGTGGGTGGCACACACGATGTGTGTGCAATTTAAATGAGTAGGAATAAAAAATAATAATAATGAAATTAATATTATAATATGTACTTAGCTTAAGTGGTATGAGTTCTCCTACTTAAACCCATGGTCATGGGTTCAAGCCTTGTCCATCTCTTTGTTTAAGTTTTTTTTTTTAAAAATAAAAAATACTGCCACATGACATGAAGAGAGTAAAGCTTCAGGACACCAAAGTTCCTGTTCACTTTATAATAGTATAGATAGATAGATAGATAGATAGATTAATGACCGAATTAGCCCGGAATTAGCACGGGTAACGTTCACATAACATCATAGTAACTGGAGACATAACATTGGTCTCATGCCATCCTACACCCGTATAGTAAACATGATTCATATTGATTCGATTTATAAAGAAATTAATGACCAAATCATCATTTACAGTTTGATGAAATTTGAAACCAATCAATTCAAATCATAAAATTCTTAAACTAAACCAATAAAAGGGTTGGATTTCAAATCACAATCTTGGAAATCTTATCATCATTCACAATAGAGCAAATTTCATTTTACACTCAAACTATCATTCACAAATCAATTCAACTCTTATTTTTCTAATAATCTCAATTTTATACCTAAATTCCTTGATTTTGCATAAATTTTATCCCACCACCAATTGTTGTCTCTAATCAAACAGAAGTTATTGATGTAGTACCAAAATTTTATTTGAAATCTTATTTAATCTCCCAAACTATTCAAAAAATATCGAATAGGCCCTTGAATAAAATGAAATTTAAGGGCCTAATTAATATTTAGAAATAGTTTATGAGATAAAGTAAAATTTCAAACAAAATTTTGATGTCAAGCCATTGATTGTTGAATGATAGCTTGGGAGGTAAAATAAAATTTCCAATTCACAATATGATCACAAGTATAGCGTTTCAACTTTTGATATATATTTGATACAATAAGATATTTAAGTGTTTAATAACAAATTATACATATCTAATGGTCTCAAACCAAATTATTGAGAAGTTCAAAATTGACTTTTTTATTATTTTTTAAAATGTAAAAAAATAGAGATAATATGACCTAAAAAAACCCTAAAAAAAAACTGCTTTTTTCATTGTTGTTACACATTTTTACACCAAATCAATATTTTTACACGAACCAAATCAATCCAAAAAAAAAAATCAAATATAATTACACTTCATAACCCTAGAAAAATATTTGATTTGGTTTGTTCTAGGCTAAAAAATATTTTCTATTTTTAGAAGCTAAAAAATATTTTTCAAACTAAATCTTATCAATACAGTCAAATTACCACCACTAACACATTAGTTTTAAAATCCCGATCAAACATTAACAAATATTTTTTTACGGAAACAAATTAAATTGCGCGATAATAAGAAAACAAGGAACAAAGAATGGTAAGAGAGAATTATCATTGGAGCTTGAAGACGGGATTTGGTCACATATTATTCACGTACGGAGAAATCTGTGTCCATACACCGACATAGCAAAAGAAACTATAGTGGTCATTACTTGTAAAAAGCTGAAAACCAAACAGGGGGAAAAAAAAAACACAAAGGGAAAAAGAAAAAGACAAAGAACAAGAACAAGAATAAAGGACAATGCCGGAATTCAAATAAAAATGCTTTTAAGACATACAAATCCACTCAATCTGACTACCATTGTGTATAATTCAAATTAAAGTTGCACATTCTCACTTTGGTACAAAGTCCAGTAACACACCAAACCAGATTTACGAGCTTACTAAAGCCCCCCCTGTGGTGGTATTGCTCATAAACCCTTGGTACCAAACAAACCTCTTTCGTTTTGTTTTGGAAACCAACTCATCCAAATATTCCAAGTTGAACCAAAAAGTATACAAAATGGTTTTCACAAGCAAATAAAGAAACTGCAAATATTTAGATATGAATACACACTACTGAATCTTAATCTACCATCCAATCATTACTAAGAATTTTGAGACCTGCTTGGAACACACACTATAATCTGCCATATTGTAAAAATACAAGCAGCAGCAGAATGTCGAACAGGAGTGCAAGGGTAACATCAGCTTAAAGATCTACAAAACAGAGGTAGGGGCGCTCATATGCAAATGTAGCACAAAGCTACAGTAGACATTTTTTTTTTTGGGATCAGCTACAAAAGAAAGCTATAGTAAACATTTCATACTCACATACAACAAAGCTATGTCAAAAAAAAAAAACAGATAAGGTTTTTCTCTCATACTCATACAAGAAGGCTATCAAAGCCCCAAAGATCTTGAGAAGGGTAAATTCATCACTGCAGTCTCCCATTCCTAAAGATAATGACCAGTGATATAGCTAACACAGAAGAGCAATCAAAATTGTTACCGATTCAGAAGAGTCCTACTGTATGTCATAAGCATAGAACTGCAATTTCAGAACAAAAGTATATCACCTGCTACAGAAGATTCTTGCAACTAAGCATGCCGTCTACTCCTCAGAAATTTACTGAGCATACTGTCACGGTCTCAAAGTTGGAAAAATATAAACTCCAAGAACATTTTTCAATAGCAAAATCCCACCAATAATGGCCAAAAGCCATTCACATGATAATGATGCAGCGATTCTAGAACACTGTCAACTAGAATCTTCACGTCTCCACCAGATGTTTAAACAATTTAACATGGACCACCTGATCTCAACTAATAGGATTAGGGATGCATCCATGCGAAATTGAGCACCAGATACTTTGAACACGAAGTTCAACTGCACATGAACAATCTAATGGAAACTTTTTCTACAAGTGTTGTTGGTTTACACGAACTTCTATAAATTTATGATGTTATTATGTTGGAAACTCGACACTTGAAAAGATATGCAATATGTCTAGTTGGACATGCACCAAACAAAAGATATCAAAGTAGTGGAGTTTACTATGCACACAAGATTCCCAGTTTATGTATCAAATGCTCTATCTATGGTAGTTTATAAACAAAATTTTACCTTCAATTTCTTTTTGATATATATATTTAAATAATATGAAATCTAGTTATATCCAACACCCGTGTCCAAACCATGTACAAAGGAAATGATGTCATTGAACATTAGAATTAGATAAAACCCAACACCCACCTCCAAGTCTATGTAATGTAAAAGCATGGCATCAAAGTGCCACTGCATATCGTGCTAGCATTCAATCCACTTTTAACTCTATCACAACGAACTTCATGAGCTCATGTGGAGTGGGTGTCGTAATTTATCAAAGTACAACAAATTAAAAGGATTGAAACCGTGAACTCATTCAAGCAGCACATCCACTTGCTTTAGCACAAATGAATCGTCTATCTTGCATGAAGGGACTAAACTCCTGTGGTTCTTCTACATGCTTCAAGAACCCAAAGTATGAATATTTGACCCACCAATAATTGACATGTTACAGTATCTAGTCATTAACAAAAAAAAAAAAAAAAATTACAAATTCATCAACACACTACAAATCAAAAACTTGTACAAAGAAATCAAAATGAAAGGGGGGGTCTAATCTAACAAAAATCAGAGCTTTTACGCATGCTTGTCAAGATTAATCTGAAATGAATAGGGAAAATATAAACAGAAAAACAAAGTTGATTACACTTTCACAGACAAATAGCTACCAACAACCTCTAAATCCCATCAAAACTGAAGAATTTTGAACTTTTGTCTTCCCCAACTCCAATCAAGAAACTAAAAAACAAAGAAAAGACAGACCTAGGGTCCTCTTTTTCACATTGTCTATCACAAACATTCATGTACAGTACAAAACTCTGATTAACCAGTTGTCAACTATGATTTCTTCCAACAACTGGCCATTGAATATAAATCCCCACCATGTACAGATATGGATATAAGTATAAAACCCACCAAAACAAAAAAACATAAAACAAAACCCTAAATTCCTTACCTTCTCAACTGTGAAATCTGGATTCTACACCATAAAAGAAACAATCTCTCAACAATCTTTCCACCTAGGACTCGGCACGGGTAGCCTTGGAGAGATTGGGAACTGTTGAAACCCTAATTGACCGGTCGTCGATGGCGAAAACAACAGACTTGGGGAAAGTAAAGGGTACGGCGATCGAGGTGATGGTATGCACCCGAAAGGCAGTGGCGATGTCGGCATCAGGAACGGTGATGATTGAGTCGGCGCCGGAAAAACGTTGTGCTGCGGCGGAGGAAGCGGTGGTTGGTGATTCTGCGGGGGTGGAGGCGGAGGCGGACCGAGATTGTTCCACCTGGGGGAAACCATGAATCGCTTGGGATCCGATTCAAAAGCCGAGATTGAGGTCTGGAGGTAGCGCATGTAGGCGGAGATCGGCGATTCCGCCGCCGCGTGCACCGTCGGGAACGGCGGAAGCGGCGACAGCGGCGCCACCGCCCTCTGGTTGCTGTTTCCACCGTTTCCGGCGGCGTTCATGGGGTGGTGGTGGTTCGGCTGTGGAGGAGGTACGGCGTTGTGTAGCAGGGGAGGAGGGCGGTTGGCAATTTGCGCCAACGGCGGAGGTCGGATCCGCTGCAGCCGAGAGCTCGGAGGCTTGGGAGGCTGAATCGGCGGAGGCTTCGAGAAGCGCTCGTGAGCAGGAGAGCCAGTGAGCTTCTGAACCACATCTCTGAAATCGCTCTTGTTAATGTTGTAAACCGGCGGCTGGTGCTGCTGCGGCTGAAGACTCTCCGGCTGCTGAGACTGCGGCGGCGGCGGAGGAGGCGGCGGGCGGTGAACCTGATGGTGATGATCAAAAGTGGGTGTGGGTCTCCTAATGGGTTTAGAGATTTTGTGAGAAATTTTGTTGAGGTGATTAAGATATTGATCTCTGTTACTGTTGTTATTGTTGTTGTTGTTGTTGGTGGTGTTGGTGATGCTAGTGCTGCTTGAAGTAGCAGTGGTGGTAGAAGAATCCCCAGAAGAGTGACAGCTTTTATCCATCTCTCTCTTCCTTCTTCTCCTCTAATTTCTCTCTCTGTAATTGATTACTTGTTTTTCTCTTTCTAAATATCTCTATATGTATATGTATATGTATGCATGTGGGTATAAGTTTTGTCTGTGGTGGGGAGGTCTTTTTCTTCCTTCTTATTAATAGACAAAAAAATGTCACCCATATCATTCTATATAGGTGTAGACTATTAATTTTTGTAGGTTGAGGATATGTTTCAAAATTTATTATCCTTCCGGCTTAAAATATTAATTTTTTATTTTATTTTTTATTATCTTAAAATTTTTTTTTTTTTAAATTAAGTATAAAAATAATATAAATTTTTTATTTTGTCTTTTTTAAATTTATTAATAATATAAAAATATAATTATAACATTAATATTTTTTTAAAAATTTATTATTAAATTTTTTAAAAATATTTATTATTCTAGACCGGAGAGAGTATTAACATTTGATTATTTCTAGAGAGATAGAGAGGTGTGAAATAGCCAATCCGTGTGTGGATGCTAAAGTGCGCTATTTCTCTGCGTGTGTCTGCTTTTTTACTCATTGTGATATCTTCGGGCTTTTAAAAGAAGACACAACGGGGACAAGATGACCCGTAAGTAAAAAGCACGCAAACTCTCGGTGCACACTCACCCCTTAATGATTCATCTCCCTTTTCCCCCACCCCTTTGATCCCCTCTCTCTCTCATTGGTTACCTTTTCTTTTTCTTTTTCTTTTTTTTCCTACTCCACCAATCACCCCTGCCACGTGACAAAAAGGGGTGAGGAGTGACCCCCAAAAAGGGATCCCAAGCATTATTCTAATTTTTAAAGTAAATTATAAGTACTCTTGTCAATTGTTTAAAGAAAAGTATCTATCAATGTGTTTATTAACGTGTTTGGTTTGAATTTTTTGAATTAAATTTTTATATTTTTGTATTTGTTATTTTTAGTAAAATTTTTTTTGTTTTTTAGATATACTTTACTTAGATATATTTAAAAAATAAAAAAATTATGAAAAAATATTTTAAAAAATTAATAAATACATAAAAATATTAAAAAAAATGTACTGAATTATCGTATTTTTTTTTGTATTTTGGGTATTTAGTAAATTTTTAAAAGGTTTTTTTCATAAATTTTTTATTTTTTAGATACATCTAAGTTAAGTATGCCTAAAAATTAAAAAAATTACTTAAAATATTAAAAAATAGTAAAAATAAAAAAATACAAAAAATAAGAAAGTCGAATTTTCTGAAAAGTGTTTTTTGAAAAGTGAAACCAAGCATAGTGAATAAATTTTAAAATTTGATTTTATGAATCGGTTTTTCTTTTTTCATGAATTTAAATTTTTCATTAAAATAAAAATTATATAAAATTATGTCATTTATATGTTTCGATTTAATTTTTAAAGGATAAAAATAAATTTATCAAAATATAAAATTATATATTTAGACAATTCATACCATAGAGGTTTTGGATTTCTCTCGTTCAGAAACAAATCTCATATTACGAATAAAAATATAATATTTTAATATAACACACAAAAAAATTTCTTAGTATATTTTTCCAAACATAACAATGTAACAATCTAAAAAAAATTATACTTTTTCCAAATATAACAACGTAATAATATAAAAAAAAAAATTAGTATACTTTTTTCAAATATAATAATTGTGTGAGTGATTTTCCGTCTGCACTGCCAACTCAGTATTCAGCTGGAGAGCACTGGCAGAATAGATGGCACCTGTCTGACCTGCAACAGAAAGAGAAGATTCCGGCGGTGGTTCGTCCACCCGGGGGCACTCCGACGATCAAGTCAGTATATCTCTCAAAGATAATCAATAATGCTAAACTCACTATTCAGAATATAAATTGCGTACCTTAGACCCATGGGGGTACCTCTCTTTTATAGCAAACTCAATCCTAGTCCCAATAGAAGCCTAGCTCTAATGGACTTAGGATTACTGTTAATCTTGGACTCCTAGTAGGATTAGGATAAACTCTCTAAGAGTCTTATCTTAATCCAAACTGAAATCTTCTCCCATTCTAGGACTCTTCTCCCTTATCCGCTTATCTCGGATTCTGGTATTGCCGCAGAATACCTTGGCAGTGCTCCAAATATCTCGGCAAATATGATCTGCCCACATAGCACCTCGGCTAATGTCACGACCCAAACCCGCCCCTATGGGTTTAGCACCGTAACCGGCCAGTAATCCGAGATTACCGAAGGCCTGCTTAACAGTAATACAATAATACAGAGTACAGGGGCTGGTGGAAGCCAAAACAGTAATTAAAAGATGTCCAATGAGCTGTGACAGTCTGTATGCAAAAAGACTTTTCATATATATATATATATACAATCAGTACCAAAACAGTATGTACAATATATACAATCATTCAGGACAGGGACTTAACCCCTATTAGAATAGTACAATACAACACCATTCAGTCTATAAAGTAATTACAAAATAGATACAAAAAAAGGGGGAAATTAAAACACCCCAAAAGCCCTAGTTTGAAGGACTTGGAACCTCTCAGTGAGGCACGTTGGTTGGCTTGACAAAATTGGAGTTTACCCTGACGCTTCTAGCAACAGTCCGGTGCCTAAACACCTACATATATATATGAGCAGTGAGCTAAAGTCCAGTGAATAACATATGCGTAAAGAGGTTAAGAATGAATGTCCTTTCAGTATTGAAAACAGTCATTTAAACAGTATATCAGTCATTTAGTTTGTGGCTCATAATTCATGCCACAACAGTCATTCAGAAACTATAATAGTTATATGTGGTACATCCAATAGCAAAGCAGTACAGTAGGTCTTAACAGACCGTGCAGTTAGTGATGGCCATTAGTAATGGTTCCAAACATGGGAACCGACAGAGATCTCTGTAACAGTAGCAGTAACAGTTCAGTAACAATATATTGCTATGGATGCCACGAATACAGTTCACAAATAGGACAAACATTCACTCAGTAAACAGTGTCATTTCATAAAGCAGTACAGTCATTTGTTCAGAAAATAATCTCATTTGAACATATCTTTACAACATTGTTACTCACAGAGTTCTGGGCTACAGATAAGCTAGTACGCGTCCTCGGATGCCAACCCTACACAGTTACAGAGTGAACACACACTAAGCTACACAGTTGGGAAAAATAATAACTTAATCCCTAATTTGCCTCGGTGTGGTTCTACGTCAATATCCTCATTAAGATGCCTTAAACTAGGCCTAAGAATGCCTAGAATTGAATGAGGATGCAAAGATGCACTTTAAAAATATTTTCAGAATTTTCAGAAAACAGAGTTCCCGCTCGAGCGTGGGTTTCCCCGCTCGAGCGTACATGTAAACAAAAGCATCCGCTCGAGCTTAAACTTTCCCGCTCGAGCGGACTGCAAAAATACTGGATGTGTGAAAATCACGCTCAATGGGTGCTCGACACCCGCTCGAGCGTGTGACACAAGTCCTCGCTCGAGCGTGCAAAACCCCGCTCGAGCGGACTGTAAACACAACAAAAGTGCTGGATACACGAATTTCCCGCTCGAGCGCCACTTACCCCGTTTGAGCGGGAGTCCAAAATCTGGAATTTTCAGATTTGAACCTCAAGCTCAAAATCAAGTTTGAATGCATCAAATTCGATCCTCTTAGGCCAATTTTCTGGAAAACACTTGTAAATTCATAGTTTAACATGATTCAAATCTCAATTTGTAAAATCAAGACCCAAATGTGAGTCAACTAAACACAATTTCAAACAAATTCCATGAACATGATGTAAAACATAACATGCATGAGTTTAATCAATTCCAAAACTTCAATTACTTGCTCAAATGAGCTCAATTGCCTAAAAAACAAGATGAATTCGTGGACTAAGCTCAAGATATGAACATGCATGTGGGATTTCATGAACTACAACCTCAAAACTTCAAAATGTAAACATGCATGCAAGAATTAAGCCTCTATTCAACAATCTTAACCAATTCTAGACTCAACTCTTCAATTTAGCACGAAACATGAAAGAACTAACTTAAATTCACAATTAAAAGGATGGACACACTACCTTAGGTCCTCAAACTCAAGAATATAAGCTTAATTGCACAAATCCTCTACTAATTCTTCAAGTCTCCAAGAAAATATAAGATGAAATCAAGTTTCTCTACTCCTCTCTCTCTCATTCGGTTTTGCTCTCGAAAAGGCTGAGGGACATGTTGTATCAAAAGTGTATAAGGTAAAGAGAGGTTAGCCTAGATTACTCCACTAGGTGGCAAATTTGTAGAAAAGTCAAACCCTTGTAATTTATCATTATTAAATCTAATTTAATCATACCCAATCAAATTTCAATTAAATATGCCATAAAATCATATAAATCTTAATTAGCACAAAACATCAATCAATTTCAAATTCGGCCGCCGATAAGGCCTTCAATTTGCAGTTTAAAGCATAAAACATGAACAGATAATTTAACAGTCAACAGATAGAATTGCATTCAAACTAGCACAATCAATCAATCAGCTTAGTAATTCAGTCAGTCAGTCAATTAACAGGCTTAATCATGGATTAGCACTAATCAGTGGTGAGGGTTGTCACAGCTAACAACCTCGGCCACGTGGACTACCCAAAAAATGTCCCCACAACTGCCCCCTAAGTTCTATTACCTCGGCAAACTAAGGTGATGGAACCTATATTATCTCTTTTATCTAGCACATCGGCTAAGCTTACTTCATCATTTATTGCTGAAGTTAGAACTCGTCAGCTCAATATGACACAAACCTATAGTTTGCTTTCATCAAGGCTTTGGAACCAACAACCAAATTCGTTCAAGTTTCTCAGCCGAAACTGTCCTTCTAGCCGAGGTATTTGTTTCATTAAATCAAGAACTTCAAGAGTTTTCTTCATGCGTATGAGCTGGCACGTACAATTTTTCAACCGTTTCTGCCACGCATCTTTCCTCTACTGAGCCGTGTCTGATACGTGTCATTAAGTCGCCTTGCATTTGCGTATTTGATCAAAATCTCTTCACTCTCTCCGTCTTTTCACTTCTGCATCTTCGTTTTTGTTTAAACTTTTCTCTTTCAAATCCTCTATTGCTACTTTTGCGAAGCTTTCTGCAACCAGTTTCACTCTCCCCTCTGGTGAGGCTTCTGCTGTACTTCCTTGCTTACGGCCACCGTCTGATCCCGGCGAACTTTACTTTGGCTTCATTGCTTTACTCGTTCATGTCTTTTGATCATTTAACCTGTATCTTGAATTTCACCATGTACTGAACATGTACTGTCTTTGTACCTTGTACTTTTTTGTTTACTCAAACAATTTATTCTTCAATGTCAAACCGAAATGCCTTTTTTCCTTATTTGAATGCATTTTTTAACTTCTTCTTTCAAGTGTTTTGAATGTTTACCCTCTTCTTAATGCCTTTTATGATTCCATACTTAGAATATAATTTACATGTCTTCAACATACACCTTAACTGTGCAATCTCCCTAGGTTAACATACCTCGGACAAAACTTCCAACCTTGCTTATCTCGGTCTCGGTTTAACACTTGAAAACATTGCAACAAATATTTTCACAAATGTTGCTTTTACTTCTTAAGACTTCTGTCTTCCATTATCTTCCAAGTCTTGGTAACATAGTCACCTCGGCACATGTATAGATACTTCTATAACCTTGGATTTAACTTCAACTTGTAAATTTTCTCAAAATTTCAACAAGTGTTAAATTAATCTTCTTTCTCGGTTTAACTTCAACTTGTAAATTCTCTCAAAATTTCAATAAGTGTTAAACATCATCTCGGTTTAACTTCAACTTGTAAATTCTCTCGAAATTTCAACAAAGGTTAAACATCATCTCGGTTTAACTTCAACTTGTAAACTTTTCTCAAGTTTCAACAAGTGTTAAACATGGTCTCGGTTTAACTTCAACTTGTAAATTCTTTCAGAATTTCAACAAGTGTTAAATATCATCTCGGTTTAACTTCAACTTGTAAACTTTTCTCAAGTTTCAACAAGTGTTAAACATCATCTCGGTTTAACTTCAACTTGTAAATTCTCTCGAGATTTCAACAAGTGTTAAACATCATCTCGGTTTAACTTCAACTTGTAAACTTTTCTCAAGTTTCAACAAGTGTTAAACATCATCTCGGTTTAACTTCAACTTGTAAATTCTCTCAGAATTTCAACAAGTGTTAAACATGATCTCGGCTTAACGTCAACTTGTAAACTTTTCTCAAGTTTCAACAAGTGTTAAACATCATCTCGGTTTAACTTCAAGTGTTAAACATCATCTCAGTTTAACTTCAACTTGTAAACTTTTCTCAAGTTTCAACAAGTGTTAAACATCATCTCGATTTAACTTCAACTTGCAAACTTTTCTCAAGTTTCAACAAGTGTTAAACATCACCTCGGTTTAACTTCAACTTGTAAATTCTCTCGAAATTTCAACAAGTGTTAAACATGATCTCGGTATAACTTCGACTTGTAAACTTTTCTCAAGTTTCAACAAGTGTTAAACATCATCTCAGTTTAACTTCAACTTGTAAACTTTTCTTAAGTTTCAACAAGTGTTAAACATGATCTCGGTTTAACTTCAACTTGTAAACTTTTCTCAAGTTTCAACAAGTGTCAAACATCATCTTGGTTTAACTTCAACTTGTAAACTTCTCTCAAGTTTCAACAAGTGTTAAACATCATCTCGGCTTGTGAAATTCTAACTCTCAAGCATCATTCTTCAATCATTTGCCCCCTGATGTGAACTTAAGTTCCACTTGGGTTCTCATTAGGCACGTGGCTTTAACCTTGATATTGCTCTATGGGCAGGGGATCTGCCCCTTGCATGGCTTCCACATACTCCTTTGTGGAAAAAAAAAATTCCTTAACTTAGGCCAGGCTTTTTTTTTCTCGGACTTAATCATCAAAACCGATATCTTGTCTTCTGGGATCTGGGATTCTAGATCTGGAATCTGGGATCTGCTCACTTGGGCTAGGCTCTTGTCTTCTCGCGTCCAGTATTATCTCGGCTTTGCTTCGATGAACCATTTCTCTTCTCTTATTTGGACGCCTTTGTCACCGGCATGTCTTCTTCCGCTCTGGCATACTTTTCTGTTCTAGCCATCAGCTCCACCATGCTTTTCGGCAATGTCTTTGCCAGTGATTTTCGAAGCAGGCAGTCATCCTTCAAGTCGTTTTTAAATGACATAACCGTCACCTCTTGGTTGCATACTGGTATTCGGTTGAATACCTCATAATACCTTTTGGCATAGGCCCTACAGCTTTCATCCTCGTCGATCTTCAGGGCCATTAGGGCGTCTACCCTCAATGGCTGTAGTTTGTTTGTCATGAACCTAGCCACAAACATCTTGGCCAGGCCTTCCCAAGTTTTGACAATTCCTTTCGGTAACTTGTGAAACCAGTCCGATGCAATTTCCCCGAATGATGAGGGGAACACTTTGCAGAGCAACGGTTCGTTTCCAGTATATAATGCCATCGCGTTCAGGTATAATCCGACGTGAAAGTTGGGGTCCGACTTCCCATCGTATATTTGGAACCTCGGCATACTGAATCTCTTCGAGACCTCAACTTTGTCTAATTCTTCTGAGAACGGCGTTCTCGGTTTGACCAGGGAGGTTACCTCAGCATCTTGTTGCTTTCTCTGTAGGTGATCTTCTAGATCCTCTTTGGCTCATCCAAGGGCTCGGCTATCTTCGGATTTTAGCCTCTTTAGGGCACTACTTCTAGTGTTATCGTGATTCCTTTTGGACCTCCCTCCTTTAGTCTTGTCGAAACAGAGTTCCTTC
Source organism: Camellia sinensis (assembly GCF_055761805.1). NCBI lineage: Eukaryota > Viridiplantae > Streptophyta > Magnoliopsida > Ericales > Theaceae > Camellia > Camellia sinensis. The sequence continues at coordinate 95,950,318 of NC_138966.1, read as the reverse complement.
CCCTGAACATCCCGATGTTCTTTGGTGCAGGTTTTTTTTGTTCGACGTGCCTTCTGAGATTCTCCATTCTCGACCTCCCGCGAAGATCGGTGAGAATGTCCCTTGGTCCATGCTGAGGGACTTTAGGAACCGTTTTCTGCCCCCCTTTCTGGGCACCTTTCTTGGCCGCTGGAATCGGGGTATCTTGTAACGGGAACGGTGGCTGCATGACGTTGTTCTGCATTATGAAATTGACGATCGTTTGCAAGTCCGCCAATTTGTCCGCCATTTCCTTTATCTCATCGTCCCTCCGTAGGCATCTATCTTTCCATACCTAGAGGTCGTCCTCGTTATAATACCCGCTCCGATCCGATTTCTTCGGTACGCCGCCCTCCTGGCCGACGTCCTTTTCTCCGTGATTCTTATCACGAGTCTCTTTGTTGCAGTTGTCTTCTTCAACGTCAAGGTCAATATGTTTCCCACTCTCGGTAGGGGTGTCGTCCCCATCCTTCTCTTTCTGTCCGTCGTTGGCCATCTATTCTCCTTTCTTTCCCACAGATGGCGCCAAATTGTGTGAGTGATTTTCCGACCACACTGCCAACTCAGTATTCAGCTGAAGAGCACTGGCAGAATAGATGACACCTGTCTGACCTACAGCAGAAAGAGAAGATTCCGGCGGTGGTTCGTCCACCCGGGGGCACTCCGACGATCAAGTCAGTATATCTCTCAAAGATAATCAACAGTGCTAAACTCACTATTCATAATATAAATTGCGTACCTTAGACCCATGGGGGTGCCTATCTTTTATAGCAATCTCAATCCTAGTCCCAATAGAAGCCTAGCTCTAATGGACTTAGGATTACTGCTAATCTTGGACTTCCAGTAGGATTAGGATAAACTCTCTAAGAGTCTTATCTTAATCCAAACTGAAGTCTTCTCCCATTCTAGGACTCTTGTCCCTTATCCGCTTATCTCGGATTCTGGTATTGCCGCAGAATACCTCGACAGTGCTCCAAATATCTCGGCAAACATGATCTGCCCACGTAACACCTCGGCTAACAACCTCGGCCACGTGGACTACCCAAAAAATATGTCCCCACAATAATCTAATGTAACACACAAAAAAATTCTTAATATACTTTTTTAAAATGTAAAACTCTAATTAATGTAATCTCAAACATAATACTCCAATGTAACATATACAAAAACATTACTAAAAACTCCTTCGTTTACTTTTACCAAACATAACACTCACAGTTTGAAATTATACATTTACCCAAAACTTACTAAGGATTTTTGTAGTCCTTTTCGAATGATTTGAAGAATCCCACATTTTTTTTGGAGTGTTATGTTTGGAAAAAAAAAATATACTTAGAAATTTTTTTGTATATTGCATTGAAATATTACACAAAGAAATTTTTTTAGAATGTTATATTAGAGTGTTAAGTTTAAAAAAGTATACTAAGGAGTTTTGTTAGAGTATTACATTGAATTTTTACGTTTGATTGTTACAGTTTGAAATTATACGTTTACTCAAAACTTACTAAGGAGTTTTTGTATTCCTTTTGAAAGTTTGAAGAATCCGACATCTTTTTGAAATGTTTAAAGAATATCATATTTCAAGTCATTTTTATACTCGTTTTGAAATGTTTTCTAAATAAAAAAGATTCTCATATAAAAATTCATCCCAAATTTGATTATCATAAATTGTGTATCTTATCTTTCTAGCACAAAAGAAAGAAAAAAAGGAAAAAGAAAAAAAGAAGAAGAAAAAAAGAAACATAATGGAAATAAAGGTATAACTGTAAATTCAATTTTTAAATAATATATTAAATCTACCTTTTTCAAAATCAATGTGACTAATTGGTTTATAAAAAAAATTTTGGGACTAAATGAATCACGCATTCTTCAAGATGAGATTTATAGGTAAATTTTTCTTGAAATATAAATTATTTTTTGTAATTTTAAAAATTACATTTCAACTCTTAAAGATTCTAATTTCATAATAAATAGTCTATTTTATTAATAAATTATTAAATCAATTAAAAGTTTTTAATGATGTCAATAATATATTTTAATTAATAATTCATGTAATTTTATTATTTTATAGGAAAGCAGTTATAAATTTTATTTTTTCAGTTAATTTTGTTAAATAAAAAAAAACTGACAATGAAATTTTTGTAAATTTTTAAATTATAGGAAATAATTCATATTTTAAGTAAATCTGAAGAAGTGTATTTTAAATTTATCCTAATTTTTATTGTTTGAATTTTTAAAATGAATAAAAGGTAGTTCATACCACTGGTCTCTTTAGTTTGAGTGAAATTTTATTTTAATACTTATAATTTTAATTTTAATTATAATTACGTTTTAAATTTTATTATAATGTGATCCACTCGTCAAGCATTGTTAACATTTTGAACAAAAAAAAAAAAATTGCGAAAAAATTAGAAGGCTGGTCCTTCTAGTTTTGCACATGATCTTTTTTATTTCCAAATTCTAACAGTAAATGACAGATGAATCAAATTGCAACAAAATTGAAAGTGTAAGAATTAAATTATTCAAATTAAAACTACAAAAACTGTTAAGTCTTGATTAAATCTAAACTTTAAGAGTGATTGTTGTAATTTACTCTTTTAAAGTTTGTATATTTGTACTCCTCATTTACAAAAGTTCGTAACTTTCATCCTTTGTGAAAATATGTTTTAAATTATGTGTTTTACATAAATAAATGAATAAGGTAAATTAATCAGTTGGTCATTTTAGTTTGAACAAAATTTTACTTTAGATCTCATAATTTTAATTTGAATAATTTAAATCATTTATTTTTAATTTTATTATAATGTGATCCATCAATCACTTATGGTTAGAATTTTAAAAATAGGATATTACATATAAAATTAGAGAAATCAAATTGAAATTTAAAATAAATTACATGAACGTTACACTGCTAATCATCAATATCGTTTTTTATTATTATTATTGTTATTTTTAATTCTATTTTTGTCCATCTAATTTTGCATATAATCTTTCACCGTTTAAAATATTAATAGTGCATAACCAAATGACTATATTATAATAAAATTCAAACTGTAGAATGCAAATTATTTAAGTTGAAACCATAGGAAGTAATGTAATATTTAGCTTAAACTATAAAGATTAATGATATAATTTAGTTTAATAAAAGACAAATGCTAACAATTGTTTCTTAGGCATTATTTAATATTAAAAAGTGTAAAAAATATTTTTAAAATATATGAAAATAAAATGTGTACTGATTTTAATAAAAATATATTAAAATTATTAAAAAAACTATCGTATATACTTTAATTTTTTTGTTTTTTATTTATGTTTTAATATTATATTTAGTTGGATAATTTGAGAAAAAAGTTAAAAATAAATAAAATATACTTATATTTTATGTAATTTATATAATTTTTTTTTTAATTTTTTTCAAATCTATCAATCAAACGTTAAAATGCTTATTAAGAGATTGTTTGGAATGATCTAAATAAGTATATTTTTTAATTTTTTATAAAATATGAGTTGAATTTGAAATAATGTGATAAAAAGATGATATGATTTAAATAAAATAATATAACTTAAATAAGATAATAATTTTTTGACTTTTTAATTTTTTTTTTTTATGTTACGACAAACTTAGCCTAACAAAAATGAAATGCGTACATGTGTCGTGATGATGATGATGATGATGCGTTTCAAACCGTCCGTCAGGTAGGAAAATTATTACGTCAACAAAATTTGTCTTGATCCCAAATGACTGGTAGATCCTCAACGCATAACTTTGACCGGTTCAAATAGGTTAAAGTGTCTTTGGCTGTGTACCTAAAGTCACCCACAACTCCAATTAAAATGGGCCCCACATTTTTATAACTTTTTTATTTTTTATTTTTCATTTTGTTTTTATAAATTTATTGAAACTCTTTATAACTGTTTTTTCTTTTAAAAAAATGGTAATACTTCCTAAATAATCTAAAAAGTGAAAACAACCCCCCAAAAAAATTGTAGTCCACACAATACTTAAATTAAAATATATATATTTTTAACAGAACATTAATTTATTCTATTGGTGATAGTGGTTTTTTATTCCTTCTTTTGTAATTTAAAAAGAATGACGAAGATTTACCATTGGTCAAGGATTGTCTAATAAGGTTGTAATCTGGTCAAAGTGGCAATCACGGTAGAATGTGAAAGGCCAACAAAGACAATAATTAGGTTCCTCTTTACTTACTTACTAAAAATAATTAAAAAGTTAATTCATTTAAGACAATAATTAAGTTCCTCTTTACATACTTACAAAATTAATTAAAAAATAAATTCATTTAAGAGGTTGTCTCTTTTTAGGGGTGTAAAAATAGTCCAACCTGACCCGTTGTTGGCCTTAGCAAGCTCCCACAAAAAATTGAGTCGAGTTAGTCCACTTGCACACAATTTTGGCCTAGGCTCATGCTTAGGCCCCGAAGATACTCAGGCCTCAGTTGAGTTAGCAGGCTAGGCTTGGGCCTAGGCTTAAACTTGAGTCGGACTTAAGGTCAAACCTAACCATGTTTTTTATTTTTTTTCCATAATTTATTTTTCTATGAAATAGTTTGAGAATGACATTGGATCTCGTGCAGGGCGAGCCTTAGAGCGGCCTTGAGTAGGCCGAGCCAATCAAACGGGGCTTCGAGCTAGGTCAGGCCCCAAAACACACGGCCCAAGGTCGTAGGTTGGGCTCAAGCTCGGACCTGGGCAAGTTGAGCTGCTCCAGATCGTGGGCAAGTTTCGGGTAAGTCACAGGCCAATGGGCCGATTTTACACCCCCACCTCTTCTCATATGACTAACTATTTGCGGCAAAAACATATAAACGAAAAGTTGCAAGTGTCAAGTGCAATTTATATTGGTTGATTTTCTCTCAGGCTTAGAGGGTATGTGGAGCTCATCATAGGTTTTATTTTGATTATTTTAATCATTCATTTTATAAGACTATTTATATGTATCATTCTTGAAATAAAAAATTAATTAGATAATTATAAATTTTTTATTTTATTATATTTGTCTCTAAAAATATAGATGGTTTATTTTTAAAAATATATTCATCGTCTATTTTTTAAAAAATAAATACAATAAAATAACTTTTTTAATATACAAAATAAATTGTTCAAATTATCAAAACGAAACCCGTGATCCGTGATAGCCTCATGAACCACTCAAGTTTTTTTTTTTAAATTTGTATTAAACTTAAAAAAAATTCAATCAAATTTATATAAGTTGATTATAAAAATAAAATAAAATTTGAACTCCGTCTCACACCATTTAGTATAATTTTTTACTTAAAATTTAGTAGAAACACTTTAAATAAATTGAAAAAAAAAATTATTTAAAAATGAGTGTTTCTAACTTTTAATTTTTAATTTAAAATAAATTGCATCAAAAATATCCAAATCAATAAAAAAAAAATCACATCATTATGAAAACTCAGTTAAAAAAATCAAAACGAAACTGTCTACAAAGCTTCCGTTTCAAAAACAAAAAAAGAAAAGAAAAAACTGTCTACAAAGCTGAAGGAGTTCGAGAGAGGTTGGTTGAATTTTTAAAATTTGTATTTTTTTAAGAAAAAAAAAATAACTAAACTAAACTAGTTTGGTACGAAAAAAGTGAGAATCAAAGTCAAAAAAACACTAAAACCTGCAAAAGAAAAGAGAATCAGACAAAAGGAAAGCGACAAGTCATCATCAGCAAAACTGCTTTGATCTCAAATATAATTATCTAAATTTTTTTACGATAATACTACGTAGTTTAAATTTTGTGATTTAAAAGTGACTTAAATGGTCAAAACGACGTCGTTTTGAGTACAGAACAACATAAAAATGGCCAAAACGACGTCATTTTGGCCATTTGAATCACTTTTGAGCCACAAAATTTGAGTTACGAGACATTTTTTATTTTTTTAAGTAATGTGTTGTATAATAAAAATTAAATTAATATAATGTGAAATTTATATATAACATAAATTTGACTCATAAATATAATATCCTGAGTAACAGGATTACTTTTAAATTTTTATATATAGTATTACTGCATCATGAAACACCAATTCACACAAAGTATCGGTCCTTAAAAAAAAAAAAAAAAAAAAAGGGTATAAAGTTATTGCCCTTTTGGGGTAGGGGCTAGAATGTCATGTTGTTCATTTTCATGCGGTTAGGTGTTCAAATTACTCAATAAATTGAAGAATTGAACCAAATAGATCTCTTTGGCAGGGCTAATTCTACTTTTTTTGGGGTTCCAAAATAAGCCTCTGTTTGGGATTGGCTTTTTTGGGCTTTTTTGGCTAAAATAGCCACAAAAAATAAAATAGGCTATTTTAGCCACAAAAAACAAAACATCAAATCCAACCCATAATCATTACAATCCTCTCTCACAAAAAAAACTAAAAAAACCAAAAAGCCAAAAAGCCCTTCCCAAACCAGGCTAAAATAGCCCAGGCTAAAATAGCCAAAAAGCCAAAAAGCCAACCCACTTCCCAAACGGAGGCTAAGTTTCTAATATTAAACCTTTTATATACACACACATATACATATATATATATATATATATATGGCTTAAAATAAATTTCTAATATGAACCGACATTTAAATCATTTTTTGGCATAATCGAACTAGCTGGTAATTTAATTTTTTTGAACTTTCACATTTTTAACTGTAAAATTACCAATCAAATTTGTTTTAACCAACTTATCAACCAAACACATTCAACTTTTCTTGTGACATGGGAAAAGATAAAAACGTCACGTTTTTATCTTTGAGCAAAACGCGAAAGTTGCGTTTTTGCTCATTTGGAAAGTGGCAAAAAGTAGGTTGGAAAATTACGTAAGTATCCTCAATATTTACATCTTGTGGGTTTGGGTAAAATGTAATTTTTTAAGTTGGATGAGGGTATTTTAGTCATTTTAGTTTGATGTGACACCATAAACAAATATTAATAAAAAAAAAAAAACAGTTTTTCACCAACTTCCCAAATCACTCCCAAAAAGCTTGGTTAAAAGCAAAAAAGCTACTTTTTACCATCTTCCCAAAATACCACTAAATGTATGATTTAATCAATTTCAAATTTGAAATATTTTTTTTTCCTCATAAATACTTGTCTGCAATAACTATAATCAATAACATTCTATATACAATTTATATTTTTGAGAAATAACCATCAATTAGTTTTAAATAATTCACCATATTAATATTTTTTTTTTTTTTGTTTTTTTAGGGCCCCATTTTAGCAAGTACAACAACAAAAAAATAAAACTTATTTGATATTTTTTCAATTTTTTAACGCTCTTTTTTCACCAATTTTCGGGTGCCCAAAGCAACTGCTTGTGCCCAAAGCCAGCACTATTCTTTGGGTTGGGGTTAATCATGTTGTTTCATTTTAATAATGTCTGACATACATTAGATTTGTCATATTTTTAGTATATATATTTTATGTTATTTGACATAAAATATTATCTGTTTAAAATATATGTTGTAAGATGTATTTGTGTTAAATATTATTTAACTGGGAGTTACTGTGTTATATCTGATTTTATGTAAATATTTTAAAATTTTCACTATTAACGTTTTGAAAAATCTGGCCCATCACTATATATTTTTTGACAAATTTGATATTGATTAATTGTCATCTTTTAACAAATTTGGTATTAGTGAGTTATCTTCTTTTGACAAATTTGATATACACACATGTGGTAGTGATTTATGTTTTATTATAGTGTATTTAAAATCTCTACAACAACTACAAAAATTTTAAAAATATATATATTCATATCTATTATAAATGTTATTTTAAAGAGATTTTACTATGCATATAAATATTTTAATAGAGATTTTACTGTGTATTCAAATGTTTTAATAAAAAAAGTTACTATGTAGTTATTGTGCACTCTTTGTTTTTTACGAGAAATGTTTAAAAAAATTGTATTACTATTTATCGAAAGCGATGTTTGGCCAATTGGTTCAAACTTGGCGTGTTCTCCAGGTGAATCCGAGCTGCAATCTAAAGTATCACCAAGCCAAAAGAGGAGTGTGCTTACGTGATTCGTGATGTTAGAAGAGGAGCGTCTCTCCTCCTAATAGATAGATTTTGTGCTATAAAAGGGGTATTTTGCTTGGAGAAAAATACAAGAAGTGTTGAAGAGAAAATTATGTGATATTGAAGTGTTCCCAAATATTGTGTTGTGTACTTTTAGTGATTAATTATTTCTATTGAGAGAAAATCTGTTAAGATTTTGAGCTTTTATTATAAAAGGGTCTTATATCACTTATTCTTATTCTTGTAAAAAGAGTAATAATTTTTTGTTAGTGACTTTTGAGAAAAAATCACTTGGTTGGAGTGATTGAAGTTGATCACTTGTTGTAAAGGTTCACTAGCACCCATGAAATTAGTGGTGTTGTTACTATTTGAAGAATAGTGGAGAACTCTGAAGGAGGAATTTAAGGAGTGTACGTAAGTCCGGTTGTGCCGAACCACTATAAATCGTCAAGTTTGCTTTCTCTTCCATTTACTCATTTTATTTTTTATTACTCTTATATATATTGTTCCGTATATTTATTTATTTGGGCTAAATTTTTAATTTGACAATTTATTTAGAAATCTAATTCACCCCCCTCTTGGGTTGCTTTCTAGGTTACAATTGGTATTAGAGTAAGGGCTCTAGTATTTTTTGACTTAACAGTTTTAGAGTTGTTCAGTGGCAACCATTATAGGAAAACAAATTTTTGATGGTCACTCACCTTCCAACCCTCCATATTTTACTAGTAGTAATTATAATTATTGGAAAAATAGAATGATAATATATATTCAAGGGATAGACTACAATCAAATGTATGGAATATTATTAAAAATTGTCCAATTATTTCCTTCAAAATTGTTGACTCAAAGAAAGTCCTAAAATAGAAGATGAATGGGATGAAAATGATTTTAAGAATATTCAAGCAAATGCTAAAGCCAAACATGTTTTATATTGTGCACATGATCCAAATGAATTTAATAGATATTCTGCATATGACACTGCTAAAGAAATTTGAGATAAATTAGAAGTCAAGCATGAAAACACAAATCAAGCTAAGGAGTCACGTATCAGTATGCTTGTTCATAATTATGAATTGTTCAAAATGAAATCTAATGAATTTATTTCTGAAATGTTTATCAGATTTATTGATATTACAAATTCCTTGAAAAATCTTAGTAAAGTTTATCTAACAGTGAAATGGTAAGGAAAATTCTCAAGTGTCTAACAAAGAATTGGGAACCGAAAGTGACAGCAATCTAGGAAGCCAAGGATCTCAACACACACGGTTTAGATGAACTTCTTGGGTTATTAATGACTCATGAAATTTTGATGAATACCTACGATGATGACAATGACAAGAAGAAGAAAGGTATTGTATTCAAAACAGCAACTCAAGAAAAAGATAAAGATGACAACAACTCAAGTGATGAGAACGATGACATTACAATGATCACCAAATAAAATAAAATAAAATAAAATAAAATAAAAATTCAAGAATTTATTAAAAAGAGATAAACAATTTAAAAGGAGATTTCACAAAAAATCATTTAATAAAAATGAAGAAAAGAAATATCAAATAATCTGTTATGAGTGTAACAACCCAGGTCACATTAAATGTGATTGTCCTAACCTAAAAAAGATGAAGGAAAAGAAGAAGAGCAGAAGAAGAGCTATGGCAGCATGAGGAGAAAGTGACTACAATAGCTCGGATAGTGAATCAAGCGACTCGGAAGTGGCAAATCTTTGCTTCATGAGGTTGAAGATAATGAGGTAATCGAAAACTCTCTTTCCTATGAAGAATTGCTAGATATTGTTAAGGAACTTCATGAAGATTTTCAAAAAATAATTTCAAAAAATTTTGCTCTTAAAAAATCAAATATTTTGCTTATCAACGAAAATGAAAGCTTGAAAAAGTAGGGGTGTACACGGGTCAAGTCGGCTCGGTTTTACCACTGAACCGTCACTTGAACCGATCTACTTCGGGTGGAGAAGAGTTCATCCGATTTCGACTCATATGATGCTCGAAACTGTGCATGTCGGTTGTTCGGTTTGGCAGATGGTTTTCGGTCAAGTGATTTTCTTCACCATTTTAGTTTAATGGCTTTTGTCTCCCTTGCAAAATCACAAAACCAAGCACATACACAAAATCACAATAACATACTATGTATATCTACTTTCCTCACATACTATATATGAAAGGAACAATGGATAAAATTTGAAAACAAAGAGGAGATATATACCTTTCCGCTATGGTACAACGCCACCATCTTCATTACCATACAACACTGCCATTTATGTCTTCAACCAACACTCAATGAACTCCTCTTTCTAATGATTGCCACCTGTGCTCTTTAATTTGCAACAATCAGTGCCCCGTTCATTACTTGAGCCAGTTTCCGTGAATGCGATTAGATCTGAGAACTCTGTGTATGAGAGTGAAAGACTTTGAGATGAGAGGGATGATGAGAGTATAAAGGAAGTTAGAGAGAGGGAGGAACTTTAGGGCTTCTGAGAGAGGGGGAGAAAGAGGAAGAAAGAGTTGATGGTTTCTGAAAGAGTGAGGGAGAGAGAGTCGGTGGTGTTTGACTGATAGAGAGAGAAAGAGGGACGGATGGTGATATTGTTGTATCAACAAGGTAAAAAGTCTCTTTGCCTTGGGAAGATCAGATAAGCTTATTGATGGAAATTCAAAAGGTGCTTTTTATGAGAGAGAGAAAGAGAGGTATTAATGATGGAATGGAGTAGTAGACTGTTGTCTATGACTTTGCCTTGGGAAAGATGAAGTCTATTGGGAACATAATATAAGTCATGAAACATGGTGGTATATATTAATAATAATTATATCGGTCGGTTCGGATTAATCGAATATTTTATTTGCAAAACCGTTACTCGACCGAAATTTTTAAAAAAATGATGTACTTCACACGCAGCCGACCGTGATGTTCATCAAAATCGTCCGTGATTGACACGGGTCGGTCGGGTTAGGTCGGATATGTCGGGTAGTCGGTTATTTGAACACCCCTATTGAAAAGGGAAAATGATTCTCTCTAAAATTCTTCAAATGATTTGAAAATTAAAAATAATTCTTTAAAAGAAAAAAACGAAGATTTAAATAAAAACAATTTTCAAATTTACCCAAGGAAAAGAAAATTTAAACAAATTACTTGGAAATCAAAGATGTGTTTTCGACAAAGCAGGTATTGGATACAAACCTCACAAGAAACAAACTTTTTATAAAAAAATTTTTTGTTAAAGCTTGCTCATCTAGTAGCCCACGTATTACTTGTCATTATTGTTTTAGAAAAGGGCACTCAATTTCTTCATGTCCTTACAAGAAAAATTTATTAGGAACAAATATGAGATGGATTCCAAAATCTAGTAATTCACAAACTAACAATCATGGACCTAAAAAGATATAGGTACCAAAATCAAATATTTGATTTTTTTTATAGGTTTGCTACAAGGCAAAATCTGGAAAAAGAAAATGGCACTTGGATAGTGGATGTTCAAGACACATGACCGGAGACAAATCAATGTTCATTACTTTATCTCCAAAAAATGTTGGATATGTAACATTTGGAGATAATAGCAAAGGAAAAATCATCGGTGTAGGTAGTATTGGTAAAAGTTCATCTCCTTTTATTGAAAATGTTTTACTTATTGATGGATGGAAACACAATTTACTTAGAATTAGTCAATTGTGTGACAAGGGAAATTTAGTTATCTTTGAAAAATCTTTTTGCAAAATAGAAATCTCAAAGATAACAAGATTATATTTGTTGGCCACTGACATGAAAATGTTTATGTTCTTAATTTTTTTTCTAATTTATTATCTTTCAACATTACATGTCTTTCTGCATTTAGTGATAATAGTTGGTTGTGGCATAGAAGACTTAGTCATGCTCACATGGATTTAATTTCAAAACTTTTAAAAAAGGAGTTAGTCATTGGATTTCCTAAATTTTTTTTTGAAAAAGACAAATTATGTGACGCATGTCAACAAGGTAAACAAACTAAAATTTCTTTTAAATCAAAAAAATATTTTTTTTAATTTCGACCACTGCAATTATTACACATGGATTTGATTGGTCCTTCAAGGATACTTAGTCTTGGTGGTAAACAGTACAATCTTGTTGTAGTTGATGATTTCTTTAGATTTACATGGGTTAAGTTCCTAGCTCATAAAGATAAAGCTTTTCAAAACTTTTCAACATTATGTAGGAAACTTCAAAATGAAAAAAGGTTTTATCATTTCAAGTATACGGACGGACCATGATAGAGAACTTGAAAATGATTCTTTTGAAAAAATTTGTTGTGGGGACATATTTTTTGGAGTAGTCCACGTGGTCGAGGTTGTTAGCCGAGGTGCTACGTGGGCAGATCATGTTTGCCGAGATATTTGGGACACTGCCGAGGTATTCTGCGGCAATACCGGAATCTGAGATAAAACGGATAAGGGACAAGAGTCCTAGAATGGGAGAAAACTTCAGTTTGGATTAAGATAAGACTCTTAAAGAGTTTATCCTAATCCTACTGGGAGTCCAAGATTAGAGAAATGGTTCGCCGAAGCAAAGCCGAGATAATGCTGGACACGAGAAAACAAGAACTTAGCCCAAGTGAGCAGATCCCAGATTCCAGATCTGGAATCCCAGATCCCAGAAAACAAGATCTCGGCTTAGATGATTAAGTCCGAGAAGAGAAGAGGTTGGCCTAACTTAAAGAATTTTTTCCACAAAGGAGTATGTGGAAGCTATGCAGGGGACAGATCCCTTGCCCATAGAGCAATATCAAGGTCAAAGCCACGTGCCTAATGAGAACCCAAGTGGAACTTAAGTTCACATTAGGGGGCAAAGAACTGAAGAATGATACTTGGGAGTTGGAATTTCACAAGCCGAGATTATGTTTAACACTTGTTGAAACTTGAAAAAAGTTTACAAGTTGAAGTTAAACCGAGATGATGTTTAACACTTGTTGAAACTTGAGAAAAGTTTACAAGTTGAAGTTAAACCGAGATCATGTTTAACACTTGTTGAAATTCTGAGAGAATTGAAATTCTGAAAGAATTTACAAGTTGAAGTTAAACCGAGACCATGTTTAACACTTGTTGAAACTTGAGAAAAGTTTACAAGTTGAAGTTAAACCGAGATGATGTTTAACACTTGTTGAAATTTCAAGAGAATTTACAAGTTGAAGTTAAACCGAGATCATGTTTAACACTTGTTGAAATTCTAAGAGAATTTACAAGTTGAAGTTAAACTGAGAAAGAAGATTGATTTAACACTTGTTGAAATTTTGAGAAAATTTACAAGTTGAAATTAAATCCAAGGTTATGAGTGAAAGAAGTATCTATGCACATGCCAAGGTGACTATGTTACCAAGACTTGGAAAATAATGAAAGACAGAAGTCTTAAGAAGTAAAAGCAACACTTGTGAAAATATTTGTTACAATGCTTTCAAGTATTAAACTGAGACCGAGATAAGCAAGGTCGGAAGTTTTGTCTGAGGTATGTTAACCTGGGGAGATTGCACAGTTAAGGTGTATGTTGAAGACATGCAAATTGTATTCTAAGTATGGAATCATACAAGGCATTAAGAAGAGGGCAAACATTCAAAACACTTGAAAGAAGAAGTTAAAAAATGCATTCAGATAAGGAAAGAAGGCACTTCGGCCTGACATTGAAGAATAAATTGTTTGAGAAAGTACAAGGTATAAAGACAATACATGTTTAGTACATGGTGAAAATCAAGATACAGGTTAAATGATCAAAAGACACGAACGAGTAAAGTAATGAAGTCGAAGTAAAGTTCGCTGGGATCAGACGGTGGCCGTAAGTAAGGAAGTGCAGCAGAAGCCTCTCTAGAGGGGAGAGTGAAACTAGTTGCAGACAGCTTTGTAAAAGTAGCAATAGAGGATTTGAAAGAGAAAGTTTAAACAAAAACGAAGATGCAGAAGTAAAAAGACGGAGAGAGTGAAGAGATTTTGATCAAATACGTAGATGCAAGGCGACTTAATGACGCGTATCAAACACGGCTCAGTAGAGGAAAGATACGTGGCAGAAACGGTTGAAAAATTATACGTGCCAGCTCATACGCATGAAGAAAACTCTTGAAGTTCTTGATTTAATGAAACAAATACCTCGGCTAGAAGGACAGTTTCGGTTGAGAAACTTGAATGAATTTGGTTATTGGTTCCAAAGCCTTGATGAAAGCAGACTATAGGTCTGGGTCATATTGAGCCGACGAGTTCTGACTTCGGCAATAAATGATGAAGCAAGCTTTGCCGACGTGCTAGATAAAAGAGGTAATATAGGTTCCATCACCTCAATTTGCCGAGGTAATAGAACCTAGGGAGCAGTTGTGGGGACATTTTTTGGAGTAGTCCACGTGGCCGAGGTTGTTAGCCGAGGTGCTACGTGGGCAGATCATGTTTGCTGAGATATTTAGGGCACTGCCGAGGTATTCTGCGGCAATACCGGAATCCGAGATAAAACAGATAAAGGACAAGAGTCCTAGAATGGGAGAAGACTTCAGTTTGGATTAAGATAAGACTCTTAGAGAGTTTATCCTAATCCTACTGGGAGTCCAAGATTAGCAGTAATCCTAAGTCCATTAAAGCTAGGCTTCTATTGGGACTAGGATTGAGTTTGCTATAAAAGAGAGGCACCCCCATGGGTCTAAAGTATGCAATTTGTATTCTGAATAGTGAGTTGAGCACTTCTGATATCTTTGAGAGATAACTGACTTGATCGTCGGAGTGCCCTCAGGTGGATGAGCCACTGCTGGGATCTCTTCTTTCTGTTGTAGGTTGCTCGAGCTTAGTCTATTCTGCTAGTGTTCTCCAGCTGGGTGCTTGATTGGCAGTGTGGTCGGAAAATCACTCACGCATTTGTAATGAAAATAATATAGACCATAATTTTTTGGCTCCTAGAACTCCTTAACAAAATGGTGTAGTTAAGAGGAAGAATAAGACTCCAGAAGAGATGGATAGAACCATGCTTTGTGAAAACTCTCTACCAAAATATTTTTGGGCTGAAACCGTTGATACTGCTTGCTACATTATAAATCAGGTAATGATTAGACCCATTTTAAAGAGAACCCCATATCAGCTAACCAAATGTAAGTCATTTTCATGTCTTTGGGTGTGAAGGTTTTGTTTTGAACAAAGGCAAAGATAACTTGGAAAATTTTGATTTTAAATCCGATGAAGCTATTTTTCTTGGTTATTCTCCAACAAGTAAAGCATATCGTGTATTTAACAAACAAATTTCAGTTGTAGAAGAATCAATACATGTTGTATTTAATAAATCTAACTTTTCTATTTCCAAGAATATTGTAAGCAATGATGATGCAGATATTGAGCAAAAAACAGAAAACTTAGATATCTCAAAGAAAATTGATGAATCTCAAAAAGATGAATCGAAAGAACTTCATCAAATCAATGTGGAGATAATCAAGATTTGCTGAGAGAATGGCAATCCATACAGAATCATCCCATGGATCAAATTATAAATGATCCTTCTAAAGATATAATAACTCGAAACTCTCTTAGAATATTTATGATAATTTAGCTTCCATTTCTCAAATTGAACCTAAAACTTTTTGTGAAGCCAAAAATGATGAAAATTGAATTTTAGCAATGCAACAAGAATTAAACCAAGTTTGAACTTTAGTCCCTTGACCTCAAAACGACTCTATCATTGGACAAAATGGGTTTTTCAGAACAAACTTGATGAATCCAGTATTATCATTAGAAATAAAGCTAGGTTTGTTGCACAAGGATATAATCAAGAAGAATGTATTGATTTTGATAAAACATTTGCACCCGTAGCAAGATTAGAAGCCATTCGTATGCTTTTAGCATTTGCATATTTTAAAGATTTTAAACTATATCAAATTGATGTAAAAAGTTTTTTTTATTAATGGTTATATTTTGGAAGAAGTTTATGTAAAACAACCTCATGGCTTTGAAAATCATGAATTTCCAAATCATATTTTTAGACTCTAAAAAGCTCTATATGGTTTGAAACAGGCACCTCGTGCATGATATGAACACTTAAGCAAATTTTTAATTGAAAATAGTTTTACTAGAGGAAAGATTGACACAACACTTTTTGTTAAAACCAAAAATGATGATTTTCTTATTGTATAAATATATGTAGATGATATTATATTTTGAGCTACTAATGAAAATTTGTGTGAGGAATTTTCTAAGTGCATGCAAGGTGAGTTTGAAATGAGCATGATGGGTGAACTAAAATATTTTCTTGGACTTCAAATCAAGTAAACAAAGGATGGGATTTTCATTAATCAATCCAAGTATACAATCAAATTACTTAGAAATATGGATTTGAAAATTCAAAGCCAATGGGAACTCCAATGAGTCCGTCAACAAAGCTCGACAAAGATTGTAACGCCCTCAAAATAAACCCATTATATATATCATTAACATGCAATATTTAAAGAAAACAATTCATTCATCAGAGTATTACTAAATAAAAACATTACATGTAACATCAAATTAAATGCCCCACGGGCTAACATCTTTCCAAGCCAACATTTGGACACAAAATATGAGTTCTAACTCAAATACAAGTAAAGCCCTAGGCTTGAATGTTTACATGTAATATCAAATAAGTAAATAACAACTAAATAAACAGAGTCTTCAACTCCAATTCCTTCCAAGCTAAGTCCTTGGAGGTAGCTTATCACCTGAACCTGAAAATGATGTTCCCATAAAGGGTGAGCCACAGCCCAGTAGAAAAATACTAAACCATATATAAGCATTGAATAAAGCTAAAGCATTCAATAGTTGGTTAACCAAGATAATCAATTATAACTTAATACCGTCTCATGATACTAATGTCTATGACATGTCTCAATTCCCATTATTATCAATATGGCTCAGAACCTGGCCAAACGTACAACAGTAAACTATATAACATATTCACATTACTTTCAATATCAACAAAACAAATGAGACTCAGGTTCATATCAAAACACTTCATACTTCCCGTTTGATACACATTGTAGTGCTGTATCAATAACATGTAAAAACACTTCAATATAATAAGCACACATAATAGTGATGCTAATGGAGTCCATCCCCTATCTCCTCCCAAACAAAATCTGGTTTAGAGGTCCATCCCCTATCTTCCCCTAAACCGTGGAGTACATCCCCTATCTCCTCCCAAACAATATGCATATGCAATGCTCAATCAATACATGTAATTTCTGTATTAATTCAATAGGTTAAATTTATGACTTAAACAAATAGATTAGTTTCAATTTTCCCTAATCCACATGCAATGTCTACAACAAACACGACTATCCTCCACCGATAGCCCAAAACAGTTATTTCTAGACTGGGAATAAATATATCAATAATTCAATAGGCGAGTGATTTAAATTATCCAACTACACCATTTAATCAATGAATTCCTCAATTTCATGAATTTAACCAAATTCCCCAATTTCCTTAAATTAATTATACAAATTAATTTATTAATACAACTAGGGTTTTTTTTTCCCAAAATTACCAAAGTACTCCCAACATATCAAAATACCAAAACTTAGAACAAAACTTATAGGATAGAGTAGGAAATCCCTACCTCAAAGAGAAGAACTCAAATGGAGGAGATGACGAAAGTCCAAAGTGCCCCAAATCCTTTCTTTTTCAGATTAAAAGAAAGCTCTCGCGAAACTCTACCTTTCTTCCAAAGGAACTAGGGTAGAAGACCACAAGGAATAGATCAAACCTTAGAGAGAAGGTGAGAGTAGAGAGAGAAACTCTCAAATGGCGGTTTTTAAAGAGTTAGGGAAAAGAAGTAGGTCAAAAAGTGATCCAAAAAGTGAAATCACGGACTGATGTAGTCGATTCCCCGCTCGAGCGTGGAAAACCCCGCTCGAGCGTCAGACACAGACTCACGCTCGAGCGTGAAAAGATACGCTCGAGCGTCGATTGCACACTTCCAGAAGTTTTGCAGGCGATGGTATCCGCTCGAGCTTCAAACTATCCACTCGAGCGGAAGGACAAAAACAAAATATCACGCTCGAGCGTAAAAACTACCGCTCGAGCGGTTGAACTGCAGAGTAAAGTACTGGGAGATGGAAAACCACACTCGAGCGTCAAAACTCCCGCTTGAGCGGAGAAGCAACAACGAAGAGCCCGCTCGAGCGTTAAAAGTTTCGCTCGAGCGTGAAGGCCAAAATCTGGGCATCACCTTTTGGTTTCAAAGTGCAACCAACCTGTTTTAAACCTACCCATCACAACCCAAGACTCAAACACAAGGAGTAAAGACTAGAAGTGATAATGATACAAAAACAAGTCCACGAAACCAAGTCCGGAATACAGTATACAAAGGAAGGAAAAGCCGGGATCGCTATAAAGATGAAAACAGTAAGCCGGTAAATGAGAAAAAATACCAAGGTATGATTGGATCCTTACTCTATCTTACAGCAAGTAAACCAGATATAATGTTTAGTGTATGCATGTGTGCTAGATTTCAATCCAATCCAAAAGAATCACATTTATCTGCTATTAAACGAATTTTTATATATCTTGCCGGTACTCAAAACTTGAGATTATTTTATCCTAAAGGTGTCTCGTTTGATTTAATCAGGTTTTTGGATGCCGACTATGCTGGCAGTTTAATAGACCGAAAGAGTACTAGTGGTACTTGTCAATTTCTAAGACTTGCTTTAGTGTCTTGGTTTAGCAAGAAACAAAATTCAGCTGCTTTATCCACCGCTGAAGTTGAATATATAGCAGTTGGAAGTTGTGCTCAATTATTATGGATAAAACAACATTAGAGGATTTTAATTTACATTATGATCATATTCCTATTAAATGTGATAATACAAGTGTAATAAATTTGACTAAGAATGCAGTTCAACATTCTCGAACTAAACATATTGAGATTAGACATCATTTTATATGAGATCATATTCTAAAAGGGAATTTGAGCTTGAATTTATAAACACTAACAAGCAATTGGCGAATATTTTCACAAAACCCCTAAACAAAAATCAATTTTGTTTTATAAGAAAAGAATTTGGAATGTCTAATTCGTTTTAATAAAAATCTATATATATTGGATTATGTCCTATTTATAAATCTTGGATTATTGAATTTAATATAGAGTAGTGATGATTTTAATGTAGAAATAAACTTCAACATTTTTTTATATAAATTATATATCTCTTTCTCTCTCACTTGCTCCAATTCTTTCTTTTTTTCTCTTTCTCACCCGCTTCGGCTCTCGCTTTCACTCCTGCTCTCTCTTTCTCTATAACGATTCTGGTTTGAACCCGACCCATTTAATGTTTTAGATTCGAGTTTTGTTGTTAGATATAGTTATTCTTCTCTTGCTTCCCCTTATATCTCTTTGAGTTTGGCTTTTGGAATGTGTTAATTGCGTTTAGAATAGGTTAGTAGCTTGTTTTTCAAACTTTTGTTCCTTCACTCGAGTGTCACTTCTTGTGCTCGAGCGGTCTTTGTGAACTCTTAGTACTTTTGCAGGTCTGCAAAACTACTGGGAAGTGATATTCTATGCTTGAGCGATGCTTCTTGCGCTCGAGCAATGTCGGCTCAAGTGGCCATTGTTGAGCTCGAGAGATAATCTTCTGTCTGTAAAACTTTTGGAAGTTTGTATTCTGCGCTTGAGCGAAACTTTTTGCAAGCTGTCACATCTTTTGTGTCTAGATACTCAAGCGACACTTCTTGCGCTCGAGCGGTCTGCACGTATATCAGTCCGTAAAAGTCACTTTTTACATCACTTTTTCACCTCTCTCTCTAAACATTTCAAAACCCTAATATCTCTCACTCTCTCTCTAAAACTCATCTATTTCCCTTGAACACATAGATCCGTTGATCTTTTCATCCCTATGCCTTTGTTAAAAAGATAGAGCTCGACGATGGCTTCGTTCTAATTGAGGTAAAGTTAGTTGTTGGCGTCTTTGAGTTTCTCCCACACACTCTCTCTCTCTCTCTCTCTCTCTCTCTCTCTCTCTCTCTCTCTCTCTCTCTCGTCTTGTAAAACTTGAGGTAGAGATTCTTCGTACCTTCTATGAGTTTTAACTTAGTTATTTGTGATTTCTAAACAACTTTGTGATTTGGGGATTTTTGGAACAAATCTAGGGCTTTGGGTAAAAAGATCAAAAGAGGGGTTTTTCACATGGATTCTTGGAAATGATTTTTAGGTTGGAGATAATGTTGAGTTGGGAAGAAATAGTTGATTGTGATACATGGGGTTGATTTTGGAAAGAAAATGAATTTTACCCTAAATAACTCAAATATTGATTTTGTATAAATAATGCAATTGATGTTGAAATTGTGAAATTGGATTGATATTGATGGGGATAGTTAAGTTGGATATGTATTATCACTCACCTCTAAAAATTTGAAAAGTTTATCTTTATGGAATATTATTTATCTATTTAGAAATATCTGTTTTGGACTATCGATGGAGGATAGCTATGATTGTTATAGAATTTGTATAAGAATTAGGGAAATTGAAACTATTTTTCTCGTTCATTTTCATCGGTTATTAATTCATATTTATACATTGCAAATGTATATTGTTTTGAGAAAAGGGTGAATCTAGAAAAGAATTATTGTTATATCAATTAAGTTGGCCTGTGTGTCCAGGGTGGAAGTCTCGAAAATCGCGCGTTTACAAGGGTGCCGATCTCACGGTTGAAATATCCGTAAAATGACAATAATAGTGCTTGTACAGCCTATGTTTACATGGGTGCCGGTGTATGGTTTCCCACGGACAAAATTTCCGTGAAATGTGATAATGTTTAAAAGATTTCCAGAAATATGATTCATTGCCCGGTTTTCCTTTGAAAAGAGAATGTTTTATGAACTATGGTATTCATTTGGCATTGCATGGTTTTTGGAAAGAGATACAATGTTTTGGCACAAGCATTGCATATGCATACACTTTATAACTTTGTTAAGATTCATATATTGTGCTAGATTATTTCTACTAGGCTTTAGCTCACCCTATGTGGGAAAAACATTTCAGGTGCTGATGATATGCCTCCGCCAAGACAATAGCTTGAGAGGACTTGGAGTGAGAGCTTCTTTTGTGTGTTTACTGTATTTGTTTTTGTACAAGCCAAGGGCTTTAACTATATTCGACTTTAAGTCCACTTTTGTTGTAACCAAGAATTATCTTGGAAAGTTGTAAGCCTTTAGAGCATTTATTATCCGTTTTATTTTCATATCTTATCTCATGCTGTGACATATGCTATAGATTCAGAGATAGGCTTATGAATGTATATCTGCATGTGTCACTCTTTTGTAAACTCATTTGGAATCAATGAAAGATAATTACTTATGTTGGCATAGTTATTTAATGCATATAATGGATGGTCTTTTTCTTTTTATTTCGGGGCGTTACACACACACACACACACACACACTCTCTTTCTCTCTCTCTGTCATCCACTCTTGCTCTCTGACTCCATCACCACCATCATCCACCACTTTCATCATTACCATCATCCACCCACATCCATCACTGATCTACCAAAATCCAATACCGCTCTACCAAGATCCATTACCGATCTACACAAAACCTTCATCACTGATCTTCGCCATCATTTCCGATCCACCAAGATCCGTGACCGATCCACCAAGATCCCTCACCGATCTACCAAGATCTATATCTGATCTACAAAAATCCATTCCTGATCTACAAAAAAAAAAACCATCATTTCGATCATCACCATCACCGCCAATCTTCATCATCATCAATCTTCATCATCGGTCCTCATATCCACCAGCATCGTTTCCCTATCGAAATGATAAAATTATTTTTGCATTGTGTAATATTTCTTTTATGGTTATATGTGGTACAAACTCTTTTGTATTTAATAACAATTGCTTCTACCTAGTATGAAGAAATTGGTCTCATTTGAATTTTTTCCTTTTATGCTAGTGCACTCGGTGTAGTTGTATATGGCAAGATCTTAATGGCCCTTGGTATTATCAATTGGTAATCTATTATGTTATTTTTGTGCATTAATTCAGGGGGAGTTTTTATATTCTGTTAAATGCTTGTGTCTCTATTGTTAAATATTTCTTGTGACATTTTTTTTTTCAAAATTGATTCTTTATACCCATGTTAACCTTTTATTTTGATGATGTCAAGGGGGTAGAAGAAATATATAAATCATTTTTTGACAAAGAATTTGTTAATAAAGGCGGAGAAAATATAATGAAAATAATGAAAATAAATGCATGTATTATGATGTTGAATATTTTTTTGTTGAATTTATTCATGTAAAATTTTGTTTCAAATTCATGCATGTATTGCTATCATAAAAAAGGGGGAGATTGTTAATTTTGTTGTTTGACTTTGATGATGTCTAGCATACATTAGATTTGTCATGATTTTTAGTATACATATTTTACATAATTTGACACAAAATATTATTTGTTTAAAATATATGTTGTAAAATGTATTTGTATTAAATATTATTTAAATGAAAGTTACTGTGCTATATCTGATTTGATGTAAATATTTTGAAAATTTCACTGTTCACGTTTTGAAAAATCCGGCCGATCACTATTCATCTTTTGACAAATTTGATATTGATTAGTTGTCATCTTTTGACAAATTTGGTATTGGTGAGTTATCTTCTTTTGACAAATTGATATACCCATGAAGGATAGTGAGTTATTTTTTATTATAGTGTATTTAAAAACTCTACAACTACAAACATTTTAAAAAGGTCATATATTTTCATATCTATAATAAATGTTATTTTAAAGAGATTTTACTATATATTCAAATATTTTAATAAAAAAAGTTACTATGTAGTTACTGTGCACTCTTTGTTTTTTATGAGAAATGTTTCAAAAAATTGTATGTGTTTGGTTTGAGTTTTCTAGATTAAATTTTTTGCAAACTGAGTTTTTTATTTTTCGTATTTTTTTTGTTTTTAGTGAATATTTTTACAATTTTAAGCATTTTTTTTTACCTTTTTAGATGCACCTTACTTAGATGTATCTAAAAAGTAAAAAAGTTTGTGAAAAAATATTTTAAAAAATTAACAAATACAAAAAAATACGAAAAATATACTAAATTTTCGTATTTTTTGTATTTATTGAATTTTTAAAAGGTTTTTTCACAAAAATTATACTTTTTATGTGTATTTATGTTAAGTGTGTCTAAAAATTAAAAAAAAAATCTTAAAATATTTAAAAAATTCAGTAAAAACAAAAAAATACGGAAAACAAGAAAGTAAAATTTTTTAAAAACTGTTTTCAGAAAAACGAAACCAAACAAATTTAAGAAAGCGACATTTGGCCAATTGTTTCCAACTTGGCGAATTCTCCGTGTGAATCTGAGTTGTAATATGAAGTGTGATCAAGTCAAAAAGAGGAGCATGCCCGCGTGATCCGTGATGTCAAAAAAAAGGAACGTCTCTCCTCCTTGCAGGTAGATTTTGTGCTATAAAAGGGGTATTTTGCTTGGAGAAAAATACAAGAAGTGTTGAAGAAAAAATTTTGTGATATTGAAGTGTTCCCAAATATTGTGTTGTGTGCTTTCAGTGATTAATTATTTCTATTGAGAGTAAATCTGTTGATATTTTGAGCTTTTATTGTAAAAGGGTCTTATATCACTTATTCTTACTCTTGTAAAAAAAATGACAATTTTTGTAAGTGATTTTTGAGATAAAATCACTTGGTTGAAGTGATTGGGATTGATCACTTATTGTAAATGTTCAATAGCACCCGTAAAGCTAGTGGTGTTGTTATTATTTGAAGAATAGTAGAGAACTCTCAAAAAGGAATTTGAGAAATGGACGTAGACCCGATTGTGCCGAACCACTATAAATGGCCCAATTTGCTTTTTCTTCCCTTTACTCATTTTATTTTTTTATTACTCTCGTATATATTGTTCCATATATTTATTTATTTGGGCTAAATTTTTAATTAGACAATTTAGAAAACCCAATTCACCCGTCCCTTTTGGGTTGCAGTTGGGTTAATTTGATTTTTGAGTACATTAGTTTGGTTCTGTATTTTCAAATCATCAAACCGATAAGATTGGGTTACTTCTTGATTTAAGTCTTGTCTAAACCAAACCAATCCGAGAAACATATTATATAATATAAGCAAAAATGTTATGGGCTCTTTGAATCTCAAAACTCTAATCCATTTTTCTATAATTTTTTATTTTTTAAATACAAAAAAATACATTTGTAATTATTCTTTTGGTTATTTTCAACTTACTATTATTTTCTTTCAATTTCATTAAATAATCTAAAAATCAATATGCTAAGTTCTTTAGATGAAAAAGAAAAAAGAAAAAAAAACGAAGGCAACAAATCACAACATTTTGGAACTCTCATTTCTCCTTTCAAAAATACAACTACACAAAGGAACATATTAACAAAAGAGAAATTAACAAAATGGAAATCATCAAAAATTCAACAATGGTTATAAATATGCATACCTCACAGTTGATTCCTCCTACAAAACAAACCCTAGCAATCATATACCTCCAACAAATACATTTTCCACATGAGCTTGGTTTTAACTATTTCAATATATTTCCCAGGGACAATAAAAGTTACAGAAATTTCTATCACTTTATGCTGTCAATTTGTTTGTGTTGCTAGATTTTTTTTTTAATCTTTTTTTTTTTTTTTTTGGGTATACTATTATTATGAAATTTCTATCACTTTATGCTGTCAACTTGTTTGTATTGCTAGATTTTATTTTATTTTTTAATCTTTTTTTGTTTTTGTTTTTTTTTTGGGTGTACTATTACTATGATGCTTTTGAAAAATATATATTGGAGAAATTTTATTATCATATTTTTTGGAAGAATTTTGTGTTGTAACTTTTTTATGTAATAGTTTTTAAAGATATACAATATCCTCATTTAAAAAGGAAAGTTGAAGTGAAACTTTAAGCACATATAATTTAAAATTTTTAAAAAGTCTGAAAAAAAAATTCAAAAAAGACACAACTAAGCAAAAAATAATAAACATTTTTTTGTTGTCTTATTTTGAACTTCTCAATTTTTTAATAAAATTTTTCAATTTTTACTTTATATATATATATATTCATCAACACAAAACCGACCGGGAAAATAAAATTTTTTTACATAATTTTGAAAAATCACTAAAGACTTAAAAATTTAGAAAAATGAGATAGTTTATTGTAAAAAATATTAATTAATTAAAAATAATTTTATCGATCATTATTTAACCCCGTGCATAACATGAGTTATACGCTAGTTTACATATATATATATATATATATATATATTAAATTTTATTTATATTGACATGTTTTCACCTTATTACTCTATTACAATGGACTTGATTATACCTAATAATTTTCCATTTATAAGAATTATTAGGTAAACCAAAAAATCACTAGAAGCTTTAGTTAGATTTCATAGTTAATTTAATTTGTATTGGTTGTATTAATGAATTTAATTTGTATTGATTATATTTAAACTTGAGTTGGATTTAATTTGTGTTGACTTGCATTAAATAATATTTTGCTATTTATTTATGTTATGTTTAAATGTTAAACTTACGTATATTAATTATTTATTATTGATTGATTTACTTATTTTTAATATAGTGGAACTGTGATTCCAATCCAAACCAACCCAAACTACATTGGGTTGGGTTGGGCTGGTTCTAAGTGCATGATTGATTTGGTTCTAAGTCCAAAAATTTGGAACCGATTGTAACACCCCCAAAATAGTTAATATAAAAACATCCATCAAAACATGGTTAAACACCAAATGATCCTCTTTCTCATTGAACTAAGGTTTTCATTTACAGTTCAGTGTCAACATATTAAATACATTTCCATATAGCAAAGTACAAGAAGTTAGAGGATACAAGATAAAATGCCTTAATGGCTTACAAAAACTCAAAGCATTGCCTTGTTACAACAAAAATGGACTCACGGTCCTAAACAAATAAGCTCGGAGTTTCCACATTTAAACATCCATGAGCTTCGGTGCTCCAATCAAAACAAAAGATTATACTTCATCTCGTTGAGGTGGTGTCACATCACCAATTTCTAAAAAGGTTATATATGAATGAGTTATATGCCCAATAGAGATACATTTAACAGAGTTCTAGTTAGTTGAACATCTGAATGGCATCATCATAACTCAAACATAATTTAAAGTTTATGTTCAAAAATAAAATGGGTAAGAAAACAAACATGTTTCTATTCCATTGAAAACCTTTCTCAACACAAGGGTGGTAAATATGCCATGGATCCCTCATAGGAGCCCCATATTACATATACGTATAGGTGTATAACCAAAACTATTCTCCATATTTGTTGGCTATTAATACGGCAGGTGGTGAGCACCTAAAATCATCTGTTTTTCTACTTTTATCGAATATTATACGGCAAGACCAGTAGGCACCCAAAAATATTTTTCTCATATTCGTCCGGCGATAAGCTCAAGACAGGGTAATTGGGCACCTTAACTCCTTGTGTGGGTACCAACACAACACACTGTTCTTAAAAACCGACTCTCTATCCAAATTCATACTTTATTTACCTCTCCCCTTTTTATGTAATGCCCCAAAATTTATAACATCATTCAATACGTCAACCAACGCTCATTATAAGAAAAGAAGTAGTTCTCCAACCTTTACATTACTTGATCTTTAAGGTTTGAACAAATATAGGTCCACATGCAAATTATACATTCAATGATATTAAATACATGAATCTATAGCATGTAGAGCATAAAATTCAAAAATTTATAAATGCCCTCAAGGGCTTACAAATTTCAAGGCTTAAGCTCGGTTACACAAAAATGGTCTCTCGTACCCACACAACTATAGCCCTTGGCTAGCAAAAATACATCACAACAAATGAGGAGCCATATGCCCTCAACAAATATGTCCACGCCTTAATTCAGCAGAATTGCCATATCCTTTCCTGCACCAAAATCCCATAAGGGTGAACTTAAAGCCCAGTAGGAAATTCTTAACAAAGTATATACATTTTATACAAGGTTCACCAAATGAAATGCACATGCTATGCTACGATTCTTAAAAAGAAGATCACATTTTCATCCTTTGGCATCATGCTTAATGATAACTTGAAATCTCAACAATTCAAAAATTATCAATTTAGTTCAAGGGGCGGTAAATACGACTCAGGTAATTCCTAGGTTGGTGTCTGCAAGTAGGCGTAGCTAGCACTATCAAATCCCCACTTCATCGGTAGCTAACTGAAAGGCACGTGGTACCTCATCCGAGCGTGTTTTTGGTCTTTCACCCCGGACACTCAGGCCAACTTAATCAATTTCATCTACACCTCCTATCCGGACTTACCAACGTATTTATCCCAAAACATGTCAATAAATCTCATTTCACAATATTTCTTTCCCAATGCAAAGTTTCAAATCCCAATTCAATAATTATAACAAGCAAGGTATTGAAGTGCCAATGCAACAATTATCCATGCAATGCAATAATTAACCATGTAATGTAATAATTATCCAAGCGATGCAACATTCTACCATTTACAAAACTTCCACACAAAAGTTCCATTTGTGATCATAATTTTCCATTTCCATTTCCAATGCATTTCAACATATATCACATATGAATTTTATTTCCATCCAAGTGTAGCAACACTCCCACATCTCATGTGTTCTCAACAATTTGTCATTTCATGACTATATACATATTCACTTAAACAATAAATTCCAAAAAAATCCACTAATTCTCATATACCAAGAAAATTGTCATTTTGTATACAATAATATGAAATTCCCACTTATTCATTTATTTGGCACAAGAAAATCCATAGATTCTTAGCGTCTTCCAAAACCTCCAAATTTCTAGGTTTCTCATCAAAACCAGACATTTCCTCATCTCTTGGTAGAATCTCACCAAAAACATCTTTCTTAAATCAATGTGATTCAAATCCTCAAGAAAATCATTTAAAGAAAACAAGAGATGAACCCATTTTTAAAACCACCAACATTCTTGAGCCAAAGACCAAATTTTTAATGCCACCAAGGGAAATCTCCGAATTAACATAAACTTGCAAAAATATATATATAACTCTAAGAAAATTCCTACCTCAAGTTTTGAAAAAGAGATGAGATGAAACCCCAAAATCAACGGTGTAGAAACTTGATCTCCACTGCACAAAGTGAAGCCCTCGCTTAGCTCTCCAAAGTTTGTGAAGGATTATGGATCAAAACCCCAATGGATTGGAAGAGATTAAGTGTTTATGGTGTTTGGTGGATGTTTTTAGAGAGAAGAGAGAGGAAATGATATTTTTAGAGAGAGAGAGAGATGTGTAAAAAGTGAAATGCACATAGCCCCAAAAGAGAAGAAAAGTAGAATTTTCGGACCTAGCCGACTCCCACACGTGCGGCACCCATTCCCGCATGTGCGACACTGATTCTCCGCACGTGCGGCACTCTCCCTCACCTCCCTTCCGCACCTTCCTTTAATGTAGTAGCCAATCCTAGAACTCTCCTGTTTCTTGTACGTTCAGCCCAGGGTTCCACACGTGTGGCTCTGTCGCCCCCAGCTAGGAAACGCTACAGCTCAACATGAGCCACTCCGGACCCAACCTCGCACCTCTCGAACATGAGAAACTCGATACAAAACAAAAAAAAAGAAGCAAAGACTTGAAACAAGTTTCCAAATACAACAAAACGAACCATTAACAAGACTCTTCGTTAAACCCGACACCCTAATAAGACAAACCCAAGGTTAAACAAAGAAGAACGAGACGAATGACATACTCGGTCATCACATTTTATGACATTCCAAGTAATCAAGTATTAAATAAAACATGAGATAAATAGTGAAAATAGAATACATGGGTCATCAATTTCCAAATCCACAATCTCAACTCAACATACATTAATAATGTATTCCAAAGTCTAATTATCCACATAATTTCAAGATACGAAAGTCAATTTTGTCCAAGCATCATTTTTCACCAAAACCAAAAATAGGATTTAAATAAATTTGGGGCTTTTACCCCCTCTTCATATATATGGTAGTTCTCAACACCAATACTCAACATTTATAAGAATTTATTTGAAACCTTAACAAATGTTGGGTGAAATCCCCTTTGTGTTAAACATAGAACTTAACTTTTGCTCAATCATCAAAATAAAGTATCATGGTCACAACAATACCACATTATCATATTCAAACTAAAGAGATACTAAGTTAAAAGTAACCCTGCCTCAAAGAAAGAGCAAGAAAACTAGACTTTTAAGAAAAATCATTCGTAGAATCAAAATCTAATCGGTAGAAAGCAAGATCCTTACGTAGACTTCACTTCTTGCAAGTGATTTAGGCTTAAAACTTAGTAAAATGAGAGATATATAAAGAGAGAATTCTAGGGTTTTCGGAATTAGTGAGAGAGGAAAGAAGAGAGAAGAAGAAAAGGGAAAGAAATGATCTAAAAAGTGGGTTTTAAGCTGTTGAATTCGTGCAGACCGCTCGAGTGGTGAACGAGACCTCTTATTATCTCTGTCTGCAAAATAAGATACTGGGAACCCCTCATGTTCGCTTGAGCGACCACTTGTTTGCTCAAGCGGTCCCTCAACCTGTAAAACAAACTATTGATAGCGCATTGGCTCCGCTTGAGCAGTTTTTCCACTGCTTGAGCAGTCACTTAAAACAAATTGTCACATCGATTATGATTAAGTTGGTTCTAAATTTAGTGCTAAACTGAACCAAACCGACACATAAACACTCTTAGGTGTTATTTCAAGTTTATAATATATCTTAATATTAATATAAATGGTGTTTCTTTAGTAAATCCTATTTCCAAGACTTATATTCCATTTACCTTATTCTATTCCCAATATTCCAATAAGTCTCATAATTGATAATATGACCATAACACCCCTTCCAACATTTTTATGCATCTCCTGGGTTTGTTGTCTTTCTCGTCTCCGTCTACCATCGTCATTCCTTTGCTCATGAACCTTGCTTCTCGCCATAATATACAACAACATACACCATTGTTACCCAAATTTACACAACAAAAACAACATTTACATATACAATAATCGAATCAAAATACAAATGAGAAAAATATTATGTGGCTTACCCATGGTAGTAACTATCTCTCTCTCATCGTCTTTCTTCTCCCCTTCTCTTATCCTTCACACTATCACCCAACCCCTCTCTCTTTCTTCCCTTTCCATCAAAGTATTTGATCTTCTTTGTGTGTCTAAGCCCTCTGTTCTTTTTTTTATTTTTTATATTTTTTAGAAGTGTCTCTTCTTGTTCAGAACTTTTTAAAAAAAATAAAAATTAGGAATCAAAAAGAGACACAACCCAACCCAACATACACATACCCATCCAGCCCTCTGCACTTATCTCCACTGGTATGTTGTCAAATTTTTTGGTATTGCGAAATCAATATGAATATTCACATTATTGACAATTACTTTATCATTACGTACACATAACCATTGTGGAATGTAATTAAATTATTTGTTATTTTATTCTTGATGTTAACATCCATATCAACATTTTGATTGTGCATAAACATATACTTCAGATGTATGGATGTGAATGTTGTCATATTTATTTTGCATTGTAAACATTTACATTATCCTCGTGTCCACATGAACACAATGGATTATGGTTGTATGTGCTTATAAATTAGTTCGATGAGAACTTTAACATTAACATTGTTTAATAGTAATGTGAATATTAACCTTGTTTAATAGCAATGTGAATATTTATACTGAGTAAATAATTACCTTGTTTAACATTGAAACACATTAATCCTGAGGAGAACTTTAACATTAACATTAAACTTGTTTAATACTTACCCTACAATATTATATAGGGATGTCAATATTACCATTCACTAGCAAAAATAATGACAAGTCTTCATTTCCACTTAATGCAAACATTACACAACTAAAGATATGACATGTTGTAAATATTCATATATATGAGTTGTGAATATTCGCATTAACCTTGATTTCTAACTAATATGAATGTTCACCTGATATATTTGGGTTGTTAATATTCACAAACTGTGGATAAGAATACATATTGATAAGTTATGTTAACATTCATTTGTTAATGAGTTATGTGAACATTCATATCATATCCACATGTGTATGACCATTCATAATTATATCAACATTTAAATTTATGTGAACATTAACATTCTAATCAATTTACAACAAGTATGGTTTAGACCCGACCCATTTTTGTAATTTTGGATTCGAGAATCCATGTACTTAACTGTTGTTCATCTCTTTTCCATTTTATTGTTTGTTGAGTTTGGCTACTGAGAGTGTTGGTTGTGTTTGGAACAGGTTGGAAAGTCAATTTTTCAAAGAGTTGTTGTCCAGATTCTCACTTGTTCGCTTAAGCGGTCTTTCTTGCGCTCGAGCGGTTTTTTACAGTCTGCAAAACTACTAGAAGTGTGATATTTGTGCTTGAACAATACTTCTTATGCTCAATCGGTCTTTTGCAAGTCTGAACTTCACGAAAGGGGTCATTGTCCGTTCGAGTGGTGATTTTGGTCACTCGAGTGGTGTCACTTTTTGTGTCTGTTAGCTGGAGCGGTATTTTGGTCATTCAAGTGGCCTGTGCATATATCAGTCCAAGAGAGGGCCTTTTTAAGTCACTTTTTCATCTCATTCTCTCTCTAAACATTTCAAAACCCTAAATCCATACACACTCTCTCTCTCTCTAAGTTCTTACCTTCTAGCTCTAAATACTCTCAATCCATTAGTTTTCTCACCCTCGCCCTTTGGAATAAAACGTAGAGCTCGGCGAGGGCTTTATTTTAATCTGAGCGGATCGTTGTTTCGTCACCGATGATTTTTGGGTCATCTTCTCCTTGCTTCAAGAGATAGGGATTTCTTTGCTCCTTTTCAATACTTTGTCTATAGATAGATATGTGACAGATTTTATTGCATAAAAAGTATGATTATTATGAATTTTCAAAAAGCATGTAAAACAGATCTAGGGTTTGATAACGTGGGGTTTCTAATTGTTAATTGGTAGTTGTTTTGGTTAATTTGAGAGTGATTTTATGTGTTTATATTGAAGAATGGGAAAAGATCTAATTTAAATTTTATTAGCTCAATGAATTGGAAAGGAGTAAAATTGAACAATGGTTGTATCTTTTTGTTATGGCTTGTGTAAAGTGTGTAAATTGTTAAATTAAAGAGTTAACCATGATGATGGGACTAATTAGGATTGATTATGTTGAGAGGAAATCAGGTTGTGGCTTTAACATCATGGATGTGGATTTTAATGAAGTGTAGAAAATTGGTTTTGGAAAGAAAATGAAATTATAATCTTTCGTAAATTGAAAATGAACTTGAGGTTGGATTTTGAAATCTTTAAATATTATTATTATTATTATTATTATTATTATTATTATTATTATTATTATGTTTGTAGTTTGACTTAATATATCGTGAGAATCGGATTATCATATTACATGTATTTAATATATATGTTTAAGGTTTTGTTCCTTTGTCATCGGTGGAAGATGACATTGTGATGTTGAAAAGATTATGTGTATGTAGTACACTCGGATTACTTACGCTTGTGGTATATTATGATGATTGTAAATATATGTGTGTTGAAAATGAGAGGTTCCATTTCCTTCCAGCTAACGCCTAGAGAAATTAGTTGCGCTTAGAATAAGAGGTACCAGTACCTTCTAGCTAACGTTTGGAGAACTTGGCAGAGGTGCCATTTCCTTCCAGCTAGTGTCTGGTAAATTGGCAGAGGGACCATTACCTTCCAGCGGGTGTATGGTAAATTGGTAGAAGTCTCATTCCCTTCCAGCTGGTGACTGCTAAAGTGGCTTGTGTTATGGAAAGGTGTATTCCTTGGCTTACCGTGCTTAAGACAGGCAGAGCAGAGTTTTGTTTATCGTTATTGTCTCAGTGTATTTGGGTATATCATGTGTTATGATGGTTATGGTTCAGGAAAGCTGAGTTGTCTTATCTGTTGAGTGAGCAATTATTGGGTGTTTATTGTTTTCATTTTTCGTATTGGATGTTATATACACATGTGAGTGTATCAAATAAACTGTTGAAAGTATCTTTTTAACTTTAAACGTAAGGCCCGGAAAAATGTAATGAACGCGTTGGAAATGGAAGTAGGTTACATATCGAGTTGGTAAGTAAAAGTAAGAAATTGAAATCTTGTTAATATATTTCAAAATCAAAATAGTTGATATGTGATATTGTTGAAATGGAAAACAAGAAGGACATGTAAACTATCTATGTTGTTGAACGAATTGGATGATTTTGGAAAAAGTACTTATGTAAATATAGTTTAGTACAAACTGTCACATTATTTATATAATATGAGTTGGAAAATTCATGATCATAACTATCTGTAAGTTGTTATTATTTAGAATCATGTTGGGATCCCTACTGGATTTTATGTTCATCCCACGTTGCTAATCCATTTTCAAGTGAATGACAAGAAGTGTTTTTAAGATCAAGGATCTTTTTTATCTGTTGGCCACGAGGCCTTATATCTGCTGGGGGAATATCATTGTTGTAAAAGGGTTGAACCCTTTTTCTTTTATGTAATGATGTAAGTTTGCGGATAATTTATTTAATTATGTCACATGTTGCATTCATTACGTATACAAATGAGAGAATCTTCACTTATTTATTCTTATTGATATATTAGAACTTCCGTGATGTAAGCTTGCAGACAATTAATTTAATTATGTCGCATGTTGAATTCATTACGTATACAAATGAGAGAATCTTCACTTGTATATTCTTATTGATATATTAGAACTTCTGTCCGTTGTCTCTGAATTTATAATAATGGTTTTTAGTAAAGTTATCTGAGTGATAAAATATGGGGGCGTTACACAATTCATATTAATTCACATTATGGACCACATATTTGATATACAATATGTTCATGCATATGCTTATATTTTGCAAACATGTCACCTTTGACTTGTTTTACCATCTGTGAATGTTCACACTTGTATTAATGTGACTGAGTTTGTGTGTATTTCAAAATTGTAAATGTTCACATTATTCTAGTTGGGGTTGTTTGGGGTGTCCTAAATAAGTACACTTTTTGTCTTTTTGGATTAAAAAGTTGAGGAAAAAAATATAGATGTTTGGGTTAACTTTTTGACTTTTTATGAAAAAATGTGTATTAAAAAATTGTATAAAGAAGTGTGTAGGAGAAGATTAGAAATGTGTGTTGGCAGCCATACAATCTGAGGGGTTGAATTGATGGTAAGAAATTATTGGCTACTTTTCGGGCATTGCACTGAACGGTTTTGTTCGGCCCGTGGAGGCCATCACGGGTCCCATTGTGATAATCTGAACCGTCAATGTGTAGAACTCGTCAAATACTATATATCTGTAAAAAATCACATTGATCGGATATCGATAGCTATTTGATCAGATTTATTTTTTTTCAATCGTTAATTATAACACCATCCATTTTTTTTATACAAAACTGATTTGATCATGTAGTTATCGATATTCGATCAACGTGATTTTTTACAAGCATATAGTACTCGACGAGTTCTACATATTGAACGGTTCAGATTATCAAAACCGGACCCGTGATGGACCCCCACAGGCCGAACAGCAGCGTGTGGAAATTGCACCCAAACTGTGCTACAAAAGTTAACAAACGCTGCACAGCGCAGTCTTAACATGATTGCTGAGTTGTGATAACTGTGTGAAAAATTAATTTTTTAATATTTTTTTTGGTGAATAGTGATAACTTTTTAACTTTTTGAGTAACTTTTTGACTTTTTGGCATTTTGGGGAGATGCCAAATATGTGTGAATATTCACATTTGTTTATTTCGTTAAAGCCAAACATAGTGTTTTCCTATTACAAAATGTATCAATTATCTATAGTGTTATATTAAGTGATGCCCAAATTTGGCGTAATGAAGGTTCTGCCATATGGAATTTAATTGGTTAAAAATAAAAATAAAAATTCCACGTTTTCCATCCCAACCAACTCTACACTCCTACAACCACTCAAATTTTTCATTGCAATTAACTCTACATTCCTACAATCCCTCAAATTTCTTATCTTGAAGAATAAAAATTAAAAAAAAAAAAAGACAAACAAACAAACAAACCCACTTTTTCCTATATATTTTTCGATCTCAACTTACTCTACACTTCCACAATCAGTCAGTTACTTTCATTAATTTTTTCACTTTTTGGTTTCTTCCTCTCTACTTTGTGTTTTCTCCTCTCTTTTTACAATGATATCCAATGATAATTGTAAATACAGTTTTGCTAGATAGCTCAAATGACTTTTGGCCCGAATGGCTCGAGGTGCCAAAACGATGGCACCTTTTTTTTTTTCTTCTTCTTCTTCTTTCTTTCCATAACTCACAGGTTCCATAACTCAGAGGAGAGAAGAACAGAGGAGGAAGAAGAGGAAGAAATAAGAAGAAAAGAAACAGAGGAAGAAGAGGAAAAAAGAAGAAGAAGAAAAAAAAAGAGAGAAGAAACACCTCTTTATCTTGTTCCCCCATAAGGGCAAAACTCTACCTCCTTCATAAAGTCTTCCCCCTTTCATTTTCTCATTCTCTTTTTCCACCCCATTTTCCCAGTCGGTCAACACTGTTCCCCATTGCCTTCACCTCCATTACTCCTCTCATTCTCTCCCCCAAAATCAATATCAGTGAAAGAGATGGTGGTTCCGAAAGAAACATACAATTCATTACTGAGTTTGAAACAATACCAAAAGATAAGATTCATGGCATTATTGATTGAAAAGAAGAGAGGGGGAACACAGAGAGAGAGAGAGAGAGAGAGAGAGAGAAACATAGATCTATGTGTGTATACACAGATCTGTGTATACACATAGGCGGCGCTGATGGCTCGAGGGGTTTGCGACCGACGGTGATGGCGGCACCGGTGGTTCCGATGGTGATTCCGGCTGTCTCTCTGTCTCTGTTCCCCCTCTCTCTTCTCTCTTCCCCACTCTTTCTTCTCTTCCAACCCTTCACCCACCGACGTCGCGACCCTCCTCTATCTTCTTCTTCTCTTCTTCTCTCTGCCTCCTTCTCTCTTTCTTCTTCTGTCTTCTTCTGCTATCTGTTTCATAAAGAGAAAACAAAGGGGGGAAAAGAGAAAAAGAAAAAAAAAACTACCCAAAACGACGTCATTTTGGGTAGTCGAGCCATTCGGGCCAATAATGTTTTAAGCTATAAAACATTATTCTTGTAAATAATTGAGAATTCCAAACGGCAAAAGCATTTGTCTCTTTCATTTCAATCGTTTCGAATCACGATTGAAGTATTGGCGGTGGTCCTAGCCTATGAGTATCTGTCGACAAGAAGTTCGTTTCCGCCCACAAGAAATTTCTTTTTAATTGTTCAATTTGTAATATATATATATTTTTTTTGGATATAAGATTTTTGACTTTTTGACTTTATACTTAATTTTTTTTAGGAGCATTTACACACAAGTCCTAATTTATAAACTTATATTCTATTAAGTCTTAACTAAGGTTTTTTAAATCTTCAAGTCTCATTAAATTTTTAATAGTCGGAATTGCCTTTCAAAAAATGATTGTTCATCATTTATGATTATCTATAAAATAACATAATGATTTAACATTTATTTTAATTTTCAAAATTTTAAAACATCAACTTTCAAATTGAAAAAACTATTAAAAAAAATTGAAAAAACCGAATTATTTTTTTGTGCAAAACTGAAAATTTTGTGTCTATAAAGGAGCATGATGATGAAACATTGATCGGCAAAACTAGAAAAAAAATAAAAATTAAAACTTAAAAATTAAAAAAAAACAGATAATATTCTCAATTTTAAAGTTAGAAAAAAATTGATAATGTTCTCGATTTTATTAAATAATTGAATCAAACCAATAAGTAAAGGGCAAAAACGTTTAATTTCATACTTTGTTTTTTTAGGCTCTATTTTTTTTCATCAGTTAGTGAAACAATTATCTAAAACATTACTATGCAAAATAGATAATGTTCTTAATTTTAAAAATTAGGAAAATTTGATAATATTATCAGTTTTATTAAATAAGACTTATTGGTTCAAAAAATCTTAGATAGG
Source organism: Camellia sinensis (assembly GCF_055761805.1). Classification (NCBI taxonomy): domain Eukaryota; kingdom Viridiplantae; phylum Streptophyta; class Magnoliopsida; order Ericales; family Theaceae; genus Camellia; species Camellia sinensis. The sequence continues at coordinate 95,913,184 of NC_138966.1, read as the reverse complement.
ACCTAAGCTACTATAACATTTGTAAATAGGACTTTTAAATAATTTACTCTTTTTTTTTTATTGATAGTTTATTATTACTTTTTCTTTATCTGTATCAAATCTCTTTGCTTATAATTGTTCAAAGTCTTGGGTTTGTAGTTTAAAAAAAAAAAAAAAAATTCCTAATTTTTTTCATGTGTATTTTTTTTTATAAAAAAGTTCGGTGTTCTTAAAATTTGTCGTTTAACAAAAAATAGTTTTTTTTGTTTGTTTTATGGGTTATTATTATTATTATTATTATTTTATTATTTTATTTTTTATTAATAGATTATTATTATTTTTTTATGTATATCAAATTTCTTTGATTGTAAATATTTTAAGATTCTCGGGTTTTTGTATGTGTATTTTTTTTTTTTATAAAAAATTTAGTGTTCTTAAAATTTGTTGTTCAAAAAACATTTTTTTAAAAATTTTCATTTTAATTTTTCAATTTGTAAGTTTTTTTTTTTTTCTTTAACTGATATAGGGATTTGACTTTTTGACTTTATACTTAATTTTTTGGGCAAATTACAAATACATCGCTCTGTGTGATTTTGAAAATTACATTTCACCCCGTGAGGTTTCCAATTTCATAACAAATCGTCATTTTTATTAATAAATCATCAAGTCAATTAACAGCTTCTAATGATGTCAAAAATATGTTTCAATTAATAATTTAGATAATTTTATTATTGTATAAAAGAGCAATTATGAATTTCATTTTCTTAATTAATTATGTTAAATAAAAAATTCTAACAATGGGATATTTGTAATTTTTCAAATCACAAGGGACAATCTATACTTTAAGCAATCCTCAAGAGGTGTATTTGTAATTTATCCTAATTTTTTCGACTGATAGTTTATTATTGTTTTTTCTTTGTCTATATGAAATCTCTTTGATTATAATTGTAGCGACCTTAATTTTCGTAAGTCATTATTTATTATTATTACTATGATTATTATTACTTTATTTTTTTTTTTCTTTACTAATTGTGTTGTTATATGAGAATTTAATGTGGCATTTAATTAATTTAATGTGATAGTCAATTATATATAAGTAATTCGAATATTTATATATTTTATATATAAAAAAAGGTATTTTATCGATTGATAAAATATATATCATATTTATTTATGTTTTAATTATGTTGTATTTATATTATATAATATAATAACTATTAAGTTATATAATATAATAACTATTAGGTTGTAAACGAAAGAAAGAAAAGAGAAGTGCTGTTGAAGACACCTCATTTTTGACCAACCTTAAGACTCATATGTCATCATTTGTGCACGCGATGATTGCGCATGCTTGTGCTTGTTTTGAGTACCCGAAGATCTCGGCTGGGTGCCTTGTCTTTGAGCCTCTTAACCCTTTGTGTTTTGGCCTTGGTTTTTGGGCCAAACCTTGTTGCCTCTTGCCTTGAGGAGAAGAGGGCCTCGCCGGCCACTTTTGGAGTCTACCGGCCACTTTTCCCTCTTATAGGCCACTTCGAGTGGCCGGTCGGCTAGTGGAAGTGGCCGGCCGGCCCCCTTAACTGGCCGGCAGCCACTTTTTCTCCTTTTTAGATATTTTCAAATCTTTTGGGCCAGCTGTGGCTCACTGAATCATCCTCCATGTGTATGGAGGGATGGAGGCAAGTTTCAAGCTTGTCAAGCAAGCTTTTGCTTGCATTACTTATATAAGGGGAGCTATTTTCCCTTATTTGAGGGTTTAGATTTTTCAGAGCTAAAATCTCCCTCTCTCTCTAGAATTGTCACTCTCTCTCTCTCTCTCTCTCTCTCTCTCTATATTGTGCTATATTGAGCCTTAAAATGTTGTTTCTTCACACTTTTGCGCACAAACACCTACTCGAACACCTTCATTTTGGAGCTTAGGTCCCTTGGAGCTTGTTTTGAGGTCTTAGACTTGGTTTTGGCTTAGAATTGTTGCTGATGTTGCTGTCTTGTTGTTGTTTTTCAAGGGTGAGAAAATTGTCCCTTTTAAGCTTTATTTTGATCAAGTGTTTGGCCACCTTTGCATGCTATTTTAGGCCTAGCTTTCAACTACAAAAATCTTTGTTTTTAAGTGTTAAAAATGGTTGTTTGAGGCCTTGTTTGAGTTAGGGGTGGTTTACCCCCTTTTGTGGCTTATTTTGCTTTGCTTTGCTTTGAGCCATGTTTTAAAGCCTTTGAGATCACCTTTTCTTGGTCTTTTGACCACTGAATTCCAGAGGAATTTCAGTGGTAGAAAGTGGGTTTTGGGACCCAAAATAGGAGAGGGTGGTTTCCTCTCCTTGTATTCTTGTTTACTAGTATTGGTGGCCTAATACATGAGCATGTGTTTCTCCCTTTTGAAGCTTAGTCCAATCATTTTTTTTGTGACTTTTTGGACCTTCCATAACTCTGTTTTTGGTTGGTTTGGTCATTGGTTTCTTGCATCTTACACTTGTAGTGCAATCCTACTTATTGGCCTAACATGCTTCATGCCTCTCATTCTAGCATGTGTATGCTCCACTCCAGAATGTTTTTGGCATTGTTTTGACATGCTTTAGGACTCTTTTGAGTGGTCTTGGCCTCTTGGGGCTTGCTTTGTATAGCTATGGCATAGTTGGCTTCACTAGTCTTGAGTTTTGAGACCCTTAGCATGCCTTATTTGTGATGTGTGCATGATATGGCATCACTTCTCATGTAATTTCATAGCATAAACTTCTGTCATACTCTCATGTTTATCGCTCTTTCATTGTGTATAAGAGTTGTGCCTTTATGCCTTATGTATGAGCTAATACATGAGCATACTTTTCTTGCCATCTATGCTGCGAGTCTAGCATGTTTTTGCTATTGTTTTGACCTGCCTTAGGTCTATTTTGAATGGTTACGGTCATTTGAGCATTGCTTAGTATGGTTGTAGTGTAAAGGGCCTTGACTAGCTTTGAGTTTTGGGGCCTTTAACATGTTGTGTATGTGATGTTTGCATGGTATGACACCATTTAGCATGTAATTTCAGTTTATATAGTGTAGTCACACTCTCATACACTTCACTTCTTGATAGCTTTTGAGGGTTGTGTATCATGCCTTGCTCATAGGCCAACATGTGTGCATGTTCTTCTAGCATTTTGAGCTCCCATTTCAGCATGATTAGGCCTCTATTTTGGCATGCTTAACCTTTGTCCGGGTTTGGTTTGGTCATTTGAGATTGATAATGCATGCCTCTTGAGTGATGCTCTTTACTAGCTTAATGTATTTGGCATTTGAGCATGCATTACATATGTTGTTCGCATTGCATCGTGTTCAACCGAACGTTATGTTGAACACAAAGTGGATTGGTCCACTCCATACTCAAAGTGATGAAAGTGAGTCAATCCCCTTTGTCTCCATTGCCTTTGATCACTTATGATAAGGTCGTGGTCTTAGAGTCTTGTGCATGTCACTTTAGCATGGAAAGATGAGCTTGTTGTTTGCATTGCATTGTGTTTGGATCGGACGTTAATCCAAACACGAGGAATGTGGCACGTTTCACACTCAAAGTGATGAAACGTGTTGTGTTTCTCGGTCATCGACACCCTTGATCATGCATGATAGGGTGGAGGCTCTTCGAGTCTTGTTTGTGCATTCAATAACATTGTGCAAGCTTGGCTCTTTGGCCATCATGCATTGGGATGCGTGATTGGTGGCTGGAGAGCCGAGTACTATGCTCCTTTAAGCTTGAGAAATGATAAGGAGAGTAGTTGCACACACATTTCCTTGCAAATGCATTGCTATGCCTTTGTTGATCTCTGTTGCAGCAAAGTTGGGATTCTGGAAAGAAAAGTGGCCGGCCAGCCACTTACACTAGCCTGTCGGCCAATTAAGGTAGCCTGTCGACCAGTTAAAGTGGCCGGCCGGCCACTTGCAGCAAAATTTTCCAAAATGCTCCTGTTTTGGGGCAGATGCAACCTGGAAGTATGTTTGATGCTCTGAGGTCACCACGAGTGCAAACAGAGGCAACTCATGGCAAAGTAGTGCATTTTCGGGCGAAGCAAACCGAGCATGCATGTCTCCCTCCCCTCGAGGCCCTTTTAACTGCTTTATTTAGCTAGTTGATTTGTCAGTTTTTGTAATTAATTAGTTAATGTGCATGGCAAATTTAATTCATCTTTGTAATATTCTAATTAGCTTAGCATAGCTAGTTTTCAGTTCGGCTTGCAATTAATTAGCTAAGTTAGTTAATTAGTTGTTTTGTAATAAGTAGCTTAGCTTAGCTTATTTATTCGGACCCTCCGTCGAGAGGGCAAATGTTGTAATAAGTGTGCGTGTGTGTGTGAATGTCTTCCAACCCCACGTCTTTCTCCATTTTACTTATCAGCTTTTGATGGTTAGTTTTAGGGCATGTTTTGATTAGCATCCTTATACTTGCATACGTGCATCATTCATTTGTCTTACATGCACCGGGCTCGGCGCATCATTCAAACTGCATTGTATTTCAATACACCTATTTGAATACATGTATCAATTGTTGTATTCATATGCCATCTTAGATAGCGAGCCTATTTAGTTACATCTTGCATGTGTTGCGTTAGGCATCTAACATAGTTAGGATCAAGCATCTTTCTAACTAGTTTTCCGTTTTGGCTTGGAGTACACTGTAAGTGTTTACGCTTTAGCATCCTTGCATGAGTGTAAATGTTGCCATGTCTAGCATGCTTGCCAGGAGGCTATTTGCTTAATTGCTATAACTGCATGAATGCCTATGGATGAAGGCTTCATTGCTTGAATTGGGACAATTCGATGATTGTGAGTTTTAAGCCCACTTTGCGGAGTGGCAAATCATGTTTTTAAGCCCACTTCAGGGTGGCAAATGTGCGCTTTAGCCTACTTGCGAATAGCACTTTCAAACCATTTTCAAAAGACAAACATGAGTTGTTTTGTTCCAATTCTCGTGATTGAGTCTATACTTGTATGCTATGCGCATCACATAGTGATGTTAGATTAATAACTAGAATAAGAACACATGTGTTTTCAAAACAACATATCATGTTTAGTAGAGGCCGATCCTTTGATCCGGCGAGCGGGGGTGCTCATTTCAAGACCTTCCCCTCTCGTACTCAAGTTCCCGAGCCGAGGCAACTTTGGTGATGACGGACACATGGCCTTAGGCACGAGTCAGGGTTTCCTAAATTTCCAAAAACAAAACATTTAGGTGGCGACTCTGAAATCTGGCAAAGCAATCTATGTTTGGCGCTTTTGATTCAAAATTGATTTTTCAAAACCAATTGTCGGATTTGGACTCTTTGGTGATTTATCAGTCTTACATTGCACTTTGTGAGATTAGATTCAGAACAATGACAGGAGTCCGAACTGTAGTAGTTATGAACCCAAATTTGCGCCCTCTCCGAAAGGGGGGCGCGCGGAGGAAGTTTGGGCGGTCTACAGTTTCTGGCGACTCTGCTGGGGAAAAAGTGCGACAGTGGCAAGCCGAGTGAGAGAGAGAGTGTGTAATCAAAGAAGGAAAAAGAGAGGGTCTACGGCTATGTGTGTGAGAAAGAGGAAAGGAGAGGAAGATTAGGGTTAGGGTTTTGTTATGGTGACTCCATTAGATTTTCAAATAATTCTTTGATTTTCAAAAAAAATATTGTGAATACAAAACCAACTTCCCTTGATTTATATTTAATTCGTTGTTTTTATTTATTTATTTGATGTTGAATTGATTTCATATTTACAAGTAAATGATTGATCGATTTTAATTATTTTGATTAGCTGTGTATGTAAGGTTTAGGGTTTTTAGATGATTGATTGATTTTAATTATTTTGTTTAGTTGTGTATGTAAAGTTTAGGGTTTTTAGTTGATTGATTGATTTTAATTATTTTGATTAGTTGTGTATGCCAAGTTTAGGGTATTTATATGGATTTATTTTATGGTTCTAATCACAGTCATGGTTATATGAGATTAAAATTAATTAGGAACACATAGATAAATTCCTTATACTTTACCATGACTCCATGAATTGTTATTTTATTTGAGTGTTGGTGAGAAAGTGTGTATAAAAAAAAATGAGGATTATGAGATTTATTTAAATGCTAAGGCTTGGCATTGTTATATTTGTTCTCATGAGTTAGATATTTTGTATATGTATATTGTTGCCTCGTTCTAAAGAGTAGACGAGTGCTTTGATTTACGCGTGTACGTATATACTAACCATCCGGGGAGTGTGGGTCAAACTCAAGACGATATCACTGTGCAAGTTTGGCTTTGGAGCGGTGTTAGGTATAGGGAAGGCACATGAGATATATGTGTAGGCCGAAAGTAGAAGGCCAAAGTAGTGGAGCTAAGGTACAAATAATTAAATATAAGTTTATTGTTATAGTGAGAATTGAATTGATTTGTACATCTTGAAAAATAGTAATCGACCTCGATAAAGTATGAAATTTGAGCAAAAGCATGTATACGTGATTCTAGACAACTTTTATGTTTTAGCTTTTTATTAAAAAGATCGATTAGAACTTATAATTAGATGATCTTGGATATTGTAGTTTTGATTCATTTTAACAATGCAAATTTTAGAGGTTGTTTTAACCCACAAAACGAGCTCATTTTTATTGGTTTCGCTTAAAATGAAGTAAAACATTATTCTAAACACTTTTAATGTTTTGAACTTTTCCGAAAGAATTCATCTTATAGTAGTTTCTTTTCGTTTTCAGTTCTAGATTTTTCGATTGAATTTCGTTTAGGATTTTCTATTAAGTTTTTCTCTCAACTTGTTCAGTTTCTACTAAATTCGTCTGCGTTACCTTTTAGGAAATTTAATTTTGTACAACTTTTGTTCTTTAAGTTTTGGTCAATTCGAAATATTTAAGCATGAAACGGTGCATTTTTTATACTTCTTTAGCAAGTTATTTATGATTAAATTATACTAACTTTATTTTTTTACAGGATGGTGGGTCTTACTAATTATTTTATGCAGGGCTGACCACCATATTTTTATTTCTATTTTGTTTATTTGTACTTTTATTGTGTACGGGCAAGAAACTAAATGCCACTGTATCTTGGAAAACTACCCATTCGTCTTACTGCGGTTAGAACTACTTGTCTTGTCCCGTAACAATAATTAAATATATTTTTGTTTGTGTCTGGTGGATACGTGGGTGTTAAATCTTGTACTCATACTAGTATACCTGTATATTGACCCGTTTTGTCTCTTGGCAACTCGGGTGCGTTCTGTTTGAGTGCAGTCGAGCTTCCTTTGTAGGATTAGTTGGGGCTATGGTGGTGACGTGGAATAACTATAGTTGTTAGACATGTCTCTTGGATTTTTTTTGTTTTCTTGAGCTTAGGATTGATATTAGTTTATGTATTTATTATTTTTTTTTAATGACTTTAGGATTTGGATAATTTGGCATGGTTTGTAACCATACATTATTTAAGTTATTTTGACTATGTATTGTTACTTTAATGTTGGAGGTATTGGTTAATTATGAAATTACGGTGGATGGTTTGGTTGGCATTTAGTTTTTTTTGTTTCACCCCTAGGATTTGAATGATGGAATATTAATTGGGGTTTAGTCCTAATTTAATATTTAATTGTCCAAATTTTGGGGCGTGACAGTTTGGTAAACCTAAACTTGAAAGAGTTTAGGTGATCCTCGGATTGTGGAAACATGGGTTAGCTGGTTTAGTTGGTAGTTGAGTTTTTTCTTAGTATTTGTGAACGAATTCTTTTTGTGTGTTTAACTTGAAGGTGATGGCTGGAAGGTATAATTTGAGAAGTGCTGAGCCCAATGGCACAGATGAAGAAACAATTGCTAATGCTGCTGCGACGGTAGCGGTAGCAGCAGCGGCGGCTACTATCGGGGCAACCAATACGGTGCAGGTTAATGTAAGGGAGATGATGGCTCAGTTACTTCAGGTTGTTCAGAACAATAATCAAGGCCAGCAGGGAGATCCCTTTCCGAAGAGAAACAAAGACATTGGTTCTTTGAGAGGTCAAAAATTCTCTGGAGATGGAGGACCCATTACAGCTGACGCTTGGGTTCAGAAATGTGAGATGGTATTTGGTCGTATGCAGCTCACCGAGGTCCAAAAACAGAAGTTGGCGACACCTCAACTTGAGGGAACAACCCTATTTTGGTGGAACTCGTGGAAGGAGGGTCTAGATTTAACGACTTTGACTTAGGCAGATTTCAAGACTCATTTTGACCGGAAGTTTATTCCTGCTACTATTCGGTCTCAACTGAGTGATAAATTTTCGAAGTTGACTCAAGAGGGTAAAACAGTGATCGAGTATGTCACCAAGTTTAATGAGTTGTCTCGTTATGCCCCTTACTTGGTCGACACGCAGCAGAAGAAGAATAAGAAGTTTATTAAGGGATTGAATCATTACCTGTCTAAGTCCCTTATTCCCTTTGATGTTGAACCGTTTGACAGAGTTCTTAACTTGGCACTAAAGTATGAGGAAAATGAGAAGCAGTTTAAAGAAGGGAAGGCCAAGGTCAAAGAAACTTCTAGAGGGAGTCACTTTCAGCAGCGGGATGGGAACAAATACTGACCATATGATCAAAGGCATATGAGTTAGCAGTTTCAGAGGCCACAGCAGCAGGGTAGTCAGGGAAATTTCAGACCCCAGGGTAATTTCAGGCCTCATGGGAATTTCCAGCCCCAGGGGCACTATTATCAGAGACAAGGTGGTTTGCGCCCACAAGGTTAATCAAGGACAGCGGCAACAAGTGCCATAGTTGGGTTATCGTCCTCCCGTACCTCAGTTAGAGGGCCCCCCACCTATCAGACCAGTAGTACCTTAACTAATCAATAGGAAATGTTTTGGGTGTCAGCAGTTAAGACATGTAATCAAGGATTGCCCTCAGAGGCAGTAGGCGAGACAGGGCCAGGCAGCTCCAGCCAGGGCATTTGCAGTGATGCTAGGAACTAACAAAGTGCAAGGTACTTTTAATTTCTTTCAAGAACCCATTAGAGTACTTTTTGATACTAGTACCTCTCATTCTTTTATATCTAGACAGTCTGTAGAAAGAGAACATATTGTAACTACCTCCTTGTCTAGACCTATTCATGTTGAGACCCTTTTAGGAATGTCAGTTACTCTTTATGAGATGTGTAAAGATTTTGAGATTGATTTTGCGGGTAAAATCTTGTATGCAGACCTAATTGTTTTAGGGTTTGAGGGGTTTACAATTATTTTGGGTATGGATTGGTTGCGAAAACACTTTGTGACTCTAGATTGTGCTGGAAAGACTGTAAATATAAATATTCCCGGTATGCCACGGCTTACCCATACTTCTAGCGATAGAGAAGAGTCGGTGATGACGATTTTTCTATGCTCGGTAGAAATCCCTAAGCATGATATTAGTGAGGTAGATGTGGTGCGTGAGTTTGAGGATGTATTTCAGGAGATACCTGGGCCTTTACCTTGACGGGTAGTAGAATTTCGCATTGACCTAGTGCCGAGAACTGCACCGATTTCTAAAGTGGCATACAGAATGGCGCCTAAGGAGCTTGTGGAGATGAAAAAGCAACTGGAAGAGATACTTCAGAAAGGGTTCATTTATTCAAGTAACTCCCCGTGGGGAGCACCTGCGATCTTTGTCTCTAAAAAAGATGGCACTCTCCATATGTGCATAGAATACAGAGAGCTAAATAAGATGACTACCAAGAACAAGAATCTGCTGCCTAGAATTGATAACTTATTTGATCAGTTGAAGGGGGCAGCCATGTTCTCTCAGTTTGATCTCAGAACGGGTCACCATCAGATGGGTGTGTCAGAGAAAAGCATACCGCTTACTGCTTTTCGGACCCGGTATGGGTTGTACGAATTTCCTGTAATGCCTTTTGATTTGACCAATGCTCTTACCTATTTCATGGACTTGATGAACATAATTTTTCAACCGTATCTAGATAAGTTTGTGATTATCTCCATAGATGATATTCTGGTGTATTCTACGAATGAAGAGGAATGCAGAGAACACTTGAAAATTGTAATGCAAACTTTGAGGGAGCAGCAGTTATACGCTGAAGTGTCACTTTTGGGAGAAAGAAGTTCGATTTTGGGGCATGTTGTATCCAATCAAGGGATAGCGGTAGATCCTGAGAAAGTTGTTGCGGTCAAAGAATGGAAGCAGCCCACGAACCCTATAGAGGTGAGAAGTTTTTTAGGACTAGCCGGTTATTACAAGAGATTTATAGAGAAGTTTTCCACTATTGCAGTACCCATGACCAAGTTGACCAGCAAGAATATGAAGTTCTCATGGACAGATGATTGTGAGAAAGCTTTCCAGGAGTTAAAGCAGCGGTTAACTACAGCTCCGGTGTTAACTACCAGTACAAGGGGAAAAGTTAGTAGTGTTTACTGATGCAAGTGGAACTAAATTGGGATGTGTGTTGATGTAGCATCAGAAGGTTGTATCTTATGCTTCTCGACAGTTAAAACCTCATGAGAGACGATACCCTACTCATGACTAGAGTTGACAACAGTTGTTTTTGCGTTGAAAGTGTGGCGACACTACTTGTTTGGAGAGTGCTTTGAGTTGTACACTGATCACAAGAGCCTCAAATATCTTTTTTCTCAAAAAGAGTTGAATATGAGGCAACAGAGGTGCGTTGAATTCATCAGTAGTTATGATTTCGAGATCCTTTACCACCCTAGGAAAGGAAATGTGGTCGCAGATGCACTTAGTCGACAACATGGGATTATAGCTTCTTTGATGATTCAAGAACAAAAGTCCTTGGAGTTAATTTCGATGCATGATGTTCAACCAATAGAGAATGTTGGGAGGGCATACATTGGTAGTTTGACCGTGCAGCCGACGTTACTGGATAAAGTTCGTCAGATGTAGAATTTAGATTGGTTTCTCATCAGCAAGCTCGATGACCTTGTAGTGGATTTAATCGATGATTTTCCTATTGATTGGTCTGTGGACTCAGATGGGCGATTACGATTCGAGGGCAGGTTGTGTGTACCTAACATTGTTGAATTGAGGAAAGAGATTATGGATGATGCCCATAGGTCTCGATATACCATTCACCCTGGTGGGACTAAAATGTATCATGACCTGAAGAGGACGTTTTGGTGGGAAGGTATGAAGAAAGACGTAAGAGAGTATGTTTCTTGATGTTATGTGTGCTAACAAGTTAAGGCAGAACACCAACGACTGTTTGGACTTTTGTAGCCTCTTGAGATTCCTACTTGGAAATGGAAGTACATCTCTATGGACTTCGTGGATGGATTGCCGCGGTCTAAGCAAGGCAATGAATCTATTTGGGTCATAGTGGATCGACTCACCAAGTCTGTTCATTTTATTCCTATCAGTGTTCACCGAACTGCGGATAAACTAGTGTAATACCCATGTTCTGTAGTATGCTAATTGGTCCTTAATACGAGTATGATGATGTGTTTAATATGATTTTATGTGCCATTTTGTGAATATATGTGATTTCGAAGTTCTATCTGTTCACCGTAGGAATATCTATTTGAATAATCTTCTTTGGAAATTAAATTGAAGGCCTTATCGACCACAGAACCCGAAATCGATTACGCCATTGTGATTGGCACAATTTTTAGAACCTACGGTGAAATTTAATTAAAAATTGATTCAGGTCAGATTAAATCGATTAAATTGATGAATTAAATGCCTAATTATTTTATATTGAAATAATATGTTGAATGGGGTTAAATAGGGACCTTATTATAGTCAATTCTCCTTCCTTATATCATTTTGGCTGATGCTGACTCAAGAGTGAGAAGAGAGGGTCGGCCTTAGGAAGAGAGAGGGAGAGAATTGCATAATTTGACTTAAAGCTTGGAAATTTTGGAGATTTAGCTCAAGAGTTGACTAGAGCTTAGAAGATCAAAGCTTCTAGGTGAGTAATTCTTGGATTATAGTTTGTAATTTTATGTGTTCAAGCTAATTTGGTGATCAAGTGTAAGATTGAAACGAATTTGTGTTGGATTTGTTGAATTGGAGCTTAATATGTGCATGCATGTAAGAACTTACTTTGAAATTGCATGTTTGAACATAATTGTGTATAATCCATGTGAAATGTTAAAGGAAACCCATGTTTTGATCACCATTTGTGTTATCTAAGTTGGGAATGTGGCTAATTCATCACATGCATGTACAATTTGAGAAGATATGAGCTTGAATGCATGAGTTTGTTATGTTGGTGTTGAGTTTGACATATTTTGGGACATGCATGTAGATAAATCAAGAAATTGAGCTTCATAATGTTATAATCTTGCATTGGCGCCATGTTAGTATAATTATATTTGAGATTTGAACCATTGCATGCAAGAAATGTTAGCTTGAAGGTCGAATTGTGCTCAAGAACATAATCTGGGAAACCCAGAATTTTGATGTCCGCTCGAGCGGGGTAATGGACGCTCGAGCGGGAAAAACATGCTCCTAGTACTTTTTACAGACTTGGTGTCCGCTCGAGCGGGTTAGTTCACGCTCGAGCAAGGGAGCTACATAGACAGGCCTTCCGCTCGAGCTCCCTAATTCACGCTCGAGCGTAATTTTGAGGTAACCAGTACTTTTGCAGGCCTCTTGGGTCCGCTCAAGCTGGGAAGTCCACGCTCGAACGGGGACCCTGTTTTCTGAAATTTTGTTCATGCGTTCTGTGTTTCGTTTTCCGTTCTCTTTCACTCATAAGAACTCTTAGGCATATGTTAAGCATTGTAAGTGAGTTAATGAGATAAGAATAAAGCCTAAAGAGGAATATGTGAATTAAGGGACGGATTGAATTGTTAATGACCCTTTTGTGTTCATGAAATGTGTAGGGTCAAGCTCCAGGGCGAATCCACAAACCGATCACTGTGAGTAATATCAATATTTAAAAGCTTGTCAATGTCCAATTGTTTATTTCCCTTATAAGCTTTATGAGTTGTTAATTAGGATTGTGGACAAAAGTTTGACATGATAGAAATGAATGGATCGAATGTCGTTTTGACATGAATGAGTGGGTCAAAGGCCGTTTTGACATAAGTGAATGGACCTAAGGTCCTTTTGACACGAATGTATGCGCCGAAGGCCATTTTGACGTAAATGAATGAGCCGAAGGCCGTTTTGACATAAATGAGTGGGCCGAAGGCCGTTTTGACACGAATGTATGGGCCAAAGGCCGTTTTGACGTGAACGAATGGACCGAAGGTCGTTTTGACAGAAATGAATGGACCGAAGGTCGTTTTGATAGAAATGAGTGGACCGAAGGTCGTTTGGACATGTATGAATGAACCTAAGGTCGTTTTGACATGAATGAGTGGGCGGAAGGCCGTTTTGACACGAATGTACGGGCCGAAGGCCATTTTGACGTAAACGAATGGGCCGAAGGCCATTTCGACAGAAATGAATGGGCCTAAGGCCATTTTGACATAAATGAATGGGCCGAAGGCTGTTTTGACATGAATGGAAATCTGAATGGGCCAAAGGCCAGAATGTTTGGAACTATAGTCACTTGATTTGAATTTCGTATAGTTATATATCTGTTAAATAGAAATATGAATTGGGCCTAAGGCCGTTTGGAACATGTTGTTCTACATTGTTATGTAACTTCTGTATTTGATTTGATATTATTCACTGGGCTTTCGCTTACGCTCATTCATGTGTTTGTAGGTGAACCAAGAGAAGTCCAGACCCAGCCTTAGTGAAGTCTGTATGGAACAACTAAGGTTTTGAGAGAGTCAGCCCTTGTATCTCACGCACGAGACCCGTCTTCGCCCTTTTGTTATGTATTTACATTTTGTCAGGTTGGCGAAGTTTTGAATACGTCTGTATATAGTTTTCATGGGTTGACTTAGAATGAATGATCCTGTCTGTATAGAATCTTATGTCATTACACTTTCTGTTGCGAGTTATTAACATATGTACATGTGGAATGTTATGGTATGCATATAAGCACAGCTCTATGGACAAAGTTTTGAATTTGCTTCTGTTTGGCCCCTTTTACTCTGATGAGTCTTGTCTTATTTGGTTTGAGGCCGTAGGTAATCTCGTGATTACTGGCCGGTTATGGCCTTAACCCATAGGAGCGGGTTCGGGTCGTGATAACTAGCTAGGTTATATATTCGGAAGGTGGTGCGACTTCATAGCGTACCTGTTTCTACAGTTTCGAATCGTGATCTGCTGTTTGTGGCAGAGTTTTGGGAGAGTTTTCAGCATGCTTTGGGTGCTAGGTTAGACTTGAGCACGACTTATCATCCTCAGACGGATGAGCAAACTGAATGGGTAAATCAGATCTTGGAGGATATGTTGAGAGCTTGTGTCCTCGATCTTGCTGGTAGTTGGGAAGAACACTTGTCATTGGTGGAGTTTGCTTATAATAATAGCTATCACTCCAGTATCAGGATGGCACCTTTTAAGGCTTTGTATGGGAGGCCATGTCAATCACCTGCTTGTTGGATGGAGGTAGGAGATGTGCCGTTGTTGGGGCTAGAGTTGGTGAGAGAGACACAGAGAAGGTGAACATTATTCGGGAACGTATTAAGACTGCACAGAGTCGTCAGAAGAGTTATGCTGATAGAAAATGTAAGAGGGTTGAGTTGAATGTCGGAAATTTTGTATTTTTGAAGGTTTGTTGATGAAAGGTATCATGCTGTTCGGAAAGAAGGGAAAGTTGGCACCTAGATTTGTGAGACCATACGAGATCACTAAGAGGATTGGTAATGTGGCTTACAAATTAGCTCTACCATCTGCTTTAGCTATGATTCACAATGTGTTCCATGTATCTTTATTGCGGAAGTGTGTGCAAGACCCTTCCCAAGTAGCATCACCAGAAGAGTTAGAGATTAGTGACGATCTAACGTATGTGGTGCGTCCGGTTACTATTCTAGACTGAGATGTAAAGCAGTTGCGACGCAAGAAAGTGAACTTGGTTAAAGTGCAATGGAGCAAGGATAAGAATGATATCACTTGGGAATTAGAAGAGAAAGTTCAGCGTATGCACCCAGAACTTTTTGTTTAGTACTCTCTCTTATCGAATCTCGAGACGAGATTCTTTTAAGGTGTGTATATTGTAGCGACCTTATTTTTTGTAAGTCATTATTTATTATTATTATGATTATTATTATTACTTTTTTTTTTCTTTTTGTTTTGGCTTTATTAATTGTGTGGTTATATGATAATTTAATGTGACATTTAATTAATTTAATGTGATAATCAATTATATATAAATAATTCGAATATTTATATATTTTATATATTGGTAAAATATATATCATATTTATTTATGTTTTAATTATATTGTATTTAGGTTATATAATATAATGACTATTAGGTTATAAACAAAAGAAAGAAAAGAGAAGTGTTGTGCGGCGGCGCGCGGCAAGCCCCGAGAGAGAGAGAGAGAGAGAGAGAGAGAGAGAGAGAGAGAGAGAGAGAGAGAGAGAGAGAGAGAGAGAGAGAGAGAGAGAGAGAGAGAGAGAGAGAGAGAGAGAGAGAGAGAGAGAGAGTGTGTGTGTGTGTGTGAGTGTAATCAAAGAAAGAGGAAAGGGGAGGAAGGTTAGGGTTAGGGTTTTGTTATGGTGGCTCTCTTAGTTCTTCAAATAATTTTTTGATCTTAAAAAAAAATATTTTGAGTATAAAATTCACTTTCCTTAATTTATATTTAATTCGTTGTTCTTAGTTATTTATTTTTATTTATTTGATGTTGAATTGATTTCATATTTACATGTACATGATTGATCGATTTCTATTATTTTGATTAATTGTGTATGTAAGGTTTAGTGTTTTTAGATAATTGATTGATTTTAATTATTTTATTTAGTTTTATATGTAAAGTTTAGGGTTTTTAGTTGATTGATTGATTTTAATTATTTTGATTAGTTGTGTATGCCAGGTTTGAGGTTTTTATATGGATTTATTTTATAGTTATAATCACACTCATGATTATATGAGATTAAAATTAATTAGAAACCCATAGATAAATTCCTTATATTCCACCATGACTCCATGAATTGTTATTTTATTTAAGTGTTGGTGAGAAAGTGTGTATAAAAAAAAAGTGAGAATTATGAGATTTATTTGAATGCCTTAAGCTTGGCATTGTTATATTTGTTCTCATGAGTGAGATGTTTTGTATATGTATATTGTTGCCTCGTTGTCAAGAGTAGATAAGTGCTTTGATTTACGCGCGTACGTATATGCTAATCTTCTGGGGAGTGTGGGTCAAATTCGGGATGATATCCCTGTGCAAGTTTAGCTTCGGAGCGATGTTAGGTATGCGCACATGGGATATTTGTGTAGGCCGGAAGTGGAGGGCCGAAGTGGTGGAGTTAAGGTACAAAGAATTAAATATGAATTTATTGTTATAGTGTGAATTGTATTGATTTGTACATCTTGAAAAATAGTAATTATTTTAACAATGCAGATTTTAGAGGCTGTTTTAACCCACGAAACGAGCTCATTTTTATTTATTTCGCGTAAACTGAAGTAAAATATTATTCTGAACACTTTTAATGTTTTGAGCTTTTCTGAAAAAATTTATCTTACAGCAATTTCTTTTCGTTTTTAGTTCTAGATTTTTCGATTGAATTTCGTTTAGGATTTTCTATTAAGTTTTTCTCTCAACCTATTCAGTTTCTACTAAATTCGTCCTTGTTACCTTTTAGAAAATTTGATTATGTACAACTTTTGTTCTTTGAGTTTTGGTCAATTCGAATTATTTAAGTATGAAACGGTGCATTTTTTATTCTTCTTCAGCAAGTTACTTATTATTAAATTATACTAACTTTATTTTTTCACAGGATGGTGGGTCTTACTAATTATTTTATGCAGGGATGACCCACCATATTTTTATTTCTATTTTGTTTATTTTATACTCAATTTATATTTTGTTGTGTACGGGTAAGAAACTAAATGCCACCGTATCTTGGGAAACTACCCATTCGTCTCGCTGCGATTGGAACTACTTCTCTTGTCCCATAACAAGAATTTAATGTATTTTTATTTGTGTCTGATGGATACGTGGGTGTTAAATCCTGTACTCATATCAGTATATATGTATACTGGCCCGTTTTGTTTCTTGACAACTCGGGTGCGTTCTGTTTGAGCGCAGCCGAGCTTCCTTTGCAGGATTAGTTGGAGCTACGGTGGTGACGTGGAATAACTATAGTTGTTGGACATGTCTCTTAGATTTCTTTTGTTTTCTTGAGTTTAGGATTGATATTAGTTTATGTATTTATTAGTTTTTTTATGACTGTAGTATTGGGATAATTTGGCATGGTTTGTAACTGTACATTATTTAAGTTATTTTGACTATGTATTTTTACTTTAATGTTGGAGGTATTGGTTAGTTATGAAATTACGATGGATAGTTTGGTTGGCGTTTAATTTTTTTTTGTTTCACCCCTAGGATTTGGATGATGGAATATTAATTGGGGTTTAGTCATAATTTAATATTTAATTGTCCATATTTTAGAGCGTGACAATAATTGTTCAGAGTCATGGGTTTGTAATTTTTTTTTTTTTTAAAAAAAAATTTCTTAATTTTTTTTGTATGTTTATTTATTTTATTTTTAAAAAAAATTCAGTGTTATTAAAATTTGTTGTTAAAAAAAAAAAAGCTTTTTTTTTTGTCTTTTGGGTTTTTGTCCTGTCATTTTATTTTTATATTAATAAGTTTACTATTATTTTTCTGTGTATATCAAATCTCTTTGATTATAAATGTCTCAAGCGTCTTGGGTTTCTGTATGTGTATTTCAAAAAAAAAATTAAAAAAATAGTGTTCATAAAATTTGTTTTTTTTTTAAAAAATAGTTTTTTTATTTGTTTTTTGGGTTTTTATTATTTTGATTTTATTTTTAAATTAATAGGTTTACTATTTTTTTTTTTTTTTTGTATATATCAAATCTCTTTGACTGTAAGTGTTTTAATAAGTGTTTAAGATTCTTAAGATTTTGTTTTTTGTTAATCAAATTTTAAACAAAAAATCAAAATACTCCAACTAAATCATACGTTATTTTACTTAGTGTATATATATATATATATATATATGTGCAGTTAGATTTACAACTTTGTGATATTTAGAGTAAATAATTTCTCGAGAGGTTCTCTATCGACACCTATCTGCTTTGACTATAAGTATTTGTTGGATTTGTAATGCTTGAAACATGAATAATTGTAAAAGAATTTTGTTTATACTTAAACAAAAATGTAGGAGTAGTTGATTTTTTTATTCTATTTGCCACACATTTTTATAATTTTTTCTATGTTGAAATAAGTTTGTGATATTCAGAACAAA
The DNA here is from genome assembly GCF_055761805.1 of Camellia sinensis. Taxonomy (NCBI): domain Eukaryota; kingdom Viridiplantae; phylum Streptophyta; class Magnoliopsida; order Ericales; family Theaceae; genus Camellia; species Camellia sinensis. The sequence goes on along the minus strand of NC_138966.1, from coordinate 95,894,966 downwards.
TAACTTATATAGTCGTTCTCTATTCGTACTTTTTTTTAATTTGCACATGCATAGCGGGTGCTCAGTCGTTAGTTATGACCATGTCAACTTGAATATGATATGCCTAACAAAGTTAGTATAATAATAAGGAAACAGTACAATTTATTTCAAACAATTTTATTTCACGTTAAACATTAACACTCATAAAATAATATATATATTAATATTCATGAAAATAATTTGAAATATTTATTACTAATTCACCACATATCTAATTTGAACTATTATATTATCCATTAATATCCAAACATCCCACAAAACTTAAAAAACTAAATAAGATTTTTTTCAATACCAATTCAATGACGGAGAATAAAACATTTAAGATTTTACGACTATTAGTTTTGCCTAGTTAAACATTAAAAAAATGTTATTTGTGATATTTTAGAATTAATTGTGTTGAGTTTATAAAAATAATTTTTAATTAAAATGAATAAAATAATATTTAAATATCATGGACAAAGAATATAAAATTGAAGAGTGTATTAGACCCACAGGACAATTTTTGAAATTTTTGGGCTAATAAACTCAAGTTTTAATCTTTATTGGCCAAAAAGATATCTATTTGTCCAAAATGACACCTATTTGCCTACATGTACACGTTTTAATTATCTATCCAAATATAATTTATTTGTACACATGTTACATATTTATCTAATTATTTGTCTAATGTCACTTATTTGTCCACTTTACCTTTATCAGCCATTGTCGTGGGTTACTTCGAACGACTTTTTTGTTCAATATTTTAGCGGTTGTCTTGCTTGTGCTTATTTACTAAAAATATTTATTCTTGGATCTAATGTTGTATCCTTCCATAAATATGAACTTCTCATCAATAAACCCAATAGATTAAGTAACTTTAAATTTAAAATATAAAAAAAATTTAACTAATTTAATTGATAAAAATACACATATCCCAGGTAATAAACAAAAATAGAGAATAAAAGCACAAAAAATTGTAAATCACAACCCCCCAACCAAAAAAAAAAAAAAAAAAATTAGAGATAAGTTACAAGAGATATAGAAATAATCTATAACAATCTTATAGATCCGAATTCTATCATCGTTGTTCATAACCACCATCGAGATTGGAATCTTTTGACGTTGTTCGCAATCACTGTTCACACCTTTATCACCTCACCACTGTCAACTCCACTTGCCTTTTTTTTTTTTTTTCTTTTCTTTTCTTTTCTTTCATTCTCTCTCTCTCTCTTTGATTTTTGTATTGTTGTTTAGTAGACATTGTTTATTATAAAAATATTTAGATTTTTGTTTAAGTTTGAATGAAATTAGTCAGTTAAATTTCACAGACTTTTTGCAAGTTTCAGTATATTTAGGCAATGTAATTTCTTTGACTTTCTGCAATTTCAGTATATTTGATTAGTGATTTTTTATTTTATTTTCTTCAATTTGGTTAGTGAAATTTCTCTCACATTCTGCAATTCAGTAGATTTGGTCAGAGAAATTTCACTGATTAAATTTACTAAAATTACAAAAAGTTAAAGAAATTTCACTATGAGCAAAATGTTTATGAAACAATTATAATTTTTAGTGACTCTTTGACGAAGTGAAAGTTTCACACCGTCAATGTTCAACGAAGAATCGTCGAAAGATGACCGTCGGCAACTGTTGGTTATCGTTGGTCACCGGTGATGATCGAAAGTGACTGTCGTAGGCGGCAGAGATGTTCAAAAGTTGGTGAGACAATGAAAGTATAGTAAGGGTAATTTGGTGCAAAAAAAACTTAACGTCCTTAAATCAACTAGTATATTTTAGTTGTTCTTAAACTAATATAAAAAAAATTTCTACATGGTTGAATAAAAAATTTAAAAATGAAAGTGATATAATAAATATAGTAGTATATCCACAAGATTTGTTGCTCCCTGGACCATTGACTTTTTAGCCAGCTGGGAAGAAAAATTTTGTTTGATTGTTAGCATCGACGGTCATTTTCTACCTGTGGAGGCCTTAATTAAGTATTATCAATATTATAATGATTTTTTTTTTTTATACCAAAATTTACATATTAAAAACTGTGTCAACACTATTGGTGCACTGAATTTCACCTTGTACCAATATATTATTTACAGATTATTTAATATATTACTTTTGGTATTTAAATTTTAACATTGTAGTATTACCTGTAAATAAAATCATTTTCAAGAAATTCAAAAAAAAAAACGCAAATTGTGATCTGCGACGAAGCCTAGCATCAACCATAAAAAAAAAAAAAAAAAAAAAAAAAACAATTAATTTATCACATCAAAAAATCCAATGAGATTTTCATAAATCTTCAACGTGTGTTTCCAAATTTTCAATGCATCAGTCCCATTCTTGACATGTTCTCTCTTTGAAAATTAAATACCGTTAGAAAATTCCCAGATGGTAGTCATTTTAAAATGGGTAAGACTTTTCTTCGGTTCATTTTGTAGATTAGACGATGTTATTAGATTCGGGAGATTTATCATGAATTTTACTTTGATAATTCGAATCGATCAATGTGTAGAGTTTGTCAATATTTTATCCCTGTAAAAAAAATTTAGATATTAATAGTCCCTTGATCAGATCATATTTTTGTTAATGATAAATATAATTTTAAAAATAAATTATTAACAAAAATATATTCTGGTCAAGTGTCTATCGATATCCAATTAATATAATTTTTCACAAAAATAAAATACCCAACAAATTATATATAATAAACGATTTAAATTTTCAAAATAAAACTTATGTAATCCATAAACCCAACAGTACTATTTGTGGACCGAAGAGAATTTGTACCTTTTTAGCATGTGCTTAGAAGTTGTTAGCAAGCAAAAGTCAAGGATTTATTACACTTGGCCTTTTTACCAGGCACCAAACCACTGACTAAAAAGTTAATTCTTGATTTTTAATTTATTTTGAGTTATATCATCTGTGTTTGGGAAGTTGAGTTTAAGAATTTTTTTAGTTATATTAGTCACAAAAAATAAAATAGACTTTTTAGTATAATAAGATAAAATATCACATTTAATTTATAATCATTATATTTTTTCTCTTACAAAAAAGTTAAAAAAAATCAAAAAAGTCAAAAACTCTTCCCAAACCAGATTTTTTAGTTTCAAGTTAAAATAGTTAAAAAAATCAAAAAGCTAAAAAGTCAACCCACTTCCCAAAACGAAACCACTATCTATTTATTTTCTTATACAACTAAAATATTAGCTTTTAACTAATTTCATAAAAACAAGCCATTATTCGTTAATTTTTTCTTAAACCAATTAACGTTTGATAAGTTGATCAAAATTGTTACAATTCATTAGCAGCTTAATGGCTCAATTCATGTCATAAATAAATAAATTGCGCACAAATTGACCCGGTATAGTATTGTGTGGCTGGGATTGAAAGGTTATTTTAAAAAATTAGTTAAAAGTTGACTTTTTAATTTTTTTTGACTTTTGAAGAATAAAAAAAAAAGAAAAAAAAGTAGAGAGGTAATATAATTCAAAGTAGGTTAAAAGTTAATTTTTGACTTTTAACTAAGCTTTAAAATTAGGCTTGTGGGTTCAGAGTTTAGATGAATCTGAACCACATAATAATATATCTAGATAAATTTTTTGATAAATTTAGGAGTTTATAGTATTGTTGTAAATGATACCTTCTGTACAATGCTATGGACTCCAGTATATCAAATAAAAAAAACTCTCTCTTTACTTTTAAAAAGGGAATGGTTTGTCTCAAGTTGTTGATTCAACTGGACCAAACAATTGTGGATACAACGCCTCAGATTTTGCCACATATGTAAATTGGGCCAAGACCTTTCTATAATTCTAACCAGTAAGATACTTCAACTATTTACGAATTAAATTAACAACTGCAGATAAGTTATTCCCTAAAATTGAACCACATCCGGTTTTAGATATAATATTTAGGCTAACTCGAAGTAGTCATAAACCAATCTATTCCTCTATTTTTTATAAAAGGTCTTGTAACAAGTGACTCTAGCTAGAAAAAAGATGAAGAAAGTGAAAAATAAATGACATTTTTAACTAATTTCTAAATATTTCTTATTAATTTAAAAAGAAAAAACAAAAAAAATTTACCATGTGCAAATACTATTTTTACACAAAAAAACAAAATATATGTATATATATATATATTTCACTAATTTTACAAGATTTTTTTTATTGATTACTAATTTATTTTAAAACTTTTTTACTATTTTTAAAGTATTTTTTACCCATTATAATATTAATCAAGAGTAATGTTGCATTTTACAATTTTTAAAAAAAATGAGTAATTTTGCATTTATTGTATTCGGTTTATAATATGATAAGTCATTATTGTATTGATAATATACATAAGCAGTGAGACCAATTAAATCACTATAATAATGAAATATGAGAGAGTAAACCAAATATAATAAAAAATATATATGATTTTTGTGTAGCATTACTCATTAAATAAGGACTCAGGACATATTTGTTTGTCGGATTAAGTAGGGTGAGATTATGATTATGGTGGGATTGGGTGGGAGAATTGCTAATGTAGTAACATTAGATTGAAGCTGTAAGATAAATTATATTTACTTATACACTAATGTAGGGATTAGTTGCTTGGAATTAAATTTATAAAATGACAAATGCTAACTAGTATCCGATGAGCATTGTTTAATGTTGGAAAGTAAAATGTCTCTTGAAAATATGTAAAAATGATAATAAAAAAAAAGTATATTAATTTCATTAAAAATACATTGAATTTAATGAAAAATATCTTGTGTTCTTCACATTTATTGTCTTTTACTTGTGTCCTAAGAACACTTACTAACACCCTTATAAAATTACATAAAAACTCTAATTATACAAAAGATAGTGTTGTTTTTGCTAAGTGGATGTAAAAATGGGCAAATGACATATATCCCTCTCGAGGTTTAACAAAATTACAGATACTCCCTGAAGTTTGAGAAATTACAGATACCCCCCTGAAAGTTATATTTGCATAACAAATTAAGGGACAATTTGTTATGAAAATATAAACCTCAGGGGGCAATTTATTATGAAAATATAAATCTCAAGGGGATATCTGTAATTTTCAAAACCTCAGGGGATATCTGTAATTTAGCTAAACCTCGAGGGAGGTATATGTAATTTGCCCAAACATATATTCATAATCAGCAAATAAGACTATTAATATCATAACATTTATTTCATACAAAAGGGTTTTATTTCTTTCAAGATTTCAATTTGAGAGAGCGTTTGAGTTTGGTAGATCCATTTTCAAATCGACTTCGGTGATTCGAATTATTCACTTTTTAAAGCTCGTTGATCACTGAAATCACTTCTAAAATAAGCCTACCAAACTCAAATACTCTTTCAAATTAAGATTACAAATTAAAAGAAACCAAACCCTAAATCAAACAGTGTCTCCTCCAAACCTCTAAGATGACCGAGTACTTGTTAGCATTTTATTTTTAAATTTAAAAAAAAAATCTTTATTGCACAAACAGATACCAAGGTTAGTATTAAAGTGATTATACTTGGAAACAAATCTATTTTGGAAGAAGTGTAATCACATTCAAAGAATACATCTTGCAGAGTTCAAGATCACTGGAACTCTCTCTCTCTCTCTCTCCATCCATGTTAAATGTATGGAATTGGTTGGCTTCAATTCAACTTGATCATCTACCTAACCATTTTGTGTATAACTTAATTAGCTTGAGGATGGATGGGTAGTTTGATCACCCCCATTAAATGGGGGTGGATGGATGGGTAGTATAACACCCTCATTTATCAAAATGATAAATAGTTGAGACATTTTGATTTCTCTTCGTAAGATTTGATTTATTTTAGTTTGTTTTCCATTAAATTGTGTTTTTTTAAAAATATTTTTATAATAATAAATTTACCACTAAAAATCAAAATAGAATTTTTTAATAAATAAATTCAATCCACGGGACTAGGAGTCATCAAATGGCCCACGGACAAAAAATCTGATATTATCCATCCCGTCCCATTGCCCGTCTGAGCCTACTTGAGTGCTCAACCCATCCCAACCTATAAAAGATAATTTAAGACTTTGGACAAAGATTTGTTACATGAGCCCACTTATGAACCCGGCTCGTAAGAGCTTGCATGGGTAAGGCCAGTCCAATCATTCCAACAGTCCAACTCAAACTATCCGGTCCAAAATTTCTTCTGCTTCTTCCTTCTTCTTCTTTTTTTTATTTTTTTTTATTTTTAATATGTATCCAAAAAAAAAAGTAATATTGTTCAATTCAAATTTAATCCATTAAAATTCATAAATAATTATATATATATATATATATAACCCTATTCGTCTAGATTAACTCATATTCATAATTCGATTCCCGTTATCGATATCTAATCATGCAGAAGAAAGGTATATTATTGACAAATTATTGATCGACATTAATGTTAAATCTCTATGTTTCATTCATGAAGTTCATCTGAGATCTACAAAAAGAAGATCACATGCAATTATACATTTACAATCCCTAAGACTTGAATTTATAGCTTGTGATTACAAGAGTTAAAATGAAACAAATACGATTTCATACCCTAAAGGTTACAATTTCCAAGGCCTTACTTAGTTATAATCAAAAGAGGTAAACAAAACAAGTTTCACGCTTCACAATCCTCCCAAGTCATCACATTGACGGAGGTACGCCATCAGCACCTGAAAATAATTTTCCACATAGGGATGAGCATAAAACTCAACAAAGATAATCTTAATGAAGTGCATAAAGTTTAACAATATCATATGCAAATGAGATGCCATGCCCAAAATATAAATTTTTATTTCGAAACCTGATGCCTTGCACTTTTTTGAAATTATAAACATTTCAAAAGCTTTCAATTCAATAATACTTGGGGCGGTAAATACAACTTTGGCAATCCCAAGGTACATATCTGCAAATAGTCTCATAGAGCACTACCAAAATTACTTTACTAACTCTTAACCAGAAAGAAATTGGGACCTACTCATGTTTTAAAACTTTCACCATAGACCTAAAGTCAACTTAGTTCTTAACAACCTCACCCCTTAACCGGATTCACTAAGGTATTTATCCCTTTTCTCAATGCATTTCAATCGTTCTCAATAAACCGATTTCAAAAGCATTTCTTGTAACGCCCCAAATTTCTAGCCCAAATGATAATACAACAATCATGACTCTTTCAAGGAAAACCGAATATAAATCTCCAAACTTACATTACATGATACAATAATTCTTCATGCAACAATACATTAATCCAACAACAAGTAAATAAACAAATAAATACCCCCAAGGGATTTACAAATTTCCAAGGCTTGAGTATAGCGATCCCGGTTGTCCCTTTATTGTTCTGTTGTATTCCGGACTCGGTTCCGTGATGTTGGTAGTGGTACACCTTGTTGTCATCCTTTAATTCCACTTGATTGAGTTTTAGGATGTATTGGGCAGAGTTGTTACAGGTTGGTTTGGCTTTGGTTTCAATTCTTTGTTGCCCAGATTTTAGGAGGTCCGCTCGAGCGGGTCTTCTTGCGCTCGAGCGGAGATTGCACACTCCCAGTTTTTCGTGTCCCTGCAAAACTTCTGCAGGTGTGTTTTTCACGCTCGAGCGGGTTTCTTTGCACTCGAGCGGTGGCACTCGAGCGGGTACTTTGGCGCTCGAGCAGGTAGTACCTTAGGGTATAAGTTCTGGGATGGGGAAATCTACGCTCGAGCGGACTGGTTTTCGCGCTCGAGCGGATTTACTTTATTCTTGTGTCTTGGCGCTCGAGCGGGTCCTTTTGCGCTCGAGCGGACCTAGTCCTTGTTCTTGACGCTCGAGCGTTGTGTTTTCCGCTCGAGCGGGAATGTCGTATATCAGTTGGCTGTGAGGCAGTTTTAAATCATTTTTTCTCATCCTTTCTCTCTCTTACTTTTCCGAAAAGGCCATTTGAGAGCTCCTCTCTCTAAAACTATAACTTCTCTCTAAGTATTGATCTAGCTAGAGTGTTTTCCCCACCTTTGATCTTCACAAGAGTTGGGTTGATCGTCGAGGGCTATCCATTGATCCGAAAATATTGAGCTTTGGAGCACGTCGAGTTTCCTCACCTTCTTTCCTTGGGCTCCGAATTTGAGGTAGGGATTCCTACTCACTCTTATGGGTTTTAACCTAGATTTTGAGTCTATTGTTTAAATGGTTGATTTTGGGACCTAGGGTTTCAAAATGTGTTAAAGAGGGTTTTATGATTTTGGGCTCATAATATGTATTTTGGGTTTCAAAATGATGATGTTGTTGTTGGTTGGTGATATTGGAACCTTTGGGTTAATATCGAGAGTTGGGGGTAAAAGCCCTAATTTGTTGTTTAAAATTAATTGGTATAATTAATTTGGGAAAATTGTGAACTTATGGAATTGAGTTGGAAATAATGAAATTGGCTCATTATGTTGTGAAATGATGGAGTTGGATTTATAAATCGCTCACATTTGAAAACATTGATATTTTATCTGTTGGAGCTTTTATTATCTGTTTAGAAATAATTGCTTGGGCTACCGGTGAAGGGTAGTTTTGATTGTTGTAGACAATGCATGATGATTAGGCAAATTAAAACTAATCAATTAGATATGTCATAGAGTATGGCAATTAACAGAATACATTAACGTTATGTATTGATTGATTGTGTATATGGCCTTTGTGTATATATGCATTGTGTGTGGGGGAGGAGATAGGGGATGTACTCCACGGTTTAGGGGAAGATAGGGAATGGACCTCTAAACCGGATGTTGTTTGGGAGGAGATAGGGGATGGACTCCACTGATACAGCTCATATGCTTGTCAGATAATGTGTTGATACAGCTCATATGCTTATCTCTGGAAGTGTTGATACAGCTCATATGCTTGTCATTGGAAGTGTTGATATAGCTAATATGCATATCTGTTGAAATGTGGATACAGCTTGTATGCTTATCTGTTGAGATGTTGACACAACTAGTATGTTTATCTATTGTAAAAATCGGAAATGTTTAATATGAGTCATTGTCTCATATAAAAGATTGGCCAAGTTCTGAGCCGTTGATGTAAATTGTGAAATTGATAAGAAATGGAAACTAAAATGAAATGAGACTGAGTTATGAATTGGTTTATGGAAACTGAACATTTATCAATTGCTAATGTCTTAGTTATTGCTAATACTGTGTTTAGCATATCTCTACTGGACGTTGGCTCACCCATTATGGGACATTGTTTTCAGGTACAGGTAGTATGCCACCTCCAAGGACGTAGCTTGGATGATAATGAGAGTCGAAGACTCTTTCTTTTGTTTATTTTGATGTATTACATGTAAATTCCAGCCAAGAGCTTAATATGTATTGAGTTAGTACTCTTTTTTTTTTTTTTTGTAATCAAGTGTTAACTTGGAAACCTGTAAGCCCTTAGGGCATTTGCTTTTGTTGTTAACATGTAATACAGTTGTAAGAATTATTCTAATAAATGGAAATGGTTAGTTTATTTTATGTCAATGCATGTCTAATGAGATGGGTTGTATCTATTTTTTTGAGGGCGTTACATTGAGCCTGGTTACACAAAACGGTTATTCAAACCCACACACATACAGCCTTTGGCTTACACACAGAGTCACAGCAAAATGAAAGTCTCGTACTTTCAACACACATTTTCTCGCCTCTAGTTAGGCGACATCACCACATCTTTTCTTGCACAAAAATCCCATAGGGTGAGCATAAAGCCCAGTAGAAAATCCTTAACAAAGTATATACATTTTATACAAGTTTCAAGAGATGAAATGCACATGCCATGCTATGCCCTTTTTAAAGAAAATCATATCTTCATCTTTGAAAACCATCATGCTCAATGATGTCATGCAATTTCAATTCTTCAAAACTTGATAATTCATTTCAAGAGCGATAAATACGACTTTGGTAATCCCTAGGTTGGTGTCTGCAAGTAGACTATACAAGTACTACCAATTTGTCATTTTTACCAGCATTAACTGGAAGGCTCGACACCTATAATCTGTCATTTTTACCAGTATTAACTGGAAGGCTCGACACCTATTCAATTTCATCTACACCACCTGTCAAGACTTACCACCGTATTTACCCCAAAACCAATTCATGGAAACTTGTTTTTCAACATTCTTTTCTCAATGCAAGTTTTCAAATCAACTTTTAAAGTTTAATGTAATCAAATGAATTGATATGCCAATAATACAAGATGAATATAAATACTTTTATTCCAATTCATCATCCAAGGAATAACACAATTCCCTCTTCTCAAGTATCCTCAACAATTAGTCATTTCAAGACTATTTCAACGTTTTGAACAATAATTTCTAAAATGAACAACAATTCTCATATTCCCTGAAATTTATCATTTATATAAATATAAATATAAATAAGAAAATTTTCAAACATCCATTTATTTTGACACACAAAATAAATATAACAATATCATTCATGGATTTTCAGTCTCTTTAAAAAAATCCCTAAATTCTAGTTTTTCTCACCAAAACTATACAACTCAAATCTTTTGAAAGAAAACTTTTCAAAATCATCTTTTCTTCAATCAACAAAGATCAAAACCCATAAGATCATTTTAAAAGAACAATAGACAAACCCATTTTCAAAATCGCTCACCTTCTTGAACTAACAATCAATTTTCAAAGCAATCGAAGGATAATTTCAAAAATCATCTAGATCTTGGAAAAAAAAATATATATAACTCTAAAAAAATCCATACCTCATGTTTTGAAGAAGAAATGAGATGAAACCCCTAAAATCAACAATGTCGAAACTCGATCTTCACCGCACACAACGAAGCCCTCGAGAAGTTAACCAACTTTGATGAAGAACCTATGGCAGAACTCTAATGGATCTTGAGAAATCAAGGTTTTGATCCAATTTGGCGTAGAGAATTGTAGAGAGAAGGGAGAGGAAATGTTTTTAGAGAAAGAGAAAGAGATATACAAAAGTGATCTGAAATATTAGATTCACGAACTGATATAACATGATCCACTCAAGCGTGGAAAGCCCCACTTTTTCACGTTCGAGCGTCGAATACACCTTCCCAGTACTTTTGTAGACAGGTCAAACTTCTTAAACCAAACATTCTCCGCTCGAGGGCATAAACGGCTGCTCGAGCGGACAAGCAACTTCGAATGCATTTTGCATTTTTGCTTCGGGGGCGCTGCCCCTCGACCCTGCCAGGGTGCTGCCCTCTCGACCCCCGCGAGCTGACCGGGCAGCTCGATCCCCGACCTGCCCAGTCGAAGTGGCAAAACATGAAAGAAGGGTCGAAACCGAGATCGCTACATTTCTCAAATACAAACGCAGAAATTAAATCATAAAAGCCTGAGATCATCAATGTCATGCATGAATTAGTAAATGTTTCAATTTATCTAATTCACATATAATTTCTATAACTATCAATACTATCCTTCACTAACAACCAAAACAATTATCTCTAATTCAATATTTCAGTTAGGCAATATATAAAGTATAATTCAATAATGTTTTACAATCTCAAAAGAGGATGTCAATTCACAATATTTCTCAATAGTTGGATGCCTTTTTCCAAAATCTCTTCATTTGTCAATGATTAAACAATTTTTTCAAGAATTCGATAATTTCTTAACAAAAAAATAATTTCTCAATTCTTAAGATTTTTAGATTTTTTGAAAAATTAGAGATTTCTCATTTGAAAGATAATTTTTCTTAAATTCAAGTATCACTCTACCACCATAGACAACCAATTAAAAATTTAGAACAATATTATGGAAATCCCCCCTTCCCATTTTGTGCACTAAATAAAGTTTTAACAAGACCCTAATCCTCAAAATAACTCTAACTATCAAAATGGTAAAAAATAGATTTAAAATACATACACAATGTTAAGAAAATCCATACTTCAAGTTCTGTAAGAGATAATGAATTTGACAATGTTGGAAATTGATCTCCACTAGTCAAAATGTAACTCTCGATGCGTTCACCATTTTGGTCTCAGGAACTAGGGTTAAAATCCTAATAGGATGATTTGTGTGAGTTGGTGATAAAGTTAGAGGGAAAAGAGTTTAGAGAGAACTAGGGTTAAAATCCTAATGGATTTACTTGGATGAGATGATTTGTGTGAGTTAGTGAAAAAGTTAGAGAGAAAATAGTTGTGAGAGAAAGAGAGAGAGAGAGAGAGAGAGAGAGAGAAATGAGAAAAATGTGGGAAATTGAGGGATTGGGGTCAGATTTGAAGGATTGGACACAGATTTTGACAAAAGACACAGAAGGCCGCATGCATGGAGTCCCTCACCGCATATGCGGGAACCCCCCCGCCATATTCACGTGCATATGGATTTTGGCTTGGCATCTTAACTCTGTCGCAAGTACGAGCCCATTCACTACATATGCGGGCCTTAACCCAAGATTTCTATGTTCCTCCTACACAAAATTGCACATGCAGCCTTCCTACGCCGCACGTGCAGGTTTGGCCAAAATCTTTCTAAAGTATTCACACACTCCCTGGTTTCGTCCTTACATCTGAAACTCGAAATTCTAACTTGAGAAACGTTAAGAAAGTTAAGCATGGTCAGAACTTATTATAAATGACACTATATGAAACTAGAGACTCCAAAAACAAAACAAATAGTTCAAATAAGCACTCTTAAGTCGAGTTCAAGACCCAGGACATCACATAATGTGCACCCCTCCACACATAATTAATACTTCTAAAACCCTATTTAGAGATATTGTATACTGGATTTCGGAATAAATAAATAAATAAAAATAAAAATTCAAGTTGAATACAAAGCGATTGAACCATGAATTCATTAATTTTATTTAATTCAATCAAACAAACCCACCCGTGCTCTCTCTCTCTCTCTCTCTCTCTCTCTCTCTCTCTCTCTCTCAGATATCAAAATTGACAATCATGGTTATTGATTTGATGACCAACGTTTCAATTCCCATGGAGACCATGGATTGCTCTCTCTCTCAGATATCAAAATTGACAATCATGGTTATTGATTTGATGACCAACGTTTCAATTCCCATGGAGACCATGGATTGAGAGAGAGAGAGATAATTTTACTTGAATTATGTCGGAAAGTAAAAAACAAAAATAACTAATGAAAATATTAAAAATATATGAATGATAAATGTATAGAACTTGACAATATAAGTCGAATAAAAAATGTGTAGCCCGATTCGGTTTGATTTTAACCTATAAGATTCGAGTTTATGGTTAGGATGTGATTTTAGTTTTTTAAATAGGCCTGGCCCGTACCAGTTTGTTGACTAGTCAAAATTCAAAAAATCTCTTTAATATATGGGACTTAAACGCAATAATTACGAATTGGGTAAGCCCAGTTCGGCTTGTCCCATTGATGACCCCTACATGGGACTGACTTGTAACTGCCTTGAGTTATAATGCATGTGTTGGGTGCAACAAGAAAGGGAGATTCTATTTACACCTAAAAAATGTTTAAGTGAGACCAATTTTCCAGTACACCTTATTAAATTATTTAGAGTTACAATTTGTTCTTAGTACACCCTAATTTTTTCCTAAATTACTCTTTTGAGGTACACCCATATAAAAAAAAAATTAAAAAATTCAAATTATTTTTGAAAAACCTTTCTTTTGTTCACGTACATACATGGAATATGATTAGGAAACCTGGAACCGGCAAAGGTAGTCCCGACGAAGAAGAATGACAAAGGAGAAAGAGAACAGCGAAGGATGATGACAAATATTCAACCTGTTTTTCATCATTATTGTTCGAACTTTCAGAATTGAACAAATTCACTTTGTTTGGTTGTACACTGTTGAACAAAGTGAAATTGTTCGGTTCTGAAAGTTCGAACAATAATAACGAAAAACAGGTTAAGTATTCGCCTTTATGTATAAAATAAATTTTAAAAAAACACAGAAATTAATAATTATATTTTGATATTTATGTGAATACTTACCTCATCTTTAATGGTTTGTTTCAAAAAACTGTTTTGATTATTATTCTCATCCATTGTTTGATTTTATTCAAACTTTCTTCTATTTGCAAGTAACGATATAATAAAAAACAATAATGTTGATGATAATGGTGAGTTTTGCTGGAGTAAATTGAAGTTTTTGAGTGAGGAAGAGGAAGAAGAAGAAAAGAAGATAATTGAAACTTAGGGAAGAAGATGAAAATATTTCAATACGAAGAATATGTATAATTGATTAGGGTATACCATGAGGAAAAATATATATATTTTTTATTTTAATGTTTAATATATGTTATCCTTATTAGTAAATTCACATTAGGGTATAATAAGAATTAAAATTTTAAAATTTGAATTAGACGTACCGAGATAATTTTTGGGTTCAAATAGAATGGCCTAACAGGAAGTCACTACTCACTTACATAATCTGTAGCAACCTGGACCGATATTGGGCTTATCTTGTAGTTCCAAACCCGCCCAAAAATAAGAAGTTAGCCCAAGCTCCGCTCATATAATATAAGGGTTTAATTTCTCTCAAGTTATCATTTCAACTAGAGAGAGTGTTTAGGCTTGGTAGACCTATTTTAGAATCATATTCGATGTTCTGAATCATTCACTTTTTAGAACTTATTGAGTAGGATATTCAAACAAAAAATAAATATGATTGGACATCGATAGCTATATATTTGAATCACATTTGTTTTAAAAAAAATGAACGGTAAATATAATTTCAAGAATAGTCATTTATATTTTGTAATAAAAATTTGATTCAAATATATAATTACCGATATCTGATCATCTTGATTTTTTGCATGAATATTCCACTCAACGAGTCATAAAAAATGAACGGTTTGGATTACCAAAGTTGGTCCTAAAATGGAACTACAAAACCAAATACTCTCTTCAAGTTGAGATGACCGACATGAAAGAGAAGCCTAATCCATAATATAAGCCAAACACCTTTTACTATAAATACATATAGGTCATGTTTGATTGTTGTATTATTTTTTATATGATTAAATATGATGAAATTATTAATAGAATTATGAGACATAAGTTATATGTGGGATTAGATGAGATGAATGATTAGATATATGATAGAATTATATATAGGGTTGTGAGGTAAGTTATACCGTGGAATAATAGATGAGATAAATGATTGGTT
This sequence comes from Camellia sinensis, assembly GCF_055761805.1. Taxonomy (NCBI): domain Eukaryota; kingdom Viridiplantae; phylum Streptophyta; class Magnoliopsida; order Ericales; family Theaceae; genus Camellia; species Camellia sinensis. Next base: position 95,879,820 of record NC_138966.1, on the reverse strand, counting down.
ATAAGAGTGAGGTATCATTTTTGGTTAGAATTAAATAAAAAGATATTATTATTTTTGACCGTTGGATAAAGAAAAAAATAATATGGAGTGACCTCGTTCTTCCAATGCCACACTACTTATGGTATTATTTTGACGTGGGTAGGCCCAAAAAGGCCATAACCCATTATGAACAACCCAAGCCTACCACTTAGGGCCCAATTCATAACCCAACTGATAAGGCCCAGCACCATCTGGAAGTCAACATGGCATGAAGGACCAATGATATTCAGACACATGGCATGTAGGGGGCAAGCCACATCAGCAGACAAAGATCTGCAAAGTTATTGCCACTGCACATCGCCATTAATGCACTCCCTCATTGCATTTATTACGACAACACCTCTCCGTCGAGACAGCACGCCCTCACTCTGAACAAGGTAAGCTACAGCATAGACTTTTGGCCAAGGTGACAGGTCGGAAGGGACAATGCAATGATTACCAAAGGATATAAGAAAACATTGATGACAAGAAGAAGGTTAAGCTTTTCTATCTCTAATCTATCTACGTATTCCACTCTTTCTCTCTAACTTGCTCGTCGGAGGGTTCGCTGGGGGACTCCTCGTTCCCCGTTGAACTCTTGTGCAGGTTCTCTGGTGGGCTTGGTCATTTGGACATTAGGCTTGAGGAGCGTGGATCAGTCCAACCTGTCCTACCAACAAAAACTGCATCATCAGTTGGCGCCGTCTGTGGGAACGCTTTGCTCCTCGCGCCAGTTGTGTTCATTGTCGCCGGAGACCTTGTCCCAATAACCCTTTCTTGATACCCATCAAAGTGTATAGTCACGACTAGATCCATGACTTCTCACCAAAATGTCGCCGACCACCAAGCCGACCCCCCCAATCCAAATAACCCACCACAGTATTTTATCGAGCTTACCAACAGCATTAACCGCATGGCCGAGCAAAACCAAGCCCTGATAAATGCTCTACTCCAAAGAAACCTTCCTATGCCTCCTCCACCACCTCCAGCTATTCCGCCCAACCAAGAACGATCCCCGAGCCATACTATCTCACAACCCTATCCACCTAACTTGGAAGGCTTGCAGCCTCCTCCTCCTAATATAAATCCACCACCCCGACCCCCGTATCCATCGGTCCTAGCACCAATCCCTAAAGAGGAAGCCAGCAGCGTCCAACCCCCGCTGCCTTCCGGCAGTGATAGCATCCCTCTCTGGGACGCCGAACTTCGAGCCATGAAGCTCCAACTCTAAGGGGTCATGCAGAACATCCAGCATAAACCCTCTACCACAACAAATTCACCATTTATGGCCTCCATCCGGGACAAACCTCTACCCCCAAGTTCAAAATGCCCACCATCAACTCTTTTGATAGTACGACGGACCCAGTCGACCATCTGGAGACCTACAGAACCCTCATGATCCTCCATGCATTCCCTGACGAGATCATATGTCGAGCTTTCCCCGTGACACTGAAGGGGTCAACTCGGCTGTGGTTTAGCCAGTGACCAGCAGACTCCGTCTCCACTTTTCAGCATCTCAGTGACTCCTTCCTCAGTTATTTTATTGGAGCCCAGCGCCAACGCCATCCGGCAACCCAACTCCTCAATATTCGCCAGACCGAGGAGGAGTCCCTGCGCAGTTTCGTTACCCGCTTCAACACCGAAGCCTTGCAAGTGGCGAAAAACGATGATAAGGTCATCCTTGCAGCTTTCATGGCCGGACTACGGTCGTCCGACTTCCTCTTCTCCCTCTCTAAAAACCCCCCCACCTCCATGGCAGCCCTACTCTCCAAAGCCCAAAAATAAATGAATGTTGAAGATTCCCTAACTGCCCGGCAAGATCCTATAACCAAAAACCCGACCCCCAGAGAAAAGAGGAAAGATCTAGACACCAGAAATACCCAATACACTAACCAAACGTCTCAGTACACTAACCGGCCCCCCAGAACTGAGCGGTCGGCCCAAGCCCGACCGCCCGGTCGGTTCGAGCGGTACAACCCCCTAAACTCCCCCATGGAACAAGTCCTCAATCAGATCCAGTGGGACTATCCCCTAAAATGGCCCCAACCATCGCGAACCCCTTCCAACCGGAAAGACCAGTCCAAATATTATCGTTTTCACCAGGACCACGGCCATAACACCGACGAGTGTGTTAACCTCAAGGATCAGGTCGAGACCTTAATACGTTAGGGACGACTTAGCCAGTTCACGGACACCCGCCCTCAGCAGAGGCAAAGGACTGAGCCTAACAGAAACAATTGCCAGCGCACCCCTCCCCGGCAACCAGCCTAACCTAACTAAGGCCATGATCGCCCTCCACAGCAACCTCAGGCACAGGGTAACCCCGTCCCACCTGTTGAAAAAATCAGAGTTATTTCCGACGGACTTGTTTGTGGCAGACCATCTCGCTCAGCTTAGTGGGCAGAACTCAGAAAAATAAGGCAAGGCTCAGATAAAGAAATTGCCATGTTGGATCAACCCCCCAAACAGCCCAGGCAGTGGACCGAGCCTATCACCTTTACGGACGTCGACTGCACAGGCATTCGTTACCCCCACGACGACCCCCTCATCATTTCAGCCCTCCTCTCCAACTATAAGGTCAGACGGGTTCTCATAGACAACGGCAGCTCTTCAGACATCATCTTCCTCAACTGCTTCCGTCAGCTCAAGATCGGAGAAGAAAGTCTCTCCCCTCTCCAAACCCCTTTGGTCGGTTTCACTGGTGACCGGGTGACCTCGATCGGCTCCATCGATCTCCCCATCACCATTGGCGAGTACCCGCGGCAGACCACCAAGTTGCTCACCTTCCTTGTTGTCAACTGGCCCTCTGCTTACAACATCATCCTTGGCCAAACCGCCCTAAACGCCTTTCAAGCCATCACCTCCACCTTCCATCTCGCCGTCAAGTTCCCCACCGACCTTGGGGTCGGCACAGTCAGGGGAGAACAGGCTGTGGCCAGAGAATGCTATGTTGCCTCACTTAAAGAAGTTAAGCTTAAGGAGACCATGATCATTGAAGGACTTGACGTCCGAGATGAGGACGAGCTAGTCAAAGGAGAGCCTGTGGAGGAGCTCATTGAGGTTCCCATCGACCCTGCCAACTCGACGAAAACTGTCAAAATCGGCAGGCAACTATCCCCCCAAGCAAAGGCTGACCTTACTGCCCTCCTGATCGAGCACAACGATGTATTTTCCTGGACCCACTCAGACATGCCAGGTATTGACCCCTCATTCATAACCCATCGCCACAGCATTGAACCCCATTTCCAACTTACTGCCAGAAGCAGCGCATTTTTCATCCAGAGCGCAACACTCTCATTGCTGTAGAGGTCTACAAGCTCCTTGAGGCACAATTCATCAAAAACATGGACTACCCTAGATGGTTGTCAAACGTCGTCCTGGTCCGTAAGAACAACGGTAAATAGCGACTCTGTGTCGACTACTCTGACCTCAACCAAGCTTGCCCCAAAGACAGCTATCCTCTCTCCCCCGCATAGATCTGCTAGTTGACGCCGCGGCCGGTCATCAAATGCTCAGCTTCATGGATGCCTTCTCTGGGTACAACCAAATTCTGATGCACCCATCTGATCATGAACACACCTCCTTTATTACCGACCGAGGTACCCACCATTACCGTGTGATGCCGTTTGGACTGAAAAATGCTGGGGCCACCTACCAACGTTTGGTCAATGTTGTCTTCCATCATCAGATAGGTCGGAATATGGAAGTATATGTCGACGACATGCTAGTCAAGAGCAAACTCTCCGCTGATCATCTGACCGACCTACGAGAGACCTTCGCCACCCTACAAAAGTACCAAATGAAGCTCAACCCGGAGAAGTGCGCCTTCGGCGTAGAATCTGGGAAGTTTTTGGGTTTCATGGTCAATCAGCGGGGTATTGAAGCCAACCCTGAAAAGATCAAGGCCTTGGTTGAAATGCAGTCACCCCGAAAGGTTAAGGAGGTTCAAAGACTCACTGGCCGAGTTGCCGCCCTCAACCGCTTCATTTCCCGCGCAACGGATAAGTGCCTCCCCTTCTTCAAAGTTCTTCGGCAAACTTTTGAATGGACGACCGAATCCGAAGAGGCTTTTCAGCAGTTGAAACAGTGCATAGCCAACCCCCCTCATTTCACAGGCAATCACGGGCGAACCCCTCTTCCTCTATTTAGCTGTGTCAAGCACCGCAGTCAGTGCCGCTCTTATCAGGGAAGATGGCTCTGTCCAATAGCCGGTCTACTACATCAGTCGGGCTCTCAGGGAAGCGGAGCAGAATTACCCACTGTTAGAAAAATTGTCCTTGGCCTTGGTCACCGCCTCCAGACAACTCCGTCCTTACTTCCAAGCCCGTTCCATAGTGGTCCTCACCGACCAACCCTTGAAGAATGTAATACAGCAACCAGAACTCTCTGGCAGACTCATGCAGTGGTCAGTGGAACCCAGCCAGTTTGACATCTCCTACCGGCCTCGAACAACGATTAAGGGGTAGGCTGTCACCGATTTCATCCTAGAATTCACTAATCCTACCCCAACCACGGCCCCTCCACCCCCACCAACTCTTACAAACCCAGAAGACCCTCACTCTTGGACTCTCAACGTCGACGGATCATCCCGCAAGGAAGGCAGTGGGGCTGGTCTCATCCTTACCGCCCCTGAGGGTGGTTATTTCAAATGTGCTCTCCGTTTCTTGTTCGAGGCCAGTAACAATGAGGCCGAATATGAGGCATTGATCGTAGGTCTCTGCCTAGCCCGGGATATTGGTGTCAGCCACATCCGGGTGTTCAGCGACTCCCAGCTCATTGTCGGACAAATTACGGAGGAATTCGATGCCAAGGAGGACACAATGCGGGCTTACAGGGATATAGCACTCCCCCTTGTTCGCCTCTTCAATACCTTCCATATCAAGAACATCCCTCAGGCGGAAAACTCTAAGGTGGACGAGATGGCTCAGTTAGCTTCTGCAGACCGGTCCGACCTCAGCCATGGTGTCCGCCTCGACTACCTAGCCCACCCTGCCATTTCCCCCAACCAGCAAGAAGTCCAGTTCCTCCAAAATGAACCCATCCCTTGGGCTGCAGACATCTTCCTGTATCTAACAACAAGGGGACTTCCAAACGACAAACAGCAGGCCACCAAAATCAAGGCCCGGTCGGCTAATTACACTCTTGTCAGCGGACTCTTGTACAAAAAGAGCTTCTCACGCCCATACCTGAGATGCCTCAATCCTGCTTAAGCGACCTACGTAATGAGAGAGGTCCATGAGGGTATATGTGGCAATCATTCGGTCGGCAGGTCCCTAGCCCACAAAATACTTCGCACTGGTTATTTCTGGCCTACTCTCAATCAAGACGCGACAGATTTTGTGCTCAAATGTGACAAGTGCCAATGTTTTTCCAACATCCCCCACGCCCCTCCCACAGAATTGATTACCCTCTGCAGTCCCTACCCCTTAGCCAAATGGCGGATCGACCTGGTTGGCCCACTACCCACTGGACGAGACCAAACCAAATTCGCCATTGTCGCCATCGATTACTTCACCAAATGGGTTGAAGCAGAACCCCTTGCCACCATTACCGAGCGGAACACAACCAGATTCATCTGGCAGTCGATCGTCTGCAAATTTGGCATCCCTCAAGCCATCGTCTCCGACAACGGCAAACAATTTGGCAATGCCAAATTCAGGAAATTCTATGCAGAGCTCCAAATCCAGCCATATTTCTCTTCCCCAAGCCATCCCTAAGCCAATGGCCAAGTTGAGGTCACCAACCGTTCTCTTCTCAAGATTATCAAAACTAAGCTAGAAGCTGCTAAGGGACTCTGGGCTGAGGAGTTGCCAAATGTACTTTGGGCTTACCGCACTACCGCTCGAACTCCCACTGGGGAGACCTCTTTTCACTTAACATACAACACAGAGGCAGTCATCCCAGTGGAGATCGGTCTTCCTACCCCAAGGGTTCTACATCCAAATCCAGAACTGAATGAAGAGCTGCGTCGGGCAGACCTAGACCTGATTGAAGAGCTCTGTGAAACAACCGCAGTCAGACGGGCCTCATACTAACAGAAAATGAGAACACATTACAACCGCAGAGTCCGACCGAGGGAGTTCGCCGTGGGGGACCTTGTTTTGCGAGAAGTAACTCTTGCCACCAAAAATCTGACTGAAGGCAAACTAGCAGCCAAATGGGAGGGACCTTACGTTGTGAAAGCCAGACCATGACCGGGCACTTACCGACTTCAGGACATGGAAGGTCGACACCTCCCCCACCCTTGGAACGCTGAACATTTGAAGCGTTATTTTCAATAAAAGTTGTATTTTTGTATCGTCCAAAATGTTGTATGTTCTTTTTGACAATCTATGTTCTCATTTTCTCCTCATATAGTGTAAATTTGTGACCCTATGGGCTACACATTGTATAACAGCAAGCTTATATCTCAATTATCTGTGGTATTCCAATAACGCTTTGATTGCAGCCTCAGCCAGACTGAGCACGAAAAGCCTCGGCCAGACTGAACATGAAGAGCTCGGCCATACCGAGTCACTTAAAGCCTCAGCCAGACTGAGCATGAAGAGCTCGGCCAGACCGAGTCACTTAAAGTCTCAGCCAGACTGAGTACAAAAAGCCTCAGCCAGACTGAGCATGAAGAGCTTGGCCAAACCGAGTCACTTAAAGCCTCAACCAGACTGAGCATGAAGAGCTCGGCTAGACCGAGTCACTTAAAGCCTCATCCAGACTGAGCACAAAAAGCCTTAGCCAGACTGAGCATGAAGAGCTCGGCCAGACCGAGTCACTTAAAGCATGTAGAGCTCGCCCAGACCGAGTCACTTAAAGCCTCAACTAGACTGAGCACAAAAAGCCTCAGCCAGACTGAGCACAAGAAGCCTCAGCCAGACTGAGCATGCAGAGCCCCGCCAGACTAAGTTACTTCAAGCCCCAGCTAGGCCGAAGCCACCATTGCAACTTCATGATCATAAGCATAGTGGCCATATTTTCTCACATTCACTCTGTATTGAATTTTTCTTACAAGTTAAAATTCACTATGCATTGAGTTTTTCTCACACTCACTCTGCATTGAATTTTTCTTACAAGTTAAAATTCACTCTGCATTGAGTTTTTCTCACACTCGCGCTGCATTGAATTTTTCTTACAAGTTAAAGTTCACTCTCCATTGAGTTTTTCTCACATTCACTCTGCATTAAACTTTTCTTACAAGTTAAAATTCATTCTACATTGAGTTTTTCTCACATTCACTCTGCATTGAATTTTTCTTACAAGTTAAACTTCACTTTACACTGAGTTTTCCTTACATTTTACACTTCACAATAATTTATACATAAGCCTTATACAGGTTGCCATTCTCATTCATTTCAGATGCGCAAACAAAAGCAGTAGCATGAAAACAAGACTCAAAATTTTATTTATTCACAAACTTGTACATAAGTTTCTTACAGTCATTCACAGAAAAAAAAAATAAAACAAAACAAAACAAAACAAAACAAAACAAAAACACAAAACACAAAACAAACCCTAAGCACAGGATTTGTTCACACCAGTTACTCCTCCTCACTTGACACCAGGTCTTCTTCTTCAACGCCCTCATCTAAGGGGGTCTGGGCCACGTCCTCTTCAGCAATCCTTACATCGCTAAGGTCCAAGTATGGGAATAGTTCTTCTGTCTTCCGCTTGAACATCTTCCAGCCACTGTCCCAGAACTCAGCCATTTCGTGTTTGTAGAAGTTTGACCGCTAGAAGCTCTCAATAACTTCTGCTTCAGTCCTGCCTTCAGCGGTTGTTCCCGACGAGCCCGCCCCCCCAGACACCTGCCTTGCCAAGTTGCTGGCGACTGCGGTGTCGATCGCCATCTAGAAGTCAGCAGACCCCTTGAATTGCTCTACTGCTGCAACGCACAGATCGGGGTATGCTGCCCTTTCAGAGGCTGCCTTGGTTTTTTCTTCCTCAAACTCCTTCTACAATCTTGCCCTCTCATCTATTCCCCTGGCACACTCATCCTCCAGCTCCTTCTGTAGCCCAGCAATCTTCACGTCTGCTTCATCCTTCTCTTTGATCTGCTGGGCGCGCAGTTCTTCATTGTTGATCATAGCCTCTTCAAACCGCTCAGTGGCGACCGTGCAGGCATTCTGAGCATCCCCCAACTTCTTCTGCTCGCCAGCCAGCTGGAACTCGAGCGACACTACCTTGCAGCGTTTGTCCTCTAGCTCCAACTTGACCGCAAGCAGCTTAGCTTGGGCTCGAGCGGCGACATTACGCTGAACGATCGCCAACACTTCCATTTTCTTCGCCTTCTCAACCTCCTGCCAACCCCGGGCACACGTGCCTCGCGCGGCCTTCTTCCAGCTTGCACTCTCCTTCTTGAAACTTGCAAGTTGGGCCTTAGCCTCCTCTGACTTGACCTTCGCAGCCGCCGCCTTTCTCAGCAGAGCCCCTGCTAAGGTGGTTACCTCCATTTGGGCAGAACACAACCCCCTCAGCAGCTCAGCCTCATTGAACCTGGCCACCGAGCGCACGGCTGCCTCGTCCACAATCCCCACAAGGCGATCTGCAGCCGCCCTGGCTGGGCCTTCTTCTCCCTTCAGCCACCCAGACACTGGGCGAGCGTGGTAAATAGTAGTCGTTAGTCTAGCCCCTTCTCCTTGGGGCGCAGGGCCCCCCTTGGGCTGCTGCTCCATCGCTTCCTTAGGGTCAACTAACCCACTCTTCAATTGCATCTTGGGGTCGAGGGCGCTTATGTGTCTTTCTTCCTCTGGGACCCCTTGACTCTTCTCCCCCCGCGCCTCTGGGGCAACCACCATCTCTGGAGCAACCTCCACCCCTTTCTCCCCTCTCTCCTCCGCCATTGGAGTGCCCTTACCACCCACCCTGGCCTTCTTCGATCCAGGCGCATCTGAGGCCCCCTCAGGAGCTACCCTCCTCTTCTTCTTCTTCTTCTTCTTCAAGACCTCCCCCTCCTTGTTTGCCCTTTCCTTCACTGGATCAACGAGGGGCGGTCATGGCTCAAAACTGCCCAAGTCTTTTTCCCCCAGCGGCTTGAGGCGCGGTCGAATTCTTTCCCTCGCGACCGGTTTTGGTGGTGGGCCTAACTGCGCTTCTTTGAACTTATTGGCTTTGGCAAAAATGGTCTGGTCCTCCGCCTCTTGCGCTCTCATTTTCGCCTCAAGCTCTGTTGGTGCCAGATCCCCACCGGTCGGCTGAGGGCCCAATCCTGCAGCAAACAAAGCTGACGGCTGAACGAGGTCGTCCCATCTGACGCCCTCCTTCTCCCTCCATGCCTTCACCTTCTTCACCCTCTCATCCCCGGCCGCCCCTAGCTTTGGCTCCATAGACTTGGTGGGTACTCTCCACACCGTGCGTACTCCAACTCCGCCGTTCGCGGATATGTAGAACCACCGCGGCCTCCATCCCTTAATTGATGACGGCAACCCCGCCACCAGACCCCTTCTTGCCACCACCTGCAAAGTGACCCAAGTTTCTTGCTGGCCCGAGGCCTTATAGCAGGCAAAAAAATCATCCACCGTCATGGCCGCCCCCTCGTTCGCCTTCGGCCACGCACTTGCACAGGCCAGTACAATCTTCCATGCGTTGGGCATTAGTTGGCCTGGCGCCACTTCCAGTCGGTCGAGGACATCCACTACCACCTGTGGAAGTGGCAACCTCAACCCTCCCTTCAACGCCTCCTCGTAGAGGGCAAGCTCCCCCGGCCGGGCGTCGGATGGCCTCTCCGTTGCTGTCGGTAACATTAACTCTATTTCTTCAGGCACCTGGTATTTTTTCTGCATACCTCCAACTCCTCCGCCGTAACGGTTGACTTGTCGGCCTTCGTATGCCAGTGATCTGGCTCAGCTTGGCTAATTGGTTTCGGAGCCGCAAACATTGTCAACGGACGAGGTAAACTCGCCGGCTCCCTTGACTTCTCCACTTGTCTCTCCCTCCTATATTGTTCTGCCAATTCAACCGCGTCATCATCCCCTAGCGGATCAACCCTTGCGGTGTTTGCTTCCTCTTGTGCCATCTCTCTCGTATATCTTCGAATAGCTTCGGATGCAAGCGCAAGAAAATTCAAGAAGTGTTGCAGGGGCGTATCGTTAGCAACGAAGGAGTTTACGCTTGGAACGTTTTGATGTTTTGCACAAAGATAGGTAAAGCGAATAATCCCAAAGGCCCAAGGTTTGCCCGTATTCCAAGGGTCCCTATTAAATTTCACCAGTTTGAAAATTTTTCAAAACACCGCCAAAACTGTCCTTTCAACACTCTATAATGACCTATCGTTTCACTTCTAGCTCAACGCCTAACCTTCCCCATCACGAGATGCTGCCACGTATACGACCACGATTCACTGCCCCCTTCCCCTACCCTGTCTTTTCCTCTTCAAGTCATCACGTGACGCGTCGCCTCCCGAGCCCCGCACCCCGCCACCTCACCCCTCACAGTCGGCCCTCCTCATGGTCGGTCCCTCCACTCGGCTACCCTTTGCGATCGGCCCTCCTCATGATCGGTCCCTCCACTCGGCTACCCTTCGCGGTTGGCCCTCCTCATGATAGGTCCCTCCACTCGGCTACCCTTCGCAGGAGGGTCACCCTTCACGGTCGGCCCTCCTCACGGTCGGTCCCTCCACTCGGCCACTTCTGGTCAGTCGTTCCTTTCCCTCGACCTTCAACCCCCACTCGGCTACCCTTCGCGGTCGGCCCTCCTCATGATAGGTCCCTCCACTCGACAACCCTTCGCAGTCGGCCCTCCTCATGATCGGTCCCTCCATTCGGTCACCCTTCGAGGTCGGCCCTTCTCACGGTCGGTCCCTCCACTTGGCCACTTCTAGTCGGTCGTTCCTTCCCCTCGACCTTCAACCCCCATCTTCCTCCTTATTCCCTTCGTTGGACTAAAGCTGCGCTTGGGAATGGGGGACTACTGACGTTGATAGGCCCATAAAGGCCATAGCCTACTATAAACAACCCAAGCCTACCACTTAGGGCCCAATACATAACTCAACTGATAAGGCCCAGCACCATCTGGAAGTCAACATGGCATGAAGGACCAACGATATTCAGACACGTGGCAGGTAAAGGGCAAGCCACATCAGCAGACAAAGATCTACAAAGTTATTGCCACTGCACATCGCCATTAATGCACCCCCTCACTGCATTTATTACGACAACACCTCTCCGTCGGGACAGCACGCCCTCACCCTGAACAAGGTAAGCTATAGCATAAACTTTTGGCCAAGGTGACAAGTCGGAAGGGGCAACGAAATGATTACCAAAGGATATAAACAAACGTTGAAGACAAGAAGAAGGTTAAGCTTTTCTATCTCTAATCTATCTACGTATTCCACTCTCTCTCTCTAACTTGCTCGTCGGAAGGTTCGCTAGGGGACTCCCCGTTCCCCGTTGAACTCTTGTGCAGTTTCTCTGGTGGGCTTGGTCATTCGGACATTAGGCTTGAGGAGCGTGGATCAGTCCAACCTGTCCTACCAACAAAAACTGCATCATCATATTTAATCTCTCATTTCTCTGTTAATCCTTCATATCGATACTAATATTATCCGAAATTGAGCACCATGCAAAACAAATACTAGATTGGACTATCTAATGGAACCTATATATTCTCCACTTCCAATCTCTTTGTCCTTGTTCCACAATCAAATACCAGAATAATAATCCGATAAACCCTACATATTTTTCCGACTTTCAATCACTATAACAGTGAGGTAATTAAACATGCCCATACTTTATTATCACAACTTAAAAACAATGTGGTGATAGTTGAAGTGGCATAAGTGATTCCCAGGTCAATAATTAAATTAAAATTGTAAGCTAATTTACTTTTTTAAAGATGGTTCCCAACTTCAAATAAAGTTAAACTACATAAAATATGATATGGAGTTGTGTAAACTTTTCCAATTGTCCAACACAAACCTATTAATTGAGTTCCAACTTAGTTGAATGGTAGGAGCAAAAATGAAAAAATAAAAAAACATGTTTCTCACAACTGAACAACTCTATAAAGTGTCACCAACCACGTAACAGTATTTCCATCAATGAAAAAAAAAAAGTTCTCACAGATCTAGCCAAAGCAGTGGTTCAACCATTAGGTTGTCAACTTGTCCCCTAAAAAAAATTTATTGATTAAAATTTTATTTTTTAAAGAGCCAATAAAATAATGTCTTATTTTAATATTTAATTTAAAATCTCAAAAACTATTAAATCACTACTATACTATTGAAGAGATATATTATTGTCGTATTACTTGTGATATTAGTAGTTGGAGAAAAGAGGTGGCTGCTTTTCAACATTAGGTACAAAACGATGATGAAAAATGTGGTTCTCATATGTGAATTTGTGTATGATGTTTTGAATTTTATTATAGCATAATGAGTGGTTGAAACAAAAGTTACAATGATGCTTAATCACTACCCAAAAAAAAAAAGAAGTTAAAGTTTTAGAAACAAAAATTTAGAGATAAAATTATTTTTTAAGGATCAAATATTTTTATTACGAAAAGTGCTCTTATTATATTTTTAGCAAAAAAAATTAGACATTAGTTATGAATTATTATCTTTTTAGGATCAAATTTTTTGTCTTAAAAAATAAATCATTTTGAAACCAAATTATTTTGACCCTAAAAATGTATTTATTAATAACATTTTTAAAATTTTGTTGCTAAAAACTTTATTTTTAAATTTTTGGAACGACCTTGTAACGACTATCCTCACGACGATAGAAATTGGTCTCTAAATATCTTTTACAACAAAATTTTCACTTTCTGAGACCAAATACCCTCATATGTTGTAATGAATGAAAGGCTCGTTATGGGGTATTGTTGGCTTATTTTTCCTACGAAGGAAAATATAATAAATGCGAGCGTGCCAGTAAGGATTGAAAAATCCTTACAGATTAAATTCAAGCCAGTTATCAAGCGATTGCATTGACGGTTCTTTTGCCTCAATAAAGAGGACTTTAAAATTGCCAAGTGTAGAGAAAAGAAAAATTAAAAGAAGAAAGAAGGAGACAAAGAAAGATAATTGAATGAACAATCAAAAGTAAAAATTACTTACCTCTACTCCTATACTTCGAAAAGGAAGTGCATAAAATGCTTTGAAAATGAAACACTGAAAATAAATGCTTCGAAATATAAATATATGTTAAACTACTCCTAAGATAAGGAAAATGACAAGAAATATTGAAATCCATTATCTTTGATTTGAATTGTGGCCTTTTACAATGTAGCCATGAATGGCTATTTACAGACAAATATTTGTAGGAAAAAACTTCCAGCAATAACTACCCAATAACCACCTAAAACTACCCACTCTTCCATCTTCATTCCCATAATGCCACATAACCGTGCATGTCTTCATAACTTCGCATAACCTCCAAATGAGTAGGAGGATGCCACATGTCCTGCAATTATATAAATAATAAATAATAATAAAAATTGCAGATTTATGGTGTTTACATTACCCCCCGCGACCCCTTAAAAATGATGTTTATTTGAATTTTTTGAAGGGCCGAACCAAGCACATGACTAATCTAAGTAATAAAGTGCTTCGAATAATATCAACAAAGTGTTTCGAATGATATAATAGCATCAATAAACTGCTTCGAATGAGCATGAAATTATAACTAGATGTTGCGAATTATATATATACGCATTGAAGGGATATTATTACAGAAAAGTTTCGAAGGATAACCATATATTTTCAAAACAAAGCCAATGATTCATCTTAGCAAACTGTTACACATGCTAAATAACCAGCTTCGAATGTGGTATAGAGGACTAAAATTATCATTCAAATGTCGAAAATGCCAACAAATGACGAATTACATCCTTAGAAATACTCGGCGAAGCTTTAAAGGTTCACAACTATCACTATTTTTTCTTCGAAGCTGTTGTTGATGCAAGATGGAGTGCTTCGAAGCTTACAAAATTATGACAAAAAGGCTTTCGAAGCAACTTTTGGCCAACATTGTGGTTATTCAAATTTTGTATGTTTTGGTTCACACATAATTAATAAAAATATTAATTTTATGCTTTAAACCAATTATTAATTCTCCGAAGACACCAAAACCGTTGTTCTTCGAACCAACTTTTATAGAATACTAGTTATATTTTCATGTAACAAATGGCTATAAAAATGGTTATCAGTAAAGCCACTAATTATCATGCCAAAAATAGACATTATTCGATAATTAATTAATTATCATTTTACATATATTTGAAGGGAGGTACACATTTCGAAAGTTTTCTCGTCCCATGTTACATTTTGAAGGTGTTTATTGATGACAAAACCACCCTTCGAAAGTCACATATATTACTAAAGGATTAAAGTCATCATTTGAAAGTGCTCACGACATCTCTTCGAACTAAATCCAAAGAGTTGGATTATTATGAAATTAATTTGGCATTTTAACTAGCCATTAATGGCTATAAAATGATATTTCAATGAATAATCTACTTCGAAGTGTCTTGAGACATGCTTCGAAGGTAACCACAAAACCAAATGGTGATGGTTTTATGGATCAACTAATAATAACAATTTTGGCTTAATATATTGCAATAACGAAATATTACTTGTTAGTCATTCCATCAAAGTCAATGTTTGATGTGATCCACAAATCCAAAATGGATTTCGAATAACAAAAGTCATGGTATAGTGTGACCATGAAAATTCATACTTTTTGACATTTTGAAAAATGTCAAAAAATTTGAATTCATGAACAGTGGCTTGTTCATTATTTTCGACCATGTTTGTTTTAAAAACATGACTTTTGCCGAATAGATTTTCATAATTATTTGACAAAGTGGGTTGTTTTTCCATGTTAGCCATTAATGGCTTATGAAAATCACTCATAGATATGTTATTTTCATGACTTGACTCTCTAAAAATTAGTTTTGAGACCCCCCAAGCCATGCATGGAACATCATTCTTAGCCAAATTTGGCTCAAGAACATACTCTTTCGTTATGTTAATTTTATAATTTGGCTCTTTAAAAACGGACTCTTAAACCCCCCGAGCCATTAATGAAATCAACTATTTACTTTTGCTATTTTTAATCATGAAAAAAATCTGAAAAAATTCACCAATTTTGGCCATTAAGGCCTCAATTAAAGACTTAGTAGTGAGAGTTGATAACTCATCATTCCATTGGTGAATTTTCATATCAAGTTGATGAATTTCTCTAATTAAATGGTGTCTTTTTTCTTCCACCAAATAATATTGTAAGAGATGAAAATTTATTTCATCAAGAAAATAGATCTCTTCTTGATGATCCAAAATTTCTTGTTTACGCCAATAAATGTCATCTAGGCTATTTGAAATGAACAAATCCAATTCATTTTTCATTTATCACACTTGACGTCCCACTGGGTGTGCCAAAAATTGTTGGCTTATTTTTCCTACGAAGGAAAATATTATAAATGCAAGCGTGCCAGTAAGGATTGAAAAATTCTTACAGATTAAATTCAAGCCAGTTATCAAACGATTGCGTTGACAGTTCTTTTGCCTCAATAAAGAGGATTTCAAAATTGTTAAGTGTAGAGAAAAGAAAAATTAAAAGAACAAAGAAGGAGACAAAGAAAGATGATTGAGTGAACAATCAATAGTAAAAATTACTTACCTCTACTACTATGCTTCGAAAGGATGTGAATAAAATGCTTTAAAAATGAAATGCTGAAACTAAATGCTTCGAAATATAAATATATGTTAAACTACTCCTAAGATAAGGAAAATGACAAGAAATATTGAAATCAATTGTCTTTGATTTGAATTGTGGCCTTTTACAATGTAGCCATGAATGACTATTTATAGACAAATATTTGTAAGAAAAAACTTCTAGCAATAACTATCCAATAACCACCTAAAACTACCTACTCTTCCATCTTCATTCTCATAATGTCACATAACCGTCCATGTCTTCATAACTTCTCATAACCTCCAAATGAGTAGGAGGATGTCACATGTCCTGCAATTATATAAATAATAAATAATAATAAAAATTACAGATTTATGGTGCTAACAGGTATGATCCAAACTTACAAGTTTTGGATCAATGGTTGGAAAAAAAAATCAAAAACATTATGTTGATTGTTAAAGTAATTAAATTTTTCTTAAAAAAATAAAATAAAAATAATTCTAGCACAGGCGGCTAGGAGCTTTCAAGCATGAATGTTGAAGCAATGATCTAATTTTTATTTTTTCACATGTGCAAATTTTTTTATTTTTTTTTTATTTTTTTTTTTATTTTTTAACTTTGTGTTAAATTCAACGATCGTGCTACGTAGCTTGAATGCCGCGGCTCGAGACGCGGCTCGACACCAAAACGACGTCGTTTTGGTGTCGATTTTGTTTTTTTGTTTTTTTTTTTTTTCCTGGTTTGCAAAACGAAGCAGAAGAAGAAGAAGAAGAAGAAGAAGAAGAAAAAGAAGAAGAAGAAGGAGGGAGAAGAAGAGAAGGGAGGAGGAGGAGGAGGAGGAGGAGGGAGGGGAGGGGGCCATAAAAACCGGTTTGAGGAGGAGGGGAGGCTGGGCTGCGACGGAGGCGAGGCTGCGACGGAGGAGGAAGCAGCAGCGGCGACCGGAGCTGCGACGACGGCGGGGCGGGGCTGCGACGACGCCGACCTTCTTCCTCTCCCTCCCTTCTCTTTCTCCTCTCCCTCTCTTTCTCTCCCTCTCCCTCTCCCTCTCGAGCCATTTCGAGCCTGGTAGCTTCGAGCTACCAGGCATTTCCGTAAATTCAATGACATATTGAAGTGATAATAACTGAGCTTTGAAATGCAAATATTGTTGACTCTTTTGACTCCATCAGAGTAATCAATATGGCAAGTCTTATCCTGGAATAGAAATGTTCAAAATTTAAATATATAAATAAATAAAAAATCAATTGTGAAGAGTAAAATTTTAAGTTGCCGATGTTTTATATGTTCAAATTCATGTTGTTTTCTTTTTTTTATGTGATTAATTTCAATAAGTTAATATTTTTTCGACGCTTGGTATTGATTAAAAATAGTAAAGCACTAATAAATTTTAAATAATAACAATGTTAGAGGGTCACAATTTTTGTAGTCACAATGGCTTAAAACTGCCAAAACGACGTCATTTTGGGTGCAAAACATGCCAAAATGACGTCGTTTTGACAGTTTTGAAATAATAATCTTATAAATTATTTGATTTTTTACTTTTTTTTATTTTAGTGTGAATTACATAAAGGGTCAAATATAAATACACGTGTGTTACGTGTTGAGGGACAAATATGAATTTTCTCACAATGCTGAAATTATTAAATGTAACACTTCAAAAAAAAAAATTTATGTCTACTTTTTTCAAATGTAACAACGTAACATTCTAAAAAAAAAATTAGTGTATTTTTCTCAAACATAATAACGTAACATTCCGAAAAAAAATTTTAGTATACTTTTCTCAAACGTAATATACCAATGTAACACACTAAAAAACTCCTTAGTACATTTTTCTCAAATGTAACAACGTAACATTCTAAAAAAAAAATTTAAATAAATTTTTTCCAAATGTAATACTCCAAACAATATAACACAAAAACTCCTTAGAATTTTTTTTTTTTCAAGCACTCTAATGTAATATCTGAAAACCATACTAACAGAAGTGTAGATTTTAACGCTTGACAACAAACACTTCAGCCACTAATCCCCCCAAAAAGAATCTTCCACACCTTACATTTTTATTCCTATCCCAAAAACAAATCAAAATATTGTAAAAATGAATCACGAAAGAGCATTCACTTAAATTTAAATGGTACCAAATCTAATAAATATAACTTTTCAAAATTGAAAAGACTTATTGGTTCATAAGAAAACTTTTAAGATTAAATGGATTAACATTCTCCGCATGGTATTATAGTTAAATTTTATTAAAATTTATTTGGTTTAAACCATTTTCTTTTGAAGAATAATTGCTTAATTTTATTTGTCACAATTTAACTCTCTCACAAAACACGTACTGTACCAATTGTATTCGTAAATGTCACCTTCTAGTAAGTTGTTGTTTGGGAAGTGTTAAAAGAAATATACTTTTTGATTTTGTATGGGAATATATATAAAATAATAAAGCGATGATGTGAGTACAACACCACCAGGGATTTAAATTATCATCTCAACCTTAGTTTATAATTACAATTGAGCTTTAAAATATAAAAAAAAAATATCCAATAAATTTTATTTTATTTTATTTTTATATAATTTTCATTGAGTTCTAATAATTTTTTTTTTTTTATAGGGTAATGTTGAGAGAGTTAATTCACATGGTAATAAAATTCAATGAAATTTCAAGGGAAAAAATAAACTTTATTAAAAAAAAAATTTAAGAAAATTTTAAAAAAATCTCAGAGTTTGACTATTGTAATAAAATAAATATGAATTTTTAATGATTAAAATATCTAAAATATTCTTTTTCGTTGAATTTAATGATTAAAATACTTTCTTTTCCGTCAATTTTACTTAATGAAAATAAGAAAATAATTTAAACTGAAAATAAAATAAATTAGAATTTAAATTGACAAAATTAAAAATTCAATCCTGATTTTTTATTTATTTATTTATTTCCCCCAAACCTTTTCTTAAAAATCAACAAAAGCCTATTTTATGGGCCAACTTGTGATCCCGAGCGATATAATTGATGGGCTTAGCGAGCCCATTAAATATAGAATGAGCAGCTTAACAAAACAATTGTTCATCGAATTTCTACTTTCACAACCTCTGCAATCATCCATGGCGGAAGTCAAGACCCCCACAATCCTAACCCTATCTGAGGTACTATGAAATGTGTCTCTGTGTGCTGTAATGTTGCAATGCTTTTTGAACTTGGATTGTATTACCGATTTGATCTTCTTTTTTTCTTTTTTTTGATAATTCGAGTGGATTCGATGAAATTTACTTCAATTTTTTTTTATCGACATTGGCTTTTTCTTCGATCGGCTTTTACTTGAATGAATCGGCTGTTGTTGATTCATAGATTGATGTGTACACAAATTCAGACACTTCGGATTTTTTGGAATTATGATTTGATGTCATCATATTTGTGTAGTGTTTTACGGGAATTCGTTCAATTATCGTTTTAGCAGTCATAATTGCATGATGATCTCTGTCAAGGGATATGGGTCTATGCATTGAGATTCTAATAGAGGTGAATAACATGAATTGTTTGGTAGGTTTATTCTAAAGATTCATGCTTTACAGCTGTTTGGATGAGGTGATTTGGGAAGAAAATAAAAGAAATGCTTTTTTGTTTTTTTTTGGTTGTTGTTGTTGTTCCTATCACTTGTTTGGATAGAGTAGAGAAATGGAGTGAAATGGGAATAATTTGAGAGAGACTCATTTTTCTCATGACCCTTTTTTTTAATCTCTCCAAAAGTGGAGAGATTTGGAGAGAAAATAAACAGTCATTTTGGTATAATACCGGAACTACTTTTTTGGATATTGAAGAAATAAAAGACTAACACCTATAAAATGTTAATTTGGGAATATAACATGATATTATTTCTTTTCTTTTCTTTTCTTTTATATAGTTTAACCAAACAATATAGGAGATAAATCATTATCCTTTCTCTTCTTTTCTCTCCTATTTATCCAAACAAAAGGGAGAGAAATCACAGTCTTTTTTTCTCTTTTCTTTTCTATCCTAACTTGCATAATTATTTCTTTTCTTTTCTCCCCTAAGTTCCCAAACAAAGTGTTAATGTTTGTAGAGGACAAGTGAGCGGTTTTAGTTTTTGAGGTCTGCTCTTTCTTATCTTATCTGTAGTATATGTCTAATAAAAGATCTATGTGGAAGCGAATATGGGGCAGCTCTACATATAGAGTTGTGGCATCAATTGATTACACTGGTTTTGAAGAAGAAGAAAAAAATTATTTTTATTTTTAAGGAAAATTGACCCCTTTAATTGAACCCACTGCAAAGAGTTGAAACCAAATTTTAGAAGCTTCAATTTACTTGCATCTGAAATCATTTTTTCTTTTTTCTAATATACAAATAGTCCCTA
This sequence comes from Camellia sinensis, assembly GCF_055761805.1. Classification (NCBI taxonomy): domain Eukaryota; kingdom Viridiplantae; phylum Streptophyta; class Magnoliopsida; order Ericales; family Theaceae; genus Camellia; species Camellia sinensis. The sequence continues at coordinate 95,859,806 of NC_138966.1, read as the reverse complement.
TTCCAAATCTCCCTTGTGTCATTGTCTCAAAACTCTTTCCTACCCGCATGATCAGTGTTGGAGAGATTGATCATATGATAGATCAAGTGTTTAGAATAAGATGATAGGCTATGAAGCATGGGTACTCCGAAAATGTTGCCGTACTTGTACCGAGTATTGGTACTGATAGGGCTGCATGCGTACCGGATGTTCAAAATACGTACCGGGTACTTTTTATACATTCTTTGACAGTTGGGTACTCCATGAGTACTTCATGGGTACTCCATGAATACTTCATGAGTACACCAAGCTATGGGATATTGGTGGGGATATGTTTAATTTATTAAAGAATTCTTTTTTACTTGAAATTGTAAATCCTTTACTTGATATGCCAGAGATGAAAAATGTATTATTCAATGATAAAGTTGATGAAAGCGAAAACTAAAACTTCAAGTTTTTAAATTTTGGTTAGCTTGCTTTTGGAATGAAACTTTGTTTTGTAATTTCTCCTATTTAATGTCATTAAAATAGCTTATATACTTTACTTTGGTTTTGGTATTATTGAACTATGATTTCTCTTTTGATTTTGTAATTTCTCCTTTTAGTTTTGGTATTGAATTTTGATTTGTGGATTGAATCTCAAACTATAAATTATAAAAAATAAAAAAATTATTGACGTACCCTAGCCGTACTTGTATTCTATTTTTTTTAGGTCTTTCCATATCGGCGTACCCGTATCATACTCGTACCAGTATCCATACCCGTACTCGTGCTTCATAGATGATAGGAGACATTTGGTATGGAGGATTTATCTCATCTCTTTTACCAATAAGGACTAAAATGGTGAAAATAACATTTTTAGCAATGAAATTCATAAAGAATTGATTGCACGATCAGATGGGGGGTTATTGGATGAATCATTGTTTAATCACATATATCGAAAATAAGATATTTGATAAACTGATAACGTAACAATTATGCAATGATTTCAAAATACAAAAACTCATCAATGGCAATATTAAAGTTTATATATTTGTGTATTTCTTTTTTGGGGAAAATGTCAGTACGAGGGTTTTAAACACTTTGTTTATTTATGATTTTAAGAAATATAAATTGTTTTTGTCAAATTATTAAAAATAGTAAAAAATTCTTCGTAGAATTTGTGAAAATTTATTGACTAGAGAGAACAAAAATCCTGGAGCCGCCACCGTATGGCATATGGATCTATGCCTGGAGATTCTACCTGAGGTGAATAACATGAATGCTTGGTAACTTAGATCTTGAGGTTTATGCTTTAATGTTTATAGAACACACACACACGAGCAATTTTAGTTGGTCTGCTCACATATTTATAGGCATTGTTGTCAAACTAAGAAGCATGGACACGGACACGTGACACGACACGGATACGACACGGACACGCCGACACGATAATTTTCAAAAAATGTAGGACACGACACGCGGGGGACACGCATGAAATATATAATTTTATATATTTATTATATGTTATATATATGAATATATCATTCAAAAATAATAAAAAAATGCAATATGACATTAATCCCTATAAATTTATGTGATTTTTGTTTTATTATTGTATCTTAAGTTGTTTTGTTCAAACTTATAATTAGTTTCACATGTGTCTAATTGATAGGCATGTGTGTTTAAGAGATGGACACGTGTGTCCTCCAAGTGTCCATAGAGTGTCCGGGTCTTTAAAAGATAGGACACGTTATAAAGAGTGTCGGACACGTGTCGGGAAAGTGTCCAAAGAGTGTCGGTGTCCGACACGGACACGACACGGATACGTTACCTTTTTAGAAGTGTCCGTGCTTCTTAGTTGTCAAATGACAAATTGAATCGCGAATTGTAATATTTATTTATCTAATATAAAATATATAATTTATATATGTATATATATATAAATGCACACATAGTGTTTAAGATGAAGTACATACCAATATAATTAAACTATATATATACTATATATTTATATACACGTAAATGTTATGGTATATATGATTAATACCAAACTCCAAGACCTAAGCAAACAGTCACACACACAACGAATCTAGAACGTAAAAGAACTAGAAAAAATAAATTCACAAACCAACACAAAAGATATACGTGGTTCACCCAAATCACGGGCTACATCCACAGAGTTGCTGTGGATTTTACCAAGGTCAATATTAAAGGAGTTACAAGAGGCTCTCACACTCAATGTCAGAAACTCTCTCTCTCTCTCTCTCTCTCTCTCTCTCTCTCTCTCTCTCTCTCTAGTCTGACCAGTTTTACCGCAGCCTCAACACTTGCCTGTAAAACTTTGGTCGAGATGGAGATCGACCTTTCCTCGATTTACTTTGCTTCTCTTCTTTTTGCTGCCCTTGTTAAGCTTCCTACCTCTGTCATCAATTGCCAACGCCGAACTAGTGCTTTCACCGTTTTCTTTTCTTTGGGTGTCTTCATTCATAACCAAACCCACTACATGATCCATGCTCAACTTTGCCAAACTGGTGGAATTGCTCACTGCAACAACAAACAAATTCCAACTTGCAAGAAGACTTGATAACTATGCTAAAACCTTGACTTCTTCGTTAAACAAGATACTAACTAATTTCAACTGACTGATCAATGAGTTGAAATCATTAATATGCTCAATCGCAACTCCTCCTTTGGACATCTTCAAGTTGAGCAACTTCTTGATCAGATGGATTTTGTTCGTGGTTGAGGGCTTCTCATACATCCGTGACAGAGCAGCCATCAAATTTTTAGTTGTCTTCTCGTTGCAAATATTAAACGCAACTGATGTAGCAAGGATAGCCTTACTGTACCCAAGGCTTTCTGGTAACTCCTACTCACTAGTCTTCATTGTTTCTAGCTTTTTGGCCACTCCTGCGAGAGGAAGATAAAGATCCTTCTAATAGAGATAATTCTCTATTTGCATCTTCCACAATCCGAAGATTGAACCGCTGAATTTTTCGATCTTCGCTTTGCATTCGTCTGCCGTAGTTCTTGCTTTAGGAACCAATGCTTTGATACCACTTGTTATGGTATATATGATTAATACCAAACTCCAAGACTTGAGCAAACAATCACGCACACAACGAATCTAAAAATCAAATTTACAAAGGAACACGAGATTTACGTAGTTCACCCAAATCACGGTTACATCTACGGAGTCACTGCGGATTTTACCAAGATCAATATAAAAGGAGTTGCAAGAGTCTCTCACACTCAATCTCACAAACTCTCTCTCTACAATAATCTATCTCTCTCTCTAAGATCACAAAACTAATGAATGAATTTAGAACATAGATATGGGTGTATTTATAGGGTTGGCCTTAAACCCAATCCTAAATTAATAAGGAAACCAAAACCAAAACGTAAATTAAGAAGGAAAAATCTCAACCAACAAGGAAATAGTTTAGAGTCCAAATCTAACCAAACACTAATTTTCTTGTTTCTTTTTCCTAATCTGATTAGGTGTATGTAGTGTTTCAGGCTCCACCAACAATAGTATAATCACTTATATCAATAAAATTAATCTATTCTATATATTTTGATAGTTTGGCGAAAATGATGTAATTTCATGCTTTAGAAACAAAAATCGTAATGAATTGTTGTGAATCGCAAATTGAATTGCACAATTTACTCAATTTCCGATTCAATAGCATGATTCAAATTATGTTTATCGAAACGCGTATTGAATCATATGAATCGAATCACGAATCGCACAATTCTAACAACCATGTTTATAGGACATGTTTTTTACAATAGACTGATGTATAATCATTTTTCTGGTGTTTGCTTATCTTCTCTGTATCTCACCCTCTAATATTTTCATGCAAAGTGTTACTGCTGCACATATATTTCTAGGAAATATTTTTTTATATTAAACTATGATTAATATATTTATACAAAGTATTCCTGATTGCCTTAGGCTTATGGAAGCTGCTGAACCTCTCTCCCAGTTTTCCATTGAGTTGCTGGACTCTTTCCTTGTATTGCAAATAGTGTTTATCCCTGAGTAGGCTAATTGCATTTTGTTGTGTACATTTCTGCTTTGTTCTTATAGACATTCTAACATAAAAATAAAAATAAAAATAACTGCACATTAATAAAAGGCTACTTGCACCTTCATTTTTATTTTTTAATTTTTATTTATTTATTTATATTTTTGCTGTGATATATATATATATATATATATATTCTGTATTGCTCGGCTAAATAATTTTTAATCAATCTTTTTAGGCTATAAGAACCAAGTATATGTAGTTTAAGATAGTGTTGTTATCGGCTGGCAGTAGTGATTAGCTATATGTTTTGTCTACAAAGTGAGGTCTCTCAAACATAGCCCAAGTATTGCTGATCCAAAAAAAAAAACTCGGCCCTAGTATATGTAATTTTTGGAATATACCATGTAGCCAATTACTCAGAAGATGAGAACATGAGAGGAACCTGTGTGGATGTTACATGCTCGCTCACATCTTCCGTGGGCTAATTTTTGCTTGCTCATGGTGAAACCTTCTTGTGTGATGCTTTGAATTGCAGCAATATTTATTGAAGGAGAAAGAAGGGAAGTTGGATATTGCTACAAAGCCTACCGAAGAACCGGAGGCAAAAAACCCTGCGAATTCCACCTTCGAGGAAGTCATCACTCAAGAAGTTGAACAGACACCAGAAATTAAGGTAAGCTTGAAAGGACCATGATCTTTAGCTGTTGTTTTATTTCTTGCATCAGCAGTGTACTACTTTCCACACTTCCTTGTGTACTGTTGTTGGATACCAGATTGAGACAGCACCAGCAGATTTCCGTTTCCCAACCACAAATCAAACTAGGCATTGTTTTACCCGATACATTGAGTATCATCGGTGAGTCAATCTAGATACTTGAGTTACCTAATTATGTGTTTCTTAAACTATACACTTGCCACACTTTTATCTTGTTTTTTTTTTTTTTTGGGTGTCTTTTTCAGGTGCGTAGCTGCAAGAGGGGATGGTGCTTCTGAGTGTAACAAGTTTGCAAAATACTATCGCTCTCTGTGCCCTGGTGAATGGGTATGTTTTGAATTTTGTGCTTTTGCTTGCTTTTGCGACCTAATTTTGTGTTGGAATTAGTTTCAACCATGTAGACATGTTGATATGACTATGATGAAATTTGCATATGCTCCGGTGATCTTGTCTAACTTTGTTGTATGGCTTACAAATGCAGGTAGAGAGATGGAACGAGCAAAGGGAGAATGGTATCTTTCCAGGTCCATTGTAAACGGTACCTGCTGAAGGACTTAAATATATTTTGTTTCCTGCCATTGTATCCAAGTTGCTTGGGCTTTCTGGATGAATATCTTGAATAAGAACCGAGCAATATCAAGAGAAGTTGCTATTTAATGTGGTTAATAAATTTTTTTGTTTTCTTGTATGTAGTTTGAGTCCAAAAACATATTTGTTTCTGTTTCTTGTAACAAAGGAATTTACAGTCTTCACTTGCATGGAACTCATTTTCCTTCAATATTTATTTATTTATTTATTTATTTATTTATTTCTGGCTTTGGCTTTTTCGTGACAGAATCAGGTCACCAAAAAACATAAACATAAGCAGTGGCGTAAATTTTCTATATATATCAAATGATAAGAGATTATTGCTTGTGGGATTGTCAAACTCTTTCCTTATGAATGCCAATGTAGTGCATGAATATCTTTGGAGATGCCTGGAAAGTATCCTAGTTCCCGAGTTACATCGTGCAAAGTGATTGTCTGGATACTTCTGGGAGCTGTTATTAGTGTCAAATGGTATTGGGGTCTTTTTTCTAAAGTCCTGTGCTATTCTGGTCCGGACTCTAATAACTTTCTTCTAGCAGAATCAAGACAAAATTCCTATACATTGTTTGGATAAATGCTTGGTTAGTCTTTTTTCTTTTAGAGGAATGGCATTAGCATCCTGATGGCTGATGCTATGTAGCTATAGTTGGCAAGGACTTTTTTGATTATTTTAGTCATAAAAAAGCAAAATAAACTAAAAAATCAATAAGATAAAATGTCACATTTAAATTATAATTATTTTGGCCTTGTTTGGTTTGTGTTTTTCAAAAAATTTTGGAAAAAATTCTCTACAAAAAAGTTTTCAAAAGTAATCAAACCAAATAAATTTTTCCAAAATTTTTTTTCAAAACTTGTTTAGTTTACAAGTTTTCTAAACAAATTTCTCTCATACACATCAAATCAATCACTTTTTTCAAAACTCTCTCAAAATAATTTTTCAAAACATCTTTTAAAATAAAACTAAACCAAATAAATTTTCGAATTTTTTATCTCAAAACATGTTTCTCAAATACAAACCAAATAAGCCTTTCATTTTTTCTTTCATAAAAATCAAAAAGATCATTCTAGAGAAATATTTTTAACTCTAAAATAGTTAAAAAATTAGAAAGTTAAATAGTCAAAAAATTACTCCAACAAATGTCGTATATCTTCTCAGTATTTTCCCCTACCCAGGAAACGTATTTTCTTCTTCTGGGTACAGTGAATTGATGCGAGTTTTCTTTGTGGGACTGGCTTCGTTAATTTATTGGAGCAACCGATGGGACTTGTGTTCAAAATTGGAACTTCTAGACAATGCACTGTTTAAAGTAAATATATCATCATCAAGAAAAACTTACAAGGTGGTGAAGAATGGGTATAGTAAGGACGAGTCAAAGTGCAACAGCTGCTTATAAAGCAAATCCTATTTTGGTCAATCTTGATTACTTGATCCATTTTTATATTATTGAGATATTTTCATCATGTAATCAAATACTTCACCGCCAACATTCAGGGCATTCCGCTTGTATGGAGATTTAGGACATCGTGTGCATTGAATGGCTACCCACTTGATATTCAATAGTTTTGCAATGCATTGCATGCATAAAATAAAATTCATTTCTTAATGATGCAGAAACAATGGCAGACCTTCATGCATATTTTGCATACAATGAATTAGCTGGGCCAAAATATGCCCACCATTCAAGCTTTTTTCAGACTGAAAGTAAGCTGAACCATTACAGTAAGTTCGCAAATAATGATCCAGAGATCATCTCTTAATAGTCATATTTTTGTAAGTGTGTTGCTATGACATCTAAATGTAATGCTCAAGGCATGTATCTGTTGTAGATCATTATGTCCAAAACACTGAATCTTCTTCAACTTGAATTTGTGCTTGGAATTTGTGCACAAGCACACCGAATGCAACACAGCTAAACACATTTAAAAAGGAAGAACCACCAAACACAAGAACTATAAATTCGACAAAGACAATATCCTGTCAAACAAAACAGATCCAGAAAAACCAAAAGAATTCACTGAAGAATAGAGTCCTTAGTATATTAATCCAGTCATAATGTCACATTTATAGTTTCTACCAAATTACCAATCATCCACTGGGAAGGAAAAGAAAAATCCATATCAAATAAGTAATACAACTAACCACAAAAAAAAAAAAAAAAAAAAAAAACAATTCAAAGGGTTCAAAACATCATTAAAGATAATTAGGTAACTTTGCCTCTAGTAGGCCCACCATTTACGAAGAAACTAAGCCCTCTCACCCCTAATTCTCCTTGCAAGCTGAATATCTTTAGGCATAATGGTCACCCGCTTGGCATGAATTGCACAAAGATTAGTATCTTCAAACAACCCAACAAGGTATGCCTCTGCTGCCTCCTGCAACGCCAAGACTGCATGGCTCTGGAACCTCAGGTCAGTCTGCATTCAAACAACATTCAAAGCCAGCCCAAAAAACTCAGTGATTCCAAAAAAATATTTTAAATAATAATTATAATATTTAAAAAGCAGTCATAAACCCATATCTACAACACCACAAATGTCCTGGGTTATTGACGAGTAAATTTGGCGAAAAATCAAACTCCATGATCTATAACTCCTAGCTTATGATCTAAGGGTTAAAACCAAAACTTGTATTTGTAAGAAAAGAGGGGCATTATAATCCATGTCACATACCCCAATGTCAAATTAACATTATAATACACAAAAAGGTGTGCACACCATGTGCTAATAGACTAGAGAAGTTCCAAATTTTGAAATTGGCTAATAAAGGCAGTTACAATAGGGCAATTTCAAAGAGAATGTAGTAGTGACAAAGTTTCAAAAGTATTCTAGGCTATGCAGTTTATAATAGCAAGTATAGAAGATAGTATAGATAATAATACCAAACACCACATACATCAGCAAGTAACCTAGGAAACCATAGCAACATTAAAGTAGATCAAATCACCTTAAAATCCTGAGCGATCTCACGAACAAGCCTCTGAAAGGGCAGTTTCCTGATCAAAAGTTCGGTACTCTTCTGGTACTTGCGAATTTCACTGCATCATATATATAAATCACATAAATCTAACGATCAAAAACACCGATAATTGAATCTAGGATTTCACAAAAACATAGTTTAAACCACGCACCGAAGAGCAACAGTTCCAGGTCTGTATCTGTGAGGCTTTTTCACTCCTCCAGTAGTTGGGGCAGACTTGCGAGCAGCCTGAGAAATCAAACACAAATTTTCAAAAAAACAAATTCACAAATTGACAAACATCACAATCCCCATATAATATATATATATATATATATATATAAATCAATACCCAAAACAATGTTCATTAAATTGAATGATAATAAAGAACAAAGTAGAACCTTGGTCGCAAGCTGCTTCCTTGGCGCCTTGCCTCCGGTCGACTTGCGAGCAGTTTGCTTCGTACGAGCCATCTGAATTTTCAATACAAAATCAAATACCTCACATACAATTCAATAAAAATCAAAAGGAAAAACCCTCTTTTTTTCAACTCATTTTGATTTCATTGTTGTCAAAATAACCAGAATTAAAAACCCTAATTATTAAACGTTAGGGCTTCCAAAATTAAAGGATACCCCAAAAAAAGAAAAGATTTTTCTTTCTTGTTCATGAGATTTTTCTCAGCAATCACACAGAGAACATCACATGTCAGGTATCAAACGAAAATTTCAAACTACATGATCTAAATCGCTACGTATAATACAGGAACCGATTTCAAAAAAAAAACCCTAAAGTTGAATTATATCAAACGTATGGCGAATTTCGGTCCCAGAATACAAACACTTCAAAGAATTGAAGATCAAAATCCATAGGTGTAGACGCATACCGGGGTGTGGTGTTAGATTGAACCCAAAGAAAGAAACGAATATCCTTTAGGAACGAGAAAATTACCTTCACTGGAAACAAACAGAAAAGTTTATCCAAAAGGGTGGAAGGCGAGGGTTGGGAACGTGACCTTTATTTATAGTACGCGAGTTTCGAAGTTACCAGGCGGTTAGGCGGCCAAGATTGACTTTTCACCGTGTTTGTTTAGAATAGAATCGTACGGTGGAGAGGTGCTTCTGATGTGTTTTCTCTGTATCGAATTGACGACTGAGATGGGTTTTCTGAGGTACTTGCGGATCGTCACACTAAAATACTCGCTTCCTATTGGTTCATTTCATATTGGTTTCGTTTGGAAAAAAAAATCAGTATGCTTTTTTATTATTATTATTAATCTAACCTGAAAAAATTTTAAATTTTAAAAAAAAAATTAAAAGTAAAATAATTTTAAAAAAATTAAAAAGTCACTATTTTATTTAAATCACATCATCTTTTTTAAGTCACATTACCTCTTTATTACGTCACTTCAAACTCAACTCATATACAATTCATATTTCATAAAAATTTAAAAAATACACTTATTTAGTTCATTCAAAACCATCTCTTAACTTTATTTTTCTTTTTCTTTTTCTTTTTCTTTTGTTTTATAATTCGAGCTAAAAGCTTGCCAAACGGCAGCATTATTTCTCTCTTTCGCTTCATTGTTTTGTTGTTCGACAAGTTTGAAAACGACGCCGTTTTGCTTGGTTCCATTTTTTTAAAAATAATTTTTAGAAAATTTTATTTTCTTATTTTTTGTATTTTTTTGTTTGTACTGAATTTTTTTAATATTTTAAGATTTTTTTTTTTTACTTTTTAGACGTACCTAACATAATTATATCTAAAAAATAAAAAAATTATGAAAAAAATCTTTTAAAAATTTAATAAATACTAAAAATACAAAAATTATGTACATTTTTTGTATTGTTATGTATTTATTAATTTTTAAAAATATTTTTTCATAAATTTTTTATTTTTTAGATACATCTAAGTAAGGTGAATTTAAAAAAGTAAAACAAAAATTTAAAATGTTAAAAATATTCACTAAAAATAAAAAAATACGAAAACTAAAAAACTTAATTTTTAAAAAACTTAATTCAAAAAACTATTATATGGTAAATCATATTTGGTTGAAAAAATAAAATAGACTACCCTCCTTTTAAATTGGATAATTTAGTGAGAAATGATGAAAAATAGAACTCTTTTCTCATAGTTTATGAATTAAGTGAGAAATGATAAGAAATAGTAAAAAATAAAACAATCTTGTTAAGTCTATTTTATTTATCATTTAAAGTTGTGTGATTCGATGAGAAACAAACTAATTGGTTGTAAAATATTTATAATACTAAGATTGTCCTTAAAATACAAAGAAAAAAAATTATCATGCATATCTCTTTCTCATATGTTTTGCTTTTTTATTCATCCAAATATGGTGGTGAGAAAATACAATCATTTTTTCTTTTCTCATCGAGATAAAAGTTTAAAATTATTTCATTTATTTTCTCATCCTACAGGACTATCCTCTCATATAATTGAATTAGTATTCACATGGGAAGGGGTGAGATTGTGTGTTAGGTAGCCGACAGCCAACACGTAAAAAAGCCACTCAAATCCCTTATGAAAATGAATCCTACTTTGAATCGTTTAAATGCTAGGTCGTTCCCCTCAAGTGACGCGTTACGCCTGCCTCCCGGTGTTTCGAAAAATGAGCAAGGGGCGCCGCATCGACGCCTGGATGCGGTGAAAAATGGGCAAAGGTTTCCGCGTTTTTCTGGACGAGCGCAGGTAAAGAAGCTAGGCCAAGACTATAGGTTTAGGATAGCCACTTGGAACATAGGAACCTTAACTGGTAGAACGATGGAATTGATAGATGTTATGATTAGGAGGAGAGTTAGTATAGCGTGCATACAAGAAACTAAGTGGACGGGAGAGAAAGCTAGGGAAATTGAGGATACTGGTTTTAAACTTTATTATAGTGGTAAGGATAGACGCAGGAATGAGGTAGAAATCATAATTGCCAAGGGTCTTGTGGAAAGTGTGGTGGCGGTCACTAGAAAAAGATATAGGATTATGCTAGTTAAACTAGTTATTTGAGGGAATATAGTGAACATTATTAGCGCTTACGCCCCTCAAGTAGGGTTAGATGATCAGACTAAGAGAGATTTGACCTTGAATTTTGGGATTTGACCTTAAAGATAAATGCCAAACAAATATTTTTGAATTTTTAAAAATTATTTCTACCTACTAAAAATAAAATTATGTAAAATTGATAAATCTTTTAGACAATTATTTATTTTTTTTACTAAATTTATTTTTATTATATGTTTGGATGATGATCATGTAAAATTAATTTTAAAAAATTAATCATGTAATTTTTATTAATTTAACATAATTTTGTCATTGGTGGATAAAAATAATTTTTAAAAAATTAAAATATTTTTTTGACATTTATTTTTGTCAAATTAGTTTATATTTTATCAAATTGATGATTTTACCCTTAAAAAATCCAATAATATTTTCAATTGTCCTTATTTGGAACAAGATTCAAAATTCAGGGTCAAATGTGTCATAATTGAAAAGTCAGGGACTAAAGTGACACAAATCCCAAACTATAGGGACTATTAGTGTAATTAACCCAATTATAAATTATAAATTATTGATTACAAATTTAAAATTATATATTAAATAAAAATTATAAATTACAAGAGTAAAATAGCTATTTGAACATTTATCATTATCCAGTCCGTCTAACCAAACATTGGATTTACTAAAAATAGTCCAATCCAGACATCTAATCCCATGACTAAACAAACATAAGATACAAATCCAATCTAATTAAATAATCCCGGGACAATGTATCCCAGGACTAATAGTCCGATGGATTACAATCCTACTTATCCAGTCCGTCCAAACAAATGCACCCCAGGAGTATTGTGTATATTAGATGATTGTTTAAATTAAATAATTGCAAAAATCTAAAGATTGGATTATCTCGTGTTCAAATATGAATTTGTTCATCATATTTAGGTTTATTGGACTCATCATGAATTCTATTTCGATAATTTAAACTATTTATTTTATAAAGACTTTTGTGTATATTATTCATAAAAGTCGATCTCGTAATCATAATCATGTTATTTTATTGAGTTTATTTACACACAAAAAAATATATATTTATTTTTAAAAACACACTTATCATTTATTTTTTCAAAGACAAGTACGAAAAAATAAAAAATATTATGATAATCGAATTAACCTAATTTTTTGCAATACTGATATACACAAAGGGCCGTATAAATAAACAATTTAAATTATCGAGATAAAACTTGAAGAGCCCACAAGCTCAAATATGACAATCAAATTCGAATTTAAATTGAAAGAAACCCAAACTTTTTTCAAAAAAACTTGTGAGATTTTGTAGGTAATGAAATCATTAAATCATTCATGATTGATTTACTAAAAACTAATTTAAGATCAATTTATTATGTAAATAAATACATTTTAAACTCATTAATTTTTTAAGTTGGGTTCCAACTTAGCTCAATAATTGTAATGTATTTTAAACTTTAAAATTAAATAAAAATAATAATCTATTCCAATTTAATTTGAGATCATCTTCAATCAAAACACATTTGAGATAAGCGTGAAATACAAGGAAATCATTTGAAGCATTCTGTTTGGTTTTAGAATTGTCAAAAATAGTTTTTGAGTTTTTAATTAGTAATTTTTTGTTTTTAATAATTTTTTAAATATTTTAATCAATATTTTTTACTTTCTAAGTTCACATAATTTAAATACACTTAAAAATATAAAATTTATGAAAAAAATCTTTAAAAAATTCACTAAATGTTAAAAAATACAAATAAAAAAAATAAAAAAATCAATATATATTTTTTTAATTTTTTTTTCATATTTCTTACATTTTTTAAAAACTTCTTCACAAATATATTGATTAGATGCATCTAAAAAATTATTGACAAAAATATTTTTTAAAAATTCATTAAAAATAAAAAATATAAATTAAAAACTCAAAAAATTATTTTTTAAAACTCAAAATCTTTGAATAGCCCACTATTAGGCTTGTTTATTGCTTAGATGTGTTTGATTTGATGTGATTAAACAATTTTATTTATTTTATTATTTTTCAAATAATAATAATAAAAAAAGGATGCAACAAGAGTTAGGATTGACTATGATTTTTTTTTTTTTTTTAGGATTGACTATTGTTTTTTTTTTAAGAAGATAATAGTTAGTTATATATTAATAATTAAATTAGAAAGCATAATAACATTTTTTACCTAAAATCTCATTCATCTCGGTACTTAAATGCTTTTTTTATGATCATTTGAACAACTACCCAAGGTTTCCCTTGTCCTTGGTAGTTGTTATTATGTTGTTTGTTATTTTGATCTCTAGGTTTAAATTTAGAATAATGCTTGGGACCCCCTTTTGGGGGTCACCCCCTCACCCCTTTGCCATGTGGCAGGGGGTGATTGGAGGAGCAGGAAAAAAAAGAAAAAGAAAAAGAAAAGGTAACCAATGAGAGAGAGAGGGGGTCAAAGGGGGTGGGGGAAAAGGGGGGATGAATCATTACTCTTAAATTTAAAGTTGCTCTTAAAATGTTTACCTTTAGGTCGAAAGTTATTCTTATTGTTGAAACTATTCTCATTATTATTCTCCATCAAATTTATCTTAGGCGTTTCTTTTTTTCATTTTCTAGATTTGATCTATATTTTTCTTCCACCTTAAGTGTATTGATTATTTGAGTTAATGACAAATCTCCTTATTTGTGCCTAAGACATTTACCAAAATCATTCCAAGATGGGGGTTAATTTATCAATGAGGCAAAACACTTCAAATTTCTCATTAAAAGTTGTCTCTTTCTTTTATATTTTTCTAACTAACTCTTAAAATTCATGTATTTGGTCTCCTACAAGTTTGTTATCTTTCATTTTATACCCATTAAAATTAGATACAGTAAACCTATCAATACCAGCATCGACAATTCCATATTCGGTCTCTAAAGTTTTCCATAATTCTTTTGAGTCGAGATAGTTGACTGATACACATCATACAAATAGTCAAACAAAACACTAAGGATTCTATTATAGCAATGAAACTCAATTTGTTAGGGTGACAACTAAGATCTAACAAAAATTTGATCTTCTATGGCAGACATAAGACTTGACACGGTCAACTAATATTTTATTTGTTTTTTCCATATTTCAAAATTGTTATCATTAAATTTTTCAGGTTTCACAGTAACAGTTTCTTTTAAATTAGCCATTTTAAATATTTAAAGAGTAAAAGAGCAAAAAAATATATTAATCTATAACAAATAGCAACCAAACAAATATTAATGATATTATAAATGTAAATTTAATTACCAATAATTTAAGAATAGATATACTAATAAAATATGACAGTATTTGATACAAAACAAATCTTAATGTGATATATGAAACTTATAATATAAATATTCAAATAAACAGTAATGATATGTAACATATGAAATATAATATATTATAAGAAAAATAATTTGTAATCAATATGCTTCTGATTTATCAAAATAGTTTATAACATGAATATTGCAAATTAAATATTACACTATAATATCAACTTTCAAGATTAATCTAAAAGAATCAATATATATATTATGCAAGTCAATGTAATCAAACAATGAACTGATTTCTATAATACAAAACACAATTCGGTGTTTACCGAATTGGTCGAGAAAATCAATTTCAGAAACAGTGTTTTAGGTGTTATAAGGCCTAGTTTGGGAAGACTAAATAAGTGTACTTTTTGACTTTTTTTGTATTATGTGTAAAAAAAGTAGAGAGGAGATGTTGATTGATGTGACCCAAAAAAGATAAAAAGATAAAATAAGTGTACTTTTTTCTTTGTAGCCAAACTTGGCTACGCAATCCCGAAAATAGGGGCATTTGTTGGGCTAAGTGGACACTTATGACTAATTCAAAATTGGAGGGGGGTATGGGGTTGCCTGATTTCGAAGACTTTAACCTCGCCCTTTTGGCCAAACAGGGCTGGAGATTATTGTCTAATCCGGACTCCTATTGGGATCGAATGCACAAGGGACTCATTCTTCCTTCTTACAAGCTACTAAGGGCTCAAATGCATCATGGGCATGAAACAGTCTTTTAAAGGGCCGAGAGTTGATTCAAGTTGGTATTCGATGGCAAGTACACTCTGGACAAAAGATTCGTCTTTGGGAGGACCCGTGGATTCCGTCTATTAAAGGTTTCAAACTTCTTTCAACAAAGCCTCCCACCTGCGATGTAATGATTGTAGCAGACGTAATTGATCAGGTTCATAAGTCTTGGCTTTTAGACCCACTGTTGCACTGTCTTTCCACGGAAGAAGTTGAAACCATCTCAGTTATTCCTATTGCAGCGGAGGGATGGGATGATTCTATCATTTGGCACCCCAACAAGTTCGGCCTCTACTCAGTTAAATCAGGGTATGCTCTAGCCAGATCTCTTACGGACCGATCATCGGACAACTCTCCTTCATCCTCTATATCCCTCGTCCATAATATGTGGAAGATTATTTGGGAATTAGAAACTCCACCCAAAATTCGGCACTTTTGGTGGAAGGCTTGTCATTACCTCCTCCCAACCAAAGCTGGTCTTTTCAGGCGCAAATGTGGCACTTCGGCGGTCTGCCCAATCTGCCTTTCTGCTACTGAAACAGTGGAACACCTGCTATTTGACTGCTCTTGGTCTAAAGCTGTGTGGTTCGGAAGCTCACTTAACCTCAGAATAGCCCTTGGCTCCATCCCAAATGTGTCTCAATGGACAAGTGATATCATTAGCCAAGCCCTCTCCACTTCTGATGCTAAGACCTCTCTCAGCAAAATTGCCATTGTGGGTTGGTTCATATGGAAATCGAGGAACGAGTTCGTCTTCAACAATATCCCAGTGGATCCTTTGGCAACACTCCATAGAATTGCTCAATCTTGGATTGAAAAGGAAGACTTCTTAAGCACTATCTCCAATCAAGAACATCGGACTGCTTCTGTGTTCTCTACCCCTGTTTCAGGTTGGATACCAATCAACTCTGGTTACTTCAAGATCAATTGTGATGCTTCTTTCTGCCAGCGGGACTCCATGGCTGCCATTGCAGCAGTTATTCGAGATTCCAATGGCCAACTAATTGATGGTAACGCCAGGACTGTTCCGGCCTCTTCAGCCTCCCAAGCTAAGGCTTTTGCTGTCCGCATGGTTAGGGCCTATAACTTGTCTTTTATGGAGATTGAAAGTGACAACCAACTGGTTATCAAACTGTATGTCTCAGAGCAGGTCCCTCCCTGGGAGTTGAGTGCTATTATTCTGGATATTCGCTCTTTCGCCTCAGCCTATTATCTTTCCTTTTCATGGACTCCCAGATCCAATAACCGTGTAGCAAATTGGGTGGCCAAAACCCAAGCCTCTCAGGGTCTACTTGTGTCTTGGGCTATGCTCCCACCTGTTAGTCTTTTAGCTTTATTATCTGCTGATGTATCCTCCACTGCTGTAACCTCTGTTGTTGGTTAATCCATGTGTTAGTGCTTTTCGGTTCAAAAAAAAGATTTGACCAAGAAAATAAAATTCAGAAAAAAGTTTAATAGTATCTGTTCAAGACCAACAAATCAAATTATAAAATATGGATAATGAAAAGATTTAATAGTTTTTAGATTAACAACTTTAGATTGTTATCAAAATTGAAAAATAAAATCTCTAAAACAGTTTTACAAAATAATGATATTAAACAAATTAGATCCTAAAAATAAGTTTTATACAATTTGATATAAAATTATATATATATATATATATAACACAAAATACTAGAGAAAAAGAAGAAGATGGTTCAGAAAGTAACCCGTGTAATTGTGATAGACAAGCCAAAGACGCTGTAACGATCACAAACAATTCCAACATACAACTCAAAAACTCACAGGGATATGACACAATGCACAATTTTTTTTTATCAATGCACAGTTTTTTGGATCAACACAGTTACATCAGATGAATTCGCTAAGTTTGTATTAGTTGTCCAGAAATACAGAATATAGAAAATACAACAAAGAAGAGGAAGAGAAAGCAAATCATAATACGTTGTTATTTTTTTCCCGAATTAAAATCTTGTATATAAAGACTCCATGATGTCTATTAAGAATATACATGCTCATTGTTTTTGAATTCAAACACCATTTGAATTAGAAATAAATATAACTGTTTGAAAAAAATAAAAAATAAATAAATATAAGCAAAAAATAAATACAAATAAAATTTTGAATTTTCTTCAGAAAACTCCAACATTTCCTTGGTAGTTGCTCATTTTAAAAAATAAAATAAATAAATAAATCTTTACATAGGTCAGTTTCACTATGTGTTTGGGTATATTTTCAAACTATAATTTCACCTAAACATTCTAATGCTATGTTTGGATACATAATTCAAATTATATTTCTACAGCAAAAAGAAAACTTTGCAGAAAATTCTATGTCAGGCAGGAATTTTTTTTTTTGAAATTTGGCTTAATCGGTTTGGCCGGTTGACCGGCCAGTCAACTGGAACATGGCAATTTTTTTTAATAATATTTTTAATAAAGTAATATTTTTTAAAATTTTTTTATAAGTTTTTAATAGATTTTTGAGTTGTGTATTTGATTATGAGTTGTAAGTTTTTGTATCAAATATCATATGTCACATAAAAAATTTCTCACTCAATTTAAAATTTAATTTTCTATACTCAAATCATAATTTCAAAACTCACAAATTCAAAATATAACTTTATTCTCATATTATATTTAAAAAACTCTACCGATTACCACTTCAATTTTTTGATAGACAGACAATTGATTTGGAGATGGAGAAAATTAATCTGCTCAATAAAGGGCTGCTTCATAGAATTTGATCTTTTGAATCAAAACTTTTGGAGAGAGAAATAATGAAGCGAGGAAAAGAATGTTACATAGATAGAAAAATGATACAAATCACTAATTAGTGATTGCATTAGGGATGTAGCAGTGGGTCACGTGTGTTTTGTATCTTAGTTTTTTTTTTTTTTTTTCACTTGCCACATTATTAGTGGTGGTATTAATGGTAGAAATTTAGTGGTATGTAACATTGTTGTACATAGATATGGGTTTATTTTAGTAATATTGTTAAAAGTTAATTTTTTAATTTTTTTAAATCACATTATCTTTTTATTTTTTTATATATCTTTTTTAAAAAGTTCAAAAAAAGACTAAAGTTAGCTTTTAGCTTGTTTCTCAAAATAGGCCA
This sequence comes from Camellia sinensis, assembly GCF_055761805.1. Lineage (NCBI taxonomy): Eukaryota > Viridiplantae > Streptophyta > Magnoliopsida > Ericales > Theaceae > Camellia > Camellia sinensis. Next base: position 95,841,342 of record NC_138966.1, on the reverse strand, counting down.
TAATATATATATAAACATATAATGGAAGGAACTTGAAATTTTTGAAACTATGTGGATGTTTAGGAAGTGAGTTTTTTTGTATTTTTTGAATTGTAGGATATTATTGAAGAATTTTTTTTTTTGTGTTTAAGAAAATAATTAGATTTTTTTGTGGTTAGATGTGATATTTATAAGAAAAAAGTGAAATGATGTTTATAAAATATTTATTAAAAAAATCCAGAAACTAAGTTCCAAACACCCTCTATGTCGTCAGTCGCCCGTTGCCGTTCATCTTCGGTCATCAGTCATCGTTTCCAGTTCCCTCTCTAAATTCAAACTCAATTGGATGTGTGAAATACAGAAAAATACATTAAAAAAAAAAAAAAAAGCAAGAAGAGAAAATAAAACTCAAAACAAATCACCTAGCTTGTTTCTACTTTTTAAAAATATTTTTTAAAAAATTTTACTTTTTTATTTTTCGTGTTTTTTTGTTTTTATTGAATTTTTTTAATATTTTAAGCAAATTTTTTACTTTTTAGACACGCCTAATATAAATACACTTAAAAAGTAAAAAAAATTATAAAAAAAATCTTTTAAAAATTTACTAAATACCAAAAATACAAGAATTCAGTACATTTTTTATATTTTTATGTATTTATTAATTTTTTAAAATATTTTTTCATAATTTTTTTTTATTTTTTAGATACATTTAAGTAAGGTACATTTAAAAAGGTAAAAGAAATATTTAAAATTTAAAAAATATTCACTAAAAATAAAAAATACGAAAATTAAAAAAGTCAATTTAAAAAAAACTTAGGCCTCGTTTGGAAACAGGCTATTTTATTAGTAACTTTTTGATTTTTTGGCTAAAATGTAAAGAAAAAAAAACTTTGTTTGGGATAAATTTTTTGGTTTTTTACGAAAATATGTGAAATAAAATAAGATTAATAATGAGAAGGGGATAAAATGACCGAAATGGCCTTATAGCATGTCAGCGTACCTGTGGATGTGTCAGTGACCTCTGCAAAGTGTTGGATGTGAATTTGCTTTCTTTGGACAACGCATATGTAGGGTTGTGTGCTGTAAGCCTGTAATGTTAGTAATACAATGCATTTCGCCAAAGAGGAACGGTCAAACTTTAGTTATTTGCCTGAATTGTACACGTGTCACCTAATATTCTGTAAATAATATTTACGTTCACATACATAACCATTTCATGTCTATGGGATATGGATTGTCCTTTGTGTATTATAATAATTTGTTATAAAACATTACATTTTACGTTAAAAATAAAAAAATGTTTAATTTTTTTTATAAAAAATCCAACAAATTATGGGAGTGTTTGGGAACTTGGCTTTTCAATTTTTTTTATTTTTTTATTTTTCCAGTACAACAAAAATGTCTTTCAAAACCCCAAAAAACGAATCCCTCACAAAATATCATATCAAATCCCATACTATTTCAATTTTTTTGTCACAAATATCACATCCGATCACAAAAAAAATCCAACTATCTTCCCAAACACAAAGGGTCTGTTTCGTGTACCGTTTTGTAACACATACGTTTTCAATTTTCTAATTATATTTACAAAATTTAAACAACTCAAATATAAACTTGTTTGGTAAATTTCAATTACATAAATTAGTGGTCTCTGTTTATAAATTTAACCACAAAATGTAAACTTCACAAAATCGCGTATCCGTATTGAGTTTTGAATTTTTCTTTTTTTTACCACCCAACACTAGCCACCACCCGCGACCATTTTCCACCACCGTCTTCTGCCACCACCACCCAACCCCCACCACCGTCTTCTGCCACCACCACTCACCACCCACCCGCCACCACCACTCACCACCCTTCTAGCCGCCACCACCACCCACCTGCTACCACCGTCCACCACCTGCCACCACCACCCACCTGCCACCCCCTAGCCACCACCACCCACCCTTCGCCACCACCAACACCCATCTGCCACCAACCCGCCACCATCTGCCACTACCGTCCACCGCCCGCCAACGTCACTACCATCTACCGCCCGCCACCACCGCCACCACCACCACCACCCACCACCACCCACTTGCTACCACCCACCACCTTCCAGCACCACCCACCACCACCACCATCACCTACTACCCACGTACCACCCATCTGCCAGCAGTACCCACCACCACCACCACCACCCACCACCACCCACTTGCTACCACCCACCACCTTCCACCACCACCCACCACCACCACCATCACCCACTATCCACGTACCACCCATCTGCCAGCAGTACCCACCACCACCACCATCGCCCACTACCCACGTACCACCCATCTGCCACCAGTACCCACCACCACCACCCACCACCCGCCATCGTCACCCACCTACCCATCCACCCGCCACCACTCGCCACCACCTGCCACCGTCACCAACCCACCCAGCATAATTGAAATTGTAAACACATAAAAATCAACATTACCTTGAACAGATTAAAAATCTTTTGCTGAAGTACAACCACTACCACCACCACCACCACCACCTACCGCCAGCACCACCCACTCGCTACCATCCACTACCGTCACCCACTCGCCCACCACCACCACCACCCGCCACCACCCACCATGTACCCGCCACCGCCACTACAACCACCACCACCACCACCACCACCCACTCGCTACCACCCACAGCCAGCCACCGTCACCCAACCACCCACCACCAGCACCCACCACCACCTGTTACCCACCACCCACCGTAAACAGACATCCATTCCGTTTTCAGTTTATATTTAAAAAAAATTAACAAACTGTAATAAAAATTTGTTTGATAATTTTTTTGGTTGAAAATGAGTTTAAAATTTTGACAAAAAACCTAAATCAAAAAAATGAGGAAACGTTTTCATTTTTCAATTAATTTTTTTTATCAAATATAATTTATTTTTAAAATTTGTTTTCAAGTAATGTTTTTCTCAAATAAATTTATTTTCAATTTTTTTCCAATTAAATTTTTTTTTTCCAATTAACCTTTCGATCAAATATTTTTTTTGCCAACTAGTATTTTTAAATTATTTTTTTAATAATTTCCATTTCTTTTTCAAAGTTTTCCGAATTAGGTTTTTACCCAATTATTTTTGTCCAATTAAATTTTTCATTCAATTATTTTTTTAATTAAATTTTGGTCAATTATAATGTGTGTGATCCCATTGTCATAAATAACGAAAATAAATATAAAAAATATTTGAAAAAAATTAAGCAACCTAATTGCTAACCAATTATAATTGATTGCTATGAAAATATAAAAATATAACCAACCTAATCGTAAACGTTACCAAAAATATAAAATGATAAACATGACCCAATAAACCAAAAAAAATTAAGTAATAATCAAACCGTAATTGGTAAGCATCCTGAAATCATAAGCAACCTAAAATCATAACGAAGTCAGTATTCGATAGTTGTACAAAAACAGTGACATACATGGTCATACATAATTGCTAACCAATTATGTACGTAAATAAATGTCTCCAATTAATTTCAACACAACATAGTGATGACATGCATCACATAACATGTCCACCTAACTAGCATTTCGCCAAATTGCAACCAACTCTGCCCTGATACGCGCCCGCAACTGCGCCATCTCAACATCATCATCTCCAGGCATCATCGCATCGTCAAGGGCAGCCAAATCGTCGCGGTCACGCATGTCCGGATATCGATACTCGGCCGCATTGCTAACAGCAACAATAATCTTATCGTCCACACTATTTCTGCGTATGAAATTATGCAAAGCCATGGACATTGCAACCAATGGCACCTGCACTTTACGAAAATCAAATCGAGGCATGTCTTTTAGAAATCTCCACCTCATCTTCCATGCGCCAAATGTACGCTCAATCACACTTCGCAAAGATGAGTGAGCGCGGTTGAACTATTCATCACGGTTCTGTGGATTGTGCCTTTGAAATTCCGGTTGGTGGTATCTGTTGCCTTTGTATGGTGCCAGAAAGCCCTTCTTATTGCTGTATCCACTATCCACAAGGTAATAGCGACCTGTGAAAGTGCACATGTAAATGACATAATACTCGTCATCAATGTTCACATGAAAGGGCACTTCTTCCGTACATTTTTCTTTTATTTCCCCATAACCAACAATAAGAACATAACAATACTAGTTTATCATGGACATTGTAAAAACTGTCATATATAAATTACCACATGGTCAGTGGTTCATCAAATTTTGTTTTTCATTACAATGGTAACATAAATCAAATTTATAATGGAAATACAGTGATAGAAAATAAATTGATACATTTTGACATATATATTACTGAGGTTAATTATATTTGCATTTAATGATAGAGATTACCTTTATGTTGAGCTTGTTCGATACATATTTTCTTGTTTTGCAAAAAAAATTCCCGGTCATGCATTGAATTCTAAATATATCTTTACATCGTTATTTACATACAGATGTTTACCAAAAAAGAACTATGCTACAACAATTGTATTGTGGATTCAGATGTACGTACCATCAATTGCAGTTGGAAAATTGTATTGTGGATCCTCCGTTACGTTGCTTAAAACCCGGCTGTCGTGCATGCTGCCCTCCCACCCGCACGACACAAACACAAAGCACATATTGAAATCACATACCGCCAAAATATTCTGGGTGTGACAACCCTTTCGGCTAAAATATAGGGCTGCTTCTGACTCCTTTATGCATGCCGGTACATGTGTCCCATCCAATGCACCTAAGCAATCCTATATATGAATCGAAAAAATTGCAATTACCAAAAAAATTACCGACCATGTTTTTTCAAATAATTTTGAATAACATCACAAATCTTTTCCCACACCTTGAATGGCAAATATTTTCGTTGAGATTGCAAAATAGGATCCCTGTGCGTCTGGAAATTAGCAGGGGGCCTGCAGTGAACGACCGTGAATTTTTTCATTGCTTTCAAGACGGTATGAAAATGCCGTGAAATAGTTTCACCGGAATGTTGGAAGCGTTCTTGTAACTCCCGGTTTGGCAAGTTTTTTAGCACATGAATAAATATTGCAACACTCTCCTCGACTTCCAAGCCGTGCGGCCGCTCCGGTACACGCAACCCAAAGTCATTTACCAACGTCGTACATAAACGAAGGAACACCTGTTTGGGCATGCACAATTCGTACCGGAAGCGGCCACTGTGACCCTCGTATAATTCCGTAATCCAGGCCCTCCCCGACAATATGGAAGTATGGCATGGAACTTTAAGAACGTACGCCTTGTAGTAATCAGTTGCAATTCTGTAGGCTTCAACGTAATTTAAATTCATCTGCTCATGCCACTGTCTCGCGAGAGCTGCGACCCCTTCTAACATTTCATCCATCCGTGTGGAGTCGTCATCGTCATCGTCATTGTTCATACCTACAACGTACAAGCATAAAACATTATCAACAACTGCCTAAATGAAGAAGTATCAAGCACATGTGTTTTACCATGAAAGTTTAAAAAAAGAAAAATGTTTTATAGCAAAAGGAAGTAACTAGTGTATATCTATGTTCAAACCCCTACAATGCATGGCATAAAGAACAAGTTGAAAAAAGTATATATTTCAGTTAACTTTTCTAAAATTAAAGGCATATGCAATACTTTGTAATTTAAAATTGAAAGGAACATGAGATTTTCATAATTCACATCATGTGAGTGGTTCATCATTTGTAATAAAAATTATTATTTTTCAGTGTTGCAACACACATGTTCCAACCTATACAAACAATTCGGTCAGTTTATATAAACAATTCGGGCAACACACATGTTCCACCCTATATAAACAATTCGTGGAAAACCAATGGCACCTGGGCAATACATAAACAATTCAGAAAATTAAACACTTCCCTGTAGCCATTATAGCATAACCAAACAAAATATAAAATATAAAATAGAAGGTCCAAGGTTTAATCCAACCCTGCAGCCATTATAGCATAACAAAACATAAAATACCACAAACATATCCCCATTTTAATTCTTAAGGTTCCCCATGCCCAAACCATCTTCAAACCACAATTCAACTAAAATTAAACACAACAAACGAAAAAAAAACAGGTCAGAATTCAACTGAAATTATAAATCAAAGTCCTTCATTTAGCAGATTTAAAATCGAACTCCTTCATTTCGCAGCAAACTCGCAAGAGTGACACCCCCAATCCTATCTTTGTCTTCTTTCTTCGCGCGTAGCCACCCGATTATGCCTCGGTCCGTGGGAATACTCATTACCATTTTCCGATTGTTCGGAACCTCCATAAGCATGACTCCAAAATGGAGAAGTTCATCTTCAGGCTCTAGTCCCTGTATTTCGTACAGCCGTCCAACAGCCTGTCCCATAGTAATACTATGGCCCCCGACGACGTGGTTGACAGTTAATTCCTTGCTATGAGTCTTCACAGAATTTAGCAAGTCGTCCATGCTGCTTGCCAACGCTTCAGCCCCCGTAATGCGCTTGTTTTGCAATGTTTTCCCCGAGGAATGCTTCCGCTTACTTCCACTACCCGTGGCATTGATGTGCGCAGAGTTCATCATGGCTGCCATTTCCGATGCGCGTAGGTCATTGCTGTCACTTGAAAATTCTGGACTGTCCGACTCTCCGTCCAACTCCATTGCGTTACGAGTCTCGCTGGGTGTCCATGCATTTTTTCCCGTAGCCGCAGCGCCAGTGAAGACGCGCTCCATCAAGTCCGGATGGTCCAAGATTTTGGTTATGAACTTGCAACATACATTGTCAATCTGTAAATCAACACAATGTAACTAGCATTAGCCTACTGTCATTGAGTAAAATGCAATGCAACATGGTGCATAAATCAGTAAAGTTTGTTAATGTTATAACAATGGTTGACAGTAATGTGAAGTATGTTGCAATGAACATATTGATAAAAAAAACAAGAATGTTGTCAAGTATGATGATTGCTGCCAATCAAATAAAAGTGAAGAACAACATATATTAAATTATTTTCTACTATGCATTTGGGTATGAGGAAATTTTTGTGCGAAACTTATAACAGTTGACTACTTCATGATATACATATATTGCTCAAAAAGTTGTCATGTTGATATGGGTTATACAAGGAATTTATTTTCTTGCATTTTTCACTACTCTCATATTGAATAAATGCAAGTGAAGTTTCAGTTTTTTTTTTTTTTTTTTTTTTTTTTTTTTTTTTTTTTTTTTCTGCCTCACACTTTCCACCACTTTCATCCTAATCAATCTCAACCCAAGAGAGATAAATAAAAGACTAGATATGTTGGTCAACTGATCTAAAAGAGTAATCTGTGTGGTCACCATCTTAGATGTGTTTGTATAAGTTGTAAGATGCCTGGAATTTTAATGAATTAGAGTGTTTCCCAGTTCAAAAGTAGTAGTTAAATATGTTGCATATATATACACAAAATTTACAGCCAAAACACATACCTCAACTTTCATGGAATCAAAGGTTATGGCAGGCTAGTGTTACCCAATAACAACAATGGAAGTAAGATTATTTATTTATTTATTTATGAAGGACTCAACTGAACAGCTTTTGAAGCTGTATAAGAAATTTTATGTTTGCCAATTGAAGGAATAAACATGTGACAACCAATCGAATAAGTAGTAAGTAATCAAAACCAACCGATATTTCTCACTCGACAAACTGCCCAAAAGTTCAATAGACAAGATGTGTGCCACAAATAAATGGAAAACAAGAACAGGTACATTAGGTCATACTGTTACAAAATTGTGTGCCACAAATAAATGGTTTTTGTTATACAACAAGTCCTTATGTTTTGGGTCTTCAACCTACTTCATATGGAAAGTGAGCTAACACCAATTTATTGATGTTTTCCAACTATTTACAGGTATAAAAATATAACAAAAAAAGAAATTGGTGCATGAGGAATAGCATAAGGAGAATAGCGGCATCAAACCACACCAACAAACCTAGGCCAACTCTTTACAGAATAAAAATCTACACAAGAAATTTCAGTCCAGAATTCTTTATCCAAATTTTATTTCAGATCAAATGAATTTGTCAGGATTCTAGGCCAAGTAATATTTCAGAATTCATTTCAGTCCAGAATTTTAGATTTCATTTGATTGCAGAATTCTTTTTCAGAAACAAGAAATCATTTCAGTCCAACGCTTTCATTCCAGAATTGAAGAATATAAGAATTCTTTTCATTTCATAATTCATTTCAATTATGAATTTCTTCATCTGATTTCAGAATTTCATTAACATTAAAAGAAACATAATTTCATTTCAGAAAATCAGAATTCCAAAATTTTGTGCTGAGACAAGTGGGTACATTACAAATAAAACCTGTTCACCATCCCAAAAATATTTCGTAATCCAAACCACAGCATGCCATGTTAGGTAAAGTTAGAAAATTGAATGTTTTAAACTACACTGGAAAGCATGATACACATACAAAAATTGAGATATTAGTTATGCAATAACGGACACGAAAAAGAAAATATAAACCGTTACCTTTTCCATTTTAGCCCACCAATCAGCCGAAGCATTGAACAGCCCAGTTACTTGGTCAAAGCCAATTCCAGTTGGGCCTTTCCGGCAATCCATTAGCTTACACCACGCACGCCACTCGGTCTTCAACAGATTGTACCTGTTTTTAAGTTGTTTGAGGGAATGCAGCCGCCCAGTTGCTACCTCAAATGTCTTAGACAACGAACGGTACCCGTTTGGAGTGATTGACATGTGTGGCCGGTTTCCTGCTTCAATTTCCTTCACAACCAGTTCCAAGAAAATCCGTGTCGACTCCCCATCCCAAGTTGCTTTATGATAGGGTTGTTGGCGTTTCCCTTTTCCGGAAGGGGTACGAGGCGTAGATCGATGTGACGCCATGCGACTAACAATAGCGTGACACGGGAACCAACATAAAAATATGTATACACTAACAATTGTGCGTATTACCAATATGAGGAACACAATTTTATGTCAGAAATGTGGTATTAGACAGAAAATATAGCCCAATAGATTCATTTAAAGACATTACTACTTGAAACAAAAACAAACAGTAGCGGAATTAGATGGAAAATACATGTTTACGAACAAAACAGACATTCATAATTTTTTTTCAGCCACAAACCATAATGCGCTTAACAAAATTAGGGTACGGTTGCTACCATGATTACATATCTCACATCCGAAACAGCAAAATAATGACGACGATGCAAAGGACACATGTCATTACTGTAAGTACACGCAAAGTTTGTTCAATGTCACGGAAACGACCCTCAAAACGAGTGACATTCTGTGTGTCATTCTCAGCTGCCCTTTGGCGCCCAAATTCGTCACACCACCCAATCCAACTGACACATGGCTGAGGTTAAAAAAAAAAATTAGTAACGGTTTAAGAAGGAAATGTAAAAGGAAACGTGCTTGTACTCACCACTCCACGAGGGCATTGGTAGTACGCACGACCAGGGTTTCTTGCAGAACGGGAAATCTTTACAACACAGTGCCCGTACCCACATGCACACATACGGGCTGGTTCTGCTGATGTGGCAGTTGACATAAATGAGGCCATGGTTTCTTTCGTGACTTTTTTCGGGACATGACAAGCACAACAAGAGTAGGTCAATGGGTGTGACACTTTTGTTAAGGACATAAATTTGTTATACGAAAATGGGTAACAAAATGGACCAACCCCCCCCCCACATCACATTTAAATCCCGGAATACCAATGGTCACCCATTCTTTTAACCAAATATGTATATATTAATAAATAAAAAAATCAACTTGAAAAGGATAATATACCAAACTGTCCAGGATATTACCAAAAGTGGTTGATCACTCAAACATCATGCAAGGCAATAAATCCATGTTATGCAGTCAAGGGAAGGCTAAAACGCAATGTGTTTGGCTAGTACATCTAAAGTAAAATAGTGCTACAATTTCTCAGAAAATATGTTTGGCTACTACATCTAAAATTTTGAACTCACTATCTCCTAATTTACCTTAATCAAAAGATTCATTAAAAAGTTATTAATATTAGGATTCCGACATCACAAAAAACATTTTAATCCTTACCATATATAAATAATGTATCCCTATTTTTCAGGAAATCCTAAAGACCACAAAAATTTTAAAATAAAGTTTGTGCATATGAGAGCACATGGATCTGATATCCATGGTTTCTGAAAGACAAATTAGATTGGTTGTCATGGTGTGATCCATCACACAAAATTATACCATTCCAATCTCATTCCATAATCCTATACTGTGCACATGAGTCAATTCTTGCTTGAAGATCAAGTATTTAGAAACTATTAATCCATTGGAAGCAATGAAACTATGGTTGGTGATTTAAGAACTATCAGATTTACTTCATTACATGCTCTCATCATGAATCACAATGCTAAAAAACTTTAGGCCTCGAGGCCTAAGCCACTGAAGCAGTGGCTGTAAGCCCCGATTTGAAAGAGGCCCCATACTTTCTTTCTCAAATAGAAAAGAGTAAAGCTATGCAACCTTAGCAGAAGACCCAACACTTAACAAAGAGCAAATTAAAAAATAAATTTAAAAGTAATTGGTTTGTTCAATCATGAAAATCAACTATGGCATAGATACAAAAAGAAAGTTTACAGGTGCAAGTGGTGAGACAAATTGAAAACGGAAAAAGAAAGTGGTGAGACATTTTTTTTTAGGGGAGACAAACAAAGAGCAAACGAAAAGGAAATTTTTTTTAGAAGACAAATTGAAAATAGCAAGTGGTGAGACATACACACACACACACAGACACAGAGACACACACAAACACACACACACACATACACAGAGACACACAGAGAGACAGAGTTCATCCATATACAAAAAAACAGAGCATACAAGTCATGGTTATCAGATCCACACATCCCCTCCACCAAAAACCCGGTAATTTGTAAAGTGGTGTCAGTAGTTCAAAGGAAGCCCTAAAACCCCAAACATGGTAGTGTGTAGGGTAATTCCTAAAAAAATTGCCCAAATCTGAATTCTACCGACAGATTGAAATATGGAAGTGGTCAGACAAAGCGCGAGACACATACACACAGACACAGTGCGACAGAGAGAGAGAGAGACAGAGTTCATACTTATATCACAAACAGACCATACGAGTCATGGTTACATTCCGAAACAGAAACAAGAGATGCTGAAGAGAGAGAGAGAGAGAGAGAGAGAGAGAGAGAGAGAGAGAGAGAGAGAGAATAAGAGCATACCTGCGGCTGGAGGAATCGTCAGGGGATGGTCTGCTTCTCCGTCGGCCTTCGCAGACTCTCGTCGTCGCTTCGTTTTTCTTTCTCTTCAGATCAGAGCTTCTACTATCTTCTGGCGTTGAACGAAGAACCCTCTTCATGTTGATGTAGCTGAATAGCTGAAGGTAGTACACCCTCTCTGATAATAGCTCTGAAACGATTCGTAGCTCTGAAATGATTCCCATCAGTGTTTGACATAAAGGGAGGGTGAAAACGGAATAACGAAAATCAATGAGGGGCAAAACGGTCTTTTTACACCGCATCTGCCACCTATCACGTGAAGCTACTGTACATAGGCGTGTAGGGTGAAATTTATAGACTTTTTGACTTTTTTAGTAACTTTTTGGCTTTTTGGCTAAAAATGTAAGTTGCCAAACGAGGCTTTAATCCAAAAAAATCAAACTAAACACACTGAATATTATTTTGAGGACACTAATTGAGCCACTGCAAATGATTTGAACTCCATATAACCCAATCACAAATAACCATTCTAGAGAAAATATAAGAGAAGTTTTATATACGTTTTGGCAACCTACAAAAAAAAAAAAAAAAAAAAAAAAAAAAAGCTGCATTTTGTCATTTGCTCAAAAACGCCAAGCTTGGCCAAAACGCTGAAAATCTCATTTGGAAAGAACTAAAAAAGAAACACTCAAATTTATCAAATTATTCTTTGAAATATTTTAATTAATTAATTTAAAAATAAAAAGTAAAGATATTTTGATCATTTTGACGTAATGTGACACTTTTAAAAAATATTAAATAAAAAAAAAGTCAATTTTTTACCAACTTTCTAAATCATTTCTAAAAAAACTAAAAAACTTGGTAAAAAATCAAAAGTTAACTTTTTATCAACTTCTCAAAATACGTCGTCTAGTCCTAGATTAATACACTTAGAAAATTCGGAGTGAGTGATTATATAATGGAGATTAATTTATTTAATATGAAATTCATGTATAGATTAAATTTAAACGGAATAATTTTTAAGTTGACAAGGATAGGTTCCTAGTACTATTATTACTGTTTATATACGGTAATTGTAAAAAATCCCAGGGATGTTAGTGCAATTATCTAAAAATATACGTAAAAAGGATAATTTGGTCGCAGAATCTTTTAGACGCAGTCCAAACACAGCCTCCCATCCTAAGAGAGTGAAGCCATGAGCTTGCAATGTTGCTTGGGATTGGGAGGGACGACCTTCCACACCCTCAAACTCGCAGCAATTCCATCATCTTACTCTTCCATTTTCAGACCCCTCTCCAAAACCCTAACCCTAGACCTCCTTCTCCATCCCCACCATTCTCCCCGAAGGCCCTCACTTCCACTTTTCGCCAGAGCTCTCTCAGCCCCAGCCATCCAAACCACAATTCCCGAAGATAAAGGTCATTCAAAACCCTAATTCAGTTTTGGTCATTGGTGGAAGTCAAATTGTATTATTGTTTCAATTTTGTTGTTTTTATTCGTTGTTTGTGTTTTGAATTTGTTGTTGTTGTTTTTGTTATATGGGTTTCAGTTGTGAAACCTCAATGGAAAGCGTCCATAGATTTCAAGTGGATTCGGGACAATAGAGTCGATGTTGCTGCCAACATTAGGAACCGACATTCCAATGCTGACTTGGAACTGGTTCTTCAACTGTATGAGAGATTGTTAAATGTTCAGAAGGTTAGGGTTTTATTACATCTCCATTGTTTTCAGGGGTATTTTAATTGTTGGGCAATCTGTTTTGTTGATTGTTGAGTGTATCATTGTTTGGATTTCTTTTATTGTCAAGGACATTGCAATAAGGACAAAACTATTGAAAATTTGAAATGAAGTGATAACTAAAACCTTGCCAGAAAGTCTTAGTTTTACCATCATATGATAACTTTCGATTGAAACGGGAAACAACTTTTTAGACTCTGCAAAGTTAAGAAAAGCCTCAATTAACCACCGTGGTTTAATGTCAAAATTGTCACTAAATCAATTGGAAGAGCATTGTGATAAAATTAAGCTTTCTTCTTTGTGTGAGTTTGAGAAGACTTGTTGAAGATGCTTTTCAATGTACTTACATGACGAGTTGTGTGTATTGTGGAGATGTTTTGTTTTCACGTGATATAAGAGTATAGAGAGTTCTATACCAGTTGCATGCTAACCTATGCAAGTCTAAAATTTATCTTGTTAATGAGCCATACTCATAAGAATGTGCAAAAATTTCTTAAATTTGTGCATCAGTGGCTGACGCAGTTTTGAGACTTCGAGCCTTACACCTTGTGAGAATTTCTCCTTTTTTAACCCTACAATTGTTTGATGCATTTTCAAGAAGCTTTGGCCTAAGTTGAGTCAGCGAGTCTTGAAATTGTATTTGAGTCCACTACCTCGAGGCCTAGACTAAAAGGGATGGATTTCAGACAAATTTCTGTTGAGGAGGAGTTGTGGTTAGAACACCCTTTCTTGGAGGAGGAGATGATTGGGGCTTTAAAGTCTCTTTATGGGGTTAAGGTGCTAGGTTCGGTTGGGATGACTGCTCTCTTCCAACAGTGCTGGGGGTTGTTAGGGAGGACGTCATGGGTGTGTTTTCGTCATTTCATGAGTCATATGATGCTTTGAGAGGAGCTTGAATGCTTCGTTCGTGGATTTAATTCCTAAGAAATGGGGTGGATATGAGGGATTTTTGGCCTATTAGTCTTATTGGCGAAGTTGCTTGCTTTGAGATTGAAGGAATTTTTTCCAAAGGTGGTCTTGGAGTTCTAGAATGTATATGTAGGGTAGCCAAATTTTTATATGTGGTGTATCCTTTCCTACTTCAAAGTTCATCTTGATCCCCTTAATGATTTTTGTATACGGGTGGCTCCCTTTAGTGCTTTATTTATTTATTTTTTAATTATTATTTTTTAAATAAATAATTTTTTACTTATCACAAAAAAGAAGATGCACAAAATAAAACTAATGTCTGATCAATGAAAAAAACAGTTTGCTCCTCTGTGTGTGTGTGTGTGTGGCTGTGGTAGCCTTAAATCATGTCTAAACCTTACAAATGTATGTGGCCTTTTCAGTTTCAAAGAGAAAACCTATTAAAAGAAGTTTTATACCTGGTGATATTCTTTTGTTGAAATCATGTTGGTTTATGGTACAATTTTTGTTTGTTGGTCTAAAACTAGGAAGCACGGATACGGATACGGATATGGATATGAGATACGGGTACGATACGATACGGCTACGGTGATACGGAAAAATGTGAAAAACTAAGATACGGATACGGCTGGGATACGTTCGTAAAAAATATTTTTTTTTATAATTTTTAGTAATATAGTATGTATACAAATAAAACCTAAAGCAAAAGACAACTTGATAAAAAAGAAAGATTCTTATAAAGTTAAGAGTCTTCGAGATGAATAGCTTCAACTTGTTGCCCATACCTGAACTCATTTTCTAAAATTTATAAATTTGGTAAAGAAATAAAATAAAACATTATTGTAGTTATCTTTTGGCATGAACATCCAAAAAAAATTCAGCAATTCAATTAAATTTCAACAATTCCAACAATATAGTATCATCACGCATAACAACCATAATGGAATTCAAATTAAGGGGGGAAAAAAAAAAAACCTCACAGTAGCTCAGCGTAGTTGCAAAAAAAAGAAGGAAAAAACAAAAAAGAAATTCAAAGGGGCTAGTGTTAGTACAGCGAGAGAGAGAGAGAGAGAGAGAGAGAGAGAGAGAGGGGAACCTTGATCGACGACAAGGACAAGGACGGCGACTTGCTGTTGTACGCAATTCAGAGACGACGACTCTCTTTGCTGCTGTTTGACGACTCTCTTCCTACTGTTCGATGACTCCTCTAGGTAGGGTTTGTTTGATTTTTTTTTGTTTTATTTTAGATATAGTTTTGTTATTTTACATTTTGACCCCAATTATAAGTTTTGAAATTATTTTTTTTGCCCCGTCGTATTCCGAAAGCATCCCAAGCGTATCCTTGAAGTATCCTCGCGTATCCCAAACGTATCCGAAAATAAAAAAAATAAAAAAAATGGGATACTTCTTTCTGATACGTATCCCGCCGTATCGGACGCGTATTCGTATCAGATACGCGTACGGGGGCCATTTCGGAGTATCTGTGCTTCCTAGGTCTAAAATGCTGCTTGCACACTGCACAACATCAGCAAAACAGACTGGTTTATTCTCAATTGTAGCTAATTGTCACTCACAGATAGCAGGAAGTTGAAAGGCTTCGTGCTGAAAGAAATGTGGTTGCGAACAAGATGAAAGGAAAACTGGAACCCTCTGAGCGTCAAAAGCTAATAGAAGAAGGTATAGCTTTTGAAGTTGACATCATTCTTTCAACCATTTGGTTTAGATCGTCTTATTCAGTCCTCTGATAAACTTTTTCAGGAAAGAGTCTAAAGGAAGGACTTATTACTCTGGAGGAAGACTTGGTTAAACTTACAGATGAGCTTCAGCAGGAAGCACAACGTATACCAAATATGACCCATCCAGATGTTCCAGTGGGAGGGGAAGATTGTTCTGTATTGAGAAAAATGGTATTTCTCTCCCCCAACCCCTAAATGATGATTGTCTTCTTGTGAATTTTTTTTTCCTCTTTTCATGTTGGATTTTTGTAGGTTGGGAGTCCTCGGGAGTTTGGCTTCCATATTAAAGATCACTTTCAACTTGGGAAAGACCTAGATCTCATTGATTTTGATGCTGCTGCAGAGGTATTTCTTCTGTTCAACTAAGGTATTCAACAACCTTAGCTTGTCAGTATAGAGGCTTGAGAGTTGTTATGCAGTGCATGTTTAATGTGAATTAGCATTTTATATCTGCTAGTTTGGTAATAGTGTTGTTCTATCCAAATGATGTGAAATATTCCAGGCTAATAGTGTTGTTCTATCCAAATGATATGAAATGTTCCTGTGGTAAATATTTCCAAGATTAAGGCCTCGTTTGGGAACCCTCACTTTTAGCTAAAAAGTCAAAAAGTTACTAAATTAGCCAAAAAGCTAACAACCCATACCAAAAAGTCAAAGATTCTCTTTTCTCTCTACTTTTTGCACATTTTTTCGTAAAAAGCCAAAAAGTTATCCCAAACATACTAGTTTTTTTTAGCACATATTTTAGCCAAATAGTAAAAAAGATACTAAATTAGCTTGTTCCCAAACGAGGCCTAAGTCGAATGGAGAGGAAAGAATATCAACTTGAATGCGACCACAACAAGGTGTCTCGTTGCTGTTCAATTAGATAGTCAACTTCTATGTCCACCATACCTGTAAAAGAGTACACAGAAGCTCACCCAAATTCCCCATTATCCATCTACACCCCTATGGTTGATAATATATCCTTTCACAACTTATAATACTGACAGGTGGTTGTAGGTCACTTAAACAGGTCAATGATAAAGACAAATGGTTAATATTTCTTGCATAAATTTTGTGGGTGAGAGGTGTGGTTAGAGGTAGTCCGGGAAGATGGCGGGCACTTCAATGGCTTGGGATCACCGGAGGTGGAGAGGAGGAGGTCAAGGCAAGCTTGGAAAGGGAGAGGTTGGCAGTGATAGACCTTTGAACACTAATGTAAAGTATGAGAGAGTGTTTTAGCATGAGACTTGGTTGTATTGTTGTTGTTGTGTCTTGCTGCATATACGATACGTTATATAGGCCGTAGGAGTATTGGAGCCCAAGCAAACTGTTGGATAGGTGGCTCGTTCTCCTTAACTCTGCCAGAAGTGATATAAGCCCTTTTGTCGTCTGTGGCTTGCCAGCAGGCGGAGAGCAACGTTTCATGGCAGGTAGAAAGTAACGTTTCGTATATGCATCGGATGACATGAACGTAAGGTTATTGTTGCCTATTTTCCAAGCCTGGTCGAGATAGAGTTGTCTTAGCAAGAAGACAACTATCTCGACGATCCCATGACCTCAGCCGCCAGTCCAGTATCCTCTGATGATCTTGAGCAGTAGTGCCTGGGTCCTGCTCCCAACCTAGGCATCCAAGTAGATAAATGGGCTAGGGGCCACCTTAGTGTTTAAGAGAGCCAAGGGCTCGCTTCCAAGTGACCAAGTAGGAGAATGGGCTGCGGGCTTATCTCAATGTTTAACAGAGGGGCTCGCTTCTGAGCGATCAAGTAGGAGAATGGGCCGCAGGCCTATCTCAATGTTTAGGAGAGCCATTGTTTATCAATCCAAGTCCAAGTGAGCCAGGGGCTGATTGTATTGTTATTTGGCCTTGGAGCTAGGTATGAAGGACCATGGGCCCTGCGGGGCCATGGTGCTGCCTGTTGCAGGGCTCTTCATATCTAGATATATTTGGGCTTGTATATATGCTCCCGCTTAGGCTAAGCATATAGTTTTGGTTGCCTTGGCACATGGTGCCCATAGGGCTCGCCATGTATCAAACATACGACATGTCAGACGTGGTGCCTTATTGGTCTGCCACATAGGTGGGGTTTTGGTGATGTGGCATCTGTGGGGCTTGCCACATATTGAGCTTGATACAAGTACCCACAAATTCATTCGGACTTTATTCTTTCATTTCCCTTGAAGTAGAATTTTGAGTGGATCAGAAAGGAATTTACTAATCTGATCTTGATTGGATTCTGTTAAACCTTATGTTCCCCTAAACATTTCCATCTACTGCATTATTGACTCTCATATGTGTGTGGAACACTTTTTCTATAGCTGGTTGTTAAAATTGATGTATAGAAAAATAGAAAATTGTATTATTGATTGATATAATGTTATATTTATTACAATGATTCATGATTCCTATATATAGAAGAGGGTGAGTGTGTAGTAGGTAAGGAGTAGGTGAAGTGGAGGTGGTAGTGGTGTAGTGGGTTAGGTTTAGTGGAGTAGGTTTAAGTGGGTGAAGTAGGTGATAGGTTTTAACAGCCCCCCGCAAACTCAAGGGGGATAGGAACTAGCCAACTTGAGTTTGGAGAGAGTAACAAAACAAGAAAATAGACGAATACATAAAAGAAAAGAGGATTGGAGACACTGTATGGTCGTGTCAGACCGATGGTGAAGACACTGTATGGTGGTGTCATAACGTTGTAGAGGACACTGGATGGTTGTGTCAGACCGATGTAGAAGACAGTTTATGGGGTCATGTCGGACCGTTGTAGCAGACAATGTTGTGATAGTTGTTGTGACAGTTTACGGAGTCTTGCTGGACCCTTGTAGAAACTAACCGAAATCAATGTCGGGACAGTTTACAGAGTCTTGTCGGACCCATGAAGGAGCTAATCGGAATCAATGTCGGGACAGTTTACAGAGTCTTATCGGACCCATGAAGGAGCTAACCGGAATCAATATCGGGACAGTTTACAGAGTCTTGTCGAACCCTTAAAAAGTCGCACCCTCAAAAGGTGTGCCCAATCTTTCAAAAGGCGTGCCATAAAAAGGCGTGCCCAATCCATAAAAAGGCGTGCCAGATATGATGGTGAGGCACGTGAGTGCCTTGGCTGGCGCGCCCGTTTGTCGTCTGGCGTCAAGTGGCGCGCGATACGCGTGGCTGCCTCGGCTATTTAACCAAGACGGAGGCTGAGGCTGAGGCAGAAGCTGAGACAGAAAAACTGAGAGAAACCTCTGAAAAATTCTTCGTTTTGCTGAGAAAGATACTCTGTAACACTCTGTTGCCCAGAAAAATGGCTTCGTCTTCCCGCGGTCTGCTCACTCTCTTTCCCGACCTTAACGAGTCAACAAGAGAGATAACTGGTGCGGTGGCACTGGAACCTCAACCAAGCGCCCCGGAGTTTGCTCCGTTGAACTTTCCTATGCGGTCTGTGGAGCAAAGAATGGCAGTGCAGTCGGATGTGGAGGCCAATCAGTATACATTGAAGTCATGTGTGGAAACCATGACTGCGGTCACAAACTTGTCGCACCGGCTGCAGAGTAGGACAAATGAGGTGCAGCAGTTAAACGCCCAACTGGCTCTGCTCCAACGCATGTATAAGGATGCGCGAGCAGAGATAAGTGTGCTAAAGGCGGAAAACAAGGAACTGAAGCGGAAGGCCACCGTTATGTTCCGATTTGGAGGTCCGCCATATGCTGCAGTGGAGGAGCAGGGGGGAGTGAATGTGCTTGGTGGATTAGGAAGCACAGAGGCAGCACCGTCAAGGACCGTCCAGGACGGAGGCAAGAAGAAGAGACCGGCGGCAGAGTAGAGAAGAAAAATCCTGCCTGCGGATGTGGTTGTTTTTGGGTGTTTTTGTTTTTTTTTTTTTTTTTTTTTGTGTAAAATTGTGATCGGGGTTGATCCCTGAGATGAATAAAATATGGTTTGGTGTGCAAAGCTATATGGTATGAATGGAATTTGAAAAAGATTAAAAATAAGGTGAAAGAAAAAGAAAGAAAGAAATAATAAGAATATATATTTGAAATCGGCAATGGTGTTCGGTATATATATATATATATAGATATATATTTGTTTGATTTTTTTTTGTTTTTTTGTTTTTTTTTTTGGTTTTAATAATAATAATAAGAATAATAATAATAATAATATATTAAGAAGGAAAGCAGGTGCGCTGGTGGGTTGGAAAGTAGTTGTGTTGGTGGGAGAGATGATGATGTTTTTTTTTTTTGTTTTTAAAAAAAAAATAATAATAAATAAATAAATAAACAAAGTAGTAAAACTCTCTCTCTCTCAGCATCACGTGGGTGGTGTAAAGAGAGTGGTTGTATTTGAAAGACAAAAGGCAGTGGAGGTAAATATTAAAAGAAAAAGAAAGGAAAAGAGAGGGTTTAAAGGGAGAGAGAGAGAACCGATTTAAAAAAAGGTCTAACCTTTTTCCTATCAATTAAGAGAGGGTGTTTTGAAAATAAAAAATAAAAAAACATTCTAGGTAGTCGCACTGATTAATATAGAGTAGAATAGACTTTATTACCTGGACAAACAAGACAATGGGCAAACGAAAACTGCCAAATTCAGTGGGCGGTCTTAAATGAGGAAGAGCGATGGAGAGTTTGACCCAAAAAAAAAAGGATGAGGTCTGGAAAGTAAAAGAAAAAAATAAAGAAATGGAGTGGGCTTTGCATTCGGCATGGTGGAGGGAAAAGGTGTAAGGTCGAAGGCTGCACTCGTAGTGCTGAGGGGCAGATTGGCTTGTGCATCTCTCATGGAGGTGGGCGTCGTTGCCAGTTCATAGGTTGCGCCAAGGGTGCTCACGGAAGCACCATGCATTGCAAGGCTCATGGCAGTGGAAAACGTTGCAGATTTGCTGGGTGTACGAAAGGGGCCGAAGGAAGCACACCGCTGTGCAAAGGGCACGGTGGTGGTAGGCGATGTCTCCATGATGGCGGTGGGATTTGCCCAAAGAGTGTACACGGAGGCACGAATTTTTGCGGTGCTCATGGCGGTGGAAAGAGGTGTGTAGTTTCAGGGTGCACGAAGAGTGCTCGTGGCCGTACCGATTGTTGTGTCAAGCGTGAGAGTCTGGGATGGGACGAGAACAGAGGAAGCTTCAAGGAAGAAAATTGGTGGTGATGGATTGACTGGGTGAGTCAAGGACAGCGACGGTGGACTCGAAGAAATTTCAAGGTATGTGTGGAAAATTCTAGCGGACTAGGTTGAGGTCCGGCGGGCAGCTAAGGTGAGGTTGCCGCCCGCCGGGGAAACGAAAATATTAGGTTCTAAACCTGCTCTGATACCATGTTAAAATTGATGTATAGAAAAATAGAAAATTGTATTATTGATTGATATAATGTTATATTTATTACAATGATTCATGATTCCTATATATAGAAGAGGGTGAGTGTGTAGTAGGTAAGGAGTAGGTAAAGTGGAGGTGGTAGTGGTGTAGTGGGTTAGGTTTAGTGGAGTAGGTTTAAGTGGGTGAAGTAGGTGATAGGTTTTAACACTGGTGATATTGGGTGGTTCTCCACAATGTGGGCTATATTTGACTAAGTTCAAACCTTAGTTTTCTACCTTATTAATGAGGAATACGCTGCTCTGGCTTCCAAGCGATATAGAAAAGGGAAAAAAAAAAGAGCTTCAATTATATTTGATGTTACTTGTTCATGGTTTTGCAGGTCAGCGGGTCAAAATTCTACTACCTGAAGAATGAAGCAGTTTTACTAGAGATGGCACTTGTAAACTGGACGATCTCAGAAGTCATGAGAAGGGGCTTTACACCCCTTACAACCCCGGAAATTGTGAGGTCTTCTGTTGTTGAAAAATGTGGCTTCCAACCTCGTGGAGAAAATACCCAGGTTTGTAGACATCGTGCCATGATTTATAACTGCTTCTTCTGAACACATTTAGAAACCCAATACTTTACATAACCTAGGTCATCAGATATCAAGTCGATGACAATTTGCCATTTGAACTAGTGTGGCCATGAATGCAACACTTCACTGAGTCAGCTATGTCATGGTTTTGGCTTTAAACCAGTGAGAACTGGCCAGATCATTCATTGAACGAGTGAGTCTGTGACCACAAGTTGAACCAACCACTTCAATTCATTTTGGATTTTTTTATTTTTTTTTTTATACTTACATACATCCATTATCAATATAACCAGTGGTCAAACCATTTACACCCACCTATTCCCCTCACTGCTTTAGCCTTGTCTGGTTTTAAGATGGATATGAACTCAACTTAATTTGTTTTTAGATTCATTTGTCATATATTCTTTTCTGCTTTCACTAATCCTGCATGTTTGTTATTGGGAATGGCTGCTGCTGAGGGCATATGAGACCCTTCTATTTTTTTGCCCTTCTTTTTTTGAGTTTTTGCTTCACAGAATTAAAATCCCCAACATGGTTAACCGTGACATGACAATGCTTTTTTGCTTGTGTAGTTTGGGCTGCTTCACTTTTTGGGGTGGGAGATGGATTTTAGGCTTTGTGATTAGTAGATAATTGATCTTTCAATAGCCATGGACAACTTAAATTGATGGCAATTGGTTTAGCTATCTTCTTGATATTTTTTCCAAACACTGCAGGTTTATTCTGTAGAGGGTAGTGATCAATGCCTTATTGGCACTGCAGAGATTCCAGCGGGGGGAATTCATATGGATTCTATTCTCACAGAATCGTCATTACCATTAAAGTATGCAGCTTTCTCCCATTGCTTTCGTACTGAAGCTGGTGCTGCAGGCGCGGCAACAAGGTAAATTACCTGCAATTAACTACGTCAAGGGAAACTACTTGAAACCAATAACTCATCAATTCAATTGATGTGGGTGTTGCTATGTTCGATGCAGTTGAACCAAAAGCAATATAATTTTGTCATCAACCTTTAATTTATTTAGATAAACATCATTGAACCTTTTTAGTTTTTAATTTTTTTAATAATGTTTTGGGGGATTGATGTGATAGGCTTTATGAACCTTGCATTGAAATGAATGCATGCCTTTTTTTGTGTGTGCCTATATTGATTAGAAATGAATGATGTACCTCCTGCATTGATCTATGCCAATAAACATGGAGGATAATATGTTAATATCCTTGTATACTTTTTATTATATTACAAGTGCTGTTTTGTGCATTTCGAATGCAATGGCCTGATAGAATTCTAGTTGTTTGAATACTCTAGCATAAATGATGGATATTCTTTATTTTTTTGCCTTGTTGGGGATACCAAGTTCTGCTTTATATTTGCTATCTCTGAATAACCATGCTTGAGGAGCACTTGTTCCCATAATTTGTCTGGTTTTCTGTATGAATAATCAAATGTCACTTGGTCACAATGATTTTTTTTGGGTATAATCAATTACTCTATAGGACCTATGTGGCGGAGGGACATGCATTACTAAGCAAATGCCATTTATCCACTTATGGTGGTCTATTATCCTAGCTTTCTTTTCTTTGGCTTCACTTGCAAGTTGTCCCCTCAAAGACTTGTACTACTAATCTGTAAACAAATAAGTAAAGGATAAAAATGCAGAAAATGAAAACGACAGCTCATAGTTGTACTTATATATAGATCGAAATTTGTTTCTACTTAGCTTTGTTTCTGCATCATATTGATACATTTGGTTACTGTTCTGGAGTAGGGGCCTTTATCGAGTCCACCAGTTCAGCAAGGTGGAGATGTTCATCCTTTGCCGACCTGAAGAAAGCGATTCTTACCATGAGGAATTAATTGGAATTGAAGAGGACCTGTTCTCATCACTAGGCTTTCATTTTAAGTGAGTATTGACAACCCTTTGTATACTTTCATAAATATATACATGTTCATTTGGGTGGCTTTGTTTTATATCAATGCATTCCACCAATCGTAACATTAAGCTTCTTGGCAGAACTATAGATATGGCTTCAGGGGATTTAGGTGCACCTGCTTATCGGAAATTTGATGTGGAGGCATGGATGCCAGGTTTAGGACGTTTTGGTGAGGTATGCTAGTATTATGTGTGTTACTGTGTGTGCAACATGTGTGTCCTTTGCTGATATACCTTTTCACCATAGGGGCTGTTTAGTGCAGCTTATGGAGTTGCTTGTAGTTGCTATTATTAATTATTATTTTTTTTTTGGGTGTCCGAGTGTTTGGTGTAATTCTTGCACAGTTCAAGAGATAGAAATAGTTTAAATAAGCTAAAAAACTAATTATTGGAAAGCAGGGGAAGAGATGCTTTTAGTTTTTGTTGTCTGATTAACAACTTTCAGCTTGGTAGAAGTTGCATCAAATAGGCCCGTAGTAGTTGAACTTGAGAATTTATGCCAATAATGCAATTGGGATTTGTTTTGCAATTCAAGTTCTGCATGTTTTACTTATTTTTTATACGCTGAGCATCAGGCAGCGTAGTTTCAGTTCCAAAAGAGTGTTACTACCTTGGATACTTGTTGAATGAGCAGGAATTCAGCTTGTGCCCTCTATTATTTTCCCATAGTAAACATTTTGGGTCTGGAAATCTTCTAATTCCATGTGTTATATTATATTTTGAACAGATATCAAGTGCATCAAATTGTACCGACTACCAAAGTCGCCGACTAGGAATCCGTTACCGTCCCGAAGCATCATCAACAAATCCCAAGAAGGGTAAAGGCAATCTTGCTCCAACACAGTTTGTGCACACATTAAATGCCACGGCCTGTGCTGTTCCGCGGATGATCATATGTTTGCTTGAGAATTATCAACAAGAAGATGGTTCCATCGTAATCCCTGAGCCATTAAAACCCTTTATGGGTGGGCTTGAGGTCATTACTCCAAAGTCCAGATAGAAAAATGGGATATCAGATTTATTTTTGGTATTATAGATGATAGTATTTTTTAGTGTATTGGTATCAGTAAAAGGTGGAAAGTTGAGCTTGTTGACTGAACAACAATTTCCTTTCAAATTTTGAGTTAAGTATGTTGAATTTTGATTTTCTCCTGATAAAAATTTTGTATTGATAATTTTTGTTTGTGTTTTTTCTTGTTGAAATCTGGTTTTAGGCAGATTGAATTCAGAAAAGGGGAGAGAGAATGGAAGTGCTTTTGGTAACTGATTTTGTTGTAAAAATGACCACAAGTTTTGAAAACTTTCAATTTTTTGAAAACAAAAACATATGTTTTCACTTGTTATGAAAACAGTTATCATTCTCTGGCAAGCCCCCTCCTCCGACGACCCTGGGCTGTCGCCCCCCACTCACTCACCAGACATGTTTTCATTTGTTTTTTGAAATCTGGTTTTATACAGACTAAGTTCAGAAAGGGACAGGAGAGAGAATGGAAGTGCTTTTGGTAACTGTTTTTGTTGTAAAAAATGACAATTTGAAATTTGTTGAAAACAAAAACTTATGTTTTCACTTGTTATGAAAACAATTTTCAATTGCTGGCAACCCCTCTCCTCCTCTACATTTGCCCCCGTGTTATGGAAAATTATATAAGATTAATAATTTTGGAGTATCATGTAACTATACTCTTTCTCCAATCACTATTTATTATAGGTTAATGCTTTAGGCCTCGAGAGCTTGAGGCGCGAATGGCGTAAATTTGTGATCACCGGTCGACTGGCCGGACGACCATCCGGACAACCGGGTGAAGTACTTGTCTACCGCGGTTGTTACCTTATCGACTGTGGCTGTCAGTTTCTTTGCCGAACGACCGACGAATGACCAATCGAACGACCAGTTAAACAAATTCGAGGCAAATTTGCGCCTCAATATTCGAGGCCTGGGGCACGACTCTTTATTATGTCCTCTCATATTTCTCAATCACTCGAACACAAATAGTTAATACTTCACATTTTCCACTAATCACACTACCATAGAACACCAACTACCATGAAACATCACGTGATCGTTTTCCCGGACTACTGAATAATCATTCGTCCACCAGGTTTTTTTTAATATATATTTTAAATTTTAATTTTCTTTTGAAAGCATTGAATATGCTATTTACTTGTTTTTTTTTTTTGTAAAAAAATAAATGTCTCCGGTTTATGGTAAATGAAAAACATAATTATATAAAATTGACAACATTACCAAAATGCTACCATGAACCAAAAATTTTAAAAAATTCATAATTTCATGTGAGATTTGTCGTTAGTTCCTTGAATCTCAATTATGAAGAAAAATGCTGTTATACATCAGCTATACACCTTAAAAGAAACAAATATTCCACTCCGGCACGCAAAAATATAAATAAAATTCCGCGGGTAATACTTGGATTTGATGCCAAATGAGCTTCCCTCTAAACCTTTAAAACTCCAGAGACCTCTTTTTTCCTTGTAAAAATTGATAATCATCTTGTAGGGGTAAGTACTGCTTCAAGCTTCATAGACAACCATATGGTGCCATCCTATAATTTCAACTTGCTGAAATCAACTCTTTGAACAGGATATGCGTATGCCTCATAATTGATTTGTTGCCCCAAAGCACTTAATTTTGTGAGGGTAGTTATTAGGTCAACCTGAAAAGAATCAATCAAATCCCATGGACAAGTTATTAGAATGAAATGTCAACAAAGCAGCTTATATTACTTGAATTCACCTGCATATTATGGAAGGTTGATGCAAAAACAAAAAATCCACTTCTTTCATTTTAGTCCTTGATTTTAAATTTGTATCAGTTACATTCTTAAACTTCACACATTAATTCAATGTATTCTAATCTCCTAATTGCCATGTAAAGAATAAACCAAAAAATGCTTACATCTGCCTCACATCAGGTATTGATGGGCACTATAGAACATTTTAGTGTGACTACGTATTTGGCTCCAAGTGATTTTAGGGTTTTAACGAAGCAAACAAGAAGTAAATATTTATTTTTATTTTTGGGGATTGAATGGATTGACTGGTGATTTATTTAGGTAGAAAATGGGATAAATTCCTCCCAACACCATTTAAATGCCACCAAATGTAAGACTGACGTAAGCTTCTGTTTTTCTAGAAGACGATAAGGAAAATGAACATTGGATTAATGTGTGAAATTTAGGGATGTAATTGATACAAATTAAAAATAAAGGATGAAAATGAAATATGTGGTACACTTGAGGGACCATTTGTGCAAGTTACCCGAGGTACTCACAATCTATGTCAACTAGAACATGGATCGTTTCGGTACGTGGAACGGGAACGGGAACGGGAACGAGGTACGCCACATGCTCTAAAATATGATACGATAGGGGTAAACTTGTATATATTACACTTAAGAATTTAAGGTACTTCTAGAATAACTATTGGACATCCAATAATATATATATATATATATATATTTTTCATTTTTGATGTTTTTGTTTTGTCAAAACTTAAGTCACCTTAGATTTTAATTCATTATATTTGATTTTTTTCCTCTTAAGGTAACATTTAAAGAAATATATTAGAAAAAGCTCTAGGGATCGCTTCGGATCACTAAATTTACTGTTTTGGATCGAAAGTGTATCATGTTTCGAAACGAGCGTAACAATACGTAATTCACTAGGATATTAGCGCTTTCTAGTAACATAGCTTACAATTTTCTTTTTCTTTCCTAAAATAGTAGTTGTCATATATTTCCTTATATATTCTTTATCCATTTCTCTTGAAATTCATGAAAGAAGAAGAGAAAGAATGACACTAACCTCGTAGTCAGTTTCAGAGACTGTTTCTCGGCTTCTTTGGTATTTCTCAACCCATGGAGCAACATCTCGATCTGTGGCCAATAAGGTCTCAGTGGCCATTTGATCAGGACCCAAGAATGCAGACATAACAGCTAGCTGGCCACCAAAAATGGAAAACGAATAATTTAAAAGAAAACTGGGTTGGTGAGCACTTTCTATGAATATTTCACAACAAATAATTGATTTGGTATAAGCGGATAAAAATAAGCAAGATAAAAGCTGAGTCCATGGGAGTTGAAGTTGCAAAAACTTGTTAAGGAAAGTTAATAAATCTAGTAGTAGCACTTAAGCTCGATCTTTCATTAGCAACATGGCTCAATGGGGTGGCCTAACAGATGCTGTTGATAGATTTTCCTTTTGATCATGCAATGTCTAACTAAAATGAACAACCAAGCAAGTCTTTAGTTTTTCTTTTATTCCTTCTGATTACAAATTTAACTATGAGTGTCATTCAGGGCTTCTCCAGAAAATGGTGTTTTCAGTTTCCAACACCAAATTCTCGAGCACTAAGTGAATGATGTACTGAAACAAGGTCATGCCATGCAACTTTGATGTCATGATAATTGAAATACCTGGCGGGGACCAAAGCCTATGGCCGAGAACTTATCTTTCATTTCCTGAACACTTGCTTTCGCCCACAGGGGAACCCTCCCTTCTGGATCTGGCTCTTGAGCATCTGACCTCCCAAATTGCTTGTCAAACAAGCCCCACTGTAGTTACAAAAAGCAATTGTATCCATTACATCCACCTCCCCTAATAATTTTGTAATAACTGATCACAAAATTGGACACAAAATATATATGGCCGAATATAGTTTTTCAAAAGTGGATCTCATTAACAAATCATGTAAATTCTTTGACCAGTTTCTGTGTTCGTAGCAAATTTGATAATTTGAGTTAAGCGAGGTAAAGCATAATGGATACCACATATGAAATGTGTATACACAGAGACTCCTTAATAGGCAAATAGACTAATTTGAATAGACTAAAACTATCTTGTGAACGATTTGTATACACAAGAAACTAACCTGCCCATTTGAACCATATGCAGTGTATAGTAAGCTTCCTTTCTCTTCATTTCCACCACATTTACGGATGGCAGAAGCTAGAAATGTAGACTTTAAGGCACTTTGTGCTGCATTGAACAAAGAAAATTGGGTCAGAAGCTTTTAATCACCAAATTCAAAAAAAAATGGATCCACTGTCTTTCACAGAATTTCAGAAAAAAATATTTTCCTTCATGGAAACTAAAATGAGGATATACACTTGTGTTAATAAAGTACCTTGTTTGTTCACAGTTTCATTTATATTATTGTTTTTGGAATTGGTTACAATTTACACGAGAACTTATGCACCAAAAAAGTACAACATAAGTGACACATAGGCATTCAGCAAGACAAGCAAAGCTTATATTTTGCATCCTAACCTAAGTCTGGGCTCCGTATATTGGGTGTGTTGACTATTAAATCATGAGTAATGACTTATAACGATGAACTACCTCTTACATATAAGCCATTGCAGCATATTACGTATACAATCATTCACATAATTCTATTACACTTCCCAAACATACCCTAGGCCTATTTGGTGTAGCTTTTCTCAAGCTGAAAGTTGATAATAAGAAAACAAAAACTAAAAACGCCTCTCTCCCAGGTTCAAGATAACCAGTTTTTTCCAGCCTATTTAATCTATTTCTGTCTCAGAAGTTATAAGCAGAGTCGAAAAGCTGCAACAAACAGGGAGCATTCAGCTTCAAGATAATCAGTTTTTTTCAGTTTATTTAATCTATTTCTGTCTCATAAGCTATAAGCAGAATCGACAAGCTGCAACAAACAGGGAGAACTCCATGTGCAATCGTGCACACACTATAGTCTATTCTTTTCAACTTATTTAATCTATTTCTGTCTCATAAGCTATAAGCAGAATCGACAAGCTGCAACAAACAGGTAGAACTCCATGTGCAATTGTGCACACACTATAGTCTATTCATCTACCATAAATTTGATGATGAACATATTGGTAAAAACAAATGATTTATAGAATACACTCCACATAAATACGATGACTGATTCCAGAGTATCTGAGCAAGTTAATGGCCATGTAGGTAGTGTACAGGACAAACTTGGTGATAAGTATGACATGCAACCTGCAAATTGGATGAGATCCGCAAATGAAATAGGACCACCCTTGGAATATGAATCTATTTCCTTCTTTGCTTCCTCTAATAAATTCATTGCGGCAGAGAGCCCCTTATTCTCTGGTCTGCTAATCTCTGAGCTTCAAGCAAGAAAATATAATTGACAAGAAAAAAACAAAAAAAAAAACATCAAGGTAACATTTCAGCAACGACTTAAAAACTTCTAACCGAAAAAATAAGAAGCAAGGAGTGAAAGCAGTTCAGCCAAAAGACGCAAATAAAAGGAAACTCTGAAGCCTAAACCAACTAAATCTAGGATCCAAAACCTCAATACAATTTTGACAATTTAACATAATTTTCATAGTCCATAACCTTTTTTTACCACATTTAATACATCTGCTTATCATCATTGACACTGAAACAATAGGGTCATTTTGTGAATTGGCATTAAAATCCCTAAAAAATAAGCCGGAACAAAACATAATAGATAAATCATCTTTGGTTTGGTGAAAATCTTCACTGTACATGAAATACCAATCCTGATTTTTGATAGAATGCAGAATTTCATTCTTTTACTTTATTCTTTAATACTACATACTTATGCGTGGTAATGCTATATGTTAGAAGTACCTGAAACGTACAGATCCATTTGGGCCACCAGATTTTGTGGCCTGCAAAACTCAATTAGAATCATATGAGCTTTCTTGATATGTAATGTTTAGGAATAATATAAATTTCTACTTTCATCTCAAACTGTCAACAAGTAAAACTCTTTCTCACCTTATCATAAGTCATAGCATCATTCATCGCCAAAGTCAATAAGGATGGAACAAGATCTGGGTTTGCCTAAAATCGGCACATCAAGAATCAATGAAGCATTGTAGGTTTTAAATCTGTAAAATCGGGTCTAAATATGCATTACATTAAGATCAATTTCATTAAGCATGATGGCGGGATTTACCTTTATAGCTGTAAAAAGGGTTCCCTTCACACTTGCTGTCAAAGAAAATATGTTAAGTCAATAGACACCGTCAATGTTAAATGTACATAACTATTTGGTATCATTTTCATTTTTCATGTTTTCAGAAACAAAAGCAATGAAAAGTTCAAAGTCATCCATCACTTCCAAAATTTTTCTAAAATTTGAAAACAACTATTTGGTGTTTCCTAAAACTGGGTTGCTTTCAGAACTTTTTTTCTGGAAACACTTTACCAAACAAGTTTTCTGTGTTTTTCGAAAAATGAAAACAAAGAATAGAAAACAAAAATGACACCAACAGTTTGGAGTACTTACACTGAAACTCAGAACGCTGTCTGCGCTGTATTAGATCAGCAGCATTAGCCTCTTCAACAAATGAGCCTGAGCTTGCTATTATTTCCTAGGGAGAGACAACAACTGGCAGAAACTTATCATCACATCGCTCCAGCTCATGGAATTGTTAATTTATCCAGATATCGATCTATGAAGAAATACACTCATTTAACTGCTTCAAGTGAGTGAAAAAATCACATATTGAGGTTAGATTATTAAAATTTAGTAATCAAATTATTAGCTTTCTGCCCAGGAATATTTTTCTCAACATACTCGGTTTTGGAGTCTGTCCACTTGAACTGTTGAATAGCTTGATATATATTGTTGGACCAATTTCCTATCAGCTTGAGCTTTTGGGACAATTAATAACTTAACAAGAACAATGCTTTCGTTAAATAAAATTAAATCTCAATAATGAAGCAAAAATTGCGAGTTTAGGCACTAATGCCAGGCAAGTATGTATATCCCTTAAAGAAAGTAGATTGGCAGGTGGGCTGGGCACAAGTTACACAATTTGGGAAAGAACATCATTTTTATGGCATGGTATGTAATTTTGAAGTTGTGCATTGAATCTACCTAACTTGTATTTAAAATCTGTACAAATAGTCCAAGATTCCAATTTAGTTAAACTTGGTAGAATGAAATTAGGCAGTTCATTTAAGCCTGCATGTGTATTGGATGCCATTCTAGTTGTAATCTTTGTATTGTTTGGGAGAAATTACAGTGTTCGTGAATATAGTTGTGGTTTTTTCCTCAACTATTTATTTCTCCTCCCTTGCATTCAGCTATTTCCCATTTTGTTTTCAGAATTAAATTCAAATTTCTCATTGTAAGTGGCAACATTTCAAAAATAAAAATTCTTAGTGCACTGAATTAGAACATAGAAAATTGTGTATCTAGGATTTATTTCAAGTGTGACCCACTCCACACCCAGAATGAATCTCAACCACACAATGCGCTTTCTGTGCACTTTCCTGTGTTCTATTTATGTTCACCTAGCATTTCTATTTCAAAAATGCATCTTCTAAGTTGTGAAGCACTTGGTAAAATAAGTTTTGTTTTTAAGTTTTGTCGGATGAATAATTCAATTAGCTATTGAGTTTGATCAATACCCATTTCAAGAATTCATAATCACTTGAATATAGGCATTCTCTTGAGCTTAAATAAACTAAAAATTCATAAGAGGAGAAATTTCAAATACTAATAGCTTACAATTTTAGGTATTAGACCAAGCTAATTCATTGGAAAAGAGAAAGAAAAAGAAAGAAGAGTATGGATAGGTCTTACCATGCCAAGGGTAGCCCCAAAGCATTTAAGAATGTCTCTTCGACCAAATTGATCCTCACTACCATTGTCAGCTTCAATTTTACAGCGAACTGTACTCTGTTTACACAGGACATGTTAACAACGTAGTCATTACCAATTTTCTTGAAAAACCCGAATAAATTGGTTGCACAATATTCAAACAAAACAAGAACCACAAGCAATTTCTTAAATGAAGCATGCATATAAAGAATGGTACTGAGTCACATTAAATACATGTTGTTATATAGCATAAGGGCAATGGACTTACAGCATGAATTGGGTATTTGGAGACAGCAACAGATGTGGTGTTGGTGGTGGGAGATGGGAGAGGAGCAAGTGCAAGCAAGGAAGGTACAGTTGAGATGAAAGAGACCATCCCCATTTCCTACACTTGTTTCTCTATCTCTCTCTTTCTTCTAGAAAATTTCAACAGAGCGAGACAGAGAGAGAGAGAGAGAGAGAGAGAGAGGATATGAGCTGGTAATTCTGGTTTGTGTTTGTGGAGTGTGGGAATGAGTTGGTGATATAGTGTTATCCTATTCCTATCCTAAACCAATAGTAATTAGTTATTTTGCAACCGACCCGACTGAAAGACCTTTACCCATATTAAAAATGGGTACCCACCCGTTGGTCACATGAATCTCCGTGACAAACGGGCCGAACCGAACTGAGCTGAGATTTAGTATATTTAAACTTATTTATTAAAATTTTAATAAATTCGAGTTTGAGGTAGAGCTGAATAAAAATTTAACGAATTGAGTTCGAGTTGTGTTGACTTAAACTTAACTTGAGCTTGTTCACGAGCTTTAACGAGTCAAAAATTTATAAATTCAATTAAAACGAGATTAAAGTTATAATTAAAATTTTAATTATACAATTATATATAAACATATTAAGGGCTCGTTTGGGAATAACTCATTTGGGCTCTTTTGGCTCTTTGAGCCATAAAAGACAGAATAGGCTATTTGAGCCACAACAGACAAAATATCACATCCAACCCATAATTATTACACTCTTCTCTCACAAAAAAAGTTTAAAAAGTCAAAAAATCAAAAAGCCCTTCCCAAACCAAGCTTTTGAGCCCAGGCTCAAATAGTCAAAAAAGTCAAAAGCCAAAAAGCCAAACTACTTCCCAAATGGAGGCTAAAAAAAAGTCAATATTTTACCAAAATAATAATATATACTACCACTATTATATAAATGTACTATGTATAGTTAACTATTATTTACATTTATATTTTTTAAATATATAAATAACATATTTATCTTATTTTTTATACATATTTTTACATTATTTAATATATAAATAATAAATACTAAACGAGTCAACTAACGATCCAAGCTTACGAATGTTTGGGCTTATTTATTAAAAATTTAACGAGCACGAGCTCGAACGCAAAAAATATTTAACGAACTGAGTTCAAACAACGAGCTCGAACCTGTTCACGAACGGCTTTATTCATTTGCAATCCTATTTCCTTCTAATGGTCATTGGGTTTGACTCTTAGGAATGGAGTAAGTTGAGTGTGTTTCTAAATTTCTAGAATAATATTATACGCATAAATCGGTATATTAATCAATATATTAACGAATAATGTGATATAATATTAGAGATTTTGAATTTTTATAATTTGTATAATAAGTGTGGGGACATAATTTTTGAATGATAACACGTGGCCGAGGTGACACCGAAGTGTCAGCCGAGGTGTCACATGTCAGAGTCATTACGCCGAGGCGATCCCGCTCAGGCCGAGATTATCTCCGAATATATCGGAATCTGAAATAAGCGGATAAGAGATAAGGGACAAGAGTCCTAGAATAAAGAGGAGACTTAGCCAAGATAAGGATAAAGCTCTTAGGGAGTTTATCTCTATCTCTAAAGGAGTCCAAAGTAAGTATTAAACAGGAATCCATAGAAGTCAGTCTTCTATTGGGATTAAGATTGAGGTAACTATAAAAGAGAGGCACCCCCGTGGGTCTAAGGTACGCAATCTTATGCTTTGAGCATTGAGTTTAGCATTATTGATTATCTTTGAGAGATATACTGACTTGATCGTCGGAGTGCCTCCGGGTGGTCGAAACCACTGCCGGAATCTTCTCTTTCTGTTGCAGGTTAGCCAGGTGTCATCTATTCTACCAGTGTTCTCTAGCTAAATACTAAGTCGGGCGGTGTGATCAGAAAATCACTCACACAATTTGGCGCCGTCTGTGGGAACGAAAGTAGAATAGATGGCCAATAACGGAAAGAAGGAAAAGATTGGGGACGACACTCCTGTTGGGAGTGGGAGACCTATTAACCTCGATGGCGAAGGAGAAAGGTCGAACGCAGAAACTCATGAACCAAATCATGGAGCGAAAGACGTCGGCCAGACTAGCGATGCACCAAAGAAACCTGATCAAAACAGGTACTACAACGAAGACGACCTCCAGGTTTGAAAGGATAGGTGCCTACGGAGGGACGAAGAGGTAAAAGAGATGGTAAACAAATTGGCAGACTTGCAGTCGGTCGTCAATTTCATGATGCAAAATAACGTCATGCAGCCACCATACCCACCGCACGACACGCTAATTCCAGCGGCCAATATCCAGAAGGGAGGACAGAAAACAATCCTCGTAGCGCCTCAGCACAACGGAGACGAGAGATACTCTCACCGACTTTCTAGGGAGGACGGATGAAGAGAATCAAGAAGAGAAGGATCACGGAGGACGCATCGCACAAAGGAGGTAGATCCCAAAGGACATCGACATGTTCAAGGGCAGACACTGTGCTTCGACACAACTTATGGAGAAGGATCGAAAAGGGCTTACCACGAGACCGAGAGTAGTATACCGAAAAGACTGAAGTCGAAAGATAGCCGAGCTCCTGGGCGGAGCAAAGAAGACTTAAAAGATTACCTCAAGAGGAAGCAACAGAATGCCGAAGCCGAGGTAACCTCTCTAGATAAGCCGAGGACACCATTCTCGGTGGAATTAGACAGATTTGAGGCACCAAAGCGATTCAGTATGCCGAGGTTTCAAATATACGATGGAAAGTCAGACCCCAACTTCCACGTTGGACTATATTTGAATTCAATGGCATTATATAGTGGAAACGAGCCGTTGCTCTGCAAAGTGTTCCCCTCATCTTTCGGGGAGATTGCATCAGATTGGTTCCACAAACTACCAAAGAGAAGCATGAAGACTTGGGAAGGCCTGGCCGAGATGTTTGTGGCCAGGTTTGTGACAAACAAGTTGCAGCCATTAAGGGTGGACGCATTAATGGCTCTGAAGATCAGCAAGGATAAAGGCCTTAGGGCCTATGCAAAAAGATACTATAAGGTGTTTAATCGAATACCTGAATGTAATCAAGAGGTGGTAGTCGTATCTTTCAAGAACGGCTTGAAAGATAACTGTTCACTACGAAAGTCTCTGGCAAAGACATTGCCAAAAGTATGGAGGAGCTCATGGCGAGAATCAAGAAGTATGCCAGAGCCGAAGAAAACACGTCGGGAACCAGGGAGACAAAACAAGAGAAAGGAAACGGCTCGCCGAAGCGAGGCCGAGGTAACAACGGAACGAGCAGGCAAGAGGTAGAACTGAGGGCCACACAAGCAGTAACAATTGTGTTCCGAATCCCAATTCCCAAAGTCCTGGATCAAATTCGGAACCAGCCCTATTTCAGAACACCAGAAAGGACTCCAGGAGAGTTCATGAGAAGAAACATTGGCAGGGATTGTACCTACCATAATGAAGATGGGCATACAACTCAGGGTTGTAGAGCCCTGAAAACAAATTTGGAAGATCTGGTGAGACAAGGACATCTGACAGACCTTATCGATGAGACCAGAACAAGGAAAGAACGGGCAAGATTGCCTCAGGCACCAGCAGCCCCACCTCCCCCAGCACAACAGCCACAGGCAGGAGGACCTCAAATAATCAACGTAATCCACTCGAAGGTCAACGAGAACGAAATCCGAGGAGAGACCCAAAAGGTAAAACACCTACAACATGTCTACCAAGTCAGGGACAAAAGACATCGGGCAGAAGAATGCCAAGGACCAATGATAACCTTTACTGAAGCTGACCTAGAGATGGTCCAGCATCCGCATAATGATGCCTTGGTAGTATCCCTCCAAGTTGGGGAGTGCCAAGTGAAACACATCCTGATTGATCAAGGCAGCTCTTGCGACATCATGTACGTCCGATGTTACAAGGAGCTCGGCCTTCACCCAGATGATATAGAACAATCCAATGGCTCAATGGTTGGGCTCAATGGAACGCCGACATGGCCTTTGGGAACAGTAAGCTTGGAGGTGCAGGCTGGCACCAGGAAGATCAAGACAGAATTTACCATCATCGACACACCCTCCCCATACAACATCATGTTGGGAAGGCCATGGTTGCATACAATGGGGGCAATTCTTTCAACATTGCATCAACTATTGCGATTTCCAACAGAGCATGGGATAGAGGAAGTCAGAGATGATCAACTGCAGGCGAAGAATTGCTCCATGGCAGCAATGAGATCTACCTGCAATGTACGAGAGCCAGAGAAGGCAGAGATTGAAGATGAGGACGTGGAAGTCCTAGAAGACGTCGGCAAAGAGCCAGGCGAGAAGAGCGAAGAGGCACTGAAGAAAATTCTCGTCCAGGATGGGGACGAAGAACGCTTCTTTCTTCTCGGCTCGGGCTTAGCCGAAGAAGAGGAAAAGGAGTTGGAAACTTTTTTGAGAGAAAATATTGAGGTGTTCGCTGGGACACCTTACGAAATGTCTGGCATTGACCCCGAGATCACGTGCCACAAATTGAATGTTGACAGGTCGGCCAAACCTGTAATTCAACGAGCCAGAAGACCGACGTTGATGCACGTCGAAGCAGTAGAAGAAGAAGTAGACAGGCTCCTAGAAGCCAGGGCCATTAGAGAAGTACACTACCCCACATGGCTATCCAATACAGTGGTGATAAAGAAGAAGAACGGTAAATGGAGGGTCTGCGTAGACTTCACCAGCCTCAACAAAGCCTGTCCCAAAGACACCTTTCCTCTACCAAAGATTGACTAGCTAGTAGATGCCACTTCAGGGCATGGAAGAATGAGCTTCCTAGATGCCTACCACCAGATAGCCATGTACCCCCCAAACGAAGAAAAGACAGCATTCATCACCCCAAAAGGCCTGTACTGTTACAGAGTAATGTCTTTCAGGTTGAAAAACGCAGGAGCGACTTACCAAAGGCTGGTAACCAAAATGTTCAAGTACCTGATTGGCCGAACAGAAGAAGTCTACATCGACGACATGGTCGTTAAGACCAAGGAGCCTGAGGGTCATCTTGTCGACCTAAAAAAAGTCTTTGAAATCCTTAAAACATATCGGCTCTGACTCAATGCATCGAAGTGTGCATTTGGAGTTGGATCTGGTAAGTATTTAGGATACCTGGTGACCAGAAGGGGCATCGAGGCCAGCCCAGATCAGATCAAGGCCATCCTAGAGTTAAAGAGCCCGACGTCGGCAAAGCAAGTGCAGATGCTAACTGGAAGGGCCGCAGCCCTGAACAGATTCATCAGCAGAAGCTCAGATAAGTGCAGACTTTTCTTCAACTTGATAAAAAAAGCC
Organism: Camellia sinensis; assembly: GCF_055761805.1. Classification (NCBI taxonomy): domain Eukaryota; kingdom Viridiplantae; phylum Streptophyta; class Magnoliopsida; order Ericales; family Theaceae; genus Camellia; species Camellia sinensis. The sequence goes on along the minus strand of NC_138966.1, from coordinate 95,803,781 downwards.
ATAGACTTCCTATGGATAGAAGAATGCGAAGCCGCTTTGGTCGACCTGAAAAAGTACTTGACCATAGCTCCAGTTCTTTCAAATCCAGAACCTAGGGAGGAGCTGTTTCTGTACTTAGCCGTTTCAGAATATGCGATAAGCGCAGTACTAATCCGAGAAGAAAAAGGGGAGCAAAAGGCTGTTTACTATGTAAGCAAAACCCTAACCGATGCAGAAACGAGGTATCTACCCTTAGAGAAATTGGCACTAGCTTTAGTAATGGCTTCAAAGAAATTGAACCATTACTTCCAGGCCCATAAAATTGTGGTGCTAACTGAGCACCCCTTGAAGTCCTTACTGCAACAAGGAGACTTGACATGAAGAATAGCCAGATGGGCAGTCACCCTAGGCCAGTATGACTTGGAGTACAGGCCAAGGACAGCAATCAAAGGTCAGGTTCTGGCCGACTTCGTGGCCGAGTTCACACCAGAGTCCATCGAACATCGGGCTTCGTTGAGCCAGGATGATCAATGTCCAACCAAGCAAGGAGAAGCACAGCCAAAGGCAAAAAAACAAAGGAAAGAGGACAAACTCAGACCCTGCAGCATTTACATTGGCGACTCCTTTCGACTGTTTGTTGATGGGAGTTCAAACCGACAAGGAGCGGGGCAGGAGTAGTATTGATATCCCCAGATGGACAGGTACTAGAACAGTCAATTCGTTTGGGGTTCAAGGCCTCAAACAATGAAGTAGAGTATGAAACACTCATTGCAGGACTGAAGTTGGCAGCAACAGTACAAGCAGATGAGGTAATAATTTTTTGTGATTCACAACTAATAGTTAACCAGACAACAGGTGAGTTTGCAGCCCGAGATGAACGAATGTCAGCCTACGCAAAGGAAGTCATCAGACTGTCAGCCTTATTTCAGAACTGCCGACTACTTCAGGTAAGCCGAGATGACAACAGCCACGCCGATGCGTTGGCTAACCTAGCTAGTGCAGTATAACCTGGAAAAGCAAGGACAATAATGATTGACTACTTGTCGGGCCCAAGCATTGAACCAGTAACCACAGAGCATGAAACAATGTGCATAGACATGGGACCAAGCTGGATGGATACAATTGTTGCGTTCCTAAAAGAAGGAAAGCTGCCAGACGACCGCAAGGAGGCACACAAGATCATATTGAAGTCGGCAAGATTCAGTCTAACAGCAGAAGGACACCTCTATAGAAGATCCTTCACTGGACCCCTTTTAAGGTGCGTACACCCTTCGCAGGTTGAAGATTTTTTATATGAAATCCATGAAGGAATTTGTGGAAGCCACGCTGGGGGCAGATCACTAGCTCACAGGGCCATTATCCAGGGGTATTGGTGGCCTTACATGCAGAAAGACGCAGAAGCCTACGTGAAGAAGTGTGAACAATGCCAAAGGTTTGCACCTTTGATACACCAGCCAGCTGCTGACCTGAACCCAGTATCCAGTCCTTGGCCATTTGCCCAATGGGGAATGGATCTCGTTGGCCAATTACCCCAAGCAACTGGACAAAGAAAGTACTTGTTAGTAGCAACAGATTACTTCACAAAATGAATAGAAGCAGAGCCTCTTGCCAAAATCCGAGACGTGGATGTCAAGAACTTCATATGGAGAAACATCATCACCAGATTTGGAATTCCGAGAGCAATTGCTGCAGACAATGGAACTCAATTTGACAGCAAGCTAATCAAGAACTTCTGTGCAAAGTTCAAGATCAAGAACTACTTTTCAACCCCAAGCTTTCCACAAAGCAATGGATAAGCAGAAGCATCCAACAAAGTAATTTTGGATGGAATAAAAAAGAGGCTGCAGGCAGCAAAAGGCAAGTGGGTAGACGAATTGTCCAATGTACTCTGGGCATATCGGACTACGCCGAGAAGATCAACAGGAGAATCCCCCTTCGCCATGGCTTATGGCACAGAAGCAGTCATTCCGTTGGAGATCGGCATCCCAGGAATCAGAACCCAGGGAGTTGAAAACGGGACTAATGATGTACTGTTAGCCCGAGATCTGGATCTTTTAGAAGAAAGAAGAGAGAAAGCTGCAATCCAGCTTGCAGCATACCAGTAGCAACTTGCAAAAACTTATAACAAGAAAGTCAATCTAAGAAAGTTTCAAGTCGGCGACCTAGTCTTGAGGAAAGTCGTCAGCAATAAGAAGGATCCCAGAGAAAGCAAGCTTGGCCCAAACTGGGAAGGACCCTACAGAATCATCTCGGTACTGGGTAATGGGGCATATCGACTCGAAGATAATGAGGGCAAAGAGTTGCCAAGACCTTGGAGCACTTGTAATTTGAAATTTTTCTATCATTAAAATTTCTTTGTTCTTTTGCCATTCGTCGAAGTAAATAAATAAAGATTATGTTCTCTTTTCTAGAAAACTTGACATTGTCTCTAGAATACATGCATAATGAGAATCCAAGTGGAACTCAGGTTCACATTAGGGGGCAGAGAGAAGAAGAATATGCTTAACACGTGTTGAAATTTGTAGACAATTTATAAGTTAAGTTAAACCGAAATTATTACTTAACACTTGTTGAAATTTGTGGACAATTTACAAGTTGAAGTTAAGCCGAAATCATTGTTTAAAACTTGTTGAAATTTGTGGACAATTTACAAGTTAAGTTAAACTGAAATTATTGCTTAACACTTGTTGAAATTTGTGGACAATTTACAAGTTGAAGTTAAGCCGAAATCATTGTTTAACACTTGTTGAAATTTGTGGACAATTTACAAGTTAAGTTAAACCGAAATTATTGCTTAACACTTGTTGAAATTTTTGGACAATTTACAAGTTGAAGTTAACCCGAAATCATTGTTTAACACTTGTTGAAATTTGTGGACAATTTACAAGTTAAGTTAAACCGAAATTATTGCTTAACACTTGTTGAAATTTGTGGACAATTTACAAGTTTAAGTTAAGCCGAAGTCATTGTTTAACATTTGTTGAAATTTGTGGACAATTTACAAGTTTAAGTTAAGCCGAAACCATTGTTTAACACTTGTTGAAACTTGTGGACAATTTACAAGTTAAGTTAAATTGAAATTATTGCTTAACACTTGTTGAAATTTGTGGACAATTTATAAGTTGAAGTTAAGCCGAAGTCATTGTTTAACACTTGTTGAAATTTGTGGACAATTTACAAGTTGAAGTTAAGCCAAAATCATTGTTTAACACTTGTTGAAATTTGTGGACAATTTACAAGTTGAAGTTAAGCCGAAGTCATTGTTTAACACTTGTTGAAATTTGTGGACAATTTACAAGTTGAGTTAAACCAGTATGATGTTCAACACTTGTTAAAAGTTTACAAGTTAAGATTAAAACCAAGACGTTTGTCTATCCGAGGTGTGTCACTCCGAGAAGATTATACAAAGAAGGAAAAGTATGTGAAAGACATGCAAAATATTCTAAGTATAGAATCATGTAGAAGCAATGAAGAGAAGACAAGAGTGCAAGCACTTAGAAAAAGAAAAGTTGCATTAACATTCACCAAGAAAAGGACACATCGGCCATACAAAAGGCTTACATTGTTCCAAAAGATAAAGAAGAAACAAAATACAAGTAAGCAAAAGAAAAACACGAAGCTAAGACTCTTCTCCACCAGTTGGTTGAATTTGAAGATCAGATGTTTGTTGAGAAGACATCTCAGCAGCCTTTTCCGCCGCGACCTCGGCGTCAATTTCTGCAAGAGTGTCATCAAGGTTCTTATCAGCAAGGATGGCATCGGCTGAATCCTTCACATAAGCAGCGTCTTTGTTAACCTCATCGCTTTCTTCATCCTGAGTCAAGTTTAGGACTTTCTCATTCTGGAGAAGGGACTTGGCCCCATCAGCATCTTTGGATTTTCTTACCAAAGCCTCATCCTCTTCCTCATCACCATCCTCAGACTCAGATTCATCTTGACTTGGAGGTTGAGCTGGAGGGAATGGAAGAGGAATGGCATCAGCTTTCCTCAGTGGTGAGTCTTCTGGGACATTGAGTTTCTTTAAAAGGGACATCCAACCAAGGGTGAAACCCTTGTTGCATGCCTCCTTTACCTGTTGTTCGTAGGCATCTGTGACGTAGGCCATGCCTTGGGCATACGCCTTCTCGTCGGCATCTTTTATTTCGGCTGCTTTGGTGACCAGTGCCTCCTGAAGCTCCTTTTCGGCTTGGACCATTTTTTTCTCGGCTTCTCTCTTCTGAGACTCAGCCACTTTCCTGATTGCCTCAGCAGCCTCAGTCTTCTCTTCGGCATTAGTCTGAGCTTTGATTGCAGCCTCGGCTTGGTCCTCCAATTTTTTCATCTTTGATTGAAGACCTTTGTTGGTCTTTTGAAGGGAAGAGAACTCCTTCTTCATCTCGGCCAACTTCTCTCGATTTTCAAAAGACCGAATTGAAAAGGAATGAGCATGCTGAATGGCCTGAAAGTGAACAGAGCGAAAGTTATTAGAAAATTTTCTAAGTATGAAAAAGAAGAAAATTACCAAATAGAAGACATTTACCTGAACTGAGTGTTGAAGCATTAGAGCGTAGTTCTCGTACTCACTGTACTGGGCGTTTCGCTCCAGATCGCTTGGAAGAAGCAGAGCGGTACTGAGTGCAACGCCGATGTTTATATCATCGACACTATCACTTGCCATGACAGGCTTGTCTTCCAGAGTAATTGTGGGGACCCAGGGGGCATCAGGCTTTTTTGATCCCGAAGTTGTTGCAGAAGAAGACCTCGACTTTTTTGGTTTTTGGGATTCTGGTGGTTGAGACTCAGAACGTCTCTTCCCAGCGAAAGGCTGAGATTTATCACTCTCAGCCAACTTTGAGATAGGCAAGGTGTCTTCAGATTCAACCTGAGCTACCTTAGCTTTGGTTGAGTCTTCTTTATTCTTTTCGGCTTCAGTGGAGGTTGGGTTTGTGCTGGTTGATCGTCAACAGATGATGGAATGCTGGCCAGAAGGTCTTTTACAACAGGTTTTGGGCGACCCATCTCGGCAGTAGAAACTGTTCGGCGGCGGCGGCGGCGTTGTGATATTGGAACCAAGTATGGAGCTGAAGTTGACGGTTGCTTGGCTGGATCAGAGGTTGACCCCTGGTCTGTCCGAGATGTGGATGCGGTCTGTGGCGTTGTGGCAGATAGTGGAGAAAGGCTTTTTTTCTTCCTCCTAGGGACGTCGGGCAAAGCGGACCTGTATGTTGGAATAAAGTTGAGGAGCAGAGACGCCTTTCGTTTGTGAATTGGCAAGTTCAGAAGTTTTTTAGATCCTTGCTGGGATAAAAGGATTGGCGAAAATTCTTTGGAGGTTGAGGAAGAACTGCAAAAAGATAAAAACAGCACAGACATTAGAACAAGAATATTGAAAACCTTATGCAAGAAGATAAAAAGAAACTTATGAAGGGTGGCCCTTACCAGCTTCTTCTCCCAAAACAGTGCGGCTTAAGGGATAAAGATGGAGGTTGTCGTTTGGTTGAAACTCCTAATTGCCCAAGACAATGAAGTAATCGTCTCCAGCTCCCTTGTTGGAGTCTGAGAGGTCGGCTACGATTTTATATTCGGTGGATCTCGGCATAAGGTAATAGACATAGTCCGTGTCTTTTCTAAGACGACACATGGTATAACAGTATTGGAAGTCGGCAAGTGTAATCCTGGCATTCTCTTGTTTAACTAAGGCTATGGTACCAGTAATGTAATAACCCTCACGCTATCCTAACCATACTCATATGCATTCATGTGATTCTGTCTTGTAAGCTTGCGTTTCAAGTCTTGTCTTTGTTCGTTTAAGTGTTTCAGCATGTTTTGTACCTTGCTTGGTGTGAGTTTAGCCAAGGTCGTCTTCCGTCTAGGATTACCTTGGAACCACTTTGTTTGACCTCCACCTTCGCCTTGACATATTGGCCGAGATGTCATTATCTAGGCCGAGGTGTTCATCACCAAGGCCGAGGTGTGAATCATCTAGGCCGAGATGTTACCTTTGTACCTAAGTGATCTTGTCCCGGAGAGGTATGACCTAGACCAAGGTGTGGCACATCTAGGCCAAGGTGTGGCACAACTTAGTCAAGTGTTGTCCTTTCTAGCCGAGACCATTATTCCCTACTTGCCGATGTCTTGTTCTTAGCCGAGATCCTTACTCGCCAGAGTGCCCATGCCGTCTTGCTTGTTGAACACCCTTTGTCATAGTTTTGTCTTGTCACTCAGCCACTTTTTTGGGCAGCACCAACCAGCCGCTGCCACGTGCCCCTGTAGAGGGTTAAGTCAGCCAGCAGACTTAGAAATGTATCATTTTGCTATATGTCTTTGTTTGTGAGGAGAGAGAAGCTCTAGAAGAAGAAGAAGAAGTTTAGAGTGAGAGAGTGGGTTTTCGAGTTTGATTCGTAGAGATCAAACCATTAGATTCGCGTATTGAGGTTAGATTCTTGAATTAATCTTGTCATTCTTATTGATCATCTAGCTGCATTGTATGATCGAACCCGTTTTGCATGTCATGCATCGATTTAAAGTTGGTTTTAGAAAGAGAAAATGGTGTTCATGTGTTCTTGAAAGAAAGGTCTTGTTTGATCTGAAAGTTTGCATTAAGTTTCATGTTTTTGTGTTTGTTCTCACAAGATCCTTGAATATGGGTGCCCAGGTCCATATTTTTGAACTCATAGCATGAAATCTCAGATTTTGTAATAGCAAATCACGATCTTTGCATTCATTTTCTCATGTTCTTCTTCTTCATGTCCATCATGTTCTTCTAGAGAGGGAAACCCAGATTTTTTCCGACCTCATTTCCTTGAATGTGGCCATCGAGGCAACACCTCGGCAGGGGATGTGGAACCTCGGCCTAGACCTAGTAGTTGCCCAGCATGTTTTTCCCGAGATAAAGAATTGTGGTTGTTTTGATTTGACTTAGTCTTGAGGAATGTCGAGATCATCTGCATGCATGTGAAACTTGTTTGAAAGTGCATTCAACAGACTTTGCCATGTGTTTGTAGGATTTGGACTTGCCTTGACCCTGACGTTTGAATAACTAAGTGAGTGGTATTTTTAATAAAGCTATGTTATAATGCTTTGATAAAAGTCTTGTTTGCTTCGTTTTGGAAAGTAATTGTAAAGCATGAATGGTCATTCCTAATTGGAAAATATATTTATATTGTTTTGATGACATTCTTGGAAGTCCGTACGTGCTAAGGGACTATAAGCACTTGTAGCACAAAGTTTGGAAGTCCGTACGTGCTAGGGGACTCTAAGTATTAGTAGCACAAGTCCTTAGTGTCAGGGGACTATAATGCAACGGCACCATTGAATTGAGATATCTCCCTTGTCTTGCCTTGTCTTGTCTTGTTTGCCACTGACGGTTTACCGCGTGGGTTTTGTTTGCCGAGATGTCATCACTTGTATTATAATGATGTTAGTAAGCATCCTTGAAACTTGACAGATTTGGAAGATGGACTTGGCTCATCCCTTGACTTGCACTAATTATGTTATGTATTGTTAATAAAGATCTTGAATACCAATCATGCAAACCCCTTTATTTCTTATACCATTCATTGAGTATCTAAGCTCACCCTCTCAATATATATATGTAGGTGATGAGTAGGAAGGCGGTGACGCCTAGGTGTGACTTGCAAGCTTGTTTTGGATTTTTATTATGTCGGCCTAACTTGTATTCACGTCGGCAGTCTTGAAAATTATGCTTTTCGGCTTATAATGCTTGTAATGTACACATGTCGGCTGGAGAAGCCTTTTGATCAAGATGTAAAATGTATTTTGTACTTTATTGTATTTGTATTCGAGTTGTAATATTATATAAAGTTGTATGCCATTCCATGTAACTTACGCACTGCTCTTATGGACCGCTTGTATTTTTTTTTTAAATTATTGCTTCCGCACTTGTAAGCCCTATATATATTAATACTCTGTTTGTGTGTGGATTTTGGAGGTTGGCCTTCGGTAATCCCGGATTACTGGCCATCACAGCACCAAACTAGTAGGGTCGGTTTGGGGTTGTGACAAGTAATAACTCGGTAAGAATTGAAGGTGAGTTGCATTGGGTTCAACTTATAGAAGTGAAGGATTTGACGAAAAAAAGGGTCAAGTGGAAACCGAAGTCCACACTCAATAAAAGCAACTACAGGGAAGGGCATGGAGTGGTCAGTAGGCATGATGGAGTCATCATCCCCAGCCAACCTCAGATTGACATCGGCTGGGATTTCAAACTCTTGCCTAAAAAAGTCTAGCTTAGAAGGGGTGTCTACCCGATGTTTCCACATACCCATGATATCGGGATAACTAAAGGTATTGGATTTGAGAAAGAAGATGTTTTCAAAAAGGGTTATTGGGACCTCGGCAAAAAACCTAGGTTTGAACTGGTGCAGAAATTTGTAAGGGATGTTTCAGTTTTTCCTAAAATGTGGATTCTACAGACAAATCCCAAACCTAGAACTATGGAGATGAAGATCAAAGGCACAGATCTGGAAAAGACACAAAAAAAAAACAGAAAACAAAGGCGAAGTTTCAGAATCAAGAGCAGAGATGGACTATCAAAAACATGAAGAATACAAAGGGTTGAAGGCCAAGAACAATGGCAAGACGTGCAAGAAAACTATGAACAATATATGTATTCAAGGCATAAGCAAAAAGTAAAATCAACGCATTCAGATGTATGATTCACAAATTAAATGTTTGAGCAAGGCAATAATAACAAAAAATTCTAGAAAAGATCAAGAACTGGAATAAGAAGAAAACAGTTGCTTACCAGAAAATATGAAGTCGGTGTAAAGATCGCCGAAGTCAGACGACGGTCGTGGAGGCAACGAAATGGTGCAAAACACACCGGAAGTGGTGAGCGGAATAAGTTTCAGAGCAAGAAAGCTTGAACAATGGCGGACTTGAGAAGAGAAAGTTAGAGAGAAAAAAAGTTTTCCAGAAACAAGAATAAAGTGAAAGGGAAAAATTGAAGAGGTGTTTTGTTAAAAATGAAAACGGCGGCAAAAAGTAATCAATACGCCTGAAAGAACGTACGCGTCAGACGACGCACGTGAAAGAGAGACGGCTTACGGGCGCGTCACAGGTACGAACCAGTAAGAAAGAAACGCGTGGCTAAAAATGGTTGAATTATGGTGTATGACAGCTTATACGCGTGAAAGGGTTCTTGAAGTTCTTGTTCTTCAACAAAGACATGTTGGCCAAATAATGATCTCGGCTGAGATACTGAAAACCGACGTATTGGGAAAATTGAATGATATAGGTTCCATCACCTCAGGATGCCGAGGTAATAGAACCTAGGGGGCAGTTGTGGGGACATAATTTTTGAATGACAACACGTGGCCGAGGTGACACCGAAGTGTCAGCCGAGGTGTCATATGTCAGAGTCATAATGCCGAGGTGATCCTGCTCAGGCCGAGGTTATCTCTGAATATATCGGAATCCGAGATAAGCGGATAAGAGATAAAGGACAAGAGTCTTAGAATAAAGAGGAGACTTAGCTAAGATAAGGATAAAGCTCTTAGGGAGTTTATCTCCATCTCTAAAGGAGTCCAAAGTAAGTATTAAACAGGAATCCATAGAAGTCAGGCTTCTATTGGGATTAGGATTGAGGTAACTATAAAAGAGAGGCACCCCCGTGGGTCTAAGGTACACAATCTTATGCTTTGAGCATTGAGTTTAGCATTATTGATTGTCTTTGAGAGATATACTGATTTGATCGTCGGAGTGCCCTCGGGTGGTCGAAACTACCGCCGGAATCTTCTCTTTTTGTTGTAGGTTAGCCAGGTGTCATCTATTTTGCCAGTGTTCTCTAGCTAAATACTGAGTCCGGCAGTGTGATCAGAAAATCACTCACATAATAAGTAAGGTCATAATTTTAAAATAATAATATTTTATCAAATGTTAGTACACTAATTAATATATAAATTGATACATGTAATACTACCAAATTTTTTATGATAAATTTTTATGAGTAGTTCAGTTATCAAAGGTCCTCGGAACAAATAGTGTTAGTGGGTGATTGTACGTATTTACATTTTTTGGGAAATTTTAAAAAATAGACTGAGTTAGCTTTTTTTTTTTTTTTTTTATTTATTGTTTTTCAATTTTTTTTTTTTTTTTTTTTTTTTTTGGGGTTGAAAAACTCCTTTAGTTTTGTGACTTCTCCCATGTCGAAAACATGAGAAAAATATGTTAAGTTAGTAAACATTCACATAAAATATTCTTTTGAATATGAATTATGAAAAATGTACTAAAGGATGATGCGTCCATATATCTGTGAGTGAATAGGAATAAAAATAAAAAAGTGACATATTTCTCGTGAGCTATAATAAAAAAAAAGTCAGGGCATACACATTCATTTGGATTGTACTTAACCTTTAAACACTTTTTTGTTGTTTATGACATTGCCTTATATCTTAACAAAGGGTTTGAAACCCAAGCTTACCTTATTATTAGTGAATAGGAATAGAAAAGTGACATCTTTCTCGTGAGCCAAAAAAAAGTTAGGGCATACACATTCATTTGGATTGCACTTAATCTTTAAACACTTTTTTATTGTTTATGACAATTGTCCTATCTCTTAATAAAGGAATTTTGGAACCCAAATTTATCTTATTATTAGAGAAAGGAGAGTACTCTTTCACATCATTAACGCTTCGCTCTATTATTGACTCCTATGCTACTCTATTATTTCCTCCTACTTTTGGAGTGGATTGCATTACATTTATATACTTGAATGACATTATTAGTTTTAACCATATAAACTGAGTAATAATGTTCAAATTTTACTTTTAAGTTTTTCATACTGCATTTTTCGTTTCTTAACCTCGTATAGTTCGTACTTCATTTTTCATTTCTTAACCTCTTATGGAGAGAGAGTGTGAGAGGCAATTGAAATGTGTATATTGTTACTCTACACTCTATAAGTTTGTTACTTCTTAACTTGATAACTCTTCGATTCTAACCATATAATTTGCATTATGTTGCATATTAATTAGACATCAAGGTGAAGATTGGCAATATGTTTTTGTCATAGTTAGGGATGAAGGTAGGCACTCATTGTTTAAGGACAAATTATGTTACAATAACTTATTCTAAAAGGGGTAATTCAATAATTTAGCATTACCTTGAAATAGGTTATCTCACCCTAAAAAATTTCTAAGATTAGTTAATCACATGTGACAAAATCTGAACAAAACACGACATTATTTGTCCAATCCAACCCCCTTGTCCACAAACCTCCTTGAAGGGTCATATATGGGTGATTCTATTTAGTTAAAAAAAAAAGTTTCCCACTTCACCTACCTGCACAAGACTTCCTAATGTACAAGTATTACAATGCATATTATGGATGCAATGAGAAATTTATTTGTGTAAATAGAAACTCCCATTATATATTAGGCAGGATCTCCTCCTATTTCTCATAATGTGTGAAAGATTCATAATCAATCCTTGCATATGAACACTCTTTTACAGTAGCTGAAGTTGTTATGGGAAGGATAGACAGAACCCAAGAGCACTCTTTTCACCACCATCATAAAGACTCGAGGGGTGTCACCATCGTCGGTCAAATTCGGATGAAGATCCAGTAAGTAGTGTCAACCACCAAGCATGACTAAGAGGAGTCTAGTTGATTTTCTATTGCGAGTGGGTTCCAAACAATGTTGAGAAAACCAGCCATTCTGGAGAACACTCATCTTCTCTGGTTGTAGCTTTTGTTTGATCTAAAGACCAACTGACAGTCATGACATTGTCAGTGCCTCGACACCAAGCCTGAAAATTTCCATAATGTGACACCAGGAATCAACACAAACGATTCAAAATTGCGCATTTACTATAAGACGGAATCAGACGCACTGAAAATGATGTGAAAAGAATGAATTCATTCTATTTTTATTGCATTGAATGCCCATGAATGGAACGATATATCAACAGAGCACATTATTGTAACAACAGCACTAATCGTATCCCTCAACAGAGCACATTATTGTAACAACAGCACTAAGTATCATCTCCGTCAACGAATCTCCTCCTCTCCCACACTAAAAATTGGATTAACTTTGCAGCCTAAATAATCCTGCCTTCATAATTGAAGGAGAAGCCTCGTTCTACTCAACTTGTCAGCCACCAAAATATTCTCAGGATATAAACGTTCTGCAACACTAATTTCCAACAGTGGCAGCACTGGCTTCTTGAGCTTCAATAAATTATCAGAAATGCCAATTGACTGGCCTGTGGACATTTTTACAACGGGAATTTGTTCTGCTACTCTGATCTACCTGATGCTGATAGATGTGTTGAATGCCAACATTTCCTTTTGACATAAACAATCGGGTAAAGGGTTCACATAAAACGCTTCTTCTGACCGAAACCTATCCGTGCCCTTGGTTCCAGAAATGGGGCCTTTTCTCTTCCTTGGGGAGCCTTGCCTGTGAAACCAACAAAAAAGAAGCAATGAACAATCTTAGTAACAATGGTCACCATGTGGTTCGCCATATTATTAAGTACCAGAGAAAGGACATGTTTGGTTGTGTTTTCGCTTAATGCTTTTTTAATTTCATTTTTCAATATACACAAAAAAATTGTTTGATAAACTGTTTTCAAATAATGTTTTTGGGAGAATTTTCCTAAAACAATCCACTTAAAGAAAGAATCAAAAAAGTTAATTTCAAGAAACTATTTTTGCACAAAAATGAAAACGATATGAAAATGATGGGAATTTTTGAACTTTTCATTATTTTGTTTCCAAGAACACGAAAAATGAAAGGAAAAAAAAAGCAGCCCCAAATAACTGATTCCTCCAACCCTTTCAGCTAAAGTCCATCACTAGTAGAAATTTATTATCCTTCTCCCCAACTATCAACAATGGGAGTGCACAAGAAAAGATAACAGGCCTATATTTATAAGCAGAATAAACATCATTGCGAGAGCCTCAACTATGTTACATGGACTCTAGTACAAGTGTTGGGCGTCCAACCTCAAATTTAAGGATAAGTGGACTTGACAAAAAAAAAAAAAGTCATATTTTTATATTTTCAAATTAGTATGCAATTTTTAGTGTTATATGTAACATACAATGTCAAAAAAGGATATTTTACTCATTTTATAGCAATTATAAACAATACATATATCTAATGATAGTGTTAAATATAAATTATTTAAGAGACATCCGATGTGAAGTATCAGACAAGTCCCACACCCTTATCTATGTGCTAGATGTCCGACATGGGTATTTAATTGAAGAGTCCATATAACATAGACCCCAACAGTATTTACAAAAAAAATAATAATACAACAGACCCCAACAATGGGAGTCTAGTACAAAAATTTTCCAATAAAATAAATCACCATAACCAGAGATTTTGTAGGAGGTCCATGTTCTACAAAATAAAACCTTACAATAGAATAACAAGTTACTTGGACCAAAATAATTTTCTTGAGGAAAACAATCAGGGACATTACACCTAGAAGAACCATTTGTAATTGTCATTGATTTATGTGACAAAGAACAATAAATGCATAAAATTATCATATTTGTACAAAAGGGCTGTGGTTAAGGGATCTTTACATTCACATACCGTCTTCTGTGGATTTCGATAATGCGAGTGGAAAGTTTTTTTCCTTCTCTCATTGTTCCCTGGTATATTTTGTCAAAAAGTTGGACAAGGGCTTTCCTGAAGATCAAGAAAAATAAAGAGAAATACTTCAAGAATTGTTGAGAGAATGAATAGTACATTTAAGTTACTGAAACCTGGATGGGCTCTGAAAGATCAATTGTCTTGCCTGTCGGGAGAAATGGTCTTCCTATGTCCCAAGAAACGACGATGACCCTCAACTGCCCTTGCCATGTTTCCAGAGTATGAAGGAATAAATATATCACTCTCAACTGACACAATGTAGTCCAGAGCAGCCATTTGAGATGAGTGATTGACAAAAGGCTCTAGCTCCTCTGGTGATGCCAGTTTTTCCTGTAAAATCAACAATAAATATAAATTTCTCTATGCTAGCTACCAAACAACATCTAGAACTTTAGATTTTATTAGATAAGCCCTCACTTCATCTCTTCAAATCTTAAAAAATCGAAACCTAGTGCATGATGCTCCTGCTAAACCAGGGTCAAACGTGCAAAGGGAGAGAGAATAAAGAACTGCTGGTACTTAAAGATAAAGCCTAGCTTTTAACTTCAAACTGCACAGGTTCATTTCAAGTACTGAGTGCCCAAAAGTTGAATGTATTGTCATTTTATTAATTGGGATCTTGTCATTGACTCTTATTCTATGTGCCATTCAGACATTTGAGCTTGTTGTCTTTTATGCTTTCTGTATTTAGGGGCACTTTGTATTGTTTATGACCAATGATGTATCCATTAAAGTGAAAATTTGATTTGCAGAATTTATACCTCCAAATTACTCTGTTCAACCCACACTTGAAATCAAAACTCAAAGAAATGAGAAGAAAAACTAAAGATACGTTTCAGTCATTGTTTTACAGAATTTCTAATGGCTGACTATGCATACTTTAGCCTTATAAATCATGGTGAAGGCTCTACCCCATATCAACATTCTTGTTATTTTCTCCGTTCTCACATTTTATCTGTCTGTTCGGTAAACTTTGTAGCAGCTCTCTTTTCTACTCCGTGAGAGCAATAAAGAATCTTATAAAGAGGTAAATACAGTACAGGTATAAGGAACACATAAATAATCTTCAAAATAGCTTAGAGTATCTCGATGTCTAAAATAAGTCAAATACTCTACAGTATCTATCAACCATTCCCCACAACTCTCCATAATATGCCTCAGTGATCATTCAAACTTGTCACAGTAAACCAATAAAAATATTAAAGACCAAAATGACAGATTATGCACGAAATAGACGAGATGTAATCATTTGTGTGACGGTTGGAAGAATGTTACTTTATGCAGGTTGTCTACATTTCCAAATCCTCCTACTGCCTTCATGCTTCAGTAAAAAGTTCAAATACCCAAAACAAACAAATAATACAATGGGGGAAAAAAAGATTTGTTTGTTCCGATTTTATACAAGCGAATGACAAGCATGTTTGCCATCATGGGATCATGCTTTCTGAGAACAAACTTCACATATTGATTTTTGTCATTTCTTCCGCGTTCTGATTTTCAACTCTATTTTATTTTTTGGAAGGTTAAAAAAAGAAAGGGGCATTATCGCTAGCTTTCACTGCCGCCAGTTTCATGCAAAATGAAGGTTCTTGGTCTGGAAATCCACTCTTTTCTTGGGCATGGGTTGATCACCAATGTGTATTTAGTGACAAAGCCAAGTAAAATCTTGACAATTACTTGTATGTAATATAGGAACCAAAAAAAAAAAAAAATCTTAAAAAATCTTTACTCAAGACAACACTTTCACTTTAAAATATGCAGTAGTCAGAAAGAACTGCAAACACAAATTTGAGCATATCATGGCTGAGTAAGGTAGTAATAATAATAATAAATAATAAAAAAAATAAAAAACCAAATAAATGATTAGCTGTTGAAAAAGAACTCCGATGGAGAAAGTTTCCAACACCAGTTTTCAGTTTTTGTGCTCAATTAGTAAGTGGCCCTCTTTTATAATGGGGTTTTACACCACACTGCCATTCATTTACAATGTTCAAGTCCAGATGATGATAAAAGGTAATCACTATGTTATAATATCAGTGAATTATCTCAAGTCTTTGTCACCTCCAAGGTGCATTCACTATTTCAAAATAATGGGAGCATCACATAGCAGTATCTGCAGTTGGGTGTATCCCCCCTGTAGGTGGCTCCCACTTGCTCAGCTGTTTCTCTGTCTGGTTACCAATCACAGACTTAATTCAAAATGGGTTGTGCATGGTGTCCTAAAATTCACCCTCAGTCAAACAAGATTCAACAGATTGACAGATCATCATAATACCTCTGTATTATAAGAATCAATCACAATCAGATCAAAATGCAATACAGGTAAACCAATATGATATATTTGAAATCTAGGTATATCTACAAACTACAATATATATAGTACCTTATGTGTTAGTAACAATGCCCTAGATTTTATCCAAAGGTTATCTCATAATATTCTAGATACTACGTGCATGTTCTTAAGCAACTTTTAAGACCTAGTAGTAGTTTCCAATCACAACCACCCTTGGAGATTAGCCCAGTGGCCAGAACCCATGTCCCTCATTAGGAGGTAACGGATTTGAATCCTTTCACCCTCTAATGCCAAAGAAACTTTCCAATTTAGCAAGGAATGAGAGAGATGCCAACTTCTTTCATCAGATGCCCTATCTCCGCTTGTGCACCCCTTACCGTTCTTGCTCAGTGTTTGCAACAGCCGCGAAGACAGTCCCAGAAGCGAAGCCTATCGCCACACACCAACCATCGAATACGAGATTGGGCCTCTAACAAAAACCGATATCAGATTCAATTATTTAGGATACAGAAGATTATTTTAACCTAGATCTAGCCTATAACAAAAACTGATATCAGATTCAATTATTTAGGATACAGAAGATTATTTTAACCTAGATCTAGCCTATAACAAAAACTGATATCAGATAATGCTAAATCCAGGTTGAAACCCAACCCATTAACACATTTGCTAACAGGGACAGCACACCCACTTAATCCTGTAATCTTTGAGAAAAAAAAAATGTACCAAGATATCCCTCAGCCTATGAGCCATTAATCTCAATTGCATTATAACCAGTTTGTATAACAACTTAAAGTTGGCATACGGTCTCATTGATGTCTAACATCATCCTTTGACCATACATGTTCTTAAGCAACTTCTAAGACCTAGCTTCCAATCACAATGAAAATATATCAATTTTCAAGAAACTAGAAATCAGATTCAATTCTTTAGGAGGCCACAGATTAGTTTTTGGAATACTAGATGTGACGTATAACCAGAACTGATATCAGATGATGCTAAATCAGGTTAAAACTCAACCTACTGACATGCTAGCTGAAAGGCATAGCAGTATAGCACACACCACCTTGTATGATTACAAACAACTCCCTTAAATCCTGAAATCTTTGAGAAACAATGTACCAACATATCCCTCAGCCTACGAGCCAATAATCTCAATTGCATTATTACCAGTATGTATCACAACTTAAGGTTGGCATATGGTCTCATTGCTAGTGCTAAATTATGATTACTTCCTCTAATTAGCATAGAAGTAGACAGCACAGACAGTGCACATGGCATTACTCGATTAGCATTGGTGATTGTCATTAAAGTGTAGCATTGCGATACTCATGTAACCCAATGAATTAAACTAGGATAGACGTACAAACTCAGAGATCGTTCTTATGTTCTATGAGCTACCACACACGGTCTATAACATTTTTTTTAAGTCATTCAATTAACATTACATAAATAGTTTTCACAATCCCTGTTTCTCATGAATTCAGACATGCACAAGGCCCTTCCACTCCAAGTGGAAAGGGTGCCTTTGGAGTTCAAGAGATTCTTATTAACAATAACAGCACAACCATCTACTTTTGGGTAGAGAAATACCTTCTTCATTAATAAGGGATAGCGCGATTGCAGATCAACCATATGAGAATCACCCCCATATATCTCTCCAGCAGCGATATATATGGGGGTGCTTGACAGGAATCCCATAGCAGTGAGGAATAATCCAACTTCCTTTGGAGTCAAGGGGCAATATCCTTTGGCTCTTTGTTCCGTGGCATCGATATCCTTTACTTTCCAATATGAAGTGTTCTCTCTACAAGTTCAAAATGAAAACATGACATATAAAGTCAATCCCAGGCAGCATATCCATTAAAGGCTGTTCAGTCAAATAAGTACACAACTCAGAAACGCAAGTATATGTAAAATTATAGAGACATTTCCCACCTGATTATCTTTAGTTCATCAGCTTCCTCAGGGGATAAATCATGTGTGCACCCACTAAAAGCAAGCATGTCCTTTTCATATCGTAAATGCAAAGCAATGTATGGACCATGAGACCTCATCCGATCCACCAACAACTACAAAAAGAAATGGTACTGCATTACCCAAACAGACATATATAGCCACTCCAAAAAGTCAAGATTAGTATTAGAGATGTTACTTTTCCCATTGCTTCAATTTGTGGTGAGAAACGGAGGGCTTCATAACAAGCTCGACAGCGCAGCTTCTGAATGTCTGGAGGCAGATTATTATTTGCCAGTCGAGAATCAGACTTAGCTGCTCGAATAACCTAAGGAAGATGAGAAAATTCAAATATTACATTTTTTTGATAGGTGAATATTGCATTTGAAATATTAAATTATATTCCCCTCCAAAAAAAATACTTTAGTCCATAAACCTGATAATCCATCCACAAGCTAGCAATCTCATCCTGGTAATAATCAATACCGGACCAGCTCCTAAAGTGCTTAACTACTCTAGTAGCATTTGCCAGTTCCTTAGGAAGCTTTTTAATGACTATTACATCATTAGCCAAGGAACTAATAAAATGATCCTCATCAAACACATCAGAAAATACGCTGCAGTTTGAACATGTAATGTTAACAACAGTATCAAGCATGCAAAAAATTTATACATAATTGCGAATTATGAATTTGAAAAATGATACCTAGTGTCATGCCAAAATGAGCGCTTATCAAGTTCTGGGATTACAAGTGTAGCATTTATAATACGGGCAACAGCAACCATGTCACATATCTGAAAGTTGAAAATAAGATAGTTCTTCAGCTCAATGTAATATAACTGTATCAACAACATTATGATAGTGATGAAATGTATGACACCTTGGCAGCTTTACTTCTGCATGGCTGTTGTGCCATACATTGCAAAATATTCCCAAAAAAAAAAAGAAAGAAAAAGAAAAAGAAAAAAGTACAATAGGTTACTTACAAATTGTTATACTAACATATAATCAACAATAAACAGGTAAAAGGAAGCAATTATAGAAGCAAGTAATTTCCGAAGGCTAGATTACAGTAGCAAAATAACAAATAAAAGGAGTGTGTTACAACTTACATGCATATTTTGACAACTAGGAACTGATTCAAAGAACATCAACTAGCCAATTTCATTAAATGTGGTAATTACCATAAATAGAACGGATGGGATCAATCTGCTTTTAAGTTTTTGGAATTGACCATTATAAATAGAGTAAGTACCTCATAGTAATAGAACCAAACTAATCAAAATTATGCAATTTTGGTTTGAGTTCAAATTTACATCCCTAAAGCTCCAGATGTTGCTAATTTGGCATACTCACAGACATGGAAGGTCTTTTAATGTGCCAAAAGAAGTCAATGATACAATTAGACATAGTATTGTTCACGTCAAAGAAGGATGCTCACTTCCTACGATCATTCATCTAATCTGGCTTGGAGGCACATTTCACTATTCGGAAAGGAAGAGACTTCTGTCCCCATAGCAATTCACAATCAGGGATCCATTCACATTTTATGTCATAAATGTGCGATAGGAAAGCATACTCAATTTCTTGCAACCTTCACCTCAAGTAAGTCAGCTATAAATGTTTATTTTAGTACATTGAATAAAAGTAAAATTAAAGTTGTAATAGGAAGAGCTGAAGACATAAGAATGTTTACCACTTGTTTGTAATTATTTTTCACAACTCCCACTGAACTGAAATTTCCCCTAAAATAAATAAATAAAACTGTAACTACTCTTTTGAATAAGAATTATGTGAAAGCATTTCCACAATACTCCTAAAATCTGGCAAGTATTGGCAAAAGCTTATTGACTGTCAAACCTTAAAATCTCATAACAGGTTATGGCTGGAGTGATTATACTATGTTAGGTTTACCACAGAAAGGGGGAAAAAATCCCTAATAACAGAAGCACTTATTATCAGGATGGGAGTAGCTTGACAAGAGGTAAGATTAAGCCCATCTCAGTATAGAATTAACATGAGAGAGATAGAGAGAGTACGGACCCCAGCTCGCATCTGATTTAGTCCGCCATTTGAATGAACAAGAAGGTAACCTTGAGACTCATCAGGAGCTGATGAACAACAATTTTATGAATGAACAAATAAATAATTAAATAAAAGTTATGAATGAGTTTCATAAGTGTAATCTTGAAGCAAAATCACAGCTCCCTTACATTTGTAGGTAGAACCTGGCTCAACACAGGGCACATAGTCTCGATTTGGTGGCGGCTTCCATAGCTTGTATACATTGAAAATTCCCCTTGCACCATCCAACTGTCAAGTCTAAAGGAGTGAAAACATGACTATTTTGGATGAATTTGCACATGTTTTATGTCATCATGTATAATAACAATGACAGCAAACCGCACAATATACCAGATTAAATTAAAACATCCTTCTTATTCATGAACACCGATTAAAAAAAAGACAGACCAGAAACTAAATAAATAAATTTCTTAAAATGGGTTTAAAATGAATACAAAATTAATGAAGTCAAAGGCAAGCTGATAGGAACATCTACTAAGAGAAGCAAAAAACCTTGCGAGCAGGGAGAGGAGCTCTTGACAAATGAGGCGGTGCTACTTCTAGCTTCCAGCTTCTCTCTCCTCCCAATTTTTGGTATCCAATTTCTTGTTGCTACAAAATTGAAACCCAGATCAGTAAACAATCTAATTTTATACCCCTAATTAATTGATGACAATTTAATAAGATATCATAATACTAAGAACAAAATTTCCAAATTATTTCCAAAAATGGCTACTTAAATGTACACACCCCATCTTAACAATAATCAAAAGAGGAACTTTGAAGCATTCAAATAACAGTACTTTATATATAGATTCAAAGAAGAAAATATCCGCAACCACAATTAGCCGTTATTTTTAGGGGGAAAAAACAATCTTCCTGTGAAATGTTAATATAATTATAAAATCCGAATAATAAAATCAGAAAAAGAAATTAAAAACTGAATCGAGTTTGACTATAAAAGCTTCAATTTTAAGTCATTAACACATACAATGATACGTATATTTGTATATACATCCAAATATCAGTAAAGCACAGCAAACCAAAGTTCGAAGATCATAGAAGTCCAGAATTCGCAAAACCCTAGAATCAGAGAGAGAGAGAGAGAGAGAGAGAGAGAGGAGACCATGGGGAGCTTGTAAGAGTCAGGAAGCTTGGAAAGGAACAGGCGTACGTGGGCATTGAGCAGGGCCAGTAGGCCTAATGAACCTATGGCGCACGTTAGCAACTTCCTCAGCAGCCCTAACGTCTTCCACCTCCGCCGCTTCATCTCTCTCTCTCTCTCTCTAAAACACACACACAAACTAATAATGTGAAAAACGATTACTCGACGCCATTTCTGCAACTCAATCTCTCTCTCTCTCTCTCTCTCTCTCTCAATGTTATTTTTATTCCATCCTTCCTGTTGTCTGTGAAATTATGGTTTCACAGAGGCAAAATGAGAGGCATTTATATTTGGGTTTGCACAACAAAGAGTAATAAATGAGAGGGTGATCCAGAGAGAGAAATATAGACCAATTGGGTTGGGTTGGGGCGAGAGATTTGGGAAGACAACAAAGAAAAAAAAAGTAATAATGAGTAATGTTAGAGAGCTATAATTTTAAATATTTTATTAAAAATTTTACTAAATATTTTATATGGGTGTGAAATTTATATGGGATCCATATTGTGTGAGTCCCACATTTATATGAGATTTTTGATAAAATTTTTGTTAAAATATTTAGGATCTCTAACATTACTCTAATCAAAGAGTTGTTCTATACAACTTGATCTTTGCAATCTATCCAATAAAAATCAATGGGCTGGCTTGAAAATCTTGGTATTTTAATTGATTTTTTTTACTTTTTAATTATTTTAATTTAGTTAAAAAAGTTATGTTTATAATGATAGTTGTCTTTTTTTTTTATTATTAATTTGATAATTATAAAAAAAATAAAATAATTATAATTTAGATGAGATATTTTATTTTATTAATTATTTTAATCTTTTTAATCTTTATTTATTATTTTAGTCTCCAACCTCCTCTCTAAACACCCCAATACAAAATTTTAATCTTGGGTTTTTTAAAGTATGCATTAACTCACTTTAGGAGGTGTTTGGAAAGTTGATTATTTTAGTAAGTTATTTTAATTTTTATCTATTTTAGTTGATTAAAATAATTGTACTTGAAAAGTAGATTAGATTTTTTTTTTTGTTTTGTAGTTAAATGTGATATTTGTGAGAGAAAAAAGTAAAATAATTATGAACTGTGACATTTTGTCTTATTAACTATTATAGCCTATTTTGTCTTTTAATGCCATTTTAGCCCAAAAAATCAAAAAAATTCTATTGCCAAGCACCCCATAACCCCACTATCATAGAAAATTAAATAGGTTATAAATGTTGTATTGTTAGAGAGCAAATTTATTTTGTTTGGATTTTTAGAATTCATTTTTCAGAAAAATAATTTTTTTTTACAATTTTTTTTTAATATTCTAAGTAATTTTTTAAATATTTAGATACATCTAACATAAATGTACTTAAAAAGTATAATATTTGTGAAAAAAATATTTAGCAAATTCACTAAATACCAAAAATATATTTTAAAAAAATACGAGAATTCAGTACATTTTTTGTATTTTTGTATATTTATTATTTTTAAAAAATATTTTACTTTTGAGATATATCTAAATAAGGTACATTAGGGATGACAATTTGAAACCGGCCCGACGAGGACCCGCTCCCCCAACCCCGATTAGAGTGATTTTTTTCCGAAAAATACTCCCGACGAGCCGGGGATGGTATTCAAAAATAAATCCCCGATGATTTTCAAGTCGGGGACGAGGACACGTTTTCTAGTCCCGATCTCGTCTCCAATCCCGGCCCGTTTTCCCCCGAAGTAAAATTACTATTATACCCTCTCTATCCTTCATTCATATATATACCCTCCTCTCTCTCTCTCTCTCTCTCTCTCTCTCTCTCTCTTCTCTTTACTCTCTCTCACTCTCGCATATCTCCTCCTCCTTCTTAGCGGTGCCACCACTACTGTCCATGACGCCGTCCAGCTTGTACTGCTGCTTCACTTTCACGTTTCTCCTCCACTGCTGCTTTACATTGCATCGTCGCTCTACCTTCTCCGTCGTCCATCGCCACCGATCTCCTCCGTCATTCGTTACAGTACCAAACCATCGTCTCCGTCGTCCTCTCTCTCTCTGTGACACACTCAGATACACATATCTAAGATCTGTTGTTGATGATTTTGTTGATCTGAGATCTGTTGATGTTGATGATGATCTGTGTTGATGTTGTTGCTTCTGTTTTTTTTTTTTTTGGTCGGGGAATTTCCGGGGTCAGGGAAACCTGATACCCGTTAAGAGACGAGGATAGGGACGATAATACGTTCCTCGTCGGGGATTGGGGCCAGGGACGAGAAAATTTTTGCCATCGGGGACGGGAAGTGTGATCCCGGCCCCGCCCTGGCCCGTTGCCATTCCTAAGGTACATCTAAAAAAGTGGAAAAAAAAATTGCCTAAATTTTTTAAAATATTCACTAAAAATAAAAAAATAAAAAAATGAAAAATGAAAAATGAAAAACTCAATTTTCAGAAAATTGAAATCAAACATAATTGCCTCTATTTTAATATTTTTATATACTTTTCATAATAGAATATTTTTTAACATTTTTTATTTATTTATAAAAGTGAATACCCTTTAATTTTAAATGAAACATTTCGTGGCTTTAAAAAAAAAATTGAATGCCCTTTATTTTTAAATTTTGAATGACATTTTCCTTACACCATATAGTTTAATTATAATTAAAAATAAAGTGTATTTGAAATTAAAAAAAATTCATAAAATGTCATTTAAAAATAAAGTTTCTTTGTTTGATATTATGGAATTTTTTTGTATTTGTTATAAATTTATTTTTCTTACACCATATAATTTAAGTGTGATTGAAATTTAAAAATAAAAAAATCACGAAATGCTATTTACAAAAACAAAATTTAATTTTATAATTAAAAAATATTTAAAAAAATTTCATTATGAAAAGTACATAAAAATAGAGGTAATTTAAAAAAATGGTAATTTGGTCTCTAACAATACAATATGACTAATGTTATATGTACTATACTGACTAATGTATCAATTGATGATGTGCTATAATTTAAGGGGCATCGCTTCTGTCTAGTCCTTAATCGGACTGGACCGTGCTGTTGGGCCCGTGGGTCCCATCACGGGTCCTGTTTTAATAATCTGAACCGTTCAATGTGTAGAACTCGTCGAGAACTATATGTTTGTAAAAAATTACGTTAATCGGATATCGATAGCTATGTGATCAAATCAGTTTTGTATAAAAAAAATGGACGGTGAATAAATTAACGGTTGACAAAAATCTATTTTGATCACATAACTATCGATATCCGATCAACGTGATTTTTTACAGGCATATAGTACTCGACGAGTTCTACACATTGAACGGTTCAGATTATTAAAACGGGACCCGTGGTGGGCCCCCACGGGCCCAACATCACGGTCTAGTCCGATTAAGGACTGGACAGAAGTCATTCCCTAATTTAAGATATTTTTGGTATTTATAATTTGTATAATCAGTGGAGTCAATAATAATGTCATAACTTGTATTGGTACACTAGTTACTACATTAATTGGTTCATGTAGCACCATTCATACAATATTATAACCCATTGAATTTTCTATGATAGTAGAGTTAATTAAGGTGAGTTAATACATCCTTAAACAAAACCTATTAAATTTTTAGATAAATTACAAATGCACTTCTTGAGGTTTGCTTAAAGAACAAATTGCTCCCCGCAGTTTGAAAAATTACAAATACTCCTTTGTTAGAATTCTTTGTTTAACAAAATTAACTAAAAAAATGAAATTCATAATTTTCCTCCAATACAATAATAAAATTACTTAAATTATTAATTAAAACATATTTTTAACATCATTAAAAACTATTAATTGACTTGATGATTTATTAATAAAATGAGCCATTTGTTATGAAATTAGAAATCTCAAGGAGTAGAATGTAATTTTCAGAACAACAGAGAGTGATTTGTATTTTAATAAAATCTCAGGGAGTGTATTTGTAATTTACCCATAATCTTTATGTGTAGAAAATGAATAATGTTATATGCACCAATTGGTATGCTAATTAGTATACAAATAGATGATATGATATAATTTTAAATATTTTGAGTATTTATAATTTGTATAATTGATAGAAAATTACTACAAGGACGGCTATGACTAATGGCTAATATTTGTACACACCTGAAAAAGAAAAAAAAGGTAATAAAACATCATAAAGGAAAATGTTAATGGACAATAATGGTTAAAAATAACTATATTAAGTTGTCATTTGGCAAAAAAAAATTTAATTGACTTTAGAGTCGAGGTTTTTTCAACTGGGGATTATAAAGTTTGTTTGGCAATTTTTTTTTTTATTTTTTTGATTTTTGTAAAAGAAAAAGTGAAGTATTATGGTTTGAATGTGATATTTTATCTTATTGACTTATTTAACCTATTTTATCTTTTGTATTTTTTTAGTCCCAACCTAAATTGCCAAACAAAGCCTAAGTTAATACGATCTACATTATTATATAAGTATAAACATTGTTTGGTCTTTGAACCTTGGATTTCTAATTCTATTTTTATAAATTTTTGAATTTAAAAATTATAAAAATATACAAGACACATTATCATTGATTCTTTCATTTAATGTTTTAATTGAACCCTTGATTAATATGGAAAAACTTTTAAATTTATTAATTTATGAACCATTTAAGGAATTTATTATTAATACTATATAATTTGTTTGGTTCTAGTTTTCAGAAAATTCTATTTTTTTATTTTTCGTATTTTAATGTTTTCAATAAAAATTTTTAATATTTTAAGAATTTTTTTTTGAATTTGTAGACACACCTAACATAAATACACTTAAAAAATATAATATTTGTGAAAAAAAAATCTTTAAAAAATACACTAAATACCAAAAAATACAAAAAAAAAAGAGAGCAAAAATTCAATAAATTTTTCGTATTTTTGTGTATTTATTAATTTTTAAAATATTTTTAAACAAATATTTTACTAGTTAGATTCATCTAAGTAAGGTGCATCTAAAAAAGTAAAAAAAAATTGCTTAAAATTTAAAAAATATTTACTAAAAACAAAAAAATATGAAAAACAAAAAACTCAGTTTTCAGAAAACTGGAACCAAACACACTGATCTATATTTATATTCTATATCTATAATTTTAAATTGAAAATAAAAACTTCATATATTAAATATGTTTGGGAAGTTGGGTTTGGGGATTTTTTGGCTAAAATAGCGCCAAAAAACAAAATGGATTTTTTCGCCCAATATGACAAAAACATCACATCCAATCCATAATCATTATATTTTTTTCCTCACAAAAAAGTCAAAAAGGCCAAAAAGTCAAAAGTCTTTCCCAAACCAGACTTTTTAACCCCAGGTTAAAATAGCTAAAAAAGCCAAAAAACCAATTCACTTCCCAAACGAACCATAGAAAGTCAAAAAAGGAATTTCAGCCATTTCTTTTATCGATATTTAGACATAAAAATTTAGTACATTTTTTTTAAAATATATTTTTTCATATTTGTTGATTTTTGTAAAGATTTTTTCACAAATATTTTACTATTTTAATATATGTAAATTAGATGCATCTAAAAAATAAAAATAAAAATAAAAATAAAAAATTGACCAAAACATTGAAATATCAAGAGAGACTAATTTAATTTATAAAAAAAATTCCTCACAAATATTTTTTTAAAGGGCCTGGCTTTGGTCTAGTACACCATCGAACTGGACCGTATTGTTGGGCCTATGGGGGCCACCACAGGTCTTGTTTTGAAAATCTGAACCGTTGAATGTGTAGAACTCGTCGAGTACTATATGCTTGTGAAAAATCACGTTGATCGGATATCGATAGCTATGTGATCAAAATAATTTTTTTGTCAATCGTTACTTTATTCACCGTCCATTTTTTTTTTTTTTATACAAAACGGATTTGATCACATAACTATCGATACTCGATCAATGTGATTTTTTATAAAATTTATAGTACTCGACGAGTTCTACACATTGAACGGTTCAAATTTTTACAACGGAACCCGTGGTTGGCCCCCCACGGATCCAATAACACGGTCCAGTCCGATGGTGGACTAGAGCAAAGCCAGATTCTTTTTTAAAACTTTTAATCTTACAGGCTTAAGGAGAAACTCACATGCACTACCTAAATTTAACCAACTTTCAAATACCAAGCAAAATTTATTTGACCTCACGATCATTTCCCATCATTTTTGTTACTGCTGTGGCATTCAATAAAATGAGTAATACTTAAATGAATAGTTAAAATAAAAAACAGAATTAGAATAAAAACAATAGTATAAAAAAATGCTTGAGAGTGAGAGGGCCCCAATAAAGCTCCAACAAATTCCATTGAATAAAGCTATAAGTATCAATTGGTATATCAATTAGTGTATTAACAGATAATGTGACATAATTTTAGAGGATTTGAGTCTTTATAGTTTGTATAATAGGTGGGATCCATAGTTTTGAAGTGACAATATCATAACATATGTATGTACATTAATTGGTACATGTAACACCACTAAATTCTATTTTTATTAATGTTAAGCTCAGTGGGCCAAAAAAAAAGAAAAAAAAAATTGATTAAAAAACTAAAAAAGTCAAGAAGTTACTAAAGTGTTTATCATTAACTAAACAAATTAAATGTCACATTAATTTTTTAAGAGGAAATTGGTGATAAATTCATATTCTCATTCCTATGAGTTATTAAGGACAAGAGTAAAACTATTGGGGCCATAAGGATATTTGTTGAAAATTTGTTAGTCAAAAGAATATTACCACCTATTTGTTAAAATTTTTATTTTTAACCTATATGTTCAAATCTTTTTTTTTATCTGTTCAATTTTTTGAACTTATTTATTCAAATTTGTATCTATCTGTTGAAGTTCACTAAGCCTATTTTTTCTTATCTATTAAAATTCACCAAGACTAGAATTCACCAAACTTCATTTTTTTGATTTGTTTCATTTTTTATTTTATTTGTTCAAATTTTGATACATACACACAAATATATATATAAAGAGAAAGAAAGAAAGAGATTTTATCTGTCAATATAATGGCTTAGGTTAGACCCAATCCTTTCATGTTTTTGAATCCGAGATCTGATACTCTTTATCGTTGTCTATACTCTGTCTTATCATGTTGTTGTTGAATTTGGTTGCTTGGAGTTGTTTGTTGCGTTGTGAACAGGTTAGTAGTTCATTTTTCAAAAGTTTCTTCAGGTTCACTTGAGCGGTCTTTCCGTCACTTGAGTGATCTTTGGGTTTGGGTTCTCTCAGTACTTTTGCAAGTCTACAAAACTATTAGGAGTAGGGTAATCTTTGCTCGAGCTGTCTTTTCTTAACTCGAGTGGTCTTCTGCAGTTTGCAAAACTTCTAGGAATGGGTCATTGTGCACTTGAGCAGTGTTTTTATCACTCGAGCGATGTCACTTATTATGTCTAACGCTCAAGTGGTGGTTTGGTCACTCAAGCGGACTGTACATATATTAGATCGGGAAAAAGCCTTTTTTTATCACTTTTTACTCTCTCTCTCTCTAAAATACCCCAAAACCTAATTTCTTTACTCTCTCTCTAGTTCTTGTCTAAACACCTCAAAAACACCCAAATCCATTGATCTTGCCGCCCAATTGCTTTGGAGTAAAGGGTAAAACTTGTTAAGGAGAATATTTTAATTGATGAAACTCCTTTTTTTGACTCCGTCTAGATTTGGGTCTTGCTTCTTTCTTCTTTTACTCTTGAGGTAGGGACTTCTTCAACCTCCTTGTATGATTCTTAACTTAGTTATGTACTCCTTATAAAGTATTGTGATTTGGGAGTTGGGGATTTGATTTAGGGTTTTGTTTTTGAAATGTAAAAGAAGGATTTTCAAATAGGTTCTTGAGAAATGAGATGGGAGTGAGTATATTATTGAGTTGTGTTGAAATATTGAAAATTTCTTGTAAAAATGAGTTTTTGAAAGTAAAAAATGTTTTATTTGAAATCATTAGTGTTTAACCTATGAGTAAAATGGAAATATGTTGGGTTTTGAAAAGATAAAATGAATGTATCTGTTGATGATAAGGGTGTAGTTGGATATATATTATCACTCTCATTTTGAGATTATGAAATTATACTTGTTGTTGAAAATTTATCTATTGAGTAGGGATATCTATTTTGGGCTATCGGTGGAGGATAACTTTAATTATTGTAGAAATTGCATGAGGGTTAGGTTAATTGAAACCAATTACTCATACATCTTGCATTGAACATTGTTTCATACATAGATATTGAAAATGCATCGCTTTGAGAAAAATGGGTGTATACCTTGGTAAATCTGGTCAGGGGGTGTGGTTGTAGTATTTCTATGTTGGCTTATGTGTCCTTAGTGAAAGTCTAGAAACCCTTACGGTTAGGTGCCGATAATTCTGATTAGTACTGGTAAAATGATTTTGGTAATGCTTGTATAGCCTACTGGCAGATGCATACCTAAAGATTCCTAGTGTTTTGTATTTACTGCCTTGTTTTTTTATTTGAAATGTATTATTATATGAATTGATATATATATATATATATATATATATAAAACTAAGGCATTGCATTATTTTGAGAGAGAAAGTATAATGTTTTGGTAAATGGCATGCATATGCATTTACCATATGACATTGCTAAGCTTTATACGTTGTGTTTAAGTGTCTCTACTAGACTTTAATTCACCCTACGTAAAAAACAACTTTCAGATGCTGATGATATACCTCCACCAAGAATGTAGCTTGGGAGGACCTTGAAGCCGAGAGCTTTTTTTGGTTCATTTATGTAAATTCTTGGTGTACAAGTCTTGGGCTTTATGTATATGTATGGAGTTTAACTCATTTGGTTGTTTTGGGAGTGTAATGGATGAGAGGGGATTAGGATGGATGTGGGGTTATTTAGTGTTGTGTTTGTTTGTAGAGTTGGAGAAGGGATTATGATGGAGGAGGGGATTAAGATGGAGGTTGGAAGGGGGATTGGGATGAAAGAAGTGGAGGTGGTATTAGAAAAACAGTGAGGGGATTAGAAATTTTTTTATTTTTTTATATTTTTTACATATTGGGAATTTTTTTTTTAAACATTAATGCTTAATTTTTTTATTTGTTTTATTTGTTTTATTATTTTATATAAAAATAATTTAACAATTCCTACACTAATAACTATCATCAAAATAAACACAATTTTACTTAGTTCCCTTACTATCAATTCCCCCACTAACAATCTCCTCACTATTAATCCCCTTACTATAAATCCCCTCCATTTTACCTCTGAAAACAAACGAGGCCTAAGACATTAATTTATTTGTACTTTCTTTTGTTCTAGTTCATTCATACATGTTATATGCTATAGATTCAAGATCTAGGATTTATGAATGTATATATGCATATGCCATCTTTTGTACGATAAAAAGAAAGTCAGTGAAAGGTCAATATTATGTAAGTTTCTGTTTTTCTGTTGAATATCATAAGGTGGGTTGTTGTTATTATTTTGGAGCATTACAGTCAAAATCTTTTTTTATCTGTTCAAAACCCAACTTTTTTTCTCTCTCCACAAACCCACCATCTGTTCAAATCTTTCTCTTATTCTTTCTCTCTACTTTATATTATTTGTTTCTTATGTTTATCGCTCTAGATTGTCATCATCAGTCACCGATATCAACACATCAAGGGCCATTTTTGATTCTTCAACAAAATCAATAACAATGAGTTCACACAAGCACCCAAATCTTCAAGATCTTCAAAAAACCATAACTAACTTTCAAGATCACCGTGCTCTTCTCTTTTTTCTCACTTTGCCATATATGAGCTAAAAGCAAAGAATCCTTACTTCTCTTTCTAAGCTCTCCGATAGAGACACCCATCAGATTACCATTAACGACCTCAAAAAGATCATCCAAAACCTCCACCAACAATCCCAAACCTAATATCCTCACGTTTCTCTATGTACCACGCCACTACAAGACTTGCTCTATCATCCTTAACCCCTTCTATTATGTCAACTTCGCGCGTCTTCATATGGATCTGTCTTTTTTGCTTCGATACCATCACCACAACTTGAGAGGATCTTAATGCAAAACCGAAGCTCTAAGCAAATAAACAACACAACAGCGTCTATGGGGTCAATGGTCATCTCCATTATTCTGGCCTTTTCCTTAGTGGTGGGTGACGCCGAAATAATTGACGACAGAGAAAATTAGGTCAACAGTAGCGATAGGGCGGTGGGTGACGCCGGAGGGATTGGTGACAGATTCATAGATTTGAGCAGAGAGAAGATGAAGATGAGAAATAAGATGTTGGAGCAGTTGGAGAGTGAGGAAAGAAAGAAAGAAAGAAATAAAGAAAGAAGTGAGAGATGATCGATTTCAACAGATAAAGACATACATTTGGGACTATCTTATAAACTTGACAATGTCCTTATGAACTGAATAGGCCAAAAGAAATTTAAAGTTGGACTTATGGGTTGAGCGCCCATTTTTCAATTCACAAAAAAGTAACTTTTTTAATTGGTCATTTTTTGTGAAAGTTAAAAAAGCTAATGTGGGTGTTTGGTGGGGTTTTTTTTAGTCAACTTATGACTTCTGACTTTTAAAAAGTTATTTTGGACTATTTTGTTAAACTTATTTCAAACAGTTTCTGATTCTAACAACTTATTTTAAGTCAAAAAAGCTGATTCTGAGAAGCTGCTCACCGATTACTTCTGATTATCAGCTTCTGCTGTGGACATGTTAATTCACGGTTATACTCTTAGATTTTTTTATTTTTTATTTTTTTAAAAATAGAAAAAAACCCAAATGGATTATAAAATATTATTATTATTTTTTATGAGAAATGTAGACAAATAGTGAATAATAAAAAATAAAAGTTAATTGAAAAAGCTACTTCACAACCTATTTAACAAACACTACTCAGCAACTTAAATTTATAATCCAACAGTTATACCAAACAGATTAACAACTTCTGATTAAAGTTATAATCTATAATCTGTTAAGTTATAATCTATAGGGGGTGTTTAGTAGAGCTTAAATCCAGTTTATTTCAGCTTTTAGCTTAAATTAAGTGATTTTTGTGTGTTTGGTGTAGCTCAAGGGATCAACTTTTAGCTTAAATTAAGTCAAAATTTAGCTTATTCTTTGAGTTGGGGAGGAGGTGCTTAAAAATTCAGCTTAAGCGTGCAGCTGGGGGTTTGAGGGGCAAAATGACTTAAATGCCCCTTATCATTTCAATTTATTACCAGTGTACCACGTATATAAGCCAAACTCACTCATTCCTCTCCCTCGCTCGAACCAGAGAGGCGATTTTCGGCGAGGGAGGTTATTTCTGGCTAACTTTAGTTCTGTCTGTCTGTCTGTCTCTCTGTTTGTGTGTGTTCGGATTCAAATCTAAAGGAAGACAATCGATTGAGAGTGACGGCCTGCTGAAGATCTGGCCTCCGTCGCAACAGCCTTCGTCCCGATTTGGCTTCCGGCGAGATTTTCCTGTGTTTTTATCATCGCAATTTGAACCATCGTGATCTCAGAGCTATGGCCATCTCTGAACCATCGTGACCATCGTGACCATCTCTGAACCATCGTGATCTGAACCATTGTGACCATCTCTGAACCATCGCGATCTGAACATTACAAAATTCTGGGTTTATCATCGCGATCTGAACCATCGTGATTTGAACATTTCAACCCTAGCGCTGGAGCTCTCTCTCCCTCTTCGCGATTGTGACAACGACTCTTTCTCTGTGGATTAATCTGAAACCCTAGCGCCGGAGCTAGGGTTTTCAGATTGGTTTTTTTCTTTTGTGTGTGTGTGTGTGTGTGTGTGGAGGTTCAGTGTTTTTTTAATTAAAAAAAATAATAATTAATGAATAAAAAATAATAATGCTAATTAATTTATAATGAAAAAATGAAAAAAAATTAATTAATGCTAATTAGGCCATTAATGAAAAATAATAATTTTACTATTAATTGATGCTAATTAGGCCATTAATTGACACTAATTAATTTATAATGAAAAAATGAAATATTTTTACTAAAAATTAAAAAATGAAATATCACTAAAAAAATGATATAAATTGAAAAAAATGAAAAATAATAATGAAATAATAAAGAATAATAATAATATGAAAAATAATAATAAAGAATTACTAAAAATGAATTACTATAATAAATAATATTTGTCAAAGGAATTACTAAAAATTAATTACTAATAAAGAACTACTATAATAAATAATAATAAAGAATTAATAATAATAATAATAATAATAATAATAATAATAATAATAATAATAATAATAATAATAATAATAATAATAATAATAATAATAATAATAATTGATGGACAAATTGATACTAATTTTAATAATTTACGAACAAATTAATAATAATAATAATAATTAATAATTGATACTAATTTTAATAATTGATGAGCAAATTGATAATAATAATAATAATAATAATAATAATAATAATAATAATAATAATAATAATAATAATAATAATAAAGAAAATAAATACAGATATAAATAATTCAAATGAATATATAAAAAATAATATGTATTGAAATCACAACATTAATATAAATTGGAACATGAATATTAATTTTAATGGATTAATAAATTAAACAAAATTAACAAAGAAAGAAGAGAAGAAAAAAAAATAAAAAAGAAAAGAAAATAAGGTGAAAAAGAAAAGAAAATAAAAAAATGAAAAAAAATGTATTATAAATGAAATCATAAATTTTATATCTTATAAGGGCAAAAATGACAATTATACAGCAAAAAATTATTTTACAGCTTATTTACCAAACATTACTCTGCTGCTTAAATCCATAATTTCACATTTGGTGTAAAAAAAATTATACCAACCTCTCCTAAAGTTTGAAAAAAATACATCAAGCTATGCATTTTTAAAATAATTACAATATGTTCTTTTAAGATTTTAATTTGGGTAAATTATATTTACCTCCACTAAACTTTGGAAAAAATATAATTAATCCCACACTTTTGACATAATTACACTGGTCTCCTTCAAAATTTTAATTCATATAACAGTGAGGTCATTTTTCATCTGCAATTTGTTAGTTGTATAAATGAAAAAAATGATCTTGTCATCTTTTTTTTACTAAAATTTATATTTGTCTTTATTTATTTCATTGTTTATCCATCATTTACATTATTTTAGGTCACTTTAGTCTTATTAAAGGGAGATACACTGTAATTATGTCAAAAGTTTGGGCTAACTGCATTTTCTTCAAAATTCAAAGGATGTGAATGTAATTTACCCTTTTAATTTATATAACACTCTGCTCCATTTTTTTGGGATTATTTGTTAGTTGCATGAACGAAAAGATGATATTGTAAGTTATTTTATACTGAAACTGAAATGTATAATCTATATGTTTGCCCCCATCTACATTAAGTCACTAACTTTACTTTAAAAAAAAAAAAACTATATAATTATATCAAATTTATTGAACTTATATTGTATTTCTTGTAAATCTCAAGAATGATCAAGGTAAGTTATAAAAAAATAAAAACAATAAAAAACTCATCAAGAGATCACTTTTCTTCCATGAAGTATAATACTACTAATTGTAGGACAATCTTCACTGTATTTAAAAGATTTAATTCTATTGTGTACATAACAACAATGAGAATTTAAAGAAATAAAGAAAATGAGAGAATTTCTTTGATTACAAAAATTAAACTCGAAATAAAAAGTAAATAAATAAATAACAGATTTTATTTTGTTACAAAAATAAAATTTAAATCTGATTTTAATAAATAAAAACAACACTGAAAATAAATTAAATAACTTACTTGATTTAATTTCTCCGAATTATTTTCTGATCAAGTCCAGTGTTTGACACTGTGTCCTTAAGACAGATTCGTCCTCTGCACGGTGCTTCAGAATTTGGACGTCTATCTCCCAGGATGAAATGATCTACCACAAACAATAGCAGCACTACAAATTGTTTGCCTTACGAACACACTAAGTGTTTACACTCTTTCTTTCAGAAAAAAAATGCAACAAAATGAAGAATAAAATAAGCAAAGGTGAAATACGAAATTTCTCAATTTTTGACATCAAATGAGGGTGGTCCTATTTATAGATGTAAAGGTGGCTCTTGGTTTTAAATTGAACAGGTATGATACCTGTTGGTTTTGAATTCAAACAAATTTGAATCTGTTAATAATTCAAACAGATAGCAAAAAACCAGGAAGGGCCCTGTTTGGGTGTGCACTAATTCCAAATTAGTTTATTTCTGTTTGAAAACGGGAATGGCCCTGTTTGGATGTACAGAAAATCCAAATCAGTTTAATTTGAATTCTGGATTTTATTTTACCAAAAATAAAATTAAATTCAAATGTTTTTGGCCGAACAAGCCCAACCACATACCACGCACCCGCGCCCAAGCCCAGGCCCAGCCCGCCCGACCGGACGGACGGCGGCGGCGCGCGCGCGCGTGTGTGGTGATTTTTGGGTCCAATGGGTCTAGCCCATTTTGCCCATAACCTCTCCCTCTAAAACACTTGGGTACCCCTTGGGGCACACCCCAAGTATCTAACCCAAGCCTTATAAACCCTTTCAAAACTTCCCACCAAATCAATGTGGGACAAGCCAATTTACAACCTTAAGGAATTTCCACCAAAACTCCATTTCCATGGAGCACACTTTGGTTTCAATTTCCCATTCACTCGGTAATGGTTTTGAGCAACCAAATATACCACGTGAATCACAACGCGGCATAGAACGCGTTACCACTTTGACCCGAGTAAAACGACACTCGGGGCCCACCTAAAAAATAGACCAAACTTGAGAAAAATTTTTGGTTTTACCCAGAATTTTCCTACTATTTCCAACAATCCCCCACATGAATGGAATTTGATGACAACGGAAATGCAACAATATGCAGACTTAACGAAAGAGTATAAGTCGAAAATATCTTGTATCAGGATAGGTAGTTTTCGGCCTTGAACCTTCCCTAGTGATACCCTATCGGACTTACTAGCTAACCAATGGACGCGATGCCTTGAATTGTTCAGCCGTTTGTGTAAGCCAAGACAATAGATTTCACACAAAATATCTTCTGACACATCGTGGTTCTCATTGTTGTGTTCATTTTGGCCTTGAACGCGCCTGATTTTTATAAGTGTTTCTAGAGAATTTAGCCTTTTCATTCTCATAGAACCGGCCCCAGTTCAACACTCATATAGGTGATTCTTATTGTGA
Source organism: Camellia sinensis (assembly GCF_055761805.1). Taxonomy (NCBI): domain Eukaryota; kingdom Viridiplantae; phylum Streptophyta; class Magnoliopsida; order Ericales; family Theaceae; genus Camellia; species Camellia sinensis. The sequence goes on along the minus strand of NC_138966.1, from coordinate 95,767,531 downwards.
GTATCTCCTTATATTCGTCTTGATTTTATGCCTTAATCAAGATATAAGTAATCATTAAAAGCAAAGCTTATCCTTATACCCCTGCAGACAACATATGTTGCAGATATCACTCTCACCATAGGAATGGGTAGGAATTTTAATCCCTTGGTGATTTCTCGCGAGCCATACATAACTTAGTTGTCCCTTTGAACTTAGTTCTTGGGATCTCTAGTCATATAAGTAGGGTTACCATTATAACGACTCTTATGTAATAGGCTTTAATCCCATCCCCTTTGATGAACTATACACTAGCTCTTTTGTCAAACCTTTTGTTAACGGATCCGCAATATTCTCTTTAGATTTTATATAATCTATTGAGATTTATTCCGTTTGACAACAATTGCCTTACGGTATTATGTCGACGACGAATATGTCGTGACTTACCGTTATACATGTGATTCCGTGCCCTGCCTATTGCAGATTGACTATCACAATGAATGCAAATAGCTGACACAGGTTTTGGCCACATTGGAATGTCTTCTAAGAAGTGACGAAGCCATTCTGCTTCTTCACCTGCTTTGTCCAAAGCAATGAACTCAGATTCCATTGTGGATCGTGCGATGCAAGTTTGTTTCGTGGATTTCCAAGAAACAGCAGTGCCTCATACAGTAAAGACATATCCACTTGTGGATTTTGAATCTTTAGTATCCGATATCCAATTTGCATCACAATAACCTTCAAGTACTGCTGGATATCGAGTAAAGTTCAAACCAAGATCACGGGTGAATCTTAGATATCTAAGAACCCAAATGATCGCTTTCCAATGGTCTTCTCCGGGGTTACTAGTGTACCTACTCAATTTACTGATAGCATAAGCTATATCAGGACAAGTACAATTCATTAGGTACATTAGGCTTCCAATGATTTGGGAGTATTTTAACTGAGACACTACATCACCTTTATTTTTCGATAAATAAAGACTGATGTCTACAGGTGTTCGAGCTAAATTCAAATCATTCTTGATAAATTTATCAAGAATTTTCTCAATATAATGAGATTGAGATAATGCATATTCGTCAGATGTTTTAGTAATTTTTATTCCTAATATAACATCTGCGACCCCCATATCTTTCATATCAAATCTTTTGTTAAGCATCTGCTTAGTTGATTTGATCATGTTTTGACTGCTTCCAATGATAAGCATGTCATCCACATAAAGACAAACTATGACATATCCTTGGTCAGTGTTTTTAACATAGACGCATTTGTCACATTCGTTTATCTTAAACCCATTAGTAAGCATTGCATGATCAAATTTTTCATGCCATTGCTTAGGTACTTGTTTTAATCCATAAAGGGATTTTACAAGTCGACAAACTTTCTTTTCTTGCCCTGATACTACAAACCCTTCGGGTTGTACCATATAGATCTTTTCATTTAGATCACCGTTTAAGAAAGCTGTCTTAACACCCATTTGATGTATTTCTAAATTAAACAACGCTGCTATAGCAATAAGCATGCGAATGGATGTTATTCTTGTCACAGGGGAATATGTGTCAAAATAATCCAGACCTTCTTTTTGTCTGTAACCTTTAACTACAAGTCTTGCTTTATACTTGTCAATTGAACCATCTGCTTTCATTTTTCTCTTGAATATCCATTTATATCCAAGAGGTTTAGAACCTGGTGGAAGATCCACCAATTCCCAAGTACGATTTTGCATAATGGATTCAATTTCATTATTCACAGCCTCTTTCCACAAAGGTGCTTCAGGACCTGTCATTGCTGCCTTAAAGCTTTGAGGTTCATTTTTTAACAAGTATGTCAGAAAATCTGGACCAAAGGATTTTCATGTTTTAGCTCTCGTACTTTGTGTACAATCATAAGTTCTTTTCTGTGAACTTAATTCCTGTCCTTTCTTGTAAGGAAAGATATGTTCAAAAAACACAGCATTCCTTGACTCTATAATAGTGTTCACATTTATATCAGGTATTTCTGATTTATAAGTCAGAAACCGATATGCACTACTATTCTGAGCATAACCAATAAACACACAATCTACTATTTTTGGTCCAATCTTAGTCTTTTTAGGAACAGGTACTTCAACTTTTGCCAAACACCCCCACACTTTTAAGTATTTGTAGGAAGGTGGTCGACCTTTCCACAATTCATAAGGAATGCTTTTGGTTTTCTTGTGGGGTATTCTATTAAGAACATAATTAGCAGACAATATTGCTTCCCCCCACAAGTTCTGTGGTAAGCCTGAACTTAGTAACATGGCATTCATCATTTCTTTTAGGGTTCTATTATTCCTTTCAGCAATTCCATTTTGCTGTGGAGAATAAGGGGCTGTAGTTTGGTGAATAATGCCATGTTGAGCACAAAATTCATTTAATGGTGCATCATATTCACCACCCCTATCACTTCTAATATAAATCAGTGAATTTTAAAAAAAATTCAAGAAAAAACCAAAATAATTATGACTACTCAAGTCAGAATTAATGTTTTGACAAAATCATATCCTCATAAAAAATTTTTCCTAAGAATCAAACAATTCAAAAACCCATTTGATTGTATACATTCTTGCAACTCAATAACAAATAAATTTCACTGTCATAAAAATATTTGTGATAGAAGAAAATTAAATTATCTCAACTAATGCAAGAAATACACCTCATATTAATAAAATGGTTCATGGTTTAACAAATTCTACTACGCAAGTAAAATAATTATTAATGACATCTCATGTCACATAATTCAATAATCAACATAAAAGATTTCTTAAATTACTTCCCAATTAAACGGACCGATATAATTACATACATCTTCATGTTTAAATTTCTCTGATGTTTAAACACCCATTCAAAATTGATTAGAAATATTCAAATTAACCTGCTTATGTCCAAATTCGACATAACAATTTATCATTCCAAATCACTTGAAATTATTGTTAAGAAATAACTTGAGTTGATATCATACATGCATATCAAACGCATCAACTAAAAATAATGAATTAACAAAATAAATTAATCATGCACGATCCCATTGTTTGCATCATGAAATAAAATGATTCTCAACTCATATAAAATCCAACGCATTTAAACTTTAAACTTCAAAATGACAAACATACCATCATTTAATAAGTTTGATTTGTACATAAATAAACAAATTAAATATGCATTTAAAATGTTCTTGTGAATATATATATATATATATATATATTTTCCGACTCAAGTGCAGAAACAATTCAAGACTATGAATTCACATTGTAATAAAAATAAAATTAGTTTGTAAAACTAATATTTTACTCTAGGAACAAATTCTTCCATGTACACTCACGATGAACTATGATAAAGTTAAAATAATTAACACATTTTCACAAAGGGTTCAAAAATAAGTGGTCTACCAAACGAAACCATAAGTTACTTACAAAATTAACAGATTGTGACCGAGTCACAAAGTTACATGATTGATTAACAAAATTAATTTTCTAGTTACTAAAACCAGAAAATAAATTACAATACAAAATAATTTTATTTTCCTTGTTACTAAAACTAGTAAAATAAAATACCGAAATAATATCTAATTACAAAAATCAGAAAACCAAACCACAAATTAATTTTCTAGCTACTTAAACCAGAAAATAAATTATAATACAAAATCATTTTATTTTTCTTGTTACTAAAACTAGAAAATACTGTAATTTTATTTTCCTTGTTACTGAAACTAGAAAATAAAATACCACAAAACTATCTGATTACAAAAATCAGAACAAACACAAAATAATTTTATTTTCTTTATTACTAAAACTAGAAAATAATATAATTTTATTTTCCTTGTTACTAAAACTAGAAAAATAATATACCAAAATAATTTTCTGTAACACCAAATAATATTCTGCAATTGTTAATGACACCAGTATATTACTACTAGTTGTCAAAGAAAAGAGACAGTATATTACTACTATCTGTCAAATAGCATAAATCACTATTTGTTTTTCCAACCAGAATATTAGTTTGAAAACACAGAAAATTAAATACAATGAAGATACCAAAAAGGAATCTGCCTTAAGATTGTAAGACAATCTTCACTGTATTTAAAAGATTTAATTCTATTGTGTACACAACAACAATGAGAATTTAAAGAAATAAAGAAAATGAGAGAATTTGTTTGATTACAAAAATCAAACTCGAAATAAAAAGTAAATAAATAAATAACAGATTTGATTTTGTTACAAAAATAAAATTTAATATGATTTTAATAAATAAAAACAGCACTGAAAATAAATTAAATAACTTACTTGATTTAATTTCTCCGAATTATTTTCTGATCAAGTCCAGTGTTTGACACTATGTCCTTAAGACAGATTCGTCCTCTCCACGGTACTTTCAGAATTTGGATGTCTATCTCCCAGGATGAAATGATCTACCACAAACAATAGCAGCACTACAAATTGTTTGCTGTACGAACACACTAAGTGTTTACACTCTTTCTTTCAGAAATAAAATGCAACAAAATGAAGAATAGAATAAGCAGAGGTGAAATATGAAATTTCTCAATTTTTAATATCAAATGAGGGTGGTCCTATTTATAGATGTAAAGGTGGCTCTTGGTTTTAAATTGAACAGGTATGATACCTAGTGGTTTAAATTCAAACAGATTTGAATCTGTTAATAATTCAAACAGATAGCAAAAAACCAGGAAGGGCCCTGTTTGGGTGTGCACAAACTAGTTTATTTCTGTTTAAAAACGGGAAGGGCCCTGTTTGGATGTACAGAAAATTCAAATCAGTTTAATTTGAATTCTGGATTTTATTTTACCAAAAATAAAATTAAATTCAAATGTTTTTGGCCGAACAAGTCCAACCACACACCCGCGCCTAAGCCCAGGCTCAGCCCGCCCGACCGGACGGATGGCGGCGCGCGTGTGGTGATTTTTGGGTCCAATGGGTCTAGCCCATTTTGCCCATAACCTCTCCCTCTAAAACACTTGGGTACCCCTTGGGGCACACCCCAAGTATATAACCCAAGCCTTACAAACCTTTTCAAAACTTCCCACCAAATCAATGTGGGACAAGCCAATTTACAACCTTAAGGAATTTCCACCAAAACTCTATTTCCATGGAGCACACTTTGGCTTCAATTTCCCATTCACTCGGGGTAATGGTTTTGAGCAACCAAATATACCACGTGAATTACAACGCGGCATAGAACGCGTTACCACTTTGACCCGAGTAAAACGACACTCGGGGCCCACCTAAAAAATAGACCAAACTTGAGAAATTTTTTTGATTTTACCCAGAATAAAATATTTTTATAAAATCCAAGATTATTTTATAAAGCAAAAAATATTTTTACCAACATGCTAATCTCGTTGGTGTGAAGGACTGACATAATCCTTCACAGGCCTAAAGTGAAATTTTAACGAAATAATAGTTGTTAGAATTTATGTTGTAATTTATTACATAAAATTTCACAATTCTTTTTGATTTCCACAACTAAAATTTTATGAAGTACAAAAAAATGAAAAATGTCATAAGTTATCTATTAAATAAAATTTATAGATTCTAAACAAAGTTTATGCACTACAAAAAAATTAAGGTTTTAGAAACCAAAATTTAGGGACAAAATTATTTTTTAGAGAACAAATATTTTTGTTACGAAAAGTGTCGTCATTATATTTTTAGTAACGAAAATTGAACATTAGTGATAAATTATTATCTTTTTGGGACCAAATTTTGTCTAAAAAAATAAACCATTTTGAGACCAAATTATTTTGTCCCTAAAAATATATTTGAGAGGGTAATTTATGTAGATAAATTGGGCTGCGCTAAGGATCGGGTTATGGGCTGTAGTAGGGACTTCGGTAGCTCTGTTTTGGGCAGACTGACGTCGATCCGGTCGGCTGTGCTGCCAAGGCTTCGACTTAACTGTCCAAAAGGAAGCCTCGTAGCCAACCGAAGTACGCATCAGTGGCGAGGGCCAAGCTAAGTTTAGCTCGGCAGAACCTTATCTACATCATTGTTTTGATAGAGAGCACGGCAGAGACATGCTAGCTCGGTTAAACCGCACCAACTTAGCCGAGGTAAAAACCATCTCATTTGGTTAGCAATGAGTAAGGTGTTGTCAAGATAGGCATTATCCTTGGGAGTGTGATTCCTAGGAGGACTCTTATACGAAGAGGTAGAGTCCTACTAGGATTATGCCAGGCGGAATCTATAAAACCTATGACAGACCTACGTACAGGTATCACAATTCTTACTCTGAAATCACATAGAGCTTATTGTCTATTGTCTAGTTGCTGACTTAGGCATCGCTCACGTTTGTGTTTTCGGGTAGCAAAGCGACGACGTTGTGGAGGAGTGCCAACTTGATCAACAGGATTATACGAGAAGATTATTTCGTGCTCGTACAATTGGCGCTGTCTGTGGGAAAACACACAAAGAACAAACCTTTCGATTAAGTTTCCTCTTTAGTTGAAATCTTTAGTTGAAAACTTACCAGATTCTACTATTAATGGGCAAACCCTAGAAGGGGGTGGGAGGTGCGAAGGTTTACCTTTTATCCCGCCTATAGCAGAATTAGGCATCCAGCGACGGAACCCTGTAGACGTCCCCGAACGCCCCGGGAGGATGAGTCCCGTTCTGTTCGTATTGGGCTCACTACAAGTTCGGACTATTAAATTGTCACAGTTCTAAATCTGAACCAAAAAGTCCAAATCCGGTAAATCGTTTTGAGAAAACAGATTTTGAAAGAAGTGCCAAACATGGATTGCTTTGCCAGATACAGAGTCGCCACCTAAATGTTTTATTTTGGGAAAATTTAGGAAACACTGACTCGTTTGCCTAAGGCCACGTGTCCATCATCACCAAAGTTGCCTCGGCTCGGGAACTTGGGTACGAGTGGAGAAGGTCACTTCGTGAGCACCCCCGCTCGCCCGATCAAAGATCGACCTCTACTAACCATGATATCTATTTTTGAAAACATTATGCGTTCTTATTCCGGTTATTAGCCTAGATTTACTATGTGATGCGCACAGCATACAAGTATAGACTGGATCGTCTGAATTGGAACAAAACATTTCATGTTTATTTTTGAAAATGGTTTGATGGTGCTACCCACAAGTAGGCTAAGACGTGGATTTGCCACCCTCGGGTGGGCTTAGAAAAACCTGATTTTGCTACTATCTAGTGGGCTTAAAACTCACGGTCAACGAATTGTTCCAATTCAAATAACCCAGCCTTCACCCACAGGCATTCAGGCAATTATATCACATAAGCATATAGCCTCATGGTAAGCATGCTATAATGGCAGTCACTCACACACATGCAAGGATACTAAAGCATAAACACTTACCGAGTACTCCAAGCCAAAACAAAAGCTATGTTAGAAATCCATGCATGATCCTAACTATACGGAAATGCCTAATGCAACACATGCAAAATGCAACTAAGATAGGCTTAGCTATTCTAAAGATGACATGTGAAATGCTACAACTAACATGTATTCAACTTGGAATTGAGATACAAAAGCAGTTAGTATGATGCACCGAGCCCGGTGCATGCAAGACAGATGAATGAATGCAAACATGCTATCATACTGTATGCTAATTGAAACATGCCATAATCTAACCATCATAAGCTGATAAATAAAAGGGAGAAAGACGTGGGGTTGGAAGACATACATCATACACACGCACACTTATTACAACATTGCCCTCGCGCAGAGGGTCCGAATAAATAATACAGTCCCAAATGAATAAATAATACAGTCCCGAATAAATACAGAATCCTAATTAATTAACAAATTAATCTAGGAAAGTAGTAAATTGGCACGCAAATCCATGGACCGCCTCAGCTCTGTTCCAAATGATGAATGATGCATGCTCGGTTGCCTTGTGCGGAGAATCTCTTGCGATGCCCCGGTTTGCCTCTGTTTGCAATTATTCTTGGGATGCATGCCAGGCTCCGGAAGGTTGCTGATTTCTGATTTGCTGCAATAGAGAGCAACAAAGGGACATGGCAAAGTATTTTCACATATGTATGCATGACTACTCTTCAGAGAGTGTAGTCCTCGATCCTCGTGCCACCAATCACGCATCTCGATGCATGATGGCCGAGGAGTCAAATTGCATGACTCAATATGGAATGAATGTACATGAAAACACAACAGGGCCTAGATTCTATCATGGATAATCCGGAGTGTCGGCGACCGGGAATTGAGACACGTTCCGTCACTCGGAGTACGAAACATCCCTCGTTTCCCGTGCTTGGGCTAACTCCTATCCCAAGCACAATGCAATATGCATGACATGCGTGAATGCAATCCTAACATGCAACCTAGCATACACAATGCTATGAAATGGCACACACAATGCACGATGTAACGAGGCATACACAATGCTCTAACATACAACCTTGCATACGCAATGCTATGAAATGAAATGGCATACACAATGCCTAATGGACTTACACTGACATGAGTGGACCTCAGCCACACTCACATCAGTAGCCATTAGATGAAAATGAGACTATCAAAATGCGTGCACACATGCACGCAAATCGAGGACCGAACCTAAGGTATAGTATGTAACTCTAACAAGGCATGGCAAGGGATGCAGGACGGCATGCAAACTCACAAATTTCAGCACTGAAATATGATGCTAAACAGCCCCGAAACATGGAAAAATGGCACCCGATGCATGAGATGAAACCTGAAACTCGAAACTAGGCACATGGAATGACTTATAGCTATACAAAGCATGCATTATTTGATCATGAAGTACAAAGACAGAGCCAAGGCAGTCCCAAAACATGAACATTTCTAGTTCCAAGCATGGCCAAAAGATGCTAGCATGGTGGACAAAAATAGCATGCAATCTTGACTAGCAAACATGGTTTACATGACAAGTATATGAAGCAAATGTAATCTCACCAAACCAGAAAAAATCAGTGAACAAAACATGTGAAAATAGGCCCAAATAACCACTGAAATGTAGCCAACACATGCAAAAATGATAAGCTCCTTTAGAGGGCCATGCAACGGATTATTAAGGACATACAAGGTGGACACTTGGCATGGCATAAAAAACTATGAAAATAAAATATGGTAGTCTCAAAACTCACCAAATTGACCCTGGAAAGTGGTTTCAAAGCATGCAAGATAGAGTCTCTTCAGAAGGCCAAAAAGGCCACCAAACAAGAGAAGGAGAGAGAGGGTCACCCCCCTCTAATTTTGGCTCTCAAAACAGTGTCTTAGCCACTGAAAATCCACTGAATTTCAGTGGCTAGAAGGCCATAACAAGGCCAATGAAAATGCTCACATGTATGGCTCAAAACATGAAGAAATAAGGCATGCAAGGAAGGAGATGGCCTCAAAAAAGAAAATGCCCTTAATAAAACATCAAGAGGGCCTCAAACAAAAACTTTTCCCAATTTATAACAAATCTCAAAAACAAACACAAATAGGGCTAAACTATCATGCAAAGATGGCCCTAAAAGAGAGAATAAAGACAAGGGACAGAATCTGGCCTCAAACAGTGAAGAGCCCTTCAACAAAGTTTAAGAGGGGCTCAAAATAAGACACTTTACAATTTATGACCAAGTCCAAAACAGCTCACAAGTAGGGATACAATATGATGTAAAAAAGGCCCTAAAAGAGAGATAGAAAGCAAGAGGCAGTAGCTGGCCTCAAACAGTGAAGAGCCCTTCAACAAAGTTGAAGAGGGGCTCAAAATGAAGCACTTTAAAGTTTGGCTCGAAGCCCATAAATGCTTACAAATAGGGCTAACATATCATGCAAGAAGTAGCCATAAAAGAGGAATAAAGGGAAAGGGGTAGCAGATGGCTTCAAACAGAGAAAAACCCTTGATCAAACATGAAGATAAGCTCAAAATAAGACCATTTCCAGTTTGGGTTGGAGCCCAAAAATGCTAGAAAATATGGCTTAGATATAGAGAAAAATAAGGTAAGAAAAGAGGAGAAGAAGACTCACCCTTGAAGACCAAACTTCAGCAGCTCTTGGACCAAATTTCTGAGCTCTCAACCTCTTCAAAACAGTCCCAAAATGCTGGAATGGAGGATGAAGGCCTTGTGCTATGGGTTGGTGTGTAAATGACCAAGAACCAAGGGTGTTTTGAGGCTTGGAAGAGAGGGAGAGGGAGGATTGTATGCAATGGCCCTAAACAATTTTTTGTAACCCTTAGAAATGGAGGAGAGTGCTGGTTTTAAAGAGGGAGAGAGGCCAAGGAAAGGGAGGGAAAAATAAATTCAAATTTTCCCCCAAAAAGGCAGCCCCCCGGATACAAAATCTGGGGAAAAACAAATTGTACAGCTGGAACACACTTGGAGAGAAGATTTTGGCCGGCCAGGTTCAAAAAGTTCAGGTGATCGGCCGGCCACCCCCCTGGCCGGCCGACCAGGGGTCAAAAGGGTCACTCAAAATTGTTGGCCGGCCACCCTAAAAAGGTGGCCTCCCATGTGTGCACAACACAAATATGTGGTCAAAACCCAGAAAATGTGAACCAGGAGAGAGAAAAGCCAACTTTTTAGAGGGGTTCAAAAGAGTTAGAGACAATTACTAGCCGGCCTATTCATATTGGTGGCCTCCCAGGTGTGTACAACACAAATATGGGGTTTAGGGCTAAAGAAAGTGGCCCGGGAGTGGTCAACATTAGCTTTCTAGTGAGGAAAACGGGCGACGGAGAGCGATGAAGAAATAAAACTGGCTTTTTAGAAAAATTGCTGGCCTCCCACCCTTCTACAAGCTTTCTAACAATGAAAATAAGGTCTCCACCAAAAAAGAACCAAAACGGATGCAAAACGGAGGTTCGGGGACCGAAACGCGGGGCCTGGGGCCCCGAAAATGGGCTGTTAAGCACCGGAGGTGGCATTCGACCATGAAGTTGGTCTTTCGGGCCACAGTGTTCCTCAAAAGGAAGGAAATAAGGTGTATGCCGAAAACCGGAGCAAACAGAGGTGGTTAGGCGGTCCCGAACCGAGGCACACGGCCGTCGGCTCTGAAAAATCAGAAACCGGGCTCCAAATGGGAAAAATGGCCTACGACCACGAAACGTAGCCTACGGCCATTGAGAGATGATCTACGAGACCTCTCCCTCCCTTCGGGAGGAGAAAACGGAGAAAACGGGACCCGGTTCGCAAACCGAGGCAAAGCACAAAAGAGCCCCGGAGTCCGGAGGCAAGGCTCTCAGCCGAGACTCTAAAACTTCAGAACTAGCACAATATGCAAAATCACCAAGCGCTCAATCAGTGACGACTGAGTCTTATGGTCGGTCAAAATGGGGTGTCTACAGTTGCCCCTCTTTGACAGAACTCGAAAGTCATAAGTGACGGGAGTGAATGTCAAAGCCCAGAGACGACCCATTTTTGATAAGGCCGAAGACTCAGACAAACAAAGAAATGCGCCCGCAGGTATGCCTGCAGGCGGGGGGCAAGATGCAAAATGATATGCACAAAGCCGGACATAACTCATGATTATGCAAAGCAGCAAGCATATACAAATCTACCTACATTTCATGCAGTAAGGATCATGTAAATAAAGCTGTAACGAAGCAAATATTCACAATAAATGCGACAGTTTTAAGCAAGAAGGCAAATCAAACTACATTTCATGCAGTTATGATGCAATCTTAGCGAGCATGTGTGATAGATACACAAAAGTGAAGAGAGTGTGATGGATACACTATATGAATAAAGTGTGATTGATACACTAAGTGAAGCAAAGTATGATGGCAAATCAAACTACATTTCATGCAGTTATGATGCAATCTTAGCGAGCATGTGTGATAGATACACAAAAGTGAAGAGAGTGTGATGGATACACTATATGAATAAAGTGTGATTGATACACTAAGTGAAACAAAGTATGATGGATATACAAAAAGTGAACGCAAAGTGTGATAGATGCACTAAGTGAACAGAGTGTGATTGATACACTGAAGGTGAACACAAAGTATGATAGATGCACTATGTGAACAAAGTGTGATTGATACACTAAAAGTGAACACAAAGTGTGATAGATGCACTATGTGAACTGAGTATGATAGATACACTAAAAGTGAATACAAAGTGTGATAGATGCACTATGTGAACAGGTGTGATGGATACACTAAAAGCGAACACAAAGTGTGATAGATACACTAAGTGAACAGAGTGTGGTTGATACACTAAAAAGCGAACACAAAGTGTGATAGATACACTAAATGAACAGAGTGTGGTTGATACACTAAAAAGCGAACACAAAGTGTGATAGATGCACTTAGTGAACAACGTGTGATGGATACACAAAAGATTAACACAAAGTGTGATAGATGCACTATGCGAACGAGTGTGATAGATACACTAAAGGTGAACACAAAGTGTGATAGATGCACTATGTGAACAGAGTATCATTGATACACAAAAGGTTAACACAAAGTGTGATAGATGTACTATGCGAACGAGTGTGATGGATACACTAAAGGTGAACACAAAGTGTGATAGATGCACTATGTGAATAGAGTATTATTGATATACTAAATGAATGAAGTGTGATTGATACACTAAATGTGAACACGAAGTGTGATAGATGCACTTAGTGAATAGAGTATGATAGATATACTGAAAATGAACACAAAGTGTGATAGATACACTATGTGAACAGAGTATGATTGATATACTAAATGTGAACACGAAGTGTGATAGATGTACTTAGTGAATAGAGTATGATAGATATACTGAAAATGAACACAAAGTGTGATAGATGCACTATGTGAATAGAGTATGATTGATATACTAAATGTGAACACGAAGTGTGATAGATGCACTTAGTGAACAAAGTATGATTGATATACTAGATGTGAACACGAAGTGTGATAGATGCACTTAGTGAACAAAGTATGATTGATATACTGAAAATGAACGCAAAGTGTGATAGATGCACTATGTGAACAGAGTATGATTGATATACTAAATGAATGAAGTGTGATTGATACACTAAATGAATGAAGTGTGATTGATACACTAAACGAGAATGTATGTGATAGATACACTAAAGTGAATATGTGCATGGTAGATACACAAAATGAGAATATGTGTGATAGATACACAAAAGTGAATGAAGTGTGATTGATATACTAAGTGAATGAAGTGAAGTATGATTGATACACAAAACGAGAATGTATGTGATAGATACACAAAATGAAAGAAGTGTGATTGATACACTAAGTGAAGAGAGTGTGATTGATACACTAAGCGAACGAAGAAAGTGTGATAGATACACTAAGGGTGAATGAGGTGTGATTGATACACTAAAGAAATGAAGTGTGATTGATACACTAAATAAAGGATCTCAAACGGAACTTCTTTGAATGAACCGTACATACAATATCATGCATGAATGAGAAAGAAACTTGATAGGTACAATGCAATACAATGCATGATGTTTAAGGAACGCAATAAACAAGCGTAGCGGCGCTTTAGAAAGCACCTCATGGGGTGAGTGGCAATGAACCGTCTACTCTGACGGGGATCTCCCCTCGTGCTCTTCGAACACTTACCTTCAACTCACAGTACAAAGGCTCTGAAATACTGACAAGGATTCTTCACGTAGAACACTTTGGATGTTGTCTTTCTTCCTGATCATATTCACAACTTTCCCTATTCTCCAACGGGATGACAGACTAGGTTGGTTCAGTATCCAGAATTGAGGTGCATACACGCTATCTCAACCTATAGGGCTTCCATACAGATTTCAAGCCGAGGACACGCCTCTGGGTATTTAAACCAGACTTTAGTCCCAAAAATCCCGAACCTTTATGTTCTAGGCATCAGCCATTCGAACTCTAGTTTCCACCTTCGCAGTTGGTCTCCTAGGAACTCATTGCGAACACAGCCAAGATGCCTCTGGCAGGGAATGGTACTCAGGGAGAGCACTTTTGATCGCCATTTTGGCTTGAAGCAGACTTGATCTTGAGCTTGAGGTAGAGGCACACTCATACTTCAGAGCAATGGCAAGACCCGAAGAGGTACACACGGAATGTAGTCTCGGAACTTACTGAAGTTGAAACAAACTCAGATGCTTGACATTTCCTCTTTTCTTTTGCTTTGCAGTCTGCAACCCATATAGCTTCAGATAGGTCCTGGTTTTATTGTTCCCACATGACCTGGGTTGAACCCTGCGGTTTTTATGAAAGAACAAATCTTGTTTTGCACAGATGTGGAGAACGGCACGGCACTCTGAGCACAAAACGATTCATTTTGAAATTGATAAATGAGTTCTCGACCGGGTATTGAGCCTACGACTGAACATAGCGCACTACAACTCAACAAAGGAAAACAAAGGCAAAACAACCTAAATACAAACATAGACACTCAAAAATGACTCAAGACAAGAATCGAGGTAAAACAAAAAAACACGACACTTAGACGTGCACAGGGAGCCTGTTTTTCTAGGTATTGTTTCCCACCATTTCTCATTTGTGATTCTTACATCACTCGGCCTTCAAGCTCGATTTTTCTCTCAAAACCCTTTCCTCGCTTTTCCTCTCAGCGCACATCTCTCTATTCTTTAATCTCTCATTTTTCATCCCTTCCCAGGGTGGTTGATGGATAAACAAAAAGTTGTGGGCTCTTGCCCCTAGCACTCAGCTAGATTCTCTTTTTCTGCGCGCAGCTAGTGAGTTCCTCCCACTGAGGGGTTGCGCTGCAACTAAGCGTGTAGTGAATCTGTAGCTGACATCAGCTGTCGATGCTCTGCCGGGGAGTTTGGACGTGGTTAGATCTGTCCAGATGAGGGAGTGGGATACCTTGATCCATTCCAGTTCGTGCTTCGCACTTGGCTTGATACCTCATTGCTTGGAGGATGAGAGAGCTTTCAGCTCTTTTGTTGACAGTTTCAGTTGTGCCTTTTCTGGCATGGAGAGTGCCCTTCTTGGCAAGTATGGTGCCCTTTCTGGCAAAGGCATTGGCAACGGGGAAAAGACAGGAAGCCTGACTCAACTGTGCCCCTAGTTTATCATTTTGACCAATTTTGTTGTTTTGGTTTTCGACTAAAATAATTTTGACCGACATGAGAGTTAGATTAACATGCTTGTTCGATTTTCTAATTTGAAATCATGCAAGTTAGGTTATGAGCACTGAAAATTTTTCCTTTTTTGGGTCCAAGAAAAAGGTCCAGTTTTGGAAAAATGGAATAGTTTTCGAGAGAAACTCAGTCAACCTTAGTAAAAATTCTCAAAAACTGTTTTTGCAAACAACCACTGCTCAACGAGCATAGAACCCACTCTCGAGATGCACAACCTCAGATTCGAAGGAAAATTGCCCCTTACTTGAAGGGAGCTGCATGGCAACGGAAAGTTGTCCCTTGTTTGAACGGCGCCACGGCGCATTGAATGGCAACAGAAAGTTGCCCCTTGTTTGAATAACGCCACGGCGCGTGGTATGGAAACGGAAATTTGCCCCTTGTCTGAATGGCACTGCAGCGCATTGTAATCAACCCTCAGGGTGATGATCACAACCGAATTCTCGGATACAGAGAAGACAAAGATGACCAAAACCATCACATGGACACAGTCGAATTTGAAGTGGTTTACGGCTGGACTTCAGAATAAAGTTGCCTACGTATCCCAAAGACGGGAATCAAGCCTTACATAGTTCGGGGTTAAGGTACACTCGTGTATTTAACCTCTCCTTTTACGCTTTAACTTTTGCCAAGGCCGCCCTTTGCGGGTTTTCAACCTTGCGAGCTCAGTTCTTCTTCTTTTTTTTTTTTATTTTTTTTTTATTTTCTTCATTTTTCTTCTTTTCTTTTCTTCATTCTTTGCATTTTTCTTTTTTCTTCTTTTTGTTCTTTTTCTTGCTCTAACTTTTGCCTGGGTCGCCCTTTCGGGTTTTCGGCCCAGCGAGCCTCTCAAGGGTAAAGGTGCAGCTTTGTCCATGTCAAATGGTTTTGAGATCCTGAAGTCATCTGAATCCAGGAGAATGGATGTTGTTCGCTGACGATGTAGAAGTCCATCCAATGGAGGGTGAATTTGCCCCTAGTGTTATGGATAGGAACTCGGTTGTCCTTTAGCAATGTCTTCTTCTTTCCTCCCTTCTGGGGTTTGACATTCTTGCCGATCTTAGTCTTTGACTTCTTTGAGCACATCTAACATTTTTGCCCTTAGTTTGAGAGGTGTTCCTGATCTAGCTTCACAAGCTTCTTGATCTGACTCTTCTTGCCCCTAGTTCGCAGGCTGCTTCAAATCTAGCCACACATCATGATTGGCCTTGGAACATTCTGAATCCAAGTTCAAGGTTTTGAAATTAAGAGGGATCGAGTCTCGAGGCTGAGAGCGATCCTAAGCTGCACAATCTCAAGAGTGATTCCACACAAGTCTTCTTAGGACCGCGTAAAACATTTTTTGAAATCTTTTAAGAAAGCGACTAGTCGCTCGCGCTGAAGACAATGTTGAACCAATATGGATCAAGCCAGGATCCTTCTCAGTACTCACATTAACAAGCATGATTTCATTCATTAAAGGCTTAGCATGCTTCTCTTTCTCTCAATTGATCAAACTTCGCAAAACTCGAGGAATTCCTTCCTCTTCGTTTTCACCGTAGTGTACGAAAACGTTTTGAAAAACTTAGGTCAATGCAACAATTTCAAGGCACAGAAGAGCAGGTGAAAAGTAATGCCGCTTTATTTAAACTTTTTGGCACAACTGGCGCAAGGCAGAAGCAAACACAAGAGTGTGAAAATCATTGCTGTTTCATTCAAATCTTTTGGTGTTACTGGCTCCCCGGCAGAAACAGACTCAAAAGAAAACAAAAAGTCAAACACAAAACAAGCAAGTGATATCCGAGGTAACACCCCCGAAATCATCCGACTCTAACAAAACAGGACTGACTCGATACAACAACACAGGCCCAACTGACTTAGTACAAAAAGACTGACTATATACAAAACAACAGACTGACCCAATACCCAAGTCAGAAAGTACAAAAACTAGCATTCACAAATGCTCAAAACAGTGCATGCCATACGCCATATCAAGAGTAAACTGAGCGCCGCCCGCAGGTGGTTCATCCCTTGATCACATCACATTATCACCCACAAGTTCATTGATCAAGTGCCGATAGACTTTGCAGGACCTGGTGCGGCAATGACCCCGTTGTCAAACAGATCTTGTACATCATGGCGCAGACGAAAGCAACTGTCGGTGTCATGACCGGTTTGTTGATGGTAGGCGCAGTATTTAGTCTGATCATGCTTTACAGGGATAGGATCGGGTAAGGGCCGTTGTTCCAATGGTTTCAGATGTCCTTTTCGGATTAAGACCTCTAGAGCCTTTGACAAAGGCATATGAAGTGGGGTGAAAACCCTCTTGACTCGAGGTGGGTATTTGGTTTCTTGTGAGCTACTTCCGGACGCACCGGTGAATGGGGTAGCTATTTTTGATATGGTGGTGGTAACCATGCCCACATCAGAAGATCTTGTAGCTGCATCACCACTGGTGGTCGCATTCGAACTGCGGGAAAACGCCCTCCTGAGCAGCTCCTTCTCCTGGTCAAGAAGGCCCTGCTTCATAGCGTCCTCGATCTGTACTCCCATCTCATGTAAATCTGAAAAGGTAGGGAAGGGGAGAACGATCATCTTCTGTATGAGCTTGGGCTGGAGGTTGCGCACAATCATCCGGATTTGATCCTTGTCAGTGGGCCTAAGGGCCATCATTGAGGCCTTGGCCCTCCAGCGGGCTACGAAATCAGGAAAACTCTCCTTAGGCTCTTGTCTTGTTGTCTCAAGATCACGAGTTGTAATCTCGATTTGTGTGTTATATGAGTACTGCGCAACGAAGGCCTTGGCCATCTCATCCTATTTCCGTTTGAAATCGTCTTCTAATTTTGCATACTAGATGGCGGCCACACCCGACAGGGTCCGGCCGAATAAAGAAAGCTTCTGTAGTCTGGTGAGGCCCATCGGCTGTAGTATATCTGAGAACAACTGGAGATGCACCAGGGGATCCCCAGATCCGTCAAAGCGGTCGATATGTGGCATTTTAAAGCGGTCTGGCAGCATCACAACCGCATCGGTATATCCATCCTCAATGTCCGGGATGGACTTGACGCCCTGAGATTTCTTGAACAGTTTTTCAAGCTTGCTCACCTTCAATGCTGTGGGGTCCACCTCAGACCCAAAGGGAGAATCCGGCAGGTTGGTGGGTGTTTTAGGTAATTGGGGTAGGATTTGAGGTGGAGCCAGTCCTGTCGGAATGTCCGTATCTCCCTGGCCATTTGGTGCCTCCTCGGGTGTTGGAGCTCCTGGTGGAGGAGGAGCCTGATGTAAAGAAGATGCTCCGTTTTGCTGTTGCAACCTGGTGATTAGCTCAGCCTGCTAGGCCATGATTGCAGCTTGCTGTTTGGCAAATTCCGTCTGGCGGGCAGCATCTTGCTGCATGAGTTTCATACTTTCTTGGAGTTGACGCATCATTTCCTCCATCCCTGCCATTTTCTGCTGTTCCGGCTGACTGACTGGTGGGGTGACTAAAAACTGATAAAAACTGAGGCCTCAGCCTGACTATTCACTGGTGGGGTGGATAAGGGCCACTGATCTGGTAACTGCTGAACCGGTGATCTGTGCCTAACTGGCCCCTTTTACCCTGCCTCTGGTGGAGGAACATTGATTTGCCCTTGAACTGAATCTCTGACCTGACAAAGTCTATCAGCACAAGTCCGATGAACCTCGGGGGATATCGTAGCCTTCTGAAGCTATGGTTCCAAGACTACCCTAGCAAAAGAGAAAACATGCAGCATCTCAGCCTGATTTCACCAAAACAGATATGAGCAGCTGAATAACTGCGCTGTCTACTGAATTCTGCCCAAAAGTCTGCCTGTAAACTGATACCCTCAGGTAAAACTGATTCCCAGATACTGATGCCCGCAGGCCTGATACCCAGACTTGCAACTGTTACGTGCATTCCTGTAGGGACACATCCTAAAAGCACATAGCGAGCAAGTGAGAGCCAACACACCCCTATGTTGGGGTAGGGTTTCCCTGTCCTATTTTGTCAGGAGCTAGGGTTTCACTACGAACGCAGCGGTTTCAAACAACCTATATCGGGTAAGCAACCTATCCTAGTTTGGAATGGTCACTATGGATCCGAATATGCACTAGGTCGAATGGTCGAAAAGGGTGCCTCGGTAAAACCGGGGTTTGTGCTCCCATACTGGCAGAGCCCATAACCGGTCAGCCTTATGGTCATGCCTTGACAAGACAAGCCTTCGGCAAACCGTTCAGGAATAGCAGATGGCAAACACAGTGTCCTAGGCGCACCAATGCAAATGCAATGCAAAGAAACACATAAGTGTAGTCAAAACAAGATATCATGAGTTTGAGTTAAGTTCTCTAAGTTCCCCAGCAGAGTCGCCAGAAACTGTAGACGTCCCCGAACGCCCCGGGAGGATGAGTCCCGTTCTGTTCGTATTGGGCTCACTACAAGTTCGGACTCTCAAATTGTCACGGTTCTAAATCTGAACCAAAGAGTCCAAATCCGGTAAATCGTTTTGAGAAAACAGATTTTGAAAGAAGTGCCAAACATGGATTGCTTTGCCAGATACAGAGTCGCCACCTAAATGTTTTATTTTGGGGAAATTTAGGAAACCCTGACTCATTTGCCTAAGGTCACGTGTCCGTCATCACCAAAGTTGCCTCTGCTCAGGAACTTGGGTACGATTGGGGAAGGTCACTTCGTGAGCACCCCCGCTCGCCCGATTAAAGATCGGCCTCTACTAACCATGATATCTATTTTTGGAAACATTATGCATTCTTATTCCGGTTATTAGCCTAGAATTACTATGTGATGCGCACAGCATACAAGTATAGACTGGATCGTCTGAATTGGAACAAAACATTTCATGTTTATTTTTGAAAGTGGTTTGATGGTGCTACCCGCAAGTAGGCTAAGACGTGGATTTGCCACCCTCGGGTGGGCTTAGAAAAACATGATTTTGCCACTATCTAGTGGGCTTAAAACTCATGGTCAACGAATTGTTCCAATTCAAATAACCCAGCCTTCACCCACAGGCATTCAGGCAGTTATATCACATAAGCATATAGCCTCATGGTAAGCATACTATCATGACAGTCACTCACACACATGCAAGGATGCTAAAGCATAAACACTTACCGAGTACTCCAAGCCAAAACAAAAGCTATGTTAGAAATCCATGCGTGATCCTAACTATACAGAAATGCCTAATGCAACACATACAAAATGCAACTAAGATAGGCTCGACTATTCTAAAGATGGCATGTGAAATGCTACAACTAACATGTATTCAACTTGGAATTGAGATACAAATGCAGTTAGTATGATGCGCCGAGCCCGGTGCATGCAAGATAGATGAATGAATGCAAACATGCTATCATACTGTATGCTAATTGAAACATGCCCTAATCTAACCATCATAAGCTGATAAATAAAAGGGAGAAAGACGTGGGGTTGGAAGACATACATCACACACACGCACACTTATTACAACATTACCCTCGCGCAGAGGGTCCGAATAAATAATACAGTCCCAAATGAATAAATAATACAGTCCCGAATAAATACAGAATCCTAATTAATTAACAAATTAATCTAGGAAAGCAGTAAATTGGCACGCAAATTCATGGAACGCCTTAGCTCTGTTCCAAATGATGAATGATGCATGCTCGGGTTGCCTTGTGCGGAGAATCCCTTGCGATGCCCCGGTTTGCCTCTGTTTGCAATTATTCTTGGGATGCATGCCAGGCTCCGAAAGGTTGCTGATTTCTGATTTGCTGCAACAGAGAGCAACAAAGGGGCATGGCAAAGTATTTTCACATATGTATGCATGACTACTCTTCAGGGAGTGTAGTCCTCGATCCTCGTGCCACCAATCACGCATCTCGATGCATGATGGCCGAGGAGTCGAATTGCATGACTCAATATGGAATGAATGCACATGAAAACACAACAGGGCCTAGACTCTATCATGGATAATCCGGAGTGTCGGCGACCGGGAATTGAGACACGTTCCGTCACTCGGAGTACGAAACGTTCCTCGTTTCCCGTGCTTGGGCTAACTCCTATCCCAAGCACAATGCAATATGCATGACATGCATGAATGCAATCCTAACATGCAACCTAGCATACGCAATGCTATGAAATGGCACACACAATGCACGATGTAACGAGGCATACACAATGCTCTAACATACAACCTTGCATACGCAATGCTATGAAATGAAATGGCATACACAATGCATAATGGACTTACACTGACATGAGTGGACCTCAGCCACACTCACATCAGTAGCCATTAGATGAAAATGAGACTATCAAAATGCGTGCACACATGCACGCAAACCGAGGACCGAACCTAAGGCATAGCATGTAACTCTCACAAGGCATGGCAAGGGATGTAGGATGGCATGCAAACTCACAAATTCCAGCACTGAAATATGATGCTAAACAGCCCCGAAACATGGAAAAATGGCACCCGATGCATGAGATGAAACCTGAAACTCGAAACTAGGCAAATGGAATGATTTATTGCTATACAAAGCATGCATTATTTGATCATGAAGTACCAAGATAGAGCTAAGGCAGTCCCAAAACATGAACATTTCTAGTTCAAAGCATGGCCAAAAGATACTAGCATGGTGGACAAAAATAGCATGCAATCTTGACTAGCAAACATGGTTTACATGGCAAGTATATGAAGCAAATGTAATCTCACCAAAATAGAAAAAATCAGTGAACAAAACATGTAAAAATAGGCCCAAATAACCACTGAAATGAAGCCAACACATGCAAAAATGATGATCTCCTTTAGAGGGCCATACAACGGATTATTAAGCACATACAAGGTGGACACTTAGCATGGAATAAAAAACTATGAAAATAAAATATGGTAGTCTCAAAACTCACCAAATTGACCCTGGAAAGTGGCTTCAAAGCATACAAGATAGGGTCTCTTTGGAAGGCCAAAAAGGCCACTAAACAAGAGAAGGAGAGAGAGGGTCACCCCCCTCTAATTTTGGCTCTCAAAATAGTGTCTTAGCCACTAAAAATCCACTGGATTTCAGTGGCTGGAAGGCCAAAACAAGGCCAATGCAAATGCTCGCATGTATGGCTCAAAACATGAAGAAATAAGGCATGCAAGGAAGGAGATGACCTCAAAAAAGAAACTTCCCTTAATCAAACATCAAGTGGGCCTCAAAATTTTTTTTTCCAGTTTATAACAAATCTCAAAAACAAACAAAAATAGGGCTAAACTATCATGCAAAGATGGCCCTAAAAAAGAGAATAGAGACAAGGGATAGAATCTGGCCTCAAACAGTGAAGAGCCCTTCAACAAAGTTTAATAGGGGCTCAAAATAAGGCACTTTAAAGTTTATAAACAAGTCTAAAATAGCTCACAAGTAGGGCTACAATATGATGTAAAAAAGGCCCTAAAAGAGAGATAGAAAGCAAGAGGCAGTAGCTGGCCTCAAACAGTGAAGAGCCCTTCAATAAAGTTGAAGAGGGGCTCAAAATGAAGCACTTTAAAGTTTGGCTCGAAGCCCATAAATGCTTACAAATAGGGCTAACATATCAAGCAAGAAGTAGCCATAAAAGAGGGATAAAGGGAAAGGGGTAGCAGGTGGCTTCAAACAGAGAAAAACCCTTGATCAAACATGAAGATAAGCTCAAAATAAGACTATTTCCAGTTTGGGTCGGAGCCCAAAAATGCTAGAAAATATGGCTTAGATATAGAGAAAAATAAGGCAAGAAAAGAGGAGAAGAAGACTCACCCTTGAAGACCAAACTTCAGCAGCTCTTGGACCAAATTTCTGAGCTCTCAACCTCTTCAAAACAGTCCCAAAATGCTGGAATGGAGGATGGAGGCCTTGTGCTATGGGTTGGTGTGTAAATGGCCAAGAACCAAGGGTGTTTTGAGGCTTGGAAGAGAGGGAGAGGGAGGATTGTATGCAATGGCCCTAAACAATTTTTTGTAACCCTTAGAAATGGAGGAGAGTGCTGGTTTTAAAGAGGGAGAGAGGCCAAGGAAACGGGGGGGGGAAATAAATTCAAATTTCTCCTCCAAAAGGCAGCCCCCCGGATACAAAATCTGGGGGAAAGCAAATTGCACAGCTGGAACACATTTGGAGAGATGATTCTGGCCGACCAGGTTCAAAAGGTTCAGGTGGCCGGCCGGCCACCCCCCCTGGCCGACCGACCAAGGGTCAAAAGGGTCAATCAAAATTGTTGGCCGGCCACCCTAAAAAGGTGGCCTCCCATGTGTGCACAACACAAATATGTGGTCAAAATCCAGAAAATGTGAACCAGGAGAGAGAAAAGCCAACTTTTTAGAGGGGTTCAAAAGGGTCAGAGACAATTACTGGCCGGCCTATTCATATTGGTGGCCTCCCAGGTGTGTACAACACAAATATGGGGTTTAGGGCTAAAGAAAGTGGCCCGGGAGTGGTCAACATTAGCTTTCTAGTGAGGAAAACGGGCGACGGAGAGCGATGAAGAAATAAAACTGGCTTTTCAGAAAAATTGCTGGCCTCCCACCCTCCTACAAGCTTTCTAACAATGAAAATAAGGTCTCCACCAAAAAAGAACCAAAACGGATGCAAAACGGAGGTTCGGGGACCGAAACGCGCTGCTTGGGGCCCCGAAAATGGGCTGTTAAGCACCGGAGGTGGCATTCGACCACGAAGTTGGTCTCTCGGGCCACAATGTTCCTCAAAAGGGAGGAAATAAGGTGTATGCCAAAAACCGGAGCAAACAGAGGTGGTTAGGCGGTCCCGAACCGAGGCACACGGCCGTCGGCTCCGAAAAACCGAAAACCGGGCTCCAAACGGAAAAAATGGCCTACGACCACGAAACGTAGCCTACGGCCACTGAGAGATGATCTACGAGACCTCTCCCTCCCTTCGGGAAGAGAAAACAGAGAAAACGGGACCCGGTTCGCAAACCAAGGCAAAGCATAAAAGAGTCCCAGAGTCCGGAGGCAAGGCTCGCAGCCGAGACTCTAAAACTTCAGAACTAGCACAATATGCAAAATCACCAAGCGCTCAATCAGTGACGACTGAGTCTTATGGTCGGTCAAAAATGGGGTGTCTACAAACCCATGGAGAGATACACGAGGCTCAAGTCCTCGTCGTTCTCAGAGCCCTGACAGACAGAGATGGAGGATAGATCCTCAGGTTATGGAGGATCGCGTAAGGGAGCAAGACGAATTGATACAGGGAATGGTGGCAGACATGGAGACGATGAAGCGCCAGATAAAGGCAAATGGGTGGCAATAAAAGAAGGGTGCAAAGGCAACACACACTCTTACTACTCAGAAGATCGTGACAGGCAGGTCACACTATCACAAACTGAAAGTAGAAACCTCAGAATAGGTGATACACAATCAAGGACTTCCAAGACTCATTACTCTATGTCTGAAAGAATGAGGACTGAAAGGTCTTATACGAAAGGCAACAGTTATAGGTCCTCGTATTCGCACTAAACAACATCTAGGCACACAGAGTTGCCTAGGTCGACGGACCTGAGTACAATGCTACAATAAAGGGCTCGAAAGAGAGAAGACACACAGTCTCATGACCGCCAAAGAGTCTCAGCGCTGCAACGGTTGGCTCACAGAACACATGGGAGTGTCAAGGTTGGAATGCTAGAACCATGCCCTACCTACGAACCAGCAGACAAAGTACTAGCGAGGTTGCCGAGCTCGCCATTCGTTCCAGCGATAAAGAACGCACCATTACCTTCAGGCTTCTACGAGCCCAAATTCACTAGTTATGAGGGGAAGTTAGACCCTTACATGCACTTGAGCCACTTTTGCCAGGTTTTGGCCGTGTATCGGTGAAACGAGGCTCTAATGTGTATCCTGTTTCCTTCCAGCCTTGGTGATTTGGGTTTAACATGGTTTGAAAGGTTACCAGAAGACAGCATAGCTTCATGGGCGCAACTAGCGGAGGCATTTGTGACCAGATTCAGAACGAACACCAAGACGTCAGTGGAGATTGACCAGCTTCTCTCCATAGATGGGCGAAAAGTAAG
Source organism: Camellia sinensis (assembly GCF_055761805.1). Taxonomy (NCBI): domain Eukaryota; kingdom Viridiplantae; phylum Streptophyta; class Magnoliopsida; order Ericales; family Theaceae; genus Camellia; species Camellia sinensis. The sequence continues at coordinate 95,742,496 of NC_138966.1, read as the reverse complement.
CATTGAGGTCTTATAATAACTGGTATTGGGAGACTTTTAATCAGATTGAAGATTGCCCCATAAACCTAGCTATCGCACAGTACAAACGAGGTTTACCAGTTGGCAATAAATTGAGGGATTTAATGACAATAACTCCACCTCTCATAATAGAGGCCCTAATAGAAAGAGTGCATCAGTACATCCGGGTAAAAGAAGATGTCGCTTGTACCAAAGCAAAAGATGGCACAATGGCGATGTCAGACAAAAAACCTATGGCAAAAGTTAACATGGTCGGGTGAGAAGAACAACCGAGCAAAAATGGGCGAGGCAAACGAGCCAACAGAGAGGAACCCCAAGCAAGAAAGTTGAGAATCCGCACTACGGTATTTAATAAACCTATCTACTGGATTCTTAATGAGATACATGATAAACCCTTCATTCGGGGAGAAGCGTAGAAGGGCTATGATGATAGGTACCGTTGTACCTTCTATGATGAACAGGGGCACTGAACTGAAAACTGTATGCCATTAAGGCAACATCTGGAGGAGTTAGTGGCCGCAGGCCACCTGGACTAATACATTGAAGGGGGAACACAACCAGCCCTCTAGGACCGTAACAGGCCGGATGAGATGCCGGTCAACGGTCTGCCCCAAGGCATAATCAATATAATACATGGGATCATCGAACCTGAACGAGTATGTGAACTCAGAGGGATGATTAAAAAGGCTGAGCACATGAGAGAGGTACTAAGTGCACAACTTATTGTGAAAGAAGAAAAAACACAAAGACTTCGCAAGGTTATAAAGCCCTCACAACAACACACTGGTGGTTACTCTGCGCGTCAAGAATTTTGACATTAAGCGGATCCTAATTGATTAAGGGAGCTCATGCGAGATAATATACTACGAGACCTTCAAGCAACTAAAATTGGAGGACAAAGACTTGGCACCCGCAACATCTCTCCTAGTCAGCTTCAACTCAATTCCAGAATGGCTAGTTGGCAAGATAATTCTGCTAGTCAAGGCAGGAACGATGACAAAACAAGTGGAATTTTAGGTATTGAAAGTCCCTTCTACTTATAACATAATTTTGGAAAGAGCATGGTTGCACGCCATGCGAGCGGTGGCATCGACCTACCACCAAGTGTTATGGTTCCCAACGAAACCAGAATGATTGAAGAAGTCTTAGGAGACCAAATCATGTCCAAACAGTGCTTCGTTACAGTAAACGGCAGCTAGGCTGCAAAAGAGTTTGTACAAACGGTAGAAGAGCTAGAAGGCAATGAGCTGTTCACAGACGTCGGCAAAATAGTCTAATAGAAGGCAATGGAAGACTTGATAGAGGTAAGGATAGATGAGAAAAACCTAGAAAGGTTCCTTTTGCTCAGCTCGTCTCTGTCCAGCACCGAGAGAATAGAGATCATGGAATTTTTGACCTCTAACATCGAAGTGTTTGTTTGGATGCCATATGACATGCTTGGCATTGACCCCAATTTCATCTGCCATCAACTTAATGTCCACCCAACCGCCAGACCAATCATACAATGAACTCGCGGATCGACACTCCACCACGCAGAGATAGTTGCAGAAGAAGTGGGAAACCTGTTGAAGGCAAGGGGCAATCAAAGAAGTACCCTATCCCAAGTGGATTTCCAACAAGATAGTGATACCAAAAAAAAAATGGCAAATGGCGTGTTTACGTGGACTACAAAATAGTCAATAAAGCGTGCCCGAAAGACAGCTTTCCTCCACCACGAATAGACCAACTAGTGGACCTAACTCCAGGGCATAACCGACTTAGCTTTCTTGATGCATATCGCGGTTACCATCAGATCGCTATGTATAAATCGGACCAGGAGGTCACATCAATTACAACTCCCAGGGGATTATATTGTTACAAGGTCATACCTTTTGGTCTAGAAAATGAGAGGGCAACATTCCAATGAATAATCACCAAAATGTTTGAGCCATTGTTAGGTAGAACAATGGAAGCTTACATAGATGATATGGTGGTCAAAAGTAAGAATGAGGGGGACCATCTCAAGGACCTAGATGAGATGTTTCAAGTTTTGAAGTCCTACAAGCTGCGACTGAACACATCTAAGTGCGCATTCGGCGTGGGGTCAGGAAAATTCCTAGACTTTCTAGTGACCAACCGAGGCATAGAAGCTGGTCCATCTTAGATCAAAGTTATCCAAGATCTTGAGAGGCCCAACACAGTCAATGAGATGCAGTATCTTATTAGCCTAGTAGCTGCGCTAAATCGATTCATAAGTCGGTCGTTAGATAGGTGTCGACTGTTCTTCTAGGCACTAAAGGCCAAATTTGAGTAGGATGATGAGTGCGACCGCACTCTAGAAAGCCTGAAAGAGTACATGGCCTCTCCACCATTGTTGGTAACCCCAGTACCAGGGGAGGAACTCTTTTTATACTTAGGGATTTCCCAGCATACAGCTAGCGCAGTGCTGGTACGGGCTGAGGGAGTACAACACCTGTCTATCTTTTATGTTAGCAAGACATTACTGGGCGCCGAAACAAGGTACCTGCCATTGTAGAAGTTGGCCTTAGCTTTAATGATGGCTTCTAGAAAATTATCGCACTACTTCCATGTCCACACTATGATTATTTTAACAGTTTTCCCATTAAAAGCCTTGTTTGAGAGGGTGGATTTTTCTGGACGAATTTTGAAATGGACAGTGGAGTTAGGGCAATTCGACATTAAGTTTCAACCAAGAACCGTGATAAAGGCCCAAGCTTTGGCAGACTTTGTAGTTGAGTTTGCACCCAGCAGTCATCATGTTTACCCGATCGACTTAACCGAGGTAATCGAAAAAAGGGTGGAAAGTGCTGCAGGGATAACGCAGCCCCCAAAGCAGGACACTCAACTGCATAGCGAACCATTCAGCCTTACAAAGAGAGAATAAAGAACAGATCGCAGTACCACCAGTAAGGACTCGCCCAAACGTAAAGTCCTAAGACAGTCAGATGGTGACGATCAAATCCTAACGACGGTCAATAACCTATAAGAAAGCATAATCAACGTCCCTGATCCCAAGGCATCATCAGATCCCTCCACTTGCTGTAAACTGTTTGTAGAAGAGATGTGAAAACTTTTCGTGGATGGAGCATCCTACAAGCACAGTGCAGGACTTGGCATAGTCCTCATCTCGCCAGATGGCCTAACAATTGAACATGCAATCAACTTAGGCTTTCCGTCATCTAACAACGAGGCGGAGTATGAAGTATTATTAATAGGTTTGAAGTCAGTACTTCGTATGAAGGCCATCGAACTAATGGTATACAGTGACTCCCAACTGGTAGTCAACCAAATTTCAAGCAATTATGAAACAAAGGATGATAAAATAGCCAAGTATGAAGAGTTGGTCAGAAGAGAGATCATGAAATTTGAAGTAGTTTGAATAGAACAAATCGGTCGAGAGGAAAATAGTAAAGCAGATGAGCTGGTTGGTTTTGCGTCAATGGAAGATACGTCTATCCCACACCCATTGTTAATTGACTTCCTACCCAGACCAGGTATTGAAGAGCCAGAAATAGCCGAAGCATGTTGCATTGGTCTAGGGCCTTTCTGGATGGATCCGTCATAATGTTTTTAAAAGATGGCATCTTACCTGAAGAGAAGAAAGAAGCCAACAAAATTAGAGCAAAGTCACAATGGTTTTGGCTCTCCGCATCACTAGCATTGTACAAAAAATCCTTCACAGGACCTTACTTGAAGTGTGTCAATCCCAGCAAGGTCGATGCATTTTTATTCGAAATACACGAAGGCGTTTGCGGAAGCTACTAGGCAGGAAGATCGCTGGCCTACCGAGCAATTTCATAAGGGTATTGGTAGCCGTACATGCAAGCAGACGCAGAGAAATATGTCAAGAAGTGTGAGAAATGTCAGAAGTTTGTACATCAAATACATCAACCGGCCAGAGAGCTCCTACCTTTGACCAGCTCGTGGCCCTTTGCAATGTGGGGCCTAGATATAGTAGGACCACTCGCAACCACGCCAGGCAACAGAAAGTTCTTTCTTGCAGCAATGGACTACTTCACAAAATGGGTAGAAGCAGAAGCACTCGCATCCATAAAAGAAAAGGACGTCAAGAAGTTTGTCTGGCAAAACATTATAACCCGGTTTGGAATACCTAAGGCTCTAATATTTGACAACGGTACCCAATTTGATAGAAAAATCTTTAGAGGCTTTTGCGAAGAATACAAGATAGAATTCTACAACTCAACACTGGCGTACCCCTAAGCCAATGGCTAGGCTGAAGCTTCCAACAAAGTAGTCTTAGAAAGTCTGAAAAAGAGGCTGGAAAGAGCAAAAGACAAATGGGCTGAGGAGCTGCCCTATGTTTTATGGGTCTACCGTACTACACCTCGGCGGTCAACTAGCGAAACACCTTTTTCTTTGGCCTATGGCATGGAGGCAGTAATCCTACTTGAAGTGGGCCTCCCCTCTATTAGAAGCAAAAAATTTGATCCAAACTTGAATGGTGAAGCCATAACCCTAGAACTCAACCTTGTAGAAAAAAGAAGAGAAAGGGCATTGGTGCACATTGCCTCATATCAATAAGAGTTGTCCAAGAAATATAACAAAACAGTGCACCCAAGGCAAATCAAGAAGGGAGATTGGGTACTGCGCAAAGTTATGGGAAACACCTTGATACCTAGAGATGGCAAATTAGGACCTAATTGGGAAGGATCATGCAGAGTAATTAGTTTGGTTGGAAAAAGGGGCATATCATTTAGAGGATGTGGACAACAGAGTTATTCCACGGTAATAGAACACGACCAATCTCAGAGTATTTTATTTTTAGCTTTTTTCTTAAAACACTTGTAATTTTTCTTTTTCAATAAAACAAGTAGACATTTTTTCGATAAAAATTATTTTCTCTATTTGTAAAAGTTGTTCGCTCGACTGGGGGCAATCCAAAAAGTTGGCAGTTTGACCAAAACTTAGTTCGTTCTTTAGCCGAGATAAGGATCTAGGCTCAAGAAGGTTGGTAGGTTTGACCAACACTTTTTTCTTCTTCAGCCCAGAGAAGGATCTAGGCTCAAGAAGGTTGGCAGGTTTGACCAACACTTTTTTCTTCTTCAGCCCAGATAAGGATCTAAGCTCAAGAAGGTTGGCAGGATTGACCAACACTCTTTTCTTCTTCAGTCGAGATGAGGATCTAGGCTCAAGAAAGTTGGCAGGTTTGACCAACACTTTTTTCTTTCTTCAACTGAGATAAGGATGTAGGCTCAAGAAGGTTAGTAGGTTTGACCAAGACTCAGTACGTTCTTTAGCTGAGATAAGGGTCTAGGCTTAAGAAGGTTGGCAGGTTTGACCAACACTTTTCTTTCTTCAACCGAGATAAGGATCTAGGCTCAAGAAGGTTTTCCTTTAGCCGAGATAAAAATCGAAACAAAAATCTCAGTTACAAGGGTTTAGCAGTTTCCCAAGTTGTTCTTCAGCCGAGATAAGTATCTCGGCTAAAAAAGATGGGCATGATAAGGTAAGGCTGAGCTAACTAGGTCGGCTAGGCTTGCAGTAAAGATGAAACACTACAGAGAGGAAAAGTGCAATAACCGAGCAAGAAGATACTGAAAAAACACTGGAAAAAAAAATAAAGCGAGTAGAAATAAAGAAAGTGTTTCATTTATTAATAAGGTGATTACAAGAGGTAGGACTAATAGTCCGGTTACATTTTCATAAAAACAAGTAAAATTGGTCAAGCAAACAGGTCATTAAGGTTAGTGTCTAGGTCACCCTGGACTTCGCTGCTCGGCAGCCCAGTTTTGGCAACAGTTTCCTGGATTAGGCCGTTCACAGGCACCCTGTCAATCGAGCTTGGCATAGTTTGGCGGAGTAGATCCACCCGAGCTGGGAGGGAAGGCTGAAGATCGAGATCAGTGTTAGCAGGAGGGGTATCAACTGGATCAGGGGTCTTCTCTTCCTCCTCCCCCTCTTGGAGAAACTTCTGTTGGACTATGTTAGCATAATCTATTATGTAGCTTGGTATGAAGTGAGGGGGAGGGTTCAGAAAGATTTCAGAGTCATGCCCCTGACTGAGCTTGGCAGCCGCAGCCTTCCAACCACATTTGAAGAAAGTGTCCTTGGCTGCTTTACACTATTGAACGTATGTCTGTTCACTCTCTTTGAAACCTTGGTCTTTGGCATCCTCTGCCTTCTTCTTCCACTCCTGGATCTCAGCCTTCAGTTTCTTTTCTAGCTTGGCGAGCTCTCGAAGGTAGCGTTCTTTTTTATCGGTCAGAGCTTTCTGCTTAATAGTCTCAACCATGTTAACAAGTTCGACCAGTCATTCGTTTTCAGCATTCACCGTAGCCAGCTTCATTTTTGCCTCCTTTAGCTCGGCTGCTTTGGCGTCAGTATCAGTGACGGCTGACCGAGCCGTTTTTCGTAGCTCAAGGACACGTTTGTGAGCCACTTGGTTCTTTTGCAGGGCCTGTACAACATTCAGAGCAGTTACATAAAAACCGAGCATTGGGTCCATGATGGTATCAATTGTTGAGTTGCAGGGATTTTGTATTTTACCAATATCATCGACTTGGACGCCGAACGAATGGCCTTCAGCTCAGTTAAACCTTCGTGCCGCTAGACGCTCTTTGCTAAGTTGAAAGCTAGAAGGTGATCTTTCTCAGCACTGATAGAGTCTTGGGCGGTTACAACACGATTCTTAAAGAACACGGTTGGTCCCCACACAGGAGGGGATGGAGGATTGGAAAGGCTTGGCCAGTTGTAACTTTGGGATAGACTGACTTCTGGCAGCTCGATTTCCAATGGCTCGGTGTCATCTTCGTTCATCAAGAGCTGTGGCGCAGCAGAACTGGTATGGGTCCATTTGTTTGGCCGAGAAGAGGCAGCACGGGTGGTTGGAAGGGCCACCACAGCGTCGTGTGGCTGATCGGTTGGTGGTGTCTCGACTTGAACCTCCGCAATGGAAGTTGAGGTTTGCTCGGTGATAAGGGCACAAACAGCTCGTCGTTTAGCCATTTCCTGCTCTTCGGTAAGAGGAATGAGTTTGATTTAGGGGAGATTTGGGTCTGGTTCAGATGATGGTTCAAGGAGAAAGTCAGTAACCTGGGTTTTCGTCTTTCCACTATACCGGTAGGTTGGCTCAAAGTTTAGGAGCTCGGTTCAGTCTTGGTTGCAGTAACGGAGCGCGTCGCGAAGGGCGTCTTGGTTCGTGTAAGCTTAGGTAGACTTAAGGTGGTTCAAATATGTAAAAATTAAAATAGGCAAGGGTTAGTACGACAGTAGTACACAAAATAACAAAGGAACCGAACTGACTTGTTCTTACCAGCGGTCCCCTTATTCCAGTTAATATTTCGGCCCGGTATTGGGGCTTCGTTGTCCTCAAAATTGCCTCTGACCCAGAGAAAATCATCATCGTTCAAATTCTTGTCCGGTGTGCCTTTGATAATTTTCTCTTGGCCTTTTCTGATTTATAGGTAGTAGACCCAACCGTCGTTATTTTGATCGAGAGAATATTGGTGAAACAGCTCGGCCAATCCGAGGTTGAGGCCTAGATGGCGGTTTAGTTCGGCCACACCATTGATCATTCTGTAACTGTTGGTGGATAACTGGGTAGGGCATAATCGGGTTTGTTTTAGGAACTCGCATATTAAAGGCTGAACGGGGAACCGAAGTCTACCTTTGACAATGGTTAAAAGGGTGAAGGAAACAAAACCGGGCTTGCCCCATGGTGTGGTTTTTAGCTCGACTAATGTGAATTGAACGTCATCAGGGATGTTGTACTCCCTCTGAAATTCGCACCTGGTGAGTTTATCATGAATCGGTACTTGCCCATGTGTTTTAATTTAGTGTTTTAAGAGACCATACGGCGGCTTAGCGCGGTGATGAGATGAACGGAGGTGGGCTCGGTCGAGCAGTATCACCAAGGGGCAAAGTGCAAGGGTGTACCTGGCCAACCTAGTCAAGTTTGCAAAGTGGAAATAGAAAGGGGTTATGCCCAAGTCATTAAACTGGGCTAAATAACAAGTTAAGACTGATGAAGTCTAAGCTTGGCAGAACGAGGGCGTATACTGGGCTTGTGTTTGGCTAAGAGACAATTGGAAACAGAAAAATTTCGGTTCTAGAAGCAAGTTCAAAGAACTGGGGTATAATCAGTTTGGTTAAGGAACTTGGGCAGTATCTTAGCTCGGTTTGTTTAGCAAGGGTTTTTTATTCCGATCAAAATCGAGCCTAAAGCCGCGAACAAGATTTTTTTCCGATCGCAGTGTGGTTTTGGATAAAAAACACGGTTCTAAGACTAAGTTTAGTCCCAGTTAAATGTGTTTCCAAGATTACATGTGGAGTTTCAAGGTTCTTAATGCTGGTTCAGTCCTTAAACACATTTGTGGTGAAGAGATGCAATTCTTAAGAAGTAAACAGAAGTGTAACAGTGGAAAAGAGAAAAAATGGCATGAGGAACTTACGGATTTAGGACGTGAACTTAGAGTCTAGTTGATAGAAGGAGCACTTGCGTCTAAGACGAGCAAGATGAGCGATCTAGATGCTGGGATTAAGACTTGATTGAAGAGGGTGAGGATTTGGAGCTAAAAGTGCGAGAGGTTCTTTTGCAAGAGAAAAGATGAACAGTGGAGGTAACTGTTTGAAGGATTATGGGTTTTTGTATAATGAAGGTAGAAAGGTGTCACTTTTTGAATTCTTGAGCAGTGTGAAATGGCTGGCATAGTATGAGGGGGCAATCGACACATGCCACGCGTTCCAGTAAGGACGTGATGTCAGACTATAGGACGACAGGCTGTGCGACCGGCGCAATTCCAGAAAGCCAAGCAAGTTTTAGCTCGGTTGAAATCATTATTTCAGCTTAGTTGGAAGTCGATAATCTCATTCATGCCTTGCAGATGGAATTAAGGGGCAATTTAGAGGGTAATTTATGTGGATTAATTGGGCTGCGCTAAGGACCGGGTTATGGGCCGTAGTAGGGACTTCGATAGCTCGGTTTTGGGCAGACTGACATCGATCCTGTCGGCTGTGTTGCCAAGGCTTCGACTTAACAGTCCGAAAGGAAGCCTCGTAGCAAACCGAGGTACGCATCAGTGACGAGGGCCGAACTAAATTTAGCTCGGCCGAACCTCATCTACATCATTGCTTTGATTGAGAGCACGCAGAGACATGCTAGCTCGGTTAAACCGCACCAACTTAGCCGAGGTAAAAACCATCTCACTTAGTTAGCAATGAGTAGGGTGTTGTCAAGATATGCATTATCCTTGGGAGTGCGATTCCTAAGAGGACTTTTATATGAAGAGGTGGAGTCCTACTAGGATTGTGCTAGGCGGAATTTATAAAACCTATGACAGACCTACGTACAGGTATCACAATTCGTACTTTGAAATCACACGGAGCTTATTGTCTATTATCTAGTTGCTGACTTAGGCATCGGAGGAGTTCTGGCACATACCCGCCAGTTAGCTCACGTTTGTGTTTTCAAGTAGCAAAGCAATGACGTTTTGGAGGAGTGCAAACTTGATCAACAAGATTATACGAGAAGATTATTTCGTGCTCGTACAGTATTTATTAGTGACATTTTTTAAATTTTGTCGTTAAAAATTTTATTTTTTATTTTCTAGACAACCTTTTAATGACTATTCTTACGACGATAGAAATTAGCTCTTAAATATCTTTTGTAATTTTTTTTTTTAATTTTAGAGATTAAAAATTTTAATTTTTAAAATTTTTATATGTTATAGTAATGTCAGAAAAAAAGGAAGTGAGGACTAGGAACTTATTTTAAAGTGGTGAAGACCTTTTAAAAATAAATTTTCTTATAATGATTGACTGCTTTTAATATTTTGGCGAAGTCCTTTTCCAACGTAGACTTCCAAGAAAAAAAAAAAATAGAGTAGGGGTCTTTGACAAATATACACATACTAAGGTCAAGTTGTCAAGTTAAAAAGTTATTTAAAAAGTTAAAAAATTATTATTATTCATCAAAAGTCAAAAAGTACGGCTGCATAACTTCTAATCTTAATTTTTCTCTACACACTAATTTATACAATTTTTTAATATATATTTTTCCATAAAGAGTTAAAAAGTTAACCCAAACAATTATATTTTTTTTCTTAACTTTTTAGTCTAAAAAATCAAAAAATGTACTTATTTAAGAAATTCCAAACATCTCGTAAATCTTTTTAAATCTATAGAACCTGTATTATAATCATGGGTGTGATCCTTTTTTTTTTTTTTTTTCTTCTTTTTTTAATTTTATTGTTTTGATTGTATGAAGACCTTTTTCAACGTAAACCTTGTAGAAAAACAATTGAATTGTATTACCACTTTTGATTAAATTTGTAGAGTTTGAGGACTTTTTCTTGAAGGAAAATGATGTGCACGTGCATTTTCTAGACTTACTTTTTAAATTTTATGATAGGTAAGTGAGATGATTAATTAATAACTAAAAGAGAGAGAGAGAAAGAGGAGAGAAAGAATTGTTTTAAATATTCTAATGTAACAGTTTATTAGAATATTTAAAACAGTTCTAAAAACTGTTTTTCACCGATCATTATCACTGCATTTACGCTGAAAATAATTCTATAGTAAACAATCCATTTTGGAGATTTTGATAAGTATCATGGGAACTTCATTAATAATTAAAATAATGATGTACTAAAAATATATGAGTTATGTTAGAAATCTTAAATAAATTACTAAATTTTTTACTAAACCGTGTGAAATCCATGCTTGTAAACAATTTAAAAATTTATTTGGGTCTATAGTATTTTCTAAAATATATACAAAAGAGAGAAGTGGGGGAGATGTCTCACGTGATTGGACAAAAAAAGGGTGGAAATGTCACGCGAGATAAATAAAACTATAGAATGACAAGCACGTAGAAAAATGTTGTGAAATGGCAAATAAAAAGAGTACTTCGTAGGGAAGATTTACGAAGATAAAGAAAACAAGTGAGTATCCAACAATAGTGAAGATGACAAAAGATCGACAAAAAAAAAAAAACATGTATAGTTTTTTTTTTTAAACTGGAAAATTCGTTTATAGTGATTCAAGCATTCTTTGCTTGAGTTAGGCTTTGGGTTTCTCATTGACACGTTTGTAGGATTTATTTCACGTGCCGCCAACGAAGTGGAAGTACACCTACCCACGTATTAAAGATAAAAATTAACTACACATATTTATGTATGAAAAATGAGTGAGGCCATTAAAAAGAGAAGTATTAACAGTTTTAAAGTGGTGTGGATTTCATATGATGGGATGTTTTGCTCAAGTGTTTTTTTTTTTTTTTTAAATTTTCACCTCACTAGTAGTCAATTAGTGTTCCCAAATTAGTGGGATGAATCATTGTTGTTTATGTAATTCGGTTCAAATTATCTACATTTATGAGATATTCTACTATATAAATAAAACAAAGAAATATATATATATATATATATATATGTATGTGTGTGTGTGAGAGAGAGAGAGAGAAACAACCATAACATTCAAAATCCCACACTACTTGAATCATATGCTTAAAAAGATAGTTGAAGCATTGCTCACCCAAGTACTGGCGGAGCCACGTGGGGATTAAGGAGGTCACGTGCCTCCTTGGATTTTTTATTTTTTTTTATACATATGTATATAAATAAAATTTTAAATAAAAATAATATTTAGAATAAAATATCAAGGGTATTTTTAAATTTATGAAAACAATAGTGATTGTTTTATTAAAAATGAAGTGATTACAACAAATTATATTTTTATGTATGAAAATTTTGTGAAAAAATCTCAATATTAAGGTAATATTCATCATTATTGATATGCAAATATAATTAATCTCACTATATATATGTAAAAATTATTAGAGTGTTAGTTATATTTGTATGCGGAGTTCACCCTTCGTATGTTACTTTATTATTGGTTGGTGATATCATATGTCAATAATGACATGATATCACTATTATATGAAATTTTTACTCAATTTTTGTAAAAATTTGATTTATCTTACCATTATATAATTTATCAATAATGTTTGAGAGTTCTAATTTGAAAGTTTTAATGTAACTCTAACGACGTGGAGAGTACCCATATGAAGGTGGGGTTCACACTCCTCTCTCTGTCTCTCTCTCTTCCACCTCACTAGAGTTCCATTTAGAGCTCTCAAATTATAGTTATATATCATTACTCATAATTTATTTTATGACTTAACTATATGACTTTTTTACATTGTTCATGATACACTAGTTACATGCAATGCTTTCTTTTCAATTTTACTCGAAGTTAACTGTAAAATTTTATGTGAAATACTTTTGTAACAATTTATTTAATTTTTTGTACTTAATATTAATTCAAAAATTATTATTATTTTTTTATTGTTGGTTATGAAAAAAAATAATAAAACTGTAATTAATAAGTGCCCTTCCTAATTTAATTTTCTGGTTCTGTCACTACACCCAAGTATCCCAATAGTGGAAACGTGCCCAAACATAATGAACTCTTAATTTCAAATTCTACTATCTTAATTCAATTACATGCATAAACTAAATAATTATATGAGTTTTACAAATACACATGAGTGGACAAATTCTAAAACATTTTAACTTCTTTTTTTTTTTTTTTGTTGGGGTCTCTTTGTGTAATGCTCTACTTCGCAACGCTCACACTGCTATGAAGGGACTTCCCAACCAAGTCGAAGATTTTATGTTTTTTGGTTTATGAGACTGTTGGTTCCGACGAATAGATGTAGTACCTAACCTCAAAAATGATTTCAAGACGAATAGATGTAGTACCTAACCTAAAAAATGATTTCAAGAAATAATATATAATGAAATTCTAATGTTTGATATGCCCTTTTGGGGCCGTTCAACAAAGTTAGCATTTCAATGAGAGAGAAGAATCATTTAGTAATTTTTTTATCAGCAAAAGTTATTAGTCAGTTGTTAGATTAATATTTTTAGAGAGTTGAACTCTAATCCACTCATTGCAAACATTTAAGTCTTATTTGGGGGTGGACAACGGTTTATCTGATTCGCAAAAACCGCCCAACCCCCCTAATTCGCATATAAATGGGCAGTTTCGCAAATACAATGTAGGCGGATGCGGTTTAAAATATATATGATATATTTGTGGGGTTGCGGGCAGGTTGTGAGTTTAACCTGCACCCGCAAGAAACTATCCGTACTTTTATTTATTTATTTTATTTTTTATTTTAACCGTTGATTTCATTTATATATCCCACCTAGATATTTTTGCCCAAAATAAAACACCATTTGGGGTTGTTTGGGGTGTCCTAAATAAGTGCATTTTTTGTCTTTTTGGACTAAAAAATTGAGGAAGAAAATATAAATGTTTGGGTTAACTTTTTGACTTTTTATGGAAAAATGTGTAATAAAAAATTGTAAAAATTGGTTTATAGGAGAAAATTAGGATTGAGAGTTGTGCAGCCGTAATTGTTGACTTTTGGTGAATAGTGTTAACTTTTTAACTTTTTGAGTAACTTTTTGACTTTTTAACTTTTCCTGGACATGCCAAACTTGGCCTTATTCTTTAAACTTACTTTAGCATTGCATTTGCTAATAGTATTATATCAACTGAAACTGAATAAATGCTGATCATATTATTATTGTTACATTATTGAACTTGTCCCGGATGAAGTGTGATTTGAAATTTTAAATTCCTTAATGAATATGCAGTTATAGTTTAGAATTTTGAAATATGTACTTGTGTTAGTTTATGATTTGATTTAAGATTGTGAACGATTGTTTGTGTTACGAAATGATTTTGTTGTGTTTTTAATTTTATAAGTTTTAATTCATTAATTATTAATGTTGGAACATTTTAAAAAATGGGGAGAAAATGGTCCAAAATAAATATTTACAAAATGGTAAAAAAATAAGGCTCCAAAATAAATTTTTGAAGAAAAAAGTCCAATCCGCAAACCTCCCTCGACCGCCCACACATCCGCAAACCCTATCCGCACAAACCGCAAACCGCATTGCGGGCGGTTGCAGATTGTCTTTTCCCCAAACCGCATAGATGCGAGCGGGTCCAAACTGATCTCCAAACTGTCTAAATCTGAACCGCGAATACTCGTAGTCTTATCCCTTATTCCTTCCACTCGTAAGAATGGAACCCAAGACTATTTCCTTAGGGGAGACTTGGTGGCCAAAGAGCTAACCAGACAACCTAGAACCCCTTTGTTATAACTAGGGCTGTGCAAAATGTATGCAAATCTGCATCAATCTAGCCACTAACTGTGGATTAAAATTTTGAAATTATAATCCGCCTTCGAAAATATTCTGTTTCGTTATAATTAATACATATATATTTTAAATTTTAATGAAATATCAAAATAAAAATGAGTGTGAGAGAGATTTAAGATGTAAAATTTGTTATAAACTAGTAGTTATATATATAAAAAATATAATGTAAAATTAGTTTGTATTATATATATAAAAAATATTATGTAAATTAGTGTTATTTATTATGCAAATACTTGATAATTGTTTAAGAATATTCTTCAATCAACTAGCAAATTCAAACTGTCCCAAACTGCAATTTTGTTATTTATGAATCTGCCATTTATAGTTTGGTTTATAATTTTACTCTTAAATTGTCTGAATCGCACTACGCACACCCCTATTTATAATTTGGTAATTTAAGTGACTACACTAGAAAAATTACAACTCCATAAAATTGATATACTTGTATTTACTTCTTGTTTAGTAAAGTAAAAAAAATTAGAATTGATTCAGATAGACATGAATAAATAAGATTAAAATATATATTTCAGTATAAAATATTTGACAATTCTACTTTTCTATTTATATGAGTAATGAATTATTAATGAAAAAGGTACTAAGTACTATATAAATTAAACCTGTGTTAATTACATCAAAATCTCTCAACTGTTAGTGAATATTACTTTACCCTCACAGTTTTTATAGTTGAGACAGTCGTCATATGAATAAAGGGTGGCAGCTATGCTATTGGCACATCAGTCACTGTTGTTTAGACGATGGGCTTACTTCGGATCCCACCGATGATATGAACTATTCATAGTTTAGGATATGTCGAGTAGAAAATTCTTACAAAAAATCAAATTGATCGGATATCGGTAACATTATGATCAAATCAATTTTGCATTCAATTTTATACTCAAAATTACACATATAATTTATTTTTACTGATACAAAATTGATTTGATCATAGTGTTACCGATGCCGATCAACTTGATTTTTTTGTAGGGATATTTTACTCGACATATTCTAAAAAATAAATGGTTTAGATCATTAAGATGGGACTCGGAGTGATTACCATATTACCTGAATAGCAGTGAGTGTTGTGTCATTGGCACAATAGCCACCTTACATCATGAATATATACTGGTTCATAGATAAGGAGTAAAGTGATATTCGCTAATAATTAAGGAGGTCTTAGTGCAATTAATCATTCAAACTTTAACGGAATTCAATATAATTATGATGAAATATAGGATTGATTCTTGTTTGGTTTATTCTTAAAATTGTGTTTTTTATGTTCTGTATTTTTTTTTTGTTTTTACTGAATTTTTAAAAATATTTTAAGCAAAATTTTTAGTTTTTAGATGCACATAATATAAATACATTTAAAAAATATAATATTTGTGGAAGAAAATATTTAAGAAATTTACGAAATACCAAAAATATAAAAATTATATATAATTTCAATACATTTTCATATTCTTGTGTATTTATTATATCTTCACCAAAAATAAATAAAAAAATATATATAGAATTTCAATACATTTTCATATTCTTGTGTATTTATTATTTTTTCAAAAATGTTTTACTTTTTAAGTGCATTTAGATTAGATGCATCTAAAAAGTACAAAAATTACTATTAAAAACACACACACACACATACAAAAAAAAAAAAAAAACTTAATTTTTAGAAAATCAATCACAACCAAACAAGTTTGTTTATTTATTTATTTATTTTTCAAATTTCAAAAGAGTTTTGTACAATTTACCTAAAATACTTTTAGTAAAAACATTAAAACTTAAAATTACATAATAATTATAAACTATTGATTTTGAATGTTGATTACATTTTGTATCTTCATCAAATAAAATGAAAATTTGCATACAATCTATGAAATGAAGAGAACAAGATTTCTTGTTCACATAAGAAGATTCTGTCTAATTTTGCAATTGAGTTAGAATAACTTTTGTCCAATTACCTTCTTTTCACAATATTGAGATGATAAACACGAAGTAGGGTCTCTTGTACAATAACCTTGTTTTAGAGGGTTGTTGTTGGAAGTTTGCAAGATAATCAAGAAAAGAAAAGAACAAAGGCACATGCAAAATGCAATGTGTCTATCACTTAGCTTGATGAATCAAAATGTTCATTATGATCACATGTGAGTGAGTGATCATAGATCGAGACGGCTCAACAATGCCATTGAATAGTGATCAATGCACAGTTTGCTTCTATCTATTTTGCCCTTCTAGCAGTACACTCAATAAATAAGAGTTTTAAGAATTAATTTTTATTATGATAAATATTTGGAGATTCATTCTTGTTATTACCGGAATAGTCATTAAATGATCTTCTTGAAAAGTCAAATAAAGAACTTTTAGTGATATTTTTTTGTTGTTGAAAATATTGCTAATAAATACATTTTATAGACAAAATAATTTGGTTAAAAAATATTTATTTTTTGAGACAAAAAAATTTGATCTTAAAAGATAGTAATTCATCACTAAATATCTAATTTCATCGCTAAAAATACAATAATGACACTTTCGACAAATGACATTTATTCATAAATTTTTCTTCACCTACTTATGTTCCGCTCAATCAAAATTAATTTCTTATGTTCCAATAAGTTTTATGGGTGACATGATTGTCAAAATACCCCTAATAATAATAGGGTGAAGCGCTTATTAATGTTCACATTAACAGTGTGAATGTTTCATGATGTAAACATTCATACTGCCAAATTTATTTGATGTGAATGTTCACATTACCAAATTGCTAAGAGTTCAAAAAATATTTGTAAGGATAAAATTGTCCATAAGATGCCTTAAATATGACAATTGGGATTTGGTGGATCAAATGTCCAAAATAATAGGATTTGTTGAAATATATAAATATTTTATGAATTAATTGAAATACAAGTATTTGAAAAATGATTTTCTAATAAATTTCTCTTCGGCAACAAAAATAGTCTTTAAAAAATGATTTTATCCCTAAATTTTTATCTTTAAAGTTTTAATTTATTATTTTTATTTCTGAAATCTCAATTTGTTGTGGTGATAGTTGCAAACAACATTATTTTCGTATTATTCACCAAAAAAAAAAAAAAACATTATTTTCGTCATAATGGTTGTTATTTGCCAAAAGAAATATCAGTATTACAGAACAAAGTTGAGTGTCACTTACATGTTTCATCTCATGTTTGTGACAGGAAAATTGTGACATCCTATGAAATAGAATTGCACTGGTGACATTAACAATATTCTTCTTACAATATACTTTTTTAAGAGGGTTTTTTTTTTTTTCTCTTCAAATTGTCATCTTAATTTGAGAAAATATTTGGACTTAATAGACCATTTTGAGAGCAATTTTAGTGATTTGAATCGTTCATTTTTTAAGACTCGTTGAATAGAATATTTATACAAAAAAAATTCAAGACAACAAATATAATTTTAAAATAACCCTCTATTTTTTTTAATACAAATTTGATTCAAACATATAACTATCGATATCTGATTATCTTGATTTTTTACATGAATATTCTACTGAACGAGTCTTAAAAAATAAATAATTCTGATTACCAAAATCGGTCTCAAAATGGGCCTACCATGCCCAAATACTCTCTCATATTGAGATAGTCAACTTTAGAGAAGCCAAACCATTTCTAATAATATGTACATCTTTTAAAGACATTATATGTTAGGGAAAATTGCAAATTAGTGAATATTTTTAAAAATAATTTTAAATTAGTGGTAAATTTTATCAACTTTAATAATTAAAATTATAATTTTTTTCATAAATTTGTAAATATTTTGTGAAGTTACCATTGATTTATAATTTTTCAAAATTTATCCATTTATGATTGTTACAGTTATATTGGGTTAATTATCACAATTTCATTATTTGTGCTGAGACTATGAGGTCACTCTTTTTATTTTTATTTTTTTGATATGTTGGAGATCAAAGGAGAGTCTTACATATAATAAGACTTAAACTCTTCGCATTCTAATTGTAAGATAAATTGATAGAGAGAGAATTACAGAGAAAATGAATTATGTATTATTGATTGATATGTTGATTACAAGATTGTTGTGTATAGATTTTGTATATTACAAGCTATTATATAGGAGAGGTGTGAGGTAGGTGAGTGGTGGTAGTGGATGGTAGTGGAGGTGGTGGGTGGTAGTGGAGATGGTAAGTGTGTTAGGTTTAGTGGAATGGATGTAGTGGGTTAGGTTAGTGGGTTAGGTTTAGTGTACATTAACAGCCCCCCTCAAACTCAAGGAGGATAGGAACTAACCAACTTGAGTTTGAAGAGAGTAACAAAACAGAAAAGTAAACTGATAAATAAAAAACAAAACAGGATAGGAGACACGGTATGGTCGTGTCGGACCGTTGTAGCAGACAGTTTACGGGGTCATGTCGGACCGTTGGAGCAGACAGTTTACGGGGTCATGTCGGACCGGGGTCATGTCGGACCGTTGGAGAAGACAGTTTACGGGGTCATGTCGGACCGTTGGAGCAGGACAGTTTACGGGGTCATGTCGGACCGATGTAGAAGACAGTTTACGGGGTCATGTCGGACCGTTGTAGCAGACACTGTGTGGTTGTGTCAGACCGTTGTAGCAGACAGTTTATGGGGTCATGTTGGACCGATGTAGAAGCTGACCGGAATCAATGTCGGGACAGTTTATGGGGTCATGTCGGACCGTTGGAGCAAATTGTGGTGGTGCACCAAGGGGGTGACTTAGGGAGTGCGCCATGGGCGACTTATACATTATACTGGTATAACCCCCCCTCAAACTCAAATAGGTGTGAAGATAGAAACCTATTTGAGGTTGAAACAAATGGATTGATAAAGCTGACCGGTGTAAAAGACACTGTATGAGTGTGTATATAGGCTGCCAAAAAAAAAATATATATGGATGTAGATATCGAGCCCTCAAAAGTCGTGCCCTCAAAAGGTGTGCCCGCACCCTCAAAAGGCGTGTCATCAAAAGGCGTGCCCGAATGCATCAAAAGGCGTGCCTGTTTGTCGGCGAGAAGAGGCGCGCGATGCGCGTGGCTGCCTCGGCTATTTAACCAAGACAGAGCTGAGGCAGAGGCGAAGACAAACAATTGGCGAAAATCCGCTGAAAAACTCTTCGTTTTGCTGAGAAGGTTTTGCTGAGAAGATACTCTGTAACACTCTCTATAACACTCTGTTCCCCAGAAAAAATGGCTTCGTCTTCCCGCGGGCTGCTTACCCTCTTTCCCGACCTCAACGAGTCTACAGGAGAGAGAACTGGTGCGGTGGCCAGTGAACCTCAACCAAACACTGCTGGGTTTGCTCCGCTGAACTTTCCGATGCGGTCTGTGGAGCAAAAAATGGCGGTGCAGTCGGATGTGGAGGCCAATCAGTATACGTTGAAGGCATGTGTGGAGTCCATGACGGCGGTCACAAATCTGTCGCACCGGCTACAGAGTAGGACAAATGAGGTGCAGCAGTTAAACTCCCAGCTGGCTCTGCTCCAACGCATGTATAAGGATGCGCGAGCAGAGATGAGCGTGCTAAGGGCAGAAAACAAGGAGCTGAAGCGGAAGGCCACCGTGATGTTCCGATTTGGAGGGCCGCCATATGCTGCAGTGGAGGAGCAAGGAATAGTGGTCATGCCCAGTGGAGTGGGAAACACGGAGGCAACACCGCCAAGGGCTGCTCAGGACGGAGGCAAGAAGAAAAGACCGGCGACAGAGTAGAGAAGAGATGTCGGTGTGTGGTCGTCTGCAGAAAAGAAAACAAAGCTGTTGTTTTGTGTTTTTTTTTTTTTTTTTTTTTTGTTTTGTTTTGTTTTTTTGTTTTTTTTTTTTTTTTTTTGATGTAAAATGGTGATCGGGGTGAGCCCCGACATGAATAAAAGATGGGCTGTTGTGCAAATTTGGAAATTGTGTTGTGTTTTTTTTTTTTTTTTTTTTTTTGTGTTTTGGAAAGAAGAATAATAATAAAAATGTATTAATGGGGAAGAGGCAAATCCCGTCGGTGTGAGCAAAAGGAGATAATAATAATAAAAAAAAAATAAAAATAAAATAAAATAAATAAAGAAATAAAGTGGAAGGAGATAAGAACATCATGATGGCTTTGGTGGGTGGAGTCTGTGGGTGAAGTGCAGAAGTGGACGTGGGTGCTGTAGTTAAGATAGTATAATAAGCATATATTAAAATAAAAGAATGTGGCTGCAGAAGAAAAAGAAGAGAGAGATAGAGTTTGGTGGTGTTTTGTTGTGTTACTCTCAAATCTGCCGAGAGAGAGAGAACATGCAGCTTTGACCATTTTTCATGGCCCCTAGCGTGAGGGCTCCGAGAGTGTAAAGAAGCCAACTCACCGGAATTGAACACACAGAGAGAGAGAGACCAGGTGCAGAGAGAGAGGCCAGAGATTGACGCCCAGGAAGAGAGAGAGTGGTCGTTGCATATGTGTGTGGATGCCGAGAGGGAGAGACTGGACCAGTGATGGCCACAACGGGGACGCTGTCGAGCAAGGCGTCGGCGAGGCCGCTGACTTGTGGGTGGCGCTGGGGCCGGAGGTGGCGATGCAGACGCTGGGGAGGCCGGAGGCGCGTGCGTAGCCCTCGGCGGCGAAGGGATCGACTTCGGGCTTCTGGTTGTGACAGAAGAAACGAGAACGGACGAAGCATTCGTGAAACAATCGGCAACCTCCGGCTTTGTTGGAAGCCTAGGCTGCGAGGTTTTGGGCAACATAGCCGGAGTAGGTGACGACATAGATATCATTTTGTCTGAAGTTGACATTCCTATGGCGAAAGGATTGAAGATGCTGAAAGACATAATGAGGGATAAAGAGTTGCGACGCATTCCTGTGATCATGATGTCGGCACAGGATGAGGTATCTATCGCTGTCAAGTGTTTGAGACTTGGAGCAGCTGACTATCTTGTGAAGCCTTTACGCACTAATGAACTGTTAAATTTATGGACTCACATGTGGAGGAGAAGGCGAATGCTTGGATTGGCAGATAAGAACATGTTGAACTATGACTTTGATCTCGTGGCATCAGACCCTAGTGATGCTAATACAAACAGCACTACTCTGATCTCAGATGACACAGACGACAAGTCCCGGAAGAGTGCAAATCCAGAGATATGTGTGTCAACCCATCAGGAAGATGAGGTCATAGTGATACAGAGGCAGAGATGCGATGTGGTCGGATGGAGATGCCAGGGCTACCAGCGGTGGCCGCCATGTTTGACGAGCAGCAGAGAGGAAATGGAGCTTCTGTATGTAGGGTTCTGGCAGAGAGAGAGAGGGAGTGAAGGCATGTGTAGAGGTCCGGCGGGCGGCTAAGGCGAGACTGCCGCCCGCCGGTGAAGCAGAATGACTAGGTTGTTAACCTAGCTCTGATACCATGTAAGATAAATTGATAGAGAGAGAATTACAGAGAAAATGAATTATGTATTATTGATTGATATGTTGATTACAAGATTGTTGTGTATAGATTTTGTATATTACAAGCTATTATATAGGAGAGGTGTGAGGTAGGTGAGTGGTGGTAGTGGATGGTAGTGGAGGTGGTGGGTGGTAGTGGAGATGGTAAGTGTGTTAGGTTTAGTGGAATGGATGTAGTGGGTTAGGTTAGTGGGTTAGGTTTAGTGTACATTAACACTAATAAAATATAAAGATTCTAACCAACTAACAAAATGTAAAGATTTTGACAAAATGAATTGATTTCAATTAATATATACATATATATATATATATATATATATATATTCTAGAAATTGAGTTTGTTCATGATCTATATGTTGAACAATTTCTGATGGTGCAAGACTAGATTGTCACGACGATGTCAACATTATTTATAGCCTTCAATTTACATACCTGTCGGCCATGTTTAATTCATGGATTGAAAGAGTGATTGAGATTAGTAATTTCAGGGGCTTTTATGCACCGACATGATTTTTTGTTAGGCTATTTTGGGGAGATAGTAAAAAGTTATCTTCCAGCTTTTAACTTATTTTGGGTCATATTATTTCTCTATTTTTTTACATATTTTTTTTTAAAAAAGTTAAAAAAAGTCAAAACATTAGGTAGCGTTTGGTAGAGTTTTGTAAATGTGATTTGAGAGTATGAGTTGTATTTTGAGTTTGTGTGTTGTGGAGTTATGATTTGAGTGTAGAAAATTTGTTTGGTAAAGAGTTTTGAAAATAGTTTTGGAAAAGAGATTTGATTTGAGTGGGGAATTATTGATGTGACATTTGATATGTGATACAAAAATTTACAACTCATAACTAAACATACAATTCAAAATTATTTTAAAGCACATAAAAAATTAAAAAAATTTCAGAAAATATTTTTTCCGATTATATAAATCAATTGCAAAAAAAAAAAAAAAAAAAAAAAAATACTGTTCCGGACAGCCGGCCGGTCAACCGGCCGGACGACCGGCCGGACGTCCCCTTAGCAAAAATTTTGAAAAAAAAAACAGAGCAAAAGAGCGGCTGAGACAGATTTGGTACAGAGCTCTCAGCAGAGCTTTTGAAACGTGATTACAAAATCCTAAACAAACATCATACTGAAACACAGGTGTAGAATCACGTTTCAAAAGCACAACCAAACACAGCCTTAGTTTTTAATAATTTTCCCAAAATAATCCGTTGTCTCCTATAACGTGTTTAATTGGCAAAAATAAATGAAATTGGCAGTACGTAGTATGGCATGAGATTAGCTATATCACCCATTCAATAGTAAAAAATAATTATATCTCTTGTAGTTATAAAAAAGATTAATCATAAAAGGATAACCACTGGGGACTAAATCTGTAAGAGAGTAAAAACTTCAAGGACACTTTAGGTGATTTAAAAATAAAAATAAAAAGACGGTACTAGATAGTGTGGTTACTTAATCATGTAATAGTAATTCATAAACTCGTATATAGGTGGAGATTTGAACTCGTACTTTAGACATTGGGTATGGTTCGTCTATGTTGGAAAAACTTATCTTACCAATCTTGTGTGCCAGTGCCTGAATGACTCGTTGTGAGGAGAATCGAACGTGAGATTTGGAGTTTAACAGCTCAAGTCTTACTATACCAACCCTCAAGGTTTTATAGCGTGTATGGTGAATTTTTTGCAAGCTCAAAATTGATAATAAAAAAAAAAAAAAAAAAAACAAAAACGAAAAACACATATTTACTTATTTATTAATAATCAACTTATTTAAACTTATTGAAGTTATTTATCCTTGATAAGTTGTATGTAGAAACTGTACAAAACTCTGACACAGTTTTTTAAAATAAAATAAGCTATAAGCAACTTCAAAAGTTGCAAAAAATAGTCTCTGGCATCAAGAGGAGGGAAAAAAAAAACCTTAGCTCTAGAAAATGAAATTTAGGTTTCTACATTATCAAAGTTTCTTGGGCAAATTATACTGTAATTTCTATACTTTGACCTTTGTGTCATTTTGGTTTCTGTCATTTCAATTTGCTTGATTTTAACCTTAAATTTATAATTTTATCTGAATTTAGTCCAATTAATTATAATTTTTAATTTTTTTTTTGATGGAAAATGCCCACATAAGTGGTATATGTCACATTTTTATTGAAAAAAATTATAAATTTGTTCAACTTAGTAAGTTAATCTCAATAAACTCAATGATCATTTTCTATTAAAGAAATTCTAATTGGCATTATCAATTAGACCCAATTAAGACAAAATCTAAAATTAAAAGTTAAAATTGAATTAATTAAAATGGTAGGTATCAAATTGATATAAGAAACAAAATGTATAAACTATCAATATAATTTGCTCAAATTTTTTTTTTCTTTTTTTCTTTCTTTTTCCCGTCTCTCCCCATCAAAGACTCTTCACCTCTAAGTTGAGCATATGTAAAAGGATGCGAGCAAAAGGGTGGCCGGCCTTGATCTAAAAGCATGTAATAGAATCAAAAGGTAAGTATAAATTACAAATACACTCTTAAGATTTGTTTAAAATACGAATTGCTCTATGTAATTTGAAAAATTACAAATACTTCCATGTTAGAATTTTTTATTTAACATTATTAATTAAAAAAGTGAAAATTTTAACTGTTTATCTATACAATAATAAAATTATCTAAATTATTAATTAAAATAAAATTTTAACATTATTAAAAACTGTTAATTGACTTGATGATTTATTAATAACAAGACCTATTTGTTATGAAATTAGAAACCTTAAGGGGCATAATGTAATTTTTAAAACCACATAGGGTAATTTATAATTTAAGTAAATCTCAGGAGGTGTGTTTGTAATTTACCCAATTTCATAAATCCCAACTTATATAAGGGAGAGATATAAAAGAAAGAGGAATATCATTAGAAAACCATTGCCAGTCGAAACGCATACAATTTTTATTTATTTATTTATTTTTCCAAATCAAATAGTCCCTTTAAATTCATGTGTAATATGATGAGTGAGGTCATACGGTCTTGTTTTCATAGGTTTCTTAAAGCACATTTAGAACAAGATTATGATTTGTGCGTACAAAATGGTTGACCCTAGTTTATGTCGTGCCCACTAGGTCTTTGGTTCACAACACCTTTCCAAGTCTTCCAATATATGCTTATTATTGTCCAGTTTAGTAGCAAATTATTTAGTTTATTTGCTTAAAAACGATTAAACTAATGATGTTTGATTGTAATTTAATAACTTATTTGATTTTTTTAGTTTATTTAGTCGAAAAAGTAAGATTTTCTTAAACTATAATTTGTAGTTATTTTATTTAATTTTTTTGTAGTTTATTTGAAACCTTTAATATGTATGGAGAAAAAAGCATCATCTATTGTCAATAACTTTTGAAGGAATTATGGATATTTACCTAACAAAAAAGTCATGTAACTATTTCTTTAAGGAAACATTTCACCAGTGTAAAATTTACAAAATAATTACAAATATGTGTTAAAGTTTATAACTATTAATAATTAAAATCATAAATATTTAATTATTTTTTCAAATTATCACTTAGGGTAATTTCCTCCTTTTTTTTAACCAAACAAATTTAACTTTTTTCATAGATTATAAAAAGTTACACAAACAAATTTACTTCTTTTTTTTTTTTTTTTTTTTTTCAGGCAAATAATCTAAAAACTCGTCTATGCATATACTATATATAAAGTGAAAAACATGGTATCTTGAAACCTTCTCCCTCCTTAATGTCAAGTGAATTTCTCATATCCCTATTTAAAACAAAAAATTAGATAGAGGAGTGAGTGAGATTCGAACATAAAATTTTGGGTATGAAAAAAACAACCTTACTACTTCAGTGACACACAATATCTAATAATTTTTGTGTTTTGTTTTTTACTTATTTGAATTATACATGCATACTAGCTATACTATATATTAAATAAAGGTTGGACTTAGTGTATTGAAGCCTTTACTTCTCTTCTTCCCTTTATGCCAAATGGATTTTTTATTTCTCTATTTAAAACAAAAAAATTAGATAGAGAAAGGGAGACTTATGTATAGATCCCAATAAATGAGTTTATTATCCAATAGGTCCTATGATAATTAATGGTATTTTTCATCAAATATTATTAAAAAATGTCACTAATTGTTAATTTTTAGCGATAATTTAAAAATTGTCACAAAAATGTCACTAATTATAAGTTTTAGCGACTGTTTAAAAAATATTACAAAAAAGTCACTAATTTTCAACTTTCAGCGACAATTTAAAAATTTTGTTATAAAAAAACTTCAATTGTAAGTTTAATGATAATTTCACTACTACAAAAATAGTTAAAGATCACACTTTGACAAAAAAAAAATATCTCACTTTTATTGAAAGTGTGATAAAAAAAATTAGATTGATATTTTAATCATACTTAATTTGATTGAGTGTGATAATAAATTTTTTTTATGTCACTTTTTCAATTAAGTATGATTATTTATACATTTTTTTTAATCACACCTTCTAATTAAAGTGTGATTACATATATACTATTACTTTTTAATCACACTTTTTAAATAAGTGTGATTATATATATATTTTTTAATCACACATTATAATTAAAGTGTGATTATTTATATATATTTTTAATCACACATTATAATTAAAGTGTGATTATATATACACTATTACTTTTTATCACACTTTTTAAATAAGTGTGATTATTTATACATATTTTAATCACACATTCTAATTAAAGTGTGATTATTTATATATGTTTTAATCACACCTTCTAATTAAAGTGTGATTATATATAAACTACTACTTTTTAATCACACTTTTTAAATGAGTGTGATTATATATATTTTTTAATCACACATTTTAATTAAAGTGTGATTATTTATATATATCTTTAATCACACATTCTAATTAAAGTGTGATTATATATACACTATTACTTTTTAATCACACTTTTTAAATAAGTGTGATTATATATATATATTTTTAATCACACTTTCTAATTAAAGTGTGATTATATATACACTACTACTTTTTAATCACACTTTTTAAATAAGTGTGATTATATCTATTTTTTAATCACACATGCTAATTAAAGTGTGATTATATATATATTACTACTTTTTAATCACACTTTTTAAATGAGTGTGATTATATATATATTTTGAATCACACATTCTAATTAAAGTGTGATTATTTATATATTTTTTAATCACACTTATTTAAAATTTTGTTATAAAAAAACTTCAATTGTAAGTTTAATGACAATTTATAAAAATCGTGACAAAAAATGGTCATTAATTGTCAATTTTTAGTGATATATGCAAAAAATCATCACAAAAAATTATTTTTAACGACAAATTTATTAGGACTTGATGAGAAATAAGTTCAATTATTAAGACTTATTGGTAGTTTTCTCATAGTAAGACTATAACCTAAGATCTCAAGCCTAGTAAAGACTTATCATTTGAATGACACATAATATGTGGTGACTTTTTTATTTTTTTTATATTTATGTGAATTGTACACACATCACGTGTGCCCGTTACTAGCCTATATAAAATTAAGGCTTGGTGTCTTGAAACCTTTATTTTCTAAATGCCAAGTAATTTTTTTATAGATAACATCATTTTTAACTAATTTAAATATAACTTCTCTTACAAAACAATTACAATTACTCATTTTTTTTACTTTTCATATATAATTTTTATTTTATTAATTTGTTCCAAACTGTGTACTTTTCTTCTTATAACTATAAAAGTTATAAGTAATAAATAATAATTAAAAAAAACCTATTTTGACATAAGAGGTTTATTTGGTAGAACAGAAAAATTCTATAGCCTTGTTGAGACATCAAGTCATTATCACCAACCAACCCCACTCACTCACTCACTATTAAGGCATTTCCTAAATGTCACAAAAAATGAAAGAGTGGCTTTGCCGTTATTTGATGAGTGGTATATCAAGTGATAAGATTGGACTTATGACTTCTCTTTCCACAGCCTCTTCAAAGGGTTTGGGGTCAATTTAGGCCTCTTTCCAGTATATGAATCCTTCATGTATTGAAAACAAAAAAAAAATAGTTGCTTAGTTATAAGTAATCATATAATTATAACATATTCATTTTAAAAATTAAATTAATCAAACATTAATAATCACATGATCAGATTAATTGATCAAATACTTTTTACATAAATAATTTGTCCGAATTTTTTTTAAAATCAACTGTCCAAATTATGAAAGTGTGCGAAGTGAACCCAAGTGAAAGGTACAGATAGATAGATAAATATTAAAATTTAATATTATCTAATGTCTTATTCAATCATGTCATTAATTTAATAAGCTACTTTTGTGGCGCATAAAATGGTGATATCAATGTATACAATGACGCATTGTTTGGTATTTGAAACTTCAAACTGAAATTTAATCACTACATTAACAAAACGTATGATAGTTGACTGTTTGCTATTTTAGTATTTTGAGTTCAAACAATCGAGGAAAAATCTAATTTTGACTTAAAAAGTATTTTTATTCAATTTAAATAAATGCTAATCTATAGCGCCCTTTAGCATAGAAAAGTTGCTAATTATTTTTTGTTTGTTTGTTTGTTTGTAGTGGTGTTAGGCAATTAAGAAATAACATATAGATAAGATGAGTGTGTTGAGATAAGGATATTAATATAGATGTGTGTCAAGACTAGAAAAGATAGAATTATGAATGAATATATTCGAGAATGAAAAATGATCCGGACCCCATTTTCTCCCCACCCCCTTGACCCCCTCTCTCTCTAATTTGCCAATTTTTTTTTTTTCTCCTCCAATCACCATCTGCCACGTGTGTGTGGGGTGGTGGGCGTGGTGATTGGAGGGGGTCTCAATTACTTCCCATTCGAGAATGGGTAGGAGTAGTACCGATAGAAGATAAGTTGAGAGAGAATAGATTGAGATGGTTTGATCATATATAACGGAGACCAATAGAGACAGTAATGAAAAGATGTGATAGTGATAGTAGATGGAAGTATTAGGGAAAAGAGCATACTTAGATTGGCGTGGGTTAGTATAGTAAATAGAGATATGAACCTCCTTAATTTATCTAACGAAATGACCTTAGATAAAGTCGAGTGAAAAAGAATGATTCATTTAACGGATCCCATTTAATAAGCCTTAAGGCTTGATTTGATCTGATTTGATGTGTTTGTGGTGATACTCAGATTTGTGTTGTCACTTTATCTAATGAACATGTAAGAGAAGATTTGAGTTTTGGTTGAGCACTGGTATTGTGATGGCCAAATATCTTCCGAAGCTTAAGTTCGTAGAATAAATTTAGAGACAGAAAAAAGAATGAAAGGCTTAGGATTTTATATGTGAAAAAAATGTAAGAATACGAAGAGTTTAAAATACAAAATATACAGATGTGATATATATATTCGGTTTCGTACTATAAATGTAAATATTTTTTCTCTTAAATTTGTACATTATGTACTTAGAACCTTCTGTATTCTCAGTACTACTATTTATATATTACTTATTTTGTAATTCTCCTCATTTGAGGTTCTTTAGTGGCCATCCCCTCACATCTACTGCGGCCATAGGGACCCCCTCTAATCACCACCTCCACGACCCCCCATAGACACGTGGCGGGTGGTGATTGGAGGAGCAGAAAAAAAAGAAAAAAGAAAAAAAAAATGTAACCAATGAAAGAGAGAGGGGGTCAAAGGGGATGGGAGAAAAGGGGGCATGAAACATTTTTGTTACTAATAATCTCAAATTCCCAAGTGATGTTTTAGCCAAGCGAAAGGAATCAAAGCTATCATCTGAGTATGAAATCTGACTTCCTAGATCCTCCTCATAGGCCAAGCCCATATTGATCTTGTGCTTATCAATCTGTTTCTACATTTATTTTTTGGTTTTAGTCAATGATATAACCAAATTGATTATACTGGCTTTTAAATTGACTCCTCTTGAAATTTAAAAAAACAAAAAAATTTTGTGTATTAAGAAGAAATCGAGTATTATTGTTATGTTTGAATTTTTTTTAAGAGAATAGATTCACCCTCATTTTCTTTTTCTCCTAACAAATTAATATGAAGAAATAGTCTTTATTTGAAGAAAAAGGAAACCCACTATCATGCTTTGTGTTTGGTGGAGTGCTTGATTGCCACTCTGAATTTGTGAGGGAAATGTAAGACAAGACTCCATGATTCATTTATTTTAGCATGCTTACTCTCCAAGAACTTCCACCACTATAAAAGTAATGTTATACAAATAAATAAAATTTATTAAAATTTTAATTAATTGATACAACAATTGTGAATCTAGGAGTGCAGATGGGGTGACCACACCTTTAAAAATTTGAAAATATCAAATATTCTATTAAATTTTTTAAAATAATTTAAAATTATAAAGATTTGCATCATAAATATACTTTCGCACCTCATAATGATAATTGTAGATCTGCCCCTGCTTATCATATTATTATAAAGGGTCCCATTTCAAATTCTAAGTTGTATGTCACTTTAGTAAGTGATTTTTTAAATAAAATTTATTAATTAGTAGAGTATTATATAGGAGAGACTAGGCACACATTGGGATGTAGGTTTGGGCTTAGTCAATAAAAATAAAATAAGTTATTTTAATCAATAAGATAAAATATTACATTTAAATTATAATCATTTTATTTTTTCTATTACAACCATTAAATTAACTACAAAAAAAAAAAAAAAAGCCCATCATCATCTCAGCCTGTGTTTGGCAAGTGGGTTTGCAGGCTTTTTTGGCTATTTTAGCCACAAAAAACAAAATAGGCTATTTTAGCCATAACAAATAAAATATTACATCCAACCCATAATCATTACATTCTTCTCTCACAAAAAAACTCAAAAAAGCTAAAAAGCCAAAAAGCCCTTCCCAAACCAAGCTTTTAAGCCCAGGCTAAAATAGCCAAAAAAGCTAAAAAGCCAAAAAGCCAACCCACTTCCCAAACGGAGGCTCAAACACAACTTTTTTAGTTAGGCTAAAATAGTAAAATAGCCAAAAAGCCAAGTTAAAAAAGCTCATCCCAAACGAAGGTATATATGGTTCTGGTTAAGAAGTGCAAAGTGTAAATTTATTGCACATTTTTTATGACACAGAGTCATAAAAAATATACAACTATTTTAAATTTGTTAATAAATATTTTTAAGACACATGTTAACCAAATTTTCTCATTTGATTGAAGTCAAGTAAGAATGTGGAGCTCTAACATCAACAAATTCATTAATTTTGCGAGCATAGAGTCAGAAACATGTATTTTTCAAATTAATATAATTTCATGTAAATAAAAAAAAATGATATTTATCATCAATTTTATTTTATCAAATTATTTTATTTTCTAAGTGTATTGATACAATATGTATAACACACTATTTAATAAATAGTGAAACTTACTCTGCAACACAAGAAACCATTTAAAAAGTGAAGAGTTCTAATAAATTATTGTATTAATTACATCCTTTATGTATGAACTTGTATATTTTGATCTTTTTAATTATAAAAATATTAGCATATCACCTGTGTTATGTACGGATTGTGTTTACAATTATCTGTATATATGAATTGTGATTTTTAAATATATTTTTTTTAAATGTCTTCTTTTTTTCCTTTTTTATATTATATTAAAGTTTAATATTTTGATAATAATCATATGTGTTGGACTTTTCAAGGAATTAAATGTCTTTTTTTATTTATTATATTATATTAAAGTTTAATATTTTGATAATAATCATATGTGTTGGACTTTTCAAGAAATTTTTTTTATGCTTGTTCTTAATGCATTAAAGTGTTATTATGAGGGATAATAATCATATGTATTGGGACTTTTCAAGGAATTCGTGTGTTGGATTTTAAAGAATTTTTTTTATGCTTGTTCTTAATGCATTAAAGTGTTATTATGATGGTAAGATTTAGAAGTTGGAAGAAGTTAATAAATGTTAAGATTTTTTTTTTAAATCAAAAAATTAAGAAATTTAGATTGGGAGATTAGAGCTCCCATAAGGCTTGAGATTAAAAATTCCCTTTTGCTTAATATATAGTATAGTATAGAAGTATAGATATCATTTTCAACTCCTTCATACTACCTCTAAAAGGGTGTATATGTATGATTTTTATAATTGAAAGGGTCAATATATATGAATTTATAAATGAGAGAGCAAAATGATACTCATTAATAATTGAAGAGGTCTTACTATAATTACGGATGGTTTGGAATTTGTTTATTTAGTAGTTTTTAAGTTTTTATGAAAAAAATATGTAAAATAAATAAAAAATTAATCGAACAATTTTTAACAAATAAATAAGTAAATCGCTTACTTAGGGGTTGTTTGGGGTGTTCTAAATAAGTACACTTTTTGTCTTTTTAGACTAAAAAGTTGAGGTTGAAAATATGAATGTTTGTGTTAATTTTTTAACTTTTTATGAAAAAATGTGTATTAAAAAATTATATAAATTAATGTGTAAGAAAAAATTAATATTAAGAATTATACAACCATAATTATTAACTTTTGATAAATAATAATAACTTTTTAACTTTTTATATTTTTTGAGACTTCTCAAACTTGCCCTTAAATATTTATCAAACCACCGTCATTAATTATTTATGTTAGTGATGTATAGGTATCCTTTAATGACTAGCAAGTCAATTAGAGATAACAACTGTGAAATGTGAAGGGCACTTTTGGGGTTGTCGGAACTTGGAAGCATATATAGAGTAGGGTGTTGATTCAGTGGGAAGTGATTTGACTCATTAAACATGACTATTTATTAGAGTAATTTTTAAGTGTGTAAATGTATATTATATATATTTATATTACATAAATATATATAAATTATTTTAAAAAATAGCATAAATTTTTATAAAGATAATGCTTACGTATATTACATTATGAAGTAATTTACTCAATTTATAAAGTAATTTGCATATATTTATAAAAATTTACACAAATATATATGATATACACCTTACACCGCAAACACTTTCCTATACATACAATCTCAATAAGAATCACTTTCTTTCTTAATTACAATAATTACCTATTACCTATGTAGTGGACCTCAAAAAAATTTAATATTAACTTACCTAACTCAGAAAACCACAAGAAATAAAGAAAATTGGCCATGGACCAGATGGAACTCATTCAATGGGAGCTCTCATTCAATTTAATATCACTTTGTTTCATTTTCACTGGAAGTACTACCTCCATTGTTGTTAGAATTGTTGTGTTGTCATAATTTGGAGAATTTTTTTCTATACGAATAGGGTACATATTATGTGATACTTTTTACTATTATGATTGGTTTTAACAATAT
The DNA here is from genome assembly GCF_055761805.1 of Camellia sinensis. Taxonomy (NCBI): domain Eukaryota; kingdom Viridiplantae; phylum Streptophyta; class Magnoliopsida; order Ericales; family Theaceae; genus Camellia; species Camellia sinensis. The sequence continues at coordinate 95,709,529 of NC_138966.1, read as the reverse complement.
GATCCACTATATTTATGTTTATGTTGAGTGTTTAAAGAACAATAGTGAAAATATACATTTATGATTAGTGGAAGGTAGTGTCACGTGGTACCCTATTAACATTTAAAAATTTCACATTAATTTGTATAGTAGGATGCCAATTTAGCATCCACGGTTTAATCATTAGGTTATTTAACACGCCATTTCACTAAAAAAATCTTTAAAGAAAAAACTATAGTAAAAAAAAAATCTTTAAATCTCATTTTAACTTTTAAATTGAAATCTTAAAAGAAAATTTTTAAACCACTATTGCAATTTGAAAACCGAATCTTTATTATAATCTTTCAAGTTGCCTTTTTAGCACATGGTGAGTGTCATTGACCTAACCGTGTTGAAACAAGAGGATAGGAGAGATAAATAGATTAATTCTTGCTGTCGATTTGGTTCTTTGCCGACGAACTTGGGCTCTCAAACCATGCCCCCTTCACTTTTTCTTGTGTGATGAGACCCATTAAAAATAGTTTTTATTAAGCCCACTAAGCTTCTGCAATGAACAATGATGTAGCAGCATGAGACCAACAAAATGTGGTTCTTATTAAGCCCAATAACAGTGGCGGCCCAACCCTCTTGGGGGCCTAAGGCCGAATTTCACAGTGAGACCTCTAGGTATTAATTATTTATTGTAAGGAACTCATGAGGCTTATTAAGGGTCCCCGTTTTAATGATTTAAATTATTTATTTTGTAAAGTTTTCAATGTATATCACACATGAAAAAAATTAAGTTGATCCGATAATCGTAACTCTTTCATTTTATCGCGTTTGTTTCTGAAAAAATTGACAACGTGTATATTTTGAAAATAGACCATCTATTCTTTTTAGAGAAAAGCACAATAAAATAAAAATATTATGATTATTGGATCGACCTAATTTTTTTTTTTTATGAATGATATGTATAGAAGGCTTTACCTTCCCATTAGAAGGAACAACACAAGCCTCTAGTACTGGACTGATATTGATATGGGACCTCTATTCAGATGGGACATAATAGACATTTCGAATTAGATGTAGTCATTGACCTTGGAGGCCCTTTTTTATGGTTTGATTGTGATCAATACAACTCAACATTCTGTCGCTCCATTACCGATGGCTCTATAGAGTGCAAAACCGCCAAATACTTTAGCCGTGTTGGCTGTAACTCAACCACTTGTTATGATTAGTCCACCTATGTGATAAAGGTGGGTCCCATATAATTATTAGCTTGGTTTATACATTTATTTGGTGTGGGATAGTAGAGTTCGAAATCTAGTAAAAAATTTAATATGTGTAGGATTTGGTTACCTAATTGTATGGAACTAGGATTCTCATGGGTAGGCTATTGTAAATAATCATGTGGACTATAGGTTTTCTTTGAGAGAGATTGAGAGAGTGGTGAGGGAAAAAATAGAGATATAAGGAGTGAGGGAAAAAATACTGAGGGCACCGGGGTGAGCGAGGGCTTAACTATTCTTGAGCATGGGTTTAGGTAATGGTGCGAGTTTTGAGTGTTTTGGCCATCTCACATGTATTTTTTATTTTATTCATAATGAAAACTCTCTCTACTGTGGATGTAGGCAATTTAGACCGAACCACGTATATCTGTTTGTGATTATTTTTCTCTTTGGTGTGTGTGTGAGTTGCTTTCGTTCATGTTGGTGGGATGTGGTATAAATCCTAACAAGTGGTATCAGAGCTAAAGCTTACCGATCCTATGTGTGATTGGCAGAGGGTGCGATTACTACTGTGGAGAAGTGGTTTGGAAATACTCTTCTGATTTTGGGGGATGCTCGTGATCCTTAGCTAGCCACCAGAAAAAGAATCAACATTCCGGTCGAGGGTGCCGGAATTAACACTTCGACGGACAAGTCAGTCTCTACTCTCTGAATTACTTGTATTTTAAGTAAAGTGTAATAGTTCTCACATATCTCTTCCTGGCTGATATTCTTCTATTTATATCTTTTTTTTCTTGGGCCTTGGGATCTGGTCCACTCTTAATTCGCTATTCGGCTTCAACTGTAACAAACTGCTTTTCACTCGGCCCCTTGCTTGACCGGCTATTGGGCCGAATAGGATAAGGTTCGAGCGTGTGAGATGGCGCCGAATGCTATATATTTCGACCCAGAGTTCGACTATTCGGCGTATCTGCGACTCCCAATATCCGGCCCTCACAATTCCCCCCCAAGCACTCCACTAACGACAGTTGGCTGAAGTGTTTGGTTTCGGACTCGAAAAGTTAGAGCCGAAATTCGACAGCTGACCTCATTCCAATGCAAATGTCTGAGCACACGCTTCTCGGTTATCACTTCAACTTCCCGCCTCTTCGTACACTTCTATTTATTGTGATTTAAAATTTGGATGTCCTTTCAAATATATATACACTTTTAGACGCTCGTCGCAGGACTGCTTTTCGAATTACCTCTGCAACTATTTTTTCTTCACTATCCTCTTCGTCTCTTGTAAGTTTCTCCTCCTCTGCCCTGAATCTTTTCTCTTGCTTTGTTTTTGGCTTAGCACAATCTTATAGACTGAAAGAAATGGCAAAACATTTAAAAGATCTCCTTTTCCCGGATCAAATCTCTGGCTTCCGACGCCATTTCTCCATTCCTGATGACGCCCACCTGTTACTTGTGACAGACGGCACCCTCGATATGGAGAGGGCTGATGAAACCACGATTGTCTTCCCTCTCCTATCAATCATAGAAGGTGGAGTCCGTTTTTCCCTCCACCCATTCCTTAGGGTTGTGCTTTGCCATTGGGGTTTAAACCCTTTCCAACCCAATGTTAACTTTTTTAGAATCGTAATGGGGATTATTGCACTAAACCGTCGCCTCAGGATTAACCTCGTCATTCCTGCTATTCGGCATTATTATGCCTTGGCCAAGTCTTCTAGTCGGCACGGGCGTTATTTCCTTAGGGCCAAGGACACCGACCATCAACTAGTGACTATGCTTTCCAGCTCTGGGAAGCGAGTCGATGATGTTATGGTCGTTGTCCAAGGTAATTGGGAATTCGACGAAGGCGAGGATCGCCTCAATCCTATCCCTAGACGGAGGGGCGAACGAGGTGGCCATGTAGCTTCTTTTATTTGTTTTTTGTTATATTTATAAAGCTTCATTTTCAAGATCTCATGGTTTTACTTGTGCAGGGAACGACTTGAAGAAAGCCCTGACTTCAACCGGCGACGCCGTTCTTTCGAAAATCAAGGTTGCGCTCAGATATTTCGGCCGGCCGAGTTTTCAAAAACAGGGGAGAGCGGCCCACGTTCTTCTTCGCTACGACCCGACTTATACGACCTTCTCGGCGGTAGAAAACATCCCAGTTCCGAAGGGTGAGAAGTTTCTTACCGCCCTTATCTTGACCGATTTCAAAAATTTGAGGCAAGTCGGTTTCGAGGGGTCCGATTCGGAATGACTAGAAGTAGTTGAGGTTGCCGAGTCCGATCAGTTCAAAATCGAAGTTGACGAGGCTTTGAAGCTTGCCTTTGAGGAAGCCGGCCTCAACTCAGCCGACCCTCCGTCCACTTCGGGTCGAGAAGACCTTCCACTTGACGATATTTTTCACGATCTAGAGGACTTTCCCGGCGCATACCCCGAGGATATGGCTGGGTTAAGCCTCACACAACTTGCCAAGAAGGCGAACGCGGAAAGGATGGCAGTACGACGAAGGGCAGAGGCCATTCGAGCTGGAGTGCCTCCTGCCACCGAATCTCAACCCTCTCTGTCTGTTAGCAAATCTCAACCCTCCTTGCCTGTTATTGAGGAGGGAACGGCAAAAAAATGAAGTGCCGAGACCGAGTTGGTTGTGCAGGCCGATCAAGAGGCTGAACAAAGGACAGAGAAGCGCCCTGTCGAGGTTGAGGTCGGCTCAGAAGATAACGGCCTCGTTTAGAGGAATCGGATGTGATCGTGCCTTTCGTAATTCAACCGAAGATAAAAAAACACGCCGATCTCCTGTGATGCTTTGGTAATTAAAGATCTAGTAATTGCTCTCAGCATGGCTACGTCCGTTTCACTGCCGGCTGACAAGGCGGCTCTCCGGACGGAGCCGGATCTGGTTGCAATAGCGTTGGCCGCGCAATCGGCACTTTTGGTATATATCTTGACTTTGTCTTTTCACTTTATGCAAATAGTATTTTTGTCCTAACTTCCTATTTTGCAGACCGTCGGAAGGATAGCGGAGATGGGTCGTCACCATCATGACTCCATCGAACAGCTCGACCGTCTTCAAATGGAAGTTGAGGGCCAAAGGAGCAAGGCCGAGTTCGAGGCTTTAAGGGCAAAGATGGAAGGCGCTTGGGCCGAGGTCGAGATGGAGATGGCACGGAATGCGGATGAACTGAGGTTATCCACCGAGAAGAGGGCGGATGCGAGCGAAGAGGTGCTGAAATTGGCCCAGGAGGCGATCTCCAAACTGGACGCTGAGTTGGAGGAAGTAAAGAAGGTGAAGGAAGCAGCCGACTCGGAGGCTTCTAAGGCATTCGAGGCCGGGAAAACTGCTTCCTTCGCCGAATATGTAGATGAAGTCCCCAAATTTGAAAATCGGGGATTCAAACACGGCTGGTTCAAAGGCCTTACTGCTGCTAATGTGACATTGGATATGCCAATTCCATACGAGCAAGTGGATATTGAACCACTGGAGTCTGACTCTGAGGATTAATTTGGGCGACACCTTTTTTGTTGTTTTGTTTTAGGAGTTTTCGAATGTTTTTTTACAACTTTTTGTTTGGTAATTTTCATGTGTAAAATGGCTACAATTTGTGCCCAATTTCCTAATCAAAATTTCCTTTTTTGCCTTGCTGTTATCTGTGCTAAATTTTGTTATTGATGAATGTTATTATTTTTGCGTGCAAAATGGCTATACTTTGTTTTTTAATACCAAGTATCGATCGACATTGGGTTTAAATACTTGGCCGATCAAATTAACAAATCTGTCCCTGCCCCAGCTAATGCACGAGCTTCATAAGCCGAATGAGACTAGTTCGTGGAGTGGCTGCGGCATCCGTCGATCGGCGTTTGGCTTAAATACTTGGCCGATAAGATTAATAAATCTGCCTTTGCCCCAGCCAGTGCATGAGCTTCATAAGCCGAATAGGACTAGTTCGTGGAGTGGCTACGGCATCCGTCGATCGGTGTTTGGCTTAAATGCTTGGCCGATAAGATTAATAAATCTGCCCTTGCCCCAGCCAGTGCACGAGCTTCATAAGCCAAATCGGACTAGTTCGTGGAGTGGCTGCGGCATCCGTCGATCGGCGTTTGGCTTAAATACTTGGCTGATAAAATTAATAAATCTGCCATTGCCCTAGCCAGTGCACGAGCTTCATAAGCCGAATGGGGCTAGTTCGTGGAATGGCTGCGGCATCCGTCGATCGGCGTTTGGCTTAAATACTTGGCCGATAAGATTAATAAATCTGTCCTTGCCCCAGCCAGTGCACGAGCTTCATAAGCCAAATAGGCCTAGTTCGTGGAGTGGCTGCGACATCCGTCGATCTGCGTTTGGCTTCTGGTGTTTGGCATTAATGATGTCACCTCGGGGGCGCTGCATACATACGAATAAATGGAGTGAGTTCGCGCCAGTGATTCCACTTATTTTTATTCAGACTTGATTTAAACTAGCTTGGGGCAAGTGTGAATGTCAAATAGAGTTTTCTTCAACAGCAGAGGAAAAGCGCGAACTTTGGCTGAGCTTGATACTACAATGAATCGTAGCAGCGAACCCACCCGTGTGGGAGGTAGGGCGTCCAAAGAACGGGAAAAACGTCAGCCTCCAAGTTGTCGAAGCAGATCACCCCAAAAAGAGAAACAACAACGGGGAAGTTCTCCGCGACCGCGACCAAGAAATGAGGCCGACGTTGTGCCGTGATTGTTGAGTTTTGCAGTTTTCCTGGGGAATAAACCGATGACGGAGGTGGACTCCATTATCAAGGACCCGGGTGTGGCGGTCGAGTTTGCTCGACAGATTTTTCCACCGGAGGTTTAGCAGTTGATGGTTGGTCGACAGGATTTCGACGTATTTCGAGAGGGCATCCACGGGGCGGTGAAAGAGCTGTACACCGCCTATGAAGTCGGCATGCGCCTGCGCGCTGTGTGACGTGAAATAGAGAAGAAGGAGGAAAGAATCCGCAGTTTGGAGGCTTGCGTGGAGAAGGCTGAGCGTGAGCTCAGGGAGCTTAGGAAGGCTCAAACCACTGAGCCATGTACGGTGGGTCAATCCAACGTGATCATGGAGGAAAAGGCGACTCAACGGCTGTTGAGTCACGCCATCGCCGACGGTGACACGGCAAACATGTTCGCCGTGGAGAATGCGAGGACCATGGGTTACAAACAAGGCTTCCATGCGGGCCAGAAGGTTGGCATCGAGAAAACCAAAGAGAAACTTGCGGAGGAGGTCTGCCGATACGAGAACCGGGGATTTAGGCACGGTTAGATCGAGGCACTTCAGGCCGCGGAGACTCTCCGTGCAAAGGGTGTTGATTCGGCGTTGCCGCTATACCAACGTGATCATTTTTCCTTTTCCGCCTTTGAAGTCGAAAAGAGTGACGATGAGGGAGATGCCGCATAAAAATATTCATTGTAATGCTCAAACGCGGATTGCGTCTAAAATTATGTAATTATTGGTTGATCAAATAAACGAATTTTATTTTCAACGTGTTTTGTTGTAATGTTCATTCGGCATACACGTGTTTGCATGTTTTATTGTATAAACGTTTGAATAAACGTATTTTAGATGATTGAATAGACATTGATCGGCCTGAGTTAATCATAATCAAGCATTTCATCTCGAATGTTTATATGCTTTGATATGTAAACGGTTTTTTGCCAGCTCGCCATAATAAAGCGTTCTTCATTAAATATCTAATCGGAGTAATTATGTTACGCACGGCCTGAACATCCACGAAGGGCGCTCCGAGTTCGGAGGCTTAATTGGTCCAAAGACATCATGCACCGATGGATCTTAATCGGCAGGAAGACGTCATGCTCCGATGGGGCTCCGAATCCAGAGACTTTATCTTGGCCAATCGTGATATCCACGAAGGGCGCTTCGAATCCAGAGGCTTTATCAGCCCAAAGACGTCATGCGCCGATGGGGCTTCGAATCCGGAGACTATTTGGCCAATCGTGATATCCACAAAGGACGCTCCGAATTCGGAGGCTTAATCGGCCCAAAGACGTCATGCGCCGATAGGGCTCCGTATCCGGAGACTATTTGGTGGTGATATCTACGAAGGGCGCTCCGAATCTGGAGGCTTAATTGGCCCAAAGACGTTATACGCTGATGGGGCTCCGAATCTGGAGACTATTTGGCCAATCGTGATATCCACGAAGGGCGCTCTGAATTCGGAGGCTTTATCGGCCCAAAAACGTCATGTGACGATGGGGCTCCGAATCCGAAGACTATTTGGCCAATCGTGATATCCACGATGGGCTGTTCGAATCCAGAGGCTTTATCGGCCCAAAGACATCATGCGCCGATGGGGCTCCGAATTCGGAGACTATTTGGCCAATCGTGATATCCACGAAGGGCGCTCCGAATCCGGAGGCTTTATCCACCCAAAGATGTCATGCGCCGTTGGGGCTCCGAATCCGGACACTTTATTTGGCCAATTGTGATATCCACGAAGGGCGCTCCGAATCCGGAGGCTTTATCGGCCCAAAGACGTTATGCGCCAATGGGGCTTCGAATCCGGAGACTATTTGGCCAATCGTGATAGCCACGAGGGGTGCTCCGAATCCGGAGGCTTTATCGGCCTAAAGACGTCATGCGCCGATGGGGCTCCGAATCCGGAGACTTTATTTGGCTAATCGTGATATCCACAAAGGGCGTTCCAAATCCGGAGGCTTTTATCAGAACACCTTTGAACTGGATTTTGTAGTGAGTAAATAGGGATCTTTGCATTACAGAAAATAAGATGTACATGGCGAGCTGTTTAGAATAAGCATCATGTCCCACAAGTCGGGTCAATGATAAAATTTGCGTAAATGCGTGGAATTCCAAGGCCGTGGCAGACTCCTTCCAAACATGTCTTTGAGCCGATATGCCCCCACTCTTGCGATCGAATCAATCTGATAGGGGCCGTCCCAATTTGGACCCAATTTTCCATCTGTCGGTTTCTTGGCAGCTGGGAGTACCTTCTTCAGGACCAACTCTTCTGGTATGTAACGGCGCAGTTGAACACGTCGGTTATACGACTTAGCAAGCTGTTGTTGATACCGTTCCATGAATCGCAAAATACAAGCAAACGCCGAGCACCCAGAAGATGTGCATTCCGCAAACCGGCTAGAAGGGCTTCGTATTTGGCTTCGTTATTTGACGCTTCGAAACCGAGCTTAACGACTTGCTTAATTATTGCGCCGTCAGGAGCCATGATTACAACTCTGGCTCCGCTGCCCCACCGATTGAATGATCCATCACAGTACAACTGCCAAATGTCTCCAACATAAATTCTCCAGTTTGGCTCCGTCGAATCTCATAGGATTTGAAATCAGCAAGACCCCCAGTGAATTCGGTAACAAAGTCGGCCAGCACCTGTCCCTTGATTGAGATTCTAGGTAGAGACTGAATGTCGTACTGGCCGAGTTCAAGAGCCCACTTTGAAACACGTCCTGATGCTTCTGGACTTCGTAGTACTGATCGGAGGGGATAATCTGTTAGCATCCCAATGCTGTGTCCTTGGAAGTAATGCATCAGTTTTCTTGCTGCCATGACTAGGGCTAGGATGAGTTTTTCCAGCGGAAGGTAGAGTGTTTCGACGTCAATCATTGCCTTGCTCACATAATACACTGGCCGCTGCTCCCCAAGCTCTTCCTTTATCAGTATGGCGCTGACGGCCCTGTTGGAAACTGCCAGATACAAGATGAGCGGTCACCAGCAGCAGGTGTTGTCAAGAGTGGTACTGAGCGGAGGTAGGTCTTGAGGCCGTTGAAGGCGGCTTCGCATTCGGCGGATTATTCAAAAGCCTTGCCTTGCTGTAGTGTATGAAAGAATTATCGGCAGTAATCTGTGGACCGACTGATGAATCTATTGTGTGCGGCGGTCATCCCCATTAACTTCTGAACTTCCTTGACCGATCGAGGAGAGCCGAGTTTTAGGATTGTTGTGATTTGCCTTGGGTTGGCTTCGATTCCTCGATGGTTGACAATGTATCTCAAGAATTTGCCAGAGCCGATCCCAAATGCACATTTGGAAGCGTTTAGCTTCATTCCATATTTGCGTAGAATGCCGAATGTCTCTTTCAGATCGGCTATATGATTATGCTATTCCTTGGACTTGACCACCATATCGTCAATGTACACTTCCATAGTGTGGCCGAGTTGCTCTTTGAACATGGTGGTGACCAGTCTTTGGTAGGTTGCCCCTGCATTCTTCAGCCCAAAAGGCATAACCTTGTAGCAGTAGGTTCCTCTTGGGGTGAGGAATGCAGTTTTGTCCTGGTCCTCTGGATGCATGGCAATTTGATGGTAGCCTCTGTAAGCATCGAGGAAGCTCATACGTTGATGGCGTGCCGTCGCATCTACAACTTGGTCAATTCTTGGTAGGGGAAAACAATCATTGGGGCAGGCTTTGTTCAGGTCCGTGAAATCAACGCACACTCGCCAAGTCCCATTTTTCTTCTTCACCACCACTGTATTAGAGAGCCATGTAGGGTAGGTCACTCCCTTGATTGCCCCGGCGTCAAGCAGCCTGTCAACCTCCTCAACAACGGCGACAGTGTGCTCTGCGGCCGACTGCCGGTTTTTCTGAATGATCAGCTTGTACTTAGGATCAACATTCAAATGGTGGTGTGAAATGGACGGATCTATACTGGGCATCTCATATGGAGTCCACGCAAAGACATCGACGTTGCTAAGCAGGAAAGAGATTAGCTGCTGTCTGTTGGCCTGACTCAGGGATGCGCCGACCATGAAGAATTTGTCTGGACTTCCATCGATTTCAACTCGGTCTAAGCCTTCCGTGGCCTTTTCATCTGGGAGCCGCCCAACATCGTTGAGGCTCTCTCGATCTGGCACCTCAATAGAATTCACCTGCAGCTGCTTTGGCGTTTTTTCAGCAAGGAGATAACATGCTTGTGCCAACTTCTGGGATCCACGGATTTGTTCAATATCGCGTTATGTGGGGAAGCCGAGCAGCAGATGATACGTACTCGGCACAACTTGCATGGTGTGTAACCAAGTCCACCCCATAATGAGATTGTACGGCGATGGCAGCTTGACGACCAAAAATTCCATATCCACTGTGCGGGAGCCCGTTTGAACGGGTAGTGTGATTTTTCCCAACGGGTACTCTGGATTGACGTTGAAACCGAATAGTGGATAAGGGGCCGCGGAGAGATTCGATTCGGAGAAGCCAAGTTTGGTGAATGTCTTGTAGTACATAACCTCTGATGTGCTCCCCGGATCAATGAGTATGCGCTCACCTGTGAATCGGTTTACGCGTAGCTCAATTACCAAGGGATCGGTGTGGGGAAGTGTCACACTGGCCAGATCTGAATCATCAAAAGAAATGCTTACAGCTTCATGGGGTCGTTTAGCCGGAGTGAGTTGGTTTTGAGGGTCAGGATTCAACTGAATCGTATACACCGCGGTTGAAATTGGCAAGCTGTATATCATGTGGATCACGCCGAGCGGAGGTGAATCTTGTCTTAAAGCTATTGCTTTGGTTGGGTTGCCTTTTCGGACGTACTGTTGTAGCTGGCCATTTTGCACCAATTCCTCCAGGAGATCCTTCAGTGCATAAGAACTGTCAGTATCATGGCCATGGTCCTTGTGATACTCACACCGTCTATCCCGTCTTCTCGTGTCGGGAGGTCCCACCATTTTCGACGGCCATTTGAAGAATGGAAGGTGTTGGATTTTGGACATAACCGCACTGATCGGTTCTGTCAACTCCGTATATTTCTTGTCGGCGCGCCTCGTACACCTGCTGTCAACTTGCAGTTGTTCATTTTCTCGGTGGGAACATAGGTCGCTTGATCAGCGGGAATCCCGTCTCTTGTCCCGTTTGGCTCGATGCCGTGGTTCAGGGCTCTGGGGTGCTACAGAATTTAATGGCTGAGCAGTTTCAGCAGGAGCCGTCTTGTTGGTCACATTTCCGGCTTTAACCCTCAAGGCATCATCTTCCACTTTACAGTATTTTTCAACTTTCTTCATCAACGACCAAACTGTTTTGGGGGGCCGTCTGGTCAAAGAGCTGCGGAGGGCACTGTCGGGATGCAGCCCTATCTTGAAGGCAATGATGGCCATGGAGTCATTGCAAGCATCGTCTACCAGATTGAAACATTCCCAATACCGTGCCGATTAGGTGCGAAGGGTTTCCCCCGGTTGAATCTGCATTGCCCAGAGGGAATCGACTTGCTTTGGCTGGACCTCATTAGTGATAAACCTTGCCCTGAAGGATTTTTGAAGTTGGTGAAAGCTTTTAATCGAAGCCGGCTCCAGTTTATAATACCACCTGACAGCTAGGTCCCAAACTGCTCAGAAATATTCTGCACATCAAAGCCTCGTCATCTGCATACAGCGTCATGGCTTGCTTGTAATGGTAGATATGATCGGTGGGGTCTGATTTACCGTCGTACAAGGTGAATGACGGTGTTTTGAATTTCTTGGGTAGTACTGCCTTTGCAATCCGTCGTATGAAGGGATCATGCCGGTCTTCTTCATCTGAGCTGTTTCGTCTGCGCTTATGCCTTATATGTGGACTCTCTTCAGAGGAACTGGAAGTTTCAGATCGTCCCTTCTTCTTGGGCTCCGGGGATAATGAGTTGGAGTCGCTATCAGTGTCTTGTTGTCGGGCTCGAGGTCATCGACCTCTTGCCCTCACAGGTCGTTCCGGATCTTGGCGCATAGCTTGTTTGGACTTCGCCACCTCCAAGGTCAAATCTTGACGGAGACGTTCGTTTTCAGCGATCATGTTCTCCAACCTTTGTTCATTTTGCTTTGCTTGTTCCATGATCGCTTACATTGCCTCATGTTTTGAAGTCGAGGGTGAGGCGAAGTTCAAAGCGCGTCTTACGGGGATAGTCTCCGGTCCAAGCATGTTTGTTGGAGTGAGGTCGTCTCTCTGCGCGGTTTCATCAGTGACTATCGGGAAGTTTTCCGTTACGCCTACCATGGATGTGTTTGAGTATTCCCACAGACGGCGCCAATTGTGGAGAAGTGGTTTAGAAATACTCTTCTGATCCTGAGGGACGCTTGTGATCCTCAACTAGCCACCTGAAAAAGAATCAACATTCCGGTCGGGGGTGCCGGAATTAGCACTCCGACAGACAAGTCAGTCTCTACTCTCTGAATTACTTGTATTTTAAGTAAAGTGTAATAGTTCTCACATACCTCTTTCTGGCTGATGTTCTTCTATTTATATCTTTTCTTTCTTGGGCCTTGGGATAGGGTCCACTCTCAATTCGCTATTCGGCTTCAACCGTAACAAACTGCTTTTCACTCGGCCTCTTGCTTGACCGGCTATTGGGCCGAATAGGATAAGGTTCGAGCGTGTGAGATGGCGTCGAATGCTATATATTTCGACCCCGAGTTCGACTATTCGGCGTATCTACGACTCCCAATATTCGGCCCTCACAACTGCATATAGAGGACTCGCACAGAAGAGAAAGAAATCTCGGTGGTACAGAAAGAAAAAAAAATCAAAATCCAATGAAGACAGTGTGGTGGAGGCATTGATTAATTGGAACACAGTGCACAATGGAGGGTTTGATTTTGTGGCTTTAGCTTGTCAAAGGTTATGATCCTGTGTGACAAAAAGTATAAAATCAATAGTTTAGGATATTTCTGTTATATTGGTGTGTATTAATAAAAAAATTCAAGGCAAGGGTTATATCCAAGGTTTTCAAGCGCTGAGGATTCATTGGTACGGTCAGAATTTTTAGATTCTAAAAAGGTTTAAAGGGATTGGATAAATTTAAGGACAATCAAAGGTGATTACTTGTGATTTAGGTGATCTAAGAGTAATCTAATTCAATCAACAAGGAAGTCCAGTCATTGCGGGGTCAATCAGACAGTGTTTTTTCTGATTGGACATTATGATTGGTAACTTGTACAGGCTCGTAGAGTATGTTCTAACAAAAAGGAAGCTACTGTCAAGTATTAGACGACTAGTATAAGTCGTGGGTGAACAGTGGTGAGTAGCAGTTGCAAGGATATTTGGTGGCCATCAAGAGGAAGACAAAAGGTTGCAGATTGTCCACAAAAAAGAAAGCTTCTGTCATAGAAATTGAGACAGAGGTTGCTACAAGAAGGTATACACCAAGGAATGAGACAACTTAGGGAGGTGCGGCGGATCTCATCGGCTCGAGCATGTGGACAAAGGAAGCCATGAAGGACATGTTTGAGCACTATTACGGGAAGTGCAAATAACGTAGGCACTAGGTTCAAGGGGTGCAACATCTTCTCGGTTAAGGTGAAGTGTATTACGCAAACCAGGGCATTGGTTGGACGATGCACATAACATTTACCTTGCATGGGTGAAGGGGGGTGATTATTAGGATTAGCCTACCCATGTGATAAAGGTGGATCCCATGTAATTATTAGGTCGGTTTATATATGTATTTGGTATGGGAGAGTAGAGTTCGAAATTTACTAGGAAACCTAATATGTATAAGATTTAGTTACCCAGTTGTATGAAATTAGGATTTTCATAGATAGACTATTATAAATAATCATGTGGACTATAAGATTTCTCTAAGAGAGATTGAGGGATTGAGGTGAGGGAAAAAATAGAGATGTAAGGGGTGAGATAAAAAAATATCATGAGGGCACCAGGGTAAGCAATGGCTCAACTACCCTTGAGTGTGAAATTTGGGTAGTGGTATGGGTTTTGAGTATTTTGACTATCTCACATGTATTCTTTATTTTATTCATAGTGGAAACTCTCTCTTTCATGGATATAAGCAAATTGGGCCGAACCATGTAAATCTGTGTGATTATTTTTTCTTTTTGGTATGTGCGTGGATGTGCTTCCATTTGTGTTGATAGGATGTGAAATAAATCCCAACACCCTTAGGCCAGGATGCACCAATGAAATATGCGGTGTGTATGGTCATAACTCAATTAGCAACTTGGTTGCAGCACAAGGGCTCGACCAGAATGTCATCTATCTATCCTCTACCAATGGTTACTATGTCTCTATTGATTATGAGATGCCTAATTTCCCTTTTTTGTGCTCGTCTAGTTCGTATCTATCGAAAAGCTTACCAGAGCTATTAAAGGAATGATGGGTTTGGAAGAACTCAAACCGCTTTGCCAATTCTAGTTGCGTTGGCATTCAATTTATCTTACAAATTTGCACTTTGTCTCCTGTCTTCAAGTGCGGAAGGATTTAGAGACATTTTCATCGACAGAGGGCCTTATTATATGCCTTCTTCAACCATATATTTATCTAAATCATTCATGACCACACCATTAATCATCAACTCGATGAGCATAGCCTTGGTTTACTCATAAGGTGATGCTTCTGATGAGTATTTCATTGATGTGAAATTGATTAGAGTGGGTGGTACTGAACTCATCTCTTTCGACATTTCCTTGATAGCCATGACCAAAATGGAGTAGGTGGGACTAGGCTAAGCACCATAGCCCCATCTTCCATCCTCCACACCTCAATCTTTAAGGCTCCTGTGGGAATTCAACCTAATAACACACCACTATGATCTTTGAGAAGTGCATTGTTCATGACACTAAAACCGGACCAGTTGTGCCAAATATGTTAGAAATAAACTTTGTCACTTAACAATCACTTACACAAATTTAGAAGAGAATTGGATAAGGGAAAATACAACTCTTGTGTTTCACTCATATCTCAAATGACTAACTTACAAGGCTATATATGGTACTCCATAACTAAACTATTAACATGCTAACATAACGACTATTCATACTAATATAATGACTCACTTAAACAATTTCTTTGTCACATGCAACCTAATAACACACCACTAATACTCATTATTTCTCCATAACTTCTGAAATAAACACCCATACTAGTCACCATTACATGCAAGAAAAACATAACTTTCAAAACAATAAAAACTAATTTATTTGTTTCAACCCTCCCCCCTCCCCAAACTTGGTTTTTTTTAACTCCAAGAAAACTTCTTAATTTCTGAAAAACATCTTTTTTGAGGGGTTTGATGAAAATATCGGCAACTTGATCTTGAAATTTCACAAACTTGAGTTCCATATCTTTCTTGGACACATACTCTCTAATGAAATGATACATTGTGTCGAAGTGCTTGCTTCGATCATGGAACACCCGATTGTTTTTTATCAATTCTTCTTTGTACCTCTCCACTTCACCTTGAGCATTCCTCTTGATTTTATACACCCATTTGACTCCAATTTGTCTTTTGTCCCCTTTGAAAATATAGCTACTTCCCATGTACCATTCTTTTCAATGGCTTCTATTTATTCAACCATAGCATGTCTCCACTTCTTGTTTTGTGTTGCTTCCTCAAAGCCTATTGATTTACAATTAGAAAATAGAAAAAAAAAAAAAATTTGTGAGATCGCTCATTCTTGGAATTACCTCTTCCATAGAATTATAGATATCTCAAAGGCTTCAATGTGGCCTTCTACTTGAACTTGCTTTGGATGACGAAAGACTTGCTTGAACATTAGTAGGAGATAAGGGTAGTCATACATCGGGCTGGGTCGGGTTTGAGTTAGGTTGGAACTACATAATAAGGAATTTAGCGTTTGTCCAAACTTGGCTTGACCCTAACATTAGGCCTCTACATCTATAAAAGCTCGCCCCCCCCCCTCCAAAAAAAAAAAAAAAAAAAACTATAAATCCCAAGTCTACCCATCGGGCTATATGTTAATTTTTTTTTAAAAAAAATATTCTATAATTAAATTAAATCACACATTATATTTCTTTAATAACTATATTGATATCATTATAAATTGAAAGATTTTGTGTATAAATTAAAGGATTTCTTAAATAAATTCAATTACATATCACCACAAATGCGAGTTTCAAAGATAAAGTTTAGATCCCAACAAAAAATATATATTTTAATATATTATAATTAATTAATTTGATAGTGGGTTGGGCCGGGTAGGGCCGAGTTGAAACTGTAAATCCCAAGCTCATCCCATTAATATATCGGTCTGAAAATGTTGACTCAACCTACTCTATGAGTTAAAACAACCTTCCCAAGCCCTAAAAAAATAGGACTGGGCTGGGCGGGTCAACGGGCCGATGCCTACCTTTAGTAGGAGACAATGGTGATGGTAGGGGAGAAATAGGTTGCTCCAAAACATCATTTGCTTGCTCCTCTTTCTTAAAATAAGGGAGAAAATCATAATCTTCTTGTGGAGTGTTCCAATCCCATTCACCTTCTTCATCAACTCAACATCTCTACTAACAACGATTTTTTCGTTACTTGGGTTGTAAAGCTTGTAGCCTTTGCTTATTGAATCATAGCTAATGAATTTTCTCACTCTTGTCATCTAACTTGCTCCACTTCTCTTCCGACACATGAACATATGCAATATTACTAAATACCCACAAATGAGAGACACTTGGCTTGATTCATTCGCATGCTTTTTGCAGTGTTTGATCATGAACACTTTCAGTGGAGCAATGATTTGACAAATAAATAGCACAATCAACTGCTTTCGTCAAAAATTCCTTAGGCATTTTCTTTCTCTTCAACATACTTCGAGCTATGTTCAAAATGGTTCGGTTCCTCCTTTCGGCAACCCCATTTTGTTATGGAGATTTTGGAATCGTTAAAGGATGGTGAATTCTATTTTCTTTACAATTTTTTTTAAAAAATTCATTTGATGTGAATTCACCTCCTCTATCGGATCTTATAGCCTTTAATTTCATAGAAATTTTTCTTTTCAACAAGTGTCTTCACTTTTTTTCAGTGGCTTCTATTTCTTCATCCATAGCATGTCTCCATTTCTTGTCTTGTGTTGTTTCCTCAAAGCCTATTGGTTCACAATTGGAAAATAGACAAAAAAATGTGAGATTGCTCATTCTTGGAATTATCTCTTCTGTAGAATCATAGATATCTTGAAGGCTTCATTGTGGCCTTCTACTTGAACTTGCTTTAGATCATGAAGGACTTGCTTGAACATTAGTAGGAAATAATGGTGATGGCAGGGGAGAAATAGGTTGCTCTAAAACATCATTTGCTTACTTCTCTTTCTCAAAGTAAGGGAGAAAATCATAATCTTCTTGTGGAGTGTTCCAATCCCATTCATCTTCTTTATCGAACTCAACATCTCTACTAACAATTATTTTTCTTTGCTTGGGTTGTAAAGCTTGTAGCCTTTGCTTATTGAATCAAAGTCGATGAACACCATCTTTTCACTCTTGTCATCTAACTTGCTCCGCTTCTCATCCGGCACATGAGCATATGCAATACTACTAAATACCTGCCAATGAGAGACACCTGGCTTGATTTCTTTCCATGCTTCTTGCGGTGTTTGATCATGAACACTTTTAGTGGCGTAATGATTTGACAAATAAATAGCACAATCAGCCGCTTTTGCCAAAAATTCCTTAGGCATTTTCTTACTCTTCAAAATGGTTTGAGCCATGATCAAAATGGTTCGGTTCTTCCTTTTGGCAACCTGTAGACACCCCATTTTTGACCGCCCATAAGACTTGGGCGCTTTATTCCAAACACCCGATGATGAAAGTTACATTGTGCAATCTTTTGAATTCTCAATGAAGAAATTTGGATTGAAGTTCTATTCCCAAACCTTACACCCCATTTTGGCCAAATAGTTTAGACCTTGAAACCCTAATTTCAAAATATTTTTCTAAATGTTTCTACGATGTTCTGAGGCTCGCATTTCGATTAAACTATTGCACTTTTCAGTAAAACGAGTAAGGACAAAGTGAAAATAAATGAATGAGAGGTGAACTCTTTGAAAAATCTTTAAAAACATCTTATTTATAGGTTTGAAGTTGAAAGAATATATGAGGGGATGGAAGAAAACCAGTTGGGAAAAAAGTTGAGGATTAAGTCGTTAAGAAAGAAATGAACAACCTTCACTAAATTAGGAATATCTCTTTTTAAACTTATAATTTAGATGTGAGGCCACCACCATTGAAAAGTAGACTTTTGGGGTTTCAATTTAGACTCAAGAATCACCTAAAATCGAGTCCGGATGAGGGAGATATACCCATTTGAAGGGTTTCAATGAAAAATAGTCTAGACTACCTTTTTCTGACCCGGCTTTTCATTTCGGGGCTTGGCCGTATGTTTTGTGGCCCGGCCGGGTCTCATTAACGCCAAATAGAATAGCTGGCGGGAATTGGACAGCTGGCTTTGTTTGAAGATGTTTTCAACCAAATTGGCTCAAATTCTATAAATAGACTCCCTGCATTCAGAATTAAAGGTTAGAAGATTTTCCTAAAGGCTTTGAAGAATATTGAGAGCTAAAACCATCTTCCTTACTCCTTTGATCTTCAGTTTTTCTTGAACAATACATACACAATACATACACCATTAGAGCTTGTTCTTGAAGCTTTTGTTGAAGTTTTAAACCATATTTCATAAACTTGAGGGTGTTTGGAATCAAGTTTGATA
This sequence comes from Camellia sinensis, assembly GCF_055761805.1. Lineage (NCBI taxonomy): Eukaryota > Viridiplantae > Streptophyta > Magnoliopsida > Ericales > Theaceae > Camellia > Camellia sinensis. Next base: position 95,690,961 of record NC_138966.1, on the reverse strand, counting down.
AAAAACCATACATACTCTTTAAAGAGGTATAACTCTAATAATATTTTTCCTTTGTTTTTTACTAATCATCTTTTTCATTTTCCTTGAGTTTGTGCATTGTTGGAGGCCATTTTTAAAGGCTGAAGTATGTGATTCCTAATCCACAAAAAGGGAGGCGTTATCCTTCCCTCCTCAAGCTTGCTTGTCTAGCTTGTTCTCTCTTATTTTTGTTCACTTTCTTCCCATTTTTGAAGTGTTTTTGTCATTATTGTTTTGGTATTAGGGGCTGTTTGATTCATTTAATTAGTTTATGCTTTGAATATTATGTTTGTCGTGCAAACTTGCTTGTCTAGCTTGTCCTCTCCTCTTTTTGTTCACTTTTCCCCCCTATTGAAGTGGTTTTTTCACTGTTTTTTTGGTTTTAGGGGCTGTTTGATTCATTTAATTAGTTTATGTTTTGAATATCATGTTTGTAGTGTCACAAGTCCTCATGGATTTGGTTGCTTAGGCCTTAGACACCAATTCATTTGAGTTGATAGTCTTATTTACTTAGTTTTCAAATAAAGAGTCCTACTTTTATAATAATCAACTTTGCAACCTCCCTCCATTCTTTGTTTTTTGATCAAAGGGTTATGTTTAACAAAATGTTGCTATTCAAGCATAAGAAAAAGACCTTCCATGCTTAATGGTTTAATCTTTTTGGAGGTTCATTAGCAAGGCATTACATCTTTCTTTTGCTAAACACAACCTCTCGTTTGTCACTCCTCTTTATTACCGGTGTATTTACTTCTAAGGGATTAACTTTCTAGTTAGGCCCTTGGAAATCACAAAAGAAGGTTTCATTATAGCTTGTTAACGAGTTTGAGTTTAGAGTCCTTATCGCTCATTGTGGGTTTGGCTATGTCATTATCATTTTTTTGAGTTTGACTAGTCATTATCGCTTATTTTGGGTTGGACTCCAAATCTCTTACCGCTCGTAAATGAGTTTGACTTATCTTTTGTAATTTCCTCCGAAGAAAAGGGTTTGAAAGGCTTATTTCTCGAGTTAAGTCGATATTTTCTTATTTACATTGCTTTTGGACTTAGTGGACTTAAATATCACCTTTGCACAAAATGAAATAAAAGATAAAGAAATGGAATGGTAAGTTGAAAAAGGCTAGTAAAATCGACTTAACATCAATCAAACCGACATAAAAAAGATTAATAAAATTAGTTGGATTCGGTCAGACGTTATGCTGAATCCATCGCTTCTAGAGTCATCACATACTAATTTGTGATGATTCTCGAGGCGTGTCTACCTCTCTTCTTGAATTAATTTCATGATAGGAGGGAGGAGTAGTGTGTCTTTCATTGCATTAATTAATTTTTTGTCCCATCGTGTCCAAAATCATCATGCAATCAACTTGCGCCCATTGATGGTTTGAGAACCGAATTTGCTTTTTCCTTGAGTTTCTCCATGATAGAACAGAGCAGAAGGAACAAACATGGCTTAGAATTGTTTTGTTTGCACTGTTTTCACCTCAGAGCACAAAAACATTTTTCTGCAACAAAATAAGGCACGACTGGATTTATTTGGGCCTGGCCAGGTCTCATTGCGGGCTAGCCAGGCTCCAATGCATGGTAAATAGGGCACTTTTAGTTAAAATAGAGGGCAGTGGTTGAGGGTGAAACAGAACAATTTCATAGAGGGCAGACAGAGCAGTTTCTGAAAACTGTCTTCATCGACGTGCATGCGATCCTTGTGCATTCTTTTCATATTCTTGTTGTAATATTAATGTTGTAATAAATTAGATGGTTCTTTAGTTATTATTTATTCAAATTTGTAATAAGTAGTTAATTCGAACACTTAGACATTCAGACCTCTTGTATGAGGACAAATATGTAATAATGTAAGTATATTTTTCAACCCCTATTTCTTTCTCCCTTTTATTTATCCACTTATAATGTTAGCATCATGTTTTACACTTTTCATACCATTACCTTGCTTAACATATTCATTTTTGCTTGCATAAAGGTTCGACTCATCATACTAATCAAATGTCAATTTCCTTCCTTACTCGAATATATGATTTATCGCATGCCTTGAATTTACTCACATGACATATTAAAATCGAACCACGTAGTTACATTTTGTATGCGTTACATTAGTTATATTGCATTATTTAGGAGCATGCATTTTTCTTACTATTTTATTCCTTTTGGCTTGCCTCGGTTGAGTACTAGGTGAGCATTTTTGCTTTAGCATATTGCATGCGTGCGATTGTTGCCATGTCAAACATGTTTACCATAAGCCTAAGTGCTTAATTGATATCTTTTTTGAGTGCCTGTGGATGGAGGCTTTTTGCATAAGTTGGGATAATTTGATTAATGCACATATGAGATTACTTTTTTAAAAGTGGCGCATATTCAAAACAAATTTCAAAATAAACATGAAATGAAAATTTCCAAATTGGGCGAGTTAGTCTATACTTGTGTGCATCACATAGTAAAGATAGCATAATAATTGGAACAAGAGCATATAATGTACCTAAAAATCACATTATGATTAGTACAAACTGATCTTTGATTGGGTGAGTGGGGTGCTTAAATTATGACCTTCCCTTCTCATACCTAAGTTCTTGAGCCGAGACACTTTGGTGATGACGGACTAATGACCTTTTGGCACGAGCCACAGGTTTTCTAAATTTTTTAAAAATATTTAGGTGGCGACTCTAAAATTTGGCAATGCAGTCCGTTTTTTGGTATTTTTTATTAAAAATTAATTTTCTAAAAATGTTTGCCGCATTTGGACTCTTTGTGTTTCTCTGTTTCACATTACACTTGTGAAACTAGATTCAGAACTATGAGAGTCCAAACTGTAGGGCTATCATATCCAAGGAGACTAAATCTTTCCGAAGAGTACGAAAAGCAAACTACATAACCCCATTTTGTTATGGAGATCTTGGAATTATTAAAGGATGGCGAATTCTATTTTCTTCACAATTTTTTTTAAATTCATTTGATGTGAATTAACCTTCTCTATCGGATCTTATGGCCTTAATTTCATAGAAACTTTGCTTTTTAACAAATGTTTAAAATTTTTTCAAAGCACTACAAAATTCTTTTTTCATTTCTTTCAAAAAATACACCCATGTTTTCCAATTGAAATCATCAATGAAGAGAAGAATATACCGATTTTTACCAAGAGATAGTTGGCTCGCAAACATCAGAATGCACAAGTCGAGGTGACTCCATTGATCTTGAAATGGATTCTTTTAGAAAGCTCTTCCTAGCTTGCTTGCCAACCAGACATCCCTTACAAAGTTGATGTGGGTGGTTAATGGAAGGTAGTCCTTTCACCATTTTCTGTTTAGACATCATTGTTAGACTCCAAAATTTAAGTGCCCATATCTCAAGTGCCACAAGCAAGACGGGTCTTTAACACAACTCTTCAAAAACATGGCCACATCACTTTGAATGTTTAGCGCACACATTCGATCTCTTGTCATATGCACTTTAGCAACCAAATTTTCAAATTCATCTCTTACTTAAAGACTATGATCTTTTATGCAAATATGATAACCTTTCTCCAAGAATTGACCCAAACTCAAGATGTTATTTTCCATGTTTGGTACATAATAAACATTTGAAATAAGTTGTTGCCTTCCGTCCTTCAAATGAAAAAAAATATTACTTTTCCTTTCCATCGGAATTTGAGAAGAATCTCCAAAAGTGACTTTTCCATGCACGTATTTATCAAAATCCATGAACATATTTTTCCTTTTACACATATGGTTGCTTGCACGGTGTCAAGATACCACACGTTCTTGTCTCATTTTCTTCCTCTTTATATGCCAACAACAAAGTTGACTCAACTTTTTCATCAGTGTCTTCAACTACGTTGACTTTCTCTTCAACACCATCATTTTTACAATCCGCAGCCTAATGTCCATATTAATTACAATTGTAACATTGAATATTAGATTTGTCATACCTTCTTCCATATGGTCTTGAATTGTTGTTTCTTCCATGTCCTCTTGAATGATTTGAGTATTGGCCTCTTTCTTGCCATCTTGAATTTTGGTCATTACTTTTAATTCTTCCATGACCTTGCCCATTACGTCTTTCATGTCCATATCTTCGATCCCTTTGACTATGCTCTTATTTTCCTTCTTTCTCCTTCAAAGAAAGCTTATTGTTTAGTCGTTCTTTGTGGGCTAACAACAATCCCATGAGTGCATCAATCGTCAATAAATCTAACTCTTTAGACTCTTCAATGACTACAACAATGAAGTCAACCTTGGAATCCAACGAACCAAGGACGAAACTAGGATTCTAATACTAGAGGGGCCATAGGTAGGGTGCAAGCTAGGTAGGTTGGATTGAGTTCAAAATTTGTCCTTATCCAGCTCTAATAATGCTTGAAATTGCCCATGCTTGTCCAAACTCGACTTGCCAACTTAAGGTATTTAGTTCAATTGCTATTCAAATTCAATAAATTTAGCTTGTGTTAAGCACATGTTAATTACAAAAGATTGAGTTGTGCAATTGAACTTAATTTTTTTGGACTTCTTTTTTTTTTGCTAGAAAACTAGAATCTATTTTTTGGGTTTATTATAATTCGTTTATAAACCAAAAAAACTCATTCGTAATTTCACAATCTTAAAAAGAAAGTTACAAACAACAATAACAAAAAATAAATTATTCATAAAGACATGTCCCTTAACTAGTTAATAAGAATCGAACAACACACTTCAAATATCGCACAAAATAGATTCAGTTGTTAGAATGAATTATATTTATAGTATTGCTCTAAATATATTATATTCAATTTCAATTTCCTTCAAACACGTGTCATATTGGTTAAACATTTGCTCTTGAAGACATGAAATGGGAAGGGGCCCATGCAAACAAAAGTCTTGCAGTGCTCTTCTAAACCATTTTTTTTTGGATTCAATTGATAGGATAGTCTCAAAGACGGGCCACAGCCCCTTGTAGTCTACATTGTGGTCCGTCCTTGCAATGAACGGAGGATTTTTTTCTACTACTTGGTTATCATTCAACTCATCACAATATTTTCTTAGTTGATTGACAATGGGGAGAACTCTTGTGGAATAATCATAAACTAATTAAGAATCCTTCATTCGTAAAGATTCAAATTCACCTCTCAAAGTTTGGAGGCAAACTTTCTTCACTTCTTCAATACCACCATGAGAAGTTTGGAGAACCACCCATGCTTGTTTGGAAGTGGTTGAAGTGACAATTTTTTATAACAAGGCATCATTCAAACACTGATGAATGAATGAAAACGCCTTTTGATCCTTCTTCTTTGTAACTTGTAAAGCATCTTTTTGCATTTGATTCAAGCTAGTTTCATCTTTCGGTTGTGTAAAGCCTTTTTCCGCAAGATCCCACAAAACTTGTGATCCAAGAATTAATATTGCCTTCATACAAATGCACCAATCATCATAATTGTCATTGGTGAATTGAGGCATTTGAAATGGAAACATTCCATTTACAATCTCTATCTCTCTCTCTCTTTTAGAGCCTAACTCTGATACCACTTTGTTAGAAATAAGCTTGGCCACACAACAACCACTCACACAAATTTGGAAGAGAATTAGATAAGGAAAAATACAACTCTTGTATTTTACTCATATCTCAAATGACCAACTTACAAGGATATATATAAATCTCCATTACCAAACTCTTAGCATTCTAACATAATGACTATTCATACTAATATAAGAATAACGTCCCTCCACTCCCTTCCTTCCATTTCTCCATAAATTATTTAACTGAATCATTTTGAAAAAGAGAAAAACTAAAGAGTCTTGGGTACTCATCCTTTAACAAACTGTTTTGGTTTCTATTTGAACCTGATTTCATGTTCTAAAATTTCTATATTCCTCTGTCTTAATGCAATCCCAATCATTAGTCATGTCTCAAAAAACACACGTTTCAAAATTCCCATATAATTTAATGGTTGAGAGTGTGCATTGGGAGGGAAATAAAGAGATTTACATGTCAATTTTTAATTTATTACAACCTCAACTATATATAACCTAACTCTATTGTCATGTTATATAGAGTGAATTGTAGATTCTACACAATGAAACTCAAAATGACATTTTTTTTTTTTTTGTGTAGGTTCACATCAAATAATTGTTCTAACATTATTAGAATAGATAGATATAGAAAGACCCTACTGATAATATATTGTTAGTTAACTTCACGGTACTAGAAAATTAGTTAAGATATACATAAACTAACGCAGACACATAGTTATAAAAAAATAATAATAATAACATATAGTTAATTGTTATCAACATTTCACTAAAAGAATTATACTAAACAAAACATTTTTTATTTTTATTTTTTCACAATCCCATGAAAAACTAGCCAATGCATGAGCATATCAATACACAACCTAAAATGTTGCATATCTTTCTCAATTCATTCGTTCTTTCTTTTGGTGTCTGTCATAAAAACCTAGCTACTACACGTTAAACCAAAAAAAAAAAAAAAAAAAAAGTGTCACGGCTGAACTCCGATACCAAGAGGTTAGACATCGCTACTATTACTAAAGGTTAATTTTAAATTTAACATATTAATAACAGAACATAATAAAATAAAATGATACCTAAATATTTATTTTATTTAAAACACATATTGAAGTTTTTATTTATTTATATTGTCAGAGTTAGACAAAGTACCCTGCATCCACTCCAAGCCCTGCCCTGTCACTTCCAACTTATGAAGATTGGATTAAAACCTCTCCTTAAGTTTCATCACCTGAAAGGGTATAATAGTTATAAACACATGGCAAGGTAAGAAATATTATACTAAAAGTATAAGAGTATAAAATTACCATGGATAATTATTTAAGTTAATCAATGAATATTTTGGTTCGAATAAATAAATTATTTTAAATAATAAAAATATAATGCATAAATTATATAACTAAAATAATCATAACCACGGTATAGAATAGAATAAAAGGTCAATGGATCCATAACAAATAGAGAGTCACTAAAGTGACTAATAAGAAGCCCAATGGTTATTTAAGTTCCCTAAGATATAAGACCTCTGTGGTAGTACTTACACAATACATCATCAAATATCAAATCAAAATCGGATTTAATAAACAATTTATATCCATAAATTTCCATTTTAAACAAATAGGGTTTATTTAGAAATAATATATTTGAAATGCTAATTTATAAGCATGATTTACGTAAAATAGTTTATAATAACTCAAGTTATAATATAGCTCACCTTAATATGAATTCTTAATTTTTACTTTCCTGAAGTTTTAAAAATATTTAACAGAATTTAATTTATTTTATAATTAATATACACTAATTAAATTAATCTATAGTAACCACTAGACTTTTAAGATAAATTGAATAATTACATTATAATCTACTGCCACCCTTTCTTTTAATTACTTTTTGGCCCAACAAATTGAATAATTACATCATAATCTTTTGATAAAACATAACGAACTCTAATTTTAAATTAAATTACATTTTAACACATATAATTATAAAATTAATTATTTTTTTAACCACGATTAGTTGATAAAATTAATTAAACATGTGTCAGAAAGAACAGGAGGGAAACTTCTAACCGATGAAATCTCCACCGATGGACCTTTGTTGTCTTCGAGTGTACCACACCCTCATTGATCTTCTTGCTTCTGGAACGAAGCAACTTCGACCAAAACCCACTTTTCTTCTTCCCATCTCTAACCTCTCCTCTTTGAGCTCGAGCAACAGAAGCCATGGATTTACTTTTTGTAAGCACATTTTTGGCACTCCTCAAGAAAGACATGGTGATGGACTTTTTTGCCTCCGAAGCCAAACTGTATACACTATATACTGGAGATGACTCAGAAGAGTGATGGGAAGAAGATAAAGAAGAACAAGAAGAAGCCATGGTGGTGGTGTTAGTACGTGAACTTGGTGAAGATAACTGAGAGAGTCTCTCTGACAAACAAACCGAGCAAACACCCGGTGATTGCCTGTGTTTCAGGTGCTTCTTGCACTGTACATCGGACTTTGATTGATTGATTTGGTGATTCTTTGATATCTTGTTTTTCATTTTTTGTTTTGTTTTGTTTTTTTTGCTTTTGCGCTTGTTATAGTGCATGTATGTTCATATACCGAGTTTCCATGAGGGTTCCAAGTGAGCTTCGTTGTGTGTTTCACAAAATGACTTTTTTGACTGAGGGTTCCAAGTGAGCTTCGTTGTGTGCTTCACAAAATGACTTTTTTGACTGTTTGTAAGTTTGACAGGTTTGTTTGAGCACCAAGGATCTTCTAGAGTGGTTTTTTCTTAAAATTTTTTAAAGGGAAAAAGTTAGGGATTATGAAAATTTTGTCATGAAAATGATCATGAAAAATTTATGATCCTTGAATTACCTTGATTAGTGTGTGGTGTTTTATTCTAAGTGTAATCTAAGGGTCACAAAACTTTCATGATTATTTTCATGACAAAATTTTCATGATACCTAGCATTACTGTTTTTAAAGTAATGTATTGTGTGGTTGAGATTTAATGTTAAAAAATTGATGTGACTTGTCATTAAATCTCAACCACACAATGTACCACTTTAAGAAACTTTTAAAAAAAAAAACTCTAAAGGATCCTTAGTCTTCTTTAAGGATTTGGTGGACAGTTGAGAGGAAAGTGGAGCGTACACGTGGGATTGAATGGAATAGTCAGTCGAATGAGTCAGATACCGAGTTAAAAAAATAAAAAAAAACAACTGAGATGCTTTATGTGGAAAGCATCTAGCCTTGATGTGGAGAAATTATACTCCATTTATATTTAAATAGATGTTTAATTGTTTCCCCAAAGGGATAAATTAGTAGTGAAACCTATTGTTTTAATTAACAATAGTAACGTTAGAGCATCACCTAAATTTGTCACTACAACATATAAGAATTTTAAAAATTAAATATTTTGGTTTTTAAAAATAAAAATTTTGTTATAAAAGATATTTATAAACCAATTTCCATCGTAATGAGGATTATCGTTAAAAGGTCAACTCGAAAAGTCAAAAACAAGACTTCTAACGATAATTTTAAAAATGTCACTAATAAATAGATTTTTAGGAACAATATAATTTGATTTCAAAATGTTTATTTTTTGAGACAAAAAATTTGATTATGAAAGGATAATAATTCATCACTAATATCTAATTTTTATTACCAAAAATATAATAATGACACTTTTCGTAACAAAATTATTTAGGGGTTGTTTGGGGTGTCCTAAATAAGTGTACTTTTTGTCTTTTTGAACTAAAAAATTGAGAAAAAAAATATGAATGTTTGAGTTAACTTTTTGACTTTTTATGAAAAAATGTGTATTAAAAAATTATATAAATTAGTGTTTAGAGAAAAATTAGGATTGGAAGTTGTGCAGCCGTAATTTTTGACTTTTGGTAAATAGTGATAACTTTTTAACTTTTTGAGTAACTTTTTGGCTTTTTAGTTTTTTGGCAACTTGCCAAACTTGGCCTTAGTCTATAAAAAATAATTTTACCCATAAATTTAATTTCTAAAACCTTAGGTTGCGTTTGGTAGAGTTTTCTAAATATGATTTGAAAATAGAGTTATATTTTGAGTTTGTAAATTTTGGAATTATGATTTGATTGTGGAAAATTTGTTTGGTGAATGAGTTTTGAATTGAGTAGGAAAATTTTGATATGACATGTAATATTTTATACAAAAATTTACAACTCATAACCAAACACACAACTCAAAATTCTATTCAAAGCTTATAAAAAATTTTAAAAAATTTTGAATTTTTTTTAATTTAAAATATAAAAAATAACAAGTGGCATTCGTAAAAAAAAAAAAAAAAAATACACTGTTCCGATCAACCGACTGGATGTCTGGGAGGACGACCCGTTAGCCCAAAATTTCTCACATTGGACAGAGTTTTCAAAAGTGAGTGGAATTAATTTTTAAAAATAGTAAACAAGCACCACACTCAAATGTAATGGTAGAATTAAGTTTAGAGAGTTCTACCAAACACAACCTTAATTTTTTGTAGTATGCCCTTGGAACAATGAATAATTTCTCCTTTAAAGGTGGGCCAATGTGGAAAAACTGTATCCATTCCAAATTAGAAGCAGAAAGTGAATTCAACTATAAACAAACAACAATCAAAGTGGATTTTGGGTATATATAATTATGATCTCTCTGTTGTATTATATTTTTAATGAGAAATTTTTATAATTGATTTGGTGAGATTTTATAATTGAATTAGTGGGGGAGAGAGAAGGCAGCCCCTTAAATTTTTTTTTTTATCAGCAAAAAATTTTTTATTGATAAAAAAAAAGCAAGATACATGCATAAACTTATATCAACAAAGAAGGGAAGTGCAAATAGTATCATAACTAACCTTACCAGTCCCAACTAGGTTGGCACTGATAAGGAAGCACAATCTTTATCAAAAAATAAGGATTTTTTGCACTTCCCTTAAGAAGGCAGCCCCTTAATACTTCAAAATTTATCAAAAAATAAGGTCGGACTTTGGTGTACCATGTAACCCTTATATGTATATTAAAAAATATTTTTATTATTGGTGAATTATTTTTAGCGAAATGACATGAAATCTGAAATTCTTCTTTGAAACTACATTCATTTGGAATGCTGCTATGGTTTTGGCATGTCAAGCTATTGTTTATTTATTTATTTATTTAAATTTATGCTTAAAAATTTATTATCTTTACACAATTGAATTCCTACTCCTCTCTTCTCTTATCTGGGTAATCATTTTTTTAGTATAGCATAAGCATGTTCTTTTGGAGAAGATGACAGGACATGAAAATCAGTAAAGAAACTGCTGTTAATGCCATGTTTTGGTGATTTTAAATTTTCAAAGTTGTTAATCAAATCTTACCTTCGATCAACCATGCCAACAAAATAAAATAAATGAAATGAGGGAAAATTCTAGCAGATGAAAAAACATAAAATCTCCATTAATGGACCTTTGTAGAACTGATCACCCTCCCTATCATAACCGTCGAATGTACCGAACCCTCATTGATCTTCTTACTTCTTCTGAGGAAAAACAGCTTCGACCAAAACCCGCCTTTCTTCTTCCCATGTCTAACATCTCCTCCTTGTGCTCGAGCGACAAAGGCCATGGATTTACTTTTTGTAAGCACATTCTTAACACTCCCCAAGAAAGACATGGTCGTGGACCCTTTTGGCTCGGAAACCACAGCGTAGAGATGATGGACCGGAGACAACTCAGACGAAGTGTAATGAGAAGAAGATAAAGAAGAATAAGAAGAACAAGAGGAGGCAATGTTGATTGTGTTAGTACATGAACTTGATGAAGATAACTGAGAGAGTCTTTCTCTCAAACAAACCGAGCAAACTCCCGGTGATTGCCGGTGGTTCGGGTGTTTCTTGCAGAGCACATCGGACTTTGATCGGCTGATTTGGTCATTCTTTAATTTCTTGTTTTCCATTTTTTTTTTTGTTTTTATTTTTGCTTCTTGTTGTGTGTGTGTGTGTTCATACAGTGTTTGTTTGTTTGTTTTTTTTTCCTTTCTGAAAAATGCCTTTTTGACAGTTTGAGTTTGAAAGATTTTGTTGAGGATTTGGCGGACGGTTGGGATGTAAGTGGGGGCTGAGATGCTTTATGTGGGATAGTGGGTTGGTTGGAGTGGAAAAATTCTACTCAAATTAGAAACAGAAAATGAAATCCAACTAAAAATAAGGAAGAAGCATAAAATTCGATTACAGAATTGCTCTAATTTCTGTTAGATTTTTTTCAAAGAAATTATTTGGTAGTGAGAAATCTCGGTAACAGTTTTAGTGAGGTTATATGACTGAATTAGTAAGAGATAAAATGGTGATACATATCATATCATGATACTAAATATCTATCTATCTAAGCTTCTCTCTCAGGCCAAGCGTATATTTTTTTATGGGTAAATTACATTAACACCCCTTGAGGTTTATATTTATTACAATTTTTCCCCCTCACTTTTTAGAAATTGCATCCCCTTTCCTGAGATTTAAAGTTTCATTACAGATTCACTATAGGAAAATCGGGAAATAGCGGCGTTTTTAAAATGCCGCAATAGGCTGAAAAAACGCCGCAAAAGATAAAACAACGTTTTTAAAATTCGTCGCTGATGCGGCCGTCGCTGTATCTTTGTGGCGTTTCAAAAACGCCACTAAAGATTTTAAACGACGTTTTTTAAAACGCCACTAATTCTTTGCCGCTGTTAACTATGCACGTTAGAGGGGTTATCTATGACGTAACGATGACGACATTTTGCGACGTTTTTGTGAAAACTCATCTTTTAATTATTCTTTACAGAAAATTTATTAATTAATTTTGTCTACAGTCTATCTGAATTATACATTAGTGTAAAAGTTAGTTTTAAATTGACTCAATTCAATCACTAACAAGACATTATTAAGAATAATAATTTTGTGGGTGTTCAATATTTGTTGTTTATAAATTATTTTAATTATGATTCAATATAATAACTATTCTTACTAAATACCTTAGTTAAAAATCTTAGTGTGTCAATTTTCAGAAACCCACAAAAAAAAAAAAAAATACAAACAAACAAACCGTGGGCAAACAACCCATAGTTCCTACCAAATCCACCATCTCTTAGAAATTAGGAAACCATGAAAATTAGAGAAAGTTTGCTCTTAGAAATTGGAGAAAGGGAATGGAATGTTTTTGAGAAAATAAAATAATAGAAAGAATGAGAGGGAGAGAGAGATGTCTTCAATATTTATATGCATGCAAGTCTTCCTTGTGCATGCAAGCATCCGGTGAGAAAGAAAAAAAAAAAAAAAAAAAAAGAAGAAGAGAGAAATCCCCAAAGCCACCAAACTTGGTGTTAGGAGAGGAAGAAGAGTAGGAGATTAAAGAAGCCAAAATTCTCAACCATTTTGTCACTCTATTACTAAGTAAGAAAACCCTCTCAACCCTCTCATTTTGTTTTTATATAATTGAAAATTTTCAGATTATGTACATTAGATACATTGTTTAAAACTGTGTTGAGAATAATCTGTCTTGAATCTGCCAACATGTTACCCAAATTTTTAGACAATTTTATACTCAAAATTTCGAGATGATTTCTTCTAAGACGTTGTTGATAATGATGTTTAGTTTATCCAGAAATTTTTGGAAACAATTTTTGAGATTTCTACGAATTTATACAAATTTTTAACTAAATCTGAAACTGTGTTGAGAATAATCTGTCTTGAATCTGCCAGTATGTTACCCGAATTTTTAGACAATTTTATACTCAAAATTTCGAGATGATTTCTTCTACAAAGCTGTTGATAATGATGTCTAGTTTATCCAGAAATTTTTGGAAACAATTTTTGAGCTTTCTACGAATTTATACAAAATTTTGACTAAATCTGAAACTGTGTTGAGAATACTCTGTCTTGAATCTGCCAGCATGTTACCCGAATTTTTAGACAATTTTATACTCAGAATTTCGAGATGATTTCTTCTACAAAGTTGTTGATAATGATGTCTAGTTTATCCAGAAATTTTTGGAAACAATTTTCGAGCTTTCTACGAATTTATACAAATTTCTAACTGAATCTGAAACTGTGAGACAGATTTTACCATGTATTTGAAAATTTATTTAAAATTCTATACTAAGCCAAATCTTGTAATTTCTAACTAGAAGATGAAATTTGAGAAGTCTAGTTTCATAATAAATCCTTAGATTATGGGTTTGATCTATAAATTTAAGCATGGAATTAAAATAAGGAAATGTGACAAATCTGTGTCATAAACACCCTTGGAATTTGTTTGGAATTATTTATAAGTTATTTTTGGGAAAAACTTTCTGAAAAATAACCATAACATGTTTATTGAGTATCCTGTAGATTGATATGAATTTTAGAGTTGTATAAGTAATGTATTTATAATTTTATTTGCAAGATATATACTCTGAAAATTTTCTGGACAGAATAAAATCACCACTTTAATATTATGCTAGTCTAATTTTGTAAATAAAAAATTTGTGCATGTGTGTATTTAGGGTTTAATTCTTGTATCTAAGTTATTATTTCATACCATGGTTTAAATAAATTGTTTATTTAAATTCTGTATTTTTATTTAGTATTGTGTGACCCATGCAATATTTTATGATTGGGAATTTTAATGAGTTGGTATAACATTACTTGTGATTAAAAATTTGGAGTTATTTGTGATTAATATCAAAATTAACTGAAATGATTAACGGCATATACAAAGTTAACAATCGACGATTAATACCAGTTGTTCGGGGTGAGTCTTGGTTTAAAGACTGTACGGAATTAAGAGTTGACGGTTAACACCGGTTGTTCAGGGTGAGCCCTGATTTTGAGAATTCTCACGTAAATTGTGTTGCGAAACTCTAAGATGGCACGGGACTTATTTGAACCCTTTTCGGTATTCGGTTTTGGAATAAGGGTGGATGTGCAGGTGGCACACAGAGAGGTTGTTTACCCCTGGCAGACCGTTTCCTTGGGGCAGACCACGGATGCCACTACTTGGGTATATAACTCCGGACGTGGGCATCCCTGGTAGTTACGGTTGGTAACACTTAAATATTTGACCAAGGGAGGGTTTCAAATTAACCGTTGCCATGCTTAGTGGTTGGTAAGTTAAATCTCTTTGGTGAGATTTCGAATGTCACCTAAATTATTAAAATTACTGAAACTATTCTAATGGTTGTAATTTCTGTGTATAATTATATTGTTATCTCATGTTTAGAATATTATTATTTGTCTCTTAAAAAGAATGGTAGGTTGGTTACATTTTCTTACTGTGTTGCAAAACTCATGGCATATATTTTGTTGCCCTGGCGTTTCATGCCAGATTATGTTGAAGAAGGGACTGAGGCTGAAATTGGAGCTGCTGCCAATATCGAACCTTGGCTGACTTAGAGTCAATATTTTGTCAGAATAAAATCCTGTTATCCCTTGTATTAGGATTAAACTATGTTGTGACGTTGTGTGTGAACTTGTAGTTTTATTCTGTCGTTGGACTTTGGCTTTGTAAGAACTTAAAAGTTCCTAACTAGTAGTTAAAATTTTATCTAGCAAGTTATTGTTATTTAAATCTTATGACGTTTCAAAAAAAAAAAAATTTTGGGGCGTCACAGCGTGGTATCAGAGCCTAGGTTTGAACCTTTGGGCCATGGGTAGTAGTTTATTATTTTTACAATTAAGAAAACCTTAAGTTAATTTGTAATTCTCGGTGACCTAACTAAGTTAGAACCTTTTTATTTGTAGGATGCCAGGGTCATCAGACATTAACTCTAACGAGGAAAATTCAGTGGAAAACTATGACATAGAATCCGACCCAAGTGAAGACGTGGAAATGCCTATAGAAGACTATGAATCTGAGCCTGAGCTTGACCCTGAACCTGATCCTGAACTTGAGCCTGAACCTGAGTCTGAAGAAGTTGTACCAATATACAACCCCCCGGAGGTTATTGTGATTGAGTTAGACACTGAGGATGAGTCTATGGAAGGCAATACCGAGGGGAACCCTGGAGATATAGAAGCCACGTTTGAGGGTTGGGATGTGCAAAACGGGTTGCAGATTGGCTCTTTTGTATATGTCAGACTTTATCCCCTCGGAGGTTGTGCTTGGAAAAATGAGAGTTGGGTGGGCACCTATATCGGACCTATCCAGATTCTAAGACAAGAGACTCCCTGGGTATATCAACTAGGCCCCTTTCCGGACGGTTTCACCGAAAGAGTGGGCGACCTTTTTGACTTTTGGAGCCTTCAGTATATCATGCCCGACCCAAGCAGAATTGTGAGGAGAGATGGGTCAGTGGACTTCAGAGATTGGAGGACCTATCGGGAGGAGCCGGTGCTGTTGCTAGGGCATCGTGTGTGCGAAACTGCTATCTTCGTAAGGGTGCTATGGCGATTCATGGGACTTTTCCAAGCCACATGGGAGCCGGAAGCCCTGGTGTGGAGAGACTTTCCTTGGCTATTTTAAGGGGTCTTAAGGGAACTATAAACTAGGCTAACTGATTGTTTTGTATGCTCACATGTAAAAGAAATTGCCTAGTTTAGAATTGTGAGTGTAGGAGTTAACTCGGATTGTAGGGGCTATCTCTTGCCCGTAGTATGTTATTTAATCTTTTCCTCTGTTCTATTTGTATTTTGCTAATTGTAGCTTATCTAATCTAATTAATGAAGTCTTTTTTTTTTCTGTCCTTGCACATAAGTATAATAATAATACTGATAATAAATAAGTGAATAAATCACAAGAAAATCCCGTCATGTAGAATGGCTGGACGAACAAGAAATAATAACAACGGTAATGGCGATGGAGTGCCTGATGGAGATGTTGCTCGAATTATACGCGCGATTGCTGATAGGGTAGGCAATATACCACCCCGCAACCAAGATCAAAACAAATCGGAGATGATAGCAAAGTTTGAAAAGCTACGTCCCCACAAATTCCTTGGTGGATCAAATCCCCATGAAGCTGAAGCTTGGTTAAGACAAATTAAGAAGTTGCTAGATACTTCCGACATCCGAAATGAACAAGATAGAGTGACTATAGCGGCATTTCAAATGGAAGGGGAAGCAGATCATTGGTGGGAAATGATCAAAAGTACTCGACAAGTAGAGACATTAACTTGGAGACAGTTCGAAGACCTGTTCATGGAAAAGTATTTTCCTAACTCGCTAAGACAAGAAATGATTCAAGAGTTCCTTCAACTGAAACAAGGAAAAATGTCAGTCGCTCAATATGCGAACCGTTTTGAAGCTCTTTCACGGTATGCTTCAGCCATAGTAGCAAATGAAGTGGATAAGGTTAGGCGATTTGAATGGGGTTTGGACACAGACATTAGAGGAAAATTGATCGCAGTACAACTCTCCACTTATGCCCAAATGGTGGATCGAGCTTTAATTGTGGAATGAGAGTTAGCAGATTCTGAATGCATTCGAAATCAGCGATCAAGGAACAACAACCAACCACGCGGAGGAGGCCCAGTCCGCAACACCAGAAACCATCCTGCGCCAGCACCTTATGCCGGAGGGATGCAGCAGCAACAAAGACAGAATCGAGGAAACCAGCAAGGAGGAAACTTTGTAAGTAAGTGGAAAGGAAGATGTTTCGGATGTGGTCAACAGGGGCATCGTCGAAGTGAGTGTCCTCAAGGAGGGAAGTATTTTATGGATCAGTGAGGGGCACAACCATACAACAAATGCCAACCAGGGCAAGGTTCTAAGCCTACTCAACATGCCCAGACCAACAAGGGGCAGCCTCAAGACTCTAAGAATGCAGGCCGACCAAGAACACAACCACAAGGAGCTGGAAATGGAAAGAAACCGGGAGAGACTAACCAACAGGCAGTAGGAAGAATGTATGCTCTCCAAGAAGAAGAAGATGTTGATAACCCATCAGTAATTCAAGGTATGTTAATCCTTATGAATTCTTGGGTTAAAGTATTATTTGATTCTGGAGCTTCGCATTCTTTTATATCCACTGCATGTGTGACAAGTTTGGGTTTAAAGCCAGAAGCGTTAGAGATAGCTATGAGTGTCGCTTCACCCTTAGGAGGTCAGACCCGAGTAAATCTAGTATGTAAATCTTGCGAGCTAGAAATCTCCGGTTCACATTTGATCTGTGATCTAAGAGTTATGGATATGTCGGATTTTGACGTCATCCTAGGAATGGACTGGTTGTCAGTTCATTGAGCCATTATTGATTGTTACTGTAAGACAGTGACAGCATCCTCCCTTAACGGCACGAAAGTCCAATTTAAAGGGGATAGCCAAGATTCTCTAACTCCAACGTGTCGCAAGTCGCGATGG
Organism: Camellia sinensis; assembly: GCF_055761805.1. Lineage (NCBI taxonomy): Eukaryota > Viridiplantae > Streptophyta > Magnoliopsida > Ericales > Theaceae > Camellia > Camellia sinensis. The sequence goes on along the minus strand of NC_138966.1, from coordinate 95,673,158 downwards.
CATGATCAACTAACTGGATGGTTGGCGAGCCTAATTTTGGAAGACGAAAATCAAGAGGATCCAGGATTACCCCATGTGGTGTGCGAGTACGCTGACGTTTTCCCTGACGAATTACCAAGATTACCTCCAAAATGAGATGTAGATTTCATGATTGAGCTTCAACCTGGGACTTCACCGATTTCAATAGCACCACATCGTATGGCGCCAGCTGAACTTCGAGAATTGAAGGAACAGTTGCAAGAACTGTTGAATAAAAAGTTCATCAGACCAAGCACGTCCCCTTGGGGAGCGCCAGCATTATTCGCAAAGAAGAAGGATGGAACCTTAAGATTGTGCATCGATTATCGACAACTAAATCGAGCCACCATTAAAAATCGATATCCCTTACCCAGAATTGATGACTTGTTTGATCAATTAAGAGGTTCAAAATGTTTTTCCAAAATTGACCTTAGGTCGGGATACCACCAACTTCGTGTTAGAGGAGAAGATATACCCAAAACTGCATTTCGAACCCGTTATGGCCACTATGAGTTTGTGGTAATGCCATTTGGTTTGACAAATGCTCCTGGGGTATTCATGAGTTTAATGAACAAAATTTTTACCCCCTATTTAGACCAATTTGTGGTAGTATTCATTGACGATATTTTGATATACTCACGATCGGAGGAAGATCACGAGCAACATCTGAGGACCGTTTTGCAAATTCTAAGAGAAAACCAATTGTATGCTAAAGCTAGCAAATGTGAATTTTGGCTAAAGGAAGTAAAGTTCTTAGGTCATGTTGTATCTGAATCAGGGATATCAGTGGATCCTGCTAAAGTAGAAGCAGTGATGGGGTGGAAACAACCTAAGAATACGTTTGAGATTCGTAATTTCTTGGGATTAGCAGGTTATTATAGGAGATTCATTCAGGATTTCTCCAAATTAGCCAAGCCGATGACACGCCTAACGCAAAAAGGAGTAAAGTTTGAATGGAACGAAGCGTGTGAACAGTCATTTCAAGAACTCAAGAAGAGACTGACAAGCGCTCCTATATTAGTCATACCCGAACGTGACGTTGGGTACACTATTTATTGTGATGCCTCTAAGGAAGGGTTAGGTAGTGTGTTAATGCAAAACGGGAAGGTAGTAGCTTACGAATCAAGACAATTGAAGAATCATGAGAAAAATTATCCTACTCACGATCTGGAGTTGGCAGCTGTGGTCTATGCACTTAAGACTTGGCGACATTACCTTTATGGCAAAAAATTTGAGATATTTACCGATCACAAAAGCTTGAAGTACTTGTTCACACAAAGAGATTTGAACATGAGGCAGAGACGCTGGATGGAATACCTTGAAGATTACCAATTTACCTTGTCTTATCATCCCGGAAAGGCTAATGTTGTAGCAGATGCACTAAGTCGAAAGACAAGGGAGATTGTAGCCAACATATCAATTAAAGAATGGGAAATGGTAAGCACTGTGAATGGGTTTAAGTTACAACCAGAGACTCAGAATGGGAAGGGTAGGTTGTTTACAATAGTTACAACACCCCAACTTCTTACCAAAGTGTTGGAAGCCCAAAGGTTTGATCAGGAGACCGACTTCATCAAGGCCCGATTAGTATCCGGGGAATCTTCACCAGATTGGACGCTCCATCAAGATGGTAGTTTAAGGTATTTAGGTAGAATTTTTGTGCCAAACATCGAACAATTAAGAGAGGAAGTACTTAAAGAATTTCACCATTCGGTTTTTGCAGTTCATCCGGGAGGAAATAAGATGTACCAGGATCTTAAGCGACAGTATTGGTGGAGTGGAATGAAGAAGGACGTTGCTCAATTCGTATCTAAGTGCTTGACGTGTCAGCAAGTGAAGGCAGAACATCAAAGGCCGGCAGGGAAACTCCAACCTTTACCAATACCTAAGTGGAAATGGGAACACATAACAATGGATTTTGTAACGGGATTACCCCGATCGCCGCAAGGCCACGATGCAATTTGGGTGGTGATTGATCGATTAACTAAGACGGCACATTTCCTACCAATAGGACCAGCAGGCACACTCGAATCTTTAAGTCGATTATTTATTCGAGAAATCATTAGATTGCACGGAGTACCAGTCTCAATAGTGTCAGATCGTGATTCTCGTTTTACGTCATAGTTCTGGCAAAGTCTGCAAAAGGCCTTGGGTACAGAGTTGTGTTTTAGTACAGCCTTTAACCCTCAAACTGACGGTCAATCGGAAAGAACAATTCAGACTTTAGAAGACATGCTTCGAGCTTGTGTGATGGACTTTAAAGGTAGTTGGGAGAAATATTTACCACTAGTCGAATTCTCTTACAATAACAGTTTTCAAGCAAGTATTGGTATGGCACCGTATGAAGCTTTGTACGGACGGCCTTGCCGATCACCAATATGTTGGACAGAAGTCGGAGAAGCACCTCTTTTAGGGCCAGAGTTAGTTCAGGAAACTACCGAGAAGGTGAAACTAATTAGGCAAAGGCTTGAGACCGCTCAGAGTAGGCAGAAAAGCTATGCAGATCAAAGGAGAAGACCTTTAGCATTTAAAGTTGGAGATCATGTGTTTCTGAAAATACAGCCTCGCCGAGGAGTTGTTCGTTTCGGAAAGAAGGGAAAGTTGTCACCTCGCTTCATAGGGCCTTCCGAAATTTTGGACAAAATAGGAGAAGTGGCGTACCGTTTGGCTCTACCGCCTCAACTGGCTGGAGTACATAATGTTTTCCACGTCTCTATGCTACGGAAATACGAGCCACACCCTTCTCACATCATCAATTGGGAGGAAATTAATCTTGATGAAGACGTGACATTTGAAGAAAAGCCTGTCAAGATTTTAGATCGTCGTGAGAAGAAATTACGAGGCAAAACTATACCATTGGTTCGAGTTCTCTGGAGACATCGTGGGACGGAAGAGTCAACGTGGGAGCGAGAAGATATGATACGTATCAATTACCCTCAACTATTCGAGTCTAAAGGTACGAATTAATTTCGAGGACGAAATTTTCTTTTAGGAGGGTAGATTGTGAAAACCCATCTTTTAATTATTCTTTAAAGAAAATTTATTAATTAATTTTGTCTACAGTCTATCTGAATTATACATTAGTGTAAAAGTTAGTTTTAAATTGACTCAATTCAATCACTAACAAGACATTATTAAGAATAATAATTTTGTGGGTGTTCAATATTTGTTGTTTATAAATTATTTTAATTATGATTCAATATAATAACTATTCTTACTAAATACCTTAGTTAAAAATCTTAGTGTGTCAATTTTCAGAAACCCACAAAAAAAAAAAAAAATACAAACAAACAAACCGTGGGCAAACAACCCATAGTTCCTACCAAATCCACCATCTCTTAGAAATTAGGAAATCATGAAAATTAGAGAAAGTTTGCTCTTAGAAATTGGAGAAAGGGAATGGAATGTTTTTGAGAAAATAAAATAATGGAAAGAATGAGAGGGAGAGAGAGATGTCTTCAATATTTATATGCATGCAAGCCTTCCTTATGCATGCAAGCATCCGGTGAGAAAGAAAAAAAAAGAAAAAAAAGAAGAAGAAGAGAGAAATCCCCAAAGCCACCAAGCTTGGTGTTAGGAGAGGAAGAAGAGTAGGAGATTAAAGAAGCCAAAATTCTCAACCATTTTGTCACTCTATTACTAAGTAAGAAAACCCTCTCAACCCTCTCATTTTGTTTTTATATAATTGAAAATTTTCAGATTATGTACATTTGATACATTGTCTAAAACTGTGTTGAGAATAATCTGTCTTGAATCTGCCAGCATATTACCCGAATTTTTAGACAATTTTATACTCAGAATTTCGAGATGATTTCTTCTACAAAGTTGTTGATAATGATGTCTAGTTTATCCAGAAAGTTTTGGAAACAATTTTTGAGCTTTCTACGAATTTATACAAATTTTTAACTAAATCTGAAACTGTGTTGAGAATAATCTGTCTTGAATCTGCCAGCATGTTACCCGAATTTTTAGACAATTTTATACTCAAAATTTCGAGATGATTTCTTCTACAAAGCTGTTGATAATGATGTCTAGTTTATCCAGAAATTTTTGGAAACAATTTTTGAGCTTTCTACGAATTTATACAAAATTTTGACTAAATCTGAAACTGTGTTGAGAATACTCTGTCTTGAATCTGCCAGCATGTTACCCGAATTTTTAGACAATTGTATACTCAGAATTTCGAGATGATTTCTTCTACAAAGTTGTTGATAATGATGTCTAGTTTATCCAGAAATTTTTGGAAACAATTTTCGAGCTTTCTACGAATTTATACAAATTTCTAACTGAATCTGAAACTGTGAGACAGATTTTACCATGTATTTGAAAATTTATTTAAAATTCTATACTAAGCCAAATCTTGTAATTTCTAACTAGAAGATGAAATTTGAGAAGTCTAGTTTCATAATAAATCCTTAGATTATGGGTTTGATCTATAAATTTAAGCATGGAATTAAAATAAGGAAATGTGACAAATCTGTGTCATAAACACCCTTGGAATTTGTTTAGAATTATTTATAAGTTATTTTTGGGAAAAACTTTCTGAAAAATAACCATAACATGTTTATTGAGTATCCTGTAGATTGATATGAATTTTAGAGTTGTATAAGTAATGTATTTATAATTTTATTTGCAAGATATATACTCTGAAAATTTTCTGGACAGAATAAAATCACCACTTTAATATTATGCTAGTCTAATTTTGTAAATAAAAAATTTGTGCATGTGTGTATTTAGGGTTTAATTCTTGTATCTAAGTTATTATTTCATACCATGGTTTAAATAAATTGTTTATTTAAATTCTGTACTTTTATTTAGTATTGTGTGACCCATGCAATATTTTATGATTGGGAATTTTAATGAGTTGGTATAACATTACTTGTGATTAAAAATTTGGAGTTATTTGTGATTAATATCAAAATTAACTGAAATGATTAACGGCATATACAAAGTTAACAATCGACGATTAATACCAGTTGTTCGGGGTGAGTCTTGGTTTAAAGACTGTACGGAATTAAGAGTTGACGGTTAACACCGGTTGTTCAGGGTGAGCCCTGATTTTGAGAATTCTCACGTAAATTGTGTTGCGAAACTCTAAGATGGCACGGGACTTATTTGAACCCTTTTCGGTATTCGGTTTTGGAATAAGGGTGGATGTGCAGGTGGCACACAGGGAGGTTGTTTACCCCTGGCAGACCGTTTCCTTGGGGCAGACCACGGATGCCACTACTTGGGTACATAACTCCGGACGTGGGCATCCCTGGTAGTTACGGTTGGTAACACTTAAATATTTGACCAAGGGAGGGTTTCAAATTAACCGTTGCCATGCTTAGTGGTTGGTAAGTTAAATCTCTTTGGTGAGATTTCGAGTGTCACCTAAATTATTAAAATTACTGAAACTATTCTAATGGTTGTAATTTCTGTGTATAATTATATTGTTATCTCATGTTTAGAATATTATTATTTGTCTCTTAAAAAGAATGGTAGGTTGGTTACGTTTTCTTACTGTGTTGCAAAACTCATGGCATATATTTTGTTGCCCTGGCGTTTCATGCCAGATTATGTTGAAGAAGGGACTGAGGCTGAAATTGGAGCTGCTGCCAATATCGAACCTTGGCTGACTTAGAGTCAATATTTTGTTAGAATAAAATCCTGTTATCCCTTGTATTAGGATTAAACTATGTTGTGACGTTGTGTGTGAACTTGTAGTTTTATTCTGTCGTTGGACTTTGGCTTTGTAAGAACTTAAAAGTTCCTAACTAGTAGTTAAAATTTTATCTAGCAAGTTATTGTTATTTAAATCTTATGACGTTTCAAAAAAAAAAATTTTTGGGGCGTCACAGTTTTTAAGAAAAACGCCACGATTTCTCGTTTTTTTATAAAAAAAAAATCAAAATCATAAATAATGATCTTCTGACTTTTGTTCAAACCAAACCTATATCATCTATTACCATTTTCAAAATATATAACCATAATGTGAGTGAGCATTTATTTTTCAATTTTCCATAAAAAATAAAATAAAATAAAACCCCTTAAAACACAAATGACAATAAAAAAAAAAAAATTGTTAATATTTTCTCATTTTAATAAAAAAATAAAATAATATTCAGTGTGCTCTCCAAATTCTCTGAAAATAACTTCAAAGCTCTCGTCCGCTTCATCAAGTCATCCCATCATCTTCACCAAAATAATGATTATATACCTGAATCATCCAATTCCATTAACACAACTTCAATAAACTTGAATGGTTGGAAAATCTACATACTCTTGCATACCATGTCAAGAAGGCTAGAAAGATAAGAAACTATGAACCAGCATGACCAGACTAAGAAAGGTAAGAAATTATACTTAAAAAAAAAATTTGGCAAATAGAGAGAGTTGTACGACACCTTTATAAAGAAAGGTAACAGACAAACCTGAAGCATAAATAGAGGATGCTATGAACCTGAACCATGTGCACAACTGCTAAATCTCATTAGCAAATCTTTGAAAAGCATGCTATGAACAGTAACAGAAACTACAGCATTTTAAACGAATCAGCATGCTATGAATGTATACATGTATACGGATCCATCTGGTTTCAAACGAATCAGCACTGCATCATCATCAAATCAATCGGTAACTAAATAGAAATTAGATCCCTAAGTGTCGATAAGATGGTAAGATGAGAGGATTTGTTATAACTTAAATCTACCTAATAGCTATATGATGTAATATAGCAGTATATACTTCCTCCACACTGTTCTTCCCAAGCCTTACCAAAAACATTTAGTATCTTAAGGTAGACACCAAATCACAGTACCAAATCATAGTACCTAGTTTTGTGCTGGTCTTGCGATTGGCTTAGAGTCCAAATCATAGCAGACTAGAGCCCTGCCCTCAATAAAATAAATGAATCCATAATAAGCTTATAAATCTTTTGATAGTAGTAAAACAAACAACTAAACAATGGTATATGATTATTTATTGGCAGATTTGGGTAGAGGAATTGTAGATTCTCTACCAAGAAATAGATTCATATCAAATAGTGTTACATTTATGAGATTGAAAAATAGGTTTATCAAAGAGTATTTATCAGGACCAACAACCAAGGCGATACAATTTACAAATCTATGTCTGAATGATAATTATTAAAACAAATCATATTGCATTTACTTTCAAGACATTGATCGGCAACATAATTCAATATCGAGAATGGTAGCCAACATTATCAGAAGAGAAAGTACATAGAGCAAACCTTGGGGTTTTTGAAGATGTCACTTGGATCATTTATCACAAACCAACCAAGTCGCCAACCAGGGACTATCAATCGCTTTGATAAAGAGCCAAGCGTGAGAATCGGACCAACCAATCCAAAGACTCCCATCAACACAAAAAGGATTAGCCCTGAAAGCAAGGTGGACATAAACTTCATCAGCAATTACAAGAATTTTCGTCCTTTTTGCAGTTTCAACAATCTTATTGCAATAAATCAGTTAATAGAAAACCCCATGCTTATTGTAACCATAAAACCAATTATGAAGTGAAGAATACCAAACCTGTAGTAGTCTTCACATTTGCAAAAATTGAAGCTACTAGAAATGCCAATGAAATTTGCAAGTTTACGTAGACGAAATAAAACACAAATTGGATACTATAGTCATTGAGTGTGAAGAATTTCAACCCTGAATCAAAATCAATAGTCCTGAAGTTAATTCTAAAAGTTTTAAAGATCTTCAGCCCTCTTTACCGGTACAATTTCAGCAAATAACTGAGAGTCAAAGGAAGCCTTTATATGCTGATTTTACGTTCTTTCCAACACCTTTTCACTATTATCCCAAAATTATAGGCTCTTTGATTTGGAAAACATAGCTCCCAACTTGAAAAATAGCTAGCAGACACACTTTGCCCCTTAAGATTTAGCAATAATTCAAGTGTTGCATTTATAGGAAATAATCTAGTGTTCTTCGTGTTACATCCAACTCTCCCCTCATGGGTGCTGGCTCAAACTGTAACCAACAACAGACATGTACTTTGTGAGCTTTAGTGGCCACTGTAGTTTCAAGTGAGACAACACAAAAAATACGGTAAAAAAAATAACACCAAAGCTAGATTTCCTCCATTATCCTAATAATAATTATAATATAGCCTGTGTTAAAAGTGCCTCTGTGTGTGTGCGTGTGCACGTGTGAGAGAGAGACCTGAATAAAAGTGCAGCCTGAAAACAGTCATTTAGTGCGAAAAGTGTCCAACCCACTAACCAATCATACAGAGAATTTTTTTACAATTTGAAAGATAATTCCTGTATCTTCTTGAAAGACAAAAAAAAAAAAAAAAATGGTCTAATGATTATGAAAATTGGTTTAGTCAGAGGAACAATGTACATCATACACAGAAAAGAGCAATAGGTCAGCAGCAACAACATAATAATTAGCAGAATGGTTTCACTAGCATGAACCACCAGAACACCATTTTGAAACAGTAGGCAAAACTTTCAGGTTTCCCAAACAATCGCTGCAAGAAAATCAGGAATTAGGGACATTTTTGAAACGCCGCACTAGGCCAGAAATGTTCATGATCATGCTTAGAATATTAATTTTGAGACCACACTCAGAATTTGCAGAAGATTCATCACCATTTCACATTCACAGAGATTTGCTCACAGTAAACTCTTTAACTCACCAGATCCACTTCCTAGAATATGTTTTTAAAACAATAAAATATGGGGGCAATATAATCACTTCCACGTCCCTCGCTATCTCGGATTCTGAATTATCCAATTGTAATCCTCACAACACATTTGGAGAGCCAGTTTCCTTAGGGTGAATAATAATAAACCTTTTTCCAAACCCGATCTACCATGAAATTTACAGATCTATAAAAGCATAAACCTTTTCTCATACCTGATCTACCATATATCTAATTTCGACCAGATCTAGCAAAAAATAGAATAAAAAAAACGAAGAAAAAAAATTATGAAATCAGAGATCTAGAGAACAGGTTTGATACCTTAAGGGCCTGAGGAGCAACGTCCCAACCCAAACGCGGCCTCGTTCTGGGACGACGATCCATGTACGCGTGTGAAAACTCGATCATACGTTCCATCTCCATGATCGAACACAAATAGACCAAACAGAGTTTGGAGAGAGATAGAGATTTGCAAAGAGATTGAAGAGAGAAGAAGAGAATCGAAGAATGATAATGATCTGATATGAAGAACAGATCGAGATCGAGTTCGAGTTCGATGAAGAACAGCTAGAGCAAAGCCCTTGAGCGACAGAGATCAATGAAGAACAGCTAGAGAGTTTGACTGCGAGAGAGAAGAGCGGTGTGTGAAAGAGTGAGATCAGTAAAAGGGAGTGAGATCTGTGAGAATGAGATATGAGTGTAAGAATGAGAGAGACGGACCATGACGGAGATATGAGTGTGAGAGAGTGAGATCTGTTATGTGACTTCTTTTTCTTTTTTTCTTTTTTTAAGTACAACACGGAAACCACTAAAAAAATGACGTTTTTTTGAAACGATGTTGTATAAACGTTGTGGTATGCCAATTTTCTTGTAGTGATTGTCTCCTGAGGTTTAAAGTTGCATAACAGTTCCCTCCTCACCGTAATGATCATCATACATAAAATTAAATTAACAGGGGGGTCAGTGTAATTTTCTCAATGTGAGGGGGGAACTGTAATAAACATAAACCTTGGGGGGTGTCAGCGTAATTTACCCTTTTTTTATTAAAAAAATATTTATTTCTCTATTTAAAAAAAAAGAAAAAAGGATGGGACTCAAACCTTTTTTGCTACAGAATGTTTTTATCATTGGAGTGACACACAATATATTATAAATATCTATACTATTATTAAGTGAATGTCTAAATTGGTTTAGTGAAACTTCTTCTCGTCCTCATACCATGTGACAATTTTATATATTCTAAAACATAAAAAAAAATTATTATACACAACATAAATAAGTTTTGAATCAATACTTTGAGTTTCATTGAGAACATACTTATTACTTAAGTAACATACATATTATGATATTAAATTATTTATTATTTATTTTTATAATTAGTTATCTAAATTAGACACGCATCGCATGTGCCGAAAGCTAGTATATATACACTAGCAAATGGACCTGTGCTATGCACGGATGAAAATAAGAAATTTTAAAAGTAAAATTTTTAACAAAAATAAATAAATAATTATTTTAATGATATAATGATATAATTTATATTAGACTAATAATTCACATATCCTCAATCTAAATGTTAAAAGTATATTATAGTAAAGATTTCTTAAATTGTAATACACAACCACGCAAGTACATTAGTTTACATGTGTTATGTGAATTGTCAATTAAGTTCATTTGATATTACACAAACAAATTACCAATAAAATAAAATTTTAAAATTCATGAGAAAATATTTAAATGTTTAGTTGCAGATACATATAATTTATCACATAATGCTTAATATAATTGGAGTCATACATTTCAACACTTAATTTTTATCAATAGGGTATGGTCTGTTTGTAGTTAGGTATTTTAATTGGACGGTCCAGTCTAGCCTGTTTTAGGTCTGTTTCAATGTCCAAACCGTTAATGTGCAAGACTCATCGTGTACTTTATCTCTATAAAAAATTACGTTCATCGAATATTAATAAATACTTGATCAGAACACATTTGTGTCAATAATTTATTTTAAAAACTATACTTATCGTTGATACAAATTTGATCTAATCAAGTGACTATCGATATTTGATCAACGTGATTTTTTACAGGGATGAAGTATTCAAGACACATTAAACGGTTCAGATCATCAATATGAATAAATATAAGTAAATTTTAAATTTTTTGTACTTATTTAAAACTTTGAGGGAAACTTACTATTCAAGTGTATTGTCAAAAAATAATTACATATATATAAATCAAAATTTATAAACTTTACAATTAATTTTTTTTTTTTTTTAAAAAAATTCAACCTTTACACTTGTTATTTTTTTAAACTTTTAACATTTTAAATTCCCGTGTCTTTTGTCATTATTACTGCATCAATATATAACATCAAATAGTAGCAAACATCAACAAAATATGATATATTAAGAAATTGTGCTATGTATTAAAAGACGTTTATTCAAATAATAAATATATACTTATATTATATTGATAATTTTTTGTTACCTTCTAAAACTATAAACATTTTTTAGGCCCAGAAATATTTGGTACAAACATCATTTTAGGAGCACACTCTAGCAATTGTAAAAAGGGTAAATTATAAATATATTTTTTGAGATTTTCTTAAAATATGAATTACTTTTTTGTAATTTTAAAAAGTACATCCCACCTTTTAAAAATTATAATTTCATAAAAATTACGTACTTTATTAATAAATCATAAAGACAACGAATAATTTTTAATAATGTCATAAATATAGTTTTTAATAAATCATGAAGGCACTTCTAAGTTAACTTATTTAATTTATTTGCTTCGAACAAAAAAACTAACAAATGGTGTCTGGTTGCAAATTAAATTATAATTTATTTGACATTTTCAATTTATTTGGCCCAAAATATCAGATTTTCTTAAGGTACAATTTATAGGTTTTTTTTCAACTTATTTGAAACACTTAAATAGGTACATATATAAAAGTCTCATCTCTTGTGTCATAAGTATAATTTTTGAGGACATTTTAAATATTTGACAACAAAATAGCTATGTCATATCTGTTGGCTGTATATTTTATATAAGCCAATCACAGTCCAACACGTGGCAGGATGAGGGCAATACGGGAAGACAATTCAAATATTCAATCGTAATTATACACGTGGCAGTCAGTATTGGTTATTGTAGATCTGTGTAGCACTAAATCAACGAAGAGATGCAAGATGACGTGGCCTTAACGGTTACTCATATATTTAAATTCAAAATCAGGAGAGAAGCCTAACTGCAGATATGGTATAGTGAAGCTAATTGTGAGGAAACATGATCAGCGATCATGGAGGGATGGTTCCACGATTAGAAATCCATTTCAAAAGTTGTCATTGAGAAGTATAAATAGTAGAGAAGCCCCATAAAAAGCACCAAACTCAGATCCAAAAAATCAATTTTATCTACTTTATTTCCCTTCTAGTTTTTACATTTCTTGTTCTTTACATTTCTATACTTCAAATTCCTGCACTGCACTTCGTTCATAGGAGTAGTTCAAGTAGTTTGTTGCTGTAAATCTCTACGAGGTTGATTTGGATCATTGTAAGTTTTCCATTTTACTTAATGAAATGCTACAATTGTTCTTCATTTAATCATTGTTTGCTTAATTCTCCTAAACAAAGCCAACAGTAAAAGTCCTCTTCATTGAGGCTGAAAGAATTAAAACACAATCGTCTGATAATTGGTTGGCAGTTAATATTCTGTAAGGACTGATTGATCCTTGCTGGCACGCTCAAAATTACAATAATAACCTTCGAAAGTCAAAAAAGTCAACATATATTTTTGGCACGCTTGGTGGGACTAATTGAAATGACTAGACATAGGAGACAAGGAGAAAATGAATGCTTGGAAGAAGGCGTGAAAGGAGAGGTAGGAATACCTAATCCAGAGGATAATGTGATAACACATCCTGTGGAAGTACATGTTTTATCGGAACCTATGGTCGAACAGACCAGCACTTCGGAGCAAGTACCACATGTTCAAAATATTGGACGAGGCTAAGGAATTGCACCATCCACTGTTCCATCTACTCAGCCAATGAATCCATGGGGAGGCCTAGTAGATGCCATGGGACAGTAGTTAATGAACACAATTGAAAGATGGACAACATCCTTTTTGGATCGAATGAATACTCATCAACCAACTAACGCAAGGCACATAGAGGAAATTTCAAATGTCCTGCAGCAAAGATTGGCTAGAGATAAACAACCTATGCAGAGTAATGGACATATTAATGGTCAAACTAGTAACCAAAACTATAAAAGACCATCACCCCAATCTTGGCATGAGCCTCTTTCGAGGCCTGTGACAAATCAGAATGCCTCATTACTTAATAATGAAACCATGCAAATTGGCGGATCCGGGCCAACACAAGAAAATGGCATAAGGATGCTCCCAGTTTCCATGTTCGAAGCCATACCTAGCACAAGAGGGTTCACTAATCCTTTGTTCGAATTTGTACCCGGGGGGCCTGTGACTAGGAGAGATACAACACCTGTTCTAGCACCTTTCACAGGTCCTTTCGCAGGACAGGCTCAGAGGGGTCACCCATACCCTCAACAGCAGCCAGCACCATAGGGACAACCAGTCCCAAATATACCACCCTATGGACCAAGAGGACCTCAGGCACAAGGTTATCCACCAAATCCTGTGTTTGTTCCTCTAGTAGTGGTTCAACAAGCACAAAATATGGTTCCTAGGGACCAAATTGCTGATATTGTTAAAGAGATGTGTGGACTGATGGCGCGGGGGATTCAAACTCCTGTGTACAAGAAACCATATCCAGAATGGGTAGATAGGGTACATGAGTACCCTAGAGGGTTTAGGATACTAGACTTCACTCTTTTTTATGGAAATGGAAACCAGTCAACAGTGGAGCATATTGCTAGGTTCGCTGCTCAATGTAGTGAATTTACCAATAATGATTACATGAAGTTAAGACTGTTCCCAAATTCTCTAACTGGGGTAGCCTTTGTATGGTATATTAACCTTACACCTGGCTCTATCCAAACTTGGCAACAAATGGAGGAGGCATTTCATGCCCAATTCTTTCAAATGGAGCCAGAAGTTTCCATGGCAGACTTGGCAATGTTGAGTCAAAGGCCTGATGAGAAGGCTGCTCAGTTCATTGCCAGATTCAAAAGAGCACGAAACAAATGTAGGATTATCTTACCAGAGCCTGAATTCATGAGATTGACTCAAAATGGTTTACAGTTTAGGCTTCGAAAGAAGTTTGACTCAACTGAGTTTAGAGACTTAGTGGACCTAACCCATAAGGTGTCTAGGTATGAAGCATTACTAGAGGAAGAACAAAATCGAAGTAATGCATCATACAAGATGTATTATAGAGATCCTAATTATGAGATTGATGCAGCAGAGATTGTAAGAAAAGAACCTGTGATCTGTAAGACATTAATTCATAAAGACACAATAATAGACCAGCAGTTGAAAAAGAAAGACCTTCATAGCAAACACTCTTTCGATTTAACAAAGGCATATGACATTTTTGATCATTTGCTTGCGGCAAACTTCCTGAAGTTACCAAAATGAGTCAAAATTCCGTCTCCAGAGGAACTTAAAGGAAAAGTGTATTGAAAATGGCATAATTCTTGGTCTCCCTCAACTAAAAACTGTATTGTTTTTCGGGACAGGATCCAAGAACAGATTCGGAATTGGAGTTTAAAATTCCCAACTAAAGTAGAAAAGGCTATGGGGATTGACACTAATCCATTCCCAGAAATTGAAGAAGTTGCAACCAATGTTATTGTGCTACACTTCCAGAACTTATCTTTGAAGGAATTAGGAGAAGTCAATGTGCAAATGCATGTTGCCAGCAAGACTACTATCAAGAAAGATGCTAGAAGTTCACCAATTGTTGGACAGGGCATTCCAGACCAGAGGGAAGACTCTGATGAAGAGGCACTGGATGATGATTCTTTTGAAGCAGCTGTCATGCAAAGAATGTGTCCCAAGTGCAGATTAAGCTATAAGTGGTCGAAAGAGATTCTTATTGATGAGAAGCAATATTATAAGGATGTGTAAAGGCGTCCTAAACCAACCAGTGCCTGTAACAAAAGGCCATATCCAACTGTCCCTAGGCAGCAGCCATTCATGGCTCGGTCCGCAGGCACTAGAGTGCATTCCAAGGGCAAGAGACCTCTATATGAGTTCAGACAACCCAACTATTACAGAATGGAGGGCAATCATCTTGAAAGGAGACTTAAAAGGGGTTCAAGTTATGGGATCACAGTTAGAAATTGGCCCCCTAGGCCAGCTTCACATATGATGGAAAGTGGCCACCTTCATGAAAGGACTGAATTAGGCCCAAAATAGGGAATCAAGGTCAAGAAGTGGCCTTCACAGGCAGCTTCGAAACTAACTTCGAAGGAGGAAATGAACAGTTCAAAAACTAAGTTAGTGGGCTCATGGGTACCTGGAGTTCCAGATTGGTTTATTATGCAGAACAAACCTAAGGAAATACCTACCCAAAGAAATATTATTGGAGACCAGGGTAGAATGGTCAAACCTCCCTTGGTGGCTCTAAATAATTGGGTGTTACTAAAGCATCCAAAAACAAAGGAACCAAATATGGTCTCAGTGATTTCTAGATCCCAAAGGAGGAAGATCCAACAAAGGTACACTTAGTACCAGAAGGACCTGAAAGAAAGTGGAGAAAGCTTTTCATTGGTCTAGTCAAAGGGCCAGACAGAGGGAAAGAAAAGTCCAAAGTAGAACATAGTCCAAAATCGACTCCTCAAGACAAAATGGATTGCAACAGAGAGCAGTTGGCCAAAGTTCACTCCGAACTAAAAGCCAAAGAAAGATCCAGTTTAGCAGGATTGGAAAGGGCTTTGATGGAAAGCAATAGTGAGACAAATGGAGAAGTTGGCCTAGGCCAAAGGAAAGAGATGATTGAGGAGGAAATGTTCGAAGCCTTCATGGCTGATTAGACATTTTTGATCGAAAAACCAGCAGAAACAGACCATTCGAAGAAAGTTACTTGTACTGAAGTGCCAGAATGCAGCATGGAAGATGCTTCTGAAGTAATTGAACAAGTTGGCCAGGAAAAGAAACAGGTACAGCCAGTTGTCCAATTTGGCTCGTTTCCTCCAGTGTCAATGAATATGGTGCATATAATACCATAAGAGTTTCAAGCTGAAAAGGAAATCCAAGAAGGTCAAGAGATTGACCCAATTCCAATTTCAAGTGAAGACTCACAAGTGAGTATGGTGCAAGACGAATCCGAAGTGGCCACACCAATGGAAACTAAAGACGAGAGTGAGGAAGAGGTGAGTATCAACCTCTTCTACCTTTTTGAGTATCCCACGACATCCATGACATAACATGTCAAACCTTTGTATACCAAGGCCTTCTTCGATGGGATACAGATGAACCGGGTATTGGTGGATAATGGGGTAGCAGTAAACCTGCTTCTGAAATCTTCTTTGAAGAAATTAGGAAAGAGGAACCCCAGATTAATCCCAACAAGCACAACCATTGTTGGTTTCGCTGGAGACAAACAAATGGGTTAGGGCATTTTGCCTATCAAACTGAGTGTGGGAACCATGAACTGCATTGCGGCATTCTTTGTTATCGACAGCAATGCTAAGTATAATGCTCTACTTGGTAGGGATTGGATTCACACCAACAAATGTGTGCATTCCTCTCTACATCAAAAGATAATGATGGCCTTGGGCAATGGAGAGACAAAGGAGATCAATGCAGACCCTCAACCCTTCATAGCTTGTGCAGATTTTGCAGAGTCCAAATTGTATACTGAAGGAGTGACACCACCCAGTATACTAAGAAAACCTGATGGATCAGCCGAAGTGATGGCTGACGAGAAATTAGCACACCTAAAACACTTAGTCCAGGAAAGTGCTGATGAAGAGTTTGTCGCCAAGGATGACAATGATGCCTGGTTAGGAAAAAAGATGGAACCTAGGAGGCTAGATCTATGGCTTTAATTAAGTTTTTAGTATTGGACGTAAAATCAATAGTCCAAAAAGTGCAAGAGCAAGAGAAAGAAGCCATGGTAATTGGCTATAAGCAGGAGCAACATCAGGTTAGGTTTTTGGCCTTGGATAAATACTGCGCATTGGACATTGAAACAAAAGTCCAGGAGATACAGGAAGAAGAAGCCTTATGGACAGACTTTGTCTATGAGGAGGAGCACAAAGATGTTGAATCAAAGAAACTGGGAGCAGGACAAAGCAAGGAGATTGCTTCGAAGACAGAAGAAATCAAAAAGAAGCATCAGTGAGTTCCCAGATGCAAGACCCTTTGAAAGAAGTGAACTTGGGGGAAGGTTCTATACAGAAACCCACCTACATTAGTGCTTGGTTAAATGCTCTTAACAGGGACCAGTTGTTGGTGGTTTTGAAGAGATATAAAGATTGTTTTGCATGGTCTTATAATGAACTACCAGGATTGGATAGGTCAATAGTAGAACATAGGCTCCCTATGAGGCCTAATTTCAAGCCATACAAGCAAAAACCAAGAAGGATGAGTCCTGAAGTGATTTAGAAGGTCAATGAGGAAATTATTAGGCTCCTCAAGGCAGGCTTTATTAGGACAGCCAGGTATGTTGAATGGTTATCCAATATTGTGCCTGTAGTTAAGAAGAATGGTAAAATGAGGGTATGCATCGATTTTAGAATCTTGAATTTAGCAAATCCAAAAGATGAGTATCCTATGCCCATAGTAGATTTATTGGTGGACAGTTCAGGAGGGCACAAAACTTTATCAATGATGGATGGGCACTCTGGTTATAACCAAATTTGCATTACAGAAGAGGATATCCACAAGACAGCATTCAGATGTCCTAAGAACATTAGCACATTCGAATGGGTTAAAATGCCATTTGGCCTGAAGAATGCTGGGGCTACATATCTTTGGGTTATGAACACTATCTTTCATGATCTCATTGGATGATATTTAGAGTGTTACATTGATGATATTGTAGTAAAGTCCCAATCCATGGAGGAACATTTGTTTCAATTGGAAGCAGCTTTTGAAAGAATGAGAAAGTTCAAATTGAAACTTAATCCTCTCAAATGTTCTTTTGGCGTATCAGCTGAAAACTTCTTGGGCTATGTAGTACACAAGAAGGAAATACAGATTGATCAGAACAAAACCAAAGCTATCATTGAAGCCAGACCTCCATCAAGTAAGAAAGAATTACAAAAATTCCTTGGACAGGTTAATTTTCTTTGAATTCATTTCTAATACTGTAGGGAAAACTAAAGTATTTTCTTCCTTATTAAGGCTGAAAGATGAAGAGGAGTTTGTGTGGACAGCAAAGCATCAAACTGCTTTCGAAGGAATCAAAGCCTACTTGGCCAAGCCTCCAGTGCTGATGCCACCAAAAGGTGATAAGCCCTTAAAGTTGTATATAGCTGCAGCAGAAGATTCACTGGGAGTTTTCTTAGCCCAGGACAATAAAGAAGGCAAAGAGTAAGCAGTTTATTACCTTAGTAGGTTTCTAAATTCTTGTGAATGTAAATATTCAGCTGTAGAAAAGCTGTACCTCGCATTGTATTTTGCTGCAATGAAATTAAGATACTATCTTTTGCCTACAACTATCTTGGTAATTACAACCACAGATTTGGTTAAATATATGTTATCTAGACCTATGTTGAGAGGAAGAATTGGCAAATAGATACTAGCTTTATCAGAATTTCATCTAGAATATGTCTTCCAAAAGGTAGTAAAAGGACAAGTTTTAGATAATTTCTTGGCAAATCATCCATGTTAAACTGAAGGCCAAGAGATAATGGAACTTGGTATGGTTAGTGTTGAATCATGGCAAATGTGGCTCGATGGATCAAAAGCTAATGGTCTAACTGGAATTGGTGTGGTGATTAAGTCACCACAAAGGGTAGAAATCACACATGGTTTCAGAGTGGATGAAATTACTTGTTCCAATAATCAAGCTGAATATGAAGCTTTGATAATGGGACTGGAAATACTTATTGGATTACAAGCTCATGTAGTTGCTATATTTGGAGATTCTCAATTGGTGGTTAACCAGGTGAAAGGAATTTTCAAGTGACAAAGTGTGAGCATGTTGCCATACTATGTTGTTGCATTACATTTGCTTTCTCAATTTCAGATAGCAAATGTAACTTATGTCCCAAGATTCTTGAATAATAAAGCTAATGATGTGGCTCAGAAAGTTTTGAATTTCAGGAGAAGGGATAATACTTCAGTGGACATAAGTCAAACAACATATCAAAAGGTAATACCACCCTTAAATAAAAGGAATGTAGTCTTAGAAGTCAATCATAATGACTTACAAGAACAAGATTGGAAGCATCCAATAATGCAGTATCTAGCTGGCCCATCTTCGAAAGCCAGCAGAAAAATCAAATTGCAATCTATGCAATACATAATATATGGTAATACTCTCTACAAAAGGGGGGCAGATGGGTTATTATTGGAGTGTTTAGGTCCAAAGGAAGCATTGACAGCCATGGCTGACATTCATGAAGGCATCCGTGGTGCTCATCAGCTTGGTGTGAAGATGAGGTGGCTGCTTCGAAGGCATTCCTACTATTGGCCAACCATCCTTAAAGATTGCATAGAATATGCTAGAGGTTGCCAAGCATGCCAAAAGCATGGCACAATAAGGCATGTACCCATAACTGATCTGCATGTGGTTGTGAAGCCTTGGCCATTTAGAGGATGGGCTATGGATATGATAGGGAAAATACACCCACCCTCTTCGAAGCATCATTGTTTTATTTTAGTGGCCACAGATTACTTCACTAAGTGGGTCGAAGCTAAGACATATAAGGCTATAGACTAGACCGAAGTTATTGGATTCATTAAAGATTTGATCCACAGATTTGGTATCCCACAGACTATAACTGTTGATAATGGGACTGTATTTGATGGGAAGATGGTAAAGTTTTTTGTGGCAGAGTTTGGAATTAGCTTTGTTAATTCTACCCCCTATTATGCACAAGCCAATGGTCAGACAGAATCATCCAATAAATCTTTGAAGAAAGGAATACAGAAAGTTGTGGAGGACAATCCCCGGGATTGACGTAACTTACTGTTGGATGTATTATGGGCTTACAGGACTTCTCCAAGATCAAGTACAGGAGTTACTCCTTATGCCGTAGTATATGGGCATGATGCAGTGTTACCTGTAGAAATTAACATCAAGTCCTTAAGGGTGAGAGGCCAGGACCAGTTAGTTCCTGAGCAGTACCATCAGAGTATGTGCTTGGAATTAGAGAACATAGACGAAGCAAGAATTTTGGCCTTAAATAGCATTCTTTTCCAAAAGAAGAAAGAAGTCAAAAACTATAATAAAAAGGTTAAGCACATTAGCTTTGATGAAAGTGATTTGGTATGGAAGACAATACTCCCAATAGGGATTAAAAGTCACAAGTTTGGCAAATGGTCACATAACTAGGAAGGACCATATCAAATTCACAAAGTCTTGCCTTTAGGAGCATATCATTTGAAAAATTTGAATGGATATGTGCACCCCAAAAAGATTAATGGCAGATATTTGAAGCCTTATTATCCAACCGTGTGGGAAACACAATGAATGTAATAAGTGCTAAGTGAAAAGAACATGAAAACACTCAAATGATAAATAAGGATTTTATTTCATAATGAGTTGAATACATGTAATCATAAATTGGCCCAAAAGTCAGTACAATGTTTCAGTTGTTCTTTTATAATAGACTCTCTACTCTTAAGAGATGGGAAAAATCGAATGACTGTAGCCATCTCTTACTTTTGATCAGCCAGTCCTTGGTTTGTGATTTGCAGCTTGATGACAGTTTGATCTAAAGCTTGGTTGACTGCTGATAACTCTTCTTCAAGCTGAGCTTTCTTCTCCAATAGTTGAACTCGAAATTGGGAGATAGAGGAATGTTGCTCTTTCACTTCTGACACTTCAGCTGTATTTTGGAAACAAAACTCTGGTCGCTCAGTAATTTCTTCTTTGCAGCCTTGGCAACATGGCAGATGTTGATGAAAAATCAATGGTGGCTGTTGCCTGAGATAAATGACTTGAAACAGTCATGTTGGATTACTCAACAATCTTGCAGCACTGGAGGAAGCCATTCTTGATTATAGGTCTTTGTAAGGCTTGGAAAGGAATCCTTGAGAAAGATGTAAGCAACTCCAAACAACTGTCTAAGTCTATTGAAGGCAAGGAAGTCCTACCACTGGAGGAAGAGCTCTCAAGAATTTCTAATAGAGAATCAGCTAGGACTAATGGCTCAGTTTCATTGCTAGCTGTTGGAGTGGTGGAAGGCATGTCAAAAAGACTAGCTAGCCTAGCTTCGAAGATGTCCACCTCATCCGTTGACATGGAGGGTGCAGAAAGAACTCTAGTAGAAGGAAGAAATGGCTGCATAGGAATAAGAGAAGAAGGTGAAGTATCCTTAGCAGTCTCCATAGTTTTGGCTATCAGTAGGTCAAGAGAAGAGGGACTGGAGCTAGGTAGAGATAATGGACAAGGGATTGGAGAGTTACCAATGTCTTCTCTATGGAAATCAACTATCACTGGAGATGAAGTAATAGCTGGAATTTCCTCAGGAGGGGAAAGAGCAGCAAGGCTTGAAGGAAGAATAAATTGGGTAGAGTTGAAGGATAGAAAAGGAAAGTATGAAGTTAAGCCAAAAGATAGGGATGCAGGAATGCTTGGCCTCAAGAAAGGTATGGAAAATGTAGGACCAGGAAGTGGGAGTATTATTTGAATTGGATCCACATTGTGAGGCTGTTCAACTTCAGATGAAACTGAAGGAATCCTTATTGAAGGAGAAGGCAAAGTAGTTGTTGCAGCAAAAGAAGAAATACAAAACAATGTTAAGTCTCAGTATCAAGAATTTGAGAAAGGAAAGTATAAACGCAAAAGGAAATTACCGGTTTCAGAGGTGGTCGCAATGATGGGAGAACTACGAAGGGAATAATGCTCAGCAGTGTGTTGCCTTCTCGCAGTTTCCTTTTGGATTGTATCAGCAGTAGCTGCTTCATCCCTTAGTAGTTGCTGCTGTCACCTTTTTTCAACCCTTTGGAAAACAATTATTTCTTTAGAGTGTTCCTTCTCTACTGCTTTGACAGCTGCCTCATGAGCAGGGTCTTCGACCAAGTCAGAAGGAGAGACGGTTATCTTCTTTCTCTTTTTCCTCTGTAGTGGTATTTCCTGCTCTTTCTCTGTCTCTTTCTCTTCAATCTTGGACTCAGATTCCTCAAGAGTGAGTATTAGTTTTCTTTTCTTTCTCTGCTGATGTTTATCCTTGAGAATAGCCAGAGCTTCAGCTCTCTTGGGAGATTCTTCTTGTGGGGACCCTACAGCAAGTAGTATGAATATGAAGAAAACAAACAGAAAATTCTGAAAGAAAGGAAACCTAAAAATGCATACCCTTTTTCGAAGCAGCTCTGGTAACTCTAGAAAGAGGGAGTGAGACTACAGGAATAATATTGGTAGCTATAGAAGAAGAAGGGATGGTCCCAGTTTCTTTTGGTTTAGTCTTAGAAGGCACACCTAGCCCTATTAGTAAATCATGAGGATGTATTGCTAGATGCACCTCTATATTAATTGTCCACCAATTTTGAAATCTTTTTAAAGCTAAGCCAGAGGAGAGCAAGGAAGTAACTTTAAACTCACTCAAGTCTTTCAACAGTTTAAATGCTGCCTCCTCTAGTTTAGATTTGGGTACTCTTAGGTCTCTGGCTGCGAGATGGATATTCGAGAGACTGCAGAGTGGAATGGGAATTCCTTGGGTAAGCCCAAATTTCCTGGCAAACTACGAAGGGCAGTATACCTCAGATATGCACTTATAAGCTGGAGGGTTTAAAGTACCAATAAAAAGTTCCTCGGCAACAAAATAGAGGCCCACATATCTTTATGCGATGGGATGGAACACTCTCTATTAGCCAAGAATGTTTGTAGCCAAGTTGGTCCTTTATTGGCATCGAAGGGGCAAAAGAAGGTGGTAGCTGGGGAAACAAGAAGCTGATGAAAGAAGGTAAGATAGTAGGCAAAAGAAGCAGGATAAAGGGCAATTCTATCATACTTTTCTCCATAAGTGCTAGGGTCTTGAACTAAGAACTTCAAGCACTCAGGATGCAAATTAGTGAAGTATGCAAAGAGCCAGAGTTGAAGCACCCAGAGGGGACCTCCCTGGTTGATATCAAGAGGTCATTCACAAAATTGGGAGCAGGCTCTATAGACATGGCTTAAAAGATAAGGGGCCAAGGCTATTCGTTTCTTCAAAACAAGGGCCTTTGCAAGTGGGGCAAACTCAGACATGATTCGTTGAGATGATGTACAAAAGAGAAATTTACACAACCAATATAAAATAAAGGAGAAGAGTTATTGATCACTCACAGGGCCCTCCTTTTTATTTTCAGCCTTCACAAAGTCACTGAAGGAAGAATTCAAAGGTGGAAGGGAAAATTTAACCGAAAGGTCTGGATAGCTAGGTGTAAAAGGAGTACCGAGTGGTGAAAGCCCTAAGAGATGGCAGATATCAAGAATGGTGGGGGCCATCATACCACACCGAAATTGAAAAAAGTTAAAGGCCATATTCCAAAAGCAAAGAGTGGCAGGAATCAAAAAAGGGTCTTCAGGAATGATAAACTTGGAAAGACGAAGGGCGTTGAGAATACAGAGCTCTTGTAGGTTCCATTCTCTTGTAGGCACGACCCTGTCATACCATTCCTCCCACTCAGCCCTCAATGTTGGCCAGCAACGATGAGGTCGGTTCACTCTCCAATTTCTCCAGTCAAGCCCCCTTTCATAGAGAAGAAAATGGTCCTCCAACCGAGGGTACAAAGCAGGAAGTTAGGCGGGAACCTTTCGAAAGATAGGACCTAGGACATATTCTTGTTTTTCGCTATGGCGAGGGACAAAGAGGCGTCTGTCTATGGCACTCGATCCATCAACTTTGAATTTAGCAATTTCTTCCTCAATACATCTTTTCAAAGCCATTGTTGGGCTTATACGTTCGCTAGTTAGTACTTTCAAGGAAGAAGACTCCATTGGTAATGAGCAGCAAGAAAGAGAGGGTCAGTAGAGCAGAATGTGTTAGGCAAACAAGTGAATTCAAAGCATGAAATAAAAAGGGTTTTTAAACCTTTATGTTTGAAAAATATACCCAATCGTTTTAAGTGGGTTGAATTCATAAAGAAGTGTTAAAAGTATGGATACAAAAGGTTCCCCTCAATGGTGATAATTTGGGAGGGAAATATATCTCAAATACTAATGTTGGCTTCGAAATCAAACTTTTGGCTTCGAAGCCAAGTTTTGGCACCAAAATCAAGTGACTTCGAAAACAGGAAGTCGACTTCGAAGCACATTCCCCAAAGGGTGCAGGAATACCCAAGTATTTGTTTATTCCAAAAGGATTAAAGATTTGTTTTAGGTTTCTTGATGATAGTAAAATCCTTCGAAGCAGAATTTGGAATACCTTGTGGTTAGAAGTAGTTTGTTTTTGGTTTCAAAATAATAGTTGGTTTAGTAGTATACAAAAGAAATCACTTTTTTAGAATAAAACAGTGCAGTCTTTAAAAGAGGTTTCCATATTTTGGAAAATATAGACTATTTGTGCGAAGCAAAATTAGTTGATTTAGAACTACTTGTATTAACCATATGTTAGGAAATTGGATATGATCAAATCAAGTTTCGAAGGGCAAAATTGGTGAATTCGAAGCTCTGATTTTGAAAGAAAACTGTACGAGCATAAAATAATCTTCTCGTATAATCCTATTGATGAAGTTTGAGCTCCTCCAAACGTCGTCGCTTTGCTCCCTGAAAACACAAACGTGAGCTAGCCGGCGGGTGTGTGCCGGATACCTCTCTGATGCCTAAGTCAGCAAAATAGGCAAAAAGCTCTGTGTATTTGAGAGTCCAAATTGTAATACCTCTACATAGGTCCTGCTATGAGCTTTTATGTAGATTTTTCCTGGCATAATCCTAGTAGGACTCTTATTCTGCAATGCAGAGTTCTCCTAGGAATCACATTTCTGAAAGATAATGCTTATCCTTCAATACCCTCCTCACTGCTTTAACCATGTGAAATGGTTTTACTACGGTTGTATGTTTTCACAACCGAGCTAACACTGCTATCCCTAAGCGGCAGCTTTAACCGTGCTTCACCTAGCTTGGTCCCACCTTGCTCTTACAATTCAGCTCGACGCGTCTACAAGTGACGCCTTAGCTTGGTTTCTATTCCACTACACCTCGGACCGGAGTATACGGACCGAGCTATTTGCAGCCATCTTTTCGACCGAAGTAACTGTCACCACACTTAGACCGAAGTAACAAAGCTAGGTCCAACCTGTGAAGTCTTTTTTACTATGGCCCACGAATTGGTCCACTGCAATGACTGGGCCTAGCTCGGCCACAAGTATTCATAAAAACTCCCTCTCAATTGCCCCTTAATTCCATCTGCAATGCATGATTTGGGATTATTCTTCTTCAGTCGAGCTAAAAACATTCAAGCCAACCAAGCTCACTTTCCACCGAGCTACTGATAAGGCCGGTCCGTAACGTTTTTTCAATTGTCCTGCACATCTGAATCGTTTTCTATTCCCCTGGACACATGGCAAACTCCCATTGGCCAAGCATAGCTATCGCAGCCGTCATCGTACTTCGAGATTTTTGAACAGTCCCGCCCATTTCCTTCGCTTTATAAAAAAATCTCCTTTTTGAATAAAAAACACCACTGTTCATCTTCGTTCATGGCCCTCTGAGTCTCCATCCTAACACCTGGAAAGCTCTGTGTTTTCGTTGGCTGCCCTACAGTCCTGTCCTTCGTCCCCTCATTCCGAAGCTACAACGGACTCAAATCTTTTCTTCTTCTTTAGCTTTTACTCTTGTGAATATGTGTAGTATAGAAATGCAAACACAAGTTTTTCAAAATATACTCCCATAGTTTTCACACAAATGGGTAAGAACTATTCAAGCCCCAAGAAACAACATGATAACCCCTCAACCACACTCTAACTGGATTCACAAACAATTTGAAATGTGGTGCTTTTGATAAAAAATAATACCTCGACCGAACTAGGGGCCGATTTGAGATGGGTGCAAACTCGAACTCGACCAGACTAGGAAAGCTTACCTAATAACCGAGCTAAAAACTTGTGTCCTGACCGAGCAAAGTCCCTTAATGCTCAATGGCCGGGCTAAAACTCGCGCTATGACCGGGCTAAAACTCGCGCTATGACCGGGCTAAGGGTTGCAACCCACTTGGTCGATCTAGAGTTTTTATAATTTATTTATCCTTCTTTTTTAGCTTGGTTCAGTTGCCTAGGCATAACTTCTCATCTTCACTTTGCAGACTTTGACTAGGTTGGCCAGGCATACCTTTGCACGCTCAATCGAGATACTCAACGTCATCTCAACACCGAGCTAGGGTCCCGAGCTAATTTATACACAATTTAAGTGAAATGGCTAAATACCAGTTTTTAGTAAACTCCCCTGGGGCCATCGCCGAATTCCGCAAGGATTACAACATTCCCGACGATGTCCATCTCTCACTAGCCGAAGTAGATACCACACCTTGGGGAAAACCGGGCTTTGTTCCCTTTACTGTAATATCCATCGTTGAGGCCAGTCTCCGATTCCCAGTCTAGCCTCTCCTCTGTGAATTCCTTAGGCATACAAGATTCTGCCTTACCCAGCTTTCCACAAATTCATACAGAATAATAAATGGCATCGCCGAGCTAAACCGTCGGCTTGGCCTTAACCTCAGTCTAGCCGAGCTATTCCATCAATACTCGCTCGGCCAGAATGAGGACGGCTGGGTATACTATTTAAGAATAAGAAGACGCCGAGAGAAAATAATTAAGAACACACCGGACAAAGACATGAATGATGACGACTTCTTCTGGGTTTCTGGCAATTTTGAAGACCAAGAAGCCCAGATACCGGGCTACGGTATTAACTAGAATAAAGGAACAGCAGGTATGAATACCTCGGCTCAGTTTGTCCCATCTTTTGCTCTTGCTGTTTGTAAGTTTTACACCGCGCTAACCGTTGCCTTTCTTCTTATGCAGATTTGAACCAGTTAAAGTCACAATACCAATATCCTAACTTAGATGCTTTTCGCGCCGCGCTTCTGTACCGCGATCGTGGTTGGGCCGAGCTACTCAATTTTGAACCAACATACAGATACAGTGGTAGGAGGTAGACCAGGGTAACTGACTTCCTCCTTGAACCATCTCCAGAGCCGGACCCAAACTTGCCACAAATCAACCTTATTCCCTTAACCGAAGAGCAAGAAATAGCCAAGCGCCGTGCTGTTCGTGCCTTAATCACCGAACAAACATCTGCACCAATTGCTGGTACTCAGACCGAGGTCCCACAAGCCACTCAGACACAAGAAGCTGTGGTGGCTCTCCCCTCTGCCCAAGCTGCTTCATCTCGGCCCAGCAAATGGCCGCGCACACAAAGTCTGAGGGATGAGGACGAGCCGTCCTAAACCGAGCTCTAAAACGCAATAATCTCGCCTGTCTACAACCGTCCTAGCTCTTCCAGATCCCCCTCCCCATCAGTCTGGGCACTAACAGCCACCTTTAGGGGCCGAGCTATTACGGCCTCGGACTCCGTTAGCGCCCAGAAAGACCATCTCATGGCCTTCAACCTGGCGAAGAGCGTTTGCCTTCCCGCCGATATGGAGAGGCATGAAAGTCTGACCGAGTTGAAGGCTATTCGCTCAGCCTCCAAATCAATGATTCTGGTAAACGTAAAAAATCCCCTGAAACTCCTAACATTTGTTTCGGTCCTAGTGTACTGGTTACCTTCTAATCGCTCTAAACTATGCAGGCCCTACAAAAGAGCCAAGTACCTCACAAGCGAGTTCTTGAGCGTAGAAAAATGGCACAGTCAGCCGTTGGCGAAACAGAATCCAAGGCGACCGAGCTGAAAGAGGCTCAGGCCAAGTTGGCCGATTTGGAGGCTGAAAAATTGAGGCTTACCGGGCTAGTCAACATGACGGAGGCTGACAAGCAGAAGGTGCTAGCCGAGAAGAAGGATCGTTACTTACGCGAGCTGGTTAAGATTGAGAAGAAGAAAAATGCCGAGCTAGAGGTCCTAAAGCAAAAGATACAAGACGTTGAGGACTGAGGTTTCAAGGAAGGGGAGGAGTTGTACGTCCAACAATACGAGGCTATGAAGGATATATTCTTTAAGTGCGGTTGGAAAGCTGTTGTGGAAAAGCTCGGTTGTAGACACGACTCCGACGTCTTCATGAATCCCCCTCACCACTTCATACCGGGCTACATGGCGGGCTATGCTAATGTGGTCCAACAGAAATTTCTTCAGGTAGGGGAGGAGGAAGAAGTCCCAGCTCCTAAGAATGTTGTGAACACCTAGCTCGGCCGCCAGTCTACCTCCCCTTCTCCAGTGGACTCCAGCCCCTCCTTGAATGCTGAGAGTAATGAGGTGTTTTCAACCGAGCCCAATCAAGCGGCTAACCTCATAGCCGAACTACCAGTGGGTGATATTCGGGTTGAGTTGGACACCGAGATAGATGATCTTTTTTCTTAATTTTGTTTTCACCTATGACGAGATTGTACCCCGGCTGAGGCCCCAACTTCTGTAATGCACTCTTGAATGAAATCCTTTTGTCTGTCTTTTTGCTCGGTTTATTTCATACTTGCATTCATTTTTCCACTCTGGTTTGCATGAAGTTTCAATATTTTCTGGCTGAGATACCTATCTCGGTCTTGGAGCCTTGTAATCTGTTTCTTGGTCATACCTGCCAACCTTTCTTTAGCCTAGATCCTAATCTCGGCTAAAGAGAGATGAATGTTGGCTATTCTTGCCAACCTCTCTTTAGCCTAGATCTTTATCTCGGCTGAAGAGGACTTCAAAGTTGGTTATTCTTGCCAACCTCTCTTCAGCCTAGATCCTTATCTCGGCTGAAGAGTTTTCAAAGTTGGTTATTCCTGCCAACCTCTCTTCTGCCTAGATCCTTATCCTGGCTGAAGAGTACTCAGAGTTGGTTATTCCAGCCAACCTCTCTTCAGCCTAGATCATTATCTTGGCTGATGAGTACTCAAAGTTGGTTATTTCAGCCAACCTCTCTTCAGCCTAGATCCTTATCTCGGCTAAAGAGAACTCAAAGTTGGTTGTTCCAGCCAACCTCTCTTCAGCCTAGATCCTTATCCTACCTGAAGAGTACTCAAAGTTGGTTATTTCTGCCAACCTCTCTTCAGCCTAGATCCTTACCCTGGCTGAAGAGTACTCAAAGTTGGTTATTCTTGCTAACCTTCTTCTGTTGCCCTTAGCTAATACTGTCTAAGAACAACTTTACAATGGAAAGAGAAACTACTTGTTTTACAGTGGAAAGATTTATGTTGAAAGAGAAACTACTTGTTTTATTAGAGAAAGAAAAATTACAAGTATTTAAAGGAAAGCTAAAAATAAAATAGTTTGAGATTGGCAGTGTTCCATGGCCTGGGTACAGCCTTGCTGTCTCCATCTTCCAAGTGATATGCCCCTTTTCTTGCTAAACCAACCACTTTGTATGGTCCTTCCCAATTAGGCCCTAACTTTTCATCTCCGGGTACCAGAATGTTTCCCATTACTTTACGCAGCACCCAATCTCCAATCTTGAATTGCCTCGGATGTACTGTCTTGTTATATTTTCTGGATAACTCTTGCTGGTATGAGGGAATGTGAACCAGTGCTCTTTCTCTTCTCTCTTCTGCTAGGTCAAGTTCCAAGGTTATGGCTTCTCCATTCAAGTATGGGTCAAAATTTTCACTTC
This sequence comes from Camellia sinensis, assembly GCF_055761805.1. NCBI lineage: Eukaryota > Viridiplantae > Streptophyta > Magnoliopsida > Ericales > Theaceae > Camellia > Camellia sinensis. The sequence goes on along the minus strand of NC_138966.1, from coordinate 95,643,711 downwards.
TAATGGTGGGGAGGCCTACTTCCAGTGGGATTACTGCCTCCATGCCATAGGCCAAAGAAAAAGGCGTTTCACCAGTTGACCGCCGAGGTGTGGTGCAGGAAGCCCATAGAACATGAGGAAGCTCCTCATTCCAACCTTTTCTTCAAACCATCCAAGACAACTTTGTTTGATGCTTCTACCTAGCCATTTGCTTGAGGGTATGCCGGTGTAAAGTTGTAGAATTCTATCTTGTATTCCTCGCAGAAGCCCCTGAAGATCTTGCCGTCAAACTGAGTGCCATTATCGGATATCAGAGCCTTTGGTATGCCGAATCGGGTTGCGATATTCTACCAGACGAACTTCTTAACAATTTTCTCCTTTATTGATGCGAGTGCTTCAGCCTTTGGCCACTTCGTGAAGTAATCCGTTGTTGCGAGAAAGAACTTTCTGTTGCCGAGTGTTGTTGGAAGTGGTCCTACTATGTCCAAGCCCCACATTGCAAAGGGCCATGGGCTAGTTAATGGTAGAAGCTCTTTGGCTGGTTGATGTATTTGGTGTGCGAACTTCTGACATTTCTCGTACTTCTTGACATACTTCTCTGAATCTGCTTGCATGTAAGGCCACCGATATCCTTGTGAAATTGCTTTGTAGGCCAATGATCTTCCCCCTTGGTGGTTTCCACATACGCCTTTGTGTATCTCGAACAAGCATGTCTCGACCTTGCTAGGATGGACATATTTCAAGTAAGGTCCTGTGAAGGATTTCTTGTATAATGCCAATGATGGAGAGAGCCAAAATCGCTGCGACTTTGCTCTGATCTTGTTGGCCTCTTTATTCTCTTCAGGTAAGATGCCGTCTTTTAAGAATATAATAATGGGATCCATCCATGAAGCGCCTAGTTCGGCACAACATACCTCTGTTACTTCGGGTTCTTCAATACTTGGTCTGGGTAAGAAGTCAATTAGTAATGGATATGGGATAGATGTGTCTGCCATGGAGGCAAAACCTACCAGTTCGTCTGCTCTGCTGTTTTCGTCTCGGCCGATCTGCTCTATTCGCACTACTTCGAACTTCATGATCTCCTTTCTGACTAACTCTTGGTACTTAGCCACCCTCTCATCTTTTGCCTCGTAGTCGCCTGAAATTTGGTTTACTACTAGCTGGGAGTCACTGTAAACCATTAGCTCAGTGGCCGTTATGAAGAGTGCTGATTTTAGGCCTGCTAGAAGTGCTTCGTACTCTGCTTCATTGTTTGATGCTGGGAAACCAACGTTGACTGCTTGTTCCATTATCAGGCCATCTGGTGAGATGAGGACTATGCCAAGTCCTGCACCGTGCCTATTGGATGCTCCATCCACGAAGAGCTTCCACATCTTTCCAACGAATAGCTTCCAACAAGTGAAGAGGTCGGATGATGTCTTGGGGTCATGAGTGTTGCTAATGTTTTCTTCCAAGTCCATGCCTACTGGTGGGGTTTGCTCTTCACTATCTGACTGTACCGAGTTTTTACTTGTTGATGAGTCTTTGTCGGGTATAGCATGGTTTGCCTCTTCCTCCCTTTCTTCAATCCAGTATGACTTGGGATGTGGCTGGGCGTCTTGTTTTGGGTGCTGCGTAATTCCTGCGGCACTTTCCATCTCCTTTTCGGTTGTATCAGTTAAGTCAACTGGGCAGATGTGATGGCTTCCTAGTGTGAACTCAGCCACAAAGTCTGCCAGAGCTTGGGCTTTTATTGCAGTTCTGGGTTGAAACTTGATGTCGAACTGTCCCAATTCCATCGCCCATTTCAAGATTCGTCCAGAAAAGTTCGCCCTCTCAAACAAAGTTTTTAAGGGAAAAACTGTCGGGACGATTATGGTATGGGCGTGGAAGTAATGTGATAACTTCCTTGAGGCCATCATCAAAGCTAAGGCCAGTTTTTCCAATGGTAGGTACCTGGTTTCTGCCTCCCGCAAGGTTTTGCTAACATAAAAGATAGGCAGGTGTTGGATTCCTTCCGCTCTGACCAACACTGCGCTGACTGTATGCTGTGAAACTGCTAAGTATAAAAAGAGTTTTTCTCCAGGTACTGGGGTTACTAGCAATGGAGAAGAAGTCATGTAGCCTTTTAGGCTCTCTAGGGCGCGATCGCATTCTTCATTCCACTCAAATTGGGCCTTCAACGCTTGGAAGAATGGTCGACATCTGTCTAATGACCGACTTATGAACCGGTTGAGTGCGCCAGCTAGGCCAGTGAGATGCTGCACCTCTCTTACTGTGTTGGGCCTCTCTTGATCCTGGATTGCTTTGATCTGAGAGGGGTCTGCTTCTATACCTCGATTGGTCACCAGGAAGCCTAGGAATTTGCCTGATCCTACGCCGAATGCACACTTAGATACATTTAGACGCAACTTGTTCTTCTTTAGGATTTGGAACATTTCGTCTAGGTCCCTGAGATGGTCTTTCTCATCCTTGCTTTTGACCACCATGTCATCTATGTAAGCCTCATTATTTTTCCTAACAATGATTCAAACATTTTGGTAACCATCCGTTGGAATGTGGCCCCTGCATTTTTTAGGCCAAAGGGCATGACCTTGTAACAATACAATCCTCTGGGCGTTGTAAAAGATGTGACCTCCTAGTCTGGCTCATACATAGCGATCTGATGGTAACCTCTATACGCATCAAGGAAGCTAAGTCGATTGTGCCCTGCCGTCAAGTCTACCAGTTGGTCTATCCTGGGTAAGGGAAAGCTATCCTTTGGGCATGCCTTGTGTAGACACCCCATTTTTGACCGCCCTTAAGACTTGGGCACTACTGATTGCTTACTTAATGATACAGGCTATGCTATGCAAATGGTCGATTTCTTTAGCAAGGAGAGCGTCAAATCCAAACCTCACACCCCTTTTTTTTGGACCAAAACTATTTTGACCAATGATTTTAGACGTTAAAACCCTCTCTTTCAAAATATTTTTGAAACAAAGTTCCTATGATGTTCCGACGCTCGCATTTTGTTAAATGTTGTGCTTTACGGTAAACCGAGCAAGGACAAAGTGGAAATGAATGAAAGAGAGATGAAATCTTTGAAAAATCTTTCAAAACACCTTGTTTATGGGTTTGGAGTTGAAGAAAAGAGGAAAGGAGAGAAGAAAACTAGTTTGGGAGAAGTTCGGCATGAATCGGGGTAGGACCAAAACTGAGCAGCTTCACCAAAACAAGAATAACTTTTAGCATAGTTGGAATTTTGATGCAAGGTTGACACCATTGGAAAGCTTACTTCCGGGGCTTCAATTTGGACAAAAGAATGACCTGAACAGGAGTCCAGACGAAGGAGTTATGCCCATTTGAAGTTGAACTTGGAAAGCATAATTTTGCCTGTTGACCAGAAAAATGGGCTGTCGACCAGAAAAGTGGTCGGTCGGCCCAAAAAGGTGGTCGGTCGACCAGAAAAAGTGGCTGACCGACCACTAAGGTCCCAAACTTAGATATTTTGAAGATATTTTCCCTCCAACTGTCTTCCACAACCTCCAGCTGTCCTATAATTAGATATTTCGACCATGCTCTTGGTTTTTGCTATATATGAAGCCATATCTCATACATTCAAGGGGGTTAGAGCATTTTGAAGGCTTAGAAAATTTTGGGAGCTTCTCACTCTAGAATCCTCTCTCTCTAGAAGATTTGTGAGCAAAACTCTCCCCCTCTCTAGAATTCTCTTATTCTCCTCTTGTTTTTGAGCCTTAAGCTTAGAATTCTCTACACTTTTGCATACAAGCCCTTAACCAAATTGAACCACCTTGGAGCTGAGGCCTCATGGGACTTATTTTGGGCTATTGAAGGGTCATTTGAGCCAAGAAAGAGGCTGTTTTGCTATTGTGCATCAAGAGGTATAACTCTTATCTTTTGTATTTGTTTTGCACACTTGCTTCACCATCCTTTTTCCATTGTTTTGGGCTGCTTTTTGGGGTGGTGTTGAACTACAAAAAGGTCTAATTTTCAGTCTTAAAAATGTTGGTTTAAACCTTGTTTGGCTAGGGGGTGTTTCCTCCCTTTTGCTTTTTGGCTTGTAAGGCCTTTTGAGCTATCTTTCAAGTTTTTCAAAAAAATTCTTTTTGACCTTAAAACCACTAAATTCCAGAGGAATTTCAGTGGTAGAAAACTTGTTTTGAGGCTCAAAATAGGGGGGGTGGTCCCCCTTCCTCTTGTGTTGTTAGCATGTGTTGTTGGCCTATCAAATGAGCATGTATTTCTCCCTTCTTGAGGCTTAGTTTGAGCATGTTTTTGTGACTTTTTGGGCATGCTTTAACTCTGATTTTGGCTGGTTTGGTCACTTCTTGCTTGCATTTTTTATTTGTAGTGCAAATTGTGCTTACTAGCTTAACATGCTTGATGTTGTAGCCTATTATTTTAACATGTATTGGCTCCATTCTAGCACATTTTTGATAATGTTTTGACATGCTTTAGGACTGTTTTGAGTGGTCTTGGTCATATGATCCATGCTTTGTATAGCTATAGTGCAAGTGCCTTCACTAGTCTTGAGTTTTGAGGCACTTAGCATGCTATATTTGTGATGTGTGCATGATATGGCATCATTTGGTATGTAATTTCAGAGCTTATATCTTTGCCATACTTCCACTTAAATCACTGTTTCAATGCTTTTGAGAAGTTGTGCCTTATGCCTCGTTTATGAGCCAATATGTATGCATGCTTGTCTAGGCTTTTGGGATACCATTTTAGCATGTTTTGGCCTTTGTTTTGGCCTAATTGAGCTCTGTCTAGAGCTAGTTTGGACATTTGTGCTATGTATTGCATGCCTCTTGTGTAGTGCCCTTTATTAGCCTTGTGCTTTAGGCCTCCTAGCATGCCATACTTGTGTTATTTGTGTGATATGGCATCATTTCTCATGTGATTTCAGAGTATAAACTTCTGTTATACCCTCATGTTTATCACTTTTTAATCGTGTTTAAGAGTTGTGCCCTTATGTCTTATTGATGAGCCAATGCACGAGCATCTTTATCTTGCCTTTCATGCTATCATTTCAGATCATTTTGGACACTGTATTGGCATGCATGAGGTCTGTTTAGGGCTGGTTTAGTCCATTGAGCAATGTATTACATAGTCCTAATGCTGTGTACTTCATTAGCTTTGATGCCTAAGTCTTGTAGCATGTCTTGCATGCATTGTTTGCATGATTTAATGTTGTTTAACATGTCATTTCAATGCTAGAATGTATGCCATTGCACTCCATTAATTCACTCTTTCATGTGCTTTGAAAGTGGACTTAAGCCCTTTGTTGGTTTGAGCACGAAATTGAGGCGTTCATGCCCAATGGCATGGTGCTTCTTTCATGCTCAAGAAGCTTGTGGCTTGGTCCGTCTTTCAAATTAGAGGACTTCTCACTTTTGGACTTAACCGGTTAAATGGCTTATCGGTAATCTAAAATGAGTAAACAAAATGAATCAAAGTAAAACATGCCAAGATAACATGTTCGTGATGCATTGCATGTGTTTGGATCAGATGTTAATCCAAACACAAGAAATGAGAGACGTTTTATACTTGAAGTGATGAAACGTGCCTCATTTCTTAGTCGTCAACACCCTTGATCGTGCATGATAGGGTAGAGGCTCATCGAGTCTATTTGTGCATTCATTGGCTTGTACAAAGGTGGCTTCTCGGCCATCGTGCATTGCGATGCTCGGTTGGTGGCCCGAGAGTCGAGTACCACACTTCTTTGAGCTTGAGGCATGATAAGGAGTGTGGTGGTACACACATTCCTTTGCAAATACACTGCCATGCCTCTGTTTGTGTTCTGTTGCAGCAAAATGAGGAAATTTAGGGAAGTAGTGGCCGACCGGCCACATCTCCCAGCCGACCGGCCAGCAAATCCAGCCGACCGACCATCATTACTGGCCGATGGCCACCATCTCTAGCTAATGAGCTCTCAGAGTGTTCTTGAAATCAGATAAAAGCATTCTGGAAGTTGGCACAATGTTCAGAAGTCCAAAAGAGTGCAAACACAGGCATTTAGAGGCAAGGTAGTGGATTTCCGGGAGGACGCAACCAAGCATGCATATCTTCCTCGTCCGCGAGGCCATTTATCGCTTTGTTAGCTAGATGTAGTTAATTACATGTGTTGTAATTAATTAGTTTAAAATGTTGTAATATTCTAAATTAGCTTAGCATAGCTAGTTTTCAATTCGGTTTGTAATTAATTAGCTAGAATAGTTAATTAGTTGGTTTGTAATAAGTAGCCTAGCTTAGCTTAGCCTATTTATTCGGACTCTCCGTCGAGAGGGCAAATGTTGTAATAAGTGTGCGTGTGTGTGATGCATGTCTTCCAACCCCATTTCTTTCTCCCTTTTACTTATCAGCTTTCGATGGTTAGTTTAGGGCATGTTTCAATTAGCATACTTATACTTTGCATGCGTGCATCATTCATTCGTCTTGCATGCACCGGGCTCGGTGCATCATTCAAACTGCATTGTATTTCAATACACTTACTTGAATACGTGTTTCAAAGCATGTTATCAAGTGTTGCATTCATATGCCATTCTAGACAGTCGAGCCTATTTTAGTTGCATTTTTGCATGTGTTGCATTAGACATCTTAACATAGCTAGGATCATGCATGATTTCTAATTAGCTTCTGTTTTGGCTCAGAATAAACTGTGAGTGTTTACGCTTTAGCATCTTTGCATGTGTGTAAGTGACTGCCATGATAGCATGCTTGCCATGAGGCTATTTGCTTAACTGCTATAACTGCATGAATGCATGTGGATGAAGGCTTCATTACTTGAATTAAAACAATTCATCAAAATGTGCGTTTTAAGCCCACTTTGCGGAGTGGCAAAATCATGTTGTTTTCTAAGCCCACTTAAGGGTGGCAAATCCATGTCTTAGCCTACTTGCGAGTAGCACTTTCAAACCATTTTCGAAAATAAACACGAGATGTTTTGTTCCAATTCTTGCAATTGAGTCTATACTTGTATGCTGTGCGCATCACGTAGTAAGTTAGCCAATAAACCAGAATAAGAATGTGTTTTCAAAAATAAGATATCATGTTAGTAGAGGCCGATCCTTTGATCAGGCGAGCAGGGGTGCTCATTTCATGACCTTCCCCTCTCGTACCCAAATTCCCGAGTCAAGACAACTTTGGTGATGACGGACACGTGGCCTTAGGCACGAGTCGGGGTTTCCTAAATTTCTCAAAACAAAATATTTAGCTGGCGACTCTGAAATCTAGCAAAGCAGTCCATGTTTGGCGTTTTTTGATTAAAATCGATTTTTCAAAACCAATTGCCGGATTTGGACTCTTTGGTGATTTATCAGTCTTACATTGCACTTTGTGAGATTAGATTCAGAACCGTGACAGGAGTCCGAACTGTAGTAGCTAGAACTACAATTCGCGCCCTCTTCGAAAGGGGGGCGCGCGGAGCAAGTTCGGGCAGTCTACACCTTGTTGACTGTTTTGTAGTCCACGCAAACACGCCATTTTCCATTCTTCTTTGGTACTACTACAGTATTGGATACCCACCTGGGATAGTGCACTTCTCTGATGGCTCCTGCCTACAGCAAGTTTCCCACTTCCTCCGCTATTATCTCCGCATGGTGGAGTGCTGATCTACGAGTACATTGTATAATTGGTCTGGCAGTCGGGTGGATATTCAGTTGGTGACAGATGAAGTTTGGGTCAATGCCAGGCATGTCGTATGGTGTCCATGCAAACACATCGATGTTAGAGGTTAAGAATTCTATGATCTTTATTCTCTTAGTGCTGGACAAAGACGAGCTGAGTAAAAAGAACTTTTCTGGGTTCTTTTCATCTATCCTTACCTCTACCAAGTCTTCTACTGCCTTCTGCTCTGCTGCCCTGCCAACATCCACAAATAGTTCATTGCTCTCTGGCTCTTCTACTATCTGTACATATCCTTTTCTAGCCCGGCTGCCATTTACTATGACGAAGCACTATTTTGACATGAGTTGGTCTCCTAAGATCTCTTCAATTACTCCGGCTTCGTTGGGGAACCGCAGTGCTTGATGGTAGGTTGACGCTACCGATCGCATGGCGTACAGCCATGTTCTTCCCAGGATTATGTTGTAAGTGGAAGGGACCTTAAATACCCAGAATTCCACTTGTTTAGTCTTGGTCCCAGCTTTGACTGGGAGGATTATCTTGCCTATTGGCCATTCTGGCATTGAGTTAAAGCCAATTAGGGGGGATGTTGCAGGGGCTAAGTCTTTGTCCTCTAGCTTCAGCTGTTTGAAGGTTTCATAATACATTATTTCGCACGAACTTCCTTGGTCAATTAGGATTCGCTTGACGTCGAAGTTCTTGACGCGCAAAGTTACCACCAGTGCGTCATTGTGAGGGCAATATAGCCTTGCTAGGTCCTTGTCTGAGAAGGATATGACGTTCGTAGCCTCTGTTTTGCCCTTTTTGATGGTGGGTTGTGCACTTAGTACCTCCTTCAGGTGCTCTGCCTTCTTTATCATCCCCCTGAGTTCACATACCCGCTCAGGTTCAATGATCCCATGAATAACATTGATTACACCTTGGGGTGGTCCGTCCACCGGCATCCCGTTTGGCCCGTTGAGGTCCTGGGGGGCTGGCTGTGTTCCCCCTTCAATATACTGGTCTAGGTGACCAGCAGCTACTAATTCTTCCAGATGTTGCCTCAGGGGTGTGCATTTTTCAATTAGGTGCCCCTTCTCATCATGGAAGGTGCAGTGAGACCTCTCGTCATAGCCCCTTTGTGCTACTCTCAACTTGGCTGGCCGCCGAACGAAGGGTTCATTTTTTATCTCGCTGAGAATCCGGTAAATGGGTTTATTGAACATGGTGGTGATGGCAGTGCGAACTCTTAACCTCCTTTTTTCTGGGTCCTCTCTGTTGGCTCGCCTGCCTCGCCCATTCTTGTTTGGTTGTTCTACCGTGTTGACTTTTGTTGCAATCTTTTTGTCTGGCATTACTGTTGAGCCAGATTTTGCTTTAGCCCGGGCGCTATCTTCCTCCATGCGGATATGTTGGTGCACCATCTCCATTAGGGCCTCCATTGTGAGGAGTGGCATCATAGTAATTGAGTCCCTCAACTTGTTTTCGACTGGTAAACCCCTTTTGTATTACGCGATGGCGAGATTTGTGGGGCGATCTCCTATCTAGTTGAAAGTCCCCCAATATCGATTGTTGTAGGATCTCAACGTCTCCTTGTCGCATATGTCAATGGAGAGTTGTTGATCGATCTCCACTGGTGTCTTGGTGTTCGTTCTGAATCTAGTCACGAACGCCTTTGCCAATTGTGCCCATGAGGCGATGTTGCCTTCTGGTAGCCTTTCGAACCAGGTTAGACCTAGGTCGCCAAGGCTGGATGGGAACAGGATACACATTAGGGCTTCATTCCACCGGTACACTGCCATAACCTGACGAAAGTGGCTCAAGTGCATGTAGGGATCTGTCTTCCCCTCATAAGTGGTGAATTTTGGTTGGTGGAAGCCCGAAGGTAGTGGTGCGTTCTCTATTGCCGGAACGAACGGCGAGCTCTGCAACCTTGCTAATACCTTATCCGCTGGTTCGTAAGTAAGGTGAGGCATTGGCATCCCTACTTCGACACTTCCATGTGTCCTAGGGCCCAATCGCTGTAGAGCTGAAATCCTGCGGGGGTCACGAGCCCTGGAGTCCTCCTTCCGTCGGGCCCTCTTCTCGAGTACCGACCGTAAGTCCGCTGACCTAGGCAATTCCATGTGCTTGGAGGTCGTCTGGTGCGTGTGCGAGGGGTAATAGTTGCTTCCCTCTGTATAAGACCTTTCAGTCATCGTTCTCTTAGACCTAGAGTGACGAGTCCTGGAAGTCCTTGATTGAGTATCGCCTGTTCTAAGGCTTCTGCTTTGTGCTTGTGATGGGGTGACCTGCTGCCTGTCACGATCCTGGCGAGGGTGTGTTGCCTTTGTGCCCCTCTCCTGTCCCTACCCATTTTCCTTTTATCTGACGCTTTATTGACTCCATGTCTGCCGCCATCCTCTTTATTAACTCATCTTGTTCCCTAACGTGATCCTCCAGAACCTGGGGGTCCAACCTCCACCTCTGTCTTTCAGGACTTTGAGAGTGACGGGAGATGCTGCCCTGTCTACCCCTTGCATCCCTCCGGGGGTTCTGTCGCTGAGTTTCTAAATCCACCATAGGAGGGATAGAAGGCAAACCTTTGCTCCTCTCACCCCCTTCCGGGGTTTGTCCATCGATAACAGATTGTGGCAAATCTTCATTGTGCGCCATGGGTTTCTACCGGAGAGAAAAACTCGATCAAAAGGTTTTGTTCTTTCTGTTTTTCCCATAGACGGCGCCAATTGTACAAGTGCAGAATAATCTTCTCGTATAATCCTGTTGATCAAGTTTGAGCTCCTCCAAATGTCGTCACTTTGCTCCTTGAAAACACAAACGCGAGCTACTTGGTGTGCCGGATACCTCTTCGATGCCTAAGTCAGCAAAATAGACAAAAAACTCTGTGTATTCGAGAGTCCAAATCGTAATACCTCTACATAGGTCCTGCTATGAGCTTTTATGTAGATTTTGCCTGGCACAATCCTGGTAGGACTCTTATTCTGCAATTCAGAGTCCTCCTAGGAATCACACTTCTGAAAGATAATGCTTATCCTTCAACACCCTCCTCACTGCTTTAATCATGTGAAATGGTTTTACTACGGTTGTATGTTTTCACAACCGAGCTAACATTGCTATCCCTAAGCGGCATCTTCAACCATGCTTCACCTAGCTCGATCCCACCTTGCTCTTACAATTTAGCTCGGCACGTCTACAAGTGACGCCTTAGCTTGGTTTTCATTCCACTACACCTCGGACCGGAGTATACGGACCGAGCTATTTGTAGCTATCTTTTCGACCGAAGTAACTATCATCACACTTGAACCGAGCTAACAAAGCTAGGTCCAATCTACGAAGTCCTTTTTACTACGGCCCACGAGTCAGTCCACTGCAATGACTGGGCCTAGCTCGGCCACAAGTCTTCATAAAAACTCCCTCTCAGAAACCTAAGGCTAAAGTTGTCAATTACACTCCATATGTTGGAAAAGTTCAATTTGGGTTTTCAGTATCTCATTGGGTATGATTGAATTGAGTTTCGAATGATGAAATTGTTGAATTCGAAGCCCTAAGTTTGTTTGTTTTTAACAAATGAGGTGAAATTAAACCATGCCAAATAAAGAGAAAATATCTTAGCTTTATTCAGACAAAAGGAAGCAATTACATCAGAAGCCTTCCTTGGCTACATATTCAAATTCATAAAAATAAGGGATAGAATAAATGACAAGATCATGGAACTTGTTCCAGTTATGGTCAATAAACTTTTGTTCCTTTTTTATTCTATCTTCTATCTTCTCCAGGCTAGGCTGCTGAAGTTGATATGCTCTTACTTGATAAAAAAGTTTTTCGGCCTTTATTTCAAACTCTGTTTCTTTCAACCCTTGTTCCATCTCATCCATGTCCAAGTCATCCCAGTATATAGAGTCTTTATTCTTGAAATCATCATATTCATCGATGATGTTCTCTACTTCATACCGGGTATGAACTCGACGGGCTGAGATTTGGTTCGTAGATCGAGTGGTGGCCACAGAAATGTGATGCCAATGAAGAAGCAGCGGGAGTTGGTCTAAAAACATTTGGAGCTCTACTTGGGCGATGGGGTTAAGAATATGACCCCGGGTCATAACATCACAAGCCCATCGAAATTTCTTGAGAGGAACATCGTCCTCAAAAACATTGAAAGGCAAATGAGAAAAGGCCGCAATCAGAAGTTGGGCTTGCTGTCGTTGATATTTAGTAGGAGGTGATGAAGGGTGATAGGAGGGAATAAACTGGTCCTCAACGAGAGTATTTCTCAGTTTCTTCATCCAGTGGGGGTTTTGCGGAAGAGGAGGTGTAGGAGCTTCCATCTTGAAAGGAGGAGGAGATTGAGGGTTGTTGGCAATATCAAGCCAGTCAGAAGAGCAAAGTTTTTCCTTCTGGGCTAAGAATGACGGGTTATACCCTTGAGCTTCTTCTGGACGACTGACAGCTTGTACTATCTTCGTAGGCATGGAAGATGTGTACCATGCTACAAGTAGGTTGTCTTCCAGATGGTGTCGGTGGTCGATGGGTACATATGGGTAAACCATTGAACTTCGAGCAAAGGGAGGGAAAGTTAAAGGATCAATAAATTCGACGAAATGATGATTGATTCGCTCTCTTAACTTGGACTTCTCAGGTTCTGACCAACTTCTCCAACCAGAAGCACTAGAAGAAGACGAAGCTGCAGCCTTATCCCACGCAGAAGGTTTTGGGTCAGAGGAATAGCTTCCAATATCCATGTTTGCAAAATTTTAGGTTAAAGAATTGTGGACAATAGGTTCGTAATCCAAAGGTAGATAGTTTGCAAAAGCTTTCATGACTTGAATATAGGAAGGTAGATAAAGGTGGCTAATCAATGCATGAAGATTCTTTCGAGGATGAACAACATTATCAAACAACTCTTCATATGCTTGATCGAAGTAAGGAAAGGTTTGCTTGGCCATGAGAGCCGAACTAGTCTTTTCGAATACTGAGATAGTGGGAATGTTCAAAGGATAGAGGAGAATTTAATGCAAATGTTCATTGAGGAATGACGGTTGCAATTCTGAAAATGTAAAGCCCATGCACGTTCTAAGACGTGGATAAAATACCTTGATCCACTAATATCACCAAGTATTGGGTATATTAGTGCGGGGGGTAATGTTGGCTGCATATTTTGTATAAGCCAATCACAGTCCAACACGTGGCAGGATGAGGGCAATACGGGAAGACAATTCAAATCTTCAATCGTAATCACACACGTGGCAGTCAGTATTGGTTATTGTAGATCTGTGTAGCACTAAATTAGTGAAGAGATGTAAGATGACGTGGCCTTAACGGTTACTCATATATTTAAATTCAAAATCAAGAGGGAAACCTAACTGCAGATATGTCATAGTGGAACTAATTGTGAGGAAACATGATCAACGATCATGGAGGGATGGTTCGACGATTAGAAATCCATTTTGAAAGTTGTCATTGAGAAGTATAAATAGTAGAGAAGGCCCTAGAAAAAGCCCCAGACTCAGATCTAAAAAACTAGTTTTATCTACTTTATTTCCCTTCTAGTTTTTACATTTCTTGTTTTTTATATTTCTGTACTTCAAATTCCTGCACCGCACTTCGTTTATAGGAGTAGTTCAAGTAGTTTGTTGCTGTAAACCTCTACGAGGCTGATTTGGATCATTATAAGTTGTCCATTTTACTTAATGAAATGCTACAATTGTTCTTCATTTAATCGTTGTTCGCTTAATTCTCCTAAACAAAGCTACCAGTAAAAATCCTCTTCATTGAGGCTGAAAGAACTAAAACACAATCGTCTGATAATTAGTTGGCAGTTAATATTCTGTAAGGACTGATTGATCTTTGCTGGCACGCTCAAAATTACAATAATAACATTCGAAAGTCAAAAAAGTCAACAATATCATAACTTATTTAACCAAACATGTAAAACTTTATTTTATTGATTATTAAAAGTTGACACACAGTTACAAATTATTTAAAATTTTTTAAAATAAAATCTAAGAAAGTCCAATCTTAAAAGTGATACAAAATGAACCCACTACCGTCATTATAGTGTTTACCTGCTAGATTAAATTTGTCATTATTTCATTTTAAATTGAAATATTTACTATTGTAACTTATAATTTTAAGAGTGCTAATCCCACATCATTATTAAATTTTATAGATAAAAATTTTATTTATAAATTATTTTTCTTTTCTAACTTGACTATCAATTATATACACATAAACAAATCCCTTAGGACAACAATAATTGATTTATTGAGTCTCACAATTCATGTTCATGATTATTAACAAATTGTAATATATAAGATAATAAATAAAATATTATTAAAATATATATAATCATCATAACACTATCATAGGCAATTGGCAAGAGATAGCTAACAACAATCAAAACATTAGAACAATGTCATGTAGCACACTCCTTATCTTTATTATTAATTTGGGTGATAAACGAAGACATACATGGTCCACCTAAAAAAAAAAATAAAAAAATCCCACAGACAGTAAAATATAGAAAAAAATATACCAGCATCTATAAAAATAAACTTGAAATTAACTCTTAAAATAAAGATACACTCATAACTTTTTTTATCAATCTAGATGGAAAAAATACACAGAAAAAGCAGAAATCATTGCCAAAAAAAAAAAGAGAAATCATGAAGAGATTGAATGATGGAAACTTAGACCATTGATATTATGAAAGAGAGACTAACCTTTACACAATTAAATTTGGAGAGGGTTGACAGGCCTCATGAAGAGATGATGGTATGTTACGGGAGAGAGTCATATTGAATTTTTAGATTGTTTAAGGCTTTCAAAAATTTAGGTTTTTTTTATCAATATTTTGTTATTTATTTATTTATTTATTCTTTTGGAAAGGTAGGAAGAGCACTAAGAGAAATCATTGCTTCCCATATTAAGTGGATTTTGTATTTGAAATTTGAAATTCAAAAGTTTTGATAAGTAAAGATTTTTTATTTTATAGTTGAATGGACTAACCAATAGATTTTTTTTTTTAATTCTTTAAAAATTAAAAAAATTCACAAATTTAATTTGAAGGTTTAGAACTTTCACACGTCTTGGGGTTGGAAACTCCCTTTTCCTTATATGATATATAGATTTTTTTTTTATTTGAATTATATACACATCACATGTGCCAACTGTTAGTTTGTTTGAAAGAATTGTAAGTGAACAAATATTAATTACAACAGTGATACACTACAAGAATTTTCACTTTTGGTGACTAAATTTTTAATTGCCAAAAGTCACTATTTAGTCGCCGAAGGCTTTTAGCGACAAAAATATTTGGTCGCAAAATTAGTTAGGAAAGATCATTGGCGACTAAAATTATTTTAGTCGCCAAATCTCCTACATTGCCGACTAAGTTTTTAGTCGCCAAAAGGTTTGAAATAAAATTAAATATCATATTTTTGGAGACTAATTTTTTTGTTGCTAAAAGTTCAGTTATTTTTGGCGACTAATCATTTAGTCGCAGAAAAGAGTTTTAGCTACTAAATATGTTAGTGGCCTAAAGTAAATAACAATCTTTTGGCTACTAAGATTTTAGTTGCCTAAAGTCAAATTTCTTTTTGCCTACTAAAGGTTTAGTCGCCTAAAGTCTTATGTTTTTAGCTACTAAGATTTTAGTCGGCAAACATTTTGTGTTTTGGCAACTAAACATTTGGTCGCCTAAAGTCTTACATTTTTTTGCTACTAAAGTTTTAGTTGCCAAAAGTTTTTTTATTTCTTCAGCTTATTTTTTTAGCTACGACATATTTTAGTAGCCATATGTTTGATTGTTTTTTGTTACAAAATATTTTAGTCGCCAAATGTTTGATTGTTTTTTTGGCTGCTAAACTTTTAGTAGCCAAAACTATTTTCTGAATTTTTTTATAGCTACTAACAATTTAGTTGCCAAAAACATGCTCTTATGTTTCATCGCAAAATTATAATTTATTCACAACCTGTCTATATTCCATGCAACCTGCAATACGTATATAAACAAAATAATACATATACTATCCATCATTTCACAACGTAATATTATTAATCATGCCATAGTCCATATTACTTCCAACCATCCAAAAATGAATAACTTTAAATGTAGATATTTCATACAAACCAACTATTGTCCAAACTAAAATTATATTTTCATACAAAAATCCAACCCGCCATATACAAAAAATATATTTTCTACCATGCGATATGGCCATTCGGCGTGGTACAACTTACCATCGTAATCTATACCACGACAAAAAGGTGATCTATATGCCACGCCAGCAACTATCAGTTGGATTACAAAAGTTATACGTATCAGTAATGTTAATATTCACAAAAGTAAAGGCAGACATAGTTAGCAGGATTATACAAAGGTGTCAAGTGTCCTCCATAAACAGAAATATAGACTATCCACAAGTCCACGCCAAAAGCCATCTACAAAAAATAAAAAAAAAATTGCACCCATTACAAAATATCAATTCATTCAGATATAGGAAAAAGGTTGTAATAACATGCATTTAAGGTAGAACAATCTATAAAAACCTTTTTTTCGAAATGCAATCATATGTATGTATCATGAAAGATTTATTCGAAACTTGATTTCAATTTACAAATAATATAATTTTTAGGAGCATGCCTCTTCATAAAATAAATTTTAATAAGTAGAATGTTTTTGTGGTAAATTTATTTTAACTCT
This sequence comes from Camellia sinensis, assembly GCF_055761805.1. Taxonomy (NCBI): domain Eukaryota; kingdom Viridiplantae; phylum Streptophyta; class Magnoliopsida; order Ericales; family Theaceae; genus Camellia; species Camellia sinensis. Next base: position 95,627,444 of record NC_138966.1, on the reverse strand, counting down.
TCTTCATTCTCATTTTTCTAGTCAAAGTAAAATGATTGACTAATCTACGGGGTTATCTCCATAACCATACCATGCTTTCTTAATATGTTTACCACCCAAATGACCACCGTGTATGATGAAACAATGGCATCATTTACAATGAAAATGTTGAACATTTATTGGATGTCAAACTCTTCATTTTTCGAATAAGTTTAAGTTGTTCCGGCTCTAACTCCTAAACTACGTGTGCTAATGAAATTTCGTCTGTTGTCACAAATCCTATGTGTCATGAGAAAGCTGGCCGTGACATCCCTACTGTGGTTCCGGGATTGTTTCACTTTTTCGCTCACTTAACGCCCTTTTTCGATTAAGCTTAAGGCATTTTTGGCTCTAACTCCCAATTTGCATGTGCTAATTACATTCCATCTATTGTCACACGTCCTGTTTATCATAGGGAAGGTGGCCGTGACATCCGTACGGTGGTTCGGGGGCTGATTCGCATTTTTGCCCCTTTAATGTCCTTTTTCGGTTAAGTTTAATACATTTTCGGCTCTAACTCCCAAACTATATGTGCTAAATACATTCCATCTATTTTCACAGGTCCTATTTGTAATGGGGAAGGTGGCCGTGACATTCGTACGATGGTTCGGGGCCTGTTTCGCATTTTTGCTCCCTTAATGCCCTTTTTCGATTAAGTTTAATGCATTTTCGGCTCTAAGTCCAAAACTACATGTGCTAATTATATTCCTTCTATTGTCACAGGTCCTATTTGTGATGGGGAAGGTGGTCTGACATCCATACGATGGTTCAGGGTCTGTTTCGCATTTTCGCCCCCTTAACGCCCTTTTTCAGTTAAGCTTAAGGCGTTTTCAGCTCTAACTCCCAAACTACATGTGCTAATAACATTCTGTCTATTGTAACAGGTCCTATTTGTCACGGGGAAGATGGCTGTGACATCTGTACGGTGGTTTGGGGGCTGTTTTTCATTTTCGCCCCCTTATCGCCCTTTTTCTGTTAAGTTTAATGCATTTTCGTCTCTAACTCCCAACCTATACGTGCTAATTACATTTCGTCTATTATCACAGGTCCTATTTGTCATGGGGAAGGTGGCCGTAACATCCGTACAGTGGTTCGGGGGCTGTTTCACATTTTCGCCCCCTTAACGCCCTTTTTTCGGTTAAGTTTAATGTGTTTTTGGCTCTAACTACCAAACTATGTGTGCTAATGACATTCCATCTATTGTGACATGTCCTATTTGTCATAGGGAAGGTGGCTGTGACATCCGTACGGTGGTTCAGGGGCTATTTCGCATTTTTGCCCCCTTATTGCCCTCTTTTGGTTAAGTGTCATTTCATCAACTCTAAGCACTAGAAATGCAAATAGACTCAAACCTTGACAACCAAAGTAATTTGTCCACAAATTTTTTTAGTAATTTCCAAATAATGTTTGACAACCAAGAGTAGAACCACAACTTCATATAATTAATTTTATATAAACATTCAAGTATTGAGAAAAATGAAGAAAATGAGGACATGTTTACCATGAGTACAAACTAAAGGCACTACAACTTGCCAAGGAAAAGATCAAGACAAATAGGAAAACAAGTCAAGGCAGTGAGAAAGCATAGGATACTTACCTGCTGAACAATATGAACATATAAGGATGAATGAATGAATCTAAACTTCAATAAAGAATCCCAAAAATTAAATGGAAATCTAAATAACAAAAAACTAAATCTCTTTACAGGGAATAATGACAAGAAACATACTAATATACAAATCTAAGCACAAACCTCCTAAGTGAGAGCAAATTGCCGAAGGTAAAGGTTATTCCAAACTTGATTGGATTCAAGAAAACAAGCATAGACTACAAAATATCAAGGAAAAAATTAGATTAGTTTCCATCGTAGGCATACAATAACACAACCATGTGAGACCTCTTCTATCATGAAATAGGACATGTTAAATGCTAAAAACCCAGAAAATTGAAATCAAGAACTACAATTTCAAGTAAATCACATACCAAAAATAAATAAATATTCAAGTGCACCTACGGCTGTTTTCGGATATCCTAAGGCCGATGGGCCTTTCCAGATTGCAGAAGCTTTCCCTGTTTGGCCGGACCCTGTCGGGTGTAGCGGCTATTTGGTATGCGAAGCTAGAGGACTCTGTTAAGAGGAGCTAGGAGGAAATGGCTAAGGCCTTTATAGCTCAATACTCCTACAACACTCAGATCGAGGTCACAACTCGTGATCTCGAGACCACCAGGCAAGAGCCCAAGGAGAGTTTCTCCGATTTTGTGACCCGCTGGAGGGCCAAAGCCTTGATGATGACCATTAGGCCGGTTGACAAAGATTAGATTCAAATGGTTGTGCGCAACCTCCAGCCCAAGCTTATGCAAAAGATGATCGTCCTCCCCTTCCCCACCTTTACAGATTTACATGAGAACGGGGTGCAGATAGAGGACGCAATGAAACAAGGCCTCATTGATCATGAGAGAGAGCAGCCCAAGAGGGCATTCAACCGCAGTACGAAAGTAGTAGAAAGCAGTACTGCAGCTGCCAAGGCTTCAGATGTGGGCATGGTCACCACCACCACCACCCCAAAAACCCTTGCAGCTACACCTTTTACCGGTGTGTCCAGAAGTAGCTCACAAACAGCCAGGTATGCACCCAGAGCCCAAAGAACCTTCACCCCACTATACATGCCTTTGTCCAATGCTTTAGGGGTTTTGATCAAGAAAGGACACTTGAAGCTCCTAGAGCCGCGGCCCTTACCAGAAAAACTTCCCCCCTCCCATAACCCGGCGAAGTACTGCCTGTATCACCAACAGCATGGTCATGAAACTGACCAGTGCTTTCGATTGCGTCATGAGATTCAAGATCTCATTAACAACAAGGTGATCGTGCCTCTGGAGAAACCGAATGTCACAACCAACCCTCTCCCACCACATAACCAAGCTCCACCTCCCAAACTCATCAACTTGATCCAAACTGGGGTTGTGTCATACGACCCTAGCATCTATATCACCCCTTCCCACCTACCCAAGCAAGAGGTGTTCATTCCGGACAGCATGGAATTGTGCATGTTGAGCACCTCCCAAACCCAACCTGAACTGGTGGTGGTGATTATCGAAGATAGAATTGAGACGACTGCTAAGGCAGATGCTAATGAGGATTCAGAGCCTGAGGGGTCTGCAAACCTTGAGTACAACCCGAGTGGTTACATCACAGCAACGGATCAGCTTAGACTGAGAGTAAAGCTGCCGGTTGGGGCAAAGATTTGTGTAGTTCGAGAGGATGAACTTAATCAGGGGCTAGATGACCTAGCAGAATTGGAAGAGGATATAGCCAACCTTCAGTTCTTCAACGAACAGGACTCATGGGACGTGACTGTCAACTGGTTCGATCTGGAAGGGTCGGCGGAAGCTACTGGGTGGCTCAGTAACGAGCTGGATGTTGTTGAGCAGCCTCAGCCAGAACAGGGTCCGTCAAGGACGGGGACATCAGCAGTGGCCGGAATGGTCGGGAATCAGAATGAACCGCCGGAGAGCACCGGTGTTAAGAATTTTGCTCGGGATCAGAGCATTTTGAGTACAGAAGATACTGAGCAGTAGGCTGCACTGAAGCAGTTTGAACAGGAAAAGACCGAAGATCTGGAAGGGGCCAGACAGGCCAAAGCCCCTGCGGGAACGGAATGTGCTGCGAGCACCGGAACGGAATGTGCTATAGGTACAGGAATAGTAGTAACGGAACTAGACAGGTGTCTGTCAGTTGCCGAGGGTATGTGGTGGGAAGATGACGACCTATGTCTTGCCCACACCGACGAAGACTGGGGAAATAACTAGCCGGATGATACCTCGTATATGGGGGAAGTAGACCACATGACTAGGAGTGGGTGATATTTCAAGCCCCCACACCTGGATCAACCAGAGGCGTCCGGGAAGGACAATTAGGCAGAGAGACAAAAAAAAAATTACTCGAAGAGGAGGCTGTGCTGAAACAGCTTAAAAAGATACAAGCTGACATCTCCATCTGGGGACTGTTTATGGCCTCAAGAGTTCATAGACAAGCTGTCCTTTCTACGATGGACAGGGCCAAGCTTTCAATCGACACCACGCTTGAGCAGCTGGTAGGGTTGGTATTTCCGGGAGGAGCTTCCTCGACGTTGACTTTCACTGATAAGGAATTGCCGTCTGAGGGCGCAAATCATAACAAACCGCTCTACATCTCCATAGAGTGCAGAGAGAAATGGATGCCAGTAGTTCTTGTTGACACAGGATCTGCTATCAACGTGTGTCCGTCGAGGACGGCATATGCAATCGGGTTGAAGCCCACGGACTTTGTGCCTACTGCCCAGGTGATTCAGGCATATGACAATACCAGCAGAGAAGTGATGGGGACTGTGCAGATTCGGACTCAGGTTGGTCCAGGACAACACGATATTGACTTTCATGTCTTGGACGTACCTGCGACCTTCGATCTACTCTTGGGGCGGCCGTGGCTGCACTAGGTGAAGGCAGTCTCTTCCATCCTACATCAAATGTTGAAGTACCCCCACGGGAAGGGGTGGCTATTGTTTTTGGGAATTCTTCAATCCATCCGCCGCCAAAGGTGTCTACGCCGGTTCTGGAGATCGAGCATGGCGTGGAGGATGTATTCATGTCAGGATTTACCCTAGCCGAGGCTCGAGTTGTACAGAATATACTGGCTATTGATGAGGGGATATATGTCAGTGCACAGTCTGTGTACCTCATGAACAAGCTCCAGTACATCCCCGGGATGGGATTAGGGATGAGCGGCCGGAAAGGCATTGCAGCATCGGCCGAAGTGCCACATAACCCACATACCTTTGGTTTAGGTTATCTGCCTACCAAGGAGGACTGGGTGAGGAAAGGCAAAGAGATGGCCGAAAGAGCCAGAGCCAAGCAGGCCGAGAAGCATTATGAGTTGATGCACCAACCCATCCAGGGTACCCTGAACGGACGCTTTGTCTGGGAGGGGGAAGACTTCCCGTTCTGCGGCTTCCTAGAGCCATAGCTAAATGCAGAGAGGTGGCGGTTGCCGGGGTTCGAGATTTTCTTTGACTTGCAATTGTCCGGGAATGACGTTGCTGAGGAGCAAACGGACCCATCAGTTGAGGTTGAGCAGTGCAATGAGGAGGATTCCGTGAGCGCAGGGTTTGAAGTGAGGGTAGCACTGGCTTGTCTACTTTCAGATCCTCCGATCGTACATGAGTGCTTGGGGGATAACTTCTCGGTGTCCATGATCGAGAATGAAACGGTTGTGAGCCCACCTTCAAACATTCTAGATGCATCCATTGCACCCTCCCTCGTCTAGCAATACGAGGAAGGATTTTTATTGAGCAGCACCGGGTTAGGTAGTGAGTCGGAATCTGATTCCACTGAGTCTGTAGAGTCGGAATTAGGTTCCAGCTCGTCTGAGTCTGAGTCCAGTATTCTTGGGGATGACAACCCGGATGCCACAGTCCTGTCTAGGTCGTCTTTTTCTTTTTCCTTTGAGTCTGTTGTAACAGAGGAATCAAGCGACTTGGAATTGATTAATGAGAATTGTGCGGCTGTGGCCTTCGATTACTTTTCTATGCCCTTGACTTATTGCATTAATCAGGACTTTCAAAATTTTGATGAAAACGACGAGGAAGAAATTCCTTTGGTTTTGAAATTTTTGCTTGATCAAGAACATGAGAGGTTTGTAAAACCGCTGGTTGATGAAATCAACACAATTAATGCGGGTATTGAGAAGGACCCACGGCTGGTCCAAATTGGGTCCACGTTGTCTTTGGAGGAGCGCGACCTCTTAGTCGCTTTGTTAAAAGATTTCAAAGATGTTTTCGCGTGGTCCTAGGAAGACATGCCTGGACTCGATCCTGAGATTATACAACACCGGATCCCTCTTGACCCAGAGGCCCGACCTGTTAAGCAGAAGCTCAGAAGGATCCACCTGGATTGGACTCTCAAGATCATAGAAGAGGTCACCAAACAAATTGACGCAGGGTTCCTGCTGGTATCTGAATATCCGACTTGGTTAGCCAACATAGTTCCAGTGCCGAAGAAGGACGGCAGAATTCGGGTATGTGTGGACTTTAGGGATTTGAATAAAGCCAGTCTGAAGGACGATTTTCCTCTGCCACATATTGACGAATTGGTGGACTTCACTGTGAGGCATGCGTTGCTCTCATTCATGGATGGGTTCTCAGGCTACAATCAGATATTAATGGCACCCAAAGATCGGGAGAAGACTGCTTTCACCATCCTGTAGGGACCTATTGTTATAGGGTGATGCCGTTTGGGCTGAAGAATGCTGGGGCTACACATCGATGAGCTGCTACCACAATTTTGCACGACATGATCCATAAAAAGGTTGAGGTATACATGGACGACATGATTGTGAAGTCCAAGAAAAGAGAGGGCCACTACACCGCCTTGTAGAAATTTTTCCAACGGATCAGAGAGTTTCGGTTGCGGCTGAATCCTCAGAAGTGTACATTTAGTGTTACAGTAGGGAAAATGCTGGGGTTCTTGATCATACAAAGGGGCATCGAAGTCGACCCTTCCAAAATCAAGGCCATCTTAGAAATGCCACCACCAAGGACTGAAAAGGAGGTGCGAGGCTTTCTGGGTAAAGTGAAATTCATAAGACGGTTTATTACAAAATTAACCTTGACTTGTGAACCATTCTTTGGTCTCCTGAAGAAAGGAACGAAGTTCCAATGGGACGGCCGATGCCAAGTTGTTTTTGAACAGATCAAGCAATATTTACAGAACCCACCTGTGTTGTCACCGCCTGAGCCGAGGAAGCCGTTGATTTTGTACCTTTCAGTGACTGAAACTACAATGGGCTGCATGCTCGCACAGGAGTCTAAGGACAAAGTGTAGAAGGCTATCTACTATCTGAGCAAGAAAATGCTGGATTAGGAGACCTGCTACACTCCGCTAGAGAAGGCTTATTTGGCCTTGGTATGGGCTACTAGGAAACTACAGCACTACCTGTTAGCTCACTCCGTAATACTGGTTTCGAGATTAGATCCCATCAAATATCTCTTTGAGAAACCAGCACTTACGGGTAAGCTAGCCCGTTGGTTTCTTCTGCTTTCCGAATTTGATCTGAAGTATGTAATGCGCAAGTCAGTGAAAGGGAAAGCGGTAGCGGAGTTCCCAGCCGATCACCCAATTGAAGGGGATAAAGCAGTTGAGTACCTATTCCCGGACGAGGCCATTTTGCATGTCGAAGAAAAGACTTGCACGATGTACTTTGATGGAGTGTCAAACCAATACGGGTATGTGATAGGGGTGTTACTGATAGCGCCCGACAATTCCTGCATACCGTTAGCATTCAAACTCTGGTTCAGAGTGTCGAACAATGAGGCAGAATATGAGGCATGTATTGCTGGTTTAGAAGCCACCCTAGAACTAGGGTCAAAACAGTTGGATGTCATCAGGGACTCGAACCTTGTTGTATCTCAAGCTAAAGAAGATTGGAAATTTAAAGAAGAAAAGATGAGAATCTATCACCAGACCTTGGACGTGCTAATTCCTCGGTTTAAGAAGCTGAATTTCGCCCATCTGTTAAGAGAGAACAACAGGTTTGCAGATTCACTAGCAACTCTATCTTCCATGATAGACATCCCTTTCGGAGTCCAGATGCGTTCGATCATCATTGAACAGAAATTTGTGCCGGCCTACATTTGCATTGGTGCGCCTAGGACACCGTGTTTGCCATCTGTTATTCCTGAGCGATTTGCCAGAGGCTGCGTGCCATAAGGGTTACCGGTTACGGGCTCTGCCAGTATGGGAACACAAACCCCAGTTTTACCGGGGCACCCTTTTGACCATTCGACCTAGTGCATATTCGGATCCATAGTGACCATTCCAAGCTAGGACAGGTTGCTTACCCGATAGGTTGTTTGAAACTGCTGCGTGCGTAGTGAAATCCTAGCTCCTGACAAAATAGGACAGGGAAACCCTACCCCAACATAGGGGTGTTTTGGCTGTTACTTGCTTGTTATGTGCTGTTAGAGTGTGCCTCTACAGGTTGCATGTATCAGTTTGCAAGTCTGGGTATCAGGCCTGCGGGCATCAGTATGTGAAGAATCAGTTTTACCTGAAGGTATCGGTTTACAGGCAGAATTTTAGGGCAGAATTCAATAGAGGGCACAGTTATTCTATTATGCTCATATCTGTTTTGGTGAAATCAGGCTGAGGTGCTGTCTGTTTTCTCTTTTGCTAGGTAGTCTGGGAACCATAGCTTCAGAAGGCTCCAATATCCCCTGGGTTCATCGGACTTGTGCTGATAGACTTTGTCAGGTCAGAGATTCAGTTTGAGGGCAATCAATGTTCCTTTGCCAGAGGCAGGGTAAAAGGGCCAGTCAGGTACAGATCATCAGTTTAACAGTTACCAGATCAGTGGCCCTTATCCACCCCACCAGTAAACAATTGGGCCGAGGTCTCAGTTTTCACCACAGGGATAGATATACCAGTCAGTCAGCCGGAACAGCAGAACATGGCAGGGATGGAGGAAATGATGCGTTAACTTCAAGAAAGTATGAAACTTATGCAATAGGACGCTGCCCGTCAAGCGGAATTTGCCAAACAGCAGGCTGCGGTCATGGCCCAACAGGCAGAGCTAATCACCAGGTTGCAGCAGCAAACAGGAGCATCTGCTTCACATCAAGCTCCTCCACCACCAGGGGTTCCGACACCCGGGGAAACACCCAATGTCCAGGAAGGTACGGACATTCCGGTAGGGCCGGCTCCGCCCTCAACTTTACCCCAGCTATCCAAAACACCTACCAATCTACCGGACTCTCCTTTCGAGTTCGAGGTCGACTCTACCGCGTTAAAATTGAGCAAGCTTGAGAAGTTGTTCAAGAAATCCCAAGGGGTGAAGTCTATCCCGGACATTGAGGACGGGTACACCGACGTAGCTGTGACGCTACCAGATAGGTTCAAAATGCCACAAATCGACCGCTTTGACGGATCTGGGGATCCCATGGTGCATCTTCGGTTATTCTCAGATATACTACGACCAATGGGCCTTACCAGACAGCAGAAGCTTTCATTATTCGGCCGAACCCTGTCGGGTGTGGCCGCTATCTGGTACGCGAAATTAGAATACGATGTTAAGCAGAACTGGGATGAGATGGCCGAGGCTTTCATTGCACAGTACTCCTATAATACGCAAATCAAGATTACAACCCATGATCTTGAGACAACAAGGCAGGAGCCTAAGGAGAGTTTCTCTGAATTCGTAGCTAGGTGGAGGGCGAAGGCCTCAATGATGACCTTAAAGCCTACTGATAAGATCAGATTCGGATGATTGTGCACAATCTCCAGCCCAAGCTTATGCAAAAAATGATTGTTTTCCCCTTCCATACCTTTTCAGATTTACATGAGATGGGGGTACAAATTGAGGATGCTATGAAGCAGGGCCTCATTGACTAGGAGAAGGAGCAGCCCAGGAGGGCGTTTTCCCGCAGTTCGAATGCGACCACCAGTGGTGATGCAGCTGCAAGATCTTCTGAAGTGGGCATGGTTACCACCACCGCATCAAAAACAGCTATCCCATTCACCGGTGTGTTCGGAAGTAGCTCACAGAAAACCAAATATCCACCTCGAGTCAAGAGGGTTTTTACCCCACTTTATATGCCTTTGTCAAGGCTCTAGAGGCCTTACTCCGGAAGGGATATCTGAAACCATTGGAACAACGGCCTCTACCCGATCCTATCCCTCCAAAGCATAACCACAGTAAATACTGTGCCTACCATCAACAAACCGGTCATGACACTGACAGTTGCTTTCGTCTTCGCCATGATGTACAGGATCTGTTTGACAACAAGGTCATTGCCGCACCAGCTCAGCAAAGTCTATCGGCACTTGATCAGTGAACTTATGGGGAATAATGTGATGTGATCAGGGGATGAACCACCTGCGGGCGGCGCTCAGTTTATTCCAACTGTGGGGATGGCACGCACCGTTTTGAGCATTTGCGAATGCTGGTTTTTGTAGCTTCTGACTTGGGTGTTGAGTCAGTTCTGTGGTTTTGTTTTGAGTCTGTCTTTTTGTTTTGAGTCTGTCTTTTTGATTAAGGGTCTGTCTTGTTGTATCGAGTCAGTCTTGTTGTACAGGAGTCGGGTGATTCCGGGGGTATTACTTCGGATATCACTATTTTGTTTTGTGTTTGTCCTTTTATTTTCTTTTGAGTCTGTTTCTGCAGGGGAGCCAGTAATGCCAACAGATTTGAATGAACATCAGTGATTTTCACACCCTTGTGTTTGCTTCTGCCTTCCGCCAGTTGTGCCAAAAAGTTTGAATGAAACGGCAGTACTTTTTGCCAACTTTTCTGTGCCTCGAACTCATTGCATGGACCTAAGTTTTTCAAAACTTTTTGAACTTTGTGATGAAAACAAAGAGGAATGAATTCCTCGGGATTTGTAAAAAAATTTGATCAATTGAGAGAAAGAGAGGCGTGCTAAGCCCTTAATGAATGAGATCATGTTTGTTAATGTGAGTACTGAGAAGGACCCTGGCTCGATCCAGATTGGTTCTACACTGTCTTCAGCGCGAGCGATTTGTCGCTTTCTTAAAAAAATTTCAAAAAATGTTTTGCGCGGTCCTGCGAAGACCTGTGTGGAATCGCTCTTGAGATTGTGCAGCTTAGGATCGCTCACAGTCTCGAGACTCGACCCCTTGCTTTCGAACCTTGAACTTAGATTCAGAATGTTCAACGGTCAACCACCATGTAAAGCCTGTGTGGCCGAATCAGAAGTGCCCCTCGAACTAGGGGCAGGGAGGTCAGATCAAGAAGATCAGATGTCATCAAAAGGAGCTTGCAAAGCTAGATCAGAAGCACCCCTCGAACTAGGGGCAAAAGATGCCAGATTGTGCTCGAAGAGCCGAAGATGGATCATTCCACAAATCAATGAAGATCGGCAATAATACCAAACCCCAGAAGGGAGGAAAGAAGAAGACATTGCTGAAGGACAACCGAGTTCCTATCCACAACACTAGGGGCAAATTCACCCTCCATTGGATGGACTTCTACATCATCAGCGAACAACAGCCATTCTCCTGGATTCAGATGACTTCAAGATCTCAAACCATTCAACATGGACAAAGCTACACTTTTACCCTTGAGAGGCTCGCTGGGTCGAAAACCCGGAAGGGCGACCTAGGCAAAAGTTAGAGCAAGAAAAAGAAGAAAAAGAACAAAAAAAATGCAAAGAATGAAGAAAAGAAAAGAAGAAAAATGAAGAAAATAAAAGGAAAAGATGAAAAAAAAAAAAGAATTGAAAAGAAAAGAAGAACATAGCTCGTAAGGTTGAAAACCCGAAAGGGCGGCCTTGGCAAAAGTTAGAGCGCAAAAGGAGAGGTTAATACACGAGTGTACCTTAAACCCGAACTACGTAAGGCTTGGTTCCCATCTTTGGGATACGTAGGCAACTTCATTCTGAAGTCCAGTCGTAAAACACTTCAAATTGATTGTGCCCATGTAATGGTTTTGATCATCTTCGCCTTCTCTGTATCTGAGAATTTGGTTATGTTCGTCACTCTGAGGACTGACTACAATGCGCTGCGGTGCCATTCAAACAAGGGGCAACTTTCTGTTGCCATTCAATGCGCCGCGGTGCCGTTCAAACAAGGGGCAACTTTCCGTTGCCATGCAGTGTCTTTCAAGCAAGGGGCAATTTTCCATGTGTTTTGGATCTGAGGTTGTGCATCTCAAGAGTAGGTTCTATGCTCGTTGAGCAGTGACCATTTGCAAAAATAGTTTTTGAGAATTTTTACTAAGGTTGACTAATTCTCCCGAAAACTATTCCATTTTTCCAAAACTGGACCTTTTTCTTGGACCCAAAAAAGGAAAATTTTCAGTGCTCATAGCCTGACTTGCATGATTTTAAATCAGAAAATTGAACAAGCATGTTAATCTAACTCTCATTTTGGTCAAAATTGTTTTAACAGAAAGCCAAAAACAAAAAATGGTCAAAACGATGAACTAGGGGCACAGTTGAGTCAGGTGTTCTGTCTTTTCCCCATTGTCAACACACTTGCCAGAAAGGGCACTCTATCCGCCAGAAAGGGCATTCTACCTGCCAGAAAGGGGCACCACTGAAGCTGACCACAAAAGGGCAGAAAGCTCTCACATCCTCCAAGCAACGGGGTATCAAGCCAAGTGCGAAGCATGAGCTGGAATGGGGCAAGATATTACACTCCCTCATTTGGACAGATCTGATCATGTCCAAACTCCCCAGCAGAGCATCGTCAACCGATGTCAGCTCCAGATTTGTTACACACCCAATTGTAGCGCAATTCCTCTGTGGGATGAATTAACTAGTTGTGCGCAGAAGAAAGAGAATCTAGCAGAATGCTAGGGGCAAGAGCCCGCAACTTCTCGTTTATCCATCAACCACCCAGGGGAGGGATAAAAAAATGAGAGATTGAAGAATAGAGAGATGTGCGCTGAGAGAAAAAGTGAGGAAAAGGGTTTTGTGAGAAAAGCCGAGCCTGAGGGCCGAGTGATGTGAGAATCACAAATAAGAAAGGGTGGGAAACAATACCCGGAGAAACTGGCTCCTCGCGAACTGAGAGGTCTCTCGTCTTTGTAACACGTCTATGTATCGTGTCTTTTTTTATTGTCTCGATTCTTGTTTTAAGTCTGTTTCGAGTGTGTCTCATTGTGTTTAGGTAGTCTGCCTTTTGTTTTGTGTTGTTGAGTCCTTTTTCGTTGTGTTCAGTCGTAGGCTCAATACCCGGTTGAAAACCCTCTCCTCAAATCTTTTTGTACTTAGGGTGCTGTGTCATTCTCCACATTTGTGCAAAACAAAATTTGTTCTTTCATAAAACCGTAGGATTCAACCCAGGTCATGTGAGAACAGTAGAACCAAGACCTATCTAAAGCTATAATGGTTCCGGACTGCAAAGCAAAAGCAAAAGAGGAAAATGTCGGGCATCTGAGTTTGTTCCAACTTCAGTAAGCTCCGAGATTGCATTCCGTGTGTACCTCTTCAGGTCTTGTCGATGTTCCGAAGTACGAGTGTGCCTCTACCTCAAGCTCAAGATCAAGTCTGCTTCAAGCTAGAATGGCAATCAAAGTGCTCTCCATGAGTACCAGTCTCTGCCAGAGGCATCTTGGCTATGTTTGTAATGCGTTCCTAGGAGACCAACTGCAACGGTGAAAACTAGAGTTCGAATGGTTGTTGCCTAGAACGCAAAGGTTCGCGATTTCCGAGACTAAAGTCTGATTTAAATACCCAGAGGCGTGTCCTCGGCTTGAAATATGTATGGAAGCCCCATAGGTTGAGATAGCGTGTATGCACCTCAATTCTGGATACCGAACCAACCTAGTCTGTCACCCCGTTGGAGAATACGGAAAGTTGTAAATATGATCAGCAAGAAAGGCAGCATCCAGAGTGTTCTACGTGAAGAACCCTTGTCAGTATTCCAGAGCCTTTGTACTGTCAGTTGAAGATAAGTGTTCGAAGAGCACGAGAAGAGATCCCCGTCAGAGTAGAGCGGTTCATCGCCACTCACCCCATGAGGTGCTTTCTAAAGCGCCGCTACGTCCCCGAACGGGATTAGAAACTGTAGACGTCCCCGAACGTCCCAGGAGGGAAATCCCGTTTTGTTCATTTGAGGCTCACTACAGTTCAGGACTCAAAGTCACGGTCTTGTATCTAATCTCGCAGAGTACAATGCAAGACCGATGAATCGTCAAAGAGTCCAAATCCAGCAAATCGTTTTTGGAAAACAGATTTTTTTGAAAGAAGTGCCAAACATGGACTGCTTTTCCAGATACAGAGTCGCCACCTAAATATTTATTTTGGGGGAATTTAGAAAACCCTGACTCGTTGCCTAAGGCCACGTGTCCGTCATCACCAAAGTTGCCTCGGCTCGGGAACTTGGGTACGATTGGGGAAGGTCACTTGGTGAGCACCCCCGCTCGCCCGATCAAAGATCGGCCTCTACTAACCATGATATCTAGTTTTGAAAACATTATGCGTTCTTATTCCGGTTATTAGCCTAGATTCACTATGTGATGCGCACAGCATATAAGTATAGACTGGATCGCCTGAATTGGAACGAAACATCTCATGTTTGTTTTGAAAACGGTTTGCTACTCGCAAGTAGGCTAAAATGTGGATTTGCCACCCTCGGGTGGGCTTAGAAAACATGGTTTTGCCACTATCTAGTGGGCTTAAAACTCGCAGTCGATGTGTTGTTTCAATCCAAATAACCCAACCTTCACCCACAGGCATTCAGGCAGGTATATCACATAAGCAATTAGCCTCATGGTAAGCATGCTATCATGGCAGTCACTTACACACATGCAAGGATGCTAAAGCATAAACACTTACCGAGTACTCCAAGCCAAAACAGAAGCTATGTTAGAAATCCATGCATGATCCTAACTATACAGAAATACATAATGCAACACATACAAAATGCAACTAAGATAGGCTTGGCTATTCTAAAGATGGCATGTGAAATGCTACAACTAACATGTATTCAATTTGGAATTGAAATACAAATACAGTTAGTATGATGCGCCGAGCCCAGTGCATGCAATACAGATGAATGATGCAAACATGCAGGCATAAGTATGCTAATTGAAACATGCCCTAATCTAACCATCATAAGCTGGTAAATAAAAGGGCGAAAGACGTGGGGTTCAAAGACATACATCACACTCACGCACACTTATTACAATTGTGCCCTCGCTCGGAGGGTTCGAAAGAATAATACAGTCCGAATTAATAATTACAGTCCGGAATGAATAATTAAATATTACAAAACGCTAATTAATTAACAAATTAACTAGGAAAACGATAAACTAGCATGCAAGCTATGGACCGCCTCAGCTCTGTTCCGAATGATGGAATGATGCATGCTTGAATTGCCTGGCGCGGAAATCCATTGCGATGCCCCGGTTTGCCTCTGTTTGCAATTTTTCTCAGAATATTGTGCAAAGCTCCAGAAGGCCGCTGATTTCTGATTTACTGCAACAGAGAACAACAAAGGGGCATGGCAAAGTATTTTCACATATGTATGCATGACTACTCTTCAAGGAGTGTAGTCCTCGATCCTCGTGTCACCAATCACGCATATCAATGCATGATGGCCGAGGAGTCGAATTGCACGACTCGATGTGAAATGAATGCACATGAAAACACAACAAGACCTAAACTCCATCATGAGTAATCCGGAGTGTCGGTGACCGGGGAATTGAGACACGTTCCGTCACTCGGAGTACGAAACGTCCCTCGTTTCCCGTGCTTGGGCTAACTCTTATCCCAAACACAATGCAAATGAGATGGCATACACAATGCGACTAACATACAACCTAGCATACGCAATGCTATGAAATGGCATACACAATGCACGACGCAACATGACATACACAATGCTCTAACATACAACCTAATATACGCAATGCTATGAAATGGCATACACAATGCATAATGGACTTACACCAACATGAGTGGACCTCAGCCACACTCACATCAGTGGCCATGAGATGGAAAAGAGACAACCGAAATGCATGCACACGTGCATGCATACCGAGGACCGACCCTAAGGCATGAAATGCCACTCTACCAAAGCATGGCAAGGGATGAAAGATGGCATACAAACATGTAATCTCCAGCATTGAAACATGATGCTAAATGATCTCGAAACATGGAAATATGGCACCCAATGCATGAAATAAGCCCCGAAACTCAAAGCTAGGCACATGTATTGAATTATAACCATGCAAAGAAAGCATTATTTGGCCATGAAGTACAAAGACAAAGCCAAGGCAGTCCCAAAATATGCACATTTCTAGTTTAAAGCATAGCCAAAAGGTGCTAACATGATGGACAAAAATAGCATGCAAATTCGGCTAGCAAGCATGGTTTACATGGCATGTATATGAAGTGTATGAGAACTCATCAAACCAGCCAAAAACAGTGAATAAAACATGACAAAAGATGCCCAAATAACCACTGAAATGCAGCCAATGCATGCAAAAATGATGAGCTCCTTTAGAGGGCCATACAACGGGTTATTAAGTACATACAAGATAGACATGTAACGTGGCAAAAACACCTCTGGAAATGAGTTATGACAGCCCTAAAACTCACCAAAAATGCCCTGAAATTAACCTAGGAAGCATGCAAATGAAAGACCCTTTGAAAGGCCTTGAGTGGGATTGTTCTACACATGCATCATAGACATAAAATATGGCAAAATGGGCTTCGAACAGAGCTAAGGCAGACCCCAAAACTCACAAAATGAGGCCTGAAACAAGACTTTGATGCATAAAAAAAAGGGTCTTGTTTGGGAGGCTCAAAAGACCCCCAAACAAGACAAGGAGAGAGGGGGTCACCCCCCTCTAATTTTGGCCCTCAAAAATGCATCAAAACTACTAAAAATCCACTGGATTTCAGTGGCTAAGATGCCAAACCATGGCCAATGCAAATGCTCTAATGCATAGCCTTAATCATTAAGGGATGAAGCATGCATAAGGGGAAGATGACCCCAAACAGAAATGGTACCTTAACAAAACTTGAAGAAGATGTCAAAAAAAGACTTTTTCCAGTTTATAACAAATCCCGAAAATGTTCACAAGTAAGGCTAAAGTACGATGCAAAAATAGCCCTAAAAGAGAGATAGAAGGTAAGAGGAAGTAGATGACCTCAAACAGCAAAGTTCCCTTAAACAAAGTTGAAGAGGAGCTCAAAAAAAAAACTTTTTCAGTTTATGTCGAAGCCCAAAAATACTTGCAAGTAGGTCTAATCAATGGAGCGAAAAAATGCAAGTTTAAGGGAAATAGGCACTTACCCTCGAAGAGCAGTAAAGCTGGAGCTTTTGGACCAAGTTAGTGGTGGTGTTTGGTGTAGCTGTTAAAACAGATTATAGATTATAGCTTAACAGATTATAGATTATGACTTTAATCAGAAGCTGTTAATCTGTTTGGTATAGCTGTTGGATTATAGATTTAAGTTGCTGAGTAGTGTTTGTTAAATAAGCTGTGAAGTAGCTTTTTCAATTAATTTTTATTTTTTATTATTCACTATTTGTCTACATTTTTCATAAAAAATAATAATAATATTTAATAGTCCATTTGAGTCTTTTTCTATTTTTAAAAAAATAAAAAATAAAAAAATCTAAGAGTATAACCGTGAATTAACATGTCCACAGCAGAAGCTGATAATCAGAAGCAAGGGGTGAGCAGCTTCTCAGAATCAGCTTTTTTGACTTAAAATAAGTTGTTAGAATCAGAAGCTGTTTGAAATAAGTTTAACCAAACAGTTCAAAATAACTTTTTAAAAGCCAGAAGCCATAAGTTGGCTTAAAAAAGCTGCACCAAACACCCCCAGTGAACCTTCAACCTCTAGAAATCAGCTTCAAGGGGCTGGAATGGATGGTGGAGGTGGTAGGCTAGGAGTTGTAGTGTAAATGGCCAAGAATATTAGGGTTTTGGAGCTTGGAAGAGAGAGATATGGAGGGAGAGGTGTGTAAGCCTTGGCTGGTTTTTCTAACCAGCCCAAAGGAGAGAGAAGACCTCCTATATAGACAAAGAGGTCTAAAGCTTCTCTTGGAAGCTAAAAAAAACTTTGAAGATCCTCCATACACGTGTATGGAGGATGCTGCAAATGGCTCCTAGCTGGCACAGCTGGAATACACTCAGAGAGACAAAACAGAGGGTAGCTGGCCGACCAGTTCAAGTGGCCGGCTGACCACTTGCCTTGGTCGGCTGACCAGGGTTCAAAAGGTTCAAGGTCTAAAGCTATGAAGCCCTTGAAGTTAGATTTCCAATGCCGCAAACCTTGCATTAAAATTCCTCCTATGCAAAAAGTTATGCCAGTTTTGGTGAAGCCGCGCAGATTTGGTCCAACTGGACTTCAACCAACCATATCTCCCCCAACCGGACTTGGCTTTAGGAGATTCTTGAGTGAAAAATGAAGCCCCAGAAGTAAGATTTCCAATGGTGGTGGCCTCATATCTTAAATCCAAGTATACAAAGAGTTATGCCCGTTTCGGTGAAGCCGCGCAGTGTTTTCTCTCCTTCCCGGATTCATGCTGAACCACTTTAGACCAGACAAAGCTGGTCGTCCATCTGATTTTCTGGTTTTCTATGTGGATACATTGAAGCCCTTGAAGTTAGCTTTCCAATGGCGCCAACCTTGCATCAAAATTCCTCTTGTGCAAAGAGTTATGCCCGTTTCGGTGAAGCCGCGCAGTTTCGGTCCTACCCGGATTCATGCCGAACTTCTCCCAAGCTAGTTTTCCTCTCTCTTCTCCTCTTTTCTTCAACTCCAAACCCCTAGACAAGGTGTTTTGAAAGATTTTTCAAAGATTTTATCTCTCTTTCGTTCATTTCTACTTTGTCCTTGCTCGGTTTATCGAAAAGCGCAACATTTGACAAAATGCGAGCCTCGAAACATCGTAAAAACTTTATTTCAAAAACGTTTTGAAAGAGAGGGTTTTAAGACTAAAATCTTTTGATCAAGATTGTTTTGGTCTAGAACAGGGGTATGAAGTTGAGATTTGACTCTCTCCTTGCCGAAAAAATTGAACATTTGCCTTGCACACCTTTCTCCACCATGTAAACCATCGGAAGTGGCATGCAACCACGAAGGTGGTCTCCTGTCCCTCAAAAGGGAGGAAACAAGGTGTGTGCCAAAAACCAGAGCAAACGGAGGTGGTTAAGCGGTCCCGAACCGAGGCATACGGCTGACGGCTCCGAAAAATTAGAAACTGGGCTCCAAACGGGAAAAATGGCCTACGACCACGAAATGTAGCCTACGGCCACTAAGAGATGGTCTACGAGACCTCTCCCTCCCTTCGGGAAGAGAAAACAGAGAAAGCGGGGCCTGGTTCGCAAACTGAGGCAAAGTACAAAAGAGTCCGGAAGTCTAGAGGCAAGGCTCGCAGCCGAGACTCTGAAACCTCAGAACGAGCACAATATGCAATATCACCGAGCGCTCAATCGGTGATGTCTGAGTCTTAAGATCGGTCAAAAATGGGGTGTCTGCACCATCTTAATATGAACTAGGATCATGCATGATTTCTAACTAGTTCTCTGTTTTGGCTTGGAGTACACTGTGAGTGTTTACGCTTTAGCATACTGCATGTATGTTAGTGTTGCCATGAAAGCATGCTTGCCATGAGGCTAACTTCTTATTTGATATAACTACCTGAATGCCTGTGGGTGAAGGTTGAATTACTTGAATTGGAATAATTCATCAAATCCCCGATTTAACCTACTTGCAAGTAGCCAATTTCAAATCATTTTCACAAACAAACATGCGATGTTTTGTTCCAAATTAGGCGATCTAGTCTATACTTGTATGTTGTGCGCATCACGTAGTAAGATTAGCTAATTAACCAGAATAAGAGCATATGTGTTTTCAAAAACAAAATATCATGCTTAGTATAGGCCGATCTTCGATCGGGCGAGCGGGGGTGCTCATTGCATGACTTTCTCCTCTCGTACCCAAGTTCCCGAGCTGAGGCAACTTTGGTGATGACGGACTCGTGGCCTTCGGCACGAGTCAGGGTTTCCTAAATTCCCCCAAAATAAAATATTTAGGTGGCGACTCTATATCTAGCAAAGCAGTCCATGTTTGTCACTTCTTTATAAAAATCAGTTTTTCAAAATGATTTGCCAGATTTAGACTCTTTGGTGATTTATCGGTCTCACATTGCACTTTGTGAGATTTAGATTCAGAACTGTGACATTGAGTCCGAACTGTAGTAGCTAGAGAGCAAAACGGGATTTCGCGCCCTCGCAGGCACGGAGCCCGGGAGAGTCTCTCGCGGGCACATCTACAACGATCAAAACCTTCACCATGAAACAAATGAAGAAAACGTGAAGATCTGTGTTGCACACACGGATTGTAATCCTATAAATAGATTGAATATGTTATTGTTTTAGATCATGAGAATATATGAAATGAGATGAGATAGAAAAATAAATCCTAGAGATACTACTTGTATCCTAAATTCAAGAAATAAAATTGTGTGTTTGTTCTTGTAGGAAAAATAAGAAATAATACAGCGGAAATAAATATACGAATTCAAGCATACCTTTTACGCTCAAATTAAATCCACAGATCATGTTGGTGAATCACGTGCCTCTATTGGTATTTTTGAATAATTTCCAATAGTGGGGGTAGAACTACTCGAGAACTACCCACACTATTCACAGTACAAAGGTTGTTCTGTGTTTCTATAAAGAGAGAAAGAAGAGAGTCTAGGAAAGAGAGAGAAAACAGATTACTTATTACTCTCCAATACATAATACATATATTACGTGGGAGAGTTATAACCACCCACAACTCTATCTCCTTAAGATATGAGATAGTGGGTTATATGCACTTATCCCCAGGATAAGCTGATTCAAAATGAATCTCTCTTAATAGGGTATCTCAATGGATCATGCCACCATGGGCGACCCAATAGGGTTTGGGTTCTAAACCTAACCTAATTTCCAACATCTCCCACTCGAACATGCGCTAGCATGACACCACGCTTCTTGTATCTCAATCTATCGATCAAACACGATCATACTAGCTAATAGACCGTGCGACCACTAAGAGCGCCTGCATGTGGGAGCTCTACACTAGAAACTCAAAAGAGCCAGCATAGAGACATCAACCCGAAGATAAAAGAATAATGCTATATGTACTAACTAGTGTACCAATTTATGATGTGACATAATTTAAGATATTTTTGGTTTGTAATTTGTATAATGAGTGGAGTCAATAATAATGTCATAACTAGTGTTAGTACACTAATTAATATACTAATTGGTGCATGTAGCACCACCGAAGATAAAAATAGTGTTTCATATATCCAAACTCATCCAATTACACTACTCCAAAAACATCTCTAATCCCTCAAAAGAGCATGTTTGACCCTTTCAAATATTGCAATATATTCACACTCAATCTTTCTCTCATACAGAACGATGTGAGTTATCGGCAGTGAATATACAACAGAGGTGTAATACTAGATGATCTTTCCTTCGCCCTCATGCTATTTAGTTTAGGATTGACCGGTTTTCCAGTGATGTCCTTTAAGGCCGAATCATTCATGACCGCAAACAACATACTAAAGTAGCCGAACATTAACCCCTCACCTTATGACATAGTCAAAAGTCACAAAAGGGTACAAAAGTGAAAGTCATATCAATAATGACACATAAGACTCACACGGTAAGGAAGTAAGGATCCATTCTCTCACCTCATTACTCAGTCGCCAAGCACATGTAGTATGAATACATGCTACAGTGGAGTAACTCTTCCAAAGAGTGATGTCATATTCGATACACCATACAGAACTTTGTCTAGTCGCTCTTAAGCGTACAAGTCGCTTTCTAGCATCTAACCTAAATTCTTTATTTGCTCACCTTCTAGGCACCAAATGAGATCTCCCACCTGGCTAATCATAATAGGCAGAACATGAAAAGTGGATACTAGCATCCATGTTTGGTTTCTAACACAACCTCATCTTGGCTATAACCAAGGCGACATACATAGTGGATAATTTTAAGTTTCTTTAGGCTCCAAATAAAACAAACCACTAGTCTCATCTTTACTCACTCCCAAGTGCCAAGGGCGATTACTAGTGTGAGTGAGCCAATCTTGCTTGCTGATATCATCATCTGCTAATCATTATGACACAAACCATAATAGTATCAATATCCCATAATCTCACAAAAATAAGTGATCGATTGAAAAACACAACCACAGTTTGCATAATTCTAAATTCCAAACATAGGTCCTATCAACACTTCTTGCGATAAGCATATATAACGGAATCCACCATATGCACTTCACATGAAGTGGTTTGAGATCATTACCTCTTGCGCAACTACCTCTCTAAAGACATTCTGGTGACCAATTTGCGTTCATTCAAGATGTGCCCAACTAGCGCATTGAATCTTGGAAAGGAAAATTTTATACACTACTAGTAGAGCATCATATCCACTGTCTAAGAAGTAAGGTCAAGGTCTAAACTACTCAGTTGACCATTTACAAAAGATAACACTCATCATGTTGAATACGCCCACATAGCATACTTCAAGCTCCCACAACAAAGATCAACGAATATAGGTCATCTATTTCTCTCTAAGGCAATCTGAGGATTCACTCAATAGTTGAGGCTCTAGCTTTATCGATAGGTAAGTCAATGGGTTTGTAATTTCACATCTAGAATCATTCTAAGACATTCCTTATGTAAGTCATCAAAGAAAAACCAGGAATTCTCCCAGAACAATCCCTAAGGATCGTACATCCGAGCATATAAATTGCATCACCCTTGTTCATCATGTCTAAACAAAGGACTGTTAACCCTAGGTGGCGACAACCCAATAAATTCCTGTCTCATACTGACTATTTAAGGAAAAAAACTTCTTTTTGGACCATTAATCATGCCTCAATGGGCTTCATCGATCATCGTTGGCCCATCATGGCTCGATGAAATCTAAGAATCACTAGTTGAATAACTACTTTAGATCATAAAATATTTATTCAAATTAGCAATCTTTTACGCTTCTAACTTTTTTCCATAAAAGTAGAAGGTAAATCTTTATGGATCTACTTATCCAATTCTCTAATGAGAAGTTGGGTCATAATGTCCACAAAGTAAAGTTTTGAATTCATGTTAATCATAGCCTATGTCAAAGTAAACCTCACCCTCTAGGAGGATGTCTTTTGATAGTATACACCTTCCTCAATCGTGTGACTTTTTGGTATCTAGCGAGCTTTATGCCTCAAAAAATGACTATTCAAATCGCACATAACTTTAGAACAGTTTTGCGTCATGGTGAAAAGTTTACCAAATCCTAGAAATGGTTAATCCTCAAAGATTTCATCTTAAAATGTGCAACATTGATCCACTTTCTAAAAATAGCAGGCTAGAGAGCCTTTGGCACTATCCTAGGCTCTTTATTATCTTGTGGAGCAATCATGAATGTTTTCTTCTCAATCACCCAGTGATAACGTAGAAATTTTCACATTCATTACCATACAACTAAAAATTTAGAGTATTATTCTCTAATAGAGTAATCTATTAGTACGCACGTCTCTCCCACTGTCCCTTCGATATTGGAAATTTATTTCCATTCTCAACTAGGCTACATAAAGCACTATACTTAGAATTCTATACCTTATAGAGTTTCAAAACTCTATTCACGTCACTTCTACTAAGAAAACTTTATGACACCAAATGCTCTAATACATATGCCTTTTTGCAGCTTTCTAACTTCCTTGTGCATAGCCATTGTGAATAAAGTTGCACATTCACATGAGAATAAGATGTCGCAAGTGAGTGGGCCCAAGAGGGCCTACTCAAACTATCCATATCATCTTCTCATCAATATGATTAAGTACAATAAGCCACATGTTCATGACCAATGTCATAAACTAATTGCAATCATCTTAATGTGTGAGTTCTCGAAAACAAATGTAAAGGTTTAGGCCCAACTAGGTAATGACTCATGTTCACGATGTCGTGGAGGTATCAAGTGCGCCTAAGTTGCAAATTTAACTAGTAAGTGCTAATCCCCTGCACCTTTAAGTCAATTTTATTCTCCATACGCTTTACTGCATCTAGTTAAAACATGACGATACTCCTCTTGTCATCTTCATTTCTTGCTTCTTGG
Organism: Camellia sinensis; assembly: GCF_055761805.1. NCBI lineage: Eukaryota > Viridiplantae > Streptophyta > Magnoliopsida > Ericales > Theaceae > Camellia > Camellia sinensis. Next base: position 95,603,797 of record NC_138966.1, on the reverse strand, counting down.
TTAGTTGCAAATAATTCTACTATCCACAAGAATGAGAGAATAAGCTACTAATCTATGACTGCTCCTGAAGCAACTTAAGCGGGAATCAGGCTAAAGAGTCTAATTCAACACAATGCTCTCATGAGTGATGCGTGAAATTCTTAGAGTCATAACAACCAACTTGGCATTGACCTTTTTTTTACTATCTGTAACTTTTGCGTTTAGTGATAAATGCCATTTAAAGGAGTTAGCCTAGCTACGGAATCATACAAATAAGCACATCCTCATGTCTCACACTCAAGTGTGGAAATAGTAAGTGTCCAAACTTAGGCAAGTTGGCAGTGCTAATAGATTTTGCAACCACTAGGCGCTAATCTTCTCACTTAGTGTTAATAAATTTTGCAGCTTCTAAGCGCTAATCTTTTAAGTGCAAGTGATACTTCAATGCATTCTATCATAGTGCGTGAAATTTTTGCTCCATCTACTTCCATCAGTTGGGTAGAGAGCAAAACACTGCTTATACTGCCTACTTGTCTTACACTTAATGACTAACTCATTTAAACTCGTATATTTTGGATGACTTGACTATTATATATTGGTTCATCCATTGATGCAACATTATTAAAAGTCAAATTATAAAATCAATCCGTGCAGCTCAATAATCGGAATCACCTCTATGTCTATTGAGGGCTTACTAATCTCACAACTCCAAACTCGCCAAACAAAACTGTTTAGCATGCTGCTAATCATAGCGCACACATCAGTTTTTATTGCGCCAATCAAAACAACAAAACCAGGGCGACGTTGAGTTATGTTTCCGTACTTTGGCTCAACTAAGGTCTGACATAAAGTCTCCAAGACTTTCTACTCATCTAAAGAATATGATTATTTTGTTCACAATTGAACATCTCTACTAAATTCAGGTCAACCAAATTAACTTCCATAAGCTAAGTCAATTAGAGGGAAAAAAATACACATCGATTTGATTAGCACATCACAATATAATTTTGTCGCGAAAATCTAAATTAAATAGTGACAATATTACACAAGTCACGAGATCGAAAATCCTCTATGCTCGTAATCATCTATTGCAGCACAAGTGACAATTATCTAAAATTTAATTTAATTCATGCGCAACATATTGGTTTTCGAGAGTAAATTTACAAAGATTGCTCTCAACCGAACAACCTGCCACTAACTATGGCATGTCTAAAATATGATAAAATATTTAACTCGACATGATAATATCTCCATGCAATTCATAAAAGAAAGCATGCTAGAATATTTAATCATGGAATTAAAATTCACAATATACATAAATCATGTTATTTAGAATAACAACATACTATAAGTTCTAAGCATTTAAAAGAACTTAATATACCGTGTCCAATACTTAAACATTGTCATAACAGATTTCTATAATTTCTGTAATTTTCTAGAATTTTCTAGAATTACAAGTAATAAATAATTATACAAAAAATCAGAAATAAATATTACAAAATCTGAAAAAGTCAACAATTATATTAGTAGATAAGATTACATAACAATAGTCTAGTGTAAAAATTTCAAATCCAGAATCTAAGTCATGCTTTCCCAAGAGCAATTTAACATAAAAATATTGAATTATTCATTAATGAAAAATATTTTTTTTTCAAAAAATTCTAAAATAACATTTTGTAAAAAAATGAATTACAAGTCCAATGGTATAAGCCATACTCCAATTAGAATTATAACGAATAATTTAGAAGTAATTAACGTAGTTTTTAAATTAAAACACAACAAAACAAATAAAGCCTTAACAGAGCCTACATCAGCGGATGAAATCATTAGATTGCATCGTGAATGATGTCAGGGCGTATCATACATAGGGATGGCAATGGGGGTTAATGAGGTGGATATTAATTTCCCATCCTCATTCCCCTATAATAAATTTTTTCCATTCCCCATGGGTACCATCCTCTTCATTTCTTAATGGGTATGGATTTTCCCCAATCCATTTTAATCCCCATTTTTATTTTATTTTTATTTTTTATATTTAATGTTAACAACCACTTTTTTTTTCTTTTTTTTTGTAAGGTTCACAACAATAGCTAAATATACCTTCAATCTTTTTTCTTTCTTTTTTAATATATTTAATGTTAACAACTTTTTTTTTTTTTTTAAAGTTTTAGCTAAATATACCTTCAATCTTTTTTCTTTCTTTTTTAATATATTTAATGTTAACAACTTATTTTTTATTTTTATTTTATTTTTATTTTTTTTAAGGTTCACAACAAAAGCTAAATATACATTCAATCTTATTTTATTTTATTTGGTTCAACAACAAAATCAAATACACATTAATTAATTAATTAAAAAGTTTGTTTTATAATAATCAAATATATAATTTTGAGACAATCAAATAAGTTTTAGTAATTGAAAAAAAAAATGTGGAAGAACGTGAAAGATTAAAAAAAAAATTACAACCATCTCTCTCTCTCTCACTCTCACTCTCTCCCCTACATGTTATAAGAACCTGATTACAATGTTATAAGAGCCTGTTTGAAGAAATAAAATGTGAAAGAACCTGTTTGAAGAAAGTGTTATAAGACCCATATTAAATAGTATCAGGGCATAAATAAGGAATTGTTTGTTGATCTCTTAGCCACGGATATTTTAGACATTAAACCATCTTTCTCTTAGCAAATTTGAACCATTCATTTTAATTTATCCAAAATCTAATTATAACTTTTAACAAATCTGAACCACTCAGTTTAAGATATCTATGCCTTACCACACCCAATCCATCCTCCATCTTCTTCCTTTAGTCCCCCACGAATTTTGTTGTTTGTTACTTTTAGAAAACAAAAAATGTTTTCCAATTAAATTTTTACTAATTTCACAACACCATCACCACTATTCTCACATTCACGGTCACACTACCATCCCCATAGTCACTACCACCATCACTGCCACCATCACCCCACCACTATGTCACAATCTCTACTTTCACCTTCGTTCCATCACCACCACCACCAAATATAAAAAAATATTTTTTTAATTTTTTTTATAAAAAATATTTTTCATTAAAAATATTTTCTATCTAAATAAATGACGCATAATATTGGGAAACAAGCTGATTTTAGTTAAATCTGTTCATAACTAAGTAAAATTCTTTTATTTTAAAAAAAATTATTTAGTAAGACTTTGTATCCCCTATTTGTTTTTCCAGCAAATAAATCTTTGTACGAATTCTAACCAATCACGACTCATGCTTGTTCGATTCTTTACAATTTCCTTATTTTCAAATACATTCATATATATATATATATATATGTTGTATAAATTGTGTGATAACATAAAACAAATAGATTCATACTCGTTAATTGAAATTTCAGAACAAGCAAACCATTCTGAAAATTACAATACATAACAAAATAAAATAACATAGAAAAACAAACTGAAACCTGCACTAGACAATGTCCTTAATTTTTTTAAATAAATTTAAAAAATTTCTAGATATGCATAAAATTTGACAAGAATAATGTGACAATGTTAATTAATGTGTATTTGATTTTATTGTTGAGCCAAATAAAATAAAATAAGATTGAATGTATATTTAACTTTGGTTGTGAATCTTAAAAAAAAAAAAAATTGGTTGTGAACCTTAATAAAACAAAAAAAAAAAACAAAAGAAAAAACATTGAATATATATTTAGCTTTGGTTGTGAATCTTAAAAATTAAAAAAAAAATGGTTGTGAACCTTAAAAATAATAAAAAAAAAGATTTGATGTATATTTAGCTTTGGTTGTTGATCTTAAAAAAAAAAAAAAAAAAAAAGTTGGTTGTGAACCTGAAAAAAAAATAAATAAATAAAAGAAAAAAGATCGAATGTATATTTAGTTTTGGTTGTGAATTAAAAAAAAAAAAAAAAAAAAAAGGAAATTAGTGGGTACCCATCCCCTGTGGATATTTAAAGAATATCACTTACCCTACCCAATGGATAAGAAAAAAAGGGGGAAAACCCATGTATTTTGGATTGGGTCTCCATGGATATCCACAGAGTAGGTTATCCATTGCCATCCCTAGTCATACATGCGTGTCAGCGCGTCAGCACTTGTCAGCAAGTCAAATCTATAGGGCGCGTGAAGATAGTTGTCTGCGCGTGGGTCCTACGCGCCACCTCCTAGACATTGTTTGGGCTCGATTTTGGCACCACCTGACTCGATTTTTCGAGAGGAATCCAATGGTGGTCTCAGTTTTTTATTTTGACAAGTCTAAAATATGAAGTGTAATCTACTCTCTCTGTAGTGAGAGTGAGAATGCAAATTTTCTACACTTCATCTTCTCCAACGAACCACTAAAAATACAAAAACAAACCCAAATTAGGGTTTATGATTTTTCTCAATTTGTAAATCGAAATCAGACCCATAAATTAGGGTTTGCAAATATGATCTAAATAGGGATGTAAAAATGGCCTACGAACCTTAGGCGGCCCGAGGTGGGCCCGACCTGCTTAGGCTCTATTAGGTTCGGGCTCGAGCTCAGCGCTCAGCTTAGGACCCTCATTTTGAAGCTGGCCTGGCCCATCGGCCCGACCCGCTTGGCCGGCCACCTAGCCCAGCCCATCGACCCGCTCAAGGCCTACTCGGGAAGGGCTCGCCCAAGGCCTAATTTCATTTTTAGTGGAAAAGAATAAATTTTTTGTAGAAAAAATAGAAAAAAATTTTAAAAAATGTTCAAGTCTGCCCAAGCCCTGTCTAAACCTAGGCCCAGGCTAGCCGCTCGCCCAAGGCTCGAATACCCTCTGGGCGTGGGTCTAGTTTTCAGATCCGTTGGCCAGCCCAGTCTGGCTTGAATTTTGGCAGGAGTCCAGGCCGGGCCCAATTTACACCCTTAGAAGATCTAAATAATATAGATTAAAATATGTGCAAATTCAAGATGATCAGAGATGATTCGAAAACCATTAATTTTATTACATGAAAAATATGTATAACTATTTTAATATTGCATACATAATTTAAATCATATTTCATGCATAGAAAAATATGAAAACACCCAACAATGACTCTAATACCAATGTAGAAAAAATAAGGAATAATACAGCAAAAATAAATATATGGATTCACGTATACCTTTTATGCTTAAACCGAGTCCATGGATCATGTGGATGAATCACATGCCTCCATTGATGTCTTTGTATGATTACCAATAGTGGGATAGAACTACTATGTGGATGAATCACATGCCTCCATTGATGTCTTTGTATGATTACCAATAGTGGGGATAGAACTACTAGATAACTACCCACACTATTCACAGTATAAAGGCTATTCTATGTTTCTATGAGGAAAGAAATAAGAGAGTATAGGAGAAGAGAAAACAGATTACCCATTCAGTTAACTTATTACTCTCTCAAATATAATATGTATATTATGTGGGAGAGTTATAACTACTCATAACTCTATCTCTTTAAGAAATGAGATAGTGGGTTATACACATTTTTTCCCAAGATAAGCTGATTCAAAATGAATCTCTCCTAACAAGATCTCTCAATGGGTCATGGGTCATGCCACCATAGGGTGTGGGTTCTAAACCTAACCAAATTTCAAACAGTCCTAAACTCGCAAATGATTATGTTAGCATTTCGATGCCAACCTAATTGGAAGAGATTTGTACTCATTTCTTTTTTTTTGATGTAACCTTTGTATTTATATATTGTGTTCACCAATAAAGATTTATTTTGTCAATCAAGAAAAATGACGAGTGGTTGTGTAATGGCTAAATTTACTTTTATGAAAATCAGTCATATAGTTTCCATATAGTTTCCGTGTACGATGGTGATTTCGTTAAAGGTTAACAATTCACTAGTTTTAGAGTGGGAAACTCAAAGAAATTCTAACAAGTAAAGATATAACTTTCGTTTAAATCAACGGCAATTGTATTTTAAAAGTGTATTTTAAATCAACGAATATAGGTCATCTATTTCTCTCTAAGGCAATCTAAGGATTCACTCAATAGTTGAGGCTCTAGTTTTATCGATAGGTAAGTCAATGGGTTTGTAATTTCACATCTAGAATCATTCTAAGACATTCCTTATGTAAGTCATCAAAGAAAAACCAGGAATTCTCCCAGAACAATCCCTAAGGATCGTACATCCGAGCATATAAATTGCATCACCCTTGTCCATCATGTCTAAACAAAGGACTGCCAACCCTAGGTGGCGACAACCCTATAAATTCCTGGCTCATACTGACTATTTAAGGAAAAAAACTTCTTTTTGGACCATTAATCATGCCTCAATGGTCTTCATCGATCATCGTTGGCCCATCATGGCTCGATGAAGTCTAAGAATCATTAGTTGAATAACTACTTTAGATCGTAAAATATTTATTCAAACTAGCAATCTTTTACGCTTCTAACTTTTCTCCATAAAAGTATAAGGTAAATCTCTATGGATCTACTTATCCAATTCTCTAATGAGAAGTTGGGTCATAATGTCCACAAAGTATAGTTTTGAATTCATGTTAATCATAGCCTAAGTCAAAGTAAACCTCACCCTTTAGGAGGATGTCTTTTGATAGTATACACCTTCCTCAATCGTGTGACTTTTTGGTATCTAGCGAGCTTTATGCCTCAAAAAATGACTATTCAAATCGCACGTAACTTTAGAACAGTTTTGCGTCATGGTGAAAAGTTTACCAAATCCTAGAAATGGTTAATCCTCAAAGATTTCATCTTAAAATGTGCAACATTGATCCACTTTCTAAAAATAGGAGGCTAGAGAGCCTTTGGCACTATCCTAGGCTCTTTATTATCTTGTGGAGCAATCATGAATGTTTTCTTTTCAATCACCCAGTGATGACGTAGAAATTTTCACATTCACTATCATACAACTAAAAATTTAGAGTATTATTCTCTAATAGAGTAATCTATTAGTACGCACATCTCTCCCACTGTCCCTTCGATATTGGAAATTTATTTCCATTCTCAACTAGGCTACATAAAGCACTATACTTAGAATTCTCTACCTTCTAGAGTTTCAAAACTCTATGCACGTCACTTCTACTAAGAAAACTTTATGACAACAAATGTTCTAATACATATGCCTTTTTGCAGCTTTCTAACTTACTTGTGCATAGCCATTGCGAATAAAGTTGCACATTCACAAGAGAACAAGATGCCGCAAGCGAGTGGGCCCAAGGGGGCCTACTCAAACTATCCATATCATCTTTTCGTCAATATGATTAAATACAATAAGCCACATGTTCATGACCAATGTCATAAACTAATTGCAATCATCTTAATGTGTGAGTTCTCGAAAACAAATGTAAAAGTTTAGGCCCAACTAGGTAATGACTCATGTTCACGACGTCGTGGAGATATCAAGTGCGCCTAAGTCGCAAATTTAACTAGTAAGTGCTAATCCCCTGCACCTTTAAGTCAATTTTATTCTCCATACGCTTTACTACATCTAGTTAAAACATAACGATACTCCTCTTGTCATCTTCATTTCTTGCTTCATGGTTAGTTGCAAATAATTCTACTATCCACAAGAATAAGAGAATAAGCTACCAACCTATGACTGCTCCTGAAGCAACTTAAGCGCGAATCAGGCTAAAGAGTCTAATTCAACACAATGCTCTCATGAGTGAAGCGTGAAATTCTTAGAGTAATAACAACCAACTTGGCATTGACCTTTTTATTACTATCTGTAACTTTTGCGTTTAGTGATAAATGTCATTTAAAGGAGTTAGCCTAGCTACGGAATCATACAAATAAACACCTTCTCATGTCTCACACTCAAGTGTGAAAATAGTAAGTGTCCAAACTTAGGCAAGTTGGCAGTGCTAATAGATTTTGCAACCACTAGACGCTAATCTTCTCACTTAGTGTTAATAGATTTTGCAGCTTCTAAGCGCTAATCTTTTTAGTGCAAGTGATACTTCAATGCATTCTATCATAGTGCGTGAAATTTTTGCTCTATCTACTTCCATCAGTTGGGTAGAGAGCAAAACACTGCTTATACTGGCTACTCGTTTTACACTAAATGACTAACTCATTTAAACTCGTATATTTTGGATGACTTGACTATTATATATTGGTTCATCCATTGATGCAACATTATTAAAAGTCAAATTATAAAATCAATCCGTGCAGCTCAATAATCGGAATCACCTCTATGTCTATTGAGGGCTTACTAATCTCACAACTCCAAACTCGCCAAACAAAACTGTTTAGCATGCTGCTAATCATAGCGCACACATCAGTTTTTATTGTGCCAATCAAAACAAGGGCGACGTTGAGTTATGTTTCCTTACTTTGGCTCAACTAAGGTCTGACATAAAGTCTCCAAGACTTTCTACTCATCTAAAGAATATGATTACTTTGTTCACAATTGAACATCTCTACTAAGTTTAGGTCAACCAAATTGACTTCCATAAGATAAGTCAATCAGAGGGGGAAAAAATACGCATCAATTTGATTAGCACATCACAATATAATTTTGTCGTGAAAATCTAAATTAAATAGTGACAATATTACACAAGTCACGAGATCGAAAATCCTCTATGCTCATAATCATCTATTGCAACACAAGTGACAATTATCTAAAATTTAATTTAATTCATGCGCAACATATTGGTTTTCGAGAGTAAATTTACAAAGATTGCTCTCAACCGAACAACCTGCCACTAACTATGGCATGTCTAAAACATGATAAAATATTTAACTCGACATGGTAATATCTCCATGCAATTCATAAAAGAAAGCATGCTAGAATATTTAATCATGGAATTAAAATTCACAATATACATAAATCATGTTATTTAGAATAACAACATACTATAAGTTCTAAGCATTTAAAAGAACTTCATATACCGTATCCAATACTTAAACAATGTCATAACAAATTTCTATAATTTCTGCAATTTTCTAGAATTTTCTAGAATTACAAGTAATTAATAATTATACAAAAAATCAGAAATAAATATTACAAAATCTGAAAAATTCAACAATCATACTAGTAGATAAGATTACATAACAATAGTCTAGTGTAAAAATTTCAAATCCAGAATCCAAGTCATGCTTCCCCAAGAGCAATTTAACATAAAAATATTGAATTATTCATTAATGAAAAATACTTTTTTTTCAAAAAATTCTAAAATAACATATTGTAAAAAAATGAATTACAAGTCTAACGGTATAAGCCATACTCCAATTAGAATTATAACGAATAATTTAGAAGTAAATAACGTAGTTTTTAAATTAAAACAAAACAAAACAAATAAAGCCTTAACAGAGCCTACATCAGCACTTACATCAGCGGATCAAATCATTAGATTGCATCGTCAATGATGTCAAGGCATGTCATACATGCGTGTCAGCGCGTCAGCACTTGTCAGCAAGTCAAATCTATGGGGCGTGTGAAGATAGTCGTTTGCGCGTGGGACCCACGCGCCACCTCCTAGACATTGTTTGGGCTCGATTTTGACACCACCTGACTCGATTTTTAGAGAGGAATCCAATGGTGGTCTCAGTTTTTTATTTTGACCAGTCTAAAATATGAAGTGCAATCTACTCTCTCTGTAGTGAGAGTGGGAGTGCAAATTTTCTACACTTCATCTTCTCCAACGAACCACTAAAAATACAAAAACAAACCCAAATTGGGGTTTTTGATTTTTCTCAATCCGTAAATCGAAATCAAACCCATAAATTAGGGTTTGCAAATATGATCTAAATAGCGATGTAAAAATGGCCTACGAGCCATAGGGAGGTGGGCCCGACCTGCTTAGGCTCTATTAGGCTCGGGATCGAGCTCAGCGCTTAGCTTAGGACCCTCATTTTGAAGCTGGCCCGGCCCATCGGCCCGACCCGCTTGGCCGGCCACCTAGCCCAGCCCATCGACCCGCTCAAGGCCTACTCGGGAAGGGCTCGCCCAAGGCCGAATTTCATTTTTAGTGGAAAAGAATAAATTTTTTGTAGAAAAAATAGAAAAAAATTTTAAAAAATGTTTAGGTCTGCCCAAGCCCTGTCTAAGCCTAAGCCTAGGCCCAGGCTAGCCGCTTGCCCAAGGCTCGAATACCCTCTGGGCTTGGGTCTAATTTTCTGATCCGTTGGCCAGCCCAGTCTGGCTTGAATTTTGGCGGGGGCCCGGGCCGGGCCCAATTTACACCCCTAGATCTAAATAATATAGATTAAAATATGTGCAAATTCAAGATGATCAAAGATGATTCGAAAACCATCAATTTTATTACATGAAAAATATGTACAACTATTTTAATATTGCATACATAATTTAAATCATATTTCATGCATAAAAAATATGAAAACACCCAACAATGACTCTAATACCAATGTAGAAAAAATAAGGAATAATACAGCAAAAATAAATATATGGATTCATGTATACCTTTTATGCTCAAACTGAGTCCATGGATCATGTGGATGAATCACATGCCTCCATTGATGTCTTTGTATGATTACCAATAGTGGGATAGAACTACTATGTGGATGAATCACATGCCTCCATTGATGTCTTTGTATGATTACCAATAGTGGGATAGAACTACTAGATAACTACCCACACTATTCACAGTATAAAGGCTATTCTATGTTTCTACGAGGAAAGAAATAAGAGAGTATAGGAGAAGAGAAAACAGATTACCCATTCAGTTAACTTATTACTCTCTCAAATATAATATGTATATTATGTGGGAGAGTTATAATTACTCATAACTCTATCTCTTTAAGAAATGAGATAGTGGGTTATATACATTTTTTCCCAAGATAAGCTGATTCAAAATGAATCTCTCCTAACAAGATCTCTCAATGGGTCATGGGTCATGCCACCATAGGGTATGGGTTCTAAACCTAACCAAATTTCAAACAGTCCTAAACTCGCAAATGATTATGTTAGCATTTCGATGCCAACCTAATTGGAAGAGATTTGTACTCATTTTCTTTTTTTGATGTAACCTTTGTATTTATATATTGTGTTCACCAATAAAGATTTATTTTGTCAATCAAGAAAAATGACGAGTGGTTGTGTAATGGCTAAATTTACTTTTATGAAAATCAGTCATATAGTTTCCATATAGTTTCCCTGTACAATGGTGATTTCGTTAAAGGTTAACACTTCACTAGTTTTAGAGTGGGAAACTCAAAGAAATTCTAACAAGTAAAGATATAATTTTCGTTTAAATCAACGGCAATTGTATTTTAAAAATGGATTTGCTGGTAACTCAGCACACTATCTTAGTGCAGGTAAATATTGTCTTTAAGAAAACATAATTCATAACACGATTCGAATTGTTTTATATCAACTTAGTATTTTTTTTACAGAAGTTTGTCACTGATATCGACATTGTCATCCTGTATTTGAGCCAACAACTATATGATGAGATCAAATATTGCCTTGAAGACAGGGCTGATCTTGAGATTGCTGAGGCCTAAGGCGAACTATGAAAATTAGACCCCTCTAATATAATTTTTTTTAATAAAAAATTTATGCATAAAATGATAAGTATACTTCCTAATTTTACGCATAATTTTTTTTTGTTCTACTTTCATCTTCTTCTTTCTCTTTTCATTTTCAGAACTATACTTCTTAGGAAATATGATTATAATCACACTTTAATCCACAAATTACAATTCACTGATTATCTCATATATGATAACAAAGAAATTATAAAAAAAAAATAATTTAATGAAACAAAATTAGGGCAAAAAAATAGGAGAAAACAATTCAATTAAAACTGATAAAGACCTAATAAGGGAAAAAATATTTATTCCACTAAAATCTAATAGATAAACAAGGTACAAAAAAATTAGGGCAAATTTATTATTCCACTAACTGATAAAGGAAGAATGTAGAAAAAAATTAGGGCAACCTTATTTAATAAAATCTGATAGTGGGAGAGAGGACTTACTATGAGAGAGAGAGTGTGTGTGTGTGTAAAAGAGAGTGAGTTGCCGGAGGAGTGAGTGAGAGGTGAGTGAGTGAGTGAGTGAGAGAGAGAGAGAGAGAGAGAGAGAGAGAGAGAGAGAGAGAGTGAGTCGCTGACTCGCTCAGAGCTCTTTGCGTCTGCCCTGCTTTATGCTTGCTTGGTCTATGTGTCCTTCTTCATCACTTCGTATGAGAGAGAGAGAGAGAGAGAGAGCACTGAGAGAGATTGAGCAATGTATTGTATGTATTGTTCTTCTTTGACCCCGAATCACTTTTTTTTATATATATATATATTTTCATTTTAATAAATATGGGTTAAACCATACTTATAAATATGGGCTTAATAAAATATTTTGGAACCCTTTAAATTGGTCCCCGTAAAAAACTTAGACCTATAACATTTTACTAAATTTGAAAACTCCTATTTTAGATCAAAATTTTGAGATTTAAGACACAAGTCTCACTAGCCTTGGGGCGGGGCGATCATGAAGAAAGTGTCATTCACAACGCAAATTCAAGTGTTTTATCAATCTAGAAATTTTAACAAAAGTACGTTACAGATACTGTCATTCCGGAATCCGGAATATTTAAACCAACAAAAAAATATATTATAATGATATTTGTGTTTGAACTTTGCAATAAATAATATGTAAAGAAACGTACAAATAAAAATAAAAATAAAAATAAAAACTACATATATGAAGCAGTATATATAATAAGGAAAAATTTGTGATATACATTTTTAAAAAATAATTACGTTATTTCATTTTATAATGTTAATATGTTATTTTGTGAATGTAAAAGTTACAAACCATTATGTTCATGTTATAAACACTGGGGGTTTTTTTATTGCATAAACACTTGTACTTATAATATTTATTACAAAACGTTGTAATTATATTAATAAGTCATGTACCTTTTTTTTAAAGATATACTCAATTCAATTTATAAAAACCTCTTAAATTTCGCAAAAGTAGTTGAGATTGAGACACCAAAATCAATGTTGCTGTGTGTTCTTGGTGAATGGGGAGAGAATTACCTTCAATTTTTGCTTTGTGCTGGCAAACAAATTGATTTCTAAATTCTATCCCTAGATGAGCTGAGAAAGTGACCACATTGCCTAGGATAGATTTGGCATTGGCACTCTAAATTTTGACAAAAAATATCTTTAAATATGGTAATGGTAATATTAGTTATAAATAAATATTTACAAATTATATAGATTTGCCCCTCCAATTTTTTTGAAAAATTTAGTAGTCGTCTCTCAAGATTTCTTTAACTTTTTTGTATTTTTGAGTTTTAGTCTTCACTTTTCAGTGCCAAGAATATTTTCATCTTATTCTTCTTCTTTGTTTTGGTTTTCTTAGTCTTCTTTTGTCTTTATTTTTTCCTCATCTTACACGTCTTGCTTTTACTACTCCACGTATTTTTTTAGTTTCAATTCTTTCTTCAACTCAATTTTCATTTTTTTTTTCCTCTTCACCATCTCTATTTCAAAATTTCTTCTACTTTTAGTTCTTTCTATTGCACTAATTGAGTTTCCTTCTTTTTCTTCTTTTGTTTTGATATATTACATGTGATGGAGGTCGTACTCGTTATCAAAGAGATCGCATTATCATTGAACATTATTTTTTGATCGATATTTTATAGTTACATGTGATAATTAATTACAAGAATTAGAAAACCAATTTAAAGAGAATAGGATGGAGTTGTTTGTTGTTGTTTATGTTTTAGATCGCAGTGACAGTTCTAGGTAAATACTCCTTCCATCCCTTAATAATAGTCCCTTTTGGGGAATTTAACTTTTTTTATGGTGTAATTATTGCACTTTAAAAATATTAATTTTCTAAAATTACCATTTGATAGTACATTTTTTTAGAAATATCAATTATCAAAATTTTACTTTCTGTGTAACTAATGAATTTAAAAGAATGGCACAATAAGAAATTCATATTATTTTAGTCCCTAATCTTTGAAAATTGACTAATATTTTAAGACAGAAAGAGTATTTGCAAAATTTACGAACAATTTAAAATTACATTTGAAATTTCAGTTGCAAAGTTATTGGATTGACATCCTTAGATATCCTAAATTTTAAAAGTTGTTAACAATTTTTGAGTTATTACAAGTATTTTTGAAAACACCAAAGACAATAATTATCGTTTTGATCTAACTTTACCTATTTTTATGACAACAACAAAATCAAAATGTATATTTTCGGCAATAAAAATTGTCAAGACTAAACCATAATTTTGTTGGATATACTTTTGTCCTGAGATTGGAATGGAATTCTGTGTCCATGTCTATATATATAACTAGGGAAAAATTTTATGATACACGCCTTTTTTGTGGTGTGTATCATATATCCAATTATAATATTTATGGTATTTGGTTATAACTTATTGTAAGGTTAATTATGACTTAATTATATATATATATATATATTGTGGTGTTAATTATGATATATTATGATATTTATTATGAAATTATTTTAGTAATAATCTAAAAGGTCTTTATTATAATTTTGATGATATTTGATCATGATTCAATTTTTATTTTTTAATTATGACTTAAATGGATTCACTTGTGACATTTATGATAATTAATTCCACAAATGTCATAATAGAACACACACCCATTTGAGGGTGTAGACTAGCTTTATCCCTAACTAGGGGGGGAACCCTATCATATACATCCTATCACAATTGACATAATTTTATCATAAATTTTAATAACATCAATTACAAAATGTGTAACCCCACCATAAATTATCATAATAAAATATTTAAAAATTTGTAATTAATGTAACAAAAGTTTGTAACTTTGTTATGACATTTTTTATTACGTTAATTTATAATAAGATTACGTATTTTATAATTGATACTATAAAATTTTATGATAAAATTATACTAATTCATAATAAGATGCATATCGTACTCACCCTGAATAGGATTTCCTTGATCCAAGGGAGAATCATATGTTCATTGGTACTATTGCAATATGAAAGTCAAGAGCTCGTGTAGGCTTATTTTAGAAAGTAGTTTTTTTTTTTTAATTTATTGACTTATTATGAAAAATGTGTTAAAAGTTAGAAAGATAATGTGATCCAAATAAACTGATAAGTTGATATTTTTTTACCTTTCTAAAAGAGGCCAAAATTAGTCTTTTATTTTCATTTTTCAATTTATTTTGATTTTTTATTAATAAATATTTTTCAACTTTTTCATTTTATAGGTTTTTATGGTGTGCTTTTTGAGTCCTTGCAAAAACAAAACAAAAGATACCATCAAGTAAAAAAAAGTTACACATCTATTAAAAAAACTAGTTAAAAACTAGACCCAAATGAATCCTAAATGGTTGAAAATTTGATCCAAATTCTGCCAATTAATTGGATAGTGGAGTTTTCTATCATTCAACCAATGCTGCAAAAATATAATTGTATTCTTAGGTCTGTTGGGCTCATTACGGATTCTATTTTGATAATTCGAACCGTTGAATATATAGAGCTCGTCGAACACTTCATGCTTGTAAAAAAAATCATGTTAATCGAATATTGATAGCCCCTTGATTAGAACATATTTTTATCAATGATATATCTAATTTTAAAAATAAATTATTAATAAAATGTGTTCCGATCAAGGGATTATCGATATCTGATTAATGTAATGTTTTGCAAGAATGATGTACTCGACGAATTCTATATATTGAACGGTTCAAGTTACTAAAATGAGACCTGTGATGGACCAACTCCAATTTACAAAAATAAATTGAAGAGAAACCAGTTCCAGATATATAACCCTAATTTGGACCGGAATTGAATGTAATAGAGACCTTTCAATTTGAGGGCATAAATTACAGCATAAAGGTGCTGTTTGGTGTAGCTATTAAAACAGATTATAAATTATAACTTAGCAGATTATAGATTATGACTTTAATCAGAAGCTGTTAATCTGTTTGGTATAGCTGTTGGATTATAGATTTAAGTTGTTGTGTAGTGTTTGTTAAATAAGCTGTGAAATAACTTTTTCAATTAATTTATATTTTTTATTATTCACTATTTGTATATATTTTTCATAAAAAATAATAACAATATTTTATAGTCCGTTTGGGTCTTTTTCTATTTTAAAAAAAATAAAAAATAAAAAAAAAACTAAGGGTATAACCGTGAATTAACATATCCACAGCAGAAGCTGATAATCAGAAGTAAGGGGTGAGCAGCTTCTTAGAATAAGTTTTTTTGACTTAAAATAAGTTGTTAGAATCAGAAGCTGTTTGAAATTGTAAGAGGGGCTAATTTGAGCCCACTAAAATTATTTAGGCCCAATAGCCCAAGATTAGTGAGCCCGAATTTATCGCAAGTCCAAGAATCGGTGGGCCCAGATTTATCGTCATCAAACGGATTGAATCGCTCTAAGCCTCGAAAGGGTTCGGATCCACGAACCTAGAGACTTACTCGGGCCCGGACTCGAAAGGGTATTAAGCAAGCCTAGAGATCCGAGGCACTCGGACTCGAAAGGATTTGGATCCACGAATCTAGAGATCCGAAGTACTTGGCTTCGAACGGATTCAGACGCAATCTAGAAGTCGCTCCGTTAATGAGTCTCAGAACACTTGCGGGCTCGGAGCTTTCCGGGATCTACGCACCAGAACCATGGGCGTAATGGAGTTCGAACAAAGGACCCGATCCCGAGGACGGTGAGTGGAGACAAATTCACTCTTCGGTTAAACTAGCCTATACCCGGGTCGAGGTGGCACGACCCCGGGGGGTCCATGAGACTCGGCAATATTTTTTGCGGCAGGACGTCCTCTGGGACTACCCCTGACCCTTTGGGATGATTGGGGATCATTGGTTAGGTGTGGCTAAGAAGAAGGGTTCGCCGAGAGGTTGATCTCCTCTTCGGGGTTTTCTCATCCTCGGAGAAGTCACCTCCTCAGAGAGGTCACCTCCTCGGACAAGGTGGTTAGAGAGAATATCCCCCATGTGCCTTGCACATGGGCTCCATCCTACATCATGAGGTGCCTATAAATAGCACCCACCCATAGCTTTACAAGGGATGGATTTTGGAGATTTTTAACTCTTGGGAAAGAACTAATTTCCCTTCTCCATTATTAACCTTGAGAGCGAAAGTGGGAGATCCCTGGGAGAGCCTTGCCATTATTCTATTCTCTAGCCATTTTGCCTTCTTCTTCACCCAGTCTCTTATCTCCATCATCTCCTTTGTTGTCGTGTTCCTAAGTTGAGATTATTGAAGAATCTAAGCCTCTCATCATATTCTAGAGAATTCGAAATTGTTCTTCAAGGATCTTCGAAGATTTTCGAATTTTCTAACTCTTTTCTTGAACCCTCTCCTACAGAAATAAGTTTAACCAAACAGTCCAAAATAACTTTTTAAAAACCAAAAGACATAAACTAGCTCAAAAAAGTCCCACCAAACACCCCACAGTGCTCTTGATTTTCTAGCCATCCAAATGGTTAGCTATACATCAAAATCTACTTTTAAAACAGCCACATGGGTTGATTCGTCGACCCCGAGGATATGCTTGATTATTTTTTATTTTTATAACTAAGTGTACGACCAGTTTATGCCATGAGATTGAATAACAATTTGATGGATTTCATAAAAATTATGTCTAATTGTCAAAAAAAAAAACATGGTATATAAACAATTTCATGGATTCCCTTCAAAATGAGAGGACTAGGATTCTCACTATATAAGAATAATTAAGTCCTTTTTTTATATATTAAGGACTTTTACAAAATCTTATAAATTTTAATCTCAACTAACTATTTCAAAACAAAAACATGAGCAATTAGGTATTATATTTTCAACATAATACCATTATATTAGTAATTCCATCACTTATTCAATGAAATTCATAATCTCTGAATTCTCGAGCCCCTAAGCGAAGTCTTAATATAATTTTTTTTAGATATTTATAAAAATAATAAATTATATATATATATATATCAAAATTACATATTAAAATTTACTTACACAGATAATAAAACCCAATTTTAGAATAAAGAAAAATGACCAGAACATTTTTATACTATAAACTGACCTGTTTTTTTTTGGCAATTAAGATCATTGTCTTTTTAAAATCGTAATTGGCCATGGAATATTTTAATTTCTAAGGCCCTTTGCTTTGGATTGAGCTTTATTTTTATGTTTGAAAAATTAGTGGGAATAATTTAAAATAATTGTAACTTTTATTAGGGGCGGAACTGTCAAGGGACCGGGTGACCCTTGACCCTGGCCCCTCCAGAAAATATATATATACATATTTTTTTTTTACTTATACCCCTATAAAATCGTGTGTATTTACAATATAATTAGTATGTTATTTCTAGATTCTAAATAAATTTGGTTTGATTGCCACAAAATTTGAATAATTTTTTTTGTTGGTCCTTGAAATCTTTTCCTTTTTTTTTTTACTTATTCCAATATTTTTCAATTGCCCTTTATAATTGGATATAAGTAAAAAAATCATATAAGTGATCAAAAATTTAGACCAAGAAATGTATAATATGTGGTCTAGATTTAATTCTTGTATAGTGGAGATACACACATAAATTAATTTGGACCACACAATATTTTTCTTGGTACTTTTCTATATTTGAGTTATTCATCTGTAACATTATTGCATGTAACGACCCAGACATGCATGTGATTAATTAGTCATCTAATTGCATGTTTATGTGTTAATAGATCATGTGATTGATATGAAAACTGCATGTCTAATAGTGTAAATTATACGAATTTGCATTTATATCTGTTACTTGTAGGAAGACTAGTTGAAATTATAACTTTAAACGGGAAATTAAGGGCCTTAGAGGCGCTAGAAACCAAAACTGAGTATATATTTGTGATAAGCATAATTTTTGGGGCCTAATGTGAGGTTTGGTAAAAATTTGATTCAAACTGAAGTAATTGGATTCAATTAATTCACCCATTGGTTAGTTCATTATATATAAATATATGTATAGATGAGCTTTAATTGGGCCATAAACTCAACAAAACAAAACAAAAAAATCTGGGGAGAGAGAGAGAGAGAGAGCTTCAAAAAGGAAAGAAGAAGAACAACTTAGAGGCATGGAAACTTGGAAAGATTGAAGGGGAAAGTCAAGAATCTAGTTCAAGGTATGTATAAATCAACTAAACCACTTGGAATACCTCTTTAATTGGTTAAAATCAAGACTTAAAATGGAGATTTCACATTCAAATGAGTTAGGATTTTGAGTTTGGTCATATAGATTCATAGCTCAATGGACTATTTGTTGTATATATGTTATAAGCTTCTGCTAGCCCCGCTTGTACTTTGATTTGTATAGGAAGACCTTTGGTAATCTCGGATTACTGGCTAGTCACTTCACCGACCCTTATGGGGGGGGTTCAGGTCGTGACAGAATGGTATCAGAGCACAAAGTAATTTACCCACACACGTGTCCAATTGAGCAATATGAAGTTTAGAAAGGAGTTAGGAACATTTGCATTGTGTTACAAGTGTGTGAGTTAAGATGTGAATTCATGATTTTTACGCAAACATGAGAATGAAAGTTATATATACACGTGTGCTTTTCTAATTCTCTTCTCGAGTATAACATATATGAGAATACATGTGTAGCTATGATTATTATTTGAGCATGAGAATGAAAGTTGTATAGTGGCATGAGTATGAATAAAGAAGCTATGTGTAATTGTGATTTTAATATGGAGTGTGTGGCTTCTGTGAACATGAAATCTATCAACATTATTGTCTTATGATTATTATTACCCTGTTTACATAGAGGCCAATGGAGAATACAGGACATACAGATCAAATTGAATATTCAGATGCAAGAATAGACCGGTTGGAAAGAATGGTTGAAGTATTAACTGAACTAGTGAAACAACAACAAGCACAAAGGCAATAACCCTTACCTCCTCCGCCGTCTCTAGTTCAAATTGAGCCAAATAATGATGACATCATTGCTCTTACACAGAAATACTAGAAAATAAAGCCACCAAAATTTTTGGAGGGTATTGAACCATTAAAAGCTAAGGCTTGGGTATTTGAAACGGAAAAGATATTTGAAATATTTTCATGTACTGAAGCACATAAAGTTTTGTTGGCAACGTTTACCCTGAAAGAAGATGCAAGGAGATAGTGGATGCTCGTCCGGGACGGGAATAGAGACTTGACATGGGATCAATTCAAAGAACTTTTCTATGAAAAGTACTTCCCCCAATGCATCTGAGACAAGAAGGTATTTGAATTTGAGCAACTAAAACAAGGTGACATGACTATAGCTGAGTACACGGCAAAACTTACTGAACTGGCCCGATATGCACCCCATATGGTTGACACTGATTACAAGAAAGCAAGAAAATTTAAGGGCAAATTAGATGTTGATGTGGGTGTTTGGTCCAGCTTTTTTCACTCAACTTATAGCTTTTAGCCTTAAAAAAGCTAAAATTAATTGTTTGTTTCAGTTTAATTATACCAACTTCAACTTCTAACAACTTTTTTTGAAGGCAAATAAGCAGAATATGAGAAACAGCCCTAGGGGTGCTTCTGATTCTCAGATTAAGCGGAGGGGCAACTTTGAGGGCTACAATTACTTAAATGCCCTTCACTAATTTGAAATATTACCAAATTACCACTATATAAATCACAAAAGGTCACTGTTCCCCCTCTGAGAAAGAGAGAGAGAGACTGGCGATTTCTGGCATGAGAAAGGCGATTAGAAGACCATCCATGAGGGATTCGAGTACAAGATCCACAACCATCAAAAGACCAGCCGTGATACGAGCACTGCAAGTGCCCATTTTCATCTATCCTACTTTCCTAAAAAAAACACCAAAAACCCATCATCAAAATCCCCAAAATTAATCCAAAAAAAAAACCCTAAATTGATCAAATTGGAGGTCGTACAGAGAGAGGAGCAAGACGATGGGGGCATTTGTCATCGAAAACAGCCCATTGGGAGGAAGATCAATCGAACCAGAGGACGGCGTCGCGATTGAGGAGCTGAAATAGGGTTAGGATACGAGGGTTGAGATCTTGGACAAGTGAGATAGGGTACCAATGTTCTCTCCAAGAGAACTTAGAGAAAGAGCTCTCTTCGTGATCTTGGATCTCGATTTCTACTCCGTCGGAGGCAAATTGGGATTGTTGTTTGGCGGCGGTTGTTCGAGGCAGAGCAGCTACACGGAGAGGAGAGAGAAGTGACCTCCTTCGAGGTCTTGGAAGGAGAGAGAAGTGACCTCCTCTGAGGTCACTGTTCACAATTATTTATATAAATGGCACAATTACACAATTTAAATAAAGAAATAAATTACACAATTTTATTTCAATTAATATTGATATAAATTTATTTCAATTAAATAACTTCTATTAAAAGAATTTTATAATTGATATTAATGAGAAAAAAAATGAAATAACTTCTATTAAATGAAATAAAAAAAATGAAATAACAATTGTTGTAATAAAATGTATCCATTTTTATATTAATTGATACTAATTATATTAACTTCTATTAATGAAATAATTTTTTTTATATAAATTAAAATTGAAAAAATGGGAAAAAAATAACAATTTTATATTTTATAAGGGCAAAAAGGACATTACACAACAAAAAGCTATTTTACAGCTTATTTAACAAACACTACTCAGTAACTTAAATCTATAATACAACACTATTCCAAACAGATTAACAGTTTCTAATTAAAGTCATAATCTATAATCTGTTAAGCTATAATCTATAATCTATTTTAACAACTACACCAAACGGGGCCGATGTACGTGACCGTGTAAATGTGTTGAAATTACCAAAGTGGGTGGATGTCCTTGATAGAGCCTTGATGTCTGAAGCCAATATTGTCGCATTGAAAAAGTCAACATCATCAACCGAATGGGAGAATAAGAAACAAAAGAAACAGAAAATTGAAATGAATAGTGATTCAATGACCTCCATGATTGAAAAATCAAATGCAAGAACTTTTGGCAACACAAGTCGGGAAAGCAGTGGAAACAATGGCACCTGTAGGGAGTGTGAGAAACAACATTGGAGCACTTGTCGCCGCCTATCTAGAGCTTGTTTTAGATGTGGGAAGAAGGGACACTTAGCTAAATCTTGTCCACAAGCTCACCCAAACAATGATAGACCTATTACTAGTGGGATTGGATCGAGACTGAAACCAAGAACAACTGTAACTTCTACTCCTGAGGAGAGCAGTTTGAGGCAAGGAAGGGTTTATACCCTAGTTTCAAAGAGTGCCCAGAATATTGAGACAACTAACGCAGATATTATCTTAATTATGTGCACAATGTTCATGTGAAATTCAGTGTGAGAATAGTACACTTTTTGATTTGATATGACTTGTGAACATGTTGACTAAACTTATTGCATTATTGGAATTGTGAACTTACACTTTGAATTCTATTGATGTGTAGACGGATATTCGAATTAACGAGTTACATGTGACTTGTTTATTTTGGGCATAAAATCTTTAAAGTGATACGAGTATGCAATGAAAAGCAAAAACGATGAGGTTGAACTATAGTTAATGAATGCCCTTATGACTTACAAATTGGTGTAAATTATATGAGATGCTTTGAAACGCTATGAATATAACAAATCACCTATGCTATGGAAACTGTTTGGACTTGTGAATTTTGAGCATATGATGGGTTAGTCCTTTACATCGTACTTAGACAATGTACTATCTACTGTTATGTATGACAATTTGCACTATGTTGAAACTGAAAGGACATGGGAACATACCATGGTTGACTGTGCTATGAAGTTATTTTTAACCATGGCTTCTTTTGGACTATTGTGATGGACTGATGACATTTACTCCAATTTTGCTCATGAAACCTATCTCCCATTGCTTATACAGAATAATACCTTGTCAGACCCCTTGCTTGTGAGATATTCACTAGACTAATAAGAACTGTTTGGAGTCTTGAGTAAGACTGAGAAATTGTTTGTTACACTACCGAAAACCTCTTGAAGTTTTTGACTATTAATCCAGTTGCTTGATGTTCACCAAATGAAAATTATGATACTGTTCTATGATCTACTTATGTCAAATGACTAAACTGTATGAATGACTTGCTTGTATGACATTTGGGACCTATATCATTGTTGAAATGTGTCGCCCCGTGTTATTGAAATTCCGGGAAGGCCTGAGAAACATTGCTTGATCATTTGCCAGATTATTATGATCATGGGTTTTGGCTACGGAAAAATTTGATTGACCTTTTGTATTACGGTATCAGAGAGAAATTAGTTGAGCAATGGAACATGGAATGATAAACGGAATCCGAAGTTGAATTGTGGAGTGGTATGATAAGTTTGGCAGACCAAACTTTCTAAAGTGGGGATAATGTAACGACCCAAACATGCATGTGATTAATTAGTCATCTAATTACATGTTTATGTGTTAATAGATCATGTGATTGATATGAAAATTGCATGTCTAATAGTATAAATTATACGGATTTGTATTTATATCTGTTACATGTAGGAAGACCAGTTGAAATTACAACTTTAAACTGGAAATTAAGGGCCTTAGAGGCGTCAGAAACTAAAACTGAGTACATATTTGGGATCAGCATAATTTTTGCGGCCTAATGTGAAGTTTCGTAAAAATTTGATTTAGACTGAAGTAATTGGATTCAATTAATTCACCCATTTGGTTAGTTCATTTTATATATATATATATATATATATGAGCTTTAGTTGGGCCTTAGACTCAACAAAACAAAAAAAAAATTAAGGGGAGAGAGAGAGAGAGAGAGAGAGAGAGAGAGAGAGAGAGAGAGAACAAGAGAGTTCTAAAGAGCTTCAAAGAGGAAAGAAGGAGAACAACTTAGAGGCTTGGAAACTTGGGGAAATTGAAGGGAAAAGTCAAGAATCTAGCTCAAGGTATGTATAAATTAACTAAACCCCTTGAATACCTCTTCAATTGGTTAAAATCAAGACTTAAAATGGAGATTTCACATTCAAATGAGTTAGGGTTTTGAGTTAGGTCATTTAGATTCACAACTCAATGGGCTATTTGTTGTATATATGTTTTAAGCTTTTGCTAGCCCTGCTTGTATTTTGATTTGTACAGGAAGGTCTTTGATAATCTCGGATTACTGGCCAGTCACCTCACCAATCTTTATAGGGCGGGATTCGAGTCGTGACATTGCACCTCTTATATCATCATTTCCATTCACTGTTTACATATTTTTCTACTTTTTTATTAGATCATCTTTTTTATCTTAAGTAAAATCAATGATAAGAACTTTATAATAAATATTCATTTTATATTATTTTAGTCACTGTGGGAGCTGAATTTCATCAGATCCATGGGGACGGATAAGCGTGTCCGGTCCAAAACGTAACCTCTATTCGGCACATACCCCAATCAATCAAGGAGCCGAATAGAATAACCAATACCTCAGCCAGTAGAACAGATGCCGAGTAGAGGTACATGTAGCGGAACAAGGATGGGCCCAGTCCAAAGGCCCAAAGAGAATACTATAAATACAAGATCTTCAGTTCTAGAAAGGTATGTGAGAACTATTAAGCTTAACTTAGAATACAAGCAATCTTGAGTACAGAGACTAACTAACTTGCTCATCGGAGTGCTAATTCCGGCACCCCCAACCAGAGTGTTTATTCTTTTTCAGGTGACTTGCAGAGGATCACGAGCGTCCTCCAAGATCAGAAGAGTATTTCCAAACCATTCTCCACAATTGGCGCCGTCTGTGGGAATACTCAAACACATCCATGGCAGGCGTAACGGAAGACCCTCCGATAGTCACTGATGAAACCACGCAGAGAGACGACCTCTCTCCAACAAACATGCTTGGACCGAAGACTATCCCCGTAAGACGCGCTTTGAACTTCACCTCACCTTCGACTTCAGAGCATGAAGCAATGCAAGTAATCATGGAATAAGCAAAGCAAAACGAACAGAGGTTGGAAAACATGATCGCTGAGAACGAACGTCTCTGTCAGGATTTGGCCTTGGAAGTGGCAAAGTCCAAACAAGCTGTACGCCAAGATCTGGACCAACCTGTGAGGGCAGGTGGTCGACGATCTCAAGCCCGACAACATGACACTGATAGTGACTCCGATTCATTATCCTCGGAGCCCAAGAAGAAGGGAGGTTCTGAAACTTTCAGTTCTTCTGAAGAGAGTCCTCGTATAAGGCATAAGCGAAGAAGAAACAGTTCGGATGAAGATAAACACGAACCTTTTGTATGACGGATTGCAAAGGTAGTGCTACCCAAGAAATTCAAAGCACCGTCATTCACCTTGTACGACAGTAAATCAGACCCCACCAATCACATCCGCCATTACAAGCAAGCCATGACACTGCATACAGACGACGAGGCTCTGATGTGCAGAATATTTTCGAGCAGTTTGGGACCACTAATTGTCAGGTGGTATTACAAACTGGAGCCGACTTCGATTAAAAGCTTCCATCAACTCCAAAAATCCTTCCAGGCAAGGTTTATCACTAATGAGGTCCAACCAAAGCAAGCCGATTCCCTCTGGGCAATGCAGATTCAACCGGGGGAAACCCTTAGTACCTACTCGGCACGGTATTGGGAATGTTTCAATCTGATAGAAGATGCTTGCAACGACTCCATGGCCATCACCGCCTTCAAGATGGGGCTACATCCTGACAGTGCCCTCCGCAACTCTTTGACCAGACGACCCCCCAAAATAGTTTGGTCGTTGATGAAGAAAGTTGAAGAATACTGTAAGGTGGAAGATTATACCTTGCGGGTTAAAAGCAAAATTTGCCTAACAAGACGGCTCCTGTTGAAATTACTCAGCCATTAAATTCTGTAGCACCTCAAAGCCCTGAACCATGGCATCGGACAAAACGAGATAAGAGACGAGATTCCCGCCGATCAAGCGATCAATGCTCCCACCGAGAAAATGAACAGCTGCAAGTTGACAGCAGGCGCATGAGGCTCGCCGACAAGAAATATACAGAGTTGACAGAGCCGATCAGTGCGGTTATGTCCGAAATCCAACACCTTTCATTCTTCAAATGGCCATCGAAAATGGTGGGACCTCCCGATACGAGAAAACGGGATAGACGGTATGAGTATCACAAGGACCATGGCCATGATACTGATAGTTGTTGTGCACTGAAGGACCTCCTGAAGGAATTGGTACAAGATGGTCGGCTACAATAGTACGTCCGAAAAGGCAACCCAACCAAAGCAATAGCCTTGAGACAGGATTCACCTCCGCTCGGCGTGATACACATGACATATAGCCTACTAATGTCATCGGCGGTGCATGCGATTCAGTCGAAGTCTGACCCTCAAGACCAACTCACTCCGGCTAAATGGCCCCATGAAGCCGAGGGCATTACTTTTGATGATTCGAATTTGGCCGGAGTAACATTGCCCCACATTGATCCCTTGGTAATTGAGCTACGCATAAATCGATTCACAGTTGAGCGTGTACTCATTGATCTGGGGAGCAGCACATCGGAGATTATGTACTATAAGACATTTACCAAATTCGGCTTCTCCGAATCGGATCTCTCTCCGGCCCCTGACCCACTATTCGGCTTCAATGCCAATCCAGAGTACCCGTTAGGAAAAATCAGACTACCCGTTCGAGCAGAGTCCCAAACAGTGGATGTGGAATTCTTGATCGTCAAGCTGCCGTCGCCGTATAATCTCATCATGGGGCAATCCTAGTTGCATACTATGCAGGCCGTGCCAAGCACCTATCATCAGCTGCTACACTTCCCGACAGAACGCGATATTAAGCAAATCTGTGGCTCCCAGAAATCGGCACAAGCATGTTATCTCCTTGTTGAAAAAACGCCAAAGGAACTGCAGGTGAATTCCATTGAGGTGCCGGATCGAGAGAGCCTCGACGATGTTGGGCGGCTCCCAAATGAAAAGGCCACGAAAGGCTTAGACAGAGTTGAAATTGATGGAAGCCCAGACAAGTTCTTCATGGTCGGTGCCTCCCTGAATCAGGCCGACAGACAGCAGCTAATCTCTTTCCTGCTCAGCAACCTTGATGTCTTTGCATGGACTCCGTATGAGATGTTGGGTATAGATCCGTCCGTTTCACAGCACCATTTGAATGTCGATCCTAAGTACAAGCCGATCATTCAGAAAAGTCGGCGGTCAACCGCAGAGCACACTGCCGCCATTATTGAGGAGGTTAACAGGCTGCTTGATGCCAGGGCAATTAGGGAAGTGACCTACTCTACATGGCTCTCTAATACAGTGGTGGTGAAGAAGAAAAATGGGACTTGGCGAGTGTACGTCGACTTCACGGACCTAAACAAAGCCTGTCCCAAGGATTCTTTTCCCCTATCCAGAATCGACCAACTTGTAGATGCGACAGCACGCCACTAACGTATGAGCTTCCTCAATGCTTACAGAGGCAACCATCAAATTGCCATGCATCTAGAGGACCAGGACAAAACTACATTCCTCACCCCAAGAGGAACCTACTGCTACAAAGCTATGCCTTTTGGGCTGAAGAATGTAGAGGCAACCTACCAAAGACTGGTCACCGCCATGTTCAAGGAGCAACTCGGCCACACTATGAAAGTGTACATTGACGATATGGTGGTCAAGTCCAAGGAAGAGTAGAATCACATAGCCAATCTAGAAAAGACATTCAGTATTCTACGCAAATATAGAATGAAGCTGAACGCTTCCAAATGTGCGTTTGGGATCGGCTCTGGCAAGTTCTTGGGTTACATTGTCAACCACCGAGGAATCGAGGCCAACCCGAGGCAAATCACAGCAATCTTGGAACTCGGCTTCCCTCGTTCAGTAAAAGAGGTTCAAAAGTTGATGGGGATGGCCGCCGCACTCAACAGGTTCATCAGTCGGTCTACAGATCGCTGCCGACAATTCTTTCATACATTACGGCAAGGAAAGGCTTTTGAATGGTCCACCGAATGCGAAGCCGCTCTCAACAGCCTCAAGGCCTACCTCTGATCAGTACCACTCTTAACAACACCTGCTGCTGGTGACCCGCTCATTTTGTATCTGGCAATTTTCGATAGGGCCGTCAGCGCCGTACTAATAAAGAAAGAGCTGGGAGAGCAGCGGCTAGTGTATTATGTGAGCAAGGCAATGGTTGACGCTAAAACATGCTACCTTCCGCTAGAAAAACTCATCCTAGCCCTAGTCATGGCGGCAAGAAAACTGATGCATTACTTCCAGGGACATAACATTGGGGTGCTAATAGATTATCGCCTCCGATCAGTACTACGATGCAAAAGCATCAGGACATGTTTCAAAGTGGGCTCTTGAACTCAGCCAGTACGACATTCAATTTCTTCCTAGAACCTCAATCAAGGGACAGGTGCTTGCCAACTTTGTTGTCGAATTCACTGGGTGCCTTGCCGATTTCAAGTCCGATGAAATTCGACCGGAGCCGAACTGGAGAATTTATGTTGGGGACATTTGGCAGCTGTACTATGATGGATCATCCAATTAGCGAGGCAGCGGAGCCGAAGTTGTAATTATGGCTCCCAACGGTGCAATAATTGAGAAGGTCGTCAAGCTCGGCGTCGAAACATCAAATAATGAAGCCGAATACGAAGCCCTTCTAGCCGGTTTACGGAATGCACATCTTCTGGGAGCTCGGTGTTTACTTGTATTTTGTGATTCAAAACTGGTGATTAATCAGCTAAAGGAGGAGTACGTAGCAAGAAACGACCATATGGCGGCTTACATGAAAACAGCCAACTCCTTGCTGACAAAATTTAACCATTATGAATTGAACCAGATAACACGTGATCAGAACACACATGCAGATGCCCTTGCCTGCCTAGCCTCCGCCATTAACTCAGAGATTAAACAGACCATCGAAGTAGGCTTCATCCCGGAGCCGAGCATTGGCCCTTCGAAGGAAGTCTAGGTCAATGTTATAAAAGCTGGACCGAGTTGGATGGATCCCATTACTGCATTCCTGTCTTCCGAATAGCTCCCAGTGGACAAGAAAGAAGCGCACAAGCTACGAAACAAAGCCCTGCGATACTACTTGGATCCGCAAGGAAGGCTTTATAAAAAAATCCCTCTCTGGTCCATATTTGGAATGTGTGCACCTGGACAAAGTCGAGGAGCTTCTGACTGAAATACATGAAGGCAGTTGTGGCACCCATTCTGGCGGGCGGTCCTTGGCCCACCGAGCCATCACAAAGGGGTATTACTGGCTGACAATGAGAGCAGATGCCGAATGTTACGTAAATAAGTATAAACAGTGCCAAAAGTTCTCTCCTCTGACCCACCTGGCTGTTGAAGAGCTAAGCTCCATAACCAGTCCTTGGCCGTTCGCCCAATGGGGGCTGGACATCGTCGGACTACTGCCTCGTGCCCCAAGTAACAAGCGATTTTTTATTGTCACGACAAATTATTTTACAAAATGGGTAGAAGCGGAGGCACTAACGCACATCCGAGATACCGACGTGAAGCGTTTTGTTTGAAGAAACATCATAACGCGATTCGGCATTCCAAGAGCACTCATTTCAGATAACGGCACCCAGTTTGATTGTGGCGTCTACCGAGAATTGTGCAGCAAATATGGTATCCGGCCTTATTTTTCTACGCCAGCCTATCTTCAAAGCAATGGTAAAGTTGAAGCCTCTAACAAATCCATCTTGGACGGCATCAAGAAGAGGCTAGAGAAAGCTAAAGGCAAATGGGTCGAAGAATTGCCGAGTGTGTTGTGGGCTCATCGAACTACGCTGAGGCGGTCTTCTGGGGAAACGCCGTTTGCTCTATGCTTTGGAACCCAGGCAATCATACCCCTAGAGATCGGCCTCCCAACCTTGAAATCGACAGTTTTTGATATGGGCGAAAACGACATGATGTTGGCCTTGGATTTGGTTCTGATTGAAGAACGAAGAGACCATGCCCTCGCATCCATGGCGCGGTATCAACAGCAGCTTGCTAAGTCGTATAATCAACGTGTTCAGCTGTGCCGCTACACACCATGAGAGTTGGTCCTGAAGAAGGTACTGCCAGCTGCCAAGAAACCGGCTGATGGAAAATTGGGTCCTAACTGGTACGACCCCTATCAGATTGATTCGATCGCAGGAGTATGGGCATATCGGCTCAAAGACATGTCAGGAAGGAGTCTTCCATGGCCTTGGAACTCCACGCATTTACACAAATTTTATCATTGACCCGACTTGTGGGACATGATGCTTGTTCTGAACGGTTCGCCATGTACATCTCATTTTCTTTAATGCGAAGATCCCTATTTACTCATTACAAATTCTAGTTCAACGGTGTTCCGAAAAAGCCTTCGGATTCAAAGCGTCCTTCGTGGATATCACAATTGGCCAAATAAAGTCTCCAGATTTGGAGCCCCACCAGCGCATGACATCTTTGGGCTGAAAAAGCCTCCAGATTCGGAGCGCCCTTCGTGGATATCACGATTGGCCAAATAAAGTCTCCGGATTCGGAGCCCCATCGGCGCATGACGTCTTTGGGCCAAAAAAGCCTTCGGATTCGGAGCGCCCTTCGTGGATATCACGATTGGACAAATAAAGTCTCCGGATTTGGAGCCCCATCGGCGCATGACGTCTTTGGGCCGAAAAAGCCTTCGGATTCGGAGCGCCCTTCGTGGATATCACGATTGGCCAAATAAAGTCTCCGGATTTGGAGCCCCATCGGCGCATGACGTCTTTGGGCCGAAAAAGCCTCCAGATTCGAAGCGCCCTTCGTGGATCTCACAATTGGCCAAATAAAGTCTCCGGATTCGAAGCCCCATCGGCGCATAACGTCTTTGGGCCAAAAAAGCCTCCAGATTCGGAGCGCCCTTCGTGGATATCACGATTGACCAAATAAAGTCCCCCGATTCAAAGCCCATCGGCGCATGACGTCTTTGGACCGAAAAAGCCTCCGGATTCGAGGCGCCCTTCGTGGATATCACGATTGGCCAAATAGTCTCCGAATTTGGAGCCCCATCGGCGCATGACGTCTTTGGGCCGAAAAAGCCTCCGAATTCGGAGGGCCATCGGCGAATGACCCCTTTTGGCCATCGGTGCAACACGATTTTGGGCCGATTAAGCCCCCTTGCGTAACATAATTATGTCGATTAAATACTTAATGTAAATGCTCTCATACCGAGTCGCCGAAATAACTAGTTATCTCAGGCTGGTCAATGTTTATACAATAAAACATGCAAACACGTGTGTGCCGAATAAAAATTACATCAAAACAAACAGTTGAAATAGGTAATGTACAATGTACTATTATCCAAATTAAAGCCTCCGTAAACAAAGGCCGAAAAATGCCAATATTTAGATAAGATTGTTCAAGCTGCATAAACGTAATATAAAACGTGAGCACATTCGGAATAAAATGTGTACTAATATAAATAACAAGTACGCTACAAATTGAGAACTAAGCATTTTATTAAAATTAATCCAATAAGTACATAATTTCATTTTCGATCTACGTAATCATTTCAAGGTTTTCTTCGGTTCAGCAGCTTCTTCATCATCACTCTTCTCAATTTCGAAAGCGGAGAAGGGGAAATCATTCTGTTGGTACAACGGAAACGTCGGATTCAACCCTGCTGCCTGGAGACTCTCAGCTTGCTGAAGTGCCTTGATCCAACCGTGCCTAAATCCATGATTTTCACATCGGCAAACCTCTTCGTCGAGTTTCTCCTTGGTTTTCTGAATTCCGATCTTTCGACCGTCGTGAAAGCCATTTTCATAGGCCGCAACCCTTGCAGTCTTGATCGCGAACATGCTGGCCGTGTTCCGATCGATGATCACATCACTAATCAGCCGTTGAGTAACCCTCTCTTCCACAACTGGGTTTGGGTGGCTGGCCGATTGAGGCTCGGTGGACTTTATTTTCCTTAGCTCACGCTCGGCCTTCTCGGCGAGAGCTTCTAACTTCCAAATGCGTTCATCTCTCTGTTCTATATCGCGGCGAGCGGCGCGGAGACACATGCTGATCTCGTAAGCCGTGTACAATCCCCTCAGCGCCCCGTGAATGCCTTCACGAAACACTTCAAAGTCCTGCTGACTTACCATCGATTGCTGAACTACGAAGGAAAAATCCATCGAGTAAACTCGACTGCCACATTTGGATCTCGAATGATCGAACCTGCCTCTGTCATTGGTCTATTACCCACGAAGACCGCGAAACTCAATGGGCGAGGAGTCGCATCGGATTCCCTTGCAGGACGGGGTTGGGGAGACTTATGCTATGGTTGTTTGTCCCTCATGGACGACCTGCCGCGAAACTCAATGCGTGAAGGTTCACCACTTCAACTCATGGCTCCACCTAGCTCAGCTAGCGTCTTCGCTTTACCTCTGCTATTGAAGAAAAGTCTATTTGACATTCGTACTTGTTTAATCTTCCTCAAAGAGCTGGACTGAGTTGCTGATTGAGCACATAAATAGGACCCTCATTCACGAAGTACACGCCCATTTATTCCCTATAAGGGCAGCACCTCCGAGGCAATCTCATTAACATTGAAGCGTCAACAGCCTGGCGCCGATTGAGTCATCTGCCCCAATCGCCCCATCAACCACTGATATTCGGTGTTCTACGATCATGAACCAGCTGGGGCAAGGGCAGATTCATCAATCCAGTCGGCTTGAGTGCCCCAGTCATTCCACGAATCGATTCTTCAGTACAAGATTCATAAGTAACGTGTTATTCGCCATTCTACGATCACGAACTAGCTGGGGCAAGGGCAGATTCATCAATCTAGTCGGCTAGAGTGCCTCAGCCGTTCCACGAATCGATTCTTCAGTACAAGATTCATAAGTAACGTGTTATTCGGCATTCTACGATCATGAACCAGCTGGGGCAAGGGCAGATTCATCAATCTAGTCATCTTGAGTGCCCCAGCCGTTCCACGAATCGATTCATCAGTACAAGATTCATAAGTAACGTGTTATTCGGTGTTCTACGATCATGAACCAGTTGGGGCAAGGGCAGATTCATCAATCTAGTCAGCTTCAGTGCCCCAGCCATTCCACCAAATCGATTTATCAGTACAATATTCATGAATTCATTTTGTTTATGATTACATCAGATTAAATCAGATCCCTGAATTTAATCGGCTTTTAAGTCTGCCGTCTCACGTAATCTTGACATTTTGTTCTAACTGCTGATTTTCCTAATTATGTGGTCATACAGCAAACAATACGAGAGCATATAAAATTTCCATTCATAAATTGGGCGCCAGCAGCGGACATTTTACATATGAAAATCCAAAAAAGATGAAGGTCAACTAACAAAAAAACATACATTGAAATTGAGAGAAGCCTAACAAAAGTGGAATGTCACCCAAATCAAGTCTCAGGATCAGACTCAAGCGGCTCAACGTCCACTTGCTCGTATGGAATTGGCATGGCCAATGTAACTCCAGTGGCAGCAAGGGCTTTGAGCCAGCCGTGTCTAAATCCCCGATTCTCAAATTTTGGAACTTCTTTTACGTAGTCATTAAAGGCAGTGCTCTTCCCAGCCTCGAACGCCGCAGAAGCCTCAAAGTCAGCTTTTTCTTTGGCCTGCTTCAACTCTTCAAACTCGGCCTCCAGTTTCGCAAGCGCTTCCTTGGCTAACTTGAGCGATTCCTCGCTCGCGTTTTCCCTTTCCTCGGCATCAGATCTGAGTTGATCAGTAGTCCTGGCCCTTTCCTTCTCGACCTCGGCCCGTGCACTTTCCATTGCGGCTCTCATTGCCTCAAACTCTGCCCTGCTCCTTTAGCCATCGACTTCCAATTGCAAGCAGCCAATCCTTTTAACGGCTTCATGCTGGCGGCGCCCTAATTCGGCGATCCTTCCAACCGTCTGCAAAACAAAGGGTCGTCACATTCCAAAAAACATTGAATACAAACCAAACCAACAAAGGAGTTAGTCACATACCAGAAGGGCTGACTGAGCAGCTAATGCTACCATTACCAAATCCGGCTCGGCACGAAAGGTCGCCTTGTCAGCTGGCAAGGAGACCGAGGCAGCTAAACTCAGTGCCACAGCGGGATCTTTCAAAGCCGACGCTTCAGAGGAGATCGGCATGTTTTTTATCTTTGGCTCAATAACAAAAGGAGCAACCACTACCGACTCCTCTAAGCGTGGCCGTTTATCAATGGGTCCCTCTTCAGAGCCGTCCTTGTCCTCAGCGCTTCACTTTTCGCCCCAATCCTCTAAAATCGGTCACTCTTCTGTAATTGGATGCCCGACATCTTTTTTCGTCTCGGCCACAACAACGTGAGCCATTTCTTCTACGATAGTAGGTTGAACAAATTCAGTCGGAACAAGTCCGGAACGAATGGCCTCAGCCTTTTGTCGGGCGGCCATGAGTTCGGCATTTCTCTTCCGTGCCATCTGCGTCAGATTTTCCCCAGCCATATCCTCAAAGTAATCGTCGGGAAAGTCTCGTAAGTTTGTAAAAATATCTTCGAAAGCGTCCCCTCGGCCTAATGTAGACGGAGGGTCAGACGAGTTCAATCCGGCTTCCTCGAAGGCCGAATTAATAGCTTCGTCAACTTCCGTGGCTAATCGGTCCGGGTACTCGGCGATTAGTTCGGCCACTTGTTCTTCCACGTGTTCAGAATCAGATGATTCTAAGCCGATCTGCCTCAAGTTTTTGAAGCTGAGGAAGATGAGGGCCGTAAGATGGTTGTCGCCTCGCGCGATCGGAATATTGTCTACCGCCGAGAACATCGTGTAAGTTGGCTCGTACCGCAAGAGAATATGGGCTGCCCTCTCCTGTTTTTGAAGGTCCGGACGGCCAACGAATTGTAACGCGGTTTTAATTTCTGTGAGCACAGCGTCGTCGTCTGAAACCAACACTCTCTTCAAATCACTATCTGCATAAACAAAACGATTAGATGAATACAGTGCCGAATAAACATATATGGAAATAACGGAAACAAGTAATCCAATCGGCCACCTGGTTCTCCCTTTTTTCTCGGCACCGGGTCTAGGCGATCTTCACCTTCGCCGAACTCCCAATTACCGCGGACAACGACCATCACGTCGTCGACACGCTTGCCAGAGATGGCGAGCATAGTCACTAAGTGATGATCAGTATCCTTGGCTCTAAGAAAGTAGCGCCCTAGCCGGCCAGTAGATTTGGCTAAGACGTAATGGCAAGAATACCTAAATTGATCTTTAGACGGCGGTTTAGTTCTACGATCCCCATTATGATGTGAAAGAAATTCACGTTGGGCTGGGAAGGGATTAGACCCCAGTATCTAAGAACGGCCCTCAAAGGTGGGTGAAGAGGAAAGCGGACTCCATCCTCAGCAATTGATAGGAGAGGAAAGACGATTGTGCTCTCATCTTCCCTCTGCATATCAGTGGTGCTGTCTGCCAAAAGTGACAGATGGACGTCATCAGGGATGGAGAAATGGCGTCGAAAGCCGGAGATTCGATCCGCCGAAAGGAGCTCTTTCAGATGTTTTGCCATTTTTTGGCCAAACCCAAGGATTACAGAAAGTTAAAAGCAAGTAAGGAAGCAGGATCAAAAATGAAGGAGGAGAAGACTTACAAGAAACGAAGGGAGAAGCGAGAAACAGGAAGTTGTAGAAGCCGCGAAGAGACAGAGCTGAACTAGAGGGCGAGCAAGATATCTTTTGAATATTCAGGACATAAACTCGAAGAGACAATTTCAAATCATATTAAATGGAAGCAGTGTACAAAGGGGTGGGAAGGCATTACAATGACTAAGAATCGTGTGCGCGTTCTGACACGCATTAGGAAGAGGGTTAACCGTCGAATTTTTGACTTCCCAGGCTAGAAGCCAAACACGCCGACTAACTGATGCTAGTAGGGTGTTTGGGGGGCAATTGTGGGAGCCGAATTTCATCAGATCCATGGGGACGGATAAGCGTGTCCGGTCCGAAACGTAACCTCTATTCAGCACATACCCCAATCAATCAAGGAGCCGAATAGAATAACCAGTACCTCAGCCAGTAGAACAGATGCCGAGTAGAGGTACATGTAACGGAACAAGGATGGGCCCAGCCTAAAGGCCCAAAGAGAATACTATAAATACAAGATCTTCAGTTCTAAAAAAGTATGTGAGAACTATTAAGCTTAACTTAGAATACAAGCAATCTTGAGTACAGAGACTGACTGACTTGCTCGTCGGAGTGCTAATTCTGGCACCCCCGACTGGAGTGTTTATTCCTTTTCAGGTGACTTACAGAGAATCACGAGCGTCCACCAGGATCAGAAGAGTGTTTCTAAACCATTCTCCACAGTCACATCTTCATTAATATCATTTATAATTTGCACATTTTAAAAAAATCAATAAAATTATGGTATTTCTTAAAAACACATGATTGCCATAATTTAACATCATTATATAATTAACACCATGAATATTAGGGGTGGGCAATGGTTTATCCGACTCGCACAACCCAACCAAACCGACCCTATCCACATGCATAAATAGGGCGGGTGCGGGTCTATTTTTTCATTCAAAATCAGGTTCGAGTCAGACCCGACCCTACCTGTGCAAATCCACAACCCTTCCGCAAATTATGTTTAAAATAAAAAAAGAAACTCTCTCACATGTTGAATTCATTTTTTGGTCCTCCTCTCTCTCTCTCTCTCTCTCTCTCTCTCATCTCGCTTACCTCTCTTTACCCTTCTTCCCGTAGCCGTCACCACCACCATCTCTTGCCCCTTGCTCGTTGTCTCTTTCATTTCCTCCCCGTCGCCATTTCTCTCATATCCTCTACCGTCGCCGTTATCTCTTGCAGATCAACCTTACTCCATCATCGTTGTCTCTCCATCCCCTTCTCTTCTCCCTACTAGATCTGGGAGATCTATTGCGGAAAAAAAAAAAGTGTTTCATTGCATGAAGGTACCTAGATTTAGAATCCTCCTCCTTCATTTATTTATGGTTTGCTTTGCTGGTTGTGTTTTGAGTTTGCTAACTTTTTGCTTTTGGTTGTGTTGTGTTGTGGGTTTGTAACTTTTTGTTTTGTTTATTTAATAAAAGAAAATGCTTTTGGTTGTGTTGTGTTGTGGGTTTGTAGACTTGTTGTGGATTTGTAACATTTTGCTTTGTTTATTTAATAAAAGAAAATGTTTTCATTGTTGTATGTGATGAATAATAATAATAAAATTGTTTGTAAATCACAAAAATAAGGGTGTGTTCGAATAGGTTGAATAATAATAATAAAGTCTAATTTTTGTCCTATACAAAACCTCCAATTGTAGTTGAAGCACAAAAATAAAATTTCAAAAAAAAAAAAAGGTTTAATTCACAAACCGCCTGCACAACTGCATGACCCACCCGTTCGATCGGCAACCCGCACTGTGGGCGGACGCAGTTCCATTTTTTCCCAACCCGCACCCTATCAGGCGGGTCCAACCCGTCATCTAAACCGCACGAAACCGATCCGTGAACACCCCTAATGAATGTTATAAGTTTTAAATTCAAGAAAAATGAAATGAAACAAACAGTATTTAATAATAAGCAAATGTGATAAAATTTATACATTAATTATTCTTTTGAAATTGTACTGATGTGAAAAAATATGTATCAAAAGAATTTGAAAGAGAAGACAATCTTCGCCCCGCAATCAAAAATCCTAGTTCTGCTCCTTACTTTTATGGAGGTGCAAGTGAACATTGCAACATAAGACGTAGTACTCACTTGGATTCTGTTGTGAATAAAGTCACAAGGGTTCTGCGGTGCCTTAATAGGAAATTTTTCTGAGTTTTTCTAGATAATTTAAACTATTCATATTGTAGAGTTTGTTTAGTAAAACATTTATTTTTAAAATCCTGATTCCGCCCCTAACTTTTATGGAGGTGCAAGTGGGTTTGTATACGGTGCAAGTGGACGTTACAGCATAAGACACAATGCTCACTAGCCTGGACCTAGGGATTCTGTTGTGAATAAGCCACAGCAGGTTCTGTGGTGCCCCGATGGGGGATCCTCCCAAGTTTGTTTGGATAATCTGAATTGTCTATATTGTGCAGTTTGTTAAGTAGATCATTCATGCGAAAAATCATACTGATTGAACATCTGTAACTTCATGTCAAGAGAACATTTAGTTTTAAAAAAAAATAAACGGTTAACATGATTTTGATAAAGTAGGGGAAATTGCATTTCAATGATGCAATGAAAAAATATTTTCATTTTCATTTTCACGATGGTGCAAGTTTCCTGTGTGCTTGGTGTAAATCATTATTGTGCATGGTACATGTTCATCATGTGTGTCAGAGTTATACCACAAAAGATTTCATCTACAGTGCAATTACTTTTCCACTATTCCACTAATTTGTTATTTCTCCTACAAAGTATCTCTTCAACAAAATTGTCTGATTTTGCAATTCCTAACAAATATATCACTTGAATGCTAATGTTGATCAATAGTTTATAGTTATTTGAGTTAAAAGAGTTTTTTTCATTTTTTTATCATGTCTGTAATAAATGTAAAATATATCTATGTAAATTTTCATATCTACATTTTATTTTTTGAAACAATGATATCGAAATATTAGAATTTTATTTTATTTTATTTTTTTTATGATTTGAATAGTCTAAAAAAAATAAAATTAATGTCTATCTTAAAAAAATTCTTAATGTATCCATTATGAACCCCCTAAAAAAAAAATTCTGGCGTTGCCGCTAGGAATGGACCTTGGGTCATGACCATGACTCAAGCAGTGCATTTTGCATTATGATAGTTTGCTCAGAAGAAAGGTGTTCTTTCTTAACGTAATCTCTCTTGGATCGCTGATTATCATACTTTTGCAGTTATTAATAATTAAAATAAAGGATAAATTATAAATATAATCTTTAAGATTTGTTTAAAATATAGATTATCTTCTGTAATTTAAAAAATTACAAATACCTCATTGTTATAATTTTTTATTGAAAAGAATTAACAAAAAAAAATTCATAATTGCTTTTCTATACAATAATAAATTACCTAAATTATTAATTGAAACATATTTATAACATCATTAAAAACTGGTAATTGACTTAATAATTTATTAATAAAAAAGATAATTTATTATAAGATTAAAAATCTCATGAGATGAAATGTAATTTCTAAAATCACAAAAAGCGATTCACATTTGAATTAAATCTCAACCCTTAAATAAAACTTCACTATTGCTACATGTGCATAAGTAGGACTCTCTGTTGACAAATACAATACAAATTAATAAATTTTACAAATATTTTATTCCTTAAAGATATGACATACAGTAATGAAGTTTCAGTATTTGAAATAGTGTTCAAATTGACTTTTTTTTTTTTTTTTACAACTTGGCTAAAAATTTTTTTTTGACTTTTTAATTTATTTATTTTTTTGGCACATTATCTGTCAAAAAATATCAAACTAACTTTTGACTTACTTTCCAAAAACAAGCCATTATATAATAGAGACATCTCAACTACCACATTTGTAAATAGAGAAAATATATAAATTTTATTACCCTTCACATCTGATCACTTAGGCCTGTTTAGTAACGTTTACATTTTTAATTTATATTTATAAAAATTTTATAAATTGATTTTTGTTTATTTTTTATTTATTCTTAGAAAAACATAAAATACAAACGCGTTTGGTTTAGACAAAATATTTAAAAAGTATTTAAAATATAAAAAAGTGTGAGAAATGACAAGTGGTGGCGGGTGGTGGGTGGTAACGAGTGGTGGCGGCGGAAGACAGTAGTGAAAAATGATGGCGGGTAGTGGTGGCGAAAGACGGTAGTGGAAAATGGTGGCAGATGGTGGGTGATGGTAGCAGAAGACGGTGGTAGAAAGTGGTGGCAAGTGGCGGAAGACGATGGTGGAAAGTGGTGGCAAGTGGCGGGTGGTGGCGGCGGAAGACGGTGGTGAAAAACGGTAACGGGTAAGTGGATGGTGGTGGCATGTGGATGGTGAATGGCGGATGGCGGGTGGTGGCGGCGGTGGTGGAAAGCGATGACGGGTAAGTGGATGGTGGTGGCAGGTGGGTGGTGGATGGCGGATGGTGGTGGGTGGTGGCGGGTGGATGGTAGTGGCGGTGGTGGCAATGGGTGATGGTGGCAGGTGGTGGGTGGTGGCGAGTGGGTAGTGGTAGTAGTGGTGGTGGTGGTGGTGGCAGGTGGGTGATGGATGGTGGCTGATGGTGGTGGCAGGTGGGTGCTGGCGGGTGGTGGTGGGGAGCGGATGGATGGTAGTGGCGGGTAGTGGGTGGTGAGTGGTGGTGATGGTGATGGTGATGGTGATGGTGATGGTGATGGTGGTGGGTGGTGGCGGCGGGTGGGTAGCAGGTGGGTAGTGGGTGGTGGTGGCTGGTGGTTGGTGCTGGCGAGTTGTGGGTGATGAGTGGTGGTGGCGGGCAGATGGATGGATGGTAGTGGCGGGTAGGTGGCAAGTGGGTGGTGGGTGGTGGTGGTAGTGGTGGTGGTGGCGGTGGCGGTGGCGGGAGGCGGGTGGTAGTGGCGAGTGGGTGATAGGAGGGTGGTGGGTGGCAGGTGGGTTGTGAGTGGTGGTGGGGGGTGGGTGGTGGTGGCAGAAGACGGTAGTGGAAAATGGTGGCTGGTGGTTGCTAGTGTTGGGTGGTAAAAAAAAAAAAAAAAAACTTAAAACTTAAAACGGAAACACATTTTTTGAGTTTATATTTTTTGGTTAAATTTACAAACTGAGACTAGGGATGGCAATAAGGGTTAATGGGGTGGATATTAATTCTCCATCCCCATTCCCCTATAATAAATTTTCCCCATTCCCCATTCTCCATGGGTACCACCCTCCCCATTTCTTAATGGGTTTGGATTTTTCCCAACCCACTTTAATCCCCATTTTTATTTTATTTTTATTTTTTATATTTAATGTTAACAACCATTTTTTTTTAATATATTTAATGTTAATAAATTTTTTTTTTTTAAAGGTTTTAGCTAAATATACATTTGAGAGGGAGATTTATGATCTGAAATTGGGCCGTGGTAATGGCCGGACAAATTTGGGCTGAACACATTGGGCCGTGGAAGTTTTGGGCCTGTTTAGAGAGTGTTGCTCGGTCAATGCTAGGCACTGACAAGGCGGTGCTTCACGCACAAGGACCGGTCAAGTGAGGGCTAAGCCGAGTTGTTCGCTGCCTCACTGGGCTCCACGGTTCGAGAGTTAGCTTCGTGGGAGCGCCAACGTCCAACTAGCATGAGCTGAGCTGAGCCGAGCTCGGCTCTGCCGGAATGTAGCCAAGCACGGCCGATATTGAACATGGCCTGGAGTAGCTCGGTTATGGAGCGCTTGGGCTTAAGTGTGGAATGGCCGTTGGTAGCCGAGATAATGTTGACCAGTTGCCGAGCTCCCAGCAGAGTAGGCTGGCAATTGGGATTAGGTGATGCTCAGCAAGATTTGTGCTGACGGATGGGATAGCAGAGCCACGTGTCGAGAGATCACTCGGAGTAGATTTGGGGCGCAGAGGGTATATAAGCATGTCTGCGCCCCCCATACGCGCACGGACGAACATTTTGGTAAGAAACTCTTACCCTCAAACTCTCTCCTCTCTCTCACTCTATCCTAAGGTGTGTGCTAACTTGGTCATCGGAGGGGTTTTCCGGCCACACACCGCCGGGTAGCTCACCGCCGTTGTGCTTTCAGGCGATCGGACAGAAACGAAGCTTGGAAGAAAGGAGTACGAGCTTGCCGGAATATTTGCTCCCCGTACAATTGGCGCCGTCTGTGGGAATCTTTGCAGATAAAACCTTGTCTTCCAAGCTCATCCGATCGCTTTCTATGGCGAACAACGAAGAGATTCCGCTGTCCGCCATCGATGGAGCCACTCCGGAGTCAGGCAGACGGAAAGAGGGACACCTCACCATTACTTCGATGGGGGACTTGGAGACATTCCCAGGAGGACAGTCGGGAGACGAGCGGGATAAGCGCGAAAGAAGTCATGGTCATTCACGGAGTCCAGACGGTCACCGGCAGAGGAGAGACTCACACGCCTGATGTCTGGAAAATAAGCTGAAAGACCAGGACGCCGTCATCCGGCGAATGGCGGGGGAGATGGAGGAGCTGAAGCGGCATGTCCAAGGAAAGGGTGTAGCTAGAGTGGGAGACCACAGTGAGCGCACCCAACCCCGCCGTTCAGGTAGTCAGAGTCAGCGGCACACACCGTCCATCTCTATTACCAGAAGTTACAAGGTTGGTGATTCCGATGTGCGCGCAGAGAAGTCCAGCGCGCAAGATAGCACTTACCAGCCCTCACGTCCGGCGACGACGTCGAGGTACACCTCTTCTGCTCGATCAGAAGATTTGCAGGCAATCTTGGAGGAACGGACTTGCCGGTGGGAGGCACAGAGGATACCGTCTTTCCAGCGATTATCCTACGAGGTTTACGCCAGCGAAGAGGTCGGAATGCCTCCACCCCACCTAGCGGCGCCACTCCTTGTGGATTCCGACTTGGCAAGGTTAAACGCCACCCCTTTCTCCCTGAAAATGGAAACAACATCGCTTCCGGCAGGCTTCCACCAGCCAAAGTTCACGCTTTACAACGGAAAGACCGATCCTTACATGCATGTAAACCACTTCTGACAGGTCATGGCCGGACATAGGCGGAATGATGCTCTTATGTGCCTCATCTTTCCGTCAAGTTTGGGCGAACTGGGCTTGAAGTGGTTTGAAAGGCTTCCGGAGGGGAGTATTGAGAGGTGGCATCAGCTGGCCGAAGCCTTTGTCACGCGCTTCAAAACTAACACCAAAACACCAAAAGAAGTTGATCACCTGCTGAGTGTCAAGATGGAACCGAGCAACACATTGAAGGCGTACAACTCCAGATATTGGGAGACCTTCAACGAGATCTTGGATTGCCCGGTCAACCTTGTAATTATTCAATACAAGCGTGGTCTCCTAGTCGGACATAGACTGCGGGACTCGCTTACCATGCA
The DNA here is from genome assembly GCF_055761805.1 of Camellia sinensis. NCBI lineage: Eukaryota > Viridiplantae > Streptophyta > Magnoliopsida > Ericales > Theaceae > Camellia > Camellia sinensis. The sequence goes on along the minus strand of NC_138966.1, from coordinate 95,561,016 downwards.
CCAACCGACGACCATGGGCCAGCTCATGCAGCGCATCAATGAGCACATCCGAGTCGAGGATGATGTGTCAGCATCTACCGTGAAGGCAACTCCGGTAGCAACAGACAAGAAGACAGCAGGCAAAGTGCACGCAATTAGGCAAGAGTCCAGCCGCTCAAGTGACCGAGCAGAGGAATCAGACAGTGGCTCGAATCGCAAAAATCGGGGTAGAGGACGTCGGAATGACCGGGATGACTACCCCCAAGATGACGTAGTGAAGGCAAACAGAAGGTTAAAGGCAAGAACTGGCATAACCACGGTCTTCAAGATTCCAATCTATTGGATACTTAGTGAAATCCGAGACGAGGAGTATGTCCAGTTTCCTGCTAAGTTGGGCGATAAACAAAAGGGCTTCAATTTGCGGTATCGTTGCACATTTCATCGGGAGCGAGTGTAACAACCCTCATACTGTTTACCGATTAATGACTGATTAGTTACTGATAAACGCTGATTACCGTGAAACTGAATTGATCATGACTGATAATTGAACTGATTAAAAGTACTGAACTGACTGACCGAAATTGAAACTGAATGGAATGAATACTTCTATTTGAATTGCATTTTATCTGTTGACTGTATGATTATCTGTTCATGTTTATATGTTTAAACTGCTAATTGAAGGCCTTATCGGCGGCCGAATTAGAAACCGATTAGTGTTTTATGATCCTCATGATTAATGTAATTTTATGGTGTATTTACTTGAAGACTGATTAGGTATGATTAAATTAGATTAAATTAAGCTAATTAAAGAGTTGGACTTAATTACCATTAGACCACTTAGTGGCCACTACTTCACACATGTTGAGCCTTGTATACACTTCAATCAAAACATTACTTCAGCTCATTTCTTGTGCTTAACCGACCAAGAGAGGGAGAGGGAGAGAAATTGAGTTCTACCTTGTGAATTGCTTGGAAATTGAAGAATTGTTGAAGGGTAGATTGCATATTTGAGCTCCCTTCTTGAACTACAAGACTAAAGGTAGCTCCATTGTCTTCTTGTTCATGTTTTAAGTTGATTCTTGCATGGTTCATGTCATATTGATGGAGTGTAGAGCCAAAACATGGTTTAGATGTTGAATTGTGGCTTAATGGTTGCATGCATGTACATATATTGAAGTTTTGAGGTTGTAGTCCATGTTTCCTCACATGCATGTCCATCTTTTGGTCATACTCCATGAGTTCATCTTGTTTTCGAAGGTTTGAGCTCTTTTGAAACAGCATTAAAGCTTTGAAAATGATTTAAGCTCATGCATGTTCTTGGAAAATGGTTTGAAATTGGATTTGAATTAAACACCCTTGGGCTTTGATTTCTCAAATTGAGTTTTGAACCATGTTATTCTATGTGTTTATAAATGTTTTCTGGAAATTCAGCCCAAGAGGATCGGTTTTGATGCATTTAAACTTGAGTTTGAGCTTGGAGGTGCAATCTGGGTTTTCCAGATTTCGCACTTCCGCTCGAGCGGGGAAGTTCCGCTCGAGCATGGAATCCGAGCATCCAGCATCTCTCTGCACTGTTTTACAGTCCGCTTGAGCGGAGGATCGGGCGCTCGAGCAGAGTCATGTCTCAAGCTCGAGCGGGTGTCGAGCGGAGATTTCACCCATCCAGTACTTTTACAGCACGCTCGAGCGAGAAAGTTTACGCTCGAGCGTGTACCTTTATTACATGACCGCTCGAGCGGGGAAACCTGCGCTCGAGCGGGACTCTGTTTTTCTGAAAATGCTTTTAAGTGTGCCTCCTTGCATCCTCATCCCATCCTAGGCATTCTTAGGCCTAGTTTAAAACATCTTATTGAGGATATAGAGGTAGAACACACCGAGGCATTAGGGATTAAGTTGTTATATTTCCCAACTGCGTAGCTTAGTGTGTTCAATCTGTTAACTGTGTAGGGTTGGCGACTGGGGAGACACGCTCTAGCTTACTGTAGCCCGAACTCTGTGAGTAACAATTGTGTAAAGATATGTTCAAATGATTATCTTCTGAATACTGAACTGAACTGTTTACTGAACTGCTATTGTTTACTGAATGAATGTATGTCCTATATTCTAAACTGTACTGTGGCATCCTTGGCATCTACTGTTACTGTTACTGTTACTGTTACTGTTACAGAGATCTCTGTCGGTTCCCTCGTGGAACCACTACTGTTTACTGACTGATGGCCATCATTACTGTTCGGTCTTTAAGACCTACTGTTTACTGCTATGCTAATGGATGTACCACATATGACTGAATAACTGTTCTGACTGAAAGACTGAAGTATTGTTTAATGAACTAATTTCATTACTGTAAGGACATTTCATTCATAACCTCTTTACGCATTATGTTATTCACTAGGCTTTAGCTCACTGTTTATATATATATGTAGGTGCTCAGCCACCAGACCGGAGCTAGGAGCGTGGGTTAGACTCCAGTTTTGTCAAGCCAGCCTATGTGCCTCACTGCGAGGTTCCGAGCCTATCGTGTTAAGGCTTAGGGGTGTTTTACAATTCCCCCTTCTGTACCGTCTACTGTTCTGTATAGACTGAATGTTTACCGCATACTGCTATTAGGTCCCTGTACTGTGTGACTGTAAATTTTGTATAGACTGTACTGTTTGTATATGTGAATGCATGAAAAATCTTTTTGGCATGCAGACTGTCACAGCTCAATGGACATTATTCATTTACTGTATTGGCTTCCGCCAGGCCCTGTACTCTGTTTTACTGTACTACTGTTAAGCAGGCCTTCAGTAATCTCGGATTACTGGCCGGTTACGGTGCTAAACCCATAGGGCCGGGTTTGGGTCGTGACAGCGAGGCCACCGGACTGAGGATTGTTTTCCTTTGAGGCAACACCTGGAAGAGCTAGTCGCGGCCGGACACCTAGACCTTTACATTGATGGGGGCGTAAAGGCGAATCAGGCTCCGGTTGAACCCAGGGGACAGGATGACCGAGATGCGCCACCACAAGGAGTTATTAATGTCATCCACGACATAGTGGAACCGAAGCGTGTTTGCGAACTCCGGGGTATGATCAAAAAGGCAGAACATATGAGGGAGGTTTTGTCGGTACAGCCTGCCATCAAGAAGGGGAAGACCATAGAGAAAGATGTGATTAGTTTCACCTCAAGGGATCTGGAGCGTATTCAGACGCCGCATAACGATGCCTTAGTAGTAACACTCCGTGTCAAGGAATTCGATGTCAAATGGATCTTGATCGATCAGGGAAGTTCGGTCAAGATCATGTATTACGACGCGTTCAAGCAGCTCAAGCTCCGGGAGACAGATTTGGCTCCGGCAACTTCGCCACTGGTTGGTTTCAACTCACAACCAGAGTGGCCTTTGGGAAAGATTATCCTGCCGGTCAAAGCGGGATCCGTGGTCAAGCAAATGGAGTTCTGGGTGTTACAAGTTCCTTCTACTTACAATCTAATCCTTGGAAGGGGATGGCTTCACGCCATACAAGCTGTAGCGTCGACCTACCATCAGGTGATGAGATTCCCCTCGGCTATGGGGGTAATCGAGGAGATTTGGGGAGATCAAGTCATGTCCAAACAATGCTTCGTGGCAGTGAACGAGAGCTGGGCTGCCAAAGGCTTCGTTCAAATGATAGAAGGACTGAAAGACCGGGGAGTTCTTGACGATGTGGGCACCAAGGCAGAGGACAAAGCTGTTGAGGAATTGGTGGAGGTGCAAATTGATATGGAGCGGCCGGATAAGTTCTTCCTGCTCGGTTCCGGCCTCACGGCCCAAGAAAGGACCGAGATGGTTGAGTTTTTGATGACCAACATCGAAGTCTTCGCATGGTCGCCTTACGATATGCCCGGCCTCGATCCAAGTTTTATCTGCCATCACCTCAATGTCTTCCCCGAAGCAAAGCCAGTCATTCAGCGAACAAGGAGATCGGCGCTTCATCACGCCGAGGTAGTTGCAGAGGTAGTGAAAAACTTGCTTGAGGCACGAGCAATTCAAGAAGTGCACTACCCTCGGTGGGTTTCCAACACAGTAGTGGTGCCCAAGAAGAATGGAAAGTAGCGAGTTTGTGTCGATTATAAGACAGTTAACCGAGCTTGTCCGAAGGATAGCTTCCCTTTGCCTCGTATTGACCAGCTTGTGGACTTGACGGCTGGACATAATCGGCTCAGCTTTTTGGATGCCTATCGCGGCTACCACCAGATTGCCATGCATGGGCCCAACTGAGAGATTACTTCCGTCATGACTCCAAGGGGACTCTTCTGCTACCGAGTCATGCCTTTTGGTTTGAAGAACGCCGGGGCAACTTTTCAGAGGATGGTGACCAAGATGTTTGCTCCTTTGCTTGGGCGGACAATGGAGGCCTACATTGATGATATGGTGGTTAAAAGCCGGCATGCAGGAGACCACTAATCCGACTTGGCCAAAATGTTCGCCATTCTCAAAAAACACAAGTTGCGCCTGAATGCGTCTAAGTGTGCCTTTGGGGTGGGATCTGGAAAATTTTTGGGATTCCTAGTCACGAACCAAGGCCTCGAAGCAGACCCCACTCAGATCAGTGCCGTGCAAGATTTGAAGCAGCCCAACTCGACTAAGGACGTGCAGCATCTGGCCGGGATGGCCGCCGCACTTAATCGATTTATAAGCCGGTCATCAGATCGCTGCCGCCCTTTCTTTCAGGCATTGAAATCAAAGTTCTCGTAGGACGAAGATTGTGACCGGGCTTTGGCCGAGCTCAAGGAGTACTTGTCTTCTCCGTCACTGTTGGTTACACCAAAGCCAGGCGAGGAACTTTATCTTTACCTTGCCGTCTCACAGCATGCAGTCAGTGCGGTGCTTGTCCGAGCTGAAGGAATTAAGCACCTCCCAATCTTCTACATCAGTAAGACCTTGCTACCGGTAGAGTCGAGATACTTGCCGTTGGAAAAGCTTGCGTTAGCATTGATGATGGCTTCAAGGAAGTTGGCGCACTATTTTCACGACTATACCATCATCGTTCTAACTGAATTCCCCCTTAAGGCCTTGTTTGAACGAGCAGACTTCTCTGGCCGAATTCTCAAGTGGGCGGTCGAATTGGGTCAATTTGATGTTAAGTTCCATCCGCGCACTGCTATAAAAGCCCAGACCTTGGCCGATTTCGTTGTGGAATTCTCACCTGGAACTCATCTAGTGTGCCCGGTCGACATTGCCGTGGTAGATGATGAGGTGAACGCAAGCACGACCGAGACACAACAACTTGGTAGAGTTGGCGACGCGGACTTTGCGAGCCCCTCCGGCACACCCTCAGTTTGTACAAATCCACCGCACGGTGATGCGATAATGGAATTGGGAATCACCGTCCAACTTGCTCTGTCCGGTACCGCATCACAAAGGGGGGCTGAAGTGGAACCAGTCGGCACAGAACGTGCAACCGAACAGCCGAACAACCGTGATCTCATCGACCTTCGAAACTCTCAGGACCCTTCAGAATGTTAGAAGCTCTTTGTAGGGGAGATGTGGAAACTTTTCGTTGATGGAGCGTCGAACCGTCACGGTGCCGGGCTAGGTATCGTTCTTATCTAGCCAGATGGCCTAACTATTGAACATTCTATCACCCTTGGCTTCCTAGCATCCAACAACGAGGCTGAGTACGAGGCACTTTTGGCCGAACTCAAGAGCGCCCTTCAGATGAAGGCTTCCAAGCTAATGGTGTACAGTGATTCCCAACTCGTGGTTAACCAAGTCATCGGGATTTATGAAGCAAAGGATGACAGAATGGCAAAGTACCAAGCTCTGGTCAGGGAACACATCAAGCAATTTCAAGCAATCAGAGTTCAACAGATTGGCCGAGAAGAAAACAGCCGAGCTGATGAGCTGGCCGGCCTTGCTTCAATGGTTGATTGTACATCTCCTAACCCCCTGTTAATTGAATTCCTTCCACGGCCAAGCATAGAGGAAGCCGGGCAGACGGATGTACTCAACGCCGCGCTAGGTCCTTCCTAGATGGACCCTATAACCCTGTTTCTCAGAGATCGGACTCTGCCAGCCGACAAGAAAGAAGTGCGCAAAGTCCGGGTGAAGTTAGAACGGTTTTGGCTCTCTCCATCTGGAGCGTTGTATAAAAATTCCTTCACCGATCCTTATCTGAAGTACGTGCACCCGAGTAGCGTGGAGGCCTTCTTGTACGAAATTCACGAAGGCATATGTGGCAGTCATGTAGGGGCAGGTCCCTGGCCTATCGGGCTATTTCACAGGGCTACTGGTGGCCGTACATGCAGGCTGACGCACAAAAATATGTCCGCAAGTGTGAAAAGTTCCAGAAATTCGCCCATCAGACCCACCAGCCGGCCAAGGAACTTCTTCCCCTCACCAGTCCTTGGCCCTTTGCAATGTGGGGGCTAGATATAGTCTGGCCGCTACCAACAGCACCAGGCAACCAGAAGTTCTTCATCGCGGCCACAGATTACTTCACCAAATGGGTTGAAGCTAAGCCCTTGGCAACAATCAAGGAGAAAGACGTGAAGCGGTTTGTCTGGCAGAATGTGGTCACGCTGTTTGGCGTCCCTAAGATTTTGATCTCTGATAATGGCACCTAGTTTGACGGTCGCCTATTCAGAGGATTTTGTGAAAATCTAAAGATTGAATTCTACAACTCTACTCCGGCTTACCGCAGTCCAATGGTCAGGCCGAGGCATCAAACAAGACCATTCTGGATGGGTTGAAGAAATGACTGGAGAAGGCAAAGGGAAAATGGGTTGAGGAGCTACCCATCGTCCTTTGGGCATACCGAACGACCCCGCGGCGATCTACCGGGGAAACTCCATTTGCTTTGGCTTATGGCATGGAGGTGGTCATACCTTTGGAAATTGGCATGCCCACCCTAAGAAGTGAAAGTTTTGAGCCCGAACTGAACGCCGAGGCCATCGCCCTGGAACTAGACCTAGTGAAGAGCGTCAAGAGAAGGTCCTCATCCACGTGGCCGCCTACCAACAAGAGCTCTCAAGGAAGTACAACAAAACGGTGCACCCCAGACTGTTCAAAGTAGGTGATTGGGTTTTGAGGAAAGTTACAGGCAACACCCTGGTGCCAGGTGAAGGCAAACTAGGGGCAAATTGGGAAGGACCCTACAAGATAACCGGTCTGGCGGGCAAGGGGGCATACCACTTGGAGGATCTGGATGGTAGAGGAATACCCCGGCCATGGAATGCGGCCAACCTCAAACTGTATTATTTCCAGCTTTAGCTTTCTTTTTGTGCAAAGGAATTTTTTGGCTTACACTTCAGAATGTAATTCTTTTTGTCAATATATAGAAGTGTCCTCTTTGCTTTGGCATTTTGATTATTGCTCTTTTTTGAGTTTCCCAACCGAGATGATTTTACTCCGGTTGGAAGAGTTGATGACTTGCTCAACTTAGGATTCCCAACCGAGATGATTCACTCCGGTTGGAAGAGTTGATGACTTGCTCAACTTAGGATTCCCAACCGAGATGGTTCACTCCGGTTGGAGGAGTTGATGATTTGCTCAACTTAGGATTCCCAACCGAGATGGTTCACTCCGGTTGGAAGAGTTGATGACTTGCTCAACTTAGGATTCCCAACCGATATGATTCACTCCGGTTGGAAGAGTTGATGACTTGCTCAACTTAGGATTCCCAACCGAGATGGTTCACTCCGGTTGGAAGCGTTGATGACTTGCTCAATTTAGGATTCCCAACCGAGATGATTCACTCCGGTTGGAAGAGTTGATGACTTGCTCAACTTTGTTGTTCCAACCGAGATGGTTATTCCGGTTGAAGAAGTTCAATTCTGCTACTTATACCGTGATGTGAATTCCGGTCAGGCCAGGTGGTTCAAACTGAGATGTTTTGCTGAAGATAGAGTTGGAGAAAGCTGTGCAAACACTTGATGAAATTAAAGCTTTTCATTGATAAAAAGTTAATACAAAAGGTGGGGAACTTAGCCCGGTTACATTTGCAGACAAAGAAAAAAGAAAACTAAGCTAAGGGGGAGAGGTCTGGGAATCCCTCATCAGTTTCCAGGTTGACCGTTGCTGTCTGGTCCTGGACACCGGTTCCAGTCTGGCTGGGCTGCCCCTGCTCGGTTTGGTCATCTCCCTCAGCGTCTGCCTCGGCTTCTTCGAGTCCTTCCTCGGCCTCAGCCTGCAGCGCGCTGAAGACGTCATTAGCGTATGGAATGAGGTAGGTCGGTAAGAAGACAACCGGTGGAGAGGCAAACACGTCAGTGCCAGGACCTTGACCGAGCTGTTGACAGGCAGCCTTCCATCTAGCTTGGAAATATATGTCCTGGGTGGCGAAGACTTGTTTTTTATAGTTGTCTTCCGCCTCTTTGAAGCCGGCATTATTGGCGTCTTCACAATCCTTCTCCCTGGACTTCTTGAGCGCGTCCAGCTCAGCCTGGAGCTCGTCCCTCTTTTTCTCGGCTTCGTCGAGTTGGCCGAGCAACCGGTTGTTGTCGGTGTTGGCGATTTCAAGCGAGGACTTTACTCGGCCAAGCTCGGTTTGGAGGCTTTGGACTTGGCTGGCAGTGTCGGCTGCCTTTTGCCGAAGTCGGTGGATGCGCTCCATGACTAAGTGTTGTTTTTGAATGGCCTGCAAAAAGGAAACTTAATCAGAGAAGAAACCGTGCAAACACTTGTGAAAATTTCAGAGGCAGATTGAAGCTTACCCTGGCCATGGACTTGACAGACGACTTCACCAACCGGGTGTCAGGGACGTGGTCGCTACCGAGCACGTCGCTCGGTAGGAGAAGGGCCTTGGAAAGATCGTAGGCGAGTAGGTGCTCTTTGTCGCCCTTGATCGAAACTGTCACCGAGATGTCTTTACCCCGGTGCTTGAGCAGCGGACGCCAGATTGGTGTTGGGTCAGCTGTGACGGTAGGTTGCTCGGTGGTTAGCTCGGTAATAAGCTCGGCAGACGGGTCCGCACGAACTCTTTTGCCAGCCCGGCGTGTTTCTTGGCTTGATTGCCCGGCAGTTGGAGAAGCTAATGCGACCACGGCGTCGCTTGACTGACCGACGGCTGGCGAGGGGATGACGACGCTCGGTATCTCGACAGACGTTGAGGTGAGTAGGTTTTTGATTCGGCTTCGTTTGGCCATCTCTTGCTCTTCTGTCAACCGAATTAGTGGAACGTCTGGCAAAGTTGGATCTGGAAGAGGTGTTGGAGCACAGAGAAAGTCTGTTACTTTACTCCGGCATGGTGCCGAGTATCGGTAGGTTGGCGTGTAGCCGAGCAACTCGTTGCAATCTCGGTCACAGTAGCGAAGCGCGGTCCTGATGGCTTCTACGTTGGGGTACTGGTAGTTGGCTTGGAAGGCCTGGATTGCTGCAAAAGAAACAAGAAAAATGGTTAAGTACAGAACTATGAAGAAAGTAAGCTAACCGAGCAAGTTTGAACAGCGTACATGTGGAACCAAAGTTCTTGCTTATGAACCAGCCCGGTACATCGGTTGTTTCATAATTGCCAGACACCCAGAAGAAATCGTCATCATGCAAGTCCTTGTCTAGTGTGCCGGTCACAATTTTTTCTTTGCTCGGCCTAATCTTAAGGTAGTAGGCGAGGCCATCGCCGGTGTGCCCAAGGGTGTACTGCCGTAGTATCTCGGCTAAACCTAGGTTTATGCCTAACCGGTTGTTTAATTCGTGCACACCGTTTACTATCCGGTAGGTGTTGGTGGACACTTGAGTGGGTGCTAGCCCAGTGCGGCGCAGAAATTCGGTGATTAGTGGATTGAGCGGGAAACAGAGGCCTCCTTCGATGATAAATAGCACGGTAAAGGGGCATTGTTCTGATCTGCCCCAAGGCGTGGTCTCTTCTTCTGCGAGCTCAAGGTGGACGTAGGCCGGGATACCGTACTCCTCCCTGAACGCAGCTAGCGCAGCCGGAGTATCCACCAAGAAGCGAAATTTCCCCATGTGGCCAACTAATCTAGCTCGGCCGAGGTGGTTTGGCACAGACTAGGAATGGGTGGCAGTTCGGTCCTTATGAGCCTCAGAATTGGTCTTTGGTCCCCTTGGACTCTGCAGGAAAAAGGATGGCAAGTATAAGAGGAAGTGCAGTCTCGCAAAACGATCTTGACTTTAGCCCGGTCATGGATTGTGCCAAATCACCACGGTCGTAAAGTCTAACCAGGAACTCAGTCGCCCAAGCGGACTAGTTGTTAGCCCGGTCGAGCGGCCAAGTCCTATGGCCATTCCGGTTTTTGCTAAGATTACAGCAAACAGTTTATTTGCTCGGTTAAACTGATTTCTTGGATCAAATGAAGATCTGGAGCCCGGTCAGCCCCAGATCCTCAGTGTTCTTCAGGAAAAATGAAGAACAGTTTGAAGAAAAATGAAGAAACTAAGGGGCATTGAAAGTTGTGGGTGGGGAAGGCCCTAAAACCTACGGATTTGGTACCAAAGAGGAAGAAATATCAGATGAAAATGACATGGGTTGAAGAACTTACCAATGGAAGGCCTGCTTCTTCGAGCACAAATGCAAAGAATGGAAGACGAGGTTTGAAGGAAGATGCTTGAGCTCTGAAGCGTCGGATTGCAGAGAGGCAGTAGGAGCGAAATGAGGGAGAAGGGGTTTGTATGTATAGATGGAGAAATCGCCAAGAATTCAAATTCTGGCAGACGGCTGGGTTGGCTGCTCGAGGTCCAATGGAAGCCTGCCACGTGTCCCCATTTATGACGACGTCAGAACTGAAGAGACAGGTTGAAGAGTTGAGGAGACAACCGGGCAATTTTTGAAGAAGAGAACGTCAACCAAGGAGTTGAACCGGACAAATTTCGCAGACAGGAGTCAACTAGCCCGGTCGCCGATTCGCATTCTGAGGACCGAGGAAGTGTTATCCCGGTCAGAATATGTAATCCGAGTCATGCTTTTGCAGACGGAATTAAGGGGCAATTGAGAGGGAGATTTATGATCTGAAATTGGGCCGTGGTAACGGCCGGACAGATTTGGGCTGAACACATTGGGCCGTGGAAGTTTTGGGCCTATCTAGAGAGTGTTGCTCGGTCAATGCTAGGCACTGACAAGGCGGTGCTTCACGGCACAAGGACCGGTCAAGTGAGGGCTAAGCCGAGTTGTTCACTGCCTCACTGGGCTCCACGGTTCGAGAGTTAGCTTTGTGGGAGCGCCGACGTCCAACCAGCATGAGCTGAGCCGAGCTCGGCTCTGCCGGAATGTAGCCGAGCACGGTCGATATTGAATATGGCCTGGAGTAGCTCGGTTATGGAGCGCTTGGGCTTAAGTGTGGAATGGCCGTTGGTAGCCGAGATAATGTTGACCAGCTGCTGAGCTCCCAGCAGAGTAGGCTGGCAGTTGGGATTAGGTGATGCTCAGCAAGATTTGTGCTGACGGATGGGATAGCAGAGCCACGTGTCGAGAGATCACTCGGAGTAGATTTGGGGCGCAGAGGGTATATAAGCATGTCTGCGCCCCCCATACGCGCACGGACGAACATTTTAGTAAGAAACTCTTACCCTTAAACTCTCTCCTCTCTCTCCCTCTATCCCAAGGTATGTGCTAACTTGGTCGTCGGAGGGGTTTTCCGGCCACACACCGCCGGGTAGCTCACCGCCGTTGTGCTTTCAGGCGATCGGACAGAAACGAAGCTTGGAAGAAAGGAGTACGGGCTTGCCGAAATATTTGCTCCCCGTACAACATTCACTCTTTTTTTCTTTCTTTTTAAATATTTTTAATGTTAACAACTTATTTATTTTTTATTATTTTTTTAAGGTTCACAACGAAAGCTAAATATACATTCAATCTTATTTTATTTTATTTGGTTCAACAACAAAATCAAATACACATTAATTAATTAATTAAAAAGTTTGTTTTATAATAATCAAATATATAATTTTGAGACAATTAAATAAGTTTTAGTAATTGAAAAAAAAATGTGGAAAAACGTGAAAGATTAAAAAAAAAATTACAACCATCTCTCTCTCTCTCACTCTCTCCCCTACATGTTATAAGAACGTGTTTACAATGTTATAAGAGCATGTTTGAAGAAATAAAATATAAAAGAACTTGTTTGAAGAAAGTGTTATAAGACCCGTATTAAATTGCATCAGGGCATAAAATAAGGAATTGTTTGTTGATCTCTTAGCCACGGACATTTTAGACATTAAACCATCTTTCTCTTAGCAAATTTGAATCATTCATTTTAATTTATCCAAAATCTAATTATACCTTTTAACAAATCTGAACCACTCATTTTAAGATATCTATGCGTTACCACACCCAATCCATCCTCCATCTTCTTCCTTCAGTCCCCCACAAATTTTGTTATTTGTTACTTTTAAAAAACAAAAATATTTTTTTCAATTAAAATTTACTAATTTCACAACACCATCACCACTATTTTCACCTTCACTATCACACTACCATCACCACAGCCACTACCATCACCACTGCCGCCATCACCCCACCACTATGTCACAATCTCTACTTTTACCTTCGTTCCATCACCACCACCACCACCACCAAATATGAAAAAATATTTTTTTAATTTTTTTATAAAAAAATGTTTTCTATCTAAATAAATGAAGCATAACATTGAGAAACAAGCTGATTTCAGTTAAATCTGTTCATAACTAAGAAAAATTCTTTTATTTAAAAAAAAAAATTATTTAGTAAGACTGTGTATCCCCTTTTTGTTTTTCCAGCAAATAAATCTTTGTACCCATGCTTTCTAACCAATCACGACTCATACTTGTTTCGATTCTCTACAATTTTCTTATTTTCAAATACATTTATATATATATGTTGTATAAATTGTGTGATAACATAAAACAAATAGATTCATACTCGTTACTTGAAATTTCAGAACAAGCAAACCATTCTGAAAATTACAATACATAACAAAATAAAATAACATAGAAAAGCAAACCAAAACCTGCACTAGACAGTGTCCTTAATTTTTTTAAATAAATTTAAAGAATTCTAGATATGCATAAAATTTGACAAGAATAATGTGACAATGTTAATTATGTGTATTTGATTTTATTGTTGAGCCAAATAAAATAAAATAAAATTGAATGTATATTTAGCTTTGGTTGTGAATCTTTAAAAAAAAAATGGTTGTGAACCTCAAAAAAAAATTTAAAAAAAAACAGAAAAAAGATTGAATATATATTTAGCTTTGGCTGTGAATCTTAAAAATTAAAAAAAAAATGGCTGTGAACCTGAAAAATAAAAAAAATAATTAAAAAAAAGATTGGATGTATATTAAGCTTTGGTTGTGGATCTTAAAAAAAAAAAAAAAAAAAAAATTGGTTGTGAACCTGAATAAATAAATAAATAAAAGAAAAACGATTGAATGTATATTTAGTTTTGGTTGTGAATCTTAAAAAAAAAAAAAAAAAAAAAAAAAAAACAATATGGAGAAATTAGTGGGTATCCATCCCCAATTCATCATCTGTGAATATTTAAAAAATAACACTTACCCTACTCAATAGATAAGAAAAAAAAAAGGAGAAAACTCATGTATTTAAGATGGGTCTCCATGAATACCCACAGGATAAATTATCCATTGCCATCTCTAATTACTAATTTATAGATAAAAAATTTATGAAACAAATTTTTATTTACATTTTTATAAATATAAATTAAAAACTGAAAATGTAATTGTTACCGAACCACACTTTATATTCCAGTGGACAGCAGAGGGTGTTGAAAATTCTACATGTGAAAAGGAACATTCGGGGACTAAAGTAGATTTTTTTATTTATTAATTAACTTTTCCCAAGTACATAGTATTTCAGTAAAATAAAACCTACCAAAAACTCACTGTCACATGTGAAAAAAGTCACCATAAAATAACACCACTACTTCTCAGTACTACGGACTCTGGACCTAGTGGAAACCTCTCTATCACTTTCTATCTATAAATTGCTAACTAGTGTAGAAATTGACAAATTAATAACTTTCTCACTTCCTCCCCAACTTAATCAATTTTCTCTTTTAATGTTATGGATCAACATAGTTGTGCCCTAGGCTTCAAAAGTGCCATTGCAGGGATGGTGCTTGATCAACTGAGAAGATATTGGCAGAGTCCTCTGTTCCAAACAGACTCTGTTCTTCCATCTTCACAAACTGTTGTGAATACCCTTTTTCTGCAACTGCTCTTGAATCCAAGAACTGAAAACAATTCATCAAAGATGAATTCATAGAAGAGAGTAGCTGAGCATTTAGGTTATTGTCTTCATTAAAGACTCCACTGTGATTGTTTTCGGATAACCCATGTTTAATACCCAAATAGCCTTTAATCTCCAATAAGTTTCCATTGTTTCCAAGGTTGGTTAGTTCTGGTTTTCCACAGATTGCAGTGAGAGAGGCCTTGCTATGTTCTAATACATTGTTGTCTGGCTCCAAAAACAGGGCATCTTCCTTAACAGAGTGATTGCTGTCTGTGTTTTCCTCTCCAAGCTTTGCTCTTAACCCTTTTAGCTGCAATACAGACACCAAAAACATAACACATAAATATAAACTGTCTTAAAACTTTCATAATGAACTTAATTCATAATACACTACACTCAAAACAACAAAGCTACATATTTTAAAAATAAAAACACAGTTAAGAGAGTTACCTCTGCAATTAAACCCTCTTTCTCTTTCTCAAGTTTGTGATAGTCAACTTTGAGAGCTTCATAATTGGATTTAAGCAGGCCATAATCTCTCTCCAGTTGCTTGGTCTTCCAACGGGCACGCCGATTTTGAAACCAAATTGCTACTTGTCGCGGTTCAAGGCCTAGTTCTTCGGCAATTTTCACCTTTTGCTCTGGCTCAACCTTGTTATCAACCTCGAATATTTTCTCCAATGCTTTCACTTGATTAAGACTCAATCTCCTCTTCCTCTCGCTGCTTTGGCTGCTTTCCTCTGTACGTTCCTCGTACTCATCGTCTAAACCGTCTAACATTGCCTGAAATTCCGTACTGTATGCGAAATTATTCTTTCGATTCTTCTTCTTCTCTGTTTTTAACAAGAAACAGAGTTTTTACTTCTAACAAATTAAAAGAAGGTGAAAAAGAATAGAAATAATAAACAGAATGTAAAGAAGTGCTTTAATTTGAAGAATTCAACTGAATTTCATTCCTTCTGTTTGGCTAACAATAATATACAGAACAGTAAAAGAAAGTGACACTGTGTCTTCAAGTTTCCCTTGGAAACATCAATTTATCTTCTCTGTTTTAAAAAGAAACATAGTTTTTTAACTTGAAAGAAAAAATGAAGAACCATAGAAAAGAATCTATAATATTCAAAATTGAGGAATGGAAGAGAGTTCATTTCCTTCTGTTTGGTAAACAAGAAAACACTGAACAATAGAAGAAATGAGACACTGAGTCTTTGAGTTTCCCTCGAAAAACATTAACTTATCTTCCCTGTTTTACCAAGAAACAGAGTATTAAACTTTGTACTTGTTCTCACAACTTGAAAGAAATAAAGAACAACAGAAAAGAGTGAAATTGTATAATATCATACAATTGAAGAATGTGAAGCTATGAGTCTCTGAGTTTCCCTTGAAGACGAAAATCTCCAAAACAACTTGGTTTTAAATTATTTCGAAACTAAAACACCACCAAACACAAGATTCAAAACTTTGTTCCTTCACTCTCATGAACAAATAGAGAGGTTTAGAAAAATAAAGAATCAAGCCTGGATCGAATACAAGAAACAGAGATTCATTGGGTTTTGTTGTAGAATTTTGAATTACCTTGAGGTGGGTAGCTCATAGCACCCAAAGTTTCTGGAATACTGAACGGTTTCATAATTGAAAGGAATAACTATAAAACTTCAAATATGAGCCTTTCCTTTAGAAGCTCAAAAAAGAGTTAGAAACACAGCCAAAAATTTACGCTCAAGTTTTACAACTTCTGATCCTATTCTCTCAAGTAAGAGGAAGACAAATTACAATGAAAGAGACCCTAAAGGCAAACCCAGAACCAGTCAGCTTACAATAAAGGAAAACAGAGACCAATGAAAAATAAAAGAAACCAAAACTCTGCTTCTACATCAACTAATGAACAATGCAATGAAACAGAGAAGCAAGAGAGAGAGAAGAGAGAGGATATGGATTCCAAAATCCGGACAACAGTAAACATGATTCATGCGCTTATTTATATACCCTTAAATTGACATGAAATTAAACCATCTCAATCGATTTGCTCTCAATTTATTTTCTATCGGTGCTACTCCTACCCATTCCCGAATACACTCATTCATAATTATGTCTTGTCTAGTCTTATCACACATCCACCTTAGCATCCTCATTTCAGCTACACTCATCTTATCTACATGTTGTTTCTTAGTTGCCCAACACTCTATCCCATATAACATTGCTAGTCTAAAAGCCGTTCTATAGAACTTACTTTTTAGTCTAGTGGGTATTCATTTATCGCACAATACCTCAGACGCACTTCTCCGTTTACACCATCCCGCCTTAATCTTATGGGTCACATCTGCATCAATCTCCCTCGCTGTTATGATAATCGACCCTAAATAACGAAAATGTTTACTCTTAAGTAGTTCTTGGTTCTCAATCTTCACTTCTCCTCTGCTTTCATTGTTACTGTTACTAAATTTACACTCTATGTACTCTGTTTTAGTTCTACTTATCCAGAGTCCTTTAGATTCAAGAACTTTTCTCCAAATCTCCAACTTTATATTAACTCCTTCTCTAGTCTCATCCACCAGCACAATATCGTCTGCAAAAAGCATACACTATGTTGAGAGGTCAGGCTCTCTCCAAGAATTCTTTCCAAGCACTTCCTTTGAATTTCTCCTCATACAATTGACCATCGAGTTCCACATAATGTTAGCATCATCTTTTAAGTCTCAAGTACCTTCCTTATCCATCGATTCTTAAATATTTCTAGTTTATCTCCTTTTAGGTCCCACCATCTCGTCCTACGAAGCCTACCATCCTTCTTAGCTTGGTATTGCCCTCTAAAACATAAATCTAGTACCAAAATCCTATGTTGAGAGGTCAGGTTCTCTCCAAGAATCACCTTACAATCATTGCGTTTTAGGCGGTTCACTTTTCTCACTAGAAAGTAATCTATTTGGCTCTTAACTAATCCACTCTTAAAGGTTATCAAATGCTTCTCCCTCTTCTTATATATAGTATTGGCTACCACTAGGTCAGAAGCCAACGCAAAATTTAAGATACTCTCTCCAGCCTCATTTCTATCACCAAAACCGTATCCACCATGCACCCTTTCATAGCCTAGTTTATCTATGCCTACATGGCCATTAAAATCTTCACCTATAATCAGGTTCTCTCTTACGAATATCTCCTGTAAGATCTCATCCATTTGCTCCCAAAATTCTCTCTCAGTCTGATTATCTAATCTTACTTGAGGGGCGTATGTGCCAATAGCATTCACTATATTCCCTTCAATAACTAGTTTAACTAGCATAATCCTATCCCCTTTCCTAGTGACTGCCAATACACTCTCCACAAGACCCTTGGCAATTATGATTCCTACCCCATTCCTGCATCTATCCGTACCACTATAATACAGTTTAAAATCAGTATCCTCAATTTTCTTAACTTTCTCACCCGCCCACTTAATTTCTTGTACACAAGCTATACTAACTCTCCTCCTAATCATAACATCTACCAATTTCATCGTCTTACCAGTTAAAGTTCTGATGTTCCAAGTGGGTACCATAAACCTATTGTCTTAGACTAACTTTTTTACCCGCGCTTGCCCAGAAAAACGTGAGAACCTTTGCTTAT
Source organism: Camellia sinensis (assembly GCF_055761805.1). Classification (NCBI taxonomy): domain Eukaryota; kingdom Viridiplantae; phylum Streptophyta; class Magnoliopsida; order Ericales; family Theaceae; genus Camellia; species Camellia sinensis. Next base: position 95,543,295 of record NC_138966.1, on the reverse strand, counting down.
TTTTCACCGCACCCATGCGTCGATGTGGCGTCCCTTACTCACTTTTCAAAACTCTCGGAGGCAGGCTTAATGCGTCACTTGAGGGGAACGACCAAGCATTTAAATGATTCAAAGTAGGATTCAGTGTCATAAGAGATCTGAGCTGTTTTTTTACGTGTTGGCTATCGGCTATCTAACACACAACCCTCCTCCTTAACCCGGGCTTGGGACCCGAAGTTTTTAACAATCTCGACAGAGTTAGCTCCAAACTAAAATAGCAAAAAAGTCAAAAATTCAATCCAAATTCCAAACTAAGGCAAAGTATCTCTTTGACAAAATTGTATGATTTTGCAATTCGCAACAAGTGCACCACTTGAATGTTAATGTTGATCAACACTTTATAGTTATTTCAATTTGAATTAAAAGAGTTTTCTTATTTTTTTTTATCATGTCAGTAATAAAAATAAAATACATCTATGTAAATTTTATATCTACATTTTATTTTTGTGAAACAATGATATCAAAATATAGGAATTTTATTTTTTTTATTTATTTATTTGTGTATGATTTGGAAAGTCTAAAAAAAAATTAAATGTTATTGTTAAAAAAAACTCTTAATGTATCCATTATGAACCCTCTAAAAAACAATTTCGCCGCTAGGAATGTACCTTGGGTCATGACCATGACTCAAGCGGTGCATTTAGCATTGTGATAATTTGCTCAGATGAAGGTGTTCTTTGTTAACGTAATCTCTCTTGGATAGCTAATTATCATATTTTTGCAGTTATTAATAATTAAAATAAAGGGTAAATTACAAATATGCTCTTTGAAATTTGTTTAAAGTATAGATTATCTCCTATAATTTGAAAAATTATAAATATTTCATTGTTAGAATTTTTTATTTAAAAGAATTAACAAAAAAAAATCATAATTATTTTCCTATATAATAATAAAATTATCTAAATTATTAATTGAAACATATTTATAATATCATTAAAAATTGTTAATTGACTTAATGATTTATTAATAAAAGAGATAATTTATTATGAAATTAAAAATCTCATAGAATGAAATGTAATTTTTAAAATCATAAATAGCGATTTATATTTTAATTAAATCTCAACCGTTAAATAAAACTTCACTATTGCTACATGTGCGTATGTGTGACTCTCTGTTGACAAATACAACACAAATTAATAAATTTTACAAATATTTTATTCCTCAAGATATGACATACAATAATGAAGTTTCAGTATTTGAAATAGTGTTCAAATTGACTTGTTTTTGATAACTTGGCTAAAAATTTCTTTTTTGACTTTTTTAATTTTTTTTTGTCACATTATCTGTCAAAAAATATCAAACTAACTTTTGACTTACTTCTTAAAAACAAGCCATTATATAATAGAGACATCTCAACCACCACATTTGTAAATAGAGAAAATATATAAACTTTATTACCCTCCACATCTGATCACTTATATTCCAGTGGACCATTTTATGGCAGGGCTGCCTTAGCAGAGGGTGTTGAAAATTCTACATATGAAAAGGAGCGTTCGGGGACTAAAGTAGATTTTTTTATTTTTTAATTAACTTTTCCCAAGTACATTGTATTTCAGTAAAATAAAACCTACCAAAAACTCATTGTCACATATGAAAAAGGTCACCATAAAATAACACCACTACTTCCACCATCTAAAAAAAAAAAAAAAAAACCCCTACTTCCCAGTACTACAGACTCTGGACCTAGTGGAAACCTCTCTTTCACTTTCTATCTATAAATTGCTAACAAGTGTAGAAATTTAATTGACAAAATTAGTAACTTTCTCACTTCCTCACAACTTAATCAATTTTCTCTTTTTAATGTTATGGATCAACATAGTTGTGCCCTAGGCTTCAAAAGTGCCATTGCAGGGTAGGTGCTTGATCAACTGAGAAGATATTGACAGAGTCCTCTGTTCCAAACAGACTCTGTTCTTCCATCTTCACAAACTGGTGTGAATACCCTTTTTCTGCAACTGCTCTTGAATCCAAGAACTGAAAACAATTCATCAAAGATGAATTCATAGAAGAGAGTAGCTGAGCATTTAGGTTATTGTCTTCATTAAAGACTCCACTGTGATTGTTATCGGATAACCCATGTTTAATACCCAAATAGCCTTTAATCTCCAATAAGTTTCCATTGTTTCCAAGGTTGGTTAGTTCTGGCTTTCCACAGATTGCAGTGAGAGAGGCCTTGCTCTGTTCTAATACACTGTTGTCTGGCTCCAAAAACAGTGCATCTTCTTTAACAGAGTGATTGCTGTCTGTGTTTTCCTCTCCAAGCTTTGCTCTTAACCCTTTTAGCTGCAATACAGACACCAAAAACATAACACATAAATAAACTGTCTTAAAACTTTCGTAATCGACTTAATTCATGATACACTACACTCAAAACAACAATGCTACATACTTTTAAAAAAAAATACAGTTAAAATACAGTTAAGAGAGTTACCTCTGCAATTAAACCCTCTTTCTCTTTCTCAAGTTTGTGATAGTCAACTTTGAGAGCTTCATAATTGGATTTAAGCAGGCCATAATCTCTCTCCAATTGCTTGGTCTTCCAACGGGTACGTCGATTTTGAAACCAAATTGCTACTTGTCGCGGTTCAAGTCCTAGTTCTTGGGCAATTTTCACCTTTTGCTCTGGCTCAACCTTGTTATCAACCTCGAATATTTTTTCCAATGCTTTCACTTCAAATAAGCTCAGACCCGGGCCCAACCTTGGCCGCGGGCTATTTTTATACTCCTATTTGCCGGGTTGGTCCTTTACACTGTACTTAGACAATGTCCTATCTACTGTTATGTATGACAATTCGCACTATGTTGAAACTGAAAGGACATGGGAACATACCATGGTTGACTGTGCTATGAAGTCATTTTTAACCATGGCTTCTTTTGGACTATTGTGATGGACTGATGACATTACTCCAATTTTGCTCATGAAACCTATCTTCCATTGTTGATACGGAATAATACCTTGTCAGACCACTTGCTTGTGAGATATTCACTAGACTAATAAGAACTGTTTGGGGTCTTGAGTAAGACTGAGAAATTGTTTGTTACACTACCGAAAACCTCTTGAAGTTTTGGAATTCGGATGACTATTAATCTAGTTATTTGATGTTCACCGAATGAAAATTATGATACTGTTCTATGATCTACTTATGTCAAATGATTGAACTGTATAAATGACTTCCTTGTATGACATTCGGGACCTATATGGATCTTTGTTGAAATGTGACGCCCTATGTTATTGAAATTCTGAGAAGGCCTGAGAAACGTTGCTTGATCATTTGCCAGATTATTATGATCATGGGTTTTGGATATGGAAAAATTTGATCAACCTTTTGTATTACGGTATCAGAGAGAAATTAGTTGAGCAACGGAACATGGAATGATAAACGGAATCCGAAGTTGAATTGTGGAGTGGTAAGACAAGTTTGATGGATCAAACTTTCTAAGGTAAAGATAATGTAACGACCCGGGCATGCATGTAATTAATTAGTTATCTAATTGCATGTTTATGTGTTAATAGATAATGTGATTGATATGAAAATTGCATTTCTAATAGTGTAAATTATACAGATTTGCATTTATATCTGTTACTTGTAGGAAGACCAGTTGAAATTACAACTTTAAATTGGAAATTGAGGGTCTTAGAGGCGTCAGAAACCAAAATTGAGTACATGTTTGTGATCAACATAATTTTTGGGGCCGAATGTGACGTTTGGTAAAAATTTGAATCAGATTGAAGTAATTGGATTCAATTAATTCACCCCTTGGTTAGTTCATTTTATATATACAGATGAGCTTTAGTTGGGCCTTAGACTCAACAAAACAAAAAAAAAATGTAGGGAGAGAGAGAGAGAGAGAAAGAACAAGAGAGTTCTAGAGAGCTTCAAAAAGGAAAGAAGGAGAACAACTTAGAGGCTTGGAAACTTGGAAAAATTGAAGGGAAAAGTCAAGAATCTAGCTCAAGGTATGCATAAATTAACTAAACCTCTTGGAATACCTCTTCAATTGTTTAAAATCAAGACTTAAAATAGAGATTTCACATTCAAATGAGATAGGGTTTTGAGTTTGGTCATATAGATTCTCAGCTCAATGGACTATTTGTTGTATATATGGTATAAGCTTCTGCTATCCCCACTTGTATTTTGATTTATACAGGAAGGTCTTTGATAATTTCAGATTACTGGCCGGCCACCTCACTAACCCTTATGGGGCGGGGTTCGGGCCGCGACATTGCACCTCTTATATCATCATTTTCATTCACTCTTTACATATTTTTCTATTTTTTTATTAGATCATCTTTTTCATCTTAAGTGAAAGCGATGATAAGGATTTTATAATAAATATTCATTTTATATTATTTTAGTCACATATTCATTAATATCATTTATAATTTGCGCATTTTAAAAGAATGAATAAAATTATGGCATTTCTTAAAAGCACGTGATTGTCATAATTTAACATCATTATATAATTAACACCATGAATATTATAAGTTTTAAATTCAAGAAAAAAGAGTCGAAACAAAAAGTATTTAATAATAAGCAAATGTGATAAAATTTATGAATTAATTATGCTTTTGAAATTGTACTGTTGTGAAAAAATATGTATCAAAGGAATTTGAAAGAGAAGACAATCTCTGCTCCCCAATCAAAAATCCTAGTTTTGCCTGACTTTTATGGAGGTGCAAGTGGGTTCGTATACGATGCAAGTGAACATTGCGGCATAAGACATAATACTCACTTGGATCCTATTGTGAATAAGTCACAGCAAGTTCTGTGGTGCTTCAATAGGAAATTTTTCTGAGTATTTTTAAATAATCTAAACTGTTGATATGGTAGGATTTGTTGAATAGAAAATTTACTTTTAAAATCCTAATTCCACCCCTGACTTTTATGGAGGTGCAAGTGGGTTCGTATATGGCGCAAGTGAACATTGCGGCAAAAGACATAATGCTCACTTGCATGGACCTAGGGATCCTGTTGTGAATAAGCCACAATGGGTTCTGTGGTGCCCCGATCAGGGATCTTCCCAAGTCTTTTCAGATAATATGAATCATTATGATTTATTAAGTAGATCATTCATGCAAAAAATCAAATTGATTGGACATCTATAACTTCATGTCAAGAGCACATTTAGTTTTTTTTAAAAATAAACAGTTAACATGATTTTGATAATTTTTTTTAAATAATTAAGAATGGATCATAGGGTTACAAATTTTCAATTAACTTGATTTTTTTACAAGAATAATATATTCAACAGACTGTATAAAATAAACAGTTTAAATTATAAAAAAAGACTCAAAAAAAAAAAAACTCCTTTCAAAATACCACGGGACCTGCTATGCCACTAGGGCTGAGCAAGGAATCCGTGAAATCCGTAATCCGATCCAGTCCAGTCCAATCCGATAGGTTTGGATTGGTTTTTTGAATCCGCGGTTCGGTTCCGGATTGAAGAATTAAAAATCCGTAGTCCACGGATTGGTTCCGGATTGAACTCCACGGTTCCGGATTGGAACCGATCCGGACCGTATACAAATAGTCTATATTTTTATTATACATCCTCCCCCATAGTATCTTCTAGGAGTGTTCGCGGATCGGTTTTGTGCGGTTTGCGGTTCGGTTTTGACCCGCCCGCATCTATGCGGTTTGGGAAAAAGTCAACCCGCAACCGCCCGCAGTGCGGTTTACGGTTTGTGCGGATAGGGTTTGCAAATGTGCGGGCGGTTGCGGACGGTTTGCGGTTTACATTTTTTTCTTTAAAAATTAATTTTCGAGTTTTTTTTCTCAGCGAATTTAGGCATCAGATTCATTTTATATATTTGTGATAACAATTTTTTTGTGAGTTTACAAATAAAAATTGAATATTAATGCATTAAATGAAAGTACCCAAAATAAAGAGACCCTATACTAGCATTTTTGCCATGAAAAAAATGTATATCAATGCATTAAAGGTTGTACTCAATTAGAATTGCCAGTTCAGTAATCAATAATCAAACTATAAGTTTTATCGACCATTAGAAGGAAAATTTTATTAGGAAAAAGTGGATGAATCACCAATGAAAATCATATAAGAAACCAAGTTTAGGACTTGATAATTCTACGGCATTAAGAAAGTTGAGAAATACTTAAAAATAAGGATCCTAGTGTCATAGAGAATATAATGGTGCTCCTGTAAAAGTTACAAAGTTGGTATATAAAAAAAAAATAATAAAAATAATTAAAGTGCGGGCGGTTTTTGCGGGTTGCGGGTTTAAACCGCGACCCGCCCGCAACCCGCAAATTTGTCATATTTCAAACCGCATCCGCCCACATTATGTTTGCGAAACCGCCCATTTATATGCGGGTTGGGCGGATTGGGCGGTTTGAGCGGTTCGGATAAACCGTTATCCACCCCTAGTATCTTCTCTTATTCTATATAAAATCTAAACTCAAACCTAAAACCGTATAATATCTTATTTTATTACTTTTGTTTGTATTTTCTTATGGTTGTTTAAATTCAAGAACAGTATGTCACTATTATAGAAAAACATGTTGCTATTGTGGAACTGATATAGCGCTATGTTTATATTTTTATGAAATTAAAGTGTTATATATATATATTTTTTTTTTGTTGTTTAATTATGTGAATCCGTGGTCCTAAACCGATCCAATCCGTATTTAAATGGATTGGTTCGGATTGGTTCCATGATTTAAACGGATTGGATTGGTTCCAATTTTTCAAGAACCGTAGATAACGGATTGGTCCTGATTTTATCCCAATCCGGTCCAATCTGGACCATGCTCACCCCTATATGCCACAGGAGTATCCCAAATCCCATTTGCACTTCCATGAGAACACAATTTTTCCTTTTCATTTAAGGCCTCCTAATGTTGTGTTTGGTTGAGGGATTTAAGGAGGGATTTGGAAAGGGAAATGGAAAAGGTAGGTGAAATACGAATAAAACATGCCTAAATTTCACATAGTTTCACACACCTTTTCCCTTTCCCTTTCCAAATCCCTCCCCAAATCCTCCAACCAAACATACCATAAGTATATATATATGAAGGGGAAAAAAAAAAAAAAAAAACATTGGACTCAATGTAATGGGTAAATTCTTTTGCACTTCCAGTGTATTTGGCTTCAGTTTTCTAAATTCAGTGTTTTGTTTTTCATATTTGTTTGTTTTTAGTGAATTTTTTTTACTTTTAAGTAATTTTTTTATTTTTTTAAATGTATCTAAATAGTAAAATATTTGTGAAAAAATATTTTTAAAAATTAATAAATACACAAAAATATAAAAAAAAGTACTGGTTTTATTTTTTTTGTATTTAGTGTATTTTTTAAATATTTACTTTTTAAGTGTATTTAAGTTAGGTGTGTCTAAAAAGTAAAAAAAAAAAATTACTTAACATATTAAAAAAATTAATTGAAAATATTAAAATATAAAAAATAAAAAAGTAAAATTTCTGAAAACTATTTTCTAAAAATTAAAATCAAAGAAGCTGAATAAAAATTTGTAGCATTAAACGACTGCCTTACCCGCCTATGTCCAGGATCAGCCCTATCTTTGAGTTCGAATCTCCTCATGCTAGCAGTTGTTGTGAGATATCTTGTGAGATATCTTACGTTTCTTTGTTTAATAGAAAGATGTTCTTATTTTTTGGATCATGAGGGAAGGGACTTAGGAAAGGCAGTCTCTACATGTGACATTGGATGTTCAATAATTATTATTATTATTATATGTAATTTAGTTTAAGATATTATGTTAAATAGCCTATTCCACTTTTCCGAACACCTAGTTTGTTTGAACACTCACCCAACTCACTTTCTTGAACAACCAACCCAACCCAGTTCATAACCATTTAATCAATATATATGCTTGGTGAATTGAATACACAACATGTTTTAAAGTTTTACTTCCTCACCCTGTACAAAGTAGGGGAAATTGCATTTCAATGGTGTAGTGAAAAGATATTTTTATTTTCATGATGGTGCAAGTTTTCTGTGTGCATGGTGTAAATCATTTTTGTGCATAGTGCAAGTTCATCATGTGCGTTACAGTTAGGGCCTGGCTTTAGTCCAGTCCACTATCGGACTGGACCGTGCTGTTGGGCCTGTGGGGGCTCAACACGGGTCTCTTTTTGAAAATCTAAACCGTTCAATGTGTAGAACTCGTCGAGTACTATATGCCGTGAAAAATCACGTTGATCGGATATCGATAGCTATGTGATCAAAACAGTTTTCTATCAATCGTTAATTTATTCACCGTCTATTTTTTTTATATAAAACTGATTTAATCACATAGCTATCGATATCCGATCAATGTGATTTTTCACATGCATATAGTACTCGACGAGTTCTACATATTAAACGGTTTAGATTTTTAAAATGGGACCCGTAATGGGGCCCACGAACCCAACAACACGATCCAGTCCGATGACGGACTGGACCAAAGCCAGACCCTTACATTTTTACCACAAAAGATTTCATGTATAGTGCAATTACTTTTTCACTATTCTTCTAATTTGCTACTTCTCCTACAAAGGCATTGTTTGGCATATGGAGTTTGAGTTAAAATAGTCACAAAAAGAGAAAATATATTTTTTAACCCAATAAAATAAAATATCACATCAAAATCATAATCATTTCATTTTTTCTCTCACAAAAATTAAAAAAGTTAAAAAGACTTTTTAATGTTAGGCTAAAATAATAAAAAAGTCAAATAGTCAACCCAAATCTGAAAGGAAGGCAAAGTATCTCTTTGACAAAATTGTGTGATTTTGCAATTCCCAACAAGTGTACCACTTGAATGTAAATGTTGATCAACACTTTATTGTTATTTCAATTTGAATTAAAAGAGTTTTCTTCATTTTTTTTATCATGTCAGTAATAAAAATAAAATATATCTATGTAAATTTTTATATCTACATTTTATTTTTTGAAACAATGATATCAAAATATTAGAATTTTATTTTATTTATTTATGTGTATGATTTGAAAAGTCTAAAAAAAAAAAAATTAAATGTTTATCTTAAAATAATTCTTGATGTATCCATTATGAACCCTCTAAAAAAAATTTATGGTGTCGCCGTTAGGAGTGGACCTTCGGTCATGACCATGACTCAAGCAGTATGCTTCATGAAAATAATCATGAACAAATTTCTATCCTTGTATTACACTTTATAACTTATTGTATATATAATTTAAGAGTAAAAAATCTTTCATGATTATTTTCGTGAAATATTTTTTATGATACCTAACATTGCTCTTTGTATTATGATAGTTTGCTTTGAAGAAAGGTGTTCTTTCTTAACGTAATCTCTCTTCGATTGCTAATTATCATACTTTTGCAGTTATTAATAATTAAAATAAAGGATAAATCACAAATACACTCTTTGAGATTTGTTTAAAGTATATATTATCTCCTGTAATTTGAAAAATTACAAATATCTTTTTGTTATAATTTTTTATTTAACAGAATTAACAAAAAAATTAAAATTCATAATTACTTTCCTATACAATAATAAAATTACCTAACTTATTAATTGAAACATATTTCTAACATCATTAAAACTTGTTAATTGGCTTGATGATTTATCAATAAAAGAGATAATTCATTATGAAATTAAAAATTTCAGAGAGTGAAATGTAATTTCTAAAACTAGAAAGACAATTTATATTTTAATTAAATCTCAACCCTTAAATAAAACTTCACTAATGCTGCACGTGCATAAGCATGACTCTCTGTAGAAAAATACAATATAAATTAATAAATTTTACAAATATTTTCTCCTTCAAACATATGACACACAATAATGAAGTTTCAGTATTTGAAATAGTGTTCAAATTGACTTGTTTTGGTAACTTGCCTAAAAATTTCTTTTTTGACATTCTGATTTTTTTTTATATCACATAATTTTTTTTTTTATTTTTTCACATATTTTTTTTAAAAAAATAAAAAAATATCAAACAACTAGCTTTTGACTTACTTTCCAAAACAAGCCATTATATAATAGAGACATCTCAACCACCACATTTGTAAATAGAGAAAATATATAAATTTTATTGCCCTTCACATCTGATCACTTATATTCCAATGGTCCATTTTATGGCAGGGCTGCCTTAGCATAGGGTGTTGAAAATTCTACATATGAAAAGGAAGGAACGTACGGGGACTAAAGTAGATTTATTTATTTTTTAATTAACTTTTCCCAAGTACATAGTATTTCAGTAAGATAAAACCTACCAAAAACTCATTGTCACATATGAAAAAGGTCACCATAAAATAACACCACTACTTCTCAGCACTACAGACTCTGGACCTAGTGGAAACCTCTCTTTCACTTTCTATCTATAAATTGCTAACAAGTGTAGAAATTTAATTGACAAAATTAGTAACTTTCTCACTTCCTCACAACTTAATCAATTTTCTCTTTTTGATGTTATGGATCAACATAGTTGTGCCCTAGGCTTCAAAAGTGCCATTGCAGGGTAGGTGCTTGATCAACTGAGAAGATATTGGCAGAGTCCTCTGTTTCAAACAGACTCTGCTCTTCCATCTTCACAAACTGGTGTGAATACCCTTTTTCTGCAACTGCCCTTGAATCCAAGAACTGAAAACAATTCATCAAAGATGAATTCATAGAAGAGAGTAGCTGAGCATTTAGGTTATTGTCTTCATTAAAGACTCCACTGTGATTGTTATCGGATAACCCATGTTTAATACCCAAATAGCCTTTAATCTCCAGTAAGTTTCCATTGTTTCCAAGGTTGGTTTGTTCTGGTTTTCCACAGATTGCAGTGAGAGAGGCCTTGCTCTGTTCTAATACATTGTTGTCTGGCTCCAAAAACAGAGCATCTTCTTTAACAGAGTGATTGCTGTCTGTGTTTTCCTCTCCAAGCTTTGCTCTTAACCCTTTTAGCTGCAATACAGGCACCAAAAACATAACACAAAAATAAACTGTCTTAAAACTTTCATAATGAAGTTAATTCATGAGACACTACACTCAAAACAACAATGCTACATACTTTAAAAATAAAAATACAGTTAAGAGACCTCTGCAATCAAACCCTCCTTCTCTTTCTCAAGTTTGTGATAGTCAACTCTGAGAGCTTCATAATTGGATTTAAGTAGGCCATAATCTCTCTCCAATTGCTTGGTCTTCCAACGGGCACGTCGATTTTGAAACCAAATTGCTACTTGTCGTGGTTCAAGTCCTAGTTCTTCGGCGATTTTCACCTTTTGCTCTGGCTCAACCTTGTTATCAACCTCGAATATTTTCTCCAATGCTTTCACTTGATCAAGACTCAATCTCCTTTTCCTCTCGCTGCTTTGACTGCTTTCCTCTGTACATTCCTCGTACTCGTCGTCTAAACCGTCTAACATTGCCTGAAATTCTGTACTGTATGCGAAATTATTCTTTCGATTCTTCTTCTTCTCTGTTTTAATCAAGAAACAGAGTTTTTACTTCTAACAAATTAAAAGAAAGTGAAAAACAATAGAAATAATAAATAGTATGTAAAGAAGTGCTTTAATTTGAGGAATTCAAGTGAATTTCATTCCTTCTGTTTGGCTAACAATAAAATATAGAACAGTAAAAGAAAGTGACACTGTGTCTTCAAGTTTCCCTTGGAAACATCAATTTGTCTTCTCTGTTTTAAAAAGAAACAATATAGTTTTTTAACTTGAAGAAAAAATGAAGAACAATAGAAAAGAATCTATAATATCCAAAATTGAGGAATTGAGGAATGAAAGAGAGTTCATTTCCTTCTGTTTGGTAAACAAGAAAACACAGAACAATGGAAGAAATGAGATACTGAGTCTTTTAGTTTCCCTTGAAAAACATTAACTTATCTTCCCTGTTTTATCAAGAAACAGGGTATTAAACTTTGTATAATATTATACAATTGAAGAATGTGAAGCTATGAGTCTCTGAGTTTCCCTTGAAAACGAAAATCTCCAAAACAACTTGGTTCTAAATTATTTCGAAACTAAAACACCACCAAACACAAGATTCAAAACTTTGTTCCTTCACTTTCATGAACAAACAGCGAGGTTTAGAAAATAAAGAATCAAGCCTGAATCGAATACAAGAAACAGAGATTTATTGGGTTTTGTTGTAGAATTTTGAATTACCTTGAGTTGGGTAGATCATAGCACCCAAAGTTTCTGGAATACTGAACCGTTTCATAATTGAAAGGAGTAACTATAAAACTTCAAATATGAGCCTTTCCTTCTGAAGCTCAAAAAAGAGTTAGAGCTACTCTCAAGTTTTACAACTTCTGATCCTTTTCTCTCAACTAAGAGGAAGTCAAATTACAATGAAAGAGACCCTAAACGCAAACTCAGAACCAGTCCGCTTACAATAAAGGAAAACAGAAACCAATGAAAAATAAAAGAAACCAAAACTCTGCTTCAACATCAACTAATGATCAATGCAATGAAACAGAGAAGCAAGAGAGAGAGAAGAGAGAGGATATGGATTCCAAAATCCGGACAACAGTGAACATGATTCATGCGCTTATTTATGTACCCTTGAATTGACATAAAATTAAACAATTTATTAGAACAATATTATTTTATTTTCATAGAAAATTTATAAGTGGACATTAGCTATTATAAAGTTTTAGTTTGGAATGTGAGTTGATTTTTTATTTTTATTTATTTATTTTTTTTGTTATTTTAACTCGGAATTAAAAAGTCTCATTCGAGATGTATTTTTTAGTTTTTTATATTATTTTTATGAGAGAAAAAATAAAATGATTATGATTTAAATATAATATTTTATCTTATTAATATTTTTTATTTATTTATTTATTTATTTATTTATTTATTTTTGTTTAAACTAGCCAAACATAGCTAAAATTAGACACAATCGTCTCATATAAGGCGTCGCCCCCATGTGACAAGATTATATTTTGTTCTATGATTAGATTTTTTTTCACATAAAAAAAATTAATTTTCGTATCATAATTTATTTGGTACTATTTTACATGTCACAATTGTATTGGTAACTGATATTATATCCTCACATTCTTCTGTTCACATATTTTATTACACTATTAATCAAATAATTATATAAGAATCTCGAGATAAAAATAACCTTAACCTTAAATATAATCTTCCGACTGAAAATTATGTTTTAAGTAGAAATAAATTCAAGAATAAAGAATCGTGTACCTATTAAAAATGCAGAATTTTCTATTGCCAATTTGAAAAATTATTGGCTGTTATTGGACCATTACCCTACATCAATAAAAAAATGTTGCTCCATTTCAACTAAGCATTAATTATAAAGTATTGAACCCCACTATTATACACTAACCACATGGGCATTGGGTTGGGCTAATACCTGGCAATGGTCAAGGACGCCCGTCAGCTTTTGGGCATCTTTGCTACTAAGAATAGTGGGCGAGTTTGGAATCTGATAGTTGTCCCTTGTTCTCATTCAATTTTTAGAAATGTCAAATCATGCCGTCGCAATCCAAAACTTAATCACTGTGTTTGGTTTGATTTTTTTGAGTTAAATTTTTTAAAAATTAATTTTTTTAATTTTTGTGTTTTTTTGTTTTTAGTGAATATTTTTTAAATTTTAAACATTTTTTTACTTTTTTAAATGCACTTTACTTAGATGTATCTAAAAAGTAAAAATATTTTTAAAAATATTTTAAAAAATTAATAAATACATAAAAATATAAAAAATGTATTGAATTCTCATATTTTTTTTGTATTTTTGGTATTTAGTGAACTTTTAAAAGATTTTTTTTACAATTTTTTTACTTTTTAGATGTATTTATGTTAGGTGTGTCTAAAAAGTAAAAAATTTGCTTAAAATATTAAAAAAATTCAGTAAAAACAAAAAAACAAGAAAAATAAAAAAGTAAAATTTTCTGAAAAGTGTTGAAAAACTGAAAACCAAGCAAGGTGAATGGGATTGAGCATAAAAAATTTACAATCAGAGTGAATTCTGGATCAAGTTCGTAATATTATATAATTATTATCATTATTCAAAACGAAAATGTCACTCTACTTGAGTACACTTAGTACCTGAGTCATTTTTATATTAAATGTTGTAATTTCAATTACCTCATGTGCTATGTGAGATTCATATGATTGTTTGTAAATCTTCTTTTCTATTTAATATAAAATGTTGACTGCCTTTGTATTTTGTTACACATCATGTATACAAATACAACATATGAAAGATAGCTTTTTAATTTATATATAACAAGACATTAATGTGAGCGAAATACATATAAATTATATATATATATATATATATGAAGTATAAACAAAATATCTTATTATTAGAATAAAACCAATTCTTGATCGAAACTTGATATGGTTTTGGTTCTTATTAGAGTGGATCAGGGCAGGAAACCTTATTTAGCCATATAATTAGGGTTCGTTTGGGAAGTGGGTTGATTTTTTGGATTTTTAGTTATTTTAGCCAAGGGTTAAAAAACTTCGTTTCGGAAGGACTTTTTTTTATTTTTTTGACTTTTTGTGAAAGAAAGAATGTAATGATTATGGATTGAATGTGATGTTTTGTTTTATTGGACTAAAAAATCTATTTTGTCTCTTTGTGATTAAAATAGCCCCCAACCCAACCCAACCCAACCCATCTTCCCAAACAGAGGCTTACTATCCTATCTTTGTATTTTTTTTTTTTAAGGTGAACAGAAACATTTGCAACTTCACTACATGTACATTGAAATTTTCTTGAAATGTTTGGTTTATTTTGAGAACTAGATTAAAAGTCAGCTTTTTGAATTTTTTTTGAAAAAAGTATAAAAAAATAAAGAGATTATGTGATATAAAAGAAAAAATTAAAAAGCTAAGTTTTAACCTAATTGCCAAAATATGTCTTTGTGTACATTGGTTGGTAAAATGAAATGAAGGTGACCCTCGAATTCTTGGGAAGGGCTCTCCCCATTTGTGAAGAGATTTATCAAATAATAATAAGTCAAAAGTAACTAATTTATAATCAGATTAAATTCTCACAGAATAATTTTATTAATTATATTCTTATAATAAAATAAAATAAAAATAATATTTAAACCTAATATCATAAAGTGGGTGTTTGGAAAGTGACTATTTTAGAGGCTTTTTGACTTTTTGACTATTTTAGTAAGCTATTTTAGTTTTTGTGTTTGGGAATATAGGATGAATTTTTATTTGAGTTGTTGTATTGAAAAATGTGTTGAAATGATGTTTAAAGTTAAAATGACAAACTTATTCCTCACCTCACATTTTTCAAAATTAGTGTAAAGGGACAAAATTGTCATTTACCAATAATGGGACAACTTGTCAATGGTGACAGAGGTAGGCTGTGCTACATTGTCACTGTGACAGCCCACGGTTTCAGCTATGTATATATATATATATATATTTTAATATAAAGCCTCGTTTGGGAAGTGGCTATTTTAGTTGGCTATTTTAGTTTTTGACTATTTTAGTAGGTTAAAATTTTTGTGTTTGGAAAGATGATTGTATTTTTTTGTGGTTGGATGTGATGTTTATGAGAGAAAAAGTGAAATGATTATGGGTTTGATGTGATATTTTGTCTTATTAGCTATTTTAGCCTATTTTATCTTTTTGTGATTTTTAGCCTAAGCTAAGCTATTTTTTTTTCTTCCCAAACACCCCCAAAGTATTGGTTTGGAGGCTTTTTTTTTTTTTTTTTTTTTTTTTTTTTTTTCAGTTTGAGGCTATTTTAGCCTCAAACTCAACTTCCCAAACACCCCCAAACACGTATAAAGATGGACATTTTACCAACTTTTCTGAATAAAAGTATGAAATTAATGATTTTTTTTTTAATGATTTTCTGTTTATATTATTTTATAAAAGTAACTTTTTGAAGAAAAAACAAATTGTGGGATTAGCCTTCCAAGATTAGTCGAGATGTGTTTAAACTAGTTTGAATATTCAATTATAAAAATAAAAACTATTTTTGAAAAAATAGATTATAAAAAGGGGAAATAACTGTCTAGTGAGACAGTAAAAAATTTACAAATCATTAAAAATATAGCATTTTAATTATTAGCAAGAAACACTACTTTCACTTGTAGCAATTGGGTTCCAAATTCCAATGCTGGCAATACGAGAGAGAGAGAGAGAGAGAGAGATGTGGAAGCTAAATCCAGGCTGTAGAGGTGGGTGAGAACAGAAGAGGAGGAGGTAACGTAACAGACTAAACAGTGAGAGACCTAACTCACATGGTGTTTGTGTTATTCTGCACTATACAATGTACGTAATGTATATTCTAATTTCTAAAATTGTAAATCCAGTGTACTTTTGGTAAGTGAGTTTGGGTTAGGTTTGGGCTATTTTAAGGGGTTGTTTGAGGTGTTTTAAATAAGTGTATTTTTTATTTTTTTAGACTAAAAAATTGAAGAAAAAAATGTGAATGTTTGAATTAATTTTTTGACTTTTTATGGAAAAATATATATTAAAAAATTGTAAAAATTGGTTTATACGAGAAAATTAGGATTGGGAGTTGTGCAGCCATAATTGTTGACTTTTGGTAAATAATGTTAATTTTTTAACTTTTTGAATAACTCTTTGACTTTTTAACTTTTTCTTATCTTCCCAAACTTTGCCTAATTATTAAAAGATAAAGTAGACTTTTTAGTTTTAAACTAAAAATTATTACATTCAAATTATAATTATTTTATTTTTTCTTTTATAAAAATTTAAAAAACTAAAAACTCATGCAAACAAAACTATTTTAATCTCAAATTAAAATAATCTATAAATTAAAAAATCAAAAAATTAACCCACGTTTCAAAGGAAACCCTAATATGTTGTTGTTGTCGTTATGTTCAACTTTGGAGTCTCTGAGTCTGGTGTGGTGACCCACCCACCCATCGACCTACCCATCCTCATATCACATGGGTTTTGCCACTGTGTCTGTTTTGTGTACCTGTACTCTACTGTGCTGTGCTCCTTTTTTTGGTGAATACTGTGCTGTGCTCTGTGTGCGTGTGTGTGTCTCCTCGATTAGTGCTATTCATCGGATGTTGCCAGTACTCACCTGCCCTACCCATTACTGGAAAGGGAAATATGGTGATTTTGGCCTTTTTACTTGTGTCCCACTGAAATTGTCTAACCCCTTAGCCCATGCTCTATATGTTTGAAGGAAACAATTTTGAGGGGGAATGAATGTTTCGTTTGGTGGGTAGCATTCTGGTTATGACTTGGGGTTTAACTTCTTAGGTCATACGTTCAATTTTTTTTGTTTGATCAATTTTTTGGACGAAACACAATTAGTTAGGAGGTTAGATTTCAAATTGTCTAATCAACACTTGGCACAAGTTCAATATTCTTCCGCTATGCGAGTCCTGACTTAAGCGTTCTGGTGATCTCTGCAAGTGACGTTGCTTTAGACCTGCGGGAGAGTAGGAAGGATTTTCCTGTAACAAAAAATAAATGTTTCGTTTCAATCCCCTTAATTTAATTTTTTAAAATTTGAGTTTCTTTTTGTTTATGTTTTTTTTTAAGAGAATTTTTAAAATATTTTAAGGAAATTTTTTACTTTTTAAATACACTTAATATAAATACAATTAAAAAATATAATATTTGTAAAAAATTAAAAAATTCATTAAGTATCAAAAATATTTTTAAAAAATGAAAATTCAATACATTTTCATTTTTTTTGTATATTTATTACTTTTTTTAAATATGTTTTTACAAATATTTTACTTTTTACGTACATCTAATCTAGATGTACCTAAAAGTAAAAAAAAAAATCAATAAAAATAAAATACAAAAAACAAAATATTCAATTTTTAAAAAATTGAATTTAGAAAATTAGAACAAGGTATAATTTTGGATTTCATGATTTTAGCGCATTGAAATGGTAAAGTGATTTTTATTCGTCTATTTCCATTGAAATTGCATTTCTAAACTAAGGGGACGTTTGGCAAGTTACAATTGTAATCAAAAAGTCATTAAAAAAGTTCAAAAATTATATAGAAAAGTTAATGAAAATTTTTCATTTTCACTATGTTATATACGTTCTTCCTAAAAACAGTAAAAAATTATTCCCAAACATTTCAATTTTTTCACTTCATATTAGTCACACACACAAAAAAAAAAAACACTAAAAAATCTCTTATCAAACCAATCTTAATGCGGAATCTGACTCCCTCATTTTTCTATGGCAATCTCACATTTTTTTTAGAAATGTTAGTCAATTAAGGCTTGGTTTGAGAAGTGGATTGGTTTTTTGCCTTTTTTGACTTTTTTGGCTATTTTAGTCTGGGCTAAAAAGCTTGATTTGGGAAGGACTTTTTGACTTTTTGACTTTTTTAACTTTTTTTGTGAGAAAATAGTGTAATGATTATGGGTTGGATGTAATGTTTTGTTTGTTGTGGCTAAAATAGCCTATTTTGTTTTTTGTGGCTAACATGGCCAAAAAAACCTCAAATCTTGCTTCCCAAACGGTGCCCAAAGATAATAAATAAATAAAAAATGTAAGCTCAAAACATTTAAAAAGGTAAATTACATTTTTCATCTCTATAGTTTGACTCATATTTCACCATGGTCTCTATTGTTTCAATTTGAATAATTTAGTCCCTACACTTTATGTTCAGTTTCATTTTAATCATTTCATCCAAATTTTTATTAATTTATTCTACATGTGCAAGTGTCTCAAAATTATTAATTTTGACCTCCATTTTGAACATAGGGACTAGATTAAAACCAAACTTAAAATGTATGGATCATATTTTTAAGTTGAAATTATAGAGACTAAAATAAAATTTGAGTCCAACTACAAGGATTAAAAGTGTAATTTATTCTATTTAAAATATTATCATTGTCTCATTGAAAATTCCTAACGAAATAAAACTCTTGAATAATATTGACAATGCAATTTTATTACTACTCAGCTCATTACTAGCAATCAAATTCTCATTATCCCTCAAGATTTTTTTCATTCAAATATAACTTTAAAAGAAAATATTATCAACTCAAAATTTATATCCTAAAAATAAAGTATATAATATAAATTCAAAATTTATGTCAAAGGGTAAATTTAGAACGAATGCGAGTCTATGAATGTACCTTTCTAAAAAAATTCTAAATAATTGTTTTGGTTACTTAATAAATATTGTTGTTCTTTAAATAGCTGGAAAATGGTACCAACCTCAACCAAAATATATCACAATTATTTGGGGTTATATGGATCAATTAATTGGGGTTTTTTATATTGATCAATTTGTTTTGGTATTTCACTTACAAAATTGGAGAAATTACCATTACGTGGTAATTTTAAAAACATATTGGCGCTGTTTGGGAAGCCGGAAATGAGGCTATTGTAGTCTCATTTGAGAAAAAAGTCCAAAAGCAATACTGTTCACAGGTTTTCAAAAAAAAAAAATAGGCTGCAGCCCGGACAGTGTAGGCTAGCCTCAAAAGTCATCATCAACGGCTAAATTACCATTTTACCCATTCACATCATTTTAAAAAATTATAATTCAAGGACAAATTTGTCATTTTAAATTTAAACATCATTTCAACACACTTTCTAATACAACAACTCAACTAAAAAATCATCTCATCTTCCCAAATACAAAAACTAAAATAGCCTACTAAAATAGCTAAAAAGCCAAATAGCCTACTAAAATAGTCATTTCCCAAACAAGGCCATTATAAGTTTATGAAAAAATTTATAATTTTAATAGTTAATATTTTTAAAATTTACACCTTCCACTGACATGAAATTTTTCGTAAAAAAATTCACTTCATGCGTGGCTTTCACATGTGGCATGATGACTTTTATTATTTTTTTAGAGCACGAGTCTTACAAAATTAATGGTTTAAATTATTGAAACAAAACGCGTAATGAGTCTCACGAATCCCTCAAGTTCTCTCATGTTGAGATGTAAACATGAGAGAATTCCAATCTTTTTTTCAAAAAAAATATATATATATATATAATGAATTCTATATATACATATTATTTATTTGGATGACTTCTCATCTCAACTTGAGAGAGCATTTGGTCTTAACAGACTCATTTTTTAACCAATTTCCATGATCTAAACAGTTTACTTTTTAGGACTCATTGAGTAAAATATTCATACAAAAAATAAAAATGATTGAACACCAATAGTTATATGTTTGAATCATATTTATTTTAAAAAATGGATAACAAATATAATTTCAAGAATAATTATCTATTTTTGTAATACAAATTTGATTCAAACATATAATTACCGATATTCAATCATCTTGTTTTTTACATAATATTCTACATATGAGTCAAAAAATATGAACGATTCGAATCATCGAAGTCGTTTCCAAAATGGGCACCAAATCCAAACGTTCTCTCAAGTCAAGATGGCCAATATGAGAGAAACTCAACCCTATTTATTATTTGAATATTCATAATAAAAGGTAAAATAAATACAATAATAAATAATATTTCTCATTATTTTATTTGCCGCCATTACTTTTTGTTGAGTTTAATTAGACTTATATCAATTGTCTAGAATCTTTTATTTCACTATAAGACAAGATAAAGAGTTTGAGCCATGTTAAAAGCATAAACCCCCTTACTATAACGGTTCCGGTTTAGGTCCAACTCATTTAATGTTCTTAAATTTGAGATTTAATACTTTAATTATTATTCATATTCTTTGTCGTCATATTAGTAGTCGAGTTAATATGTGGGTCGTGTTTGAAATAGGTTAGGAGTTAGTTTTTCAAAAAAGTTGCTGTCCAGTTTTCTTCTTGTTCGCTCCAGCGGTCTTTGAGATCTCCCAGTATTTTGTAGGTCTACAAAACTTTTAGGAATATGGTGATCTTCGCTCGAGCAGTCTCTCTTGCGCTCAAGCGATCTTCTGCTGCCTACAAAACTTCTAAGAATGGGCCATTGTGTGCTCAAGCGATGTTTTGGTACCAACATTCATTTGTATTAAAATTCTCATTTAAGCTACACTTGTTTTCTGAATATGTTTTTTTTTTCTTTTTTTAATTGCACAATATTCAGTACCATAGAGGCGGACCAATATGTGAATCAAACAAATTATATTTGAAAATTGGACATTAAAATGATATCTTTCATATGATCCTATCAAGTTATTTGGATCTCCTCATTAAAATGAGTTCAATTTTGAGGCAACAACATTACAGAATCTGACAAAAATAATTTTATATAATTTTTTACAACATTACCTCTCAAAAAATATAGAAAGAAGCCACTAGATATTGAGCACTATCAAAGAAAGCTAGTATGCATTAATGTCTTTAGGGATAGATTATTTTAATAATTTTTTTAATTTTTTATTTAAAATATAAAATAAAAAATTAATATGTTAAGAGAGGCTTTTTAATTTTTTACAAAAAAAAAATGTATAAAAAATATTTTTAAAAAAAAATTAATTTTTTAATATAAATTATCAACTTTTTAATTTTTTAATAATTTTTTAACTTTTAAATTAAAATATTAAAGTTACAAAACCAACTTACGTCATGTTGAATAGTTTTGTCTTCTACTTTTTTTTTTTTTTTTTTTTTTTTTTTTTTTTTTTGACTTACATGTGCTCATACATCCTTTCTAGACATTAGTCCCCAATTGTCAGAGCTATCTGTACCAAACAATTGACTTTATGAAGCTTTTTGATCCTGTGGTTTCTTTGTCTACCCTAGGTGGGAGTTTTTTTTCCCAAAACTCTGTATTCCTTTAAAAACTTCTCTTACACTATGTTTTGGTTAGCGAATTTAAAAAGAAATTTAAAAAGAGAAAAAAAATATATAATTTTTTCTTTTGTCTTTTTAAATTCATTTACAATCTTTCAATCAAATGTAGTACAACAGATTTTAATTTTTTTTTCTAAACTCTTATTATTTTGTGAAGTCATATTTTTAAAATAGGATTTCAATTAGTTTGTCGCAATTTTTTTTTATAAATTTTTCGAAATACAATTTCAACATTAGGGTCATATTTGAAAACATGAATTCAAGAAACAAGGTGAGTTCAAGAAATAACTTTAAAATTGATTGAATTTAAAAAAAAAAATTAATTGTTCTGTTTAATTTTCAAAAACCATTTTCTAACTTCTAGTTTTTTTTTTCTTATCTTTAAGGATTTTCATTAAAAATTTATTCGCATATACTTTACATTAGAATGCATCTGGAAAAAAAAAAAAAAAAACTAAAATATAAAATATAAAAAAAAAAAAGTTCATCAAAGGGAAAAAAACATACATAAAATTTGTCTATATAGTTATTTTGATTTTTTTAAAAAAAATATTTTTAATAATATCACAAAGTGAATGGCCTATGGGCCTGTTTATTTTCCTCCACAAAAGTCCGGGGTGGACCATGAATGATGAACAGAACAGTAAAATAAAATAATATCATGTTTGTTTTGGAAATGGAGGTCTAGATTGATAGCCCTTTCAGACTATGAAAGATCTCTGCGAAGCGGATTACGAGTCTGAACGATAGATGATATTAGAAAATAGTCCATTCAGTTTAGGGTTTTATCGGTCGTCCGAGGGACGTTCGACCGATCAATCGGCCAAGTGTAATTTTTTTTTAATGCATTTTTTTATACATGCTGGGCATCACATTTTGAACATTAATGTTTAATGTTTTTATAATTTTTGTTAAATAAAAACATGCTTTTATTTATTTTATTATTTTATATTTGTTTAATATAAAAATAATTTAACAATCCCTATACTAACAACTTAGGCTTCATTTGGAAAGAAGGGTTGGGTTGGGTTGGGTTGGGTTTGGGGCTATTTTAGCCACAAAAAGATAAAATAAGCTTTTTAATTCAATAAGACAAAATATCACATCAAACCCATAATCATTACATTCTTTCTTTCACAAAGAGTCAAAAAATTCAAAAAGTTATTTCTAAACAATACTTTTTAGCCCCAAGTTAAAATAACTAAAAAATCAACCCACTTCCCAAACAAAGTCTAAAATAAACACAATCTTACTTAATAATTGTTTGGCAAGTTGGTTTGGGGTTAAAATAGCCCAAAAGCTAAAATATACTATTTTAGCCACAACAAACAAAATATCACATCCAACCATAATCGTTACACTCTTCTCTCACAAAAAAATCTAAAAAGTCAAAAAAAATTTCTCAAACTAAACTTTTTAACCCAGATTAAAATAATCAAAAAAATCAAAAAACTAAAAAGTCATCTACTTCCCAAACGGTGACTTAATTTCTTCATCGGCGCTGCTTGAGGGCCCGAATTTCGGGGCTCGAATGCCCCGAAATTTCCACTTTAGGTAAAAAAAAAAAAAAAAAAAAAGGAAAAAAGAAAGAAAAAAAGAAAACAGTTTCTAAAAATGGAAATTAGGGGCATTAGGGGCAAATTTTTTAGGGCCACCAATCATTTTCCTTTCTTCATTATCAATTTCTTTACCATCAATTCCCTCTTATCTAGCCCTGAAAACAAGGGCCTATAGTTTGGAGTAGATGGGGATGAACTGGCTCTGCAAACAGTGGACTACTCTTTCATCCGTCGTTAAGTTGTTTAAAAAAAAAAATTATATCCTTCACATATATTTTATTTTTTAAGTATATTTATATTTAATATATTTAAAAAATATATTATAATATAATTTTTTTTACTAAAAAAAAAAATACTAATAATTTAAACAAGATGATATGGATGTGGCAACTCACAGACATGGGTGCTATTGTGCCTTCAAGGTACAGCAAATCATTGTGCCCTTTTGTGAGGGTTGTTCTGAATCTCTTTAGATGATTTAAATCGTCATATTGTAAGACTTTTTGATAATATTATTTATAGAAAAAAAATCTAGTTAATTAGATATTTACAACTCCATGATTAGGTCATAACTAGTTTTAAAAATTTATCAAAATTATATTAACTATTAATTTTTTTCAAGAAATAAATATGTTTTTGTTATACAGCTGCATATATCTAACCAATTTAATTTTTTATATTAATAATTTTCTTGATAAATTTTGGCTATGTTTGGGATGTTGGGTTTGAGGATTTTTTTGGTTAAAATAGTCACAAAAAATAAAATATACTTTTTGACTTAATAAGATAAAATATCACATTTAATTCATAATTATATATTTTTTTTCACAAAAAAAATTAAAAAAATCAAAAGTTTTTCTCAAATTAAATTTTTTAACTTTAAATTAAAATAATTAAAAAAATAAAAAAAACGAAGGCTTTATAATATAAATGATTTAAATTACAAAAGAAGTTCGAGACCAACCTCCACAAGACAGTACAGCAGCCTGCTAGGGCACAGCGGGATCCAGCCACCTAGATAGATGGGCTCTAGTGGTTGGACTTTCTTGAAATTCAGCAAACAAGGATGGTCATATCATGTGAAACCCAACCCAGTTAAAGTACATGATTCATTCATGCATTGTCATGCATTATTAACGTACACAATTTCGGCTGAGCTTGGACTTTAGGTATGTACGTACTGACTCCATCACATGCACTCTCAAAGGGGAAATTATTCTCTGCTCTTGGGACGACGTGACGTTCTAGCTTGATTATCATTACTTAAATCAATGAGACTCATTATCATATTGTCTCCCTTCACAAGACAATTTGACACCTACGAGTAGCGTGGAACAATACTCTTAGACTATTAAGTCATGTTTGGAAAGTAGGTTGGCTTTTTGATTTTTTTGTTTATTTTAGTCTGGGTTAAAAAGTTTGGTTTAGGAAGGACTTTCTGGCTTTTTTATTTTTTTGACTTTTTTTGTGAGAGAAGAGTGTAATGATTATGGGTTGGATGTGATGTTTTGTTTGTTGTGGCTAAAATAGCCTATTTTATCTTTTGTGGCTAAAATAGTCCCACCCTTGCCAAACGGAGCCTAAATAACTTCTTCAATCTAATCCAGGGATGGGTGGCGCTGTGGTTAAGGTTTGAAGTTTAAGTCCCAAGGTCACAAATTCAATTCCCTTCCCTCTAGGTCAATTTTCTGGGCAAAGCACAGTTGGTTAGGCGGTTGGACCTCAAGTTGTTTATTCAGCACTTGGTGTGGGTTCAATACTCCCCCACTGTGTGAGTCTTGACTTAAGCGGAGTTTCTCTTGGGAGGTCGGGACAAGTTCCCAGGTTGTAGTCTCCTCACTCAGAATGGCTAACAGAACACCCTGGTGATCTCTGTAAGGGCCTCTCCCTTGGACCTGTGGGAGGATATAGAGGATTTTTCTGTAAAAAAAAAATAATAGTAATAATAATAATAAAAACTTCTTCGATCTAATTAAAGAAGTGTCTTCGTCCAAAAAAAAATTGAGAGGTGTTTTGGAAAAATTATTGATTAGTCTTAGGCCACTATCAGGTGATATTTTAAACATGTCGTGATTGATGGAAAAATGTGAGATTTACAACTTTATGTTGAATTATTTGAGAGCAAGATGGAATATGATGAATTGTAGTTGGTGAGAAATAAATTCACGCGTTGTCCTAAGAACATCAAATAATTTTTCGATGTCTAGCCATCGAAGAAGTTATCAGATGGTGCTTCAAAAGTATTCACCCGGTTTGGTTTTTAGTTTTTTAAAAATATTTTTTAAAATTTTCAATTTGTAAAAACAATTTATTAAATTATATTTTTTAAGTATATTTAGATTAAGTGTATTTGCAAAAATAAAAAATTTTGCATAAAATATTTTAAAAAATCACTAAAAACACAAAAGATTAAAAATTAAAAAAAAAAAAAACCTTAATTTTTTTGAAACCAAACATGATGAATATGATTTGTGAAAGGGACATGAGTTGTGATTTTATATTCACGACGTTAGAAGTAATATTTTTTTATCGACGAAAGCCAGTAATTAGTTGTTAATTATTAATTTTCTAGAACCAAATATGGTGAATTGTTAATTTTCTATAACCAAACATGGTGAATATGATTTGTGAAATGGATAGGACTTATGATTTTTTATTTGGTACATTGCAAGAAATATTTTTTTGATCAGTGAAAGTCAATGGTTAATTGTTAAATTCACATCTATATACCTTGTAAGAAAATTTTGCCTCCCATTCCACTTTAAGGCTATGTTTGGCATGGATTTTTTTGGCTATTTTAACCACAAAAAGACAAAATAGATTAAAAAAAATAATAAAATAAAATGTTATATCTAAACATTAATCATTTCATTTTTTCTTTTACAAAAATCAAAAAAGTCAAAAAAATTCATTCCAAACGAGACTTTTAGCCTAGACTAAAATAGCTAAAAAGCCAAAAAAATTTAAAAACTAACTCATATTCTAAACGAAGGCTTAGAAGTGGAACCCAAGACCTCCCCTTTAAGGAGAGACTTGGTGGTTAAAGAGCTAGCCAAATAGGCTAAAATCGCTTGATTGACATTGAAAACAGTATAAGATATAATGTCTAGTGTAATTGATAAATAACATAATCACGCGTTGTCAAAAGCATCGAATAATTTTCTCTAGTGATGGTGAGGGACCATCAAGTATTTATCAAGATAATTAGCTCTGGTTTGGAAACATGCTATTTTAGTAATTTTTTACTTTTTTAACTAAAATATGAGGTAAAAAAATTATTATATTTGGAATGACTTTTTAATTTTTTATGAAAAGATGTACTAAAAATAGAGAGAAAATAAAATATTTGACTTTTTGATATAGGTTATAAACTTTTTGATTTTTTTAATAACTTTTTAGCTTTTAAGCTAAAATTATTGCATGCCAAACAAGGCATAAGTCATGTCACCACGTTAGATGCAGACCATTACCAATCTTCTTTATTTATTTGCTAATTTTTTAAAAATACTTAGCAGGCGTAAAATATCATTTAAGATGTGGATCATAAGAAAAATTACGATTTTTTTTTATAATAGATGTTATGAATTTTTGTTATAAAAATTATGATTTTTGTAGAGAAAGTTAAGAATAGAAAAGTTATAATGTGCACCGGTGGCAGAAAAAATGAAGGACTGGGGTTAGTGAACCTGTCATTTTTTTGAAAAGGAAAAAGGCTGAGACTCCTCTTTTTTTTTTTTTTTTTTTTTTTTTTTTTTAACTTCCACCACCCCAATGTATTGGGATTGGTTAACTTTTATTTTTTATTTTTTGTTTTTTTTGTTATTTTTTCCTTCTATCACTCACTAACAGTTATCTGTGAGGGTTTTAAGGGTTAAGGAAAAAGGAGATCTCTATCATTTCTATTAGGTTTTATTATTGGCAATTCCGTTTGACAAGAATTTCTTTAAGAAGTTGATTTTTTTCCAAAACTAGGATTACTTTTGGATTTCTATAAGTAATTGGATTTCTTCCAAAATTAGGATTACTTTTGGATTTTTTATAAATAGTTGGTTTTCTCCCAAAACTATTTAATTCCTCAAGATCTTCTTTTTGATTCTTAAGATTTATATCTGGTGATATTTTGTTAGTTTTCTTTAATGTTTTATTGAGTATTCAACTCATGGTTTAAAGAGAGTACATCAAAGGTTTTGTTTATTCTACACAAAAGAGAGAGTTGTTCTTCGGTGGATTCTGAAGAATTCGAGCCTGAAGCTTTGGTGGATTCTGGAGTGGTTCATCATAAAAGACAATTCCAAGGTGAAGACGGGTTGGAAGAGGCACATAGAGGTTGGTTCAATTAGACGTGGATTCGCTAAGTAATTGAGAGTATACCTGTGTAATTCCTTTAAATCTTCTTAGTGGATTGTTTTTGTGGCTCTTGCCCGTGCTTTTTTATCACAGTTGGAGGTATCCAATTGTGATTTTTTCCACGTAAAATCGTTGTGTCTCTTTATCTTATTTGTTTGATTGGAATTATTATATTCTACTTAAAATTTATACATAATTACAAATCAACATCTAGGGGATTTTTAGATTTTTTAATTTCTGTTTTGAAAATTATGCTAATACCCATAAATGTTAAGAGTATTTTAAATATATCTCTTGTAAAATCATGTTAGTGCCCCTCCTAAATTATTTTAAAGTACCTAATATTTTTAATATTTAAAAAAAAAGAAACTTTTGCATGACGTTGTTAGAAAAAAGTAATGATATACAAATAAAATGTATGTACAAAAATTTTATACAAAATGAGTTAGCATCTTGTTTTTTCTTCATTTTCAATCAAAAACATCTATTGTTGTCTTTCTAATTTCACAAATGACATTGATACATTATGTTTGAAAGATTAGTTTGAGAGAGTGAGAGAAGCTATAGAGTGAGAGAGAGACTCTGAAATGTTTGTATTATGTTGTATGATTTACAAAGAGATGAAGGCTCTCTTTATAGAGAGAGAAAGGGGCATTGGATACCACCATTATCACCGAAAGCAAACACTATACAATTAATAATATAAAGTTAAAGCTAGTCTATCATAAAGCTATAGAAATAATAATGAAGTCTGCTAAAGCTATGCTAAAGCTATTCTAACAGCCCCCCGCAAACTCAAGGAGGGAAAGCATCAACCAAGTTGAGTTTGGAAACAAGATCATTGAAACGGCCAGGAGGATGAGCCTTAGTGAAGATATCAGCGGGTTGATCGACTGAAGCAATAGGAAGAAGATGAACAGTTCCACAGGTGACATGCTGGCGAATAAAATGACAATCAATCTCAATATGTTTGGTGCGATCATGAAAAACATCATTGTGAGCAATCTGAATGGCACTCTGATTGTCACAGTAGAGAGGCGTAGGAGCAGATGAAGAAACACCCATATCAGCAAGGAGCCAGCGAAGCCAGAGAAGTTCTTGAGTAGTATCCGCAAGAGCTCGGTATTCAGCTTCGGTGCTAGAGCGGGCAGTGAGGGATTGTTTTTTGCTACGCCAAGCAAGAAGAGAATCCCCTAAGAAGAAACAGAAGCCCGTGGTGGAGCGTCGATCCGTAGGATCCCCAGCCCAATCAGCATCAGAAAAGGCACGTAGGTCAAGAGAGGAAGAAGCCGAGAAGTGAAGACCATGGAACATAGTGCCTTTGAGGTAGCGAAGGATACGGAGTAGAGCAGTATAGTGGGGAGTGCGAGGAGCCGACATGTACTGACTGACAATGTGAACAGCATAGGCAATGTCAGGACGAGTGACTGTGAGATAGACAAGACTGCCGACGAGCTGGCGATAAAGAGTAGCATCAGAGAGAAGAGTCCCATCGAGAGGAGTGAGACGAATCTGGGGATCAACCGGAGTAGAGGCAGTTTTGCAATCAGTAAGACCAGCTCGAGCCAGAAGATCGGATGCATATTTGGCCTGGGACAAATAGGAACCAGTAGAATCATGAGAGACTTCAAGGCCTAAGAAGTAGTTAAGAGTACCAAGGTCCTTCATCTCAAACTGTTGGTGGAGAAATTGTTTGAGGTGGAGAATACCAGCTTGATCATCACCAGTGATAATCATATCATCCACATACAGAAGAAGAAGAGTAGTACCATGAGAAGTAGTCCGTATAAAAAGAGCAGAGTCATAGGAGCTAGAGGTGAATCCGAAGTCATGAATGGTAGAACTGAACTTAGCAAACCAAGCACGAGGCGCTTGCTTGAGACCATAGAGAGCACGCTGTAGTTTGCAAACCTGATGAGGTTGAAAAGTGGACCCAGGTGGGGGTTGCATGTAGACCTCTTCAAGAAGATGACCATTGAGGAAAGCATTTTTGACATCCATCTGAAAGAGCCCCCAGTGGCGAGCAGTAGCAACAGCAAGTAAACTGCGAACAGAGGTAAGCCGAGCAACAGGAGAGAATGTCTCCTCATAATCAATGCCATATTCTTGGTTGAAACCCTTGGCAACAAGACGAGCTTTGTAGCGTTCAATAGAGCCATCAGAATGTGTTTTGATTTTGTAAACCCATTTGCAGCCAATCGCAGTCTTGCCAGGAGGAAGATCAACAAGATCCCAAGTATGAGCTTTGTCCAAGGCATGGAGTTCATCAGTCATAGCTTGCTGCCAAAGAGGATTAGTACAAGCCTCACGATAGGAGGTAGGTTCATAAGTAGAGAAGGCAGCAGATCCAACAATATAATCACGAAGATGAATAGGAGGTTGAGTTACCCGGCGGGGTCGACCCGTAGGAGGATCGGTGGGAGGAAGAGTCGGTGGAGAAGGAGGTGTGGCAACCAGAGGTAGACCTTCAGGTAGAGCAGGCTGGACAGGATCAGGGGTGAGCAAGGGCGTCTCGATGGAGGAGGAACCTGTATCAAATTCAGCAGAGAAAAGATCGATGGAAGGATTAGTAAACAGTGCAGTAGTGGAAAGTCCGGGTAAGTGAAAGGAGGATAGCGAGGAAAACATTTGGTGTTCCCAGAAAACGACATGGCGGGAGATACGAAGACGTTTAGAGAGAGGATCCCAACAGCGAAAACCTTTATGTTCAATTCCATACCCAAGAAAGCAACAAAGACGAGAGCGAGGTTCAAGCTTGGTGTGTTCATGGGATTGAAGTAAAACAAAACAAGCAGAGCCAAAAACCCGGAGATTGGCGTAAGGAGGGGGAGTGCCATGCAGACGTTCAAAGGGAGTTTGATTATGGATGACAGGGGTAGGAGCACAGTTGATAGTGTAAACAGCAGTGAGAGCAGCTTCTCCCCAAAAGTTTTCAGGACAGGAAGAAGAGAGAAGGAGAGCGCGAGTAGTGTCAAGAATATGCCTATGTTTCCGTTCAGCGCGGCCATTTTGCTGGGACGTGCCAGCACAGGAACGATGAGGCAGTGTACCATGATGCTGAAGAAAGGAAAGGAAATCTGAATCCCGATATTCCATAGCATTGTCAGAGCGAAAAATTTTGATGGTTTTGGAGAATTGGGTGTGAACCATTTGTGCAAATCGATAATAAATGTGTTTAAGTTCAGACCTATTTTTCATGAGAAAAAGCCAAGTAAACCGGGAAAAATCATCAATAAAAACAACAAAATAGCGGGATCCCCCCATAGTAGTAGTAGGGGAGGGCCCCCAAATATCCGAATGTATAAGATCAAAAGGGGCAAGAGAAACAGAAGTACTTTTATTAAATGATAAAGCAGGTTGTTTGGCAAGTTGACAGGGTATACAATCGAAATTATCGGGAATTACAGGACCCAACTGTCCACTAGAAACCAAAGACCTTAAACGAGTAACAGAAATATGCCCTAAGCGACAATGCCAAAGATGAAAGGGAGATAATAAGGAAGTAGATGTAGGAGCAGCAATCTGAGGAGAGGCAGGAACATGCAGGTGAATGAGTTCATAGAGACGTCCACGCTTACGGCCGATCCCAATAGTCTGCCCTGTCTGAGGGTCCTGTACCAAACAATCAGTAGCAGAAAAGGTAACAGTTAGACCAAGTTCACATAATTGACCAATGGAAATAAGGTTTAAGGTAAGAGCAGGGATATGATAAACGTGAGGTAGAGATAAAGAAGAGGTGGAAACAGTACCAACATGACGAACAGTCATGAGGGAACCATCAGCAGTATGTATTGAGGGAATATGAGGAGATGAAGATAAGGAAGAAAAGATAGTAGAACTGGAGGTCATATGATTACAACAGGCAGAGTCAAAATACCAAGAAGAGTTACCTGGGATGACAGACAAAGCAGTAGGAGGAGGTGTACCAGATGAGGAGAGAAGTTGTTTGAGCATGGCCTCTACATCCGTTGGAGAAAAGTGAGGGGTAGATGGAGCAGGTGACTCAGAGAACCCTACAGAGGGGGCAGTGTCAGGGTGATGAGACTGATTCCCGGAAGCAGCAGCAGCAGTGTGATAAGACTGATTCCCGGAAGCAGAAGTAGCAGTGTGATGAGACTGGTTGCCGGAACGATGAAAACTTCCCCGGGAAGAGCCACCGCGAGAGGAGTGGCTATTGGAGGATGAGCGAGATGGATTGCGAAAACAATCCTGTTGCAGATGACCAGGACCAAGTTTGTTGCAGTAGCGGCAGGATCTGACGGGGCAATTGACCAGGAGATGGGTTGAAGGAAGGCCCCGATTCTGACAATAGAGGCAAGCAGTTGTCCGCTGGGTAAATGATGGCCGGGACGGAGGAGTGGCAAGAACAGAGTCCACATGATGAGTTTGAAGAGTACCTAGACGAGTCTCCTCTGATAGCAACTCAGAAATGGCTTGTTCAAGAGTGGGCAAGGGATGGCGATGAAGCAGAGAGGCACGTACGGGCTCAAAAGAGGGGGTAAGAGCCATGAGAAATTGCACCAACCTCTGCTGGTTGCGATGGTTAGTAAATAAAACTGCATCTTCGGGGTCATGCCAGGTTGGTTCTGAAAGAGCAAGCTGATCCCAAACAGAGTATATTTGAGAAAGGAAGTCATTAATGGACTGAGTGGATTCTTGACGCATGCGGTGAAGTTGGTTCTGAAGTTGATATTGATGGGCAAGACCAGTAGTCTGGTATCGTTCTTTCAAAAAATCCCAGATGTCTTTCGCAGGAGTAGTTACAGAGTCAAGCTGAAACCGGCCAAATTGAAGACTGATAGAGGTAACAGAGGTATTACGAAACCAGGTAATGATTTGGTAATTCTTACTGTCCCATTCCTCAAGTCGGTCTTCATATGTAGCAGTAAGAACAGGAGTTTCAGTAGTGGCACTGTCTTTGACTGGTTTAGTCACATCCCCGGTGACAATTCGCCAGAGCTTCTTGCCTTTAAGAAAGGAAGACATGGCTTGGGCCCACAGAACATAGTTTGAACCATTCAGAATAACGGAAATGGGATGGGAGGTGTCAAGACGATCCATAATACTAGTTAAGTAGGATTAAAGCAACAGGAAGAGACCTGTAGGAGCAAAATTTGGTAAAACAGAGTGTACCAGTGAGTCCGGAAGGTCGAAAATAGCCAGAAAAGGCTGCTGGACAGAGATGATGTCAGCGATGATGTCAGCGGCGCACGTTAGCAGAGTGCAGGGAGGAGCACGTTAGCAGAAAGGTGGCGGCGCACGGTAGCGAAACAGGCGCAGGCGCGGCGCACAATAGCCGTTTTGGCGCACGCGGGTGCAATGTAGTGAAGCGGCGCACGAAAGGCGCACGATAGCAGGCGCGGCGTACGGGAGTGGCAGGGCTGACGTCAGCCGCGGTTGTGTGGGCGCGTGGAGGCGCGTGGCGGAGGTGAGTGGCAACAGATGGCGCGTGCGGGCGCGTGTGAGAGTGGTGGCGGAGCTGGTGACGCGCAGAAGGTAAAGGCGGCGCGTGTGGGCGCGTGGAGGGTGTTCTGAGAACGGGCTAGGTGCCGTTGGAATCGTGAGAAAATTCCGAGCGTTTTGATGTATGCCACTGTGTACGGGACTAAACACAAAAATTGAAAATTGCCAGAAATGTAACACTGGGCTCTGATACCATGAAAGATTAGTTTGAGAGAGTGAGAGAAGCTATAGAGTGAGAGAGAGACTCTGAAATGTTTGTATTATGTTGTATGATTTACAAAGAGATGAAGGCTCTCTTTATAGAGAGAGAAAGGGGCATTGGATACCACCATTATCACCGAAAGCAAACACTATACAATTAATAATATAAAGTTAAAGCTAGTCTATCATAAAGCTATAGAAATAATAATGAAGTCTGCTAAAGCTATGCTAAAGCTATTCTAACAATGTTGATGAATTTTTTTTTATGATTTTTTTGTGGAATGATAAAATACCACAGATCAGTTGTTGTTGATTATAAGGAAAAAAATGTAAGAAATTACAAGACAGTAGGAAGTGAGAAAATTATTTACTAAAAGATGGGAGTGAAACTCTTGTTATGTTTTTTTTTTTTTTTTTCACGAGAAAAATTGTATCACTTATGTTAATAATTATTTATGTCTTATACATTGATTTATAATTTTTTCAAAAATTTAAAGCTTCATTTAGAAAGTGCCCCTATGTCAAATTCCTAACTCTGCCACTGATGTGCACCCGTAAAGTTATTAATAATAAAATTATTCTTTTTATGATAAAAATTATTCTTTTTATAATGAGCAAAAATTATACTGTTAGAATAAAATATGCATATTTTTTTAGGTGCACATGGTAGCCAACACCACAAATATCCGACTACTCTCCATAAAAATTGAATCCATTACTTCGCACTGAATTGAACTTTTCGATTTTATTAGTTGAGGAACCAAAACTAATCCTTTGTTACATTTTGATTTTATGAATTTTTGTATTTATCTAAATGAGAAATTTATAAGTTTTAATGGTTTGATTGAAACTTGTAAAATCTCAAGCACGAGTTTTTATTACAAAATATGTAGTATTTGTTACTTATATTTGCAATGTTCAAATAATTAAAATATAAAAAGTATTTCTCATTAAAAAATAAAAATTTTGTAGACAATCAACTCGGTTCCATCGACTTGTCTTACTATTAATTTCTGAGATACCGAGCATCATGCAAAGTTTTTTGTTCCTTCAGTTGATGCTTAAAGGGAATTCTATCATTTTTGTTTAAACCAATCAATGGATCATCATCTCATAATCATAATATGGTTACCCAACTTGATGATACAATGTTTTTGTTTGGCAACTTGATTTTTTATTTATTAAAATAGTCTTAAAGAAAAAAGTTTAAAAAAATTCTAAAAAATCACAGAAAATAAAAGTCAAACATCTTAATAATTTATGATTTTTTAAATAATTAAAAAGTCATTTTTAAAGATACTAACTTCATAAAATTATTAATAATAATAAAAAAAAACAATTCACAAACGAGACGAATATGTTTAAAATGAGGGAGCTGGACAATTGGAGTATAGAACACATCAATTAATATGTGTTGGTGTGGAGCAAACAAGGTCAATAGAACACATCCATTATTATGTGTTGGTGTGGAGCAGACCAATCGAACGTTTATAATGGGTAATTATTCATTAGTCAAAAAAATACTTTTATTATATATGAAATATGGTGGCTTTTTTTTTAAAAAAAAATTAAGAAATAAAAAATAATATACTTTAATGTATGTTACGATTTATCATTTATAAAAAAATATCCAAAAAAAAAATCGCACATGAGACTACTTCATAAATTGTCTTTTTTTTATTTTATTTTGGTGGGTAATAATGTCCAAGAAAAAGGGTTGGTTTTTGAAAACTTTCCATCGAAAACATAACGTTTTTTTTTTCTATTTATTATTCAATGTGTTTGCTTTCAGTTTTTTGAATTTAGTTTTTTAGAAATTAAATTTTTATTTTTTTTTTTGTGTTTTTTTTTAGTGAATATTTTTAAAATTTTAGGAAAAATTATTTATAAACCTATTAAGGAGACTTATATTACATATGGTCCTACTAAAAAACTTATGTTCCCATAAGTCCTGTGAGAAGTTTGTTGACATTAAAAATCTACTGTGTTGATATATTGGTGAGATCTTCTCCATCCATTTTCTTCTCCATCCACAAAATGGATAAAATCTCAATTTAATTTTTCTTATTTTGGTTTCCAGAAAATATTTTTCAAAAAATTTTATTTTTTTATTTTTCGTATTTTTAAATTTTCAATGAATTTTTTTAATATTTTAAGGATTTTTTTTTTAAAATTTTTTAGACACACTTAAAAAATATAATATTTGTGAAAAAAAATTTTGAAAAAAAATTCACTAAATATAAAAAAAAAAATGAAAATTGAATACATTTTTTATATTTTCGTGTATTTATTAATTTTTAAAAATATTTTTTTACAAATATTTAACTATTTAGATATATCTAAGTAAGATGCAACTAAAAAAGTAAAAAATTGCTTTAAATTTTGGAAAAATTATTTGTAAGTCCCATTAGGAGAACTTATTTAATGTGAAGTCCTGTATAATTTCTTATAGAGTTTCAAATTCTATTTGGATAAGAAAGTATTCCATAAGGTCCTATGAGTTGTGAATAAATGGTATTAATATACTATTATACCCTATAATGGCAAAATCATATATAAGAAATTGAATGTTTCCATATATCATATCTATATGAATGTGAATTTAAATTTCAAAATACACAAATAAGCAACATTTTCACATTCAATTTAAAAAATCAAAAACCTAGTAAGTTTGCGAAACATAACGTGATACGTACGTAAACACCAAATACAACAACGTCACAACACAAATTCAAAGAAAAAATACAACCAAATGTAACACGCACAAAACATGACAACATTACAGATGTGGGTCAACATTACAACCTAAATATAACGTCATTGGAGGCTAATGAAAGTGTGTCAATGTATAGATGTACCATTTTACAATGCGAATATGTTTTTTTGCATCTGAATGTTGCATCTGATATAGTCACGTTACGTTACGTTACATTTATGTAGGTATCACGTTACATTTCGCAAACTTAATGGTTTTGAATTTTTTTTTAATTCAATGTAAAAATATTTTTTGATCAGCAAATAAGAACTTTATTGATGACGAAAACATACATATACATATGAGATGAGCATCAATAAAGGAGTGGAAGAGCAGAAGTGCATCATAGCTAACAAACCCAATTCCAACTAGGTTGGCACCGAGAGAAAGCTCAATCATCTGCAAGCTCAACCACAAAGGGATGGTGAGAAACCATGCCTAGCAAGAAAAAAAAAAGAAAAGAAAAAAAAAGACCCCCATAAACTCAACCCCCAATTCAATCCCACAATTCATTCCACACAATTCACCTGCAGTATCATCCATAAGCAAGACACCAAACCAGAACAACATCCCAATGCTCCACGGCCCTGAGTTAGCCAATACCCCACTTCTCAGCAGCAATCACTATGCAGCACACAAGTAACTCCAGCAACATGGCAGCTAACAAAGGATCACATCAGAACAGTATAAGGCTTAAGGCTTTAACAACAAAGATCAAGAGCAAGAGCAATCAGCACACCTCCTTATAAGCCTAACAAACCTCACACCAATTCAGATCACACTCCAGAGAACTCGAGGCCAATCCGTAGCAAGAGACAGTAGACCACACCAGAAAACATCACCAAAACCAGTTCAATAATAGCGCATGCACAACACACAGAATTTTGCAGCTAATACACCCCAGCTAACATACTCTGATGGATAACTCTGAAGCCCAAAACCAGTTTAATAGCATCACCTGCAATAGCACACATAATTTTGCAACCAATACACCCCAGACTAGCAGCACACCCTCCTTATAAGCCCAGCAAACCACACACCAAGGCAGACCACACTCCAGAGAACTCGAGGCCAATCCGCAAACCACACCAGAAAACAGCACCAAACTGAAGGCCATACTCCAAAACATCAAAAGACAGCAGACCACACTAGAAACCAACACCAAACTGAAGACCAAACTCCAAAACTCAAATCCAACTCAACCTCCCCAAAACAAGATCATTAGCAATACCTGCAACAACAAACAAAATTGTGGAGACAACCAGCACAGACCACCACAGAATTGTACAGCCTACACACTAGCGACAACCCCATTACCCTGAGTAACATATCTGCTGTAAGTTTAAAATAATATCATGCACAGAATTCAATGTGAAAATATTGCTGGTTTATGAATAATGGCACATCCATACATTGGCACACTTTCATTAGCCTCCAATGACGTTACATTTAGGTTGTAATGTTAACCCGCATCTGCAATGTTGTCATATTTTGTGCATGTTACGTTCGGTTGTATTTGTCTTTGAATTTGTGTTGTGACGTTGTTGTATTAAGTATTTATGTATGTGTCACGTTACATTTCACAAACTTAATGGGTTTTTAATTTTTTTAATTCAATGTGAAAATGTTACTGGTTTATGAAAAATGGTATATCCATACATTGGCACACTTTCATTAGCCTCCAATGACGTTACATTTAGGTTGTAATGTTAACTAGCATCTATAATGTTGTCATGTTTTGTGCGTGTTACGTTCGGTTGTATTTTTTCTTTGAATTTGTGTTGTGACGTTGTATTCAATGTTTACGTACGTATCACGTTACGTTTCACAAACTTACTAGATTTTTTAAATTGAATGTGAAAATGTTGCTTGTTCGTGTATTTTGAAATTCAAATACATATAGATATAATTTATGGTAACATTCAATTTCCTATATATGATTTTGCCATTATTTGTGATATTAACAACTAATATTGAGAGTAAATATGTATTTTGAAATTCAAATTCACATTTATATAGATATGATCTATGGTAACATTCAATTTCCTATATATGGTTTTGCTATTATTTATGATATTAATAACTAATATTGAGGGTAAAGCCTTGTTTCGCAAGTGACTTTTTTAGTTAAAAAGTCAAAAAATTACTAAAAAAACTAAAAAGTCAACAACCTATACAAAAAAGTCAAATTTTCATTTTCTCTCTACTTTTTGCACATCTTTTCATAAAAAAACTAAAAAATCATCTCAAATATACTAATTTTTTTTACATCATATTTTAGTCAAAAAGTCAAAAAATTACTAAAAAAGCCTGTTTTCAAACAAGGCCTAAGTGTTCAAATCTACACACAAGCTTTGTTTATTGATTAGAATGTTAATTATATGAGAAAATTGTTAAAAAGTCTAACCTAGGAAGGGTATAAGGTATTAAATTCAGTGAATATTTAGGATCAGTAGATATTTTTTGTTGATGAGAGGTCCACTTTTGTGAAATAGTTTGGTGAGAAATCCTTATGTTTGTTTTGAAGGACATTTTGTTTCTAATTTTACCCCTTAATTTATTTGTTGACTTTTTTTGACTATCTATTCAAATTGTTTTCTATCTGTTTAAATTTATATCTATATGTTCAAATTTATATATATTTGTTCAAATTTTTTTGACTATCTGTTCAAATATTTTTCTATCTGTTTAATTTTTTTAATTATCTATTTAAATATTTTTTTGGGGGCACTTTTTCATAAATCTCTTTTCACCAACTTATGTTCCAGTTAGTCCATATTATTTTCTTATGTTCCAATAAGTCTTATGAGTGACATAGTTACCAAAATACTCCTACTAATATTCATATTTACAGTGTGAATGCTCCGTGATGTGAATGTTCACACCATCAATATTAATGTTAACATGTCAATGTGACGTCAATGTGAATGAATGTTCACATCACCAAATTGCTAACCGTTCAAAAAATATTTGTAAGGGTAAAAATGTCCATAAAATACTTTAAATATGAGAATTAGGATTTGGTAGATCAAATGTCTAAATAATAGGACTTATTGGAATACAACAATATCTTATGGACTAATTGGGATACAAACACTTGAAAAAAGATTTTCTAATAAATCTCCCCCCTTTTTTTTATCTATGTAATTTTTATTTTTTTATCTGTCGAAACTGTCTGTTGAATTTTTTTTTTATCTATTCAACTTTTTATTTGTTGAAATTTACATTTTTATCTCATCAAATTTTTATTTGTTGAGATTTACAAGCCTATCTCTTCAAAATTTTATCTCTTGAACTTTATAAAGATCACAATCTAAGAGAGAAAAACAGATCAAACAAGGCAAAAAAATTTAAGTAATGCTAGGCATCATGAAAACGATATTACGAAAATGATTATGAAAGATTCTTCACTGTTAAATTATACATATAAAAAAATACCACACACTAATCAAAGAATAAAAAAAATTTATAAAACATTTCATAATATTTTTTCATGATTTCTAATATTATTAAAAAATTTTATATGTTGAAATCTGATTTTGTCCAAACAAATCAAGGTTGGGGAGAGAAAGCAGAGGATCAAGGTCAGAGAAAGAGAGAGAGAGAGAGGGACTTGCACTTCAATGGCAAACAGAATAAAAATTCAAACAGATCAAGGCCAATCCTCTCTTAATCAATCCAATTTGATTTGAACCATACATATATCTATATAATAAAACAGTACGATTTTTGAATCTTCAATATATTTTTGTCTTATTAAGATATTTGAATGATTCAGGTCTGTTCAAATTATAAAATAATGACTGAAATATATTTTCTAAAAAATATCTTACAGTACATTTTTTACTTTTTCGCTTTTCTTTTTTACTTTTTTTTTTCTTTTCTCACACATCCCTTTTCTCTCTTACTTTTTTTTTTTTTCACACATTCTTCCATAATCTCATAATCTAACATTTATTTCTTTTTATTTTTTTCTATTTTTTTTCCCTTCTCTATTTGTTTATTTTTTTTATTTTCTCATTTTTATTCACTTATTTTTATTCACACATTACCTTGAGATACTGCTATACACTACTATATATATATATATATATATACCAGAACATCACTACCAAAATCAATAAACATATATAAAAAAAATAAAATCAGTAAATAAAATCTTGGGGTTGTTTGGGATGTCATAAATAAGTGCACTTTTTGTCTTTTTGGACTAAAAAATTGAGGTTGAAAATATGGATGTTTGGGTTAACTTTTTTACTTTTTATGAAAAAATGTGTAATAAAAAATTGTAAAAATTGATTTGTAAGGAAAAATTCGAATTGAGAGTTGTGCAGTCGTAATTGTTGACTTTTGGTAAATAATGTTAAATTTTTAATTTTTTGAGTAATTTTTTGACTTTTTTACAAGTTCCCAAACTTGACCTTACAAATCTATATATATGTTTATATATGTATATACAAACTAGTCACATTATATATATACCAGAACATCACTAGCAAAATCAATCAATATATAAATAAAAACAAAATCAATGAATAAAACTGTGTGGTTCACTATTTTTTGAAGGATGATTCAGGAGATTTCATTCTTGCTGTTATCGGCACCGAAAAGAGTGTTTTTTTTTTTTTTTTTGAACTTGACACCGAAAAGAGTGTTAGGCACATGTTCTATGTTGTTTCTGACGAGTTCTTGAATGCTCAAGGGGCAGAGAAGTTGGTCCATGCAGGCTTCAGATGGAGATCAAGGAAAGAGGTTGTGAATTGGCTCACATCTATGCTATCAAAGAAGCATCGACTAAGCAAAGAAAGATACACTTCTCTTTTTCTCTCTCTCTCTCTCTCTCTCTCAATCACAGAAGCGAGTTGTGCCACCAGATCTGAGTTAAGGAGAAAGAGAGAGGAGATCTCGCGAACTTTCTGGCCAAATCTTCGTTAATTGGAGAATAGGATGATCGAGTATAGATTTGAGAGCAGGAATTTAATGAAGAGGGGGACAAGCTAATGATAACATTCAGCCTTCGTCGGAGAACTGGGTTGGCTTTTAGTTTTTTGGTTTTTTTTTTAATTATTTTAAGTTGGGTTAAAAAGTTTAGTTTGAGATATATTTTTTTTTTTATGAGAAAAGAATATAATGATTATGGGTTGGAAGTAATGTTTTGTTTGTTGTGGCTAAAATAACAAAAAATGCTCTTGCCAAACAGAGCCTCAGTGTGTTTGGTTCGAGTTTTTTAGATTAAATTTTTTGAAAATTGAGTTTTTTAATTTTCGTGTTTTTTTATTTTTAGCGAATATTTTTAAAATTTTAAACATTTTTTTTACTTTTTTAAATGTACCTTACTTAGATGTATCTAAAAGTAAAAACTTTGTGAAAAATATTTTAAAAAATTAATAAATACATAAAAATACAAAAAAATACTAAATTCTAGTATTTTTTGGTATTTAATGAATTTTTAAAAGATTTTTTTTACAATTTTTTACTTTTTAGGTGTATTTATGTTATGTGTATCTAAAAAGTAAAAAAATTGCTTAAACTAGTAAAAAAATTCAGTAAAAACAAAAAAAAACACGAAAAAAATAAGAAAGTAGAATTTTCTGAAAAGTACTTTTTGAAAAATGGAACCAAACAAGCTGATTGATTTTTTTTTTTTTCATAATAAACAATTAGT
Organism: Camellia sinensis; assembly: GCF_055761805.1. NCBI lineage: Eukaryota > Viridiplantae > Streptophyta > Magnoliopsida > Ericales > Theaceae > Camellia > Camellia sinensis. The sequence goes on along the minus strand of NC_138966.1, from coordinate 95,501,584 downwards.
GTATCACCCGTGCTATGCACGGGTTATGTTTACAATTATTTATATATATGTGAATTGTGATTTTTAAATGTCTTTTTTTTTTTTTTTTTTTTTTTGCAAAATACAACATATCTTCAATTAATTATTTTACATTTGCTTTTATTCAAAATTTAAAAATAATGTATGGGCAAAATTTATAACTAAATTAAGGAAAAATTTATCCCTAACGACATTTTTTTTACTTCTATATAAATATTTAAAAAAATAAACCTGAAAAATGTAGTCAATATAATATTATACATTAAGTAAAAAAATATGATTAACAATTATACTTACATAAATTTACTATAGTTTTAATTTCAAATATATATATATATATATATATTAAAAGCATTTTGTTTAGTTAGTACCAAATAGAATTTTCTTAGCAAAAAGGAAAGTTATAAAATTTTGTTGCAAAATTTCAAATGTTTATTATTAAACACTGGATTAATTACCAAAAAGTTCTATCTACATATTTGGAGGTAGCTTAGGTTCTATCAAAAAGTTTTTGAACCATTAAGTCTCATTTATAGGTAAAAAGACGTTTTGCCCTTTAATCCCAAAACTGAGAATGTTCTCAATTTTAAAACTGAGAATGTTCTCAATTTATAATTATCAAAACTAAGAAATTTCTCAATTTTTTCTAGTATGAACTAAGAATATTATCAAAACTAAGAAATTTATAATTATCAATTTTGAGAAATTTCTCAATTTTTTTCATGATTAAAATTGAGAATATTATAAACTGAGAATGTTCTTAATTTCAAATTAGAATTCAGAACAACAATGTGGTCGAGTACATAGGGTTACAATTTCAGATCTGGTGGACTTTTTGACTTGGAAGGTTGCAATTTGGGGTTCGATTCGAAGCCCTAGTGTGATCTGCGTACTTCTTGACCTGATCTTGGTTCAATTGGGTGGAACTTGAGTAGGCTTCACGGGCGATCCGAAAATGGATCCAAATTTGAATTCCTTGAGTTGCGAACTCAGAGCACAAATTGAAACCACATGTTGATTTTAGTGAATTGAGTCCAAAACAACTCCAAAGAACAGCCCAGGTATGATTTCATCGCAAGTGAACAAAAACCAGATTCGAAATTGGTTTGATGCGAGTCGCGGATGAATTCAAGAGCAGAAGTCATGATCTCGAACTGAAATCTGGATTCGAAGTCGAAGAGTGACCTGCGAAATTGATTGATCGAGCTTCAATCAACGACGAATCAAGACCCAGATCGAATCACCCATGTTTGTTGAACTAAAGTTGCGTAGAACTTCAAATTGCAACTGTGAAGAGAGAGAGGATGAAGATAGCAATGATGTTTGGCAGCTATGAGGAGGTCTTGGAAGGATAAATTGGGCTATTAAAAATTAATGGGACTTGACGGAGCAAATAATTTTATTTAGGACTTAATGGAGTATAAGTTCAGAAAATGAGACTTGTATGTAAATGCCCCTTAAACATTCTATTCTACTTGCTTATTTGTTTACTTGCTTGCTTTGGGAGTTTTGATTTTTGATCTTTGATCTTTGCTTCATATTCATCATATTGTTTTATTTATTTTTCTTCTTTTTACTTGATTTTAGAATAATACTTCCTTTATAGTGCATCTCTGAATGTATTAGTGAAAAGATCATACATTTAAAATGCACAAAATTACAATATATAGAGAAAAAAAAGAGTAAGTAATTGCTCAAAACTAAAACTACTTTAAGAAAAAATAAAAAATAAAAACAAAAATGAAATTAAATAGAAAATCATTTACTTATTTATTTGTTAATTTTTAAAAATAAACTTTTAAAGAAAACTATATAAAAAAAAGTACAAAAACCAAACGTAAAATATAATACAAAAATTAAATGAATTATAGAATTTTTAAGAAGTGAGACTCACAAATAAATTTTACAAAATCTTGCCTATTTATACACTTTTTGTGTATATTTTTTGTACTTCTAATCCCGAGAATGACATTGAAATAGTCTACACTCTTGCATTAGGTACATCTAATAGTTTAGCAAACAAGAATATAATAAATTTCATAACACAAAACACAAAAAATTATGAGACAAAGTATCTAAAAAAAAATAAAGATAACATTCAATGATGATGTAGAAACACACCTAATGTTTTAATTGGAGGTATAACCAGATAAATCGCCATAAAAAAGGAAGACAATATTTATTTTTCATCACAATAATTACATAACTAAATATTTAATTTTAATGTCTCTCACTCTTCCACATGTTCAATTCTATATCAATATTAAAATGAATGCATGAACCATAAAAAGGAAACATTTGAGAAGATAAAGAGATGTGGTTTAAGACCTTTCAATTGCTGAATTCTATTAATCAATAGTTATTAGGCTTCAATGGTCGGTCTTTTAATATTTGTTAACCATTAAAGCTGAGTTATTTGATTTCATCTTTATTCACTTGATAATTTGAGAGTGAACACGTGTCAAGTCTTTACACAAACACTCGACACATTTTTTAGCATTATTGATGAAATGCACAACGTAATTTTTCTCTCTTTTATTTGGGAGGGGCAATTGCAACTTGTTATTTTTTAATAAGAAGAATTTGGCTAAATTACAAACACACCCCCTGAGGTTTACTTAAATTACAAATTATCCCATGTGGTTCTAGAAATTACGTTATGCCCCCTAAGGTTTCTAATTTCATAACAAATAGGTCATTTTATTAATAAATCATCAAGTTAAATAACAGTTTTTAATAATGTTAAAATTTTATTTCAATTAATAATTCAGATAATTTTATTATTGTATAGGTGAACTGATAGAAATTTCACTTTTTCAATTAATTCTGTTAAATAAAAAATTCTGACAGTGAGGTATTTGTAATTTTCCAAACCATAGGAGGCAATTCGTATTTTAAGCAAACCTCATGAGGTGTATTTGTAATTTACCCACAATCTCATCACTAACATATTTAGCCAAAACCTCTCCATTGGACCCTTGTTTAGTGAAAAGGACAGCCCAATTTATTTTTTTTCATAAACTCTCTAAGGAGAAAATACATAATTGAGCAAAAACAAAATAAAATATCTTTTTTTTTTCTTGGACAATATTATCAGAGTAACATGTTATTGTGAACCATAGTAACATGTTGTTGTCAGACAAAGTAACATTCTTTAAGAGGGGGAGGTTATAGCGATCTCGGTTTTCCCTCCTTTGTTTATTGTATTCCGGACTCGGTTCCGTGGATGTGTTGTTGTCTTATTCTCATTCCCATCATTTACTCTTGTATTTTGAGTCTTGGGTTGTGTTGGGCAGGTTTGAAACAGGTTGGTTGTGTTTGGAAGCATAGAGTTGATGCCCAGATTTTAGCCTTCACGTTTAAGCGGGGCTTTTGACGCTCGAGCGGGATTATCCAACCCTCAGTACTTTTCTCTGCAGGCCATCGGACGCTCAAGCGTCCACTTTCACGCTCGAGCGGGGACTTCGTCTGCAGAACTTCTGGAAGTGTGCATTCGACGCTCGAGCGGTGCTTTTCACGCTCGAGCGGGGCGTTCCACGCTCGAGCAGACTGGTTTTTATATCAGTCTGAATTTTAGCTTTTTGGATCACTTTTTCGACTCTCTCTCTCTAGCTTTTCAAAACCCTCTTTTGAGAGCTCCTCTCTCTAGAACTCTCTCTCTCTATATATATTTTGATATTGGTTTAGTGAGACCCAACCCTTGTGCCTTCATTAAAGTGGTAGAGCTTTGCAAGACCTCCCTTTTGATCCGAAAATCTTGAAGTTTGGGGCACTTTTGAGTTTCATCATCTTCTGCTTTTGGTCTCTCCATTTGAGGTAGGGATAACTACTCATTTTTATGAGCTTTAACATAGATGTTGGCCACTTGCATACATGGTTTGATTTGGGGAGGTTAGGGTTTGAGATTTGAAATATTGAAAAGAGGGGTTTCGTCCTTTTGACTAATACATGTGTGTTTTGGGTCTTAAAAGAGGTTATTGATGTCTCTTGTTAATATTTGAACATTTGGGGTCAATATTGAGAAATGGGAGAAAAACCCTAATTTATTATTATGAATTAATTTGTATAATTAATTTGGGAAAGTTATGGAAATATGGAATTGGGTAGGAAATAATGAAATTGGCTTATCATTAAATTGAATGGTGGAGTCGGATTTATTAACCACCCACCTTTGAAAATATTGATAATTTATCTGTTAGACGAAATTATTATCTGTTTAGAAATAATTGCATTGGGCTATCGGTGGAGGATAGTCTTGGCTGTTGTAGACACTGCATGATGATTAGGTGAATTAAAACTAATCAATTGAGCATGTCGTTGAATATAATGGATGGAATAACACATTGAATATGTGCTCTGCTTGATCATTCTATATGATAAGTGTTTAATACATTGTATATGTATGTTGTTTGGGATGAGATAGGGGATGTACTCCACGGTTTGGGAGGAGATATGGGATGTACTCCACGCTTTGGGAGGAGATAGGGAATGGACTCCTAAACCGGTTATTTGGGAGGAGATAGGGGATGGACTCCATTAATACAGCAAATATGTGTATCACTTGAAGTATTGAAGTGTTTTTGATATGAGTTGTTATCTCATTTGAACTTGAAGTGTTTTGATATGAGTTGTTATCTCATTTGAAATTGAAGTACTGTTGATATGGGATATAGTCTCATTAAATTGTTTGGCCAGGTTCTGAGCCATGTTTATGAAAGGAATTGGTTAAGTAAAGGAAAGAGAAATGAAACATGTACATATTTGTCATGAAACTGACTTGTGTTATAAGTTGATTTATATGAGTTAAATATTTATCAAATGCTAATGTTTTAGTTACTACTCATATTATGTTTAACATATCTCTACTGGGCGTTGGCTCACCCTATATGGGACATAATTTTCAGGTGCAGGTGATATGCCACCTCCAAGGATGTAGCTTGGGAGTTTGTAGAAGCTGAAGGCTTACTTTTGTGATTATTTCGTGTATTACATGTATATCAAGCTAAGGGCTTATTTTGTGTAAAGAGTTAGAACTCTATTTTTGTTGAACCCAAGTGTTGACTTGGAAGGTTGTAAGCCTATAGGGCATTACTTTTGTTGTTAACATGTAATATCTCTTGTAAGAATACTCTGATGTTGGTAAGATGATATCTTTTTCTTTGTATCATGAATGTATGATTATGGGTTTATTTTGCGGGCGTTACAACTTGGTATCAGAGCGTACCGGGTTTGAATACTTGGGTACGTTGGAAATGGTTAGAACCACAGTAGGTTTGTCTCGCTTGTTAGAGACTTAGATGTAATGTTATGTACTTATGTGATAACATGTTTACGTGACTATTTGGGTATGAAATTTTGTTTCTAGGATGTTGATTGGATCCTTGGGTTTCTGGGAGTCCTGTTGGAAAGGCACTTGATCACTGCCGTTTCTAACCGGAACTCTGGCAATGCCACGGGAATGTCATTATCCAGGAATGAAATTCGTAAGTGATTATGTGCTTACGTGGAGTGAATTACAGTTGTCCATTGTATTAGGACGTGAGTGTTATAGCTTCGGCACATTTGTGAATATGCTAATGTCTTCGTTACCTTTATTAGGATGTCAGGACGAGGACGTGGTGTTAGGCGAGATAGGCCTAGGAGGCAGGAGATGCCTATACCGGATGAAATTCCGGCGCAACAGGAGGGTGTTGGTCAGGCCAATGTGGCCGAGCCAGTAGGTCAGCAGGCCATGGGCGCCTTAGCCCGCGAGTTGGCAGGAGCATTGAGGGAATCCATGGGCATTCTCAGGGTAGAGAATCGAGCCTAGGCCCATGCAGCTGAGGCAGGGCCTTCTTTTCTGAAGAGGGAGTTTTTTCGGTCAAATCCGGACGAGTTTATGGGTGATCCCAAAGAGCCACTTAAGGCTGATGAGTGGCTTGAGTAGATGACGAAGATGTTTGAGATGCTTGGCATCGAAGACGGGGCTTTGAAGGTGACCTTGGCGTCCTTCCAGATGAAGGGAGACGCGGGTCAGTGGTGGAAGTTTGTTCGGGGCCGTATTGTTGGGACTTGAGAGGCCTTTGTAGATGCTTTCCAGGAGAAGTTTTTGCCTCCCGCTGTTAGGGAGAAGTTGAGGGACCAGTTCTGTCAACTCAAGCAGCTGAATACACCAGTGGCCGAGTTTGAGGCTGCATTTACCAGTTTATCTAGGTTTGCACCTGAGCTAGTGGCGTCTAAGGAACACCGTTGTCTTGAATTTGAAAAGAAGTTAAGACACGGGCTCAAGACGAGAGTTACGGGGTCCATGACTCGGGAGTATGGGCGCCTTGTGGATGCTGCGGCCCATATGGAGATTATTATGCACGAAGAAGAGGAGAGGTTGAGGGGCTCCAAGAGGAGTCAGGATAGCCAGGGGAATAGTAGGAGGCAGAGGGGTTTTAACCCTCAGCAGTCCTAGGGTGCGTTGTGAGATCTACCTTTCCAGTGCCGAGTTCAGGTTCTGGGAGAGGCAGTTAGGGAGACGTTACTTGTTACAAATGTGGTCAGCTGGGCCATAAGTCTCCAGCTTGCCCGTAGAGGGGAGGAGGGCAAAGAGTAGCTTCATCTTTGGCTCGTCCTCAGAGCTAGAGTCAGGGCAGAGGTCAGCCGATTTCTTGTTACCAGTGTGGTCAGGCAAGGCACCTGAAGAGGTTTTGCCCGCAGTTGAGTGGCAGATGTGGTGCATCTGGGTCAAAGCAGAGTTTTCAGTCAGCTCAGTCAGTTCAGGCCTCGAGGGCTAATCAGGGAGCCTCATCGTCTCAATCTGTGCAGCAGTCTTTTGCTCCGAGAGATGAGCAGGTAGATTAGGGGCCTACATGGCGCGTGTATGCTGTTACCGCGCAGAATCTTGTACCGGCTCCATCTGTTGTGAGAGGTACCTTTCTGTTTTGTAACTCGGTTGCTAATGTATTGATTGATACGGGTGCATCTCATTCCTTTATATCTGCTGCATTTGCATCTATTTTGGGGTTGGAGTTAGCACAGTTAGCTTCTCCTATTTGTGTAGTATCACATGTTGGGGGTGAGTTGATTTTGAAACAAGGGTGTAGAGGTTGTGATGTAGAAGTCGCCGACCGTCGGCTTCCATTTTCTTTTGTAGTTATGGCCATGTCGGGTTTTGATATGATTTTGGGTATGGACTGGTTATCGTCATAGCGGGCTGTTATTGATTGTTACCGCCAGAGGGTCACTGTATGTACTTTGAGCGGGGACTATTTTCATTTCTTAGGAGATCGGGTTGGTAGTGTTTTGCCACCAGTATATGATCCGCGAGGGCGGAGTGAGCTTAGTGGTCTTCTCGCTAGCCTTATGAATAGTGAGTGTGATGAGATCTAGATAGAGTTACCCAGAGTAGTTTGTGAGTATTCGGATGTTTTTCCTGAGGATCTTATCAGTTTGCCACCTCATCAAGAGATCAAGTTCTCTATTGATTTAGTGCCCGGCATGGCGCCGATTTCCATGGCACCTTATTGTTTTGCCCCAGCCGAGTTGAGTGAGTTGAAGATTCAACTCCAAGAGTTGCTAGATAAGGGCTTCATTCACCCTAGTACTTCGCCGTGAGAAGCACCAGCCCTCTTTGCTAAGAAGAAATATGGGGCTTTGAGACTTTGTATCGATTACTGGAAACTGAATCGGGCTACGGTTAAGAATAAGTACCCTATGTCTCGTATAGATGATCTGTTTGACCAGTTGAAGGGGTCCCGTTGTTTCTCTAAGATAGACTTGAGATCGGGTTACCACCAGTTTAGGGTCAGGGAGGAGGATATTCCAAAGACGGCATTCCGTACGCGGTATGGCCACTATGAGTTTCTGGTAATGCCATTTGGGCTCACCAATGCACCAGCAGTGTTTATGGACTTGATGAACCAGATCTTCCGGGAGTTCTTAGATCTCTTTGTGGTCGTTTTTGTAGACGACATTTTGATTTATTCACCTTCTGAGGAGGAGCACGAGGAACACTTGAGAGTGGTGCTTGAGTTGCTTAGAGCCCATAAGCTATATGTTAAGTTTGGAAAGTGTGAGTTCTGGATATAAGAGGTTAAGTTCTTAGGCCATGTGGTCTCCGGGAAAGGAGTGTCTGTTGATACATCCAAGATAGAGGCAGTGCAAGATTGGGCACAGCCTAAGAGTGTTTTTGAGATTCGCAGTTTTCTGGGATTAGCTGGGTATTACCGTCGGTTGGTGAAAGATTTCTCCAGGCTAACTTCACCGTTGACTAGATTGACACAGAAAGGGGTCAAGTTCGTGTGGAGTGAGACTTGTGAAAAGTCGTTCCAAGAGTTGAAAGTTAGACTTACCACCGCTCCTGGTTTGATTATTCCGGAGAGAGGTTTGGGTTATGTAGTTTATTGTGATGTCTCACGAGAGGGTTTGGGTTATGTGCTGATGCAAGAAGGAAAAGTGGTAGCCTGTGACTTGCGGCAATTAAAAATACACGAAAAGAATTACCCTACACATGACCTAGAGTTAGCAGCTGTGATTTTTGCCTTGAAGATTTGGAGGCACTACCTTTACGGTGAGAGATTCGAGGTGTTCTCAAATCATAAGAGTCTGAAGTACCTGTTTACACAGAAAGACTTGAACTTGAGGCAGAGAAGGTGGATGAAGCTCATTGAGGATTACGATTTCGAATTGCACTATCACCCGGGAAAGGCCAATGTTGTGGCCGATACCCTTAGTAGGAAATCCATTAGTGATGTAGCTTGTATAGCCATCCGGGAATGGAAAATGTTGGGTGCACTTGGTGAGTTTGATTTGCTTTTGGGTAATCTGTTGAGGCTGTGGCCTTGTTTTCGGTGGTTGCGCAACCTACACTTGTGAATCGAGTGTTAGAGGCACAGAGAGGTGATATTGAGGTAGAATCCCTCCGGGAGAAGATCTCCAGTGGGAAGGTTGAGAAGGGTTTGACTGAGTATCCTGACCTGAGTGTGAGGTACCGAGACCGTCTGTTTGTGCCGGAGTCTTGCCGAGAGGAAGTACTCCTAGAGTTCCACCATTCATGCCTTGCGGTGCATTCGGGAGGCACTAAGATGTATCGTGATTTGAGTTGCCAGTTTTGGTGGCGAGGGATGAAGAAAGATGTGGCAATTTTTGTATCTAAGTGCCTTACTTTTCAGCAAGTAAAGGCCGAGCATCAGAGGCCAGCGGGTTTGTTATAACCCTTGCCTATAGCTGAGTAGAAGTGGGAGCATGTCACGATGGACTTCGTTGTAGGTCTTCCGAGGACTCAGCGGGGTAGTGATGCCATTTGGGTGGTTGTAGACTGGTTGACTAAGTTGGCGCACTTTATTCCTATGCGCGTGAGAGATTCGGTCGATCATCTTGCCGACTTGTATATTCAGGACATAGTGAGGTTGCACGGGGTCCCAGTGTCGATCGTCTCAGATAAAGATCTGCGTTTTACTACTAAGTTATGGCAAAGTTTGTAGAGTGCCTTGGGCACTAGACTGACCTTTAGCACGGCTTATCATCCTCAGACTAACAGGCAGTCCGAGCGTACTATTCAGATCCTTGAGGATATGCTTCGAGGCTGTGTCCTTGACTTTAGTGGGTCGTGGGAGAGGCACTTGCCCTTAGTAGAGTTTGCCTATAACAATAGTTTCCAATCGAGCATTGGCATGGCACCGTTTGAGGCCTTGTATGGCCGACCGTGTAGGTCTCCAATGTGTTGGGCTGAGGTGGATGATGCACCTTTGTTGGGCCCAAAGTTTGTGCGAGAAACGATGGAAAAAGTTGAGCTTATCCGTAAGAGGCTTGTTACAGCCCAGAGTCGCCAAAAGAGTTATGCCGACCGTCGGAGGAGACCTTTGGCATTTGAGGTGGGTGATCACGTCTTTCTGAAAATATTACCTAGGCGGGGTTTGATGAGGTTTGGGAAGAGTGGGAAGTTGTCCCCTCGGTTTATTGGTCCCTTTGAGACCCTTAAGCGAATTGGGGAGGTTGCATACCGTTCAGCTTTACAGCCACAGTTGTTCGGGGTGCATGACATGTTTCATGTTAGTATGCTTCGGAAGTACGAGCCGGATCCGTCACATGTGTTGGATTGGACCGACTTAGAGGTAGATGAGGATGCCTCGTATGAGGAGAGACCGGTGTGGGTCTTGGATAGGCGGGATCAAGTCTTACGAGGCAAGACGATACCCTTGGTGAAGATTTTGTGGAAACATCACGGGGTTGAAGAAGCCACTTGGGAACGTGAGTTGGATGTCCGTGAGAAATATCTGGACTTGTTTGATAATGTTTAACCATGTATTGGAGGTTTTGTTTTGTTGATAAACTTTAAGAACATTGAATATGTCTTAAGTTGTAAAACATTGTATATGTTTTGGTTTATGGGAATATTGTAATGGTTGGTTATGCCTTGAAAGTGGAAGATAATTTAGCATTGTATATGTTAAATGTGTTATAGAAATGCAAATATATTATTAACATTGAATATGTTATGAAATGGTGGAATATGATATTGGAAATTTTTGAATTTCAAAGAAAGACATGTTATTAATGCATATTGAATTATATTGTGAATTGCCTCTTGACTAGAGATGGGATGACCGGTAATGGGTTGAGATGTTGGTTATTGAATTGTAATATTGTTGGGAATTGAGAAATCATGTTTTTGAAACTTATATATAATTTCGGGGACGGAATTCTTTAAGGGGGGGAGGTTATAGCGATCCCGGTTTTTCCTCCTTTGTTTATTGTATTCCGGACTCGGTTCCATGGATGTGTTGTTGTCTTATTCTCATTCACATCCTTCACTCTTGTATTTTGAGTCTTGGGTTGTGTTGGGCAGGTTTAAAACAGGTTGGTTGTGTTTGGAAGCATAGAGTTGATGCCCAGATTTTGGTCTTCATGCTCGAGCGGGGCTTTTGACGCTCAAGCGGGTCCTTTACTTTTGCTTCTCCACTCGAGCGGGGATTTTGACTCTCGAGCGGGATTATCCAACCCTCAGTACTTTTCTCTGCAGGTCATTGGACGCTCGAGCGTCCACTTTCACGCTTGAGTAGGGACTTTGTCTGCAGAACTTCGGGAAGTGTGAATTCGACGCTCGAACGGCGCTTTTCACGCTCGAGCGTGAGTCTGTGTCTGACGCTTGAGCGGGGCGTTCTATGCCCGAGTGGACTGGTTTTTATATCAGTCTGAATTTTAGCTTTTTGGATCACTTGTTCGACTCTCTCTCTCTTTCTAGCTTTTCAAAACCCTTTTTGGAGAGCTCCTCTCTCTAGAACTCTCTCTCTCTCTCTCTCTATATTTTGATCTTGGTTTAGCGAGACCCAACCCTTGTGCCTTCATTAAAGTGGTACAGCTTTGCAAGACCTCCATTTTGATCCGAAAATCTTGAAGTTTGGGGCACTTTTGAGTTTCATCATCTTCTCCTTTTGGTCTCTCCATTTGAGGTATGGATAACTACTCATTTTTATGAGCTTTAACATAGATGTTGGGCACTTGCATACATGGTTTGATTTGGGGAGGTTAGGGTTTGAGATTTGAAATATTGAAAAGAGGGGTTTTGTCCTTTTGACTAATACATGTGTGTTTTGGGTCTTAAAAGAGGTTATTGATGTCTATTGTTACTATTTGAACATTTGGGGTCAATGTTGAGAAAGAGGGAGAAAAGTCCTAATTTATTATTATGAATTAATTTGTATAATTAATTTGGAAAGTTATGGAAATATGGAATTGGGTAGGAAATAATGAAATTGGCTTATCATTAGATTGAATAGTGGAGTCGGATTTATTAACCACCCACCTTTGAAAATATTGATAATTTATCTGTTAGACGAAATTATTTTCTGTTTAGAAATAATTGGTTGGGCTAGCAGTGAAGGATAGTCTTGACTGTTGTAGACACTGCATGATGATTAGGTGAATTAAAACTAATAAATTGAGCATGTCATTGAATATAATGGATGGAATAACACATTGAATATGTGCTCTGCTTGATCATTCTATATGATAAGTTTTTAATACATTGCATATGTATGTTGTTTAGGAGGAGATAGATGATGTACTCCACGGTTTGGGAGGAGATAGGGGATGTACTTCACGGTTTGAGAGGAGATAGGGGATGGACTCCTAAACCGGTTGTTTGGGAAGAGATAGGGTATGGACTACATTAATACAGCAAATATGTGTATTACTTGAAGTATTGAAGTGTTTTTGATATGAGTTGTTATCTCATTTGAACTTGAAGTGTTTTGATATGAGTTGTTATCTCATTTGAAATTGAAGTACTGTTGATATGGGATATAGTCTCATTAAATTGTTTGGCCAGGTTCTGAGCCTTGTTTACGAAAGGAATTGATTAAGTAAAGGAAAGAGAAATGAAACATGTACATATTTGTCATGAAACTGACTTGTGTTATAAGTTGATTTATATGAGTTAAACATTTATCAAATGATAATGTTTTAGTTACTGCTCATATTATGTTTAGCATATCTCTACTGGGCGTTGGCTCACCCTATATGGGACATAATTTTCAGGTGCAGGTGATATGCCACCTCCAAGGATGTAGCTTGGGAGTTTGTAGAAGCTAAAGGCTTACTTTTGTGATTATTTCGTGTATTACATGTATATCAAGCTAAGGGCTTATTTTGTGTAAAGAGTTAGAACTCTATTTTTGTTAAACCCAAGTGTTGACTTGGAAGGTTGTAAGCCTATAGGGCATTACTTTTGTTGTCAACATGTAATATCTCTTGTAAGAATACTCTAATGTTGGTAATATGATATCTTTTTCTTTGTATCATGAATGTATGATTATGAGTTTATTTTGAGGGCGTTACAGTTCTCAAAATTTAAAAAATGTCATTGACATTTCACTTTAAATAATATTTTTATAAAATTTTTTATTTAAAATATTTTCTTTATGTTTGAAAAAAAAAATCCAAAAATCGAAGGGGGGCACGTGACTCCCCTGGGCCCTATGTGCCTCTGCCTCTGGAGAGGATCTCAGAAAATCGAAGAGCTTTGACACACGGGCTCTCTCTCTCTCTCTCTCTCACACACACACACACAATCACAGAGGCGAGGCGATCGACGGTAGAGGCGAGATGCAAGGGTGGCTCCGTAATCACAGAGGCGAGGCGATCGACGGTAGAGGCGAGATGCAAGGGTGGCTCCATTGACGATGAAGGATGGCGACGTCCAGTAGGAGTAGCGATCGAAATTTGAAAAAGAGAGAGAGAGAGAGAGAGAGAGAGAGAGAGAGAGAGAAACAATGGTGAAGAACAGTGGTTTAAGAAAAGAATAAAGGGGAAAGAAGATGGAAGAGAGAGAGAGAGGGAGGGGGGAGGTGTTTGATTATAGGAGGATGCCATTTGTTAATTATATATATATATATATATATGAGTAATTTAATCATTTTGCAAGAAGTTGTCTTTGTGGACATAATATTCAACTTTCAAGCGTATGCAGTGTTGAACAAATAAAATTTAAATTTAGATTTTTTAAATGAATGCCCCAATTATATTTGACACACTAGAACAAAAATATTATTCATGCAGAATTTTTATATGAAATTTGTCATTGAAATAATACAATGAAGACATTAATGTAATTAAATGTCATTTATATAAAGCACTTTGTTTTAAAATAAGAAAAAATTACAAATAAGTCGAATCTTCACAAAATATTTATAAATTCAAAGAAAAAAATTTATAATTTTAATTATTAAAATTAATAAAATTTATCATTAATTAAAAAATTTCACTGAATTACATTTTTTCTTTAAAATAATGAGTTTCAATGTATTCACATCATGTATATATGTGTGAGGGATTTTTCGATCACACTGGCCAACTCAGTATTCAGCTGGAGAGAACTGGCAGAATAGATGACACCTGGCTGACCTGCAACAGAAAGAGAAGATTCCGGCGGTGGTTCGTCCACCCGGGGGCACTCCGACGATCAAGTCAGTATATCTCTCAAAGATAATCAATAGTGCTGAATTCACTGTTCAGAACATAAATTGCGTACCTTAGACCCACGGGGGTGCCTCTCTTTTATAGTTAACTAAATCCTTTTCCCAACAGAAGCCTAGCTTCAATGGACTCTTGTTCAGTGCTTATCCTGGACTCTCTAAGAGATAAAGATAAACTCCCTAAGAGTGTTATTCTTATCCATGCTATAGTCCCTCCTCATTCAAGGACTCTTGTGCCTTATTCACTTATCTCGGATTCCGATATCTTCGGAGATAACATCGGCCTTCCGAGATCACCTCGGCGTCATGTCCTGGACACGTGGCACCTCGGCTGACACGTCGGTGTCACCTTGGCCACGTGTTGGGACTCATAAAATATATCCCCACAACTGCCCCCTAGGTTCTATTACCTCAGCATCCTAAGGTGATGGAACCTATATCGGTACTTCCTGTCAGTACATCGGCGGAAGCCGAGATCATCATCATAAGCCGATATGTCTTCTTAAAGATTAAGAATCTCAAGGGTTTCTTTACGCGTATGAGCTGTTATACATAACAACTCAACCGTTTAAGCCACGTGTCTTCCCCTCACTGGATCATACTTGTTACGCGCTTGTAAGTCATCTCGCACCTACATGCGCCGTCTGACGTATTAGCTGTTCCAGGCTCATTAATTGCCCTGTTTTTGCTGCCATTTCAAGTTTTTTTGACAAAACCTGTTTTCCCCATTTCGTTTTTTCACTTTTCATCGTCTTTTTTCAAACTTTTTCTCTCTCTTGCTTTCTCTCATCCTCCATTGTTCTAAGCTTTGAAGCTCTACTGCCACCGCTGTTTCACTTCTTCCGGCGAAGTTCTTGCCAACTTGTTCCATTGCCGCCGCTCTTCTGACTTCGGCGACCTCAAGCATCGGCTTCTTTTCTCTGGTAAGTCACCACTCCTTCTGGTTTTAATTCTTGTTGTGCTCTAAGAAATTCTGTTTCATCATTAGTCGCTATTGCCGTTTTACCCAAATATTTGATTCGTGAATCATGTATCTGAGCATGTTTATTTCATAATTTTGCTCTTTGCCCATGTCTTGAACACTCGCACTATTCACATACATGTTGATTTCTGCCACTGTTCTTGGCCTGATACACTTGTGCAAACTTTTTGTCTTGATTTCTTGATGGCTTCATCATCATTCTTGTTTTTGAAACGGATCCCTGTTTTTCTGTTTTCCAGATTCGTTCATTCAATCTTCATCCCCATAGTTTTAGGTTTGGGACTTATTTGTAGAACCGACAATTTTTAGGAAAAACTGAAACGAATTCCTTCTAGATCCATACAAACCCTTATCATAGTATAGTTGTAAATTTTTAGCCGAGGTCCTTTAAACCCTACAAAAATACTTCGTCCTAAAATTCGATATCTCCGTTTAAGCTGACGCCATGTGTATGTGGAAGCATAGGGTAAACACCCCGGAAAAATTAGAATACTTTAGGCAGGAGTTCGAAATCCCGGCCGATGTTCATCTGAGGTTGGCTGGGAAGGATGACTCTATTATGCCCGATGTAAACCTTATGCCTTTCCCTGTGGTTGGGTTTATTGAGTGCGGACTTAGGTTTCCACTTGACCATTTTTTCCGTGAAATCCTTCATTTCTATAAGTTGAACCCAATGCAACTTGCCATCAATTCTTACCGAGTTATTAACAGTACCATAGCCTTAGCTAAACAAGATAATTCTAGGATTACTCTTGCCGATTTCCAGTACTATTATACCATGTGTCGCCTGAAATCGGAAAAAAGCCACATCTATTACCTCAAACCGAGATCCACTGAATACAAAATCGTTGCCGACCTTCCCGACTCCAACAAGGGAGCGGGAGATGATTACTTCATCGTCTCGGGTAACTGGGAATTTCAACCAAACGATGACCTCCATCTTTATCCCCTAAGTCGAACAGTTTTCAGGGAAGGAGCTGGTAAGGGCCACCCTTCACAAATTTTCTTGCTTTTTTGTGTAAAGTTTTCAACATTCTGTTCTAATGTTCACGCTTTTTTCTTTTTTACAGTTCTTTCTCAGCCACCAAAGGGCTTCCGGCAGTCTTTCTTTCCCAGCAAAGACTTGAAGAAATTACTGAATTTGCCAGTTCACAAGCGGAAGGCCCCTCTGTTTCTCAACTTCATCCCTACTTATAAGTCGGCTCTTCCCGACGTCCCAAAAAGGAAGAAAAAAAAGTCTTCTCCACCATCTGCCACAACTCCACAAGCCGCGTCCACATCTTGGACAGACCAAGGATCAACCTCAGATCCAGCTGAGCAGCTGTCTACCTCTGCTCCATATCTTATCCAGTTATCCCAGTGCCGTTGTCGGCGACGAATTATTTTTCCCGCCGAGATGAACCGCCAAAAAGCAGTTGCCAAGGACCTCTTAGCCAGCATCCCTTCTGATGTTGACGCTCAGCTAACACAAACCCAGTTTCCACCAAAGCAAAAGAGGATAAAGAAGGCTCAACCTAAGACAAAGGTGAATCAGGTTGACACTGAGGACACCTTGTCAATCTCAAAACTGGCTGAAAGTGACAAGTCCCAGCCTACCACGGAGAAAAGGCGTGCCGAGGCCCAACCATCCGGTTCTCCGAAATCAAAGAGGCTGAGGTCATCCTCTGCAACCACCTCGGGGTCCAAAAAACATGATGCCCCCTTGGCCCCCAAAATCACTTTAGAAAATAAGCTAGTTATGGCCAACGATAGTGCCGATGACATTAACGTCGGCGCAGCCCTCAGTACCGCTTTGCTTCTCCCCGACGATCTCAACCGAAACGTCGAGTTGAGCGTGTATGAAAACTACGCCCTGATACTTCAACGCTCCGTTCAAGTAAGTGTCTTTATCTGAAAACTTTTTCTTTCTTTCTGTTCATTCCATACTTGTAATTTTTTCTAACAACTTCTGTTATGTTTTACTTTTAGGCCATCCAGCATGCCCATTCTTTCTCAGTACAATCTTTTGAGAATCGGGAGAAGCTGGCCGAGAAGAAGAAGGAGGTCTCCACTCTTCAAAAGACTAATAAGAACTTGCAGTCAAAGATGAAGACCCTGGAAGATCAGGCTGAGGATGCTATCAAAGCTCAACATGACGCCGAAGAGAAAACATGTGTTGCTGAGGCGATAAACAAATTTCTTCAAGCCCAGCTGAAAGAGGCCGAGGACAAGATGGCCAAGGCCCAAAGAGAGCTTCAAGACGCCCTGGCCACCAAAGAGGCTGAGGTTAAGGCCGCCGACGAGAAGGGCTACAACGAAGGGGTGGCCGATGTCACGGCGGATTATGAAAAACAAGTGAAGCAGGCATGCAACAAAGGTTTCACCCTTGGTTGGATGTCTCTTCCAAAAAAGCTTGAGGTCCCCGAGGACTCGCCTCTCAGGAACGCCGACACCATTCCTCTTCCATTCCATCCAACTCCAACTCAATATGATGACGACTCTGAATCTTAGGAGGAGGTTCTGGTAAGGAAGTCAAAAGATGTTGCTGGGACCAAATCTTCTCCTCAAAATGAGCAAGTCCTAGACTTGAATCAGGATGAGGAGGATGAGGAAGTCCCCAAGGATGCTACTATAGAAAAAGCGTCATCGGACGTTCCTCCTGTCGACAAGAGCCTAGACGAAACCCTTAAAGAAATTGATGCTGAACTTGCGGCCGAGAAGGTTGCCGAGATGTCTTCTCAGCAGTCCTCCGAGGTCTAAACCCAGCCTGCTGCTGAAGACTCTTAATTTTGATGTCATTTTCTTCCATCTTTTGTACTTTTGCTTTTCTTTTTCTGGGAATAATTGTAAGATTTTGGCCGACGTGCCTTTTTTGAATATTAATACAACTTTCCTTTCCTGAATGCTTGTATCTTTGTCTTCTTTTTACTGCTTTTGCATGATTCTATACTTAGAATATTTCGCATACACTTCAATCTTTGTGCAACCTTTTCGGGGTGACACACCTCGGTCATACAAACTTGATTTAACTTGAACTTGTAAACTTTTCTCAAGTTTCAACAAGTGTTAAACATCATATCGGTTTAACTTGAACTTGTAAACTTTTCTCAAGTTTCAACAAGTGTTAAACATCATTTCGGTTTAACTTCAACTTGTAAACATCATGTTGGTTTAACTTCAACTTGTAAACTTTTCTCAAGTTTCAACAAGTGTTAAACATCATTTCGGTTTAACTTCAACTTGTAAACTTTTCTCAAGTTTCAACAAGTGTTAAATATCATTTCGGTTCAACTTCAACTTGTAAACTTTTCTCAAGTTTCAACAAGTGTTAAACATCATATCGGTTTAACTTCAACTTGTAAACTTTTCTCAAGTTTCAACAAGTGTTAAACATCATATCGGTTTAACTTCAACTTGTAAACTTTGCTCAAGTTTCAACAAGTGTTAAACATCATTTCGGTTTAACTTCAACTTGTAAACTTTTCTCAAGTTTCAACAAGCGTTAAACATCATTTCGGTTTAACTTCAACTTGTAAACTTTTCTCAAGTTTCAACAAGTGTTAAACATCATCTTTCTTCTCTCTGCCCCCTAATGTGAACCTAAGTTCCACTTGGGTTCTCATTATACATGGATTCCAGAAACAACATTATGTATCTTTATCAGTCACAAGTGTATAAATATAAACAAGCTGAGACTTTATTGATTTACTTCGGCAAATGACAAAAGAACAAAATATTCTAGTGATAGAAAAATTTCAAATTGCAAGTGTTCCAAGGCCTAGGCAACTCTTTGCCCTTATTATCTTCAAGCCGATATGCCCCGTTGCCCAGTGCCGAGATGATTCTGTAGGGTCCTTCCCAGTTTGGGCCAAGCTTGCCCTCCCTGGGATCCTTCTTTTTGCCGACGACTTTTCTCAAGACTAGGTCGCCGACTTGGAATTCCCTTGGGTTAACCTTTTTATTGTAAGCTCTGGCAAGCTGCTGCTGGTATGCTACCAGCTAAATTGCAGCTCTTTCTCTTCTTTCTTCTAGTAGGTCCAGATCTCGGGCTAAGAGTACATCATTAGTCCCGTTCTCTACTCCTTGGGTTCTGATTCCAGGAATGCCGACCTCCAGCGGAATGACAACTTCTGTGCCATAGGCCATGGCAAAGGGGGATTCCCCCGTTGATCTTCTCGGCGTAGTCCGATATGCCCAAAGCACACTTGGTAGTTCATCCACCCACTTTCCCTTAGCTGCCTGCAGCCTCTTCTTTATCCCATCCAAGATAACTTTGTTGGATGCTTCTGCTTGTCCATTGCTCTGAGGAAAACTTGGGGTTGAAAAGTAGTTCATGATCTTGAACTTTGCGCAGAAGCTCTTGATTAGCTTACTGTCAAATTGTGTTCCATTGTCGGCAACTATTGTTCTTGGAATCCGAAATCTTGTGATGATATTTTTCCAAATAAAGTTTTTCACATCTACATCTTGGATTTTGGCAAGAGGTTCAGCTTCTATCCATTTAGTGAAGTAATCCGTTACTACCAACAAGTACTTCCTTTGCCCAGTTGCTTGGGGAAGTTGCCCAACGAGATCCATGCCCCATTGGGCAAATGGCCAAGGACTGGATACAGGGTTTAGGTCTGCTGCTGGTTGGTGTATATGACGTGTAAATCTTTGGCATTTTTCACATAGGCTTCTGCATCTTTCTGCATGTAGGGCCACCAATACCCCTGGATAATGGCCCTATGAGCAAGTGATCTGCCCCAAGCGTGGCTTCCACAAATTCCTTCATGTATTTCATATAAAAAATCTTCAACTTGTGAAGGATGTACACGCTTCAAAAGGGGTCCAGTGAAGGATCTTCTGTAGAGATGTCCTTCCGCTGTCAGACTGAATCTTGCCGACTTCAATCTGATCTTGCGTGCCTCCTTGTGGTCATCTGCCAGCTTTCCTTCTTTCAAGAATGCAACAATTGCATCTATCCAGCTTGGTCCCATGTCCACACACATTGCTTCACGCTCTGTGGTCAGTGGTTCGATGCTCGGGCTCGACAAGTAGTCAACCATTATGGTCCTTACTTTTCCAGGTTGTATCGCACTAGCTAGGTTAGCCAACGCATCGGCGTGGCTGTTATCATCTCGGCTTACCTGAAGTAGTTGGCAGTTCTGAAACAAGGCTGATAACCTGATGACTTCCTTTGCGTAGGCCGACATTGTTTCATCTCGGGCTGCAAACTTACCTATTGTCTGGTTAACTATAAGTTGTGAGTCACAAAAAACTATTACCTCATCTGCTTGTACTGCTGCTGCCAGCTTCGGTCCTACAATGAGTGCTTCATATTCTGCTTCATTATTTGAGGCCTTGAACCCCAAACGAATCGACTGTTCTAGTATCTGCCCATCTGGAGATACCAGTACTACTCCTGCCCCCGCCCCCTGTCGGTTGGAACTTCCATCAACGAACAGTCGAAAGGAGTCACCGATATAAATGCTGCAGGGTCTGAGTTTTTCCTCTTTGCTTTGTTCTTTCGCCTTTGTCTGGGCTCCTCTTTGCTTGTTTGGACATCGTTCACCTTGGCTCAACAGAGCCCAATGTTCGATGGATTCTGGCGTGAACTTCGCCACGAAGTCAGCCACAACTTGGCCCTTGATTGTTGTTCCAGGTCTGTATTCCAGGTCATATTGGCCCAAGGCGACTGCCCATCTAGCTATTCTTCCTGTCAAGTCTCCTTGTTGCAGTAATGACTTCCAGGGGTGTTCAGTTAGCACCACAATTTTATGGGCTTGGAAGTAATGGTTCAGCTTCTTTGAAGCCATTACTAAGGCTAGTGCCAATTTCTCTAAGGGTAGGTACCTTGTTTCCACATCGGCCAGGGTTTTTGCGTACATAGTAAACAGCCCTTTGCTCCCTTTTTTCTTCTCGGATTACCACTACGCTTACTGCGTGTTCTGAAACTGCTAAGTACAGGAACAACTCCTCTCCAGGTTCTGGGTTTGAGAGGACTGGAGCCGTGGTCAAATACTTCTTCAAGTCGGTCAAAGCGGTTTCGCATTCCTCAGTCCATAGGAAGTTTGTGGCTTTCTTCAGTAAGTTGAAGAAAGGTTTGCACTCGTCTGAGCTTCTGCTGATGAACCTGTTCAGGGCTGCAGCCCATTCAGTTAGCATTTGTACCTATTTTACCGACGTCGGGCTCTTCAACTCCAGGATGGCCTTAATCTGATCTGGGCTGGCCTCAATGCCCCTTCTGGTCACCAGGTATCCTAAAAACTTACCAGATCCCACTCCAAATGCACACTTTGCTGCATTGAGTCGGAGCCGATATGTTTTTAGGATGCCAAAGACTGCTTTTAGGTCGGCTAGATGACCTTTAGGTTCCTTGGTCTTCACAACCATGTCATCAATGTAAACTTCTACCGTTCGGCCAATCAGGTGTTTGAACATCTTAGTTACCAATCTTTGGTAAGTTGCTCCTGCATTTTTCAATCCGAAAGGCATCACTCTGTAGCAGTACAGTCCTTTGGGAGTGATAAACGTAGTCTTCTCTTCATCTGGGGGGTACATGGCTATTTGATGGTACCCCCTGTATGCATCCAGAAAGCTCATCCTTCTATGCCCCGAAGTGGAGTCTACTAGTTGGTCAATCTTGGGTAGAGGGAAGCTGTCTTTGGGACAGGCTTTGTTTAAACTGGTAAAGTCTACGCAGACCCTCCATTTACTGTTCTTCTTCTTCACCACTACTGTGTTCGATAGCCATGTCGGGTAATTTACCTCTCGAATGGCCCTGGCCTCGAGAAGTCTGTCTGCTTCTTCTTCCACTGCTTCAATGTGTACCAACGTCGGTCTTCTTGCTCGTTGGATTACAGGTTTGGCCTACCTGTCAACGTTCAGCTTATGGCAAGTGACCTCGGGGTTAATGCCTGGCATTTCGTAAGGCGTCCATGCAAACACCTCAATGTTTGCTCTCAAAAAAGCTTCCAACTCTTTTTTCTCATCTTTGGCTAAGCCCGAGCTGAGAAAAAAGAAGCGTTCTTCATCCCCCTCTTGGACGAGGATTTTCTTCAGTGCTTCTTCACTCTTCTCGGCTGGCTCATTGTCGATATCCTCTAGGACCTCCACGTCCTCATCTTCAATCTCTGCCTTCTCTGGTTCTTGATGTTGCAGGTGGATTTTATTGCTGCCATGGAGCAATTTTTTGCCTGTAGTTGGTCTCCTCTGATCTCTTCAATCCCATGCTCTGTTGGGAACCGCAATAATTGATGCAAAGTTGAGGGAACAACCCCCATTGCATGCAACCATGGCCTTCCCAAGATGATGTTGTAAGGGGAGGGTGTGTCGATTACGGTGAACTCTGTTATTATCTTCCTGGTGCCTGCCTACACCTCCAAGCTAGTTGTTCCCAGTGGCCATGTCGGCGTTCCATTGAACCCGACCATTGGGCTATTGGATTGCTCCATGTCGTCGGGGTGAAGGCTGAGCTCCTTGTAACATCGGACGTACATGATGTCACAAGAGCTACCTTAGTCAATCAGGATGCGCTTTACTTGGCATTCCCCAACCTGGAAGGATACTACTAAGGCATCATTATGCGGATGTTGCACCATCTCAAGGTCGGCTTCAAAAAAGGACATTACTGGTCCGTGGCACTCCTCTACCCGATGTCTCTTCTCCCCGACTTGGCAGACATGCTGCAGATGTTTTACCTTCTGGGTCTCCCCCCGAATCTCGTTTTCGTTGACCTTCGAGTGAATTACATTAATTACCCGAGGTCCTCCTACTTATGGTTGCTGTGCTGGGGGAGGTGGAGCTGCTGTCGCCTGAGGCAATCTTGCCTGTTCTTCCCTTGTTATGGCCTCATCAACAAGGTCTCTTAGATGGCCTTGCCTCACCAGATCTTCCAAATGTGTTTTCAGGGCTCTGCAACCCTGAGTCATATGCCCGTTTTCATTGTGGTAAGCACAATGCCTGCCAAGGTTTCTTCCCATGAATTCTCCTGGTGCCTTTGCTGGTGTTCTGAAATAGGGTTGATTCCGAATTTGATCCAGGACTTTGTGAATTGGGATTCGGAACACAGTTATCACTGCTTGTGCAGCCCTCAGCTCTGTCTCTAGCTTGCTGGATCCGTTGTTACCTCAGCTTCGCTTCGGCGAGCCGTTTCTCTTTTCTTACTTTGCCTCCTTGGTCCCCGATGTATCTTCTTCGGCTCTGGCGTACTTCTCGATCCTCGCCATGAGCTCTTCCATGCTTTTTGGCAATGTCTTTGCAAAGATTTTTGTAGTGGACAGTTGTCTTTCAGGCCGTTCTTGAAAGATACGGCCGTCACCTCTTGATTACACTCTGGTATTCGGTTGAACACCTCATAGTATCTTTTTGCATAGGCCCTAAGGCCTTCTTCCTTACTGATCTTCAGAGCCATCAATGCGTCCACCCTTAATGGCTGCAGCTTGTTTGTCACGAACCTGGCTACAAACATCTCAGCCAGGCCTTCCCAGGTCTTCACACTTCCCTTTGGTAGTTTGTGAAACCAATCTGATGCAATCTCTTCGAAGGATGAGGGGAATACTTTGCAGAGTAACGGCTCGCTCCCATTATATAATGCCATCGAGTTCAAGTATAACCCAACGTGGAAGTTGGGGTCTAACTTACCATCGTAAATTTGGAACCTCGGCATACTGAATCTCTTCGGCGCCTCAAATTTGTCTAGCTCCACCGAGAATGGTGTTCTCGGCTTTTCAGGGGAAGTTACCTCGACATCAGCATTTTGCTGCTTCTTCTTAAGGTAATCTCTCAAGTCTTCTTTGCTCCGTCCAGGAGCTCGACTATCTCCTGACTTCAGTCTTTTCGGCATACTACTCTCAGTTTCATGGTGGGTCCTTTTTGATTTTTCTCCGTGAGTTGTGTCGAAGCAGAGTGCTTGCCCCTGAATATGCCGATGTTCTTTGGGGTCCGCCTCCTTGGCGCGGTGCGTCCTCCGCGACTCTCCTCGCCCGACCTCCCTGGAAGGCCGGTGAGAGTGTTTTTCGCTTGTAGTGTGCTGAGGGGCTATTGGGATTGTCTTTTACCCTCCCTTCTGGGCATTGGCCGCTGGGATCGGCGTGTCCTGTAGCGGGTATGATGGCTGCATGACATTGTTTTGCATCATAAAATTGATGACCGATTGTAGATCTGCCAATTTGTTTGCCATCTCCTTTACCTCTTCATCCCTCCGTAGGCATCTATCCTTCTATACCTGGAGGTCATCCTCATTGTAGTACCTACTTCGATCTGGTTTTTTTGGTACGTCGCCATCCTAGCCGACATCTTTCTTGCTGTGATTCTGGTAACGAGTTTCTGCGTTGCATTTGTCTCATTCGATATCGAGGTCAATAGGTCTCCCACTCTCAGCAGGAGTGTCATCCCCAATCTTTTCCTTTTGTCCGTTACTGGCCATCTATTCTTCTTTCTTTCCCACAGACGGCGCCAAATTGTGTGAGTGATTTTCGAATCACACTGCCCAACTCAGTATTCAGTTGGAGAGAACTGGCAGAATAGATGACACCTGGCTGACCTGCAACAGAAAGAGAAGATTTTGGCGGTGGTTCATCCACCCGGGGGCACTCCGACGATCAAGTCAGTATATCTCTCAAAGATAATCAATAGTGCTGAATTCACTGTTTAGAACATAAATTGCGTATCTTAGACCCACGGGGGTGCCTCTCATTTATAGTTAACTTAATCCTTGTCCCAACAGAAGCCTAGCTTCAATGGACTCTTGTTCAATGCTTATCCTGGACTCTCTAAGAGATAAAGATAAACTCCCTAAGAGTGTTATCCTTATCCATGCTATAGTCCCTCCTCATTCTAGGACTCTTGTGCCTTATTCGCTTATTTCGGATTCCGATATCTTCGGAGATAACATCGGCCTTGCCGAGATCACCTCGGCGTCATGTCCTGGACACGTGACACCTCGGCTGACACGTCGGTGTTACCTTGGCCACGTGTTGGGACTCATAAAATATATCTCCACAATATATATAGAAAAATTTACTTGAATACACGAACAACTACTATGAGACAAACTTTAGTTACAATTTTTCCAACTAAAGTTTAATAGATAATTTTTGAAAATCAAATTCTCGTTCATTCTTTAATAGTTTTGAGTAAACAAATATTTATTGTTCATGTATACAGTAAAAATGAACGAGTAATTTTATGTGTACTATATGCACTAATGTTATATATTTTTGTAGTAAATATTATGTAATATTTTGGTAGAATTACAATAATTTATAATTCATGAATAAAGTTACACAAATCATGATAATGTAACACATTTTTTAGTAATATTACACATTTTTTTTTTATCCAAACAACTTCTAACTACAAAATGTGTAACATTATCACAGAAAAAAAAATAAACGGTAATATTCAGTGCAAAAATATATGACATATCTATTATCTATCTACTGCTATTATAAAAGTGTGAAGAGTCTATCATATTTTTTACTTTTTTAAATCTCAATTTTATCCTCTCAAATTTACTACATTTTTTAAAAGTCATAAAGAGTTTTATATAAACCAACTATCCCTTTATTTTTGGATATATCTGCTTCCAAAAGTTCTATATAAATATAAACAAACCGTCTCCATTCTTATTTAAAAAAAAAAAAAATTCGACTCCCTATTTTTTACAGTGATGATGATTAAAGAACAAAAAATAATTACTCTTTCTTATTTCCTGTGACTGCTTCTATACTGATATACATAATATTTACAATTGTCCATCATGGATCAAATCATTGTGTATAATCTTGGTTGAATCTTAAAATTATATACATTCGTTTGAATCTAAACAGAGGAAAGCACATGCGTTTCTAAAATAGAGATTTGTGCTGCATTTCAAAATTTAGCAGGTTACCTTCATATACTTTCTTTTTGTTTAAATTATATTTTATGAACTGTAATATTTTACATGATATTTTAATAAGATATCAAAATTCGAAATAAGAATCACTTTCGTTGGTTTTATTTTTTAAATTTGTTTTTTAATTTTTAATTTTTCATATTTTCTCAGTTTTGGTAATAAAAAATACTAGAATTTCTTCATATTTTATATTTAAATTATACATTTACATGAAAATCTAATATCTAATAATCTAAGTAGAATTAAAAAGTAAAATATTGGTAACAAAATTTATAAATTCAAGCATGTACTAAATTTTTATTATTATTATATTTTTGTTGTTGTTATTATTATTATTATTATTATTATTATTATTATTATTATTATTATTATTATTATTATATTTTTTTCAAAAAAAATACACAACAAATTATTTTCTAAGTGTATTTAGATTAAGTGAATCTAAATCTAAAAGTGAAATTATAAAATAAAAAAAATATTAAATTAAGTGAATCTAAAAGGAAATAAAAGGGTTATTAAAAAAAAATTGTCAAAGACAAAAACATAAAACTCAAAAAATTTAAAACAAAAGTTCGAAAAAACAAACTAAACCAAACAATATGGTAGCTTTTGGTAATGTTTACGTTTTTTGTTTATGTTTATAAAAATTTTATAAACTAGTTTTTGTTTATTTTTAGAAAAACATAAATTACAAACTCATTTGGTTTGAACAAAATGTTTAAAAATTTTTAAAAACATAAACTAAAAAATATGTTTGTTTAGGCCTAAAATATTTATATTTATTTTTATTATTTTTTACAATGGGATCACACGTATTATAATTGAAAAAAAATTAATTGGAAAAAAATTAATTGAAAAAAAATTATTTGAAAAAAAAAAGATTAATTGAAAAAAATTATTTGAAAAAATAATTAATTGAAAAAAATAATTGAAAAAAAAAATATTTGAAAAAATAATTAATTGAAAAAAAATAATTGAAAAAAAAATTAATTAAAAAAAATAATTGAAAAAAAATTATTTGAAAAAAAAATTATTTGAAAAAAAAAATTGAAACTGAAAACGTAAACTCATTTTTTGAGTTTATATTTTTTCCTTAAATTTATAAACTGAGACAACCATTTATAAATCAAAAAAATTATCAAACAAGTTTTATGACAATTTTTAAAATTTTTGTAAATATAAACTGAAAACTGAAAACGGAATGGTTACCAAACAGACCTTATAAATTTTTCTTTTTTAAAATCTTTATTCACTAATATCTAATTTTATACAAATTATTCACAAATTTCTTTAAATTTTTATGTGACACTATTACAATAATGTTTAAAGATCACACAAGAAGAATTAAAAATATGTCATTTTTATTAGAAATGTGATTAAAAAAAGTAGAATGATATTTTAATCACAACTAATTTAATTAAATGAGATAATATTTATTTTTAATCACACATTCCAAATAAGTGTGATTGTATACATTTTTTTAATCACAATTTCAAAATAAATGTGATTGTATATGTTTTTTCAATTATATTTTTATATTTATATAATAAAACATGATTATTTTTAAAAATATTTATCTCTTATAATTGGCTAGAATAGTTCAGATCTTTCCAAACAAAAAATAAATGGCTGAGATCATTTTACTCTCTCTCTTTTGCCCGCCCATCACCTACGCACAATATTTCCTCTCCCTCTTTCTCTCTCTTTCGCGCACAGAATCCTCCTTCACTTTCCTTCGTTTCTTTTGCTCTCTTCTCTCTCTCTCTCTCTCTCTCTCTCTCTCTCTCTCACAGCATACCTTCTGCCTCTTCCTCGAGCACTAAGAATAAATGTATAGGGAAAGAAAGAGAGAAATAATTATGTATATATTGATTTTATTGATATTGATTGTTATATTGTATGTACATTAGGTGTAGTGGAGTAAGCGGAGTAGGTGTAGGTGTAGTGGAGTAGGTGGAGTAGGTGGAGTATGTGGGTTTACATTAACAGCCCCCCTCAAACTCAAGGAGGATAGGAACTAATCAACTTGAGGTTGAAGAGAGTAACAAAACAGGAAAGTAAACTGACAAATAAAATAAAATAGGATAAGAGACACTGTATGGTTGTGTCAAATCGTTGTTGAAGACACGGTATGGTCGTGTCGGACCGTTGTAGCAGGACAGTTTACGAGGTTATGCCGGACCGATGTAGCAGACACTGTGTGGTCGTGTCAGACCGTTGTTGTAGAAGCGAACCAGAATAAATGTCGGGACAGTTTACGGGGTCATGTCGGACCGTTGTAGAAGCTGACCGGAATCAATGTCGAGACAATTTATGGGGTCATGTCGGACCGTTGTAGAAGCTTGTGGTGGTGCACCAAGGGGGCGACTTAGAGAGTGCGCCATGGGGTGGCTTGGGTGGTTCCTATGGTGTGTAACCATGCTCACCATGATACATGATATATGTATAACCCCCCCTCAAACTCAAATAGGTGTGAAGATAGAAACCTATTTGAGGTTGAAACAAAGGGAGTGATAAAGCTGACCGTTGTAGAAGACACTGTATGAGTGTGTAGATAGGCTGCCCAAAAGATATACATGTAGATAGATATATCGCGCCCTCAAAAGGTGTGCCCAATCTTTCAAAAGGCGTGCCATCAAAAGGCGTGCCCAATCCATAAAAAGATGTGCCGGACATGATGGCGAGGCGCGTGACTACCTTGGCTTGCGCGCCCGTTTTGTCGTCTGGCGTCAAGTGGCGCGCGATGCGCGTATCTGCCTTGGCTATTTAACCAAGACGGAGGCTGAGGCGGAGGCAGAGACAAAAAACTGCTAAAAAACCTCTGAAAAAACTCTTCGTTGTCTGAGAGAGAAACTCTGTAATATTCTGTAACACTCTGTTGCCTAGAAAATGGCCTCGTTTTCCCGTGGTCTGCTCACTCTCTTTCCCGACCTCAACGAGTCAACAAGAGAGATAACTGGTGCGGTGGCCAGTGAACCTCAACCAAACACCTCTGGTTTTGCTCCGTTGAACTTTCCGATGCGGTCTGTGGAGCAAAAAATGGCAGTGCAAACGGATATTGAAGCCAATCAGTATACATTGAAGTCATGTGTGGAAACCATGACCGCGGTCACAAACCTGTCGCACCGGCTTCAGAGTAGGACAAATGAGGTGCAGCAGTTAAACGCCCAACTGGCTCTGCTCCAGCGCATGTATAAGGATGCGTGAGCAGAGATAAGTGTGCTAAAGGCGGAAAACAAGGAGCTGAAGCGGAAGGCCACCGTGATGTTCCGATTTGGAGGTCCGCCATATGCTGCAGTGGAGGAGTATGGGGGAGTGAACGTGCTCGGCAGCGTGGAAAACACGGAGGCAGCACCGTCAAGGGCCGCTCAGGACGGAGGCAAGAAGAAAAGACCGGCGGAAGAGGCGAAGAAGTGAGGTCGGTGGATGGCCGTCTGCAGAAAAGAAAACAAATCTTTTGTTTGTGGGTGTTGGATTTGTTTTGTTTGGTTTTTGTTTTTGTTTTTTTTTTTTTTTTTTTTGTGTGGATGTAAAATTGTGATCGGGATTGAGCCCGGCATGAAAAAATGACAAGGTTGTGGAATGAAAAACGAGTTGGTGAATGTTTTTTTTGTTTTTTTTTTGTTGTTTTTTGTTATTTTTTGTTGTTTTTTTTTTTGGGTGTGAAGAATAATAAGAATAATAAAAAAATAATAATAATAAAAATGGATTAATGGGGAAAGCATGTGCGCTGGTGGGTGGAATAAATGAAGGCAAATGATGAATATGATTAAAGTGGGTCTGGTGGAGAGAAAAAGGGACCAGAGAGAGAGAGAGGTAGTGGGGTGAAAAAAAAAAAATGTTTTCATCATAAAGTGCATGTGGGAGACCACGGGAAGTGAGTGGTGTGGGTCTGTGTCGTGCTGTCTGTATTGGGGTGTGAATGTATGGTGTGTATCTGGGTGTGTTGTGTAGCTCCAAGGGTGTGTGTTTGTCAGTGTGTATGTGGGCTGTGTCTATGGAGAGAGCCGAGAGGGAGAAGGAGCTCAGTCTGTGTGTGAGAGCTAATGTGTGTTTGTGAATGATCAATGTCTATGCCGTGAGTCAGTGTGTTATAGAGAGAGAAGAGAAAGAGCCAGTGCATGTGTTGTCCATAGAGAGAGCCAAGAGAGAGCTCATGGCCGTGGGTGTATGCATCTGCTGGGTGTCCCTCTTGGGTGTGTGTATCTCCCTCTGTTTTGAGTCTGCCCCCTGTGTGTATCGGTGTGTTATCTCAATTGTAGAGAGAGATCAGAGAACCAGATGCCTGTGTGAATCTCTGGGTGTGTAGTGTCGGTGTGTATGGTGTGTCCTAGAGAGAGAAGAGCGAGAGCTAGTGCATGTGTGTGGGTTGTGTATGGATCAATATGTGATGCTTTTGCTGACCCCGAATCAAAACAGCGAGAGAGAGAGTTTATGCCTGTGTGTATGAGTCTGTGAGGTGCCGAAAGAGAGAGAGGAAGAGGGTGTGATGCATGGGTCTGTGAGGTGCCGAAAGAGGTCATGCATCGCTGGTGTGTGTGAGCTGGGCTGTGGTCTGTGTGAATCGTGTGCAGGTGTATGCCTGGTGTATCGGCTGTGTGTGTGTGTGGTGTGTATGAAGCTGTGGGTCTATGGCAGTGGTATGAAGCACTGTGTGTATGGCCGTGTCTGAGTGTGTGCTCAGCTTCTCCTCTCAAAATGCAACCCGAGAGAGAGAGATAAGAGAGAGAGTGTGGGTGTGGGTGTGGGTGTGGGTGTGTGCCGTGTGGTATGTTTATCAGTGTGTGCAGATGGAGTTCAATGGGATCTCTGGGTGTTGGATTAGTGTAAGGTTCGGCCTGAGAAGAACATGAAGCAGCCAAGGTGAGTGAGGCTATCGGTGATGATGGCCCGGCTGTGGAGTTGCAGTGGTGGTGGCTTGACAGTGGAGTAGTTGGTGGTGCTGCTGGTGGTGAAGTGTTGTTGAAGAATCTGCCATTGAAGAAGAAATTAGGAAAATTTGGGTTTGTCCGGCGGGCGGCCAAGGCGAGATTGCCGCCCGCCGGTGGAACGAAAATACGAGGTTCTTAACCTAGCTCTGATACCATGTAAGAATAAATGTATAGGGAAAGAAAGAGAGAAACAATTATGTATATATTGATTTTATTGATATTGATTGTTATATTGTATGTACATTAGGTGTAGTGGAGTAGGTGGAGTAGGTGTAGGTGTAGGTGTAGTGGAGTAGGTGGAGTAGGTGGAGTATGTGGGTTTACATTAACACTCCCTAGGGCTCAGCATACTTCAGAAAAATCTGGTTTGTTTAAGGTACGAATCTTTCAATTTTTTTCTCTCTATAATCTGAAGAATCTTCTGATGAAACTTTGAAACACCTATTTCTTATTGATTTAACACTGGAACACCTACTTCCCATTGATTTAACATTGAAACATCTACTTTCTCATGGATTTATGTCATTTTGTCATGGAATTAGGTTTTATTTGATTTAACACATTTTCTCATGGATTTAGGGCATTTTAATTTGATTTAACATTCAAACATCTACTTTCTCATGGATTTAGGGTATTTTCTCATGGAATTAGGGTTTATTTGATTTAACACTGATATTTTATCGTGGATTTAGGGTATTTTAATTTGATTTAACACCGATTCTCACGGATTAAGGGCATTTTCTCATGGAATTATTCAACACTAAAACAACTGATTTCTCATGGAATTAAGGGCATTTTTAGTTCCACGATGGCTCTTGGAGAAAATTCTTATCAATTTATATGGTTCTTGAAGCATTTTAATTTAATTTTTAAAAAAAAAATCTTTTAGCAATTAAAATATTAGTATGATTACAAATAGTGTTATGAGAGAAAAAAATAAAGGTAGACGGTGGCTGGTGGTAAGGTTGGGTTGCTAGAGAAAAACACTCTGATCTCTCTACATGATAGTGAGACATAAATTATTTCTCTACATGAGTAAATTGGTATAGAAACTACCTTTGAGTCTTTATTTCAAATTTGTTTGAATTAGTGCCTTTGATATTTTTATCATTACAAGCATGATGTGTTGCATTTTTGTTTGTTTGAATTAGTACCCTTGAGTCTCTGTTTCAGAAACTATCTTTGATTTTTTTGGTAATGAGATGTTTGTTGATATAGAAGCACATGTATGTTGATTTTGTCACAGAGCTGCTCTTTTTTTAAACAATATTATTATTATTATTATTATACTACAAAGTGTTGACATCACAATTTTTTTAGTTCCACGATGGTTTGTGAAGAAAATTCATGAGAAAGTATGGTTCTTGAATAATTTCTTTTTTTTTTTTTTTTTTTTTTTTTTGGGAATCTTTTAGCAATTAAAATATTAGTATGATTGATATATACACCTTAAGACAGGACTAGAAAGCACTTCATGCTTCATAAGCTGTGTGAAGTTTCTATTGTTATGCTTCTAATTATGCCCAAAGCTCCTCATGTTTGAATAATCAAATGCAACATTGTGGTCGGCACAATAGTCGGCACGATTTTCATATTGGGGAAATGACTGTGAGAGAAACCTTGGCATTTTAAAAAGTTTCATCTTAATTCTGGCTTGTGAAAAGAGCTTATGTTTGGCTCGTTCTTGGTTGATAAAAAGATTGGTTTAGTTTTATTTTTTTTTTGTTTACATATGTTCAAACCATGCACATGATGACTTGTTGCAGGTTAAGTATGTTAATTATTCTTTTCAAACATTTGCAGATATATTAGCAGAGTTACCAAGGAGAGAGAGTGAACCAAATATTAAACGTGATCTTGATATTAATATCTTCACGAAGGTAATAAATGAGTGCTACCAACTTTGAAGAATTTCCTAACAAATGATGTTTTGTGTTGATACTAGTTGTTTTCATAAACGATTGTATGAGTTCTCTTATGACTTGAATGATAATAATAACATAGATAAAGTAGAAATGTTTGAATTTGAATTCGCTGGGTTCTATTAAAAATGGAGTTTATAATGTGTAGTTTCATCTTTATGTGAAATTTATGTTCCAAATATTATTAAGGTAGTTAAGGTGTTCTTTTATTATTTTTCTTAGTTTTTCTGGAGTCAGTTGGGATAAGTAGAGGATTTTATATTCAAAT
This sequence comes from Camellia sinensis, assembly GCF_055761805.1. Taxonomy (NCBI): domain Eukaryota; kingdom Viridiplantae; phylum Streptophyta; class Magnoliopsida; order Ericales; family Theaceae; genus Camellia; species Camellia sinensis. Next base: position 95,468,662 of record NC_138966.1, on the reverse strand, counting down.
TATGATCAATTAGGATCAAGCTCAATGCAGAGGATTTGCCTAAGTTGTGAAATTGTTTTTCTTTGTTGGAAAAATTTCCATTTATTGTTTCCAATAATTCAGGCAGCAGCAACAGAAGGACAAGAGCCTAGTGTAGTCACAGATTATATTCTAAAGGTACTGAAACAACAAAGTATTCTAACATTTTCTAGAATGACATAAGACTACATAATTTATTTTTTTATTTCCTTTTCCAATTAAATCACAGGTTCTGAGTTTGGAAGGCTGTGCAGATACCATGGTTCTGGGTTTAGATGTTTTATGCTCCCTCTATCCATAATTGTTAGTTCTTTCCAATTTTGGATGTCCCTAAATATTAGTCAAAGTATAAAATTCTAACTTTGCCATGCATTTAAAAGCAGGGAAAGGGTAGTCTTGAAAATCAATAACTTTTCATTTGACTTTAAAAACATTAAATGCTCGTTCCTTTAAAGTTGAACTTTCTAAGATGGGCAAACTGGGAGTTAGGGACAGAGGTCGTACCTCTATTATATATGTGTGTGTTTATTTCTGATTTTCATTTTGTTTGTATTATGAATCTCAATTATCCAATCCTCATTTTTGTATAGAATCTTTGCTATTGAGTTCTTTGGTGGTTGGGTCACTTATCTCCAAACATGTGGCATGTTAACGGATGCCATATTTGTTTTCCAATTTTTATTCAATTGAAAATAAGAAACTGACACAGAGAGCTATTTCATGATTCATGACTTTGGGAAATGATGTGAGCTTTGTTGAATTGCTAAGAGGGATAACCATTGGGCAAAGAAAGAAATTTTAGCATAATCTTATTTTAGGTGATGACTAGTGTGGGTACTTGTATCAAGCTCAATACGTGGCAAGCCCACATCACCAAAACCCCACCCACGTGGCAGACCAATAAGGCACCACGTCGGGCATGTCGTATGTTTACTACATGGCGAGCCCTACGGGCGTCATGTGCCAAGGCAACCAAAACTATATGCTTAGCCTAAGCGGGAGCATATATACAAGCCCAAATATATCTAGATATGAAGAGCCCTGCAACAGGCAGCACCATGGCCCCGCAGGGCCCATGGTCCTTCATACCTAGCTCCAAGGCCAAACAACAATACAATTAGCCCCCGGCTCACTTGTACTTGGATTGATAAACAATGGCTCTCCTAAACATTGAGATAGGCCTGCGGCCCATTCTCTTACTTGATCGCTAAGCAGGTCCCTTTCTTAAACATTGAGCTAAGCCCGCGGCCCATTCTCTTACTTGGTCACTTGGAAGCGAGCCCTTGGCTCTCTTAAACACTAAGGTGGGCCCTGGCCCATTTATCTACTTGGATGCCTGGGTTGGGAGCAGGACCCAGGCACTACTGCTCGGGATCATCAGAGGATACTGGACTGGGGGCTGAGGTCATCGGATCGTCGAGATAGTTGTCTTCTTGCTATGACAACTCTATTTCGACCAGGCTTGGAGAAGAGGCAACAATGACCTTACGTTCATGTCATCCGATGCATATACGAAACATTACTTTTTGCCTGCCACAAAACGTTGCTCTCCGCCTGCCGGCAAGCCACAGACGGCAGAAGGGCTTATATCACTTCTGGCAGAGTTGAGGAGAAGGAGCCACTTGTCCAACAGTTTGCTTGGGCTCCAATACTCCTGCGGCCTATATAACGTATCGTATATGCAGCGAGAAACAACAACAACAATACAACTAAGTCTTATGCTAAAACACTCTCTCATACTTTACATTAGTGTTCAAAGGTCTGTCACTGCCAACCTCTCCCTCTCCAAGCTTGCCTTGACCTCCTCCTCTCCACCTCCGGTGATCCCAAGCCATTGAAGTGCCCGCCATCTTCCCGGACTACCTCTAACCACACCGTTCACCCACATTATACTCTGCTGGGAAAGAGTGGTGCTCGCTTCGCATGGCACCTAAAAAGGACACTGGGACTGGAGTAGCGACGTCCCAAGGTGGCGGTAGGGAGATCCTGGCGGAAACCTCGGAACACAACTCCGGTGGCTCTCCGGAAGAACAATCCTCCCAACCGGTTATAACAGATCAACTACGTGTATTGACTGAGAGCGTCACCTCCCTTCAACAGAACCAACGACTCTTAATGGACGCCCTGCTAGCCTTACAAAGGGCACCTACGCTCCCATCATCATCTAACCCTCCTACATCATCTCAAAATGGCGTTCTGCCATTACCCCAAAATGGCTCAGAAGCCAACCTCGCTACGCAAAACGACTCGCGAACCCAAGCGGGAGGACAAACAGCCTCCCCGCTCCCTCCATTAGCTCCCAGCCAGACACCCCCACCACAAGTTGGGTCCATTAGTGGAGCTCCCATCGCAGTGGCTTCAACTGGCTCTCCAGCTCTTCTGGCAAATCAGAACCCGTCCCAGCCATTAACATTAGAGGTCGTAAAAGAGCACATACATAGCCTACTTCAGACAAACAAAGGTCACATCCCTGCCTCCCCAGAATTGGATCTCCGTCCTCCTTACCCTATTCACATCGCAAGTCTTCCATATCCGGCGGGATATACAGTACCCAAGTTTGTTCGCTTCGACGGACGAAAAGGGAACGCCAGGGAGCATGTTTCACGCTTTCTTGACGCCCTTGGAGCTCACCGAGAAGATCGAAACCTCCGCATGAGAGAATTCTCCAAATCTCTCACAGATCGAGCATTCTCGTGGTATGCTAACCTCGCTGCTGGCTCTATTTCTTCATGGGAAGACTTGGTAAAAAAGTTTTATATCAAGTTCTTCTATGTTGAAGAAAGGTTAACCACCCTTCATCTTATGAGGGAAACACAACGACTTGGGGAGGACATCCTCGTTTACGTCCGCCGTTTCAGGGAAAAAGCAGTAGACATTCAAGACCCAATGGAAGAACACCAACTGGTATCATTGTGCATTGAAGGAATGATCACGACTTATAAACTCCAGCTGGTCAACCACCACTTCCCTGACTTTTCCGCTTTATGTGCTGCGGCCCGAAACATAAGTGAAACAGTAAGATCAGGGGCACGAATGATAGCACCGCAACCCCACTCATGGCGACCAACAGCACCTCAACCTTCCTCATGGAGGCCTAACCGACGCAACCACGCTGTGTATGCAGCCAAGGGCTCCTCTTGGGGAAGAGAAGACCCGCAGGCAAAAAAGAGAAAGTTCGATCAAATTCCCCCGCCATTACCTATCTCAGTGAATGAGGCACAGGCACTCCTCAACGCCTGGGTGGAAGATGGAAAAGTTCACCTTCCCGAGCCAAGGCAACCTGTTAACAAAAAGGATCAAGCGCGGGCAGACTATTGCATATACCATCGTTCTGTTAAACATCCTACTACGGAATGCTGGGCACTCAAATCCTTAGTTCGAAAGATGATGTCTGAAGACGCTTTGGAGTTACCTCGCCAAACAGAAGATGTCTTGAAAGATCCTCTCCCGTGCCATAAGGATAATGGCAAGACGGTCATGATGCTTTCCCATTATGACGAGATGGAAGAGCCAATGGTGTGCGAGCTCTCTGAACTCCCAGCTCCCACTTGTCCGGACTTTGAGACTAGACGAGTGATAGCACTTAAGAAATCGGCAAAGTTCAAATGGTTCTTCAACCAATTCGGCCTGTCTGAAGCAACACGCTTTGAAGCCACCAAGGCCTTTTTAAGACTTGCAGAGCAGAATGGTGAAACGTGCATGAGCGTAAGCGGATCAGTAAGGAAAGTATTTCGAGATAACTCTTTGGCAATAACCTTTACCGAGGCCGACAAACAAGTACCATTTCCACATAACCGCCCCCTCTACGTCCCAGTATTCATCAATGGGATGGAGTTTCAAAGAGGATTCATGGATGGAGGAGCTTCACTCAATGTGATGCCTTATTCTACTTTCCAGGCGGCGGGGATCCCACAAAAGCACTTAGTCAGGCAACCCATCTCCATCACTGGTTTTGGAAGCCAAAAAATTAAAACCATAGGTCATGTCCAGTTAGACTTAGCAGTGGGACCAATTCGCTCTACTACTAAGTTTCATGTTATAGAAGCAGAGACGACCTATCAGGCTCTCCTAGGGAGAACTTGGCTTCACAGATATGCTGTGATTCCGTCCACCTACCATCAATGTGTCAAAGCAATCTACAACAATGAAGTAGTAGCCGTAGCTGGCTCTCAAAAGCCTTTTCGAGTAGATGAAGCTTACATGGCAGATGCAGTATTTTATAATCATGTCGACGAAGACGAACCTCCCCTGCCACTTCGAGGAACTCCTGTACCTGACTGGGATGACCTCTCTGAAGAAGGTTCATCACCACCTCGTAGAAAGACGTTCGCCAAATCAGAGCCCTCAAGAAAGCTCCCTAAAGTCACCAGGTTTCAAACAAAAGATGGCAGAGTGGTATATCGTTTATGACGGTGCGAGGGGTTGGCAAATGTTACCAATGCCGACCCCCAGCTAGACGACGTAGCAATTGTCCACCGTGAACTAAGTGGAGAAGATCACTGTTGCTACACCTTGTCTGCACTGACCCAACGCTCGCCAATGGCAAAGAATAAAAAAAGTAGAGACAAGAAGAGCAGAAGGAGAAGAAAAGCTGTGGCTTTTCCAGCAACAGATAAACACTCCGACAAATCCTATTGTCCCGCGGTAACTCATTTGGATGGAGCCGAAGGCTCAAAAGCTAAACTCCTCAAGGCAGCCACTTCATCTCTTAACCAAGTCCCTACCAAGCAAGATGGATTGCAAGAAGTCCGACCGGCTCCGGAGTGTTTACAGGACGGCCCTAGGCCCCAAAAACAAGAACTGGAAGAAATCAACATAGCCTCTGAAGGAGAACCCAGGCGTCCTATCTTCATTTGCAAAGATCTTCCAGCAGATCAAAGGGGGCCCCTCATCGAGTTGATCAGGAAATATTCGGACGTTTTCGCATGGACATATGAAGAAATGCCAGGATTAGATAAAGATGTTACCATGCACCGGTTGAACGTCATCCCCCTGGCTCGACCAGTCAAGCAAGGAGTAAGATTTTATAAGCCCGAGGTGGAGCTCAACATCAAGGACGAAGTGGTGAAGCTGCTTGGAGCAGGGTTTATCAAACCCATCCAACATCCCACCTGGCTTTCTAGTATCGTCCCAGTTATCAAAAAGAATGGTCAAATTCGAGTGTGCGTCGATTTCAGAGATCTAAACAAATCTTGCCCCAAAGATGAGTTCCCACTCCCAAATATAGACACCTTGATTGATTCAGCGGCGGGTCACCATATGTTCTCATTCATGGATGGCTTCAGCGGCTACAACCAGATCAAGATGGCTCCAGAGGATGCCCCAAAGACAGCATTTCGCACTCCTATAGGGAACTTTTTCTATACTGTAATGCCTTTTGGGTTGAAAAATGCGGGAGCAACATACCAGAGAGCTATGACAACCATTTTTCATGATATGTTGCACAAGTCCTTAGAATGTTACATTGATGATTTGGTGGTAAAATCCAAAGAGGAGACTAGTCACCTCAAAGACCTCCAAAGAGTTTTTGAATGTTGTAAGAAATACAGACTCAGAATGAACCCGCTTAAGTGCGCATTCGGAGTCACTGCCGGCAAGTTCCTTGGCTGTATCGTTCATCGCCATGGGATAGACCCTGACCCAGCAAAGGTCGCCGCTATCAAAAATATGCCACGACCAACCAGTCTAGACGAGTTGAGAACCTTCCTTGGTCGGGCATCTTACTTGAGACGGTTTATCCCAGCTATGGCTGAAATAACACAACCCTTCAATTCATTACTAAAGAAGGATGTCAGGTTCATTTGGAATGAGGAACACCAACAAGCATTCGAAGGAGTGAAATCAGCTTTAGCATCCCCTCTCTCCATGACTCCTCCTCAGCCGGCGAGGCCCTTACTCCTCTACATCACTTCCACGCCGAAATCAGTCGGCGCTCTGCTCGCCCAGGAAATTGACGGACTTGAACGGCCCGTGTACTACATAAGCAGAGTCATCCAAGGGGCTGAGGTCCGATATTCCCCCATTGAACGACACTGCCTCGCCCTAGTGTTCGCAGCCAAAAAGCTCCGCCATTACCTTCTTTCTTATCCCATCTATCTCATGACCAGGAGTGATCCTATCCGCTTTCTCCTCACTAGACCAGCGTTCTCCGGCAGGCCAGCTCGTTGGCTCCTATCATTAGCAGAATACGACATCACTTGCAAAGCTCCCAAGGCCATCAAGAGTCAAGCGCTTGCCGACCTCTTAGCTCACTTCCCTAGTGGAGAACATGAACCGCCTTCGGATGAATTGCCAGGTGATGAGTTCCAAGCAGCTGAAGTAAACACCGAAGGAGAATGGAGTTTGAGTTTCGATGGATCGTCCACCTCTAAAGGGGGAGGAGCTGGAATAGTCCTTATTTCCCCAAATCAAACTGAAGTCAATTTGTCATATAAACTGGATTTTAGATGCTCTAATAACGAGGCTGAATACGAAGCCCTGATATTAGGGCTTATGGCAGCACTCGACCTAGGAGTAAGTCTCCTATGTATCAAAGGCGACTCTAATTTGGTGGTCAAGCAGACCAATGGAGACTATGCTATCAAAGAGCCGCCTTTAGCCTCGTACAGAACCATTGTCCAAAGGTTGACAGACAAATTCGACATGGTAAGGATAGAACACGCTCCTCGCTCCAACAATCGACACCCAGACGCCCTCGCTACCTTGGCTTCTAAAGTAGAATTTGCGGAAGAATCAACTAAGATAGAAGTACTGAAGCGCTCCATGCCGTGCTCGGTAACAACTATTTTTCCTGAAAAAGAACCCACCGACTGGAGAGCCCCAATCATCGATGAGCTCCGCGCCCCCTCAGGTAAACTACCTTTGTGCGAAATCAAACACTTCACAATTTACCAAGGAGTCCTCTACTACAGAGGGCCTGGGGGTCTGCTAGCACGATGCATCGACTTTACCGAAGCCAAGTCTAAGCTAGAAGGGGTTCACAATCGTTCTTGCGGAACAGGAGACGTGAGCCTCTACAGGAGGCTACAACGACAGGGATATTATTGGCCTACTATGGCCAAAGAAGCAAACGACCTTCAGGGAAAGTGCACCAAATGCCAGGAATTCCCTCCAAAAGCTGAATGTAATTTCGCAGAAATCACCTCCGACTGGCGACAGGTGTATATAGACTACCTCAAAGAAGCATCATTGCCGCCAGATCGTTCTGCAGCAGCAATAATCAAGAAGCGAGCTTCGAAGTTCTTTTTACACGAAGGGCAACTTTTCAGGTGTGGCTTTGACGGGAAGCCTTTACGCTGCTTATCGGGAGCAGAGATCCATAAAGTTTTAGAACTTGCTCATGGGTCGGAGCACAAAGGCGGAGCCAAGCTATTCCAACATCTTTTGCATATAGGTTATTATTGGCCCACCATGGAAGCGGACGCCAAAATATATGCCAAACGCTGCAAACCTTGTCAAGTCCATGGTAACCTTATTCACGCACCAGCCACTGATCTGCATAGTTTGAGCTCACCATGGCCTTTCCACACATGGGCTATGGATCTTATTGGCCCCATCTCTCCACCGTCAAAGGGACACATATGGATCGTAGCGGCCACAGAGACTTACACTAAGTGGGTAGAAGCCATCCCCCTGAAGAAGGCAACAGGAGCTGCTGTCTCCAATTTCATTCGAGAATTCATTATATGTCGTTTTGGCATTCATAGAGTAATCCTGTCGGATAATGGGACCCCTTTTGTCAACCGCCAAGTGGGAAAACTCTTAGCCTCCTACGATATCACACACCATAAATCAACGCCTTACTATCCTCAGGGGAATGGACAAGCTGAAGCAACCAACAAAACACTCCTTAGAATCCTTTCAAGGACTCTCAAGGATTATCAAAGGGACTGGGCACATGTGCTTCCAATGGCGCTCTGGGCATACAGAACATCCAAAAGAAGACCAACTCAAATGATCCCATTTTCGTTGGTATATGGCACGGAAGCCGTCCTTCCAGTAGAAATTGCCATACCATCAGCTCGTATGGCCCTCCGAAGCGGAACTAGCCCGTACTCCAGGCCGTCAGAGCTGGAAGTCCTTGATGAAAGAAGGGACAAGGCCTAGACTAATCTTAGAGTTTACCAGGGCCGTATAGCTAAAGCTTATGATACTCTAGTACGACCAAGACAATTCCAAGAAGGTGATTTAGTGTTACGGGCTGCACCCCACGTCATGAGGGGAACATCAACTCACAAGTTCACACCCAAATGGCAGGGTCCTTTTGTAGTAAGGGAAGTCAATGAAAATGGCTATTGCAGAATTTCTGAGCCTGATTCTCAAACCCTCTTAAGCCCCATCAATGCAAAATGGTTGAAGGTTTACTATCCTTAGAAATTACCCATTACTATATAACGTACTACACCAAGATGTATTGTGCCAGTTTGGGCTTCTTCAATGAATATCATCCTTTTTCACACTTATTCTAACTATAATCACAAATAATAAAAGATGACGTTTTAATTCAAAAGGCAGCTCCATTAAGTAGTCGAAGATTTTCAATTACAAAAAAAAAAAAAAAAAAAAAAAAAAAACTATTTTGAGTTAGGCCTCTTCCCCTCGCTAGGCCTCTATCCCTCGCTCGAAGTATGCCTTTGCTCCAATTCCCCTTTCCCTCGCTTTCCACATATGTTTCTATTCCTCGCAAATTTTCTAACTATTTCCATCGAAGTTTAAAAAAAATAAAAAAAATAAAATAAAATAAAAAAAAACGATTTTGAGTTAGGCCTCTTCCCCTCGCTAGGCCTCTATCCATCGCTCGAAGTATGCCTTTGCTCCAATTCCCCTTTCCCTCGCTTTCCACATATGTTTCTATTCCTCGCAAATTTTCTAACTATTTCCACCGAAGTTTAAAAAAAAAAAAAAAAAAAAAAAAAAAAAAAAAAAAACTATTTTGAGTTAGGCCTCTTCCCCTCGCTAGGCCTCTATCCCTCGCTCGAAGTACGCCTTTGCTCCAATTCCCCTTTCCCTCGCTTTCCACATACATTTCTATCCCTCACAAATTTTCTAACTATTTCCACCGAAGTTTAAAAAAAAAAAAAAAAAAAAAAAAAAAAATTGAGTTTGGCCTCTTCCCCTCGCTAGGCCTCTATCCCTCGCTCGAAATATGCCCTTGCTCCAATTCCCCTTTCCCTCGCTTTCCACATACGTCTCTATCCCTCGCAAATTTTCTAACTATTTCCACCGAAGTTTTTTTTTTTTTTTTAAAAAAAAAAAAAAAAATCAAATTTTTGAGATATCCTCTCTCCCTCGCATAACCAAACCCATATGTTGGTTAGCCCCTTCTTCTCGCATAACTCTTCCATCCAAAAAAAAAAAAACAAAAAAAAATCAAAATTTTGAGATAGCCTCTCTCCCTCGCATAACCAAACCCATATGTTGTTTAGCCCCTTCCCCTCACATAACTTTTCCATTAAAAAAAAAAAAAAAAAATCATATTTTGAGATAGGCTCTCTCCCTCGCATAACCAAACCCACATGTTGGTTAGCCCCTTCCCCTCGCATAACTTCTCCATCCAAAAAAAAAAAAAAAATCATATTTTGAGATAGCCTCTCTCCCTCGCATAACCAAATCCACATGTTGGTTAGCCCCTTCCCCTCGCCTAACTTTTCCATCCAAAAAAAAAAAAAAAAAAAAAATCATATTTTGAGATAGCCTCTCTCCCTCGCATAGCCAAACCCATATGTTGGTTAGCCCCTTCCCCTCGCATAACTTTTCCATCCAAAAAAAAAAAAAAAAAAAAAAAATCATATTTTGAGATAAGCCTCTCTCCCTCGCATAACAAAACCCATATTTTGGGATAGCCCCTTTCCCTCGCATCACCAAATCCCCCCTCACTTCATCTTTCTATCACGAAATTAAAAAAAAAAAAAAAAAAAAAAATTTAATTACCTTTTTTTTTTTTTTTTTTCCTCCCTCGCCTCATTTTCTTATACTTCCCGAATTTGTTTCATGGGCTTCATTTTTATAGCTCCCTTTTATTTACAGTCCCCTATTACCTCATCACTTTAAAAAAATAAAATTAAATTAAATCGCCCCTTCATTATTTCATTTATTTACCTTATTTTTATATTTCTCCAAATTCTTTTAGAGCTTCCCTCGGTTCAGCTTTTCTGTTTACAACCTATAAATCATAAAAACAATACAACTCCATAACTCGCAATACAATACTAAAATTTTGCCAAATAGCTCTCCGATATTTATTCTAACAGTTCTTTTTTATTCAGCATACACTTCTCCTTTATTCGTTATTAATTACTTTCCAACATTTTCTCTTTTTACCTAATTAACATTTTATTTTAGACCTCTCCAATTCTCCAAAACACAACTTTTTTTTTTATCTGCCTCTTGCTAAATAAATAAATAAATAAATAATAAATAACTAAAAATACAAAAAAAAATAAAAATAAATAAATAACAAAACAATATTTTTATTTCATGGCTCACCTCTGTTTTTCAAAAAGCCTCCTATTTTTCCACAAAACAACACTATATATATATATATATATATCTATATATATGAATCTATATATGAAACCATACATCAAATTCCACTGAGAAATACACATACCTTTCAAGCCCGCAGCAGCGCCAATCGCGATGAGCTACGCGAGTGCTCGCGGATCTTCTTCTTCCCCTTCCTGGTTCGTTGCTCAGGATTCACCCATAGCAATTTCCCTTAGAAACCCAACTTTACCGAATCACACAAGATCGAACCCAGCCCCTTTTCTGTCGATGGCTCACACACAGGTTCTTCTAACCAAGTCCCAAATAGAATCCAGCCCTAGCAGCATTAGAACTCAACTTTCGATAGCCCAACCAATTGCTTCGCAGCCTATCCACGACCCAGCACTTTTCTTCCCTCCTCTATCTCCCTGCCCGACTCGTCCCTTTACCCTTTCGCGACTTCGAAGTTTGGTTCCCCAACCTGCAACCAACTACACAAAAATCTAGCCCCTCACCATTCAATCCCGTAACAACAGTGGGAGAAAAGCCGTGATGCCTTCGTACCACACAGACGCTGTCGGGTCTCACTTTGGAGCTCGCCGGCGGCAACCCTTTCCCTCCTTCGTAGCTGTCAACCTTCCTCTCCCAACTGTATTCTGGCTTCTCTAGTCTTTCCCACTAAGTTGAATTCTAGGTATTTTAGAAAGAGAACAGAAAAGTTTACCCAAACACAAACTTGCCTAGCCCCTCCCTTAATGGTATAAGAAACCCAGCTACGGGTAACCAAATCCATCACACACCCTTCTGTACAATGGGTAAAAGGAACAAACAGAGATCCTGATTCAAAAAAAATAATAAAAAATAAAAACATAAATAAAAATAAAAATAAAAATGTATATATATCTATATATATCTGTATATATAAAGTCCTTATTTTTCTAAAACGACAAGCTCACTTTTGGGAATGGTTCCAACAAGTTCAAGTTATACCCAAAATATACACAATCTTTTTACGTGGCAATAATGCAACGTTCAAGCAGGGCGAGAGGTTTAAAATAAATAAATAAAATATATATATATATATATATATATATTTATATACGTACTAAGGTCGTACCTTCCCAAGGAAAATCTTTAAACCAATCAAAAATTCTCTTTGCCTGTTACAAATATTAAAAGCAAACTGCAACAACCTTAGACTCTTCAAACAAATCGCTCAAGCAATCGCACACTACCAAGCAGCTCCAAATCAGCTACTATCAGTAGTCTGCTCTAAACCTATAAGTCCAATTGATGAGTTGTCTTCTCCATAGATCGCTCTTCCCAACAAAAAGCTGCAAAAAGTCAATGAATTCACCCCCTCTTCCCCGTCTTTATAAGAGAGCACAAATGCAGGACAAAATTCATATCCAATTACTAACACTCTCCTTTCAACCCATCCTCTCTAAATGGCTTCCGGCGGCCAGAGGCACCGAGATAACACCGTTTGGCGGCCGGTGAACAAGGCTCCAAACCCAAGAGGTCCAAGCTATAGAGCTTCATGCTCCAGCTCTAAAGTTTGGAGCTCCACTCCTACTCACCGCCGCCCTGTGTGTGAGTTTTTTTCGAAAGATGCTCTCCATGCCTCCATGGCAATTCCAAGATCAACTATTCGAATCCCCTTGGATCCAACACCCAACATCTGCTCATACAGTAGTAGAGGTGCCGGAAGAATTCCGGGGTAAAATAAGAGGATGGTACAAGGCACTAACCATTCCAGAACTTTACACAATACCACTGTCCCATACTTGGTTTTTGCTAAACCAAGAAATCAACCTCACTCTCCAGGGATCCACCTGCCAAGCAAATCAGGTGTTAGTCCCACATTTCGAGAGGATCCGTATCAACATCATCTCACAAAGACCGACAGAAAGAGATCTAGACCACTACATCTCTATCATGTCAGCGCCATTGGTAAACCCAAATGAAGATTTGGGACTTGGATGGGACATAAAGAGCCTTGCAGATCTCAACATAGGAGAAGAGAGCGTTTCCCGTAGTGCCCAGCCAAACATCCCGCTCAACATTTCACTAAACATCCTCTTCTTCAACACTGAGGGTGTTGCTCGCCCCAACTTCCTCCAACACTACATGCACCTACACTCTAGCAGACGCTTCCACCTCGTCATCATCACAAACACAAAAAAAGAAGGAAGCGAGGCCCAGTTCATGAGCCAAATCATGGGCTTTCCTAACACCAAGACCATTGCCCCCCCTCCTAGCGGTATGGAAAGGGTGAGAGGCGGAATCTGGTGCCTATGGAATGAAGCCGAAATCTCCTGTGAAGTAGTAGAAATTCCCAGGAATCAAGCCATCGCCCAACAAGCCCACATCTTTATCCGGCCGGCTCGCACCGGATGAAATTTAAAATGTAAACTCTCCATGAGCAATCCAAATGCCCCTATTATATCAAAAGCTTAATTTTAGACATCTCTATCTGAATACTTGTCTGCATGAGTTAATATTTTCCAAAACTTTTTAACATAGTCATGCACAAATACTCTCATCAGCTATAAGAGTATCTGTACAGGGGGGCATTATTGTGGGTACTTGTATCAAGCTCAATACGTGGCAAGCCCACATCACCAAAACCCCACCCACGTGGCAGACCAATAAGGCACCACGTCGGGCATGTCGTATGTTTACTACATGGCGAGCCCTACGGGCGTCATGTGCCAAGGCAACCAAAACTATATGCTTAGCCTAAGCGGGAGCATATATACAAGCCCAAATATATCTAGATATGAAGAGCCCTGCAACAGGCAGCACCATGGCCCCGCAGGGCCCATGGTCCTTCATACCTAGCTCCAAGGCCAAACAACAATACAATTAGCCCCCGGCTCACTTGTACTTGGATTGATAAACAATGGCTCTCCTAAACATTGAGATAGGCCTGCGGCCCATTCTCTTACTTGATCGCTAAGCAGGTCCCTCTCTTAAACATTGAGCTAAGCCCGCGGCCCATTCTCCTACTTGGTCACTTGGAAGCGAGCCCTTGGCTCTCTTAAACACTAAGGTGGGCCCTGGCCCATTTATCTACTTGGATGCCTGGGTTGGGAGCAGGACCCAGGCACTACTGCTCGGGATCATCAGAGGATACTGGACTGGGGGCTGAGGTCATCGGATCGTCGAGATAGTTGTCTTCTTGCTATGACAACTCTATCTCGACCAGGCTTGGAGAAGAGGCAACAATGACCTTACGTTCATGTCATCCGATGCATATACGAAACATTACTTTTTGCCTGCCACGAAACGTTGCTCTCCGCCTGCCGGCAAGCCACAGACGGCAGAAGGGCTTATATCACTTCTGGCAGAGTTGAGGAGAAGGAGCCACCTGTCCAACAGTTTGCTTGGGCTCCAATACTCCTGCGGCCTATATAACATATCGTATATGCAGCGAGAAACAACAACAACAATACAACTAAGTCTTATGCTAAAACACTCTCTCATACTTTACATTAGTGTTCAAAGGTCTATCACTGCCAACCTCTCCCTCTCCAAGCTTGCCTTGACCTCCTCCTCTCCACCTCCGGTGATCCCAAGCCATTGAAGTGCCCGCCATCTTCCCGGACTACCTCTAACCACACCGTTCACCCACAACTAGATAATAAATTTTGTTGATTTTTAATATTTAAGAAGCATGGCGATCTAAAATAACTAGATGGGAGCATCAAAAAGCAGCATGACCTGATGTTTGAACTTTATACTAGATTGAACAATTCTATGAAATGAAAAATTGCAAGAACCATGGGGTCATTTATGTTCCTCTCCCAAGACAAATGAGCTTACCTTATTACTTGTCGAGGACAGAAGCCTTGAGAAGTGCTTTTTGCCCCCACTTACTATATTTAAATAATAGTTGACTTTTATTTTGATTTTATGACTTTAAAATATCTGACCATACATTGAAGATTTTCATTTTGGATTACTTGATTCTATGCATATGTCATATCTATATGGTAATCCAAACATTTTATACTAGTAATAGTCGAAGTGGTTCTTCTTTTTCTGTTGATGTAGGAGATGAAGAGTTAGTGTGATGAGAAAATGTCCGACTTTATCTTTTTTAAGACTAGAACAATCTCTACAAAAGGTAAGTTTATTCATATGCTTTTAGCGGTTTTTGAATTAATTTGTGTTTTAATTTTTCAGGTCATAAATTGCATGGAGAGATGCAAAGTATTGTCAAAGAATTCAAGAACTTTGTCCTTCAAGTTTTTTTTTTAATGTGTAATAATCACAATTAAAAACTTTTTATTAATTCATTTGTATATACTTTTGAACATTTAACTTTCATTTATGAAATATATGATGTTATTCTATTCAATATGTGATTGTGATTCAAAGGATAATATATAGTGTATATTACATTCTTCAAATGAGTGCACAAAAATAATATTGATTATTCTTTATATATGTTGACTCATTTTTTTATCACACGCATTGATTGTAATGAGAAATGCATATAAAGTGTGATTTTATTTCATTATTAATCACAGTTTTTATTTGATATTAATCACTTAAAATTTGTAATCTAAATGTTTATTATTACATGTTTTATTAGTTATTAATTAAACTTAAAAGATGTGATTTAAATATTTATTATCACATGCAAAATGTACGATAGAATTATCTTTTAATGACACTTAAAATGTGATTAAAAATGACTATTTTTAATCACACTCTTAAAAATCACAATTTGACAAAACTTAAAACGTGTGATTAGATAACATACATTACACATAAAAAGTGTGATCTATTTATGATTTTGTAGCAGTGTGAATTTAATAATCTAATTAAAAAAATAGTGCACGCACACAAAAATGTAACACTGAACATCTACGTTATGATCAACTATTTAATTATGAATAATTAACTTCTCATTATTAGCTGTATTATATTGTTACAAAAGATTCTACATATTAATTTTGTAATATCTTATATATATATATATATATACATCAATGTCTACGCATAAACTATTTGTATAAAAATAAATCATCAATTTAATATATATATATATATATATATAAATAGGGACTATTTGTGCAAAATCATCAATTTAATAAAATATAAACTAATTTGACAAAAATAAATGTCAAAAAATATTTTTAATTTTTTTAAAATTATTTTTATCCACCAATGATAAAATTATGTAAAATTGAAAAAAATTGCATGATTAATTTTTTAAAATTAATTTAACATGATCATAATCCAAACACATAATAAAAATTAATTTGGTAAAAAAAATAATAAATGTCTAAAAGATTTATCAATTTTACATAATTTTATTTTTAGTGGGTAGAAATAATTTTTAAAAATTTAAAAATATTTGTTTGACATATATTTTTGTCAAATTAGTTTATATTTTATCAAATTGACGATTTTACCCTTGAAAAATCTAATGATATCTTTAATTGTTCTTATTTGGAATAAGATTCAAAATTCAGGATTAAATGTGTCATAATTGAAAAGTCAGGGACCAAAGTGACACAAACCTTAAACTATAAGAACTATTAGTGTAATTCATCCATATATAAATATAAATTTATATATGTTACTGTATTGATACATTATCAATCTGTAATGCTATATTACCATCGAATACTTTAATTTTATAACATGTATCGTTTCAGTAATGTAATTATATTTGTTAGAAAAAAAATTGTAGAATTGTATATTGTTCTCCTATCAACTTATGTTCACTACATATATACATAAATGTCATACAAACAAGTGTTCGCAACAAACACTTTTATTAATAAATCAAAACTCTGCAAAACGCTTTCATCCTGACAATAATTATACTTTTTTTTCCCATCTCATACTAGAAAAAATCATATTATCGAGAAAAAATAGATTTTGAAATTCATAACAATATAATATCGCATCAAACTCTTACTCATCAAAATATTTTTATTACAATGAGTTATAATAATGAACAAGATGAAAAATAAGAAGATGGTAAAACAAAACCTACAGAAGATTATTGCAACATATTCTCTAAGCAAAGTTAGACGAGTTAAAGCAAAAATTGTCTTATCTGCTGTGAAGTTCAAGAAAAATAATGTACCTCATACGCACATTATAGTCAAATTATAAAGAAAAAATCAAATGATGCTCAAACATTATCATAGCAACTCACTGATGCTGAAAGTACATCAAATATAAAGTTTCAATTAATTTTTGTCATATGCTAATTATTTACAGATGACATAATAAATTATGTAATTTCATATTTTCAAGAAAAAAGACCCTGCAAACACTTACAAGTATAAATCTACAAACATCATGAAAATTATCATGAAATTTCTATATCGATCGAAATATTAAGTTATAATATCATTTCATTTTTAAAAAATAATTATTATACATTTTCTACATAAATGAAAATATACTGATAACTAATATTATATTTTTCATTATGCAAGATATTTATGGCACAAAAAACGAGATTCAACAACTCTTAATATATAAAAATGTATTACATAGGGTTTGGCTTGTGTCTAGTCCGAGATCGGACTGGACGGTGCTGTTGGGCCTGTGGAGGCTCACCACGGGTCCTGTTTTGATAATATAAACCGTGCAATGTGTAGAACTCGTTGAGTAATATATGCCTGTAAAAAATCACGTTGATCGGATATCGATAGCTACGTAATCAAAACAGTTTTTTATCAACCATTAATTTGTTCACCGTCCATTTTTTTTTTTATACAAAACTGATTTGATCATATACCTATCAATATTCGATCAACGTAATTTTTTATAGGCATATAGCATTCGACGAGTTCCACACATTGAACAGTTCGGATTATCAAAACGGGACCCATGGTGGGCCCCCATGGGCCCAACAGCACCGTTCAGTCCGATCTCGAACCGGACACAAGCCAAACCCTATTACATATTGATATTAATATATTCTTACGCCAATAGTATGTAAATAATATGCAATAGTGGGTTCAATAAATTTATATTATGAGATGAACTATAAAATAAAATTGTGTAATCGTATAATTAATTTCATACCTTCAATTGTATTACAGGTACGGATTATGAAAAATTAAAGTGAGAAGTTGATAAAAAAATATTTGTGTAATACTATATATTTAAAGGACTTATTTATTGTTTTTTTGTTTAAGATAAGATTGCTATCTGAACAATCTAACTATAAATTAATATTTATATTTAAACAATTTCTCATTTATCATTTAAAATTTTCAACTAAGTATGTATTCATTTATTACTTAGTTGTATTTTAGATACATATCAATTTATCTATACAAATCTTCATATTTTATATACATATGAGATATCAATTTAAAAGACACGCAAAATTATAATACTATCAATTAAAAAAAAATTAGTATCCTGTGCAGTGCATATATTCAGCCACTAATATTCCCCACGGGTTACTGTGCGGGCCACTGGAGGTTTGCCCGGTCGTTAACTTCAGGGCACTCAGGATTAGTCCCATGCTTCGGCTGTGGGGATACCTGAGTCATCAAAAAAAAAAAAAAAAAAATATTCAGCCACTAATATATCATTAAAATACGAAGCAAGAGTGTATGTAGCGTCATAAATGAACACATTACAATGTGAACCTAATTAAAAGGGGACACGGAATCTACTATAATTTTGCGTCCATGTCAAGGTCCCCCCTCCTGCCTTGATTTTACTGTAATGAACACATTACATTAACTTTTCATTTGATTTTAAAAACATAAATGCTCATTCCTTTAAAGTTGGACTTTTCATACCTATTTTTTGTATAGAATACATTACATTAACTTTTCATTTGATTTTAAAAACACAAATGCTCATTCCTTTAAAGTATGACTTTTCAAACCTATTTTTTTTTGTATAGAATACATTACATTAACTTTTCATTTGATTTTAAAAGCATAAATGCTCATTCCTTTAAAGTTGGACTTTTCAAACCTATTTTTTTGTATAGAATCTTTGTTGGCTGAGTTTTTTTGGTGGTTGGGCCACTTATCTCCAAACATGTGGCATGTTACCAGATGCCATATATTTATTTTCCAATTTTTTTTCAATTGAAAATAAGAAACTGACGCAGAGAGCTATTTCATGATTCATTATTTTGGGAAATCATGTGAGCTTTGTTGAATTGCTAAGAGGATAATCATTGAGCAAAGAAAGAAATTTTAGCATAATCTTGCTTTGTTGAATTGCAATCTTGTACTTCTCTTGTAAGATTGTTAAGTAGTTATCTAAAGTACATATCTATTGCTAATCTTGCACTGTAATTGTAATATTGTTAATTATATTTTTATTTTCTTCATTAAAAAATTTCATTATGTAATTAGGTGCTTTGAAAAAAAAGAAAAAAAAGAAAAAGGCAAAGTATAAGAAAATATAGAGAGCTTTCTTAGGATTGTATTTTTATGTTTTTATATTTTTCTATTCAAGTTGGTGCAATTTATTTATTTAGTTGTCATCCCTTGTTTCAATTTGTAAATCTTCGGTTTGTTTTTTATTTTGTATATTTCTTTTCCTATTTAACTTTTATTTGTTTCTCCTATTTCCTGAACTCAATTTTTTTAAGATTCTACGTTTCAATTTGACCCAGGTGTGGAATTTTAGTAAAATTTGTGTATAAGTACATTTAATTGCTGTGATTTTATTTTTAAATTGTTAATTTTCTTTGTATATATCAAATCTGTACTGTTTATTTTCTTAATGTCTATCAAATCTTTTTAATTATGAGTGTTCTAAATGTCTTGGGTTTGTATTTTTCTATTTTGTGTGCTTTTGTATAATTATATTCAATTTTTTTTCTAAAAAAAATTACGAAGCATAAAATATGTGTAATTGTTTAGACTTAGACTTAAACAGTTTGGGATTTTTTTCTGTTTCACTTTTTCAAGCTTTTGTTTGTTTTTGTGTATAAATTCAATTTTTTTTTTCAAAATTTGGTTTGTTTGTTTGTGTGTGCGTGTGTGTGTGTGTTTTTTTTTTTTAAAAAAATCATTGTTCTATGTGTTTTGGATTTGTATTTATTTATTTATTTATTTTTCTATTTCATGTGCTTATATATATATATATATATATATTTTCTTTTTAATTGCAAAGCAAAAAATGTGTACAATTTTTTAAACTTAGATTTAAAAAGTTTGGGGCTTTTTTCCTGGTTAACTTTTTTAAGCTTTTGTTTGTTTTTGTGTATAAATTCAGTTTTTGAAAATTTGGTTTGTTTGTATATTTAATTGTGTGTGTGTGTGTGTTTTTTATTTTTAAAAATCAATGTTCTTAATTTTGTGTTTGTGTGTTTATAATTTATTGTGGCAGATTAGTGGTGTAAAATTAACATAGAGTTAGGAGTAGCGGCTCCAAGTTTAGTGAATCAGGCTATATTTGACAACACATTATTCAAATTTGGTCATTTTGATTTCTATAGTCCTTTGATATGCTCCTTGGTAAAAATAAAATGCAATCTAATAACGTGTGGGCAAAATGATTGATTACCAAATTATAAACCAATAATTCACAATCAATATGGAATGTCAAATCCGATATATGGACGCACCTCAAAAGGGCGTGGTGCACAGCCACTTACAAAACATATATAAGATTCAAAAGAAATGACATAGCTAGAATAAGTCTTCAGTTACAAGTGGTATTCTATTATATGCTGAAAAGTCCAAAAAAACAATTTCGAAGTCTCCTCAAGCTCTTCTACCTGAAATGGTTAAACAACGGGGTAAGAACACACTCAGTAAAAAGTTTAATCACACACACCTATCAATTTCACACCTAAACTTTTTCCGTTTATTTATTTATTTGTTTGTTTGTTTTTCCGTACTCTTCTATTTTAGATTGTGTTCAAATTGTTTTAGCATTGTCTTAAAATTCATAATTTTTGGTCAATAATTCTTCAACATAGTCTGTAACAAACCAAATATTCAAAAACTGAATTTATACACAAAAATAAACAAAAACTTAAAAAAAGTTGAACAACAAAAAAGCCCCAAACTTTTTAAGTCTAAAAAATTGCACACATTTTTTTGCTTCGCATAAACAAACCAAATTTTTAAAAAAAAAATGAATTTATACATAAAAACAAACAAAAGCTTAAAAAACTGAAACATAAAAAATCCCAAACTATATGTTTACCAATTTTTAGAAAAAAAAAAAAAAATTGAATATAAATATACAGAAGTACACGAAATAGAAAAGTATGTTTGCTTCACACCATGGCCAAGTTAGCTCCTAGATGGGAACCTGATGGCCTTATCCAGTTCAAAGGGTATAGGAATCATGTCTACTTCACACCATGAATGAAAATCTTTTTTGATCAGCAAATGAAGAGAAATGATAATCTTGACAAGGTTGTGACCTTGTTAACCACAGTTCATTCAGAGAAAACAAATCTGCAGTATTATTGAACAAGATTGAAACCTGTCCTCTATTTTTGGCCTTTTAGGTTGTTCCATACTTAAGGGTTGTGTTAAATTATTTGCTTAGCCTATGATTTTATGTAGTATGTATTTTTAGAAACTCCTTTTAAAAAAAGACTACCTAATCCCCCAATTAAAAATGCGCATGGCATCGGCCATTGGTTGATCTTGTCGACAAAGATTGATGGAGATGATGCATGCATAGATAGTTGTTTAACAAACGCCCACTATTTTATAATCACCAAAATAAAACTAGGAAATTTTTTTCCCCCCAAAATAACTTCAAAGATAGTGTAAAAAATAATAATAATCACCTGTGAAGATATATATGATGACTGAAAGAGAAATCATTGATGACAGTTGAACAAATCATAGTAATACTTACAGTTACATCCTTCTCCTTCTCTTTTGTTGTCAGATCAAAATTGACAACTTCTTTAACAAAGTTCATGCATTGATGTACAGTTGATCATGATTCTCTCCATCAACTTTCTCTTCAATAACATTATGAGTTTGATTGCCATGGGAAAGATGGGCTTCAATGGTGTCGGTGTGATTAGGAATAAACCTTAAAACAACAACGATGAGTGCAAATACTATGGGAAGGAATAAAAATTTGATGGGGTCATTTTTTTCGTAAAACTGTAGAAAAATAAACTGGACTAAAGAGGTTATTGTCTGAACTAGGGCAAAAGCAATATTAACCCATAGAAATTTGCAATTAATCCATCTTCTGGAACTTCGTGCTTTATGTATCATCTCAAGCAGTGCCAGGACTAGTCCTAGGAGTGAAAATACAGTGGCAAGAAGAGCCATGACATAGAGTCTTCGATCATTTGTTGCCTTTGGTTGTTGTTCTTTTGCACTAGAGATTTGCTCCATGATTGCCGAAGCAACCTCCATTCCAAGTGCTAAAATGGCAACCACTCGATCAATTGTAAAGATTTCCTTCATCTGTTAAGTACATGAATAAGACTAGCTCTTTATATTAATCATTTAAAAAAAAACAAAAAAAACACTATCAATAATATTGAAGAAATAAAATGTCACCTACTTTGGTCCAAGTATTCTTTGAGAACAGCATAATGATACTCAACAGTGCCTTGGCCCAGCCCTTGACGTTATTCCATTTGTTTCTCAGAAACATTGCCATGATGTTGCAACAATTTCCAAACCACTGCTTCATCTTCATGCATTCTATCTTTACTGTGTGCGCACAAGCTTTCCTACAGTTCATCAAACTCTGCACACAGGAGGACCTAGGCGTAATACAGTTTGAAGCTTCAATGTCGCTGCCCATGGCGAAATGAGAGAAGAGAAGAGAGGGAAGAGTAGAGACAATATGGGATTGGAAGTTTGGGAGCTCCTGTTTGGTGTGTGTAAAAGAAGAAAGAGCAGAGAGACTATATAGGATTGGAGGTTTAGGGGTACACCAGATGTGCAGCTGAGATTCTTGAAGACAACAACAACAACACTGAAGCTTCATGGTATATTATGTCCAGACGAGATTCGTGAAGTCAACAACCACAACACTGATGCTTCATGGTATGATATGCAAACCGGTCTTTCTGGTGGTGGGCCGCGCATAAGCTCATTAATTAGAATTATTAATATTTTTTATTTATTTATTTTAGGAGTTTATGTCTAGATGTTTGATGCAATTTTGAATAAATTATACTTTACCTTTTTTATATTTGATCAAATTTTTTTTTTTTCACTTTGATCTTTAAAATTTATTTTTTTTCTCCTTTGCCCTTCATGTTTTAAGCTCAAATTAAAATAAATGATAAATTACAAATACACTTCTTGAGATTTGATTAAAATACGAATTGTCTTTTGTGATTCTAGAAATTATATTTCATCCCTTGAGATTTTTAATTTCATAACAAATCGCCCCTTTTATTAATAAATCATAATGTCAATTAACAGTTTTTAATAATATTAGAAATATGTTTCAATTAATAATTTAACTAATTGTATTATTATTGGGGTGTTTGGCAAAGCCTTTTTTTTTTTTTTTTTTGGCTTTTTGGGCTAAAATTTACAAAATGACAAAATAGATTAAAATAGTCAATAAGGCAAAATGTCACATCAAATCCGTAATCATTTCACTTTTTTCCTCACAAACATCACATCCAACTATAAAAAAAAATCTAACTATCTTCCCAAACACAAAAAATTTAGCCTACTAAAATAGCCAAAAATTAAAATAATCTACTAAAATAGCAACTTTCCAAACACCTACTATATATGAGAGTAATTATAAATTTCATTTTTTTAACTAATTTTGTTAAATAAAAAATTTATAATTTTTCAAATCACAAAAGATAATTTATACTTTAACCAAATCTAAAAAATTATTTATAATTTACCCCTCGATAAATTATACTATTTCTAAAATATTAGTCCCTTAATTCATTTTTTATTGTCCAAAAATATTAGTCTATTTTAAAAAATCAAGTACAAAAGTAATATAAATTTTCTATTTTGCCATTCTTTTAAATTCATTAACAACATAAGAAGTACAATTATGATATTGATATTTTTCAAAAAATGTATTATCAAAGGGTAATTTTGAAAAATCATTTGTTTTAAAGTATAATAATTGCACTGAATAATGCTATATGTATTAATTAATGTACACACTAGTGTACTAATAGATAGTGTGGTATCATTTGTATGGTTTTAAATATTTATAATTTGTATAATAAATGTGATCAATAATAATATCACAACACTAGTTGGTACACTAATGTGCACATTAATTGGTACATATAGTATCATCGTAATTGTGCTACCAAAAAAAATTAAATTCCCCAAAAAAAAACCATCATTTTGGGACGGGGGCGTAAAATCGGCCCAGCATGACTTTCGAGAAACATCAAATAAATGTTTAGAGTAGTTATTGATGGGGTGTTTGTTTTGAGAGATAGAGAGGAGACTCCTAATCCCTTGGTATTAGATATGCCTTGTAAGGGAGATTGGAATGGAGGGGGTGGAGGTGGTATTAAAAAAGTAGTCCGTCGGATTAGAATTTTTTTATTTTTTACATATTGGGCATTTTTTTTTTAACATTCATGTTTAATTTTTTTTTTTGTATTTTTTGGAATTTTTTTAATTTTTTTTTAATTTTTTACATGTTAGGCATTTTTTTTTAACATTAATGTTTAATGTTTTTGTTGTTTAATGTTTTGTATTTTTTTTATTTGTTTTAATATTTTATATAAAAATAATTTAACAATTCTTACACTAACAACTATCATCAAAACAAAAATAATTTTACTTAATCCCCTCACTATCAATCCCCTCATTATCAATCCTCTTCATTCTACTTCTGAAAACAAACGGGGCTGTCTTGGGTATGTACTGTACTATTTTGTGTGCTTCTGTATATTTATATTCATTTTTTTTTCCTAAAAATTGTGAAGCATAAAATGTGTGCAATTGTTTAGACTTAAACAGTTTGGGGTTTTTTCGTTCACTTTTTTAAGTTTTTGTTTGTTTTTGTGTATAAATTCCTTTTTTTTTTTTTTATAATTTGGTTTGATTGTTTTTGCTTAATCTATGCTATATATTAAGCAAAATGAGATTTTTAACTCCAAGTCTTGTGGGAGCTCCAATCTCCCAATCTAAATTTCTTGATTTTTTTATTTAAAAAAAAAATCATAGCATTTATTAACTTCTCCCAACCCCCAAGTCTTACCTTCATAATAACATTTTAATGCATTAAGAACAAGCATACAAAAAAAAAAAAAAAAAAAAAATTTTAAAATCTAACACATATGATTATTATCAAAATATTAAACTTTAATATAATATAATAAAAAAAAAGATATTTAATTCTTTGAAAAGTCTAATACATATGATTATTATTAAAATATTAAAGTTTAATATAATATAGAAAAGGAAAAAAAAGGCATTTAAAAAAAAAGAAAAAAAGAAGACATTTAAAAATCGCAATTCACATATATAGATAATTGTAAACACAATCCGTGCATAGCACATGTGATATGCTAGTATATATAATTGGGATTATAAATTTTTATATCTATTGCAAAATAAAGTTGGATAAGAGAAAATTATAGCTAATAACCAACCGTATACTAATCTTATAAATTGTTAATACTCTTGCTATTAATCCTTACTAATCAACCAAGCACCTTATATACAATAGCCAGGTGTACGGCTGATACAATTTGGCATGAAGAGGGCCCCAGAAGCTGAATGAATGGAGAGATCTATCTTGATTGCCAAAGTGAGGAGGTTAATGTGTTAAGTCCATCTTTGTGAAAAAGATGAGAGGGAGAGATGTATATATTTGTGCACACATTTGATCAATTGCCAGTTCATTGGTTGGTCAATGTCTCTTTGTGAATGTGAGGGTGAATGTTGAATGATACAAGTCACAAAAAAAGTAGTCCGGAAAAAAACACTTAAAAAAAAAAATCTTAACATTTATTAATTTCTTCCAACTTTCAAATCTTGCCATCATAATAACACTTTAATGCATTAAGAACAAACATAATTTTTTTTTTTAAAAATCCAGCACATATGAATTCCTTGACAAATTCCAACACATATGATTATTATCCCTCATAATAACACTTTAATGCATTAAGAATAAACATAAAAAAAATTTCTTGAAAAGTCTAACACATATAATTATTATCAAAATATTAAATTTTAATATAATATAATAAATAAATAAAAACATTTAATTCTTTGAAAAGTCTAACACACATGATTATTATCAAAATATAAAACTTTAATATAATATAAAAAAGGAAAAAAAGAAGACATTTAAAAAAGAAGAAGAAGAAAACATTTAAAAATCGCAATTCACATATATAGATAATTGTAAACACAATTTGTTTTTTTGTTTTTTTTAAACTCAAAAATAATAAAATAATAAAAAAAAACTCACTTAAAAATCAAGGAAAAGTAAGTGAGGCATCTCTCTCAAACTTTGTATAGTAGAAGAGGTTTAAGATATTTTTTTATTAGCTAAGGTCCTTCAACATTTTTACAGAAAAAATTCAACTCAGAAAAATTTTATCCAGCTTAAAGAAATTTTGAAATTTCTCTGGTATGATCACAGAGAAATTTCAAAACTTCTTTAAGTCAAATAAAATTTCTCTTAATTAAATTTTCTCTATAAAAATGTTGATGAACCTTAACTACTATGAAAAAATTGTATAATCGTTATCTTATAAAATCTTAATTTCAGAAATCTTAAAAAAATTCTCCAAAAATTAATTCCAAAAAGGCACCGAGTAAAAAATACGAGCATATGACTTAAGTCACAATAAGAGATTGTTTTTCATGTGTTACTTGAATACATTGTTTTATCTCTTTATTTTATTTAAATTACATAATTTTTTATTTGAATTATATCACATCTTAATCATATTATCCATTTTATTGTAAAAAATTTAAAAATATATTTATTTAAATTATTAAAAGGAAAAGGCCATATTATTTGCCAGCTGTCATGGGCACGTAGGATGATGTGGTTTGTGTTGAATCTGATATGGGAAGTCGAGTAAAGGAAACGAAAACGACGCCCGCCCTTTCTGTCCTCTTGCCCTTTTTATTTTACCAGCATATCATCTATACTATGTATGAATATTTATAATTATTTATATATATAAATTGTAATTTTTAAATATATATATTTTTAAATATCTTCTTTTCATTTCTTTTTTATATATATATTATATTAAAATTTAATATTTTAATGTTGATATTGATGCTCAATCCATTTTCCTCGAAGTGTGAGCAATGGACACCATTTTTTTTTTTTTTTTTTTTTAATTGAAATTTTCGTTTAGGACTCCCAGAGTAGGAGGTTCACACGTGGTGTGTACGTTCCTTGGAAACTATTTATTGCAAGTCTTCCTTGAAAGTGTTGGCACACATGGTCACTATTTACTGCATGGTGGAAAAAGACTGGAGTAAAACGGTTCATTATATATTATCAAAAAAAAAGGAGGAGAAATTTACGAAACAATAATGTTAGATTTTAAGACAAGAATTTCTTTCAGTTTAAAATCTAGATTAGAGAGAGTTGTTTGAGCCCGTGAGATTCACTATAGATTCTGTTTCATGATCTGAATCATTTATTTTGTAGAATGCTTTATGTATTTCATCTAGAAAAAAATTAAGTTGATCTGATAACTGTATTGTTCAATTTATCTTGTTTTTTATTAAAAAACTGGACGACAATTGTGTTTTAAAAAAATAAATCATATATTTTTGTATGGGTGATTTTCCGAACACTGCCCGCCTAGTAATCAGCTGGAGAGCACCGGCAGAATAGATGGCTTCAGCAAACCTGTAACGGAAAGAAAAGACTCCGGCGGTGGCTCTTCCACCCGGGGGCACTCCAATGATCAAGTCAGTATATCTCTCAAAGATAATCAAGTGCTAAGCTCACAAGCTTGAGTATAAAACTGCGTACCTTAGACCTACGGGGGTGCCTCTCTTTTATGGTTTACTCAATCCAAGTCCCACTAGAAGCATGACTTCTATGGACTCCAATTCAATACTGACTTGGACTCTTCAAGAGATAAAGATAAACTTCCTAAGAGTTTTATCCTTATCTTGGCTAAGCCTTCTCTTTTCTCTAGGACTCTTGCCCCTTATCCATTTCTCCGCTTATCTCGGATTCCGATATCTTCGGAGATCACCTCGGCCTCGCCAAAGGTAACCTCGACATAACTACCACGACACGTGGCACCTCGGCTGACACGTCAGCGTCACCATGCCACGTGTTGGTATTCAGAAAATACATCCCCACAACTACCCCTAGGTTCCATTACCTCGGCATTCTGAGGTGATGGAACCTATATCTGTATTTTCTTCTAGTACTTCGGCGTAAGAACTTTTTGGCCGAGATCATTCATTTTAGGCCGACATGCCTTCATCAAAGAACAAGAACTCAAACGAACTCCTCCACGCGCATGAGCTGTCATGTATATTTTCTCAACCGTTCCCCTTATGTGTTCTATCTTCATTGGCCCGTGTCTGTGACGCGCTTGTAAGCCGTCTTTCATCCATCTGCGCCGTCTGACGTATGCGTTCCTCCAGGCGCAATAAATGCCGTGTTTTGCCGCCGTTTCAAGTTTTTGATAAAACTTTACTTTTGTACTTTGTTTCTTTACTTTTGCACTTGATTTTCTGGCTTTCTCTCTCTCTTAAACTTTTCCAAATCCGCCATTGCTCTAGTTTCAAGCTTTGCAATCGTTTTCATTCTTCCACTTCAGCGAAGCTTTCGCCGTTTCGTCGTGTCTGTAACTGTTGCTTTACCTCGGCGACTTTCATTCCGGCTTCATTTGTTCTGGTAAGCCTCTGTTCCTTTTACTCTCAATTTCTTCTATGTGCTTTTGTTTACTTATTGCCATTATTGCTCTGTTCAAACCTTTGATTCTCTGAACTATTCATCTGGATGTATCTATCCCATGATTTCACTTATATCTTGAACACTTGCATTGTTTCCACACTTTTCTTGCCACTGTTCTTGACCTTTTACTTCTGTATTTCTTTCGCTTCTGAGAACCATACCTCTGTTCTTTGATTCTGAAACATCATTCTTTGTTTCTTGTTTTCCAGATTTCTGCCTTTAATTTTTGCCTTCATAGATTTAGGTTTGGGCTTTGTTTATAGAACCTTCAATCTTTAGGAAAAACTGAAACAATCCTTACCAGTATATACCTAGGGTTTCGCCGAGGTCCCGATAAACCCTTAAGAGCACCTTCTTTCTGAAATCTAGCCTTCTGTCTTTAGGCCGATGTTATGGGTATGTGGAGACATAGGGTTGATACCCCGATCAAACTTGAGTACTTTAGGCAGGAGTTCTCCGTCCCTGCCGATGTCCACCTGAAACTGGCTGGGGATGGCGACTCCATCATGCCTACTGAAAACACCATGCCTCTCCCTATTGTAGCCTTTACTGAGTGTGGACTTCGGCTTCCACTTAACATTTTTTTTCGCGAGATTCTGCATTATTATAAGCTGAACCCTATGCAACTTGCCATAAACTCTTATCAAGTGATTTTTGGTATCATCGTCTTAGTCAGACATGAAAACGTTAGAATCACCCTAGCCGACATACAGTATTGTTACACCATGTGCCCCCTTAGCCTGAAGGAAAAAGGTTACGTCTACTACCTCAAGCCGAGGTCCACTGAATTCAAAATCGTAGCCGACCTCCCAGACTCCAACAAGGGGGCTGGAGATGACTACTTCATTGTCTCTGGAAATTGGAAATTTGCCCCAGACGAAGATGTCCATCTATACCCTCTTCCTCGAACGGTTAAAGAGGGCAAGGGTAAGAGCCCAGTGTTATTTACTTAGTTGCTTCTTTTCAAGTCTTCAATATTTTATCTGTTTCTAATGTCTGTTTCTTCTTGCAGACGTTCGCAAGCTAGCAAAAGACTTTCGCCAATCTTACGTTCCTAGCAAGGACCTGAAAAGGCTCCTGGACTTGCCTGTTCACAAAAGGAAAGCGCCTCTTCTTCTGAACTTTATTCCTACGTACAAATCCACTCTGCCCGACGTTCCCAAACGAAAGAAGAAAAGCCTTTCTCCTCCGACTGCCACAACTCAGACCGCCTCTACAGCTCGAACAGATCAAGAGTCAACATCTGACCCAATCAATCAGCCATCTACCTCGGCCCTATACTTAATCCCAATACCAGAAAGAAAACGTCGGCGACGTCTTGTAAAAACTGCTGAGATGGGTCGCCCGAAGCCTGTTGCCCAAGATCTCCTAGTCGACCTACCTGCCGACGTTGACGCTGTTCCAACCCAATCCATGCCCCCACCAAAGCCAAAAAGAACAAAAAGGGCTCAGCCGAAGGTCAAAGTGACTCAGGTTGAATCTGAGGACACTTTGCCTATCTCCAAACTGGCTGAGAGTAAGAAGACTTCTTCTGCTCCTGCAAAAAGGTCTGCTGAAAACCCACCTTCTGAGTTCACACAGTCAAAGAAGCCAAGGTCGGCCTCAGCTACTACCTCGGGGTCCAAGAAACCGGATGTCCCTTGGGCTCCTAAAATTACTTTGGAAGACAGGCCAATTATGTCCAGTGAAAGCGCCGACGACATAAATGTCGGCGTTGCCCTCAGCACGGTGTTGCTTCTTCTCGGCGACCTCGAGCAAAATGCCGAGTATAGTGAGTACGAGAATTATGCTCTAATGCTCCAGCACTTCGTTCAAGTAAGTGTCCCTACTCGAAATTTTCTACTTTCTTTCTGTTTCATACTCCAAACCCTTGCCGAGGAAAAGGTCGAATCTGCCGAGGCTATTAGAAAGGTTGCTGAGGCCGAGAAGAGAGAGGCCGAGGACAGAAAGGCCCAAGCCGAAAAGGAACTGCAGGAGGCCCTGGCCACCAAGGATGTTGAAATCAAGGAGGCCGATGAAAAGGCCTATGCTCAAGGAATGGCTGACTTTACTGAAGAATACAAACTACAAGTCAGGCAGGCGTGCAACAGGGGCTTTTCCCTTGGTTGGATGGCTCTTGCAAAAAAACTTAATCTCCCTGAGAATTCACCATTGCGCCAAGCCGACGCTATTCCTCTTCCATTTCCTCCACCTCCAAGCCAAGCTGACGATGAATCTGAGTCTGAATCTGAGGATGAGGATAAGGATGATGATGAAGCATTGGTAAGGAAGCCCAAGGATACCAGTGAGACCAAGTCTCCTCCTCAGGAGGATCAAGTCCTAGACTTGACTCATGAGGAGGATGAGGAGGTTATCAAGGAGACCACTCCTGAGCAAGCATCATCTGATGTTCCTCAAGTCGGTAAGAGCGTTGATGAAACCCTTGCCGAGATCGACGCCGAGATTGCTGCAGATGAGGAAGCCGAGGTATCTCTTCAGGAGACTTCTGAGGTTCAGATCCAGCCAGTTGCTGATGCTGAAGAGTCTTAGTTTTCATGTCTTTTCTTTTGCACCCTTGTACTTTGTTTTATTTTTTGGACAATGTAAGCTTCCTTTTATGGCCGATGTGCCTTTCTTTGTTACTTCGAAACAATTTACTTCTGGTAGGCCGTAGTGCCTTCTTTTGTACACAACTGCAAGTTTTTCTATGGATGCTTTAATCTTTTAATTTCTCTTGATTTGCTTCTGCATAGTTCTATACTTAGAATATTTTATATGCCTTTCATACTTTGCCATCTTTGTGCAATCTTCTCGGGGTTACATACCTCGGGTATAATAACGACAAAACTTTTACTTCGGCAAGATACTGACCTGTAAACTTTTCATAAATTTTAACAAGTACGAAACATATATTACTCGATTTTTAACTTTTGCAAACTTTTTCTCAAGTTTCAACAAGTATTTAAACAGTGATCTCGGTCTAACCTACTTGTAAATTGCTGCAAATTTCAACAAGTGTTAACATATACTGTAAATTTTTCTCAAGTTATAACAATGATCTACTTGTAAATTGCTACAGATTTCAACAAATGCTTAAACAATATACTTAGCTTTTACCTCAACCTGTAAATTGCTGCAAATTTCAACAGATGATCATATGTCGGCTTAACATTATCTTGTAAATTGCTACAAATTTCAACAAGTGTTAAGCATCTTATTTGGTTGGATCAACTTGTAGATTGCTATAAGTGTGCAAACAATAACCTCGACTTCACTTCGACTTGTAAATTGCTACAAATTTCAACAAGTGAAGAGAAACAGTAATCTCGGCTTAACTTCAACTTGTAAATTGCTACAAATTTCAACAAGTGAAGATAAAGAATCAGCTTAACTCCAACTTGTAAATTGCTACAAATTTCAACAAGTGAAGATAAGGAATCAGCTTAACTTCAACTTGTAAATTGTTACAAATTTCAACAAGTGAAGATAAGGAATCAGCTTAATTCCAACTTGTAAATTGCTACAAATTTCAACAAGTGAATTAAGGAATAATCTCGGCTTAACTTTGACTTGTAAATTGCTACAAATTTCAACAAGTGAATTAAGTGTCTCTGTCTTCTCTCTGCCCCCAATGTGAACCTGAGTTCTACTTGGGTTCTCATTATTCATATCTCCAAAAACACCAATATGTGACTTTATCAAATATATGTGTTTTAAGAAAAGGGAAAAGATTTTATTGATGACATCGGCCAAAAATACTGCACATCTAATGATAGAAGAATTTCAAATTACAAGTGTTCCAAGGTCTTGGCAGTGCTTTGCCCTCGTTTTCTTAAAGCTGATAAACTCAATTGCCTAATATTGAAGTAATTCTGTAGGGTCCTTCCCAGTTTGGGCCAAGCTTGCCCTCTCTGGGATCCTTTTTGTTGCCGACGACTTTTCTCAGGACTAGGTCGCCGACTTGAAAATCTCTTGGATTGACCTTCTTGTTGTAAGCTCTAGCAAGCTGTTGCTGGTATACTGCTAGCTGAATTGTAGCTTTTTCTCTTCGTTCTTCCAAAAGATCCAGATCTCGGGCTAAGAGTATGTCGTTGGTGCCATTCTCTACTCCTTGGGTCCTGATTCCTGGGATGCCGATCTCTAATGGGATGACAGCTTCTGTGCCATAAGCCATGACAAAGGGAGATTTCCCTGTTGATCTTCTCGGCGTAGTCCGATATGCCCAAAGCACGTTGGGCAACTCGTCTACCCACTTTCCTTTTGCTGCCTGCAGCCTTTTCTTTATTCCATCCAAAATTACTTTGTTGGATGCTTCTGCTTGCCCATTACTTTGGGAAAAACTTGGTGTTGAAAAGTAATTCTTGATCTTGAATTTCGCACAAAAGTTCTTGATGAGTTTGCTGTCAAACTGTGTTCCGTTGTCGGCAACTATTGCTCTCGGAATCTCAAATCTGGTGATGATGTTTCTCCATAGAAAGTTCTTGACGTCCACATCTCGGATTTTGACAAGAGGTTCTGCCTCTATCCACTTTGTAAAGTAATCTGTTGCCACAAGCAAGTATTTTCTCTGCCCAGTTGCCTGGGGAAGTTGCCCAACAAGATCCATGCCCCATTGGGCAAACGGCCAAGGGCTGGATACTGCATTCAGGTCAGCAGCTGGCTGATGTATCAAAGGTGCAAACCTTTGGCATTGTTCACACTTCTTTACGTAGGCTTCTGCATCCTTTTGCATGTAGGGCCACCAATACCCCAGGGTAATGGCCCTGTGGGCTAATGATTTGCCCCCAACATGGCTTCCACAAATTCCTTCATGAATTTCATATAGGAAATCTTCAACCTGCAAAGGGTGTACGCACCTTAAAAGGGGTCCAGTGAAGGACCTTCTGTAAAGACGTCCATCTTCTGTCAGACTGAATCTTGCAGATTTCAATCTAACTTTGTGTGCCTCCTTACGATCTTTTGGCAGCTTTCATTCTTTTAGGAATGCAACAATTGCATCCATCCAGCTTGGCCCCATGTCCACACACATTGCTTGCTGCTCTGTGCTCTCTGGTTCTATGCTCGGGCCCGACATATAGTCGATCATAATTGTTCTTGTTTTTCCAGTCTGCATTGAACTTGCCAGGTTAGCCAACGCGTCGGCGTGGTTGTTGTCATCTCGGCTGACTTGGAGTAGTCGGCAGTTCTAAAATAGGGCTGCCAATCTGATGACCTCTTTTGCATATGCCGACATCCTTTCGTTCCTGGCTGCAAATTCACCTGTTGATTGGTTAACAATAAGTTGTGAATCACAAAAAACTATTACCTCATCTGCTTCTGCTGCTGCTGCCAGTTTTAGCCCTGCAATTAATGCTTCGTATTCCGCTTTATTGTTTGAGGCCTTGAGCCCCAAACGGATGGACTGTTTTATTATTTCTCCATCTGGAGATATCAGCAGTACTCCTGCCCCCGCTCCTTGTCGGTTCGAACTTCCATCGACGAACAGTTTGAATGAATCGCCGATGTAGTTGCTGCAGGGTTTGAGTTTTTCCTTCCTTTGCTCTTTTGCCCTACGCTGGGATTCTTTTTGCTTGCTGGGACAATGCTCATCCTGGCTCAACGGAGCCCGATGTTCGCTGGTTTCGGGTGTGAATTCTGCCACGAAGTCGGCCAAAACTTGGCCTTTAATTGCTGTTCTCGGCCTGAACTCCAGGTTATACTGGCCCAGGGCTACTGTCCATCTTGCTATCCTTCCTGTTAAGTCTCCTTGTTGCAACAATGACTTCAGTGGGTGCTCTGTTAAGACCACAATCTTGTGCGCCTGAAAGTAATGGTTCAACTTCTTTGAAGCCATTACTAAGGCTAGTATTAATTTCTCCAGTGGTAGATACCTTGTTTCTGCATCGGTTAAGGTTTTACTTACATAATAAACAACCTTTTGCTCCCCTTTTTCTTCTCGGATTAGTACTGCACTGACTGCGTGTTTTGAAATTGCTAAGTACAAAAACAGTTCTTCCCCTGGTTTTAGATTGGAAAGAACCAGAGTTGTGGTCAAGTACTTCTTTAGGTCGGTTAAAGCGGCTTCGCATTCTTCTGTCCACAGAAAGTCTGTGGCTTTTTTCACCAAGTTGAAGAAGGGTCTGCATTTATCTGAGCTTCTGCTGATGAATCTGTTTAGGGCTGCGGCCTTTCCAGTAAGCATCTGAACCTGTTTTGCCGACATTGGGCTTATCAGCTCTAGGATGGCCTTGGTTTGGTCTGGGCTGGCCTCAATGCCCTTTCTTGTTACCAGATACCCTAAAAACTTACCTGATCCAACTCTAAACGCGCACTTTGATGCGTTGAGTCGGAGCCGGTATGTTTTAAGTATATCAAAGACTTCTTTTAGGTCGGCAAGATGACCCTTAGATTCCTTGGTCTTCACGACCATGTCGTCGATGTAGACTTCTACCGTTTTGCCAATCAGGTGCTTGAACATCTTTGTTACTAACCTTTGGTAAGTTGTTCCTGTGTTTTTCAGCCCAAAAGGCATTACCTTGTAACAGTACAAGCCTTTAGGGGTGATGAACGCAGTATTCTCCTCGTCTGGAGGGTACATGGCAATCTGGTGGTACCCCCTGTATGCATCCAAAAAACTCATCCTTTCGTGCCCTGAAGTTGCATCCACTAGCTGGTCAATCTTAGGCAGAGGAAAGCTGTCTTTGGGGCAGGCTTTGTTGAGGCTGGTAAAGTCTACGTAGACCCTCCATTTGCTGTTCTTCTTTTTCACCACTACTGTGTTGGACAGCCATGTCGGGTAGTGAACTTCTCGGATGGCCCCGGCCTCCAGAAGTTTGTCTACTTCTTCTTCTACTGCTTCGACGTGCATCAATGTCGGTCTTCTGGCTCGTTGAATCATAGGTTTTGCCGACCTGTCGACATTCAGTCTGTGGCAAGTGACCTCGGGGTCAATGCCAGGCATTTCATAAGGTGTCCAAGCGAACACCTCAATGTTGGCTCTCAAAAAATCTTCCAGTTCTCTTTCCTCTTCTTCGGCTAAGCCTGAACCGAGAAGAAAGAAGCGTTCTTCGTCGCCCTCCTAGACAAGGATTTTCTTTAGTGTCTCTTCACTCTTTTCGGTTGGCTCCTTGCCGACATCATCTAGGACCTCCATGTCCTCGTCTTCAATCTCTACCTTTTTTGGCTCTCGAATGCTGCAAGTAGACTTCGTTGCTGCCATGGAGCAACTTTTTGCCTGCAGTTGATCTCCTCTGACTTCTTCAATCCCATGCTCTGTGGGGAACCGTAGTAGTTGATGCAATGTTGAGGGAACTGCCCCCATTGTATGCAACCATGGTCTTTCCAAGATGATGTTATATGGCGAGGGTGTGTCAATCACCATAAATTCTGTCTTGATCTTCTTAGTACCAGCTTGTACTTTCACGCTTGCTGCGCCCAGTGGCCATGTCGGCGTTCCATTGAAGCCGACCATAGGGTTGCTGGATTGTTCCAGGTCGTCAGGATGAAGGCCCAGCTCCTTGTAACATCTGACGTACATAATGTCACAAGAGCTGCCTTGATCTATTAGGATGCATTTTACTTGGCATTCCCCAACCTGGAGGGATACTACCAAGGCATCATTATGCGGATGCTGGACCATCTCTAGGTCGGCTTCAGTGAAGGTTATCATCGGTCCTTGGCATTCTTCAGGCCGAGGTCTTTTGTGTCCGACCTGGTTCACGTGCTGCAGGTGTTTTACTCTTTGGGTTTCTCCCCGAATATCGCTTTCGTTCACCTTTGAGTGAATTACATTAACCACCCGTGGTCCTCCTGCCTGTGGTTATTGTGCTGGGGGAGGCGGAGCTGCAGGTGCTTGAGGCAATCTTGCCTGTTCTTCTCTTGTCCTGGCCTCATCAATAAGGTCCCTAAGATGGCCTTGCCTTACCAAGTCTTCTAAGTGTGCTTTTAGGGCTCTGTAACCCTGAGTTGGGTGCCCTTCTTCACTGTGGTAAGCACAACGCCTACCAACGTTTCTTCCCATGAATTCCCCTGGTGCTCTTGCTGGAGTTCTGAAATAGGGTTGGTTTCGTATTTGATCCAAGACTTTATGGATAGGGATTCGGAACACCGTCGTCACTGCCTGTTTACCCTTCAATTCTGTTTCTTGTTTGGCCGGTCCGTTGTTAACTCGGCCTCGCTTCGGCGAGCCGTTTCCTTTCTCCTTCTTTATCTCTTTGTTTCCCAATGTATCTTCCTCGGCTCTGGCGTACTTCTCGATTCTTGCCATGAGTTCTTCCATGCTTTTTGGCAGTGTTTTTGCCAAAGACTTCCATAGTGGGCAGTCATCTTTCAGGCCGTTCTTGAAAGATACGACCGCTACTTCTTGGTTACATTCGGGTATTCGATTGAACACCTCGTAGTACCTCTTCGCGTAGGCCCTAAGGCCTTCTTCCTTGGTGATTTTTAAAGCTATCAAGGCGTCGACCCTCAAGGGCTGTAGTTTGTTCGTCACAAACCTGGCCACAAACATCTCGGCCAGGCCTTCCCATGTCTTTACGCTTCCCTTCGGTAGTTTATGGAACCAATCGGATGCAATTTGCCCAAAGGATGAGGGAAATACTTTGCAGAGCAACGGCTCGTTCCCACTGTATAATGCCATTGAGTTCAGGTATAGTCCAACATGAAAGTTGGGGTCTGACTTACCATCATAAATTTGGAACCTCGGCATACTGAATCTCTTTGGTGCTTCAAATTTGTCCAGTTCCACCGAGAATGGTGTTCTCGGCTTAACTGGGGAAGTCACCTTGGCTTCAACATTCTGCTGCCTCCTTTTGAAGTAATCCCTCAAGTCTTCCTTACTCCTACCTGGAGCTCGGCTATCTCTGGACTTCAATCTTTTTGGCACACTACTTTTGGCCTCGTGGTGGGCCCGTTTCGATCTTTCTCTAGGGGTTGTGTCAAAGTAGAGTGCTTGCCCTTGAATATGTCGATGTTCTTTGGGCCCTGGATCCTTCATGCGATGTGTCCTTCGGGACTCTTCTTGCCTCGGTTCCTCTTGTCCGACTTTCCTGGAAGGTCGGTGAGAGTGTCTTCCACTCCTGGTGTGCTGAGGGGCTTCGGGGATTGCTTTCCTTCCTCCCTTCTGGGTATTAATTGCTGGCATCAGTGTATCTTGCAGCGGGTATGGTGGCTGCAGAACATTGTTCTGCATCATGAAGTTGACAACCGACTGAAGGTCTGCCAGTTTGTTTGCCAAGTCTTTTACTTCCTCATCCCTCCGTAGGCACCTATCCCTCCATACCTGAAGGTTATCTTCGTTATAGTACTTGCCTTGGTCTGTCTTTTTTGAAGTGTTGCCCTCCTGACCGACGTCTTTTTCTCCGTGGTCCTGGCCATGAATTTCTGTGTTGTGGTTGTCTCCTTCAAAGTCGAGATCAATTGGTCTGCCACTCCCAGCAGGAGTGTCGCCCCCAATGTTTTCCCTC
Organism: Camellia sinensis; assembly: GCF_055761805.1. Taxonomy (NCBI): domain Eukaryota; kingdom Viridiplantae; phylum Streptophyta; class Magnoliopsida; order Ericales; family Theaceae; genus Camellia; species Camellia sinensis. Next base: position 95,430,878 of record NC_138966.1, on the reverse strand, counting down.
TGTCCGTCACTGGCCATCTATTCTTCTAAGTTCCCACAGACGACGCCAAATTGTGTGGGTGATTTTCCGACCACACTGCCCGCCTAGTAATCAGCTGGAGAGCACCGGCAGAATAGATGGCTTCAGCAAACCTGTAACGGAAAGAAAAGGCTTCGGCGGTGGCTCTTCCACTCGGGGGCACTCCGACGATCAAGTCAGTATGTCTCTCAAAGATAATCAAGTGCTAAGTTCACAAGCTTGAGTATAAAACTGCGTACCTTAGACCCACGGGAGTGCCTCTCTTTTATAGTTTACTCAATCCAAGTCCCACTAGAAGCTTGACTTCTATGGACTCCAATTCAATACTGACTTGGACTCTTCAAGAGATAAAGATAAACTCCCTAAGAGTTTTATCCTTATCTTGGCTAAGTCTTCTCTTTTCTCTAGGACTCTTGCCCCTTATCCATTTCTCCGCTTATCTCGGATTCCGATATCTTCGGAGATCACCTCGGCCTTGCCAAAGGTAACCTCGGCATAACTACCACGACACGTGGCACCTCGGATGACACGTCGGCGTTACCATGCCACGTGTTGGTATTCAGAAAATACATCCCCACAAATTTTTTGATGATAAAAATAATAAATTGAACGAGTTATATTTATCAAATCAATCTAATTTTTTTTTTGTAAAATACACGAAGTATTAGACAAAATAAATGATTTGGATCAACAAATGTGGCTTGTGGTGAACCTCACAAGTCCAAATAGTCCACTCCAATCTAGTCAAGATTTAGGCAAAGTGATGATGAAGTGGGGATTGATATGCATGCTAAAACTTTATTTAAATTATAGATTTGAATAAAAACTTTAAAAGTAAAAAAAAAAAAAAAAATTGATTTATATTTCATTGCGCTGTTTGGGAATTCGGTTTTTTGGTTTTTTTTTTTTTTCACTAAAAGATAAATTGGTTAGAAAATAAAAAAAAAACAAATCCAAATAAAATATCACATCAAATCGCATAATCATTTTACTTTTTCTCTCACAAACGTCACATCCAACCACAAAAAAACTTAACTATCTTCCCAAACACAAAAAAAAAAATTTCTCCACTAATATCATATAATTAAAAAAACCTACAAAAAAATCCACTTCCCAAACACCCATATTAACATTATACAGACTTTAACATGTTTTTATCTAATTAAAAACAGATGGACTAGAGAGTGGATCCCCTAATTGTTTGGACCTAAATGCAACGTTGGGGTTTTATGTAGAAGATATTGGGCCTTTTTTCATGTTGGAGAAAAGCCCGTTTGGTGACCTAGTTGGGTCATGTCATGTCCTGTCCATCTCGAGGAGGTAGAGTAGAATTAGAAAATTGACAAAAGTAATATATATCTATCCATTTATAATTGTTAATATTAAAAGGGAACAACTTTTTTGAAATCTTGAAGTCATTATTTTAGAGTTTTTTTTAAAAAAAATGTTCTTAACTTTTTACACTTATATCAGTTTGTAATTAAGGGTAAAATGACAAATTAAAACCAATCAATTTCACTTTCCCACTCCCCACATCTCCAAACTCATGTGCAATTTTAAATCAGTTTCAACAATTTTACTAAAAAGTTCTAAAACTTGCTTTTCATGAAACTGCATTTTTTTTATGGATATTAGGCGGAGTCTCTTTTGATAGTGCCCTACAGACATGTGATTGGTTGTAAAGGCCCTTTGATTAGGGGTGTAAATTTGGCTCGGCCCTGCCCAGCCTGGACATGTTGGGCCTCGCGAGCTCTCCCCAATATTTGGGTCGGGCTAGGCCACGGGCCAAAAAATTAGGCCCAAGCCCAAGCCCAAGCCCAAGCCCAAGCCCATGGGTATTCAGGCCTTGGGTGGATCGGCTTGGGAGCTTGGGTGAGCTTGACCATTTTTTTAAAATTTTTTCTACCAAATTTTATTATTTTCCACTAAAAAATACACTAGGCCTCGGCGTAAGCCCGACCCTGAGTGGGTTTCAAGAGGGTCGATGGGCTGGCCACGGGCCAGGTCGGGCTTCAAAACGATGGCTCAGGCCCTAGCCTAGGGGCTCGGGCCTGAGCCCAAACGGGCCTAAACGGGCCTCGCCCATCTTGGGCCGCTGGCTAGTTTCGGGCTGCCCACAGGCCGCGAGCCATTTTACACTCCTACCTTTGATGATGTGAAGGGTTGTGAGGCTTATGCAAAGATGGGTGACAAGGCCCTAGATGGATTTACTATCACATTAGAAAATGCTGGGAGGGGTGGTCACTGAAGCCAAAACTATTCTCTGTGCGGAATTTATTTTTTTTCTTTCTTTTTTTTTTGTTTTGTTTTTTTTTTTTGGGGAGGGGGGAGGGAAAGACTATTCAACAACATTGCAATCTTATATTTCCCTTGTAAGTTTGTGAAGTAGTTATCTAAAGTACATAGCTATTGCTTATCTTACACTGTAATCATAATATTGTTAGTTACATTTTTATTTTCTTCATTAAAAAATTGGGCAAATTATAAACACCCCCCTCGAAATTTGGTGAAAATACAAATTCCCCCTGAGGTTTGAGAAATTACATCCCGCCCCCTAATGTTTATATTTCTATAACAAATTGTCCCCTGAGGTTTTTATTTTCATACAAATTTCCCCCTAATTTGTTATGCAAATTTGACCTTCAGGGGCAATTTGTAATTTCTCAAACCTCAGGAAAAAATCTGTATTTTCACCAAATCTCGAGGGGGGTGTTTGTAATTTGCCCTAAAAAATTTCATTATGTAATTAGGTTCTTTTTTTTTTTTAAAAAAAAAAAAGAAGGAAGAAGCAAAGAATAAGAAAATACAGAGAGCTTTCTTAGGTTTGTATTTTTGTGTTTTTATATTTTTTTTATTCAAATTGGTTCAATTTATTTATTTAGTTGTTATCCCCTGTTTCAATTTGTTAATCTTTAGTTTATTTTCTATTTTGTATATTTCTTTCCTTATTTCACTTTTGTTTGTTCCCATATTTTTTGAACTCAGGTTTTTTTTTTTAGGATTCTACATTTCAATTGGCCCAGGTGTGGAATTTCAGTAAAATTTGTATATGAGTGCATTTAATTGCTATGATTTTATTTTTAAATTGTTAATTTTCTTTGTGTATATCAAATTTGCACTGTTTATTTTTCTTTATGTCTATCAAATCTTTTTAACTATGGCCTCGTTTGTTTGAGGTTATAGGGAGGAGATTAGAATTGTTAGTGAGGTGGGACCCCACTATATGAGGTGTTTGTTTTGAGAGATAGAGAGGGGACTCCTAATCCCTTGGTATTAGATAGGCCTTGGAAGGGAGATTGGAATGGAGGGGGTGGAGGTGGTATTAAAAAAGTAGTCCGTCGGATTAGAATTTTTTTATTTTTTACATATTGGGCATTTTTTTTTAACATTAATTTTTAATTTTTTTTTGTATTTTTTGGAATTTTTTTAATTTTTTTTTAATTTTTTACATGTTGGGCATTTTTTTTAACATTAATGTTTAATGTTTTGTATTTTTTTTTATTTTTTTAATATTTTATATTTATTTTATATAAAAATAATTTAACAATTCTTACACTAACAACTATCATCAAAACAAACATAATTTTACTTAATCCCCTCACTATCAATCTCCTTACTATCAATCCTCTCCATTCTACTTCTGAAAACAAACGGGGCTGTCTTGGGTATGTACTGTACTATTTTGTGTGCTTCTGTATATTTATATTCATTTTTTTTTCTAAAAATTGTGAAGCATAAAATGTGTGCAATTGTTTAGACTTAAACAGTTTGGGGTTTTTTCGTTCACTTTTTTAAGTTTTTGTTTGTTTTTGTGTATAAATTCTTTTTTTTTTTTTTTTAATTTGGTTTGATTGTTTTTGTGTGTGTGTGTGTGTGTTTTTTTAAAAAAAAAAAAAAAAATCATTGTTCTATGTGTTTTGGATTTGTATTTTTTTTTTCTATTTTGTGTACTTATTTTTATATTTATTTATTTTCTTAAATTGCAAAGCAAAAAATACGTGCAATTTTTTGGACTTGGACTTAAAAAGTTTGGGGCTTTTTTTTTCCTGTTTAACTTTTTTAAGCTTTTATTTGCTTTTGTGTATAAATTTAGTTTTTGAAAATTTGGTTTGTTTGTTTACTTAATTTTGTGTGTGTGTGTGTTTTATTTTTAAAAATTAATGTTCTTAATTTTGTGTGTGTGTTTATAATTTATGTTTTGAAAAAATTGATTTGTTTGGTCGGTTAATTTTGTGTGTCTGTTTTCAAAAAAATAAAAATAAAAATATTATCTTTTCAATAAAATTAGTTTGTTTGTTTGCTTAAGTTTATGTCTTCAAATATATATATATATATATATATGTGCGGGAAATCCCACATCGGTCTGTGAGGGACTACTTTCTCACCTTATAAGCAGGCTGGCTTCTCTTACCTTGCATAGGCCTTTTCCCCCAGTGGGGGAGGAACAAAACCGTGCGGTCGAAATGCCAAAGCGGACAATATGTGCAAGGCACGGGGGCAGTAGCTTTATTTGGCGCCGTCTGTGGGAACTCCCTCCGGGGTGATCGGAGCCAGGCGGTTGGGGGCTAATGTGCGGGAAATCCCACATCGGTCTGTGAGGGACTACTTTCCCACCTTATAAGTTGGCTGGCTTCTCTTACCTTGCATAGTCCTTTTTCCCCAGTGGGGGAGGAACAAAACCGTGCGGTCGGAATGCCAAAGCAGACCAATTGGCGCCGTCTGTGGGAATTCTTTGCAGACAAAACCTTGTCTTCTAGGCTTGTCTGATCACCGTCCATGGCAAACAACGAAGAGATTCCATTGTCTGCCATCGACGGAATTACCCCGGAGTCAGACAAACGGAGAGAAGTGCATCCCACCATCGTTCCTCCAATGGCGGACCTGGAGACTTCTCCAGGAGGACATTCAAGAGATGAGCGGGATAAGCGCGAAAGAAGTTATGGTTATTCACGAAGTCCAGACGGTCATTGGCGGCGGAGAGACTCACATGCCAGACGTCTGGAACATAAGTTAAGGGATCAAGACGCCGTCATCCGGCGAATGGCGGCGGAGATAGAGGATCTTAAGCAGCATGTCAAAGGAAAGGGTGTAGCTGGAGTGGGCGACCACAGTGAGCGCACCCAACCATGCCGTTCAAGCAGTCAGAGCCAGTGGCATACTCCGTCCATCTCAATCACCAGAAGTTAAAAGGTTGGAGATTCCAACGCGCACGAAGAGAAATCCAGCACGCAAGATAGTACCTACCGACCCTCACGTCCGGCGACGACGTTGAGGTATTCTTATTCTGCTCATTCAGAGGATTTGCGGGCAGTTTTGAAGGAACGGGCTCGCCGGTGGAAGGCTCAAAGGGTGCCGGCGTTCCAGCGACTATCCTATGGGGTTCACGCCAGCGAGGAGGTCGGAATGCCTCTACCCCGCCCAGCCGCGCCTCTCCTTGTAAATACAGACTTGGCGAGGCTGAATGCCACTTCATTCTCCGTGTATATAGAGACCGCACCGCTTCCGGCGGGCTTCCACCAGCCAAAATTCACGCTCTATGACGGAAAAACCGACCCGTATATACATGTAAGTCATTTCCGATAGCTCATGGCCGGATATAGGCGGAATGACGCTCTTATGTGCTTGATCTTCCTGTCGAGTTTGGGCGAGCTGGGTTTGAAATGGTTCGAGAGGTTGCTGGAGAGGAGCATTGAAAGGTGGTAGCAGTTGGCCGAAGCCTTTGTGACACGCTTCAAAACCAACACCAAAACACCAAAGGAAGTTGATCACCTCCTGAGTGTCAAGATGGAACCGAGCGACACATTGAAGGCATACAACTCCAGATATTGGGAGACCTTCAACGAGATCTTGGATTGCCCGGTCAACCTTGCAATCACACAATACAAGCGTGGTCTCTCGGTCGGACATAGACTACGGGACTCGCTTACCATGCACCAGCCGACATCCATGGGCCAACTAATGTAGCGCATCAATGAGCACATCCGAGTGGAGGATGATGCGTCAGCATCTACCGTGAAGGCAACTCCGGTAGCAACAGACAAGCGGTCAGCTGGCAAAGTGCACGCGGTCAGGCAGGAGTCCAACCGATCCAGCGACCGCGTTGAGGAATCGGATCGTGGCACTAATTACAAAAACCGGGGTGGGACGTCGGAATGACCGGAATGACTACCCCCGGGATGACGTAGCCGATGCAAACAGAAGGCTGAAGGCAAGGACAAGCATCACCACGGTCTTTAAGATTCCAATCTATCACATACTTAGTGAAATCCGTGACGAGGAGTATGTCCGGTTTCCTGCTAAGTTAGGCGACGGACAGAAGGGCTCCAAGCCGAGGTACCGTTGCACGTTTCACCGGGAGCGAGGCCACCGGACAAAGGACTGTTTGCCTTTGAGGCAACATGTGATACCCCTGTTCCGTAGTATGCTAATTGGTCCTTAAATTGAGTATGATTATGTGTGTACCATGATTTTATGTGCCATTATGTGATTTTGAAGTTTTATCTGTTCACCGTAGGAATATCTGTTTGAATAATCAGCTTTGGAAATTTAATTGAGGGCCTTATCGGCCACAGAACCCGAAATTCATTACGCCATTGTGATTGGCATAATGTTTAGAGCCTACGGTGAAATTTAATTGAAAAATTGATTCAGGCCAGATTAAATTGATTAATTAATGAATTGGTGCTCAAATATGTGATATTAGATTAATGGGGCTTAGTGGGGTTATATGGGACCCTTATGTATTCAACTCCCTCCTTTTATTTCATTCTGGGCTGATTAAACTCTCTAGAGGAGGAGAGACCCAGACTAGAGAGAGAGAGGGGAGGAAATCAAAGTTTTGCTCTTGAATTTTGGGAAGTCTTAAAGACAACTCTAGACTTGACCATAAATTGGAAGAATTGAGCCTCTAGGTAAGCATTGATTCTTGAATTCATGAGTTAATGTGTAATCTTGTGTGTTCAAGGGTTATGGTGATCAAGAGCATGATTTGAGCTGGTTTTAATGAAATTGAGGCTTGATATGTGCATGCATGTAAAGAACTCCTATGGAATCACAAAATCTAGCATGTAAATTGTGAAATTCTGAAAGATTGGTAGTGTAATCCCACATGCAAGCATGTCTTTGTTGAGTCTTATAGCAATGAACACTAATTGCATTATTTGAAATGAATATGAAGTCAAAATGGGCATGCATGTACAAAACATGGGAGTATAAATCTTGAATGTTTGAATTTGATATGTTAGTAATGAATTTGGATTAATTTGAGGCATGCATGTAAATGATGTAAGAAATTGAGCCTCCTAAGGTTGTGATTTCGTGTTGGTAGCATGTTAACATGTGTAAATGTGTAATTTGAGCCATTGCATGCAAGTAATGTGGTTGAAATTTCGAAGTCGAGCTCAAGAACACCATTCTGGGTTTTCCAGAATTTTGACTTTCGCTCGAGCGGGGGAAGGGCCGCTCGAGCGGATAAATCGTGCTCCCAGCACTTTTTGCAGAGTTGGATGTCCGCTCGAGCGGGATATCTCGCACTCGAGCGGGGAGTTTTTGTAGACAGGCCTTCCGCTCAAGCGCTCTATTCCACGCTCGAGCGTATTTTTCATGCAACCAGTACTTTTACAGGCCTCAAGGGTCCGCTCGAGCGGGGAATTCGACGCTCGAGCGGGGACCCTGTTTTCTGAAATTCTGGAAATGCATTATGTGTTCTGTTTTCCCGTTCTCTTTCACTTACAAGCACTCTTAGGCATATGTTAAGCATTGTAAATGAGCTAATGAAATGTGAATTAAGCCTAAAGAGAGATATGTGAATTAAAGAACGGATTGAACTGTTAGTGACCCTTTTGTGCTCATGAAATGTGTAGGGTCAAGTTCCAGGGCAAATCCACAAGCCGATCACTGTGAGTAATATCAATATTTGAAAGCTTGTCAATGTCCAATTGTTTATTCCCTTATAAACTTTATGAGTTGTTAATTGGGAATGGACCAAAGGTCGTTTTGATAGGAATGAATGAATGGACCAAAGGTCGTTTTGATAGGAATGAATGAATGGACCAAAGGTCGTTTTGATAGGAATGAATGAATGGACCAAAGGTCGTTTTGATAAGAATGAATGGACCGAAGGTCGTTTTGATGTGAATGAATGGACCGAAGGTCGTTCTGACATGAATGAGTGGGCCGAAGGCCGTTTTGACAGAAATGAATGGGCCGAAGGCCGTTTTGACGTAAATGAATGGGCTAAAGGCCGTTTTGACAGAAATGAATGGACCAAAGGCCGTTTTGACATAAATGAATGGGCCGAAGGCCGTTTTGACATAAATGGATGGGCCGATGACCGTTTTGATATAAATGAATGGGCCGATGGCCGTTTTGACAGGAATGGAAACCTGAATGGGCCAAAGGCTAGTATGATGGAACTACAGTCACCTGATCTAAATCTTGTATAAGTATATATATATATATATGTTAGGTAGAAATGTGAATTGGGCCAAAGGCCGTTTGGGACATGTTGTTCTACATTGTTGTGTAATTTTGTATTTTGATATTATTCACTGGGCTATTGCTCACGCTCATTCATGTGTTTGTAGGTGAGCCAAGAGAAGTCCAAACCCAGCCCCAGTGAAGTCTGCCAGGAACAACATGAGTTTTGGAGAGTCAGCCCTGCGTCTCACGCACGAGACCCATCCTTGCCATTTTGTTTGCATTCATAGTTTGTCCTGTTGGCAAGGACTTTATGTATATTTGTATATAGTTTTGATATGGGTTGACTCAGTATGGATGATCCTGTCTGTAAAGGATTTTATGGTACTGTATTTCGTTGTGGGTTATTAACATATACGTGTATGGTTTGTTTGATGTGCATATAAGCACGGCTCTATGGACAAAGTTTTTAATTATTGCTTCCGTTTGGCCCCTTTACTCTGACGAGTTATGTCTGTTTGGTCTGAGGCCGCAGGTAATCTCAGGATTACTGGCCGGTTATGTCCTTAACCCATAGGGGCGGGTTCGGGTCATGACACAACACTTGGAAGAGCTAGTCGTAGTCAGACACTTGGACCTTTACATTGATGGCGGCGTGAAGGCCAATCAAGCTCCAGTTGACCCGTGGGGACCGGATGACCGAGATGCACCTTCCCAAGGGATTATTAATGTCATCCATGGCATAGTGGAACCGGCGCGTGTATGCGAGCTCTGAGGAATGATCAAGAAGGCAGAACACATGAGGGAATTTTTTGTCGGTTCAGCCCGCGATCAAAAGGGGGAAGACCGAAGAGAAAGACGTGATCAGTTTCTCCTCAAGAGACCTAGAGCGCATTCAGACGCTGCACAACGACGCCCTAGTGGTAACACTCCGCGTCAAAGAATTTGATGTCAAACGGATCTTGATGGATCAGGGAAGCTCGGTCGAGATCATGTACTATGACGCTTTCAAACAGCTCAAGCTTCGGGATACAGATTTGGCCCCGGCGACTTTGCCACTCGTTGGTTTCAACTCACAACCAGAGTGGCCTTTGGGAAAGATTATCTGGCCGTTCAAAGCGGGATCCGTGGTCAAACAGGTGGAGTTCTGGGTGTAACAGGTGCCCTCCACTTATAATTTGATCCTTGGAAGGAGATGGCTTCTCGCTATGCAAGCAGTAGCGTCGACCTATCATCAGGTGATGAGATTCCCCTCGGTTATGGGGGCAATTGAGGAGATTTGGGGCAATCAAGTCATGTCGAAGCAATGCTTCGTGGCGGTCAACGGGAGCCGAGCTGCCAAAGGCTTCGTTCAAATGATTGAGGGACCAGAAGACCGGGGAGTCCTTGACGACGTGGGCACCAAGGCCGAGGACAAAGCTGTCGAGGAGTTGGTAGAAGTGCGCATTGATACAGAGCATCCAGACAAGTTCTTCTTGCTCGGCTCAAGCCTTACAACCCAAGAAAGGACCGACATGGTTGAGTTTTTGATGGCCAACATCGAAGTCTTTGCATGGTCACCTTACGACATGCCCGGTCTCGATCCGAGTTTTATATGCCATCATTTCAATGTCTTCCCCGGGGCCAAGCCGGTCATTCAGCGAACAAGGAGATCAGCGTTGCATCACGCCGAGGTAGTTGCGGAGGAAGTGAAGAACTTGCTTGAGGCGCGAGCAATTCAGGAAGTGCATTATCCTCGGTGGATTTCAAACACGGTCGTGGTGCCCAAGAAGAATGGGAAGTGGCGAGTTTGCGTTGACTACAAGACTGTCAACCGAGTTTGTCCGAAAGACAGCTTCCCTCTGCCTAGAATAGACCAGCTTGTGGACTTAACGGCTGGACATAACAGGCTCAGTTTCTTGGATGCCTACTGCGGCTACCATCAGATTGCCATGCATGGGCCCGACCGAGAGATCACCTCGTTTACTACACCAAGGGGACTCTTCTGCTACTGAGTCATGCCTTTTGGTTTGAAGAACGCCGAGGCAACTTTTCAAAGGATGGTGACCAAGATGTTCATTCCTCTATTAGGCCGGACAATGGAGGCTTATATTGATGATATGGGGGTTAAAAGCCGGCACCAAGCAAACCATTTGTCCGATTTGGCCGAGATGTTCGCCATTCTCAGAAAACACAACCTACGCCTGAATGCGACTAAGTGTGCCTTCGGCGTGGGATCCGAAAAATTTTTGGGTTTCCTAGTCACGAATCGAGGTGTCGAAGCAGACCCTACACAAATCCGAGCCGTGCAAGAGTTAAAACAGCCTAGCTTGGCTAAGGATGTGCAGCATCTGGCCGGAATGGCCGCCGCGCTTAACCGATTTATAAGTCAGTCATCAGATCGCTGCCGCCCTTTTTTTTAAGCCTTGAAATCAAAGTTCTCCTGGGATGAAGAGTGTGACCGGGCTTTGGCCGAGCTCAAGGAGTATTTGTCTTCAGCGCCGTTGTTGGTCATACCGGAGCCCGGAGAAGAACTTTACCTTTATTTGGCCGTATCGCAGCATGCAGTCAGTGTAGTGCTTGTCCGGTCAGAAGGAATCAAACATCTACCCATCTTCTACGTCAGCAAAACCTTGCTACCGGCAGAGTTGAGGTACTTGCCGCTGGAAAAACTTGCGTTAGCTTTGATGATGGCTTCAAGGAAGTTGGCACACTATTTCCATGCCCATACCATCATCGTCTTGACCGAGTTCCATCTCAAAGCTTTGTTCGAACGGGTAGACTTCTCCGGTCGGATTCTTAAGTGGGCGGTCGAATTGGGACAGTTTGATGTGAAGTTCCAGCCGTGCACAGCCATAAAAGCCCAGACTCTGGTCGACTTCGTTGCTGAATTCTCACCTGGAACTCATCCGGTGCGCCCGGTCGATATTGCCGTGGAAGATGAAGAGGTGAATGCAAGCTCGACCGAAATACCACAGCTTGGCGGCATTGGCGACGCGGAGCTTGCGCGCCCCGCCAAAGCCCCTTCAGTTAATATGGTACTACAACCAGGTGATGCGATGGCGGAGTTGGCTATCACTGACCAACCCTCTTTGTCCGACACCACATCACCGAGGAGGGAAGAAATGGAACCGCTCAGCACAGAGCCTGCGGCTGGCGTAATACCGCAACCTGGTGATTCGCCTACGGACTTAAGCATTATGGATCAACTTGCTGAGTCCGGCGCCGAATCACCAAGGGGGGCTGAAGTGGAACCGCTCAGCACGGGACCGGAAGCCGAACAGCCAAGCAACCATGATCGCATCAACCTTCAAGCTTCTCAGGACCCCTCAGAGTGTTGGAAGCTCTTTGTCGGCGAAATGTGGAAACTTTTTATTGATGAAGCCTCGAACCGTCACGGTGCCAGGCTGGGTATAGTTCTGATTTCGCCAGACGGACTGACTATTGAACATTCTATCACCCTTGGCTTCCCAGCATCCAACAATGAGGCCGAGTACGAGGCGCTATTGGCCGGTCTCAGGAGCGCGCTTCAGATGCAAGCATCCGAGCTAATGGTTTACAGTGATTCCCAGCTTGTGGTTAACCAAGTTTCTGGGGTTTACGAGGCAAATGATGACAGGATGAGGAAGTACTAAACTCTGGTCAGAAACCATATCAAGCGATTTCAGGCGATCAGGGTCCAACAGATCGGCCGAGAAGAAAACGACCGAGCAGATGAGTTGGCTGGCCTTGCTTCTATGGTCGACAGCACATCTCCCAACCCTCTTTTGATTGAATTCCTTCCGAGGCCCAGCATTGAGGAAACCGGGCAGACAGAAGTACTCTGCGCCGAGCTAGGTTCTTCTTGGATGGACCCTATAATCATCTTTCTCCGAGAACGGACCCTTCCAGCCGATAAGAAAGAAGCGCATAAAGTGCGGGTGAAGTCTGAGCGGTTTTGGCTCTCTCCATCAGGCGCTTTATACAAGAAGTCTTTTACCGGTCCCTACCTGAAGTGTGTGCACCCTAGCAGCGTGGAAGCCTTCCTTTGCGAGATACACGAAGGCATCTGTGGCAGTCATATAGGGGGCAGGTCCTTGGCCTACCGAGCTATTTCGCAAGGCTGCTGGTGGCCGTGCATGCAAGCCGACGCCCAGAAATATGTTCGCAAGTGTGAGAAATGCCAGAAATTTGCCTACCAGATCCACCAGCCGGCCAGGGAACTTCTTCCCCTCACTAGCCCTTGGCCCTTTGCGATGTGGAGGCTAAATATAGTGGGGCCGCTCCCAATAGCACCAGGCAACCGGAAGTTCTTCATCGCGGCCACAGACTACTTCACCAAATGGGTTGAAGCGGAGCCTTTGGCAACAATCAAGGAGAAAGACATGAAGCGGTTTGTCTGGCAGAACGTGGTCACGCGGTTTGGCATCCCCAAAATTCTGATCTCTGATAACGACACCCAGTTTGACGGTCGCCTATTCAGAGGGTTTTGTGAAGATTTAAAGATTGAATTCTACAACTCTACTCCGGCTTACCCACTGTCCAACGGACAAGCCGAGACTTCGAACAAGACCATTCTTGATGGACTGAAGAAGAGGCTTGAGAAAGCCAAAGGAAAGTGGGCCGAGGAACTCCCCAGTGTCCTTTGGGCATACCGAACAACCCCACGGTGATCTACCGGGGAAACTCCTTTTGCTTTGGCATATGGCATGGAGGCGGTCATCCCGTTGGAAGTTGGTATGCCCACCCTCAGAAGTGAAAGTTTTGAGCTCGAGTTGAACGACGAAGCCATTGCCTTGGAATTGGACCTAGTGGAAGAACGCCGGGAAAAGGCTCTTATCCATGTGGCCGCCTACCAATAGGAGCTTTCAAGGAAATACAACAAAACCGTGCACCCCAGACCGTTCAAAGTGGGTGATTGGGTCTTGCGGAAGGTCATGGGCAATACCCTGGTGCCAGGCGAAGGCAAACTTGGGGCAAATTGGAAAGGACCCTACAAGATAACCGGTCTGGCGGGCAATGGGGCATATCACTTGGAGGACTTGGATGGTAGGGGAATACCCCGGCCATGGAATGCAGCCAACCTCAAGTTGTATTATTTCTAGCTTTTGCTCTCTCTTTTTTGTGCAAAGAAATTTTTTGCCTTACACTTCAAGTAATATTCATTTTTGTCAATATATAGAAGTGACTCATCTTTCCCTTAGCATTTTTTGTTGCTTTAAGTTTTGCGTATTCTCAACCGAGATGTTTATTCCGGTTGAAAGAGTTGATGTTTTGTTCAACTTAGGTATTCTCAACCGAGATGTTTACTCCGGTTAAAAGAGTTGATGTTTTGTTCAACTTAGGTATTCTCGACCGAGATGTTTACTCCGGTTGAAAGAGTTGATGTTTTGTTCAACTTAGGTATTCTCGACCGAGATGTTTACTCCGGTTGAAAGAGTTGATGTTTTGTTCAACTTAGGTATTCTCAACCGAGATGTTTACTCCAGTTGAAAGGGTTGATGTTTTGTTCAACTTAGGTATTCTCGACCGAGATGTTCACTCCGGTTGAAAGAGTTGATGTTTTGTTCAACTAAGGTATTCTCGACCGAGATGTTTACTCCGGTTGAAAGAGTTGATGTTTTGTTCAACTTAGGTACTCTCAACCGAGATGTTTATCTCGGTTGAAGGGGTCGATGTTTTGTTCAACTTAGGTACTCTTAACCGAGATGTTTACTCCGGTTGAAGGAGTTGATATTTTCTTCAAATTAGTTCGCCTCAACCAAAATGATTATTCTGGTTGAAAAGTTGATGTTTTGCTCAACTTAGGTATTCTAAACCGAGATGTTTATTCCGGTTGAAAGATTTGATGTTTTGCTCAGCTCTGGGTGTACTACCGAGATGATTTATTCCGGTTATATGAGTTAATTAATGAAATTTGTCTTGCCGAGATATTTTGTCCGGTTGAAGTTATTCAGCTCTAGGACCGTGCAAACACTTGGTGAAACTAGATCTTTTTCATTAATGAAAAAAGAAGTACAAAAGGAGGGACAGAGAGCCCGGTTACATGTGCAAAGCAAAAAATCAAAGAAAACAGAAAACTACACAAGGGGGGAAAGATTAGTGAATTCGTCATCAGCTGCCTCCAGGTTGACCGTTGTTTGCTCTTGGACACCGGTCTCAGTTTCTCCGGGCAGCTCTTGGCTGCTTCCTTCCTCGGCATTGGCCTCGGTTTCTTTGGCAAGCTCTTCCTTGGCCTCAGCTTGCAACGCGCTGAAGACGTCGTTGGCGTAGGGCACGAGGTACACCGGTAGGAAGGTAGCCGGCGGAGAGGTAAATACGTCGGTCTCGAGACCTTGATCGAGCTGAGCACAGGCAGACTTCCAGCCCGCTTTGAAATAAATGTCTTGAGTTGCGAAGACCTGCTTCTTGTAGCTGTCCTCGGCTTCCTTGAAGCCGGCGTTGTTGGCATCTTCGCACTCTTTCTCCCTTGACTTCTTGAGTGCATCCAGCTCGGCCTGGAGCTCATCCCTCTTCTTCTCGGCTTCGTCAAGCTGGCCGAGCAACCTGTTGTTGTCAGCATTGGCGATTTGAAGTGAGGACTTTGCTCGACCGAGCTCGGTTTGAAGACTCTGGACTTGGCCGGCAGTGTCATTCGCCTTCTGCCACAGTCGATGGATTCGCTCCATGACCAAGTGTTGCTTCTGGATGGCCTGCAAGAAGAAAGTTTGATTATAGAGGAAACCGTGCAAACATTTGTAAAAATTTCAGTGAAAGATTGATACTTACCCTGGCCATGGACTTAACAGACGATTTCACCAACTGGGTGTCAGGAACGTGGTCACTGCCGACCACATCGCTCGGTAGGAGAAGGGCTTTGGAAAGGGCAAAGGCGAGCAAGTGCTCTTTGTCGCCCTTGATGGAAGCGGTAGCCAGTATGTCCTTTCCTCGGTGCTTTAGCTGCGGTCGCCACGGTGGTGTTAGGTCGACAGTGACGGTGGGTTGCTCGATGGTTAGCTCGGCAACCAGCTCGGCGGATGGGTCTGCACGAGGCCTTTTGCCAGCCCGACGGGCTTCTTGTCTGGGTTGCCCGGCGCCTGGAGATGCCAAGGCGACCACGGGGCTGCTGGATTTTCCGGTAGCTTGAGAGTGGGTGGTGATGCTCGGTATCTCGGCTGAGGTTACTGTGAGGAGGTTCTTGATGCGGCTTCGGTTTGCCATCTCTTGTTCTTCGGTCAGTCGGATTAGCGGCACGTCCGGTAGAGTTGGGTCCGGAGGAGGTGTTAGAGCACGGAGAAAGTCTGTAACTTTGCTCCGGCGTGGAGCTGAGTATCTGTAGGTTGGAGTGTAGCCGAGCAACTCGTTACAATCCCGGTGGCTATAACGGAGCACGGTCCGGATGGCTTCTACGTTGGGATATTGGTAGTTAGATTGTAAGGCTTGAATTGTTGCAAAAGAAACAGGAAAAATGGTTAAGTACAGAATGTTGAAGGCAGGAAATTAACCGAGCAAATTAGCGCGGCTTACATGTGGAACCAAAGTTCTTGCTAATGAACCAGCCCGGTACGTCGGCTGTTTCATAATTGCCAGACACCCAGAAGAAGTCGTCATCATGTAAGTCCTTATCTGGGGTGCCGGTCACTATTTTCTCTTTGCTCGGTCTTATTTTTAAATAATAGGCCAGGCCGTCGTCGGTGTGCCCAAAGGTGTATCGTCGTAGTATCTCGGCTAAACCTAAGTTTGTTCCTAGCCGGTTGTTTAACTCGTGCACGCCATTGATTATTTGGTAAGTATTGGTCGAAACTTGGGTGGGTGCTAGCCCGGTGCGGCGTAGAAATTCGGTCATCAAAGGGTTGACCAGGAAGCGGAGGCCTCCTTCAATTACTGACAGCACGGTGAAGGGGCATTGGTCAAGCCTGCCCCAAGGGGTTGTTTCCATCTCGGCGAGCTCCAAATGGACATCTGCCGGGATACCATATTCTTTCCTGAAGGCAGCCAAGGCAGCAGGTGTGTCCACAAGGAAACGAAATTTCCCCATGTGTGACCGACTTATTTAGCTCGGCTGAGGTGGTTTGGCACAGGCTGGGAATTAATGGTTGCTCGGTCCTTGAGAGCCTCAGAATTGGTCTTTGGTCCCCTTGGACTCTGCAGGAAAACGGAGGGTAATTGTAAGTGGGAGTGCGGTCGCACAAAACGAGCTAGACTTGAGCTCGGTCATGGATTGTGCCAAACCACCTCAGTCGTAAAGGTTAGCCAAGGAGCTCGGTCGCCCAAGCGCACCAGAGATTAGCCCGGTCGAGCGGCCAAGTCCTTTTGCTACCCCGATTTCTCCTAAGGTTGGGACAAACTAAAGATTTGCTCGGTCTGAGTGATTTTTTGGTTCGGATAAAGATCTGGAGCCCGGTCCGCCCCAGATCTTCATTGTTTATCAGGGAAATTGAAGAACAGTGAAGAAACTAAGGGGCATTGAAGCTTTTGGGTGGGGGAGGCCCTAAAACCTACGGATTTGGTGCTATAAAGAAAAAAAATACGAAATGAAAACAATAATAACAAGGGCTGGGGGACTTACCAGTGAAAGGCAGAGGCTCCTTCTTCGAACGCGAGTTCAGGGATGGCGAGAGAGAAAGAGCAAGAGCTCAGAGACGCTTGAAACGGAGAAATGTCAGTGAGAATGAATCAAAGAGGGAGGGGGCATGTTTATTGAGGAAGAAAAACCGCCCAAATTCGAATTTCAGGGTACGACTGGGTTGGCTACTCAAGGACCAATGGGAGATTGACACGTGACCCCATTAATGGCAGTGTTAGAGTTGAAGAGTCAGGAAGGTCAGACGAAGCGTCGACCAAGCAAGACAAGGAACCGAGCGCAAAAATTAGCCCGGTTTGCATCTTGCAAATTATCAACCGAGGAAGAGTTTATCCCGGTCGGAACAGGTAATCCCGGTCACGCTGGCGCGGACGAAATTAAGGGGCAATTGAGAGGGAAAAATATGGTCTGGATTGGGCCATGGTAATACCAGGCAAATTGTGGGCCGAACACATTTGGGCCGTGGTATCCCAGGTCCACCCAGAAGTGATTTTTGCTCGGCAATGGCAAGGGCATGTGGAACCGAGCTACTTCACCTTGTCGGCACGGAGGCCGGTCAAGTAAGGGTTCCACGGTTTATGCGTTGTGCGGTTGGAAAGCACGCATCCATAGCTCGGCGTGAAGGTTCATGCCTGAAGCTCGGCAGGAAGGACTTTGGTTGACTAGTATGACTAATCTCAAGCTTTGATTTGCCGGAACGCAGTCGAGCATGGTTGGAAAGGAGCTCGGTTGTTGGGGGCACCTGGGCATGAATCGTAGCATGGCTGTTGACAGCCGAGATGCTGCAGCCCGACTGCCGAGCTCCCAAAAGAGTGGGCTGGCAGTCGGGTTAGGTGATGTTCAGCAAGATTTGTGCTGACAGATGGGGTAGCAGAACCACGTGTCGAGAGATCACTGGGAGTAGATTTGGGGCGCAGAAGGTATATAAGCAAGTCTGCGCCCCCCATGCTGGACACACGAACATTTGGTAAAAGAAATACTTGCAGTCGACTCTCTCCTCACTCTCTCTATCCTCAGGTGTGTGCTAACTTGATCGTCGGAGGGGTTTTCCGGCCACACACCACCGGGTAGCTCACTGCTGTTGTGCACGCAGGTGATAAGATAGAAACGAAGCTTGGAAGAAAGGAGTGCGGGCTTGCCTGAATATTTGCTCCCTGCACACCAAGGAAACAGTAAATTACAAGCAATATGTTTCCTTTTAACAAGCAATCTATAGATTGGTTTTTGAGGGAATGTAATTACAACCAATCGGTTTCCTTTTAACTTGTTCATTTCCTTGTAAATTACATCAATATGTAAATGAAGGATATATCAAAAAATCACATCAATCAGTAAATTACAAACAAATTGCAACATATGAAGGATATATTAGAATCCGAAACAAAATCAAGCAAATCGCAACATTTATACCGTAAAAATCAAATGGTATCTACAAAAAGGGATAAAGAAGAGTGAGACCAGAGAGAGAGAGAGAGAGAGAGAGAGAGAGAGAGAGGAGGAGAGAGAGAGACACCTTGTTCACTAATGGCGATGCCTTGTTCTGGCCTCGATCGTTGTGCAGATCTGAGTTCACTTTCGCCGAGATCGGATGAGAAGGGAGATTAGTGGTGATGATAAGAGGGAGAGGACAGCGGAAGGAGGGAGATTGGCGCTGATTCACTTTTGCCAAGATCGGACGATGAGAGAGATTAGTGGTGATGAGAAGAGGTAGAAGAGGGCAGCGAAGGGATGGAGATTAGCGGTGATTCACTTTCGCCGAGATCAGAGGAAGAGAGATATCGGCGGTGATGGAAGAAGGGAGAGGAGGACAGCGGAGGGAGGGAGATTGGCAATGATGAGAGGGTTTTAGAGAGAGAGAGATGAGATGGGGTGAGTCAGTCTGCTATGTGTGAGTGTGATGTGAGGTTGTGTAACTGTGTTTTAGGGTTTTGGTTTATATATATAGAGAGGTATAATAGTAATTTCACATCAGGGGAAACGGGGCCGGGTCTAGGGTTAGAGAACGTATCACCGTCCCCAGCCCGAAATTTGTTGGGGATTTATTTTAATACCATCCCCGGCACGTCGGAGGTATTTTTTAGGAAAAAACTGTTCTAATTGGGGTCGGGGGGAGCGGGTCCCCATCAGATCAGGTTCAAATTGTCATTCCTATATATAAGAGAAGAGAAACCTATGGTAATTCTAAGTATGATAATAAATATAATATAATATATATGATAGACAGAATATATAGTTATTATATTTAACATGTAAGTGTAAAGAATTTCTCTTATTTTGTTGGGAAGTGTGTATTATATTCCATCTTAATTATGACCAAAAAAAAAATTCTCCATAATTGTGTGTTGGAAATGATTTTAATCCTGATAAGTTGAGTGGAAAACAGAGAATAATTAATGGTTTGTTTTATGTTGAATAATTATGTAAGAATTATGATGGGGGCAAAATTGTCAGAATTTAGATGTTTATGGAGGAATGCAGCCCTTTCCCCAATTATATTTGCACACACCACTAGTTTATATATATTAGTGTGTGATACACGTAATACGTGTGCAATTTAGATAAGTAAACATAAAAATAAATAATGAAAAAATTAATATCATGATATATGTGTTGTCTAAATGATAAGAGTATTTTTAATGAAACCCAAGGTCTGGATTTAAATCTTGCTCACGTATTTGAATAATATTTTTTTATTTTAGAATAGAAAAATTTGTCACGTAACAGAAGGAGAAACCACCATATTATTAGACACTAAATCATGTACTCACATATATAATAGTACAGAAGATGAGTGTGCAAGCGCACATGTGTTCTAGTAAAAAAATAAAAACAAAAGTAAAATAGAGATTAAAAATTAAATAATATTAAGCATATTTCTGATCATACTATTATATTTTAATAAACAGTCACAATTTATTTGTAAAACATATAAAGAAGTTATATCTATACTATTATATATGTGAGCACATGACTTGGTGTCCAAGAGTATTGTGGCTTCTCCTTCTACCACGTAGTAAATTTTTTTATCCTAAAATAAAAAATATATTATTCAAAGAAACAAGATTTGAAACTAAGACATAGGGTTTCATTAAGAACATTCTTACCATTTAAATAACATACATATTATAATATTAATTTCTTTATTATTTATTTTTATACTTACTTATACATATTATAATATTAATTTCTGTATTATTTATTTTTATACTTACTTATTTGAATTGCACACGCATATCGTGTGCCAACTGCTAGTATATATATATATATATATATATGAAGAAATTAAGAATAGATGACGGAATCTTAGATTTAAAAAAAAAATGTTGTACATAAATGGATTTCTCCCAAATTGTTTTTGCTACTTTGCGACTAGTTCATAACCTTCTTGATTAACATGAACATTGGGCAAGGAAAGTTGATAAGATTGTGAGAAAGTTTTATCTTAGGGCCGTTGTAATCCGTTTCTAACTTCATGTGCGCGGGGAAACAGCAACAGTAGGACACACCTCTCAATTTCACACCAAAACTTTTTTCGTTTATTTATTTATTTGTTTTTCAGTGCTCGTCTATTTTAGATTGTGTTACATATTGTTTTAGCATTGTCTAAAAATTCATTATTTTATATTTAATTTTTTTTTTATTGCAAAAATTTTCTAAGATTGAAGTTGTTAGGGAATTAGGGAGTCGACAAGTGCACACAATCACTAGCCCAATCAATTGGGAAAAAACTTCAAAACCCACGCTTAATATCAAAACCCAACATACATTATTTAGAATACATACCAAAAATATTAATGCTAACATTTTATGTAAGGTTTTGATTTGATGATAGGCTGTGATTGATGTCAAGGAGGATTCTTCATGCCAAAAGAGTAAACCCATTTGTAGCCTGGACTCTGATCTTAGAAATTATTTGTAGGAAAAGAACCAACATTCAAGCCTTTCTTTTCACTGATCCAATCTAGAAATTTACCATAGAAACTAGATGCAGTCGTTAAGAATTTTTGGGAAGATTGAGCTTTGGTCTGGTTTTTTCCAATGTCAGCTTTTTGGCATAGCGTATGCTTGGCTTGAGTGCATATGTCAACCGAGTTGGGATTGGGATATGATTCTAGATGCTAATGCCCTCTTTAGCCCTCTTGGCTTTTTGATATAATTTTTATATGCTCCTTATACTCTATGTTACATCAATGAATTTTTCTTTCGCTGGCAATAAAAAATAAAAATTGAAAATTTGGGTTCTCTCAAAATAATTAGCCACCGGTGAAAACTGCTCAAGTGACAACCAAGAACGATTTATGGATTGAAACAAATAAGGGGAATTTGGTCAATAATTCTTCAACATAGTTTGCAATAAAAAAAGGACACTTCAACCATTTTATAAAGTCCATTAAAATAGATTTTTTCTGTGAGGAGGACACAATACAGCGTGGGTTTTTTGTGTGATGAATTCACTATTTTCATTGTATTGGATGGAGATATCAAATAAATCTGGAATAGAGTAGACTCATGGATGGCTTTATATTCAAAACAAATTCAGAAATGCAACACCATCTCACTGATTACTAATCCTCGCTGATTGAGATTCAATTTTTTGAGGGAATTTTTTTTTTTGCTACCTTTAATTTTTATAATCTCTTTAAACTAAAGCAATTTTCGTAATATATCATTAACCTTTACTGCAATCCAAGGCTCGGTCAGTCAAATCTAACTATTTATTTGGTATGAGTATACATGACCTTTTCTTTCGTACTTAAACTCTCAAACTAAGATTTTTTATTGTGATAGATCAGTGGCATAAATTAACATGGAGTTAGGATTGGCGGCTCCAAGTTTAGTGAATCCGTGTATATTTGACAACATATTATTCAAATTTAGTCATTTCGATTTCTATAGTTCTTTTGATATGTTCCTCGGTAAAATAAAATGTAATCTAATAAGTTGTGGGCAAAATGATTGATTACCAAATTATAAACCAATAATTCACAATCAATATGGAATGTCAAATCCGATATATGGACGCACCTCAAAAGGGCGTGGTGCACGGCCACTTACAAAACATTTATACAACTCAAAAGAAATGACATAGCTAGAATAAGTCTTCATGTACACTCTCCGTAAATAGTTTAATCACTGAAGTAGCTTTAATTCTATGAAGTTTTGTTTTGTGTCACGCAAATTTTCAACTTTGGGATCATTTTCAAGAAATAGTACATAAGCAATGTTTTCGCATGAAGATGACAATTAACATGCTTCAGAAATAAATTAAGTACAAGTTCTTAACAAGAGTACGTGATACAAGATATCAAGATAAATCACAACGCGTTAGATGCTAATCCATCGGCAAAAAAAAAAAGAAAAAAAGTAGGATTGCATCGACTCAATCCACAACAAGACCGCTAAAAGTGATAAAGCCACATGTGCAGTATTAAACCACTCACGTACAAGACTTTGGTCTACATTTGCAAGACCGTGGTTAGTAACTACCTTGGTTGATCGTCAAACATTCTAGACCCAGGTGGTCCTTCTTAAAAATATGCTCCCAAATAATAAAACATCACAAGAAGGGAAAGGAAGATCAAACCCCAAAGGATTAAAAACAAAGTTGGGAAAGAGCCAACCAAACAAAAATAAACACCTAAAGCAAATAGAACAAAGCTCAAATTCAGAAAATAAGCAGCCAAAGCGACATAAGCACCGGAGTTTACATAAGATGCATGTGTATTAAATTGTACTTTAGTATCAAAAACAGTGTGTGCTGAGAATGTAAGGGTTCCAAACTAAGCTCTGTGTTATGTGAATGCAAGGGTAGGGAAAAACTATATTATGTTAGGTACTGCATGGTAAATTTGTATATGAATTACAGTTCTCAAAAAAAAAAAAAAGAAAAAAAAAAAGAAAAAAAGAAAAAAAAACAACAACAACAACAAAAGAAAGAGGAATTTTGGTTTTTGATTTTGAGTTTTTAAAAACAATTTTTAAGTTTTCAATTTGTATTTTTCTTTTTAGTAATTTTTTTTAATATTTGGGTCAATTTTTTAGGTAAATCTAATTTAGATGTTCTACAAAAAATAAAATATTTGTAAAGAAATATTTAAAAAATTAAATAAATATGAAAAAAATATAAAAATGTACAATATATATATATATATATATATATTGTATTTTGTAGTATTTAATGAATTTTTAAAGGATTTTTATAATAAATTTTATAATTTTTAAATGTATTTATATTAATTGGATCTAAAAATAAAAATATTGATTAAAATATTTTCAAATTCACTAAAAATTAAAATAAATTCGAATTAAAAACTCAAAAATTTTAGAACTTGTTTTTGAAAACTCTAAAACGAAATAGGGTGATTAGGTTACATGTATTCTGGAATCTATGCGGTGCAAGTTAGATACTATAGTGTCAAATTGTATCAGTGTGACTAACAAAAGATTTACAATATGGTTGGAATGAAAGTCATGTGGCTCGTCCATGCTTTTCAAGGCACTATCTGTGACTCAGCATGGGAGAAGGAGTGGAACTGCACACTTTCATGTTCAGATATTAATCATAAGTTTGTAACACATCATTAAAATCTAAAACCATATGTTGTTGTGACTATTTCACAATCATTACTCACAAAATTAACATTTCCATTCCATCTATTTATGAAACTGGATCGATCATCATCATAACCAAATAACTACCTACCATGGCCAAGTTAGCTCTTGGATGGGAAACTGATGCTCTTATCCAATTCAAAGGGTATAGGAATCATGTCTGCTTCACATCATGAATAAATCATTTTTTGATTAGCAAAAAAAGAAAAATGATAATCTTGACAAGGTTGTGACCTTGTTTACCATAGTTCATTCAGAGAAAACAAATTGGTAGTATTATTACACCAAAAGAGCTAAACAAGATTGAAACATGTCCTCTTGTTTTTGGCCTTGTAGGTTGTTCTATCCTTAAGGGTTGTGTTAAATTATTTGCTTAGCCTATGACTTTATGTAGTAGTGTGTATTTTTAGAAACTCGTTTAACAAAAAAAAAAACAGACCACCTAATCCCGCCATGAAAAATGCGCATGGCATCGGCCATTGGTTGATCTTGTCAATGAAGATTGAGGGAGATGGTGCATGCATAGATAGTTGTTTAACAAGGGCCTAGTATTTTATAATCACCAAAACAAAACTAGGAAACTTTTTTTTCCTTCAGAATTAACTTCAAAGATAGTGTACAGAATAATAATAATCATCTATGAAGATATATATGATGAGTGAAAGAGAAATCATTGATGAACCTTCAACAAAATCATAGTAATACTTACAGTTACATCCTTCTTCTCTTTTGTTGTCAAATCAAAACTGAGAACTTGAGCAAAGTTCATGCATTGATGTACAGTTGATCATGGTTCTCTCCATCAACTTTCTCTTCAATAACATTATGAGTTTGATTGCTATGGGAAAGATGGGCTTCAATTGTGTCGGTGTGACGAGGAATAAACCTTGAAACAACAACGATGAGTGCAAATACTATGGAAAGGAATGAAAATTTGATGGGGTCATTTTTTCCATAAAACTGTAGAAAAATAAAATGTACTAAAGAGGTTATTGTTTGAACTAGGGCAAAAGCAATATTAACCCACATAAATTTGCAATTAATCCGTCTTTTGGAACTTAGTCCTTTATATATCATCTCAAGTAGTGCCAGGACTAGTCCTAGAAGTGAAAATACAGTGGCAAGAAGAGCCATAACATAGAGTCTTCGATGATTTGTCACCTTTGGATGTTGTTCTTTTGCACTAGAGATTTGCTCCATGAATGCAGAAGCAACCTCCATTCCAAGTGCTAAAGTGGCAACCATTCAATCAATTGTAAAGATTTCCTTCATCTATTATGTACATGAATAAGACTAGCTCTTTACATTAATCATTTAAAAAAAAAAAACTATCAATAATGTTGAAGAAGTAAAATGTCACCTACTTTTGTCCAAGTATTCTTTGAGAACCGTACAATGATACTCAACAGTGCCTTGACCCAACCCTTGATGTTATTCCATTTATTTCTCAAAAACATTGCCAAGGTGGTGCAACAAGTTCCAAGCCACTGTTCCAAACCATTGCCATGGTGGTGCACACAAGCTTTCCTACAGTTCATCAAACTTTGCAAACAGGAGGATCCAAACGTAATACAGTTTGAAACTTCAATATCGTTGCCCATGACAAAATGAAAGAAGAGAAGAAAGGAAAGAATAGAGAAACAATATAAGATTAGAAATTTGGAAGTTCGTTTTTAGTGTGTCACAAACATTGCGCGATCATAATTATAGATAATAATAAATAAAAAAAACCAATGTCCAGACAGTGGTCGTTTGTGAGTGGAAAATTTATTCAATCACATCATGAACAGTGACAAACCGTTTTTGTGATCGTGGACTAGCCTTTCAAATCACATCATGAAAGGCCGCGCTGGAAATTCGGATTATGGTGGGGTCATTAAGAGATGACATTTTTTTTGTCCAGTTAAAGGCGTTTGGAGGGTGGAATCAAAATGTGAAATAGGAACTTTCTTTGTGGTTGCTTTGCGAGTAAATTATTCACTGCCATACATTGCAGTGGCATAATGTTATCTCAAATTGATTAGGTCATTCATTTAAATGGGTCTCGGCCATCTGCGCAAATTGATGGTACGAATCACTTTCATGGCATGAAATGATTTTTGTTCCCTTTTTCATTGCCTCTATGAGTCATATGATTATATGGGATTCAATCTTAAATACAAGATATTAGGGTTTGGCTTAGTAGCCTAGTAATTACATTTTAGAGTGTGGTAAAGGGAAAATCAGAGGTTTAAGTTATTAGAACAACGATAAATTCTTTCAGTTGTAATCAAACTATATTAACATATTAATACTATCTTTGTCAAAAAAAAATTCTAAATACAAAAAATCTATGGTCATATTTGGTACAGTTTATTTAAGTTAAAAGTTAACAATCATAAAGTATAAGCTAAAATCACCTCTTTCCTAACTTCTAAATTAAGCTTCTTTTTTTTTTTTTTTATAACTTATTTAAGTTAAACTCTCGAATTAAAATAAAGGGTAAATTACAAATACACTTCCTAAGATTTGATTAAAATACGATTCGCCTTTTGTGGTTCTGGAAATTACATTGTATCCCTTGAGGTTTCTAATTTCATAACAAATCGCCCTTTTTATTAATAAATCATAAAGTCAATTAACAGTTTTTAATGATGTTAAAAATAGATTTCAATTAATAATTTAACTAATTTTATTATTATTTAAATAAAAGCCAAACTTCATCATCGTGTAGGTTATTATTTTTGTGTTGGGTCATTTCATAAATAAATTTTGACATTTGATTCAAAATTTAAGATAAATTCTAATCTTTTTTTCCTAATCTGTAGACAAGCTCATGAAATGAATTCTCCATTGTCAAACTAGAGGGGTTTTCGTGGTAGTGTGATCTAAAAAATGAATGGTTCGGATTATCAAGTCAGGACCGATGGTGAACTCTATGGGCCCAAATAATACGGTCCAGTCCATTTTATAAACTGGAGACAACCCGCTGTCTAAAAATAAAATTATACATTTTTATGATAATATTATGTATTTTTTTTGATAAAGTTGCATATTGTGATTTAAAAATTCTTCGATAAAAAAATGCATAACATTAAAAATGAATAACAAAATAGGAGTATGTATGGAAAGAATTTCTTATTGAAAATGTTGCGAAAGGCTGATTTTGAGTCAATAAAAATGAAGATTTCTTCCAAAAGATGGGTACTTGCCAATGAAAATTTCTTTTAAATCTTATAATTCGAAAGATGGTGTCCATGTTGGGGATCGAGAGCATACCAGGAAACACAAACAAGCAATAACACAAGAGTTTTAACGTGGTTCAGCAAGTCGCTTACGTCCACGGGCAACGGATTTCACTATATGGAGAGAAATGGAAGAATTACAACGGAAACAATACACTAATAGTTTTTCTCTATATCAACTCTCCCCTTAGCCTCTCTATTTATACACTTAAGAGAAGGCAGAGAGGTTGGCTGGCCTTGCACATGGCCAGCTTGTTCCTTCACAAAAGTGGTCATCCACCTTTGTGACTTGTCGGTTGGCAAGCTGTGTTGCTAGTTGGCATCACATGGAGAATAGATCACTTCTCACATGGGGTGATCTCCAACAAATCACCCCCTCAACCCATGTGAGTAGTTCGCGACTGAATCTTTATCCCAATCTTCAACAAATCTCCACCTTGGCGAGGATTCTCTTATCCAACATAGTGATCGATCAACACTGCCATGCACCCGAAGGTGCTCAGTTCCGAGAGATATTGACCAAGTCCAAACAATGTTGGAACTTGATCCCAGAAACCACTTTTGTGAGCATATAAGCCAGATTATCTGCAGTACTAATCTTTTGAAGCAGAATATCCCCTTCATTCACAATTTCTCGGATGAAATAGAAACGGACATCAATGTGCTTAGTGCGGGAATGATGAACCTGGTTCTTTGCCAAACAAATGGCACTCTAACTGTCACAGTACACCGCAACGTGCTTCTGAACAATACCCAAGTCCTCAATCAACCCGTGTAGCCAAATAGCTTCCTTAAAGGCTTCCGTCACTGCCATGTACTCTGCCTCTGTAGTAGACAAAGCCACTGTTGACTGAAGCGTTGACCTCCAACTCACCGGCCCTTTAGCAAGCGTAAATAAATACCCTGTTGTTGATCGGCGTTTGTCCAAGTCACCAACATAATATGAGTCCACATATCCAACCAAATTCTGCCCAAGTCGGTTATCTCTCTCGAACTTCAATCCCAGATTAACCGTGCCATGTATGTACCTTAGGATCCATTTCACTGCCTGCCAGTGATCTTTTCCTGGATCATGCATATACCTTCTTACCATATTCACAGCATGTGAGATGTCAGGCCTTGTACAAACCATAGCATACATTAATGCACCAACTGCATTTGCATATGGAACTTGTGCCATATGCTTCCGTTCTTCTTCTGTGCGTGGAGACATCAAAGCACTGAGCTTGAAATGAGGGGCCAATGGTGTACTCACAGCTTTTGTTTTCCTATTTATGCCAAATCTGTCTAACACCTTTTTCAAATATTGAGTTTGTGACAGATGAACCGTGCTCTTCTTCCTATCTCTCTTGATCTCCATACCAAGAATTTTCTTTGCTTCTCCCAAATCCTTCATTTCAAACTCTTTTGCTAACTGTACCTTGAGTTTGTCAATCTCCTCATTGCTCTTTGATGTAATTAACATATCATCTACATATAAGAGCAAATAGATGAAGGACCCATCTGGAAGCTTACGAAAATATACACAATGATCAAATTGACTTCTTGTGTATTCTTTCTCTATCATGAACCGATCAAATCTTTTGTACCACTGTCTCGGGGATTGCTTCAATCCGTACAACGATTTGTTCAGCTTATAGGCCCAATTCTCTTTTCCAGCAACTTTGAAACCATCTGGCTGGGACATGTATATCTCCTCTTCAAGATCTCCATGTTAAAAGACAGTTTTGACGTCGAGTTGGGCGAGCTCAAGATCAAACTGTGCAACCAAAGCTAGCAAGATACGAATAGACGTGTGCTTCACAACAGGTGAGAATACCTCATTGTAGTCTATTCCTTCCTTTTGGGCATAGCCTTTAGCTACCAATCTGGCTTTGAATCTGATGTTGTCTTTGCCTGGAATGCCTTCCTTCTTGGTGTAAATCCACTTGCACCCAATTGCTTTCTTTCCCTTTGGAAGTTGCACTAACTCTCAAGTCTGGTTCTTGTGAAGTGACCCGATCTCTTCATCCATAGCCTCCTTCCAATTAACACTTTCTGCATTCTGCACGGCTTCTTTGAAAGTGCAAGGAACATTGTCTTAAATGATTGGAAGTGCATAGGCTACCATATCGATCATCCAACCGGGTTGCTTAGTAACCCTTTTTCCTTTCCTGATTGCAATGGGTTCTGATTGTTGTGGGGCCTCTGGATCTTCATTTTCATCTGAACTCTCTTCACAACTATCCACTGAGACTTCTTCAAGATGGTTGATTGGCTTAATAGTCTTTGCTGGAGTCTCAAACGCCACCTGCACTGACTTCTTCAATGCTTCATCAATTTCTTGAGGATTTGGTTGCTTCAGCATTGTAGACTCATCAAAGGTAACGTCTCTTCTAGTGACAACTTTCTTTGATTCAGGGCGCCAGAGTCTGTATCCCTTGACACCGTCACTAAAGCCTAAAAAGACAGCTTTCTTGGCTCTAGGATCTAACTTAGATTCTGCAACATGAAAATATGCTGGACATCCGAAGATACGTAGCTGATCATAATCAGTAGCTAGCACTCCTGACCATACCTCCATGGGAGTCTTACCATCTAGTGCTGCAGTAGGTAGTCGGTTAACAAGATGACGAGCATAGTTCAATGTCTCGTCCAAAAATGCCTTGCTCAATCCAGAATGTGACAGCATACACCGGACTTTCTCCACCAAAGTGCGGTTCATGCGTTCTGCAACCCCAGTTTGCTGCGGTGTTCCAAGAACTGTGAAATGTCTCACTATCCCTTTATTCTGGCAAACCTTAAAGAAGGGATTTGATGTGTATTCCCCGCCATTGTCAGATCTGAGCTTCTTGATCTTTCTGCCTATCTAGATCTCAATCATTTTCTTCCACATAAGAAAGATTTCTAATACTTCATCTTTATGCTTCATTGTGTAAACCCATACTCTTCTTGAGAAATCATCAATGAACGACACAAAGTAGTGTTTAACTCCCAACGAAACATTCTTGGAAGGACCCCATACATCGGTGTGAACGTGGTCTAGAATCCCTTTGGTATGATAAATAGCAGTACCAAACTTGATTCTTGTTTGCTTGCCCAGTACACAATGCTCACAGAACTCAAGCTTCCCTGTTTTGGCGCCTTTCAACAGGCCTTGCTTTACCAGCCCTTGTAAAGCCTTCTCACCGACATGCCCTAGGCGCATGTGCCAAAATCTAGAAGTGTCTAATACATCATCTTCTGAGCTGGTGGAGACAGCCACTCTCCCTGTGACTGTAGAGCCATCCAGGAAATATAAATTTCCCTTTCGAGTACCCTTCATTACAACAAATGCTCCTCGAACAACTTTGAGGACTCCACCTTCCGTAGTTACTCTGTAACCTTTGGAGTCTAAAACTCCCACTGAGATGAGATTCTTTGTCAAATCTGGTACATACCGAACATCTTCAAGAATTCTGATTGTTCCATCATGTATCTTCAATCGAATTGTTCCAATCCCCTTTGTTTGGCAAGCTTGGTCGTTGCCCATCAGTACAGCTCCTCCATCAAACTCTCGTAAGCTCGAGAACCACTGCTTGTTAGGACACATGTGGTAGGAACATCCAGAATCTAGAATCGATTCATCAGACTGGCCATATAATGAAACTGTGAAGGCTGATCCTTCACCATTATCGCCATCTCCTGCAACGTTCAACTTTTTTTTTTTTTTGTCTTTATTGGGACAATCTTTTTCCCAATGCCCATTCTGGAAACAAGCAGCACACTCGTCTTCTATCTGATAATTTCCCTTTGGATTTTGAGCGAGACTTTCCTCGCCCTGTATATCTTCTGTTATTTGTCCTGCCTCTGACTGTCAATGCCTCAGATGCTGAGTCCCTGTTTGTAGATTTATCTTTTCTTCTGAACTCATTATTTACCAAGGCGTTTGCAACATCAACATACTTGATCTTTTCTTTACCGTACAGTAAAGTGGTGGTGAGATAATCATATGTGTCAGGCAAGGAATTCAACAGTAACAATGCTTTATCTTCATCATCAATGTGATCATCTAAGTTTTTCAAATCGGTAAGAATTTTGTTGAAATTGTTTAGGTGTTCGTTCATCAAAATACCTTTCTTGTAGTCAAAACGAAACAACCTTTTCTTCAAGTAGAGCCGGTTCTCAATGCTCTTTGTCATGAACTTGTCTTCCAGCGCCTTCCAAAGCTCCTTCGCAATATCATATTCTGTGAAGGCGTACTTCTCCTCTTTTGCAAGGTAAAGTCGGATGGAACTACAGGCCAGGAGATTCACTTTCTCTCATTCAATCCCATCCAGGTCATCTGGTTTGTCTCCCAGAGTGAAGTGCAGGTTCATCTAGACAAGCATATCTTTAACTTCGCATCTCCACATGCCGAAGTTATTGCTTCCATCAAACTTTTCTACCTCGAACTTAGCATGGGACATCGGGGTCCAATACCTAGAGTTGTTTGTAGCCGCGGGGCTGCTTGTAGACTCGGCTAATCCACTCTCTGTAGATTCTGCAATTTAGACTTTTTTTTTTTGAAACTCTGATTCAAAAAACTGACCGTACAGATATGTCCCGAATACTTCAAATAGTTGGAAAGTACTATTGGATCATCAGAAACGGACTCCGAATGACTCAGACCAAGCCAAAACAGTTTGGACGGTTCAGATTTGTAGAATCTGGTGCGTTTGAGATGTATCGGATAATTACTCTGGCACGGCTGGTCAATTGGCGCGGTCAACGGCGTGGTCAACGGCGCGGCTTCTGGCGCGACGAGGCTCAGTGGCACAGCTTGACTCGCTGGTCAACGCGGCTCGAAACTGGTCAGCGGCTCGAAACTGGTCAACGGCTCGAGCACGCGACTTTGGTGGCTCGACTCTGGCTCAGCTTGGTCAGCGGCGGTCAACGGCTCCTGTTCGGATTGACGGCTCGGCTCAGCTCAGGATGACGTCGCCTGACGTTAGAACCACGTGCGCTCCACTCGTCTTCTTCCTCTCGCCGGCGTGTGGGTGGTCCTTTTGGACTTTTTTTTGCAGTTTCGAACTCCTCTTCTCAAGGGCTTCCTCTTGGTATGCTCAGAAGTGGATTTTAGTCACTTGTAAATCTAGGTACTTTTGGAAAAAATTTGATTTTTCACCACCCGGACTCTGATACCAATTGTTAGAGATCAAGGGTACACCAAGAAACACAAACAAGCAATAACACAAGAGTTTTAACATGGTTCGGTAAGTCGCCTACATCCACGGGCAGCGGATTTCACTATATGGAGAGAAATGGAAGAATTACAACGGAAACAATACACTAATAGTTTTTCTCTATATCAACTCTCCCTTTAGCCTCTCTATTTATACACTTAAGAGAAGGCAGAGAGGTTGGCTGGCCTTGCACATGGCCAGCCTGTTCCTTCACAAAAGTGGACGTCCACCTTTGTGACTTGTCGGTTGGCAAGCTGTGTTGCTAGTTGGCTTCACATGGAGAAGAGATCACTCCTCACACGGGGTGATCTCCAACAGTCCACTAGTAGAACCTTTAAAATATGAGCTGCTATAATTTATTAAGAAAATAACAATACAGTGTAAAAAAAAAATTATATATACATTTTGTATTAATATCATTTTTCGTATAATAATCACAAAACTTATGGCATAAATAAAATGGATTTGGCATTGATGATTGGCAAAAAATGAGTTAGCATACTTGTTTGAGTAAGTCAAAAGCAAATTGGTCCAAGCACATAGACTTAAGGAAGAGATTTGAAATATTTATAAAATACGTTTTTTTAAGTACCTCACAGCACCACCCCTCTCCCGTAAAGTATTCACTGCCAGTAGTGACATAATTTCATCTCAAATTGATCAGGGTCATGCATTTAAATGGGTCTAGGCCATCTGCGCAAATTGATGGTACAAATCAATTTGCTGCTTTTGAAAATATTGACAATAAAAATTTTGACAATATTGACAATATTCATAATTTTATCTCAAATTGATAGTCATTAATTATATGGGAAAGAATTTCTTATTGAAAATGTTGCGAAAGGCTGATTTTGAGTCAATAAAAATGAAGATTTCTTCCAAAAGATGGGTACTGCCAATGAAAATTTCTTTTAAATGCTTCCTCCTGGTATGCTCGGAAGTGGATTTCAGTCACTTCTAAATCTAGGCACTTTCGGAAAAAATGTGATTTTTCACCACCCGGGCTCTAATACCAATTGTTAGGGATCGGAGACACACCAGGAAACACAAACAAGCAATAACACAAGAGTTTTAACGTGGTTCGGTAAGTCGCCTACATCCACGGGCAGCGGATTTCACTATATGGAGAAAAATGGAAGAATTACAACGGAAACAATACACTGATAGTTTTTCTCTATATCAACTCTCTCCTTAGCCTCTCTATTTATACACTCAAGAGAAGGCGGAGAGGTTGGCTGGCCTTGCACATGGCCAGCCTGTTCCTTCACAAAAGTGGCCGTCCACCTTTGTGACTTGTCGGTTGGCAAGCTGTGTTGCTAGTTGGCTTCACATGGAGAAGAGATCACTCCTCACACGGGGTGATCTCCAACAGTCCACTAGTAGAACCTTTAAAATATGAGCTGCTATAATTTATTAAGAAAACAACAATACAGTGTAAAAAAAATTATATATACATTTTGTATTAATGTCATTTTCGTATAATAATCACAAAACTTATGGCATAAATAAAATGGATTTGGCATTGATGATTGGCAGAAAATGAGTTAGCATAATTGTTTGAGTAAGCCAAAAGCAAATTGATCCAAGCACATAGACTTAAGGAAGAGTTTTGAAATATTTATAAAATACGTTTTTTTAAGTACCTCATAGCACCACCCCTCTCCCGTAAAGTATTCACTGCCAGTAGTGACATAATTTCATCTCAAATTGATCAGGGTCATGCATTTAAATGGGTCTAGGCCATCTGTGCAAATTGATGGTACAAATCAATTTGCTGCTTTTGAAAATATTGACAATAAAAATGTTGACAATATTGTCAATACTCATAATTTTATCTCAAATTGATAGTCATTAATTATATGGAAAAGAACTTCTTATTGAAAGGGTTGCGAAAGACTGATTTTGAGTCAATAAAAATGAATATTTCTTCCAAAAGATGGGTACTGCCAATGAAAATTTCTTTTAAATGCTTCCTCCTGGTATGGTCAGAAGTAGATTTCAGTCACTTCTAAATCTAGGCACTTTCGGAAAAAATTTGATTTTTCACCACCCGGGCTCTGATATCAATTGTTGGGGATCGAGGGCACACCAGGAAACACAAACAAATAATAACACAAGAGTTTTAACGTGGTTCGGTAACTCACCTACATCCACGGGCAGCGGATTTCACTATATGGAGAGAAATGGAAGAATTACAACGGAAACAATACACTGATAGTTTTTCTCTATATCAACTCTCCCCTTAGCCTTTCTATTTATACACTCATGACTACAACAAGTTGGGTCTTGAATGACAAAATTTTTTTTGTCTCGAAAGGGCTAATTTCGTCACTATAGATATTTGTGACAAAATATTTTCGTTACAAGTTTCGTCATTGAATGTTTGTCACTAAAAACCATCGTGACGAAAAATAATTTCGTCACCAATGAAATTAGTTCAGTGACGAAATTTTTTGTCACCAATAAAACAAGATTTTGTCGCCAAAAATTCTCATTTTCGTCACCAAATAATTATTCAGTACCATATTTATAATTTTAGTTGACGAATAAATTTGTCACAAATGTTGATTATTGATGAGGAAATAATTTCGTCATGGTAAGATGTAAAGGTGACGAAAATTTTCGTCTCCAAAAGTCATACATGGGTGACGAAATATATTTCGTTGCAAATATATTTATATACGTGATGAAATACATTTCATCACCAAACAACAAAATCAATGAAAACTTTCATATATGCGCTGCAATAAATTTTGTCACAAAAAATGTTTATTAACAACGAATAATCACTTTGTCATAATAACAAATACAAATGACGAAACAAATTCGTCACTAAACCTGTTCCATATTTTATATTTTAATTTCAATTATTATTTCACAAATATCCCTACTCATATCCCCATAGCCTTTTAATTATACTAAGAAATCCATTAGTTATTATACATCACTCCACAAAAAAATTCAGTAAACAATTTGTATTATAAATCAAAATATATCCATCAAACAACTTTAATAATATAAACCATTAAGTGTAACAAAAAAACCATCAAAGCAAATCCCAAAATGAACTAACGTGGAATACACAAAAAAAAATCAACACTCAATCTTGATTTGCAACTACAACTAAGTATTAGTTTAGGAAACAAAATTCAACAGTTGATCTTCATTTGCAAGTATACTTCCAAACGTCATCAAAAATCAATCTGCAAAGAAAATAAACGAAGAAAACATTAATATATTATCAATTACATCTAAACTCATATATAAATAATTTTATTTTATAAACCAATTTAGTAGAAATGCATCTAACAAACCAAAACTTCAAAGAGTTGAGGTGATCCTTGATGATAAAGCAACACAAATAACATAAGATGCCAAAAGATTACAGAAATACCATATATCACTATCACTAATTGCAGAATATATATATATATATATATAATAGCTCCAAAATATAATGTAGCATTGAGGTACATTTGATTCACGACAATGGGCCGATGACTTCTTCAATAAGGTAAATTTGATCAGTGGAATTCAACACAAGAACCTTGTAAGACCTTTGGGTTGTACCATTGAAGCCCCTCAATGCCTTCTTGTTTATGAATTTGTACCCAACAAAAGCCTTGATCAAATCGTCTTTGGTAAGGAATCGTTGTGATTTTTTATTTTTTATTTATAAACATGCTCATGAATTTTTTGACTCTTTGGTTTTATAGTGCTATCCTAGCATTATCACCTAATAAAGCCAATATATATATATATATATTTATGACCGATGTTTGGACTAGTTTACACGCAACTCAAATTAATAGCCAAAAGAGAGTTGTCATCTCCATTTAAAAATTGATAATTATTCCAAGACATGAACATGCAGAAAACAAATTGCTCCATTTCTTAAACCACATAAAACAATATGTCCCTGCAACAAGAGATGAGTTTGTTACATTGAAATCATATAGTGATAGTCAGTTTACCACAGACAAAGGTCATGTAATGATAATAGATAAACAATTATCAAATAAAAAATGTAATGATAATATATAAAAGTACAGTAATGCCATTTATAAATCTTGAGATGAGGTCAATATCTAACAAGGAAAAAGTTGTTAGACTTGATTATGCAAGGCCTGTTAACTGTTGATGTGCAAATTCTGAATTACATATTAGTGCCACATGGAACCTAATGGAATTAAGATTTTAGTCAAGTAAGTTTTATGTCAAGTTTTCTTTAAGTTAATGTGTTGCAAAGTTTGCTGACAGCCCACAGGGTTGTCATTTGTTAAGTTCATCAGGACCTGCCACAGGGAGGATAGTACAAGTGTTGACAATCATCACATGAATCACAACCACGTCAAATAGATTCTCAATAAAACACATTTTTAGCCACCCCATTGCAGATGCTCTCATCTTTTCTCCAACTTCTATATTTCAATATTCTATTTGACATAAGTACAACCAATAATATAAAAAATATTTGGAACTAATGGGCAGCTTAGCTGAGTCGGTCATTACAAATATAGTTATATTTCCACTAGTTGCCATTTTAAAATTTTACTCCTTTGAGCAGTATATTAGAATCTTTTAATATCACCACAAATCCAGATGAAAATTCCTCAAAGCAAACTTCTTGAATCATTCATGAGAAGCCAAATTATAGAATAATTATCAACATAGTGGTTTGCATGGGGGATAACACTTATTTCCAGATCAACTGATGTTCTGCTTTATCTGCTGATGCATACACAACCTCAGCATCACCAGGTCGCTGCCCAGCAAACGTCTGGGGAATTATCTAGAACAAGCACGAAAAGAAAATTATGGCTCTCGTCCACATAAACGAGAATATGTCAATGTTTAATAACAAAAATGCCAGTTTTCCTTTTTTTCAATGTCCATTTATGATGCCTAGAGTAACCTTTTGTTTATCTTGTTTTCCTTTCTCTTCCTGATGAAGACCCAATACTGGGTGGTACATTGACCTTGGACTCGGGGTGACCTTTCGGAGGAATCACTTGATGTACATTTAAAATGACATTCACACATCATATACGATTCTGTTGTTATCCACTGAATTCGAAAATGTAACAGAGGAATAAATGGTCTATGAACCAAAGCCTTGTTTGGTTTAGATTTCACCAGACTTCACATTTGCTCTTAAAAGTCTAGGATATGAAAATAATAGCCCCAGAATCTAAGACTTTGCAAAGTTTAATTCAAGGAACTATTGAGAGGAACTCCAATTCAATCTCCAAGCACTTTCTTACTCAGGAATCAGTAGAACAATTTAAATATATATATTGAAAAAACTCACATCAAATGAAAAGGAGAACTAGAATATAGAATATAGATTATAGATTATGTCCAACATAAGAAGTTAGATCATTTTTTAAGATTTGGCACATTGGGAAAATTTAACACACAGGTTCAACAATTCAGTACCTTTCCAGATGCATTTTCGAATGCTGTTACCATTTCCAAAACTGATGTTCCTTTTCCAGTTCCAAGGTTGTAAACTTCACAACCTGCAGTGACATCAATAATGAAGCAAATATAATGATACCTAACCACATCATTCAAGAATTTTCATGCCAGCTTTTACATTCATGTAATACTAAACAACTTTTAGACTTAACCAACATTACACTTGTGCACACACATAAGTGTGCAACATGCATAGAAAAGCATAATTGACGCAGAGATAAAGTTTCAGGGGTGCCCTAGCCCCCAATATATATTTTTAAAAAATTAAAATAGTCATTCTTGAGTTAGCATTGATCTCAATATTCCTACACTGCTTGGTCACTTGAAGTCTAATAACTAGTTTACCAAAAAAAAAAAAAAAAAAAAATTCTAATAACTCAATCAAGTCCATAGAATAGTAAATAATAGGGAAAATCTACATCTAAAAGAGTTCAAGAAATGAAGCTTATGCAAAAATGCATTAAAATGCATTAAAAAATAAATCTACTTTTAATCATATTGATTTTTTTATTTATTTATAGAGTAGATGACATAAACAGTTATTACTAAGAAGTTTAAAAGTATATAAAACCTTGTTGATCTGTCGCCATCTCAAATGTGTTCCAGTTAAAAAACAGGAAGGGTCTTTATATCAACTAAAGCAATTCGTTCTCTTGTGGTATTTGACAAAGACAATGATTTCAAACACTAAGCACAACATATAAAAATTAAAGCCTACCTAGTAGATAAAATATAGGCTCCATAATTTGCCATATAGATTATCATGAATCTAGGGGAAATAACATATAGATAATCAGAAAGTGTAATGATGCATATAATATACACAAAAATGCAAAAATTATAATTGTTCGGCACAATGGTACAAAAAAATTTGAACCAAGGAGCTCTCAATGATACAGACAACCAATAAGACAAGTCAAAATAATTATACTAAGAACTCAATCTTCGCAAGACTGACAAAATGAAGCACCAATTCCTGAGCAACGGAATGGTAAACAAGAAAAATAACAGAATAATGAATGCGACTTCAGGACTACAGAACTCATTAGCTTCTTTAATTCTTCCAATAATCACAACTTCTGCAACATGTTAAAATTACCTCTTCCAAAATATTGAAGTATCAAGCACTAAGCAATGCAAACCAAGTAAATCACGTCCAGATATTGGACTGTTGCTTGGTTCTTCTGAAAGCTCCCCAGAGCAAATGACTGCCAAATGATAAAGATCTTTTGCCAAAGCCCTATGACAGAAAGGTACTTGATAATGAGTTACTTCAGAAAACTGACATGTGAAAAGCTTCTAAAAGCATCAACAAACTAAATATACTTAGTTTCATCTCATTTAACAACATATGTACGTATGCATTCATTTCTTACCGATATTATTTCCTCAAAAAATAAGATATCCATCAAAGATTTATGAACACACGTATACAAGAAAAATAACCACATAAAAGAAATCTGCAAACAACTTGGACCCATTTCATTCATGACTGCTACAATCATATAAATCAAGATACATGAGTTAATGAAATGTAACAACTATATTTCTAACAGGTTTCCATTCAATAAGCTGCCTTGCTTGACATATCTAATTGACTTATTTTCCAAATTTATTCCATATGCACTTGCATTTGTCAGAAATTTCCTCTAACTCTCAATAGATATTATGTAAGACCATTGACAACTTCATACAAGTTATATTGTTGTACAGGCACAGATAAAATTTTATATTATTTTTTCTTAGGAAGAGAGAGACTAAAAACAAAAATAGTTCACTTTTTTTTTTTGGAAAAAAAGAAGAAATTTATTTTAGGTCATAATCATTTATGATTGCATCAAACGTAGACCACTGAATATTAGCTTTTGAGCCTTTCCGAAAGTATTCCTCGTGATTTTTATTTTTGCTTGGCCTGTATAAGACTTTTGTTTCTAGTCCCATTCATGGGATTTGTCTCTACTTCAATATAGTTAGTATTCTTTCCAGGTGTCTTGGCTCAAGCAACAGAAATAGCAATGAATCTAATTGGAAATGAAATTACCCAAATTATACAGCATAGAACAATAAATGTATATATATATATATATATATATTCATGAGGAAATAGAGACTAGCTCTCCATAATCATAAGCATCACATAATTAGATAAATATCAAGGATTTTAAAACCACCCAAATTAAGGATAAGCATACCTTGCAAATTGAAGCATTCAAAAGTTGACAAATGATGTGGTTGTCCACTGGTTGAATAGAGAGAGAAAACTAGTGTATATTCTGGCAAATAATACCAGGGTTGTAATCCACAAGGAGACTCATAAAAAGAATACCAAAAAGAATAGAGACTAATGAAGGGGATACAAATGAACCACATTTAGAGTTATTTCGTCTATGGTTCAATCTAGTAATTAACTTACAACTTTTCCAATGGGAAATATGCCAAATATACTAAAGCAGATGCTCCCATCTTTGTCCCCACTGCGTAAGATATTAAATCGTTGATGTGAAGAATTTGATAGCTCCCGAAATGAATCTTCACTTTTATCCATGAAGCCAGTATCTCCAGGTACCACCCCAGGCATTTGAGGAACCCTTGGTGCAGAAGGAAAGAAACGAGAAGTGCGGTCTTCATAAGTTGAGATGTTACCAGAGTTATCCTGACTCCCAATAGAGAAAGAGAGACTTCCATTCATATGAGGAAAGCAAAGAGAAACAAATAAAAGCCTTTAACATCAGTGAAATTAAACTGGAGAAGCATATTAATGAATACTGATAAAATGTCGACCTAATTTTAATTAAATTAATTTTAAAACTTAGCAAATTACAGTTACAGTTGCAGTAAGATCATTTTTACTTAGAAAAAAAAAAAGAGAGGCTTTAGAGTGGTAGGTTTCAAGATCATCAGCCCTTTTTATTTCCTAATTGAATATGTTCAAGCTTCTACATTTAGCTAATATCTAATTCTAGCATCAAATGCTAAACAAATTCACAAACAGCCTCAATAATGCTGAAGCAGAGGACCATCAACCCAGCAACCTTTAATTCAAACCCTCATTCATATCAATTAATAAAGGTGAACCGTCAATACCTTTGCCAGCTAACTATTATCGTGTATAACCAATAAGCGGATTGCTCTAGGACCAGTGATCATCACCTTCAATTTAAGAGATTGAAAGTAAACCAAACAAATTAAGAGAACCCAAATGTGAAAGTACCTCAGAAACCCAGAGAATGAAGCAGAAGGTGTTCGCGAAGAGGAGCGCCGGTTCAGAAACATGGGATCCAATGGATATAGGAGGGAGGGAGAGAGAGAGAGAGGGAAAGAGAAGGTCAGAGGCTAATTTATCAAACCTCGTCGCAGGCACCCAGATTTCACAGCCGCCTCCTCTCGTCGTCGCAGACCCCTTCAGTCCGCCGTTGTTCGCCATTGCCCTCTGATTTTGCTCGACCTTCACCGCTCTCTGTTTGACGGGTTAGGGTTCAAGACAATGAGAGAGTGGAAAAGAGGGGTAAACAGTGTTGATTGGTATTTCCTTTGTATGTATCATAGAAATAATAAATAAATTAAAATTAATAAAATTAAACATAAAATAAAATTAGGTGGTAAATATTCCCCTCAAAAATTTTTGATCACACTTATTTAGAAGTTGTGATTAAAAAAATTATATATAATCACACTTATTTAGAAGGTGAGATTAAAATATATATATATAATCACACTTAATTAAAAAGTGACATAAAAAATAAATATTATCACACTTAATCAAATTAAGTGTGATTAAAATATCAATCTAATTTTTTTTTATCACACTTCTAATAAAAGTGAGATATTTTCATTTTGTTAAAGTGTGATCTTTAACTGTTTTTGTAGTAGTGATTCCTTATTAATAATTTTTTAATTGTCGAAAAAAAAAATTCTCACCAAAACTTTCAAAAATTTTGGTGAGAAAACTTATTTTTTTTCTCACCTAAAAGTAAGTATTTATTGACGGAAATAAATTTCGTCACCTATTATTTTTCTTTTATTATTATACGTGACAAAATTTATAATTCCTCATGGATTATTCTTATTTAGTGACGAAATTTGTTTTCTTCATTAATTTTCGTCACCGTACCAAAACAGAGAATAAGAGAAAGAGACACCAGAAAAAGAGCAAAGAGAAACCATGTACCAAATCATCGAGCGAAGAAGATGTGGCGGTTACCGGAAAGGCTACTATTGGCGGTGACGATCGTCAAGACTAATAGAGGCAACGATGGCAATCGGCGTAGTGGAGGAGCAAGAGGTAAGAAAAATTAATACCCTATTTTGAGAGAGAGAGAGAGAGAGAGAGAGAGAGATGATAAACAGAAAAAGGGTAAAAAAAATTAATACCCTTTTTTTTTTATTGCCGCTCAATATATCAAAAATTTTCCACCAAAATTGGTGACAATATTATTTCCTCACCAAAAGATATCAGAAATATTAAAACGTTTTGGTGACGAAAATATATTCATCACAAATAATTTTATAATTAGTGACAAATTTTTTTGTCACCAAAAGTCTCAAAATTTTGGAGCCATCCAAAAAAAATAGCGGGAAAATTTTTGGTGACGAAACTAAATTTTTCCTCACTTAAAAGGAAGTATTTATTGACGAAAATAAATTTTGTCACCTATCATTTTTATTTTTTTATTATATGTGACAAAATTTATAAATTCCTCACGAATTATTTTCATTTAGTGACGAATTTTATTTTCTTCACTTGTTTTCGTCACCATAGGTTACTTTTGTTGGCAGACAGGTTGGCTGGCCTTGCACATGGCCAGCCTGTTCCTTCACAAAATTGGTCGTCCACCTTTGTGACTTGTCGGTTGGCAAGCTGTGTTGCTAGTTGGCTTCACATGGAAAAGAGATCACTCCTCACACGGGGTGATCTCCAACAGTCCACTAGTAGAACCTTTAAAATATGAGCTGCTATAATTTATTGGAAAAATAAAAATACAGTTTTAAAAAAAATTATATATACATTTTGTATTAATATCATTTTTCGTATAATAATCACAAAACTTATGGCATAAATAAAATGGATTTGGCATTGATGATTGGCAGAAAATGAGTTAGCATAATTGTTTGAGTAAGCTAAAAGCAAATTGGTCCAAGCACATAGACTTAAGGAAAAGTTTTGAAATATTTATAAAATACGTTTTTTTAAGTACCTCACAGCACCACCCCTCTCCCGTAAAGTATTCATTGCCAGTAGTGACATAATTTCATCTCAAATTGATCAGGGTCATGCATTTAAATGAGTTTAAGCCATCTGCGCAAATTGATGGTACAAATCAATTTGCTGCTTTTGAAAATATTGACAATAAAAATGTTGACAATATTGACAATATTCATAATTTTATCTCAAATTGATAGTTATTAATTATATGAGAAATAATTTCTTATTGAAAATGTTACGAAAGGCTGATTTTGAGTCAATAAAAATGAAGATTTCTTCCAAAAGATGAGTACTGCCAATGAAAATTCAATGAAAATTTCTTTTAAATCTTATAATTTGAAAGATGGTGTCTACTAGTAAAACCTTTAACATATGAAATGCTATAATTTATTGTGAAAATAACAATACAGTTTCGTATAATAATTACAAAACTTATGGCATAAAATAAAATGGATTTGGCATTGATGGTGGGCAAAAAAGAAAAGTTAGCATAGTTGGTTAAGCTAGTCAAAAGCAGCGTAATTGGTCCAAGCACGTTTTCTTAAGGAAGAGTTTGAAAATATCTATTTATAAAATTATGCGTTTGTAGATTTTAAGATCCTTCCACCACCACCTCCCGTGACGTATTCACTGCCTTTGTCTCAAATTGATCAGGGTCATTCATTTAAATGGGTCTCGGCCATCTGCACAAATTGATGGTACAAATCACTTCATGGCATGAAATAATTTTTGTTCCTTTTTTCATCGCCTCTATGAGCTATATGATTTCATGGGATTCAATCTTAAATACAAAATATTAGAGTTTGGCCAAGTGATCTAGTAGTTGTGGTGAAGGTTATATTAGGAGTTTGAATTAATAGAACAGTGGCAAACTCTTTCAATTGTAATCTAATTATATTAACATACTAATACTATCTTTGTCAAGAAAAATTCCTAAATACAAGCATTCTATGGTGGTGTTTGGTACAGTTTATTATAAATTAAAAATTAACAATCATAAAGTACAAGCTAAAATCACTTCTTTGCTAACTTCTAAATTAAGGTTTTTTTTTTTTTTTAAATTTAAACTCTCAAATTAAAATAATGAGTAAATTACAAATATACTCCCTAAGATTTGATTAAAATACACATCGTCCCTTGTGGTTCTGGAAATTACATTCCACCCTCTAAGGTTTCTAATTTCATAACAAATTATCCATTTTAATAATAAATCATAAAGTCAATTAACAGTTTTTAATGATGTTAGAAATATGTTTCAATTAATAATTTAACTAATTTTATTATTGTATATGAGAGTAATTATGAATTTTATTTTTTTAACTAATTATGTTAAATAAAAAATTCTAACAATAGAATATTTATAATTTTTCAAATCACAAAAAATAATTTATATTTAAAACAAACCTCAAAGAGTTTATTTGTAATTTACCCTCGATAAACTATAAACAAGTCATTTAAATGGGAACAATCCCCTCTATATGACTTTCGAGAAACACCAAATAGGGGTGGGATTTACATTAAACACAAATTAAACTTGCACCCTATATGAAATTATAACATGTTTTCCAATATCAATGTCACGCCCCAATATTTTAATTAATCGGAAACATTACCCAAGCCTGTAATTTAGGTCCATTTTTTTTTATATATCTATTACCCTTGAGTAATAGAAATACAATAATACATGTTCTCTCTCTCATTGAAAACAACAATGCAATAATACATGCTAAGCTTCTGCCGCGAAGCTACAAATA
Source organism: Camellia sinensis (assembly GCF_055761805.1). Classification (NCBI taxonomy): domain Eukaryota; kingdom Viridiplantae; phylum Streptophyta; class Magnoliopsida; order Ericales; family Theaceae; genus Camellia; species Camellia sinensis. The sequence goes on along the minus strand of NC_138966.1, from coordinate 95,386,464 downwards.
AATAATTACAAACCACATGATACATTTTTCATTCATTTAGCATCTATGCTAAAATTATACACATAAGGTACATGGAATCCATACTCTTCAACTACTGAATCCGAAATTCTCTTCCTGAAAAAGAATAAAACAAGGGATGAGCACTAATGCCCCGTAGGAATCTCATAGGTCTACAACAATAGCTAACACATAGATAGAAATGATCATGCATGCACAGTGATACCATATAGTAAGATGGCATTTTGTAAGTTCAAAATATTATACAAAAAGTATCTTTTCTTAAAATTTCACTTGAACCTTTAAGAAAACTCCCTGCCATAAATGTAGTCTCTCATCATTAGGGAGCCATAGATTCTCTTTGAAAACAAGTACACTTAAGGAAGAACATCATCTTAAATTTATCAACCCAATTCCAAATTATTCCTCATTTCGTTTCCATTTTAATATTCCACATTTCATTTCCATTCTAATATTACACATTTCATTTCCATTTCCAATTACCATACTCCATAACATCAAAATCCAAAGGATTAGAGTTCAACATAACACAAGAATCACAAACCCCTTTTTAATTCAATTTCCCAATTACTTACAAAACAAAACTCATAATCTTCCCTTTTGTCACAAGCAATCCATTGAGTTCATCATCACTAGCCCCTAATCCAATTACCCACATGATGCCAATTTCAACCCTTAATCCATTTTCCTTCAGTTCATTTTCAATTCGTTTATTCTTCTCAATTCATGAGTCAATTTCGTTATTTCACAACAATCAAACTAAGACTACAACTTAGTGGTTTTCTCAATCATACAAAATACACATAAACACTTCAAACTTTGCCATTTTATGGATATTTCGCCCAAAGGAATCGGCACCCATTTAGATATAAAATTTCGACTCTTTCATCCAGGACAATCCGGCCAACTTGCTTTAAATGGAGTCCATCCCCTTTCTCCTCCCAAACAAATATACATATACAATGTATTTACAAGCATAATCATATATGGAGTGCATCCCTTTTCTTCTCCCAATAAATATACATATACAATGTATTTATAAACATAATCACATATGGAGTACATCCCCTTTCTTCTCCCAATAAATATACATATACAATGTATTTATAAACAAGGTCATATTTAATGACACCAACAATAGATTAGCATTAAATAGCCTAATCCTCATACAATTTCTACAACAATTATGACTATCCTCCACCGATAGCCCAATATATTTATATCTAAACCGATAAATAAATTCCTTTAACGATACGCTTTTCCAAAATCTCATATGGGAGTGATAATGCATATCAAGCTCCACCATCATCATTAATAATCCTCCGATTTCACATTTACAATGACAATTTAAATTATTTATACAAATGACAATTTGATCCAATTAAGGCAAACTCCCTTTATATCAACCCAAACTCAATACAACCCAACACAACTCAACTTAATTCAACATAATTCAACACTATTCAACATGATTCAATTCAACGCCACTAAATGTAATTCAACATAACTCAAGGTGAACTCTTAAATCCCCATTTCATCATTTCATCCCAAGTCTCATGCCATCCATATCATTAATAAATCTTTTTCCCAAATTTAATTTCATATTGTAGCATGATTTACAATATCCATAACGAAGGTTCATTCGCTAATTTTTAACACAATTTTCAAACACTTCCAAAATTCAATTAAACTGGTATATATGTAATTCAATACCTCAATTTCATGATTCTACTTTCAATTTAGGGAAAATCATTACTTATCACCATGAATCAACTTAAGATTTTCAAGAAAAATCAAGAATTTCAAGAACAATTGAAACTTCTCACACCACTACTTTTAATTACAATTTTCCCCTTGATTATACACCTAAGGTTCATAATCCACAAGCTTAACCCAGCAATTGAGCCCCAACACTTCAAATCCTAAACCCCCAATTTCCATGACATAACACTATACGGTCAAAAATGAAGATTTTGTATTTATATAATCAAAATATCACAAATCTATCTATAAATGCAAGTATTGAAGAAGAACTAGGACCCCTACCTCAAGAATCGAGCAAAAGAGCAAAGCTTTGAGAAAAATCCTTCACAAATCCGAACTTCAATCGGTAGGAAGATGAGATCTTCATGTGTTCTTCACTTTTTGGTAAGAGATCTTGGCCAAATCTTTGATGAATGGAAGGTATTTAGGTCAAGAGATCAAGGGTTTTCGGACCTAGGGTGAGAGGAAGGAAGAGAGAAAAGAAAAATGGAGAGAATGATCTAAAAAATCACTTTTTAAATTGCAGAATTCGCGCAGTTCGCTCGAGCGTCTCTTTTCCCGCTCGAGCATACCTGCTTCCAGCACAGGTACTAAAACTTCAAACGGGTATAACTCTCGTTCTTGTGTCCAAATCGAAGCCCCGGAGACAAGCTTTCCAATGGTTCTAGCCTCACACCCAAATTCAAAGTGTGAAAAAAAGAAAAGGACAAAAGAGTGACGGTTGTTTGTAAGAAGATTATCTGAATTAAAACTTTTTGATCCAATCTTACTTTGCCATCATGTTACCACTTCAATCAATGTCCCAAAATAAAATAGGGAGGCTCCAAACATAATAATAAAAGGTCAAAAACAATGCCACTAGTCTCAGAAATTCAAACTCAACCAGGCAGACCGCTCGAGCGCCCAATCTTGCGCTCGAACGCGCAGACCAACAAAACCAGCCGCTCGAGCAGGAATTCACAACTCTCAGAATCTCGGACAGACTGCAAAAGTACTGGAAGCCTCACAAGTCCGCTTGAGCGTCAACTCCCCCGCTCGAGCAGAGGGAAAAATTCTGGATTGCTACAATCTTCCCTCCTTAAGAAATTTCGTCACCGAAATTGCATCCATTCTCAAAACCATAAAAAAAAGCATAGCAACAAACCCCAATCTAATAACAAGGCATGACAGCAACAATATATATATACCTATCAATCCTTAACATCATTCAATTACACCTCATATCAATTTTAAACCCAAAAGTACAAAGTGTTACAATCTCTCCACCTTAGGAAATTCCGTCCTCAAAATTTAGAGAAATCGATAAAGTGTGATTTAAAATAGTGATTTAAAAATAGAGATTAGCTTGTCTCCAACTATAAAGTGTACTGAATCGTGTTGTTTAGCCCTATGGGACTCACCGCGGATTTCGTCTCAATAATTCGAACTGTTTATTTAGTAGACCACAACGTATAGATTATCCATGAAAAAAATCAGTTCGATTCAATAATTGTAACCACGTTAGTTTATCACATTTTCCTGACAAAAAATAAATGATTTAGTTTTAAAATAATATTTGTCGTTCATTGTTTTGCAAATAAATGTCATAAAATAACATAGTTATACGTATCGGATCCACCTGATTTTTTTATTTTTATATTTTTATTATTTTTATGGATGATCTACACGTTATGGTTTAAAATAATACAGTCTAGTTCACTTTGTAGACTGGTGACAACCAACTGACCTAAAAAAAAAATTATACATTTTTATGATAATATTATGTATTTTTTTTTAATAAAGTTACATATTTTGTGATTTAAAAATTCTTTGATAAAAAAGTGCGTAACATTACCATAAAATATGGGGTAAATTATTTGTAAGTCCTATTTGGAAGACTTATATAAGATATAATCCTATGAAAAAACTTATAACTCAATAGGTCCTGTGGTTTTTATTGTGGACACATCTACCTCCAATCTTAATTAATTAATAACCTGATTAATGATAATGTCATATACGAGAAATCTAATGTTATCATAAATTGTGATCATATCTATATGGATAGAAATTTGAAATTCAAAATAACCTAATTAATGGCAATACCATATATGGAAAATCCAATGTTACCATAGATTGTGATCATATCTATATAGTTGGAAATTTAAAATTCAAAAAATAAATGTAACATGTAACACCTCAAACCCAATGTGACATTCCCAAATCCAACGTGACATTCCCATATACTTCTGAAATTCAAAATAACTTGATTAATGACAATACCATATATTGGAAATCCAATGTTACCATAGATTGTGATCATATCTATATGGTTAGAAATTTGAAATTCAAAATATAAATATAACATGGAACATCCCAAACCTAATGTGACATTTTCAAACCCAACGTGACATTCTCATATACTTCTCATCCCAAATTCAACGTAAATGTAACATGTAACATCTCAAACCCACCGTGACATTTCCATATGCTTCTTATCCCAAACCCAATGTGACATTCCAATACTCCACCGTTGAATTATGAATAATGTAACGTCCTAAATATAACATGTAATATCCCAAACCCAATGTGACATGCTCATACTCCACCGTTGTTTACATTTTAAATTTTCAATTAACGACTGTAACCTCCTAAATCTAACATGTAGGGTTACTCACGGGTCGAGTTTGGGATGGGTTTATAGAAATCTATCCCCGCCCTGTATCATATTGAGGGCGGGGTAAATTGGGGGGTGATGGAATAGGAGCGGGTGCTGGACAGGAGACGGGTTAATTTTTTAAGTTAAAAAATAAAAATATTAATAAAAATGATTGATAATATAGAATATTATGAATAATAATTTATACTTTAATGAAAAATATAGTATATAAGATAGAAAATAAATGAATAAAAATTAATATTAAGTATAATATTTTAGTATTTTTACTTCGTTATAATGAAAAATAAATAAATTTATATTATATACTTATAAATATATTTAATAAACATAATCAGGGCAGGGTTCAGTTGGAATGGGGCGGGGGAAGCAAAATTCGTCCCCATCCCGTTTCCCTTAATGGGTAAACTACCAATAGGTCCTAATAGTTGGACTTAATTCACATCAACTCCTATTGAAAATAAGTCTTGGTAAAATTGTCGCTAAAAATAATTTTTTGTGACCATTTTTTATATGTCTCTAAAAATCGACAATTAGTGACTTTTTTTGTCATGATTTTTATAAATTGTCGCTAAAACTTACAATTAGTGACTTTTTTTATGACAATTTTTTCTCATAGGACCTATTAACAATAAGTCCACTTATTAAGATCTACACGTAACCCCTTTCTTAATTAGGGCGGAGGAAATCCATGCAGGCTGGTGCGGGGCAGGGAAAAATTATCATCCCGATGTAACATTCTAAACCAAACATGACATATGAGAGAGAGAGAACAAAACGTACAATAATGGAACAAAGTAGAAATATAATAATCCACTAATACAATTGATTTACACAATATAGGATCTCATGGAATACATTCCTATCTAAATAGGACTTGAGATTTCATAAGAAATTTCACAGAATTTCACACTAAACAAGTTTCCATAATAGGACTTATAAATAATTATTCCTAAAATATATAACTTCGTTTCTAAATAAAAAATCATCTTAACTCTATTAAAGTATTATGCAATATTTATCACAAAAATATATAACATGTATTACAAAAATGAATAACATAATAGGAGTGCGTATCGAAATAATTTCTTAATCAAAATGTTACGAAAGGCTGATTTTGAGTTAATAAAAATGAAGATTTCTTCCAAAATATTGGTACCGCCAATGAAAATTCAATGAAAATTTCTTTTAAATCTTATAATTCGAAAGATGGTGTCCACTAGTAGAACCTTTAAAATTGAGATGCTATAATTTATTGGGAAAATAACAACACAGTGTAAAATAAATAAATAAAAATTTAATTACAAATTAGTGATAAAATTTATAAATTTTAATAACTAAAATTTAATTTTTTTTACGAATTTGTAATCATTTTTAAAAGTTACCACTAATTTTTAATTGAAAAAATTACAAATCATAGATACTTTTTCAAAATAATTACATATTCAAAAAAAAAATTATAAACTTAATTATTAAAATTTATTAATGATTTGTATTTTTTTTTTCTTTCAAACTTGCTCTGATTTATTATTTTCCATTTTAATTTTTCCTAATTTATTTGATGTTTCCGCGTATCTATGACTGTAAGTATGGATGGCAATTTGAACCCAACCCGACCGAGACCTGACCCCCCGACCTTGATTAGAACGGTTTTTTCTCAAAAAAAATACCCCCGATGAGCCAATGATGGTATTCGAAAATGAATCCCTGACAAATTCGGGTCGGAGAGGGTGATACGTTCCTCGTCCCTGTCCCCGTCCCTGTCCCCGATGTGAAATTTAGACCACCTCTCATCTCTATAAACCAAACCCTAAAACACAGTTATTCGACCACCTCTCATCTCTCTCTCGATTTTCTCTCTCTCTCTCTCTCTCTCTTTCTTTCTCTCTCTAAAACCCTCTCTCACCACCAATCTCCCTCCTTTTGTTGTCCTTCTCTCTCTCTTCCTTCGCTATCCTCATCTCCTTTCTCTCATTACCGCTAATCTCAGAGTGATCGGACGTCGTGAAGAAGACTCCATCGACACCAAACTCGCATTTGCCAATCTCTTCGGGGCCGCTGTCTGGTTTATCTTCGTCACTGTCTAGTTCATCTCCGGCCACCCGTCTGGTTCATCTCTGGTTCTTTTTCCAGTCAGATCTATGTTTTTTTTAATAGATCTAAGGATACTGAGTTCGAATCTAAGGATTCGTGTTTTTTTACAAACATTTTATCTGAGTTCGGTCTATCTGTGTAATGATCTGTGGAGTGAGATCAATTTTTGTACATTTTACAAATATTTTTTTTGAAGGCATTTAATGTTGTTGTTGTAGTAGTAGTAGTATATACATATCTCTCTCTCTCTCATCTCTATTTAGTGTTAGATCATATGACTGAAGAATGAGTACAACCTCTATGTGTGTATGTGAATGTATGTATCTTTCTTTGTATATATGTTCTTCCCTCTGTGTGTGTAGTGTTAGATCAAGATTGGATTGTGTATATCTATGTATTTATTGTTAGAACCGACAAAGGTGTATGTGTGTAAATTAAATGTGTAAATAAAATAAACAACAAAATAAATTAATTCAAAAAATAATTTAAAAATTAAATTATGAATTAAATGCTTACAAAAATTAAAGTCGAGGCTTGTGTTGGACACAATCTCCTTAAAGTAGATTTCGCCCTCGCTTCGGTGCTTCGAGTTGTAACGGCGTCTACTTCCAGGATGTAACGACTAACACTTGAATTTTGCAACACTACAAAATCAAGCCTTGTAAACCAAAATTATGTTGCAACTCTTTCTTTTTCTTTCCTAAAATTAAATGCAGGAAAAAAAAATGCAGAAAGACAAGAGGACGACTTGAAGGAGAAATCAAGAAATGATCTCAAAAACTGAATGCCAAGAATTGCTGGATGGCCAACTATTTATAGAAGTGGAAGTGGCTTTTCCGAATAGGTGCCAACAAATATGAACCTGTTTGGACAGATTCAATAACCAAAAATTTTGTTTGGACTGTTTGAACTCATACAGATCTGTTCAGACTGTTTTGAACAAATACAGATCTGTCCGGTTTAGGAATGAACAGGTATGAACCTATTCGGTGGAAAAAAACTGGACCAAATTTCTTTTGAATTTTGAAAAAAAAAATTAAAAATAAATAAATAAATAAAATACAAAAGTTTTTGGCCCAAAAAAATAAGTACTGGGCCGGACAAGCCCAACTTAATCTGCCCGGACGGCAGTGCGCGTGTGTGGTTTTTAGTTTTGGGTCTAGCCCACTATACCTATAACCTCACCCTTCCACAAACTTGGGTACCCCTTGGGGCCCATCCTAAGTATCTCAAGCTAAGGTATATAAACCCCAACAATTCTTCAAGCCTTTCCAATGTGGGATAAGCACATTTCACAAATATGTAGGAAACTCACTAAAAAACTAGTTCCACGAACCCGAAAACGCACAATGAATTTTCATTCATCCGGAAATGGTTTTGAGCAACCAAACACACAGTTTTATTCACTACGCGACATTAAACATGAATCCAATAAAAAACGTTTAATATAATGCTCGGGTCACACCTTAATTAATGCTCAAAGTTAGCAAAAAAATAAGATTTTTTCCAAAACTATTCCAAAGCCATTTTCCAACATCTTTGTATATTTGTTCTTCTCTCTGCCTCAAAAAACAAAAAAAAAAAACAAAAAAAATGAGTCAGAGATTTTTCGAGGTCGGGGAAACCCGATTCTCCTTTGGGGGGGCGGGGTGGGACGGGGGGTGATGGATTCCTCGTCGGAAATCAAGGACAAAAATGAGAAGTTTTTTATATTCAGAAATCAAAAATGAAGAATGTAATCATCGACCCCGTCCCGGGCCATTCTCATTCCTACCTGTAAGCCATATATGGTATTCACTTAGGCCTCATTTGGGAACAGACTAATTTAGTAACTTTTTGACTATTTGGTTAAAATATGAGCTAAAAAAATTAGTATGTTTGGGATGATTTTTTGACTTTTTACGAAAAGATGTGCAAAAAGTAGAGAAAAAAGAGAATTTTTGATTTTTTGGTATAGATTGTTGGCTTTCTTATTTTTTTTAATGACTTTTTGACTTTTTAATTAAAAAAAATATTTGCCAAACGAGACCTAAGAAACGATTCTGATTTTTGCAATCCATTTTCTTCGAAGTTTGAACAATGGACCCCATTCTTTTTTTCTTTTTCTTTTTTTCCTTCTTTTTTTCTTTTTTAATTGAAATTTTCGTTTAGGACTCCCAAAGTAGGAGGTTCGCACGTTGTGCGTACGTTCCTTAGCAACTATTTATTGTAAGTCTTTCTTGACAAGTGTTAGCACACATGGTCACTATTTACTGCATGGTGGAGAAAGACTTTTTTTTTTGAGCAGACATGGTGGAGAAAGACTTGAGTGAAACGGTTTATTATATGGGATGAATTATAAATATAATTTTTGAGATTTATTTAAATTATAAATTATTTTTTATAGTTTTAAAAATTATATTATGCCTTTTAAGATTTTTAATTTTATAATAAAAATGTCATTTTATTAATAAATCATCAAGTTAATTAATAATTTTTTAATAATGTTAAATTTTTATTTTAATTAATAATTTAGATAATTTTATTATTGTATAGGTGAACAGTTAAAAATTTTACTTTTTCAATTAATTCTGTTAAGTAAAAAACTATAACAGGGAGGTATTTGTAATTTTTTCAAAATATAGAGGGCAATTCGTATTTTAAGTAAATGTGAGGAGGTGTATTTGCAATTTACCCTATTATATATTATAAAAAAAAAAAAGAGGAGAAATTTACGAAACAATAATGTTAGATTTAAGAGGAGAATTGCTTTTAGTCTAAAATCTAGATTAGAGAGGGTTGTTTGGACCCGTGAGATTCACTACGGATTCCGTTTCAATGATTTGAATTGTTTATTTTGTAGGGCACTTTGTGTATTTCATTTACAAATAAAAATAAAAATTAAGTCGACCCGATAACTGTATTGTTCAATTTATCGTGTTTTTTACTAAAAAAATGGACGACAATTATGTTTTTAAAAAAAAAATTATACATTTTTTTATGATTCAAAAAATAAATTGAACAAGTAGCAATTATCGACTTAATTTAATTTTTTTTGTGAAATACACGAAGTGCTAGACAAAATAAACGATTCGAATTATCGAAACGTGACCTGTGATGAACCTCACAAGCCCAAACAATCCACTCCAGTCCAGTCTAGATTCAGGCAAAGTGATGATGAAATGGGGATTACTTTATTTAAATTATAGATTTGAATAAAAATTTTAAAAGTAAAAAAAAAAATTATATTTCATTAACAATACACAGACTTTAACACGTTTTCATCTAATTAAAAACGGATGGGCTGGAGAGTGGATCCCCTAATTGTTTGGACCTAAATTCCAATGCATCGTTGGGGTTTCATGTAGAAGATATTGGGCCATTTTTCATGTTGGAGAAAAACCCGTTTGGTGACCCAGTTGGGTCATGTCATGTCCTGTCCGTCTGGAGGATAGAGTAGAATTAGAAAACTGACAAAAGTGATATATATCTATCTATTTATAATTTTTATTATTAAAAGAAACAACTTTTTTTTTTTAAAGCCGTAAAGTCATTACTTTAGAGTTTTTTTCCAATTTTTTATAAAATGATTTTAATTTTTTGAAACTTACATCAGTTTGTAATTAAGGATAAAATGACAAATTAAAACCAATCAATTCCATTTTTCCACTCCCTACATTTCCAAATTCCTGTGCAATTTTAGGCGAAGTCTCTTTTGATAATGCCCCTACAGACATGTGATTGGTTGTAAAGGCCCTTTGATGATGAGGAGGGTTGTGAGGCTTATGCAAAGATGGGTGACAAAGCCCTAGATGGATTCACCATCACATTAGAAAATTCTGGCAGGGGTGGTCACTGAAGTCAAAACTATTCAATGTCCAGAACTTTTTTATTTTATTTTCGTTTCCTTTTTTCGTTTTGTTTGGGGGGCAGGGAAAGACTATTCAATAAAATTGTAATGTTAGGCATCGTTTGGCATTCGCTTATTGTAGTCTAAAAGTTAAAAAGTTATTAAAAAAGAAAGTCTATAACCTATACCAAAAAATCAAAGATTCTATTTTCTCTTTACTTTTTACATATCTTTTCGTAAAAAATCAAAAAGTTATTTCAAACATACTAATTTTTTTTACTTCATATTTTAGCCAAAAAAATCAAAAAGTTACTAAAAAAGTTTGTTCCCAAACGAGGCCTTATACTTCTCTTGTAAGTTTGTGAAGTAGTTATCTAAAGTATATATCTATTGCTTATCTTACACTGTAATTGTAATATTGTTAGTTATATTTTTATTTTCTTTTTTAAAAAATTTCATTATGTAATTAGGTTCTTTGAAAAAAAAGAAAAAGAAAAGAAAAGCATAAGAAAATATACAGAGCTTTCTTAGGTTTGTATTTTTATGTTTTTATATTTTTCTATTCAAGTTGGTGCAATTTATTTGTTTCATTGTTATCCCCTGTTTCAATTTGTTAATCTTTGGTTTGTTTTCTATTTTGTATATTTCTTTCTTGTTTCACTTTTGTTTGTTTTCCCTATTTTATGAACTCAATTTTTTTTAGGATTCAACGTTTCAATTTGGCCCAGGTGTAGAATTTTAGTAAAATTTGTATATAAATGCATTTAATTGCTGTGATTTTATTTTTAAATTGTTAATTTTCTTTGTGTATATCAAATTTGTCCTGTCTATTTTTCTTTATATCTATCAAATCTTTTTAACTATGAGTGTTCTAAATGTCTTGGGTATGTACTTTACTATTTTGTGTGTTTCTGTATATTTATATTCATTTTTTTTTTCCTAAAAATTACAAAATATAAAATTGTGCAATTGTTTAGACTTAGACTTAAACAATCTGAGGTTTTTTCTTTCACTTTTTTAAGCTTTTGTTTGTTTTTGTGTATAAATTCATTTTTTTTTTAAAAAAAAATTTGGTTTGTTTGTTTTTGTATGTTTTTTTTATATATATGTAAAAAAATTCATTGTTCTATGTGTTTTGGATTTGTATTTCTTTTCTATTTCGTGTGCTTATTTTTATATTTATTTATTTTTTTAAATTGCGAAGCAAAAATGTGTGCAATTTTTTAGACTTGGACTTGAAAAGTTTGGGGTTTTTTTCCTGTTTAGATTGTGTTTCAAATTGTTTTGACATTGTCTAAAAATTTATAATTTTATATTTCAATTTTTTTTTTTATTGCGTAAATTTTCTAAGATTGAAGTTGTTAGGGAATTGGGGAACCAGCACACAATCACTGGCCCAATCAGTTGGGGAGAAACTTCAGAACCATATGCTTAACATCAAAACCCAACATACATTATTTAGAATACATACCAAAAATATTAATGCTAACATTTTATGTAAGGTTTTGGTTTGATAATAGGCTGTGATTGACGTTAAAAAGGATTCTCCATGCCAAAAGAGTAAGCCCATTTGTAGATTGGACTCTAATATCAGAAGCTATTTGTAGGAAAAGAACCAACATTCAAGCCTTTCTTTTCACTGATCCAATTTGGAAATTCACCATAGAAACTAGATGAAGTCGTTAAGAGTTTTTCGGAAGATTGAGCATTGGTCCGGTTTTTTTCCGATGTCGGCTTTTTGACATAGCGTGTGCTTGGATTGAGTGCATATGTCAACGGAGTTGGGATTGGGATATGATTCTAGATGCTAATGCCCTCTTTAGCCCTCTTGGCCTTTTTTGATGTAATTTTTATGTACTCCTTATACTATATGTTACATTAATGAATTTTTCTTTTGCTGGCGATAAAAAAATAAAAATTGAAAATCTGGGTTTTCTCTCAAAATAATTAGCCACGGGTGAAAACCTCTCAAGTGACAACTAAGAACGATTTAGGGTTGAAACAAATAAGGGAAATTTGGTCAATAATTCTTCAAAATAGTTTGTAATGAAAAAAGGACACTTCAACCATTTTTAATGTATGAAGTCCATTAAAATAGATTTTTTCTGTGAGGAGGGCACAATACAGCATGGGTTTTTTGTGTTTTTTTGTGTGATGAATTCGCTATTTTCATTGTATTGGATGGAGATATCAAATAGATCTGGAATAGAGAAGAAAAAGAGAAGACGGTGGCAAAGAGCAAGTGACTTCCTATGACAGGCCTGCAATGAAGAACAACAAAACGCAATGGACCAACCTTGCCTATGTATGTAAAGAGTTGATCAATGACTGTAGACTCATGGATGACTTTATATTCAAAACAAATTCAAAAATGCAACACCATCTCACTGGTTACTCAACCTCGCTGATTGAGATTCAATTTTTTGAGGGAAATTTTTTTTTGCTACCTTTAATTTTTATAATCTCTTTAAACTAAAGCAACTTTTGTAATATATCAGTAACTTTTATTTCAATCCAAGGCCCAACCAGCCAGACCCAACTATTTATTTGGTAGGAATATACATGACCTTTTCTTTCATACATAAACTCTCAAACTAAGCGTTTTTATTGTGACAGATCAGTGGCGTAAATTAACCTGGAGTTAGGATTGGTCACCCCAAATTTAGTGAATCGGACTATGTTTGACAACACATTATTTAAATTTGGTCATTTCGGTTTCTATAGCCCTTTGATATGTTCCTCGGTAAAAATAAAATGCAATTTAATAACTTGTGGGCAAAATGATTGATTACCAAATTCTAAACCAATAATTCACAATCAATATGGAAAGTTAAATCCAATATATGGAAGCGCCTCAAAAGGGCGTGGTGCACAGCCACTTACAAAACATATATACAACTCATGAAGAGCCTTTAAATAGATCATGATTCAAAAGAAATGACACATCTAGAATAAGTCTTCATGTACAAGTGGTATTCTATTATATGCTGCAAAGTCCAAAAAAACAATTTGAAGTCTCCTCGAGCTCTCCTACCTGAAATGGTTAAACAACGGGGTGAGAACACACTCAGTAAATAGTTTAATTACTGAAGTCGCTTTAATTCTATGGAGTTTTCTTGTGTCACAAATTTTCAACTTTGGGATATCATTTTCAAGAATTAGTGCACAAGCAACGTTTTTGTATGAAGATAACAATTAACAAAATTTAGTACAAGTTCTTAAGTTACAAGAGTACATGATACAAGATATCAAGATAAATCACAAGGTGTTAGATGCTAATCCTTCGGCAAAAACAAAAGCAAAAACAGAAGGATCACATCGACTCAATCCACAACAAGACCACTAAAAGTGGTAAAGCCGCATGTGCAGTATTAAACCACTCATGTACAAGACTTTGGTCTACATCTGCAAGACCGTGGTTAGTAACTACCTTGGTTGGTTGTCAAACATGCCGACGCTAAGGCCAGCAACAGGCTTCTCAAACAAACAACAACTTGAATACACAATTACGCCGGTTGTACCCATGAGTGTGTAAATCTTTATATAAAGTGTCTAATTCCCTCCCTAGGAGTCACATTCAACGCTATTTAAGTATATCCCAATTAACAATACTACATCCCCTAATTTATCACCCCTAAATGATCCTAATGATATGACATTGAAATTAGACTCCAAATGATAAAATGTTTGACAGTTAAAATTTGATATTTGTCAGACATAGGGATTATTTTTAAGAATGATAAATTAAGTATATCTCAGCATTTTTCATATCCAATATAGCTCTTTCCCTAGTTAGATTGGGTTACACTTCCTCAAAGAATTCAACTTTATCCAATTTAGGAGCTACGTTCCCACTAGGACTCAACTTCTTAAGGGTTACTGGATTCAACATTCCGAGAGTCATATTTCGATTGGGGTTGGCCACCACTTATATTGATTGAATAAATGATTGAATAAACTCAACATTTTTTTTCTACTTCTTCCTTATTTATACCTCTATTTCCATTTTTTTGTATCTATATAGATTATAGATGGAGTGCCAATCCAACACAGGTCCTTTTTTTTAATATTATTTCCGTTGTATTTTTTTTGAAAATATATATTATATTGACAACAGTGTATCGATCAAATATAATTCATCGTAATTAAGTATATCTATTTATCTCCGTCCATAGGTTTGGTTTTTTACTTTCCTTCAGGTAAATGATGGGTTTGTTGGATACCACGACCTCGGCCTATACCTCATTGCCACTTGGCACATAAGTCCAATATCATGCTACACTCTGGACCAGGTGGTCCTTCTTAAAAATATGCTCTCAAATAAAAAAAACATCACAAGAAGGGAAAGGAAGATCAAACCCCAAAAGATTAAAAACAAAGTTGGGAAAGAGCCAACCAGACAAAAATAAACACATGAAGCAAACAGAACAAAGTTCAAATTCAAAAAATAAGCAGCCAAAGCAACTTATGCACCGGAGTTTAGATAAGATGAATATGTATTAAACTGTACTTTAGTATAGAAACAGTGTGTGCTGAGGATGTGAGGGTTCCAAACTAAGCTCCATGTTATGTGAATGCAAGGGTTGGGATTAATATTGGTGCAACGGCAAAATGAATCAAGTTCTAGGAAAACTAAATTATACCAGGACTTGCATTGCAGATTTGTATATGAATGACAGTTCTCAGAAGCAACAACAACAACAAAATAAATAAATAAAATAAAAATTATAAAAGAGGTATTTTGGTTTGGAGTTTTTAAAAACAATTTTTGAGTTTTCAATTTATATTTTTTTATTTTTAGTAAATTTTTTTAATATTTTGGTCAATTTTTCAGGTACATCTAATCTAGATGTACTTAAAAAATAAAATATTTGTATAGAAATATTTAAAAAATTCAATAAATACAAAAAAATATGAAAATCTATTTTGTAGTATTTAGCAAATTTTTAAAAGATTTTTTTAAATAAATTTTATACATTTTAATTGTATTTTATATTTATTCGATCTAAAAATAAAAAATATTGACTAAAATATTTTAAAAAATCATTAAAAAAATATATATCTATGAATTGAAAACTCAAAAATTTTAAAAGCTGTTTTTGAAAACTCTAAAACTAAACAGAGTGATTATTAGGTTCCACATATTCAAGAATTTGTGTGGTGCAAGTTAGATCCTCTAATGTTAAATTGTATCAGTGTGACTAAAGATTTATAATATGGTTGGAATGAAAATCTTGTGGCTTGTTTGTGCTTTCCAAGGCGCTGCCTGTGACTCAGCATGGGAGAAGGGGGCGGAACTGCGCACTTTCGTATTCAGATATTAATCATAAGTTTGTAACACATCATTGAAATCTAAAATGATATGTTGTTATGACTATTTCACAATCATTACTCACAAAATTAACATTTACATTCCATTTATTTAATGAAACTGGATTGATCATCATCATAACCAAATAACTACCTACCATGGCCAAGTTAGCTCCTTGTCACGTCCCACCAAATTACCTAGACATAATTGCCTACCAAGAGGAAGTCTCAAGGAAGAGAGGCTAAAGGAATATTTTGGAAGCTCCTGGAAAACTTAAGAAAATATAGCAATATGGCAGATAATTCTATAATGTATATTGAAGGATTTAAGAAAAGGTTCTAGAGCATTCAAGTGAATATTAGAAGGATGGAAGCAATAGGAGCTTCTAAAAACCTCCTAGAGAAATGGAGGTGGTAAAAGATCCCTGTATCTACTTCTAGAATGAGGTAATGTTTGTATAGATATTTTTAAGGAGGATTCTAGAACCCTCTTGTAGGATAAGGAAAGCTTCCACGAGAAACTTCTCCATAGTCCTTTTCTTGTATGCTCTGGAATATTTTAGAGAAGGCTTAAGATGCCTATAAACAGGAGAGGGGCTCATTTGCTCCATGAATGATCCAAGAGTTGTAAAGCTTTCTCAAAGTGAATACAAGGCATTCTCTCAAACTCTCTTTATCTTCTTGCAAATTTGTGAGTTAGACTGACTTGGCATCATTAAGTGAGGCTTGAGATTGTCTAAGTGCCACACAGATAGCTTAGAAATTGATGGCAGGTGCAACTCAAGATCAATCAAGTGCAGCTCAAGATCAAACGTGTGCTAGCTCAAGTGCCAGCCATGCTTCTCAACAGTTATAATGCAGAGCAGTCTAAGTCTAAACAGCAGCAGAGCAGTTGCACCATATCTCTACAGTGTGTATAGGTTAAGAGTGTCTGGTGCATATTAGTTTCAGTTAAGTGTATGTTAGTAAATCCTTTTAACTCCTATTAGTTAGTTTGTTAAGACAGTTGTGAGTTTGTTAAAAGATAGTTGTGAGGTGTGTCTATATAACAATAGTTTTGCAGGTGTAAAGGTGTGATTGAGTTTTATGAAATAATATCTTTCAATAATATTTTCTAGTTGCTTCTCTCTTTCCCTTCATGGTATCAGAGCCCTAGAGCTCTCATGAGCAACAATGGTGGTTCAAACTGAGAAGCAATCATTGCCTGCAAATGTTCTCCTTCTCGTTTCCAATCTTAACTCTTTGATTACAGTTAAACTCGAAGCTTCAAACTATTCAATTTGAAGAAGTCAAGTCCAAAATTTCTTTGAAGCTACAAAGTTATTTGGTTTTCTTGATAGATCTACTGTATGTCCATCTGCTACAACTCTTGATTCTGATAATAATACAATTTCCAATCCTGAGTTTCTGCAATGGAAGTTGATTGATTCTTGTCTTCTCAGTTGCATAATTGCAACTCTTACTCCTTCAATTTTTTCTTCCATTCTTCATCTGAAGAATTGTTGTGATGTTTGGTCAGCTCTTGAGAAACGATTCACATCACTTTCTCGCTCTCATATTCATCAGATCAAGAATCGTTTGAGCACTACTACAAAGAAATCCAAATCTATGTAAACCTAACTTCAAGAAATCAAAGATCTTGTTAAACAACTTGCTTTGGCATCTTCTCCAGTCTGTGATGAAGATCTCATTCTTCTGGTACTCAATGGCTTGCCTGAGGAATACAATGCTTTCAAAACCACCATTCGAGCCAAATCAGAGGTACTTACAATGATGAACTCTGTTCTCTCTTGTGTTCCGAAACCATAAATGTTGAAAATAGTCACAAGCATGGTACTTCTGATCTCACTATGGCTTTCTTTGCTACTAATCCTCATTCAATCACAGACAATACTTCCGCTATATCATCTGTTCCATCTCATCATAATCAGCAGTATTTTGGTCAATCTTCCTCTCATAATTTCTCTTTTCAAAATAGAGGAGGTCCCCGATTTCAAGGCCAGTATAGAGGTGGTAGGTACAGCAGTCAACGAGGCAGAAGAGGAGGAAGACCTCAGAGTTATGGCTTGACCTGTCAAATCTGTGGAAAAGGAAATCACTCTGCTTTAGAGTGTAGACATCGACTGAATACTTCTTTTCAACCTGTGTTTCCCTCCTACACCATGGGACCTTCACAAATGACTGCTTTTACTCCTAGAGCTTTTTATGCACAAACTCCTTTTCCTACTATGTCCACCTCTATGCAGTCTACTTCAACTCCATGGTATGTTGATTCTGCTGCAACTTTTCATCTCACAAATGATCTGAACAATCTTCATTTTTATCAACCCTACCAAGGCCATGATCAAGTAATGATTGGTGATAGAAATACTCTTCCAATTCATAACTCTGGCACTGGTATATTGTCCTCTCCTTCCTTTCAAATCTTCTTCATGTTCCACAAATTTCATCAAATTTGCTATCTATTCATCAACTTAATTCTGATAATAATTGTAGTATTACTTTTGACAATGAGTCCTTTGTGATTCAGGACAAGCTCACCAACAAGGTGTTTAGTAGAGGACATCATCAAAATGGCCTCTACCAGTTTCTTTCTTCATTTTCTCCTAAAGCTTTTTCTGGTACTAGTTCTCTTGCTACTATTTGGCATAAGAGGCTAGGGCATCATTCTTCTACTGTATTTCATACTATTGCAAATAAAAGTGGTTTGTCTCTTAGTCATCAAGATTGTAACACTTTTTGTCATTCTTGCTGTATATCTAAGAGTCATAGACTCCCTTTTGTTCTTTCCACTAATAAAACTCATGCTCCTTTCACTCTGATTCACT
Source organism: Camellia sinensis (assembly GCF_055761805.1). Taxonomy (NCBI): domain Eukaryota; kingdom Viridiplantae; phylum Streptophyta; class Magnoliopsida; order Ericales; family Theaceae; genus Camellia; species Camellia sinensis. Next base: position 95,367,965 of record NC_138966.1, on the reverse strand, counting down.
CAGATGTTTGGGGTCCTTTTACTCAAGTGCAGTCTTCTTTTACTTACTATGTCGTTTTCATTGATGATTTTAGTCATTTTACCTGGCTTTACCCTCTGTCTTATAAAAGTGAAGTATATTCTAAGTTCTTAGAATTTAAAACCTATGTTGAAAATCAGTTTTCAACTTCTCTTAAAATTTTAAGAACTGATGGAGGAGGAGAATATACTAGTCATCAATTTGAGACTCTTCTTAAATCTTCTGGCATTGTCCATCAGCTTAGTTGCCCTCATACGCCACCTCAAAATGGAGTTGCTGAGCGAAAGCACAGACATATCATTGAGACAACCATCACCCTGCTTGATCAATCATCTGTACCTCTGAAATTCTAGTTTGAGGCCCTTACAACTGCTGTTTATCTGATCAATAGAATGCCTTCTCCTACATTGGGCAATCTCAGTCCCTATGAGGTGCTGTTTCAGATGCTTCCAGATTATAATTTTCTTAAAGTGTTTGGCCGCAGATCTTATCCATGGTTGAGACCTTATACTTGTCACAAACTGCAAGCAAGATCTACGGCTTGTGTCTTTATTGGTTATCATCCAAGTTATAAGGGATACAGATGCTTGGATCCTCTTTCTGGTAGAATTTACATCTCTAGGCATGTTGTGTTTGATGAATGCTCTTTTCCTTTTGCTTCTACTGATTCTTCTTCACCTCCTCTTCTTCCTTCCAAATCTGCTATTAAGACATTCTTTTGGGGTACTACTCCTTCTGTGTATTCTTGTTTGTCTTCTTCTCAGGTTCCTTCTCAGTCTAATTCTGTTTCAGCATCTTCTCATAATTCCTTCTCATCTTCTCATCCAACACATGTTTCTGCTTCTCCTCTTGTCCACACAATCCTGGTTTTATCTTTCCCCCTTTATCTTCTTCTCCACCTGGTATTAATCTTACTATTCCCATTATTCCTCGTCCTTCTTCTCACTCTCTCAATTCTCATCCTATGCTCACTCGAAGTAAGACAACAAAATCTGCTCAGTTTGGTTTGGTTGCTACTATTCTTAACACTGAGCCTCAAACCTATAAAGAAGCTTTGCAATGTCCTCATTGGCATAAATCTATGCTTGATGAATTTCAAGCCCTTCAAACTCAACATACTTGGTCTCTTGTTCCTTCTTCTGCAAATCAAAATGTAGTTGGCTATAAATGGGTCTTTCGAATCAAAAAGAATTCAGATGGCTCTATTGCTCGGTATAAATCTCGACTTGTTGCTAAAGGTTATCTTCAAGAAGCTGGTGTTGATTTCTTTGATACCTTTAGCCCCGTAGCCAAGCAACCAACTATCAGAGTCTTCCTTTGTGTTGCTCTTCATTTCAATTGGTCTATTAAACGGTTGGATATGTCTAATGCCTTTCTTCATGGCAAGCTTGAAGAAGAGGTCTTTATGGCTCAACCACCAGGTTTTGAGAATTCTCAGTTTCCTACTCATGTGTGTAGATTGATCAAGGCTCTTTATGGTCTTAAACAAGCTCCCAGAGCTTGGTTTTCCACTTTCTTATCTTTTCTGCTTCAAATTGGTTTTGTTCCTAGTCATTGTGATAATTCCTTGTTTGTTCAATCTACCCCTACCACTCTTACTTATCTCTTGGTCTATGTTGATGACATTCTTGTCACTAGTAACTCTTCTTCTCATATTCAGTCCTTAATTTCTCAGCTTCATTCTGTTTTTTCTCTTAAAGATCTTGGTTCTCTTTCTTTCTTTTTGGGTATTTCTGTTACTACTTCTTATTCTGGTTCTTTCTTATCTCAATCTCATTATGCTTCTGAATTGCTTCAACAGGCTGGCATGTCTGATTGTAAGCCTGCCCCTTCACCTCTTAGTCATTCTTCTTCATCTTCTCTATCTTCCGTTTCTTCCTCTGCCTTTTCCAATCCTTCTCTCTATAGAAGGCTTGTTGGTGGTTTACAATATTTGACCATCACTCGTCCGAATTTGGCCTTTGTTGTGAATCAGGTTTGTCAACATATGCAATCACCTTCTCAAGATGATTTTGCTAAGGTTAAGCGTCTGCTCAGATATGTTCAAGGAACACTGCATCATGGTTTACATTTTTCCCGAAGTTCATTTGATATTCATGCCTTCTCTGATGCTGACTAGGCTGGTAATCCTCAAGATCAATCAAGTGCAGCTCAAGATCAAACGTGTGCTAGCTCAAGTGTCAGTCATGCTTCTCAACAGTTATAATGCAGAGCAGTCTAAGTCTAAACAGCAGCAGAGCAGTTGCACCATATCTCTACAGCGTGTATAGGTTAAGAGTGTCTGGTGCATATTAGTTTCAGTTAAGTGTATGTTAGTAAATCCTTTTAACTCGTATTAGTTAGTTTGTTAAGACAGTTGTGAGTTTGTTAAAAGATAGTTGTAAGGTGTGTCTATATAACAATAGTTTTGCAGGTGTAAAGGTGTGATTGAGTTTTATGAAATAATATCTTTCAATAATATTTTCTAGTTGCTTCTCTCTTTCCCTTCAAAAATAACCAAGGTTGTGACATCCTGGATGGGAACCTGATGACCTTATCCAGTTTAAAGGGTATAGGAATCATTTTTTGATCAACAAAATAAGAGAAATGATAATCTTGATAAGGTTGTGACCTTGTTAACCATAGTTCATTCAAAGAAAACAAATCTGTAGTATTATTACACCAGAAAAGCTAAACAAGATTGAAACCTATCCTCCTATTTTTGGCCTTTTAGGTACTTTTATCCTTAAGGGTTGTGTTAAATTATTTGCTTAGCCTATGATTTTATGTAGTAGTATGTATTTTTAGAAACTCCTTTAAAAAAAAAGACCACCTAATCCCCCCATGAAAAATGTGCATAGCATCAGCCATTGGTTGATCTTGTCGACAAAGATTGATGCAGATGGTGCATGCATAGATAGTTGTTTAACAAGGGTCTAGTATTTTATAATCACTAAAATAAAACTAGGAAACATTTCTTCCTCCAGAATTAACTTCAAAGGTAGTGTAAAAAAAAAATCATCTATGAAGATATATATGATGAGTGAAAGAGAAATCATTGATGAAACTTCAACAAAATCACAGTAATACTTACACTTGCATCCTTCTCCTTCTCTTTTGTTGTCAAATCAAAACTGAGAATTTATTTAGCAAAGTTCATGCATTGATGTGTCGTTGATCACGGTTCTCTCCATTAACTTTCTTGTCAATAACATTATGAGTTTGATTGCCATGTGCAGAAACAACCCCCATTCCAAGTGCTAAAATGGCAACCATTCGATCAATTGTAAAGATTTCCTTCATTTGTTAAGTACATGAATAAGACTAGCTCTTTATATTAATCATTTGAAGGGGGAAAAAAAAACACTATCAATAATATTGAAGAAGTAAAATGTCAACTACTCTGGTCCAAGTATTCTTTGAGAACCACACAATGATACTCAACAGGACCTTGCCGTTATTCCATTTGTTTCTCTGAAACATTGCCATGGTGTTGCAACAATTTCCAAACCATTGTTTCATCTTCATGCATTCTATCTTCACTGTGTGTGCACAAGCTTTCCTACAGTTCATCAAACTCTGTAAATAGGACGACCCAAGAGTAATACAGTTTGAAGCTTCAATATTGCTGCCCATGGCGAAATGAGAGAAGAGAAAAGAGGGAAGAGTAGAAAGATAATATGGGATTGGAAATTTGGGAGCTCATTTTTGGTGTGTGGAAGAGAGAAAAATAGAGAGACTATATAGGATTGGAAATTTGGAAACTCATTTTTGGCATGTGTCTCAGTCACTACGTGATCATAGTTATAGATAATAAAAAATATATATATAAATAAATAAATAAATAAAAACCCCTTTGTCCCCGTTGAAAGGTTTTTTTAAAAAAAATTTATATGTTTTTTTTTTTTTTTTTGTAGTTGTAATCTAATTATATTAATATACTAATACTATCTTTGTCAAAAAAAATTCCTAAATACAAGAAGTTTATGGTTATGTTTGGTGCAGTTTATTATAAGTTAAACGTTAACAATCATAAAGTATAAGCTAAAATCATTTCTTTCCTAACTTCTAAATTAAGTTTTTTTTAACTTATTTAAGTCAAACTCTAAAATTAAAATAAAAGGTAAATTACAAATACACTCCCTAAGATTTGATTAAAATACAAATCACCCTTTTAATTCTAGAAATTACAATTTCACCCCTAAGATTTCTAATTTCATAACAAATCACTCATTTTATTAATAAATCATAAAGTCAATTAACAATTTTTAATGATATTAAAAATATGTTTCAATTAATAATTTAACTAATTTTATTATTATATATGGGAGTAATTATAAATTTTATTTTTTTAACTAATTTTGTTAAATAAAAAATTCTAACAATAGAATATTTATAATTTTTTAAATTACAAGAAATAATTTATACTTCAAACAAATTCTAAAAATTTATTTGTAATAAATTATAAACAAGTCATTTAAATGGAAACTCTCGCCCTTGTATGACTTTCGAGAAACACCGAATAGTCTTGGAGGGTGGCACCTTTAACAAATTTCATGTCAAAGCAAATATGCGCACTTACAGATAGGAATGGCAACGGGGTGGGGCGGGGCGGAGCCGGGGATCACCCTCCCCGTCCCCGATCCCCGATGGTGGGAATTCCCCCGTCCCCGGCCCCGATCCCCGACGGGGAACCCACTACCGCCCCCATCCCCGCCCCCTAACGGGGATCGGGTTTCCCCGACCCTGAAAATCCCCAGCCAAAAAAAACTACATCAACAGAAAACAACGTCAATAACATCAAAAAAAAAAAACACAACATGAACATATGAGCTCAAAATACATCAACATCAACAAAAAAAAAAATCAGCTCAAAAAAAAAAAATCTAAGCTCTAACAGATCTAGCAGATCAAAAAAATCTTCATCATTTTCATCACCACCAAATCTTCATCAACATCTTCATCTTCATGTCCATTATTTTCCAGATCTGAAGAATAAAAGAAAAAAACAAGAGAGAGAAAGAGAGAAGGAGATCCGTAAGAGAGAGAGAGAGACGGGGTACTGTGAGAGGGAGATGAGGAGTTGGCGGTGAGAACGACAGAAGCAGCTGGCGGTGAGAACGACAGAAGCAGCTGGCGGTGAGAACGACAGAAGCAGCCGGTGAGAACGAGAGGAGCCGGTGGTGACGGTGAGGGAGCTACGGTTGTGTGAGAGAGTGAGAGAGAGAGAGAGAGTGAGAGAGAGTGAGAGTGAGAGGGAGGTCAGACCCAGTTGTGTATTATGATATTTATATATATATAAACGCATGATATTTATATATATAATTTATAAACACACAACACACACACATAAATATTTATATATATATATATATATAAACAGGTTCGGGGGCTGAACGAGGGCGGGGGTAGGGCCGGAGCCGGGGCGGGTCCGGGGCTGTGAAAGCTATCCCCGTCCCCAGCCCGAAACTGATCGGGGATTCAATTTTAAATACCATCCCCGTCCCCGCGGGGGTATTTTTCGGGAAAAAACCGTTCAATTCAAGGTCGGGGGGTCGGGTCCCCGTCGGGCCGGGTTCAAATTGCCATCCCTACTTACAGAAACACCAAATAGACTTCTGACACATTTTTAGGAAACATTTGTTGGTAACCTGGAGGTGACATTAGCGGAAAGGCTAAGGTTAGAAATATCAAATTTTTTATTAAATAAATGATCAAATATTTTATATGAGTGTGATGTTTATAATTTTGTAGACTCCACATATGTGAGATATTTATCATTGATTTGATAAAAAATTTGGATCTATAATATTATCCTAACGGAAATAATCTAATATCTTTGATGAAAAGAAACACCAAATAGACTTCTGACACGTTTTAGGAAACATTTGTTGGTAGCCTGGAGGTACCATTAACGGAAATGATCTAATTGTTGGAAAAAATAGTTTTTATATAGGCATATTTTTAACCCATTTTTGGGTGGACCCCAAATGTGTTTTGGGGTGGGTCCGAAAAGGTGAAGTGGTAAAAACGGAACGTCAAAACCATTTATGAGTGAATGGGAAGATGACGTCGTTTTCGGGTTTAACATTAATTTCTTTGATAAAATTCATTTGAATTTTTCAATAAAAATTATTGTGGGAATTTAATTTAATTCTAAATTCAAATTTTGGGTTCCTGAGTGGTTTCCTAAGGTTTGTAATTTTGGGAGTTTAAATTAATTCTTAAATTCAAATTTTTATTTCCTAATTGGTTTCCTAAAAATTTGATGAAACTACTCAAATAGTTTTAATTTCCAAACTGTTTGTTAGCTTTAGACCATTCAAAGTGATTTAAATATTAATATCAAACAGTTTTGGACTTTGCCTTATACCAACGGATCTTTTTCCATTTGTTGTGTGAAAAAGCTATTTCATAGGGGCAACGGACAGATACAGTTTTATAACTGCATTTCTGTTTGAATTTTCAGAAAGTTTCTTTTGACTTTTTGTTGCACCTGTTCTGCCTCATCACACCTGTTCGGGGCTTTGATTTTTTGCCTATATATATACTGCTTGTTCCAGCGATCAAGGGTGGGGAAAAAATAAAGAGTTTGAAATTCTTTTATTTTGCTGTCTAAATTTTTCTATTTGCATTATTTCTTCATATTAGTTTTAGAAATAATTTCAGAGAGTATTAGAACACAGGTTTGGTTCGACGTACAAATTTGTTTGGTGTGCTACAACAATTTTGTGAAGATCATTGTATCCTGGGAGATAGACGCCATTCAACCGTAAGCACCGTAGCGGGGCGAATCTGTCTTAAGGACAGAGTGTCACACACTCGACTTGGTCTTATATTATTTATTCAGTTTAATAAATAAATTCGGTACGTTATTTATTTATTTGTTTGGGTTTATTTCTATTTACTTTATTTACACAGGAGATTGTTCCAACAATCTTAAGACAGATTCGAATTATTCTGTTTACAGAATTTTTCGTTTGTTTTTCTTTTTCATTCTTCGTAAATAATTTCGAAAGAAAAATTATTTTCTGTGAATTTACAAAATAATATTCTGGTTGGAAAAACAAATAGTAATTATATGCTATTTGACAGATAGTAGTAATATACTGTCTCTTTTCTTTGACAACTAGTAGTACGATACTGGTGTCATTAACAATTCAGAATATATTTTTGTGAAATTTTGTCAGAAAACTAATTTTGGTTTTTAGAAATTATTTTCTGAGTTTTCTTTAATTAAAATTCTGTTTCAGTATTTTAATTATTGAAGTGTTACAGAAATTTAATTTTCTGTGTGGAATTAATTTGGTTAAATAAAATTTTATTTTATTTCCAAATTAATTGAAAAATAAAAGTTATAGTTTTTATTTCTTTTATTTTTTACAGAATTTAATTTCTTGTGTGGAATTATTTTGGTTAAATAAAATTTTATTTTATTTCCAAATTAATTGAAAAATAAAAGTTATAGTTTTTATTTCTTTTATTTTACATAATTTAATTTTCTGTGTAGAATTAATTTGTTTAAATAAAATTTTATTTTATTTTCAAATTAATTGGAAAATAAAAGTTACATTCTTGTTTCTTTTATTTTTACAGAATTTAATTCTGTGAATTTGGTTTAATTTTCTGTGTAGTGTAAATTCTAATTATAATTTTGTTTTATATATTAGAATTGATGGCTACTGAAACAAATGCCCAAACAAGTACTACTGTGGTGGCTGCAATGACGCCAACCCCCTCTCCTGTTGTAACAGTACCGGTAAATCACGGTGAAAAGCCAGAGAAGTTCTTAGGAACTGACTTTAAAAGATGGCAACAGAAAATGTTGTTCTATCTTACAACTCTGAACCTGGCTCGTTTTCTCCGTGAAGATGCTCCTATCCTGAAAGAGGATGAAACCGACCGGCAAGTGGTTGCTGCGGTTGATGCCTGGAAACATGCCGATTTCCTTTGCCGGAATTACGTCTTGAACGGACTTGACAACACATTATACAACGTTTACAGTCCAATCAAGACTGCAAAGGAACTTTGGGAATCGTTGGAGAAAAAGTACAAAACAGAAGATGCCGGCTCAAAGAAATTTGTGGTTGGCAGATTCTTGGATTTTGTAATGGTTGATTCAAAAACTGTGATCAGCCAAGCTCAAGATTTCCAACTTATTCTGCATGACATTCACGCAGAAGGTATGTCTCTCAGTGAATCCTTTCAAGTTGCAGCCTTAATTGAAAAATTACCAAAAGGCTGGAAGGAATTCAAGAACTACCTCAAACATAAGCGCAAAGAAATTTCTATGGATGAGTTAATTGTGCGTTTGAGGATTGAGGAGGATAACCGCAATTCTGAAAAGCGGGCTGGTAAGCATCCTATGGAGTCTAAGGCAAATGTGGTGGAACATACTTCAAAAACCAAGAAACGAAAGTCTTCTGGAGAAAGTTCATCACAAGGCTCTAAAGGGGGGGATAATAAAAAGTACAAGTTTAATGGCAAATGTTACATCTGTGACAAAGAGGGACATCGGGCCAAAGATTGCCGTAGCAAAGGCAAAAGTAAGAAAAGAACAAGCAAGAAGCCTGCTCAAGCCCACATGACCGAAGTGGATAATATTTCCAATGGTGTCGATGACATCAATCTTTCTGCAGTTGTTTCCGAGGCAAATCTTGTCGGGAATCTTAGAGAATGGTGGGTGGACACTGGTGCTACTCGCCATATCTGTGCCGACAAAAAGATGTTCACATCTTATTCTACAGTGGATAATGGTGAACAACTCTTTATGGGCAACTCCTCGACTTCCAAAGTTGAAGGACAAGGAAAGATTGTACTCAAGATGACATCAGGAAAGGAACTCACTCTCAACAATGTGCTGCATGTACCGGACATTCGCAAGAATTTAGTTTCCGGATCTTTGTTGAGTAAGAATGGGTTTAGGCTAGTTTTTGAAAGTGACAAGTTTGTACTTACCAAAAACGGGATGTATGTAGGAAAAGGTTACATGTCTGATGGCCTTTTCAAGTTAAATGTAATGACCATTGTACCCTCAGTTATGAATAATACTACATCTTCTTCTTACTTGCTTGAGTCTTCAAATTTATGGCATGGTAGACTAGGACATGTTAATTATGGATCTTTGCGTAGATTAATTAATATGGAATGTTTACCTAAATTTGACATTGATTCAAATCATAAATGTGAAATTTGTGTTGAGGCAAAATTGTCTAAAACTCCTTTTCATTCAATTGAAAGAAGTACGGAACCACTTGAATTAATTCATAGTGACATTTGTGATTTTAAATCAATTCAAACCAGAGGTGGAAAAAAGTATGTAATCACTTTTATAGATGACTATACTAGATATAGTTATATTTATTTAATTCGAACCAAGGATGAAACTTTGGAAACTTTCATTCAATATAAGAATGAAGTTGAAAATCAACTTGGTAAGAAAATCAAGAAACTTAGAAGTGATAGAGGTGGTGAATATGAATCACCTTTTGGTGAGTTTTGTAAAGAACATGGAATAATTCATCAAACCACTGCTCCTTACTCACCTCAGCAAAATGGAATTGCTGAAAGGAAAAATAGGACTTTAAAAGAAATGATGAATGCCATGTTAATAAGTTCTGGATTACCTCAGAACTTGTGGGGGGAAGCAATACTTTCTGCTAATTATATACTTAATAAAGTACCCCGAAAGAAAGTGAATCAAACACCTTACGAATTGTGGCATGGAAGAGTACCATCCTACAAATACTTAAAAGTGTGGGGGTGTTTGGCTAAAGTGGCTATTCCTAGTCCTAAAAAGACTAAGATAGGTCCTAAGACCATTGATTGCATTTTCATTGGTTATGCCAAGAATAGTAGTGCATATCGGTTTTTGATTCATAAATCAGAACATTCCGAAATGCATGTAAATACTATTATTGAATCTCGGAATGCATCGTTCTTTGAACATGTATTTCCGAATAAGATTGGACAAGAGACTAGTAATAAGAAAAGATCTTTTGATGCTATTACTAGTAATGATCAAGAACATGATCAAGAACAAGAGTTAGATCAAAATGAAGAAGAGGAACCTAGGCGTAGTAAACGTGCTAGAACCTCAAAATCGTTTGGTCCAGATTTTCTAACATATTTGTTAGAAAATGAGCCTTTAACTTTTAAAGAGGCTATGTCCAGTCCTGAAGCTCCTTTATGGAAAGAAGCTGTCAACAGTGAAGTTGAATCCATCTTGCAAAATCACACTTGGGAATTAGTGGACTTGCCACCAGGTTGTAAACCTCTTGGGTACAAGTGGATTTTCAAAAGAAAATTGAAAGCGGATGGATCAATAGATAAATACAAGGCAAGACTTGTAGTCAAAGGTTTTAGACAGAAAGAAGGTCTAGATTACTTTGACACATACTCACCGGTTACTAGAAACACATCCATTAGAATGCTAATTGCCATTGCATCTCTATACAATCTAGAAATTCATCAAATGGATGTTAAAACCGCTTTCTTAAATGGTGAGTTAAATGAAGAAATTTACATGGAACAACCAGAAGGGTTTTCTGTTCCAGGGAAAGAAAAGAAAGTGTGTAAATTGGTTAAATCATTATATGGTTTAAAACAAGCGCCAAAGCAATGGCATGAGAAATTTGACAAGGCAATGATGTCAAATGGATTTAAAATTAATGAGTGTGACAAATGTGTTTATATTAAAAACACAGATAAAGGTTATGTCATTGTATGTCTTTATGTAGATGATATGCTCATCATTGGTAGTAATAATGACATGATTAAAACTACCAAGAAAATGTTGAATAAACATTTTGACATGAAAGACATGGGCATTGCTGATGTAATACTTGGTATGAAAATTACCAAAACATCAGAAGGATATGCTTTGTCACAATCTCATTACATTGAGAAAATACTTGACAAATTCAGCAAAGATGATGATCATCTAGCTAGAACACCTGTAGATGTTAATTTGTATCTTTATAAAAATGTACAGGAAAGTATTTCTCAATTAGAGTATGCCCAAATTATTGGAAGCTTAATGTACTTGATGAACTGCACTCGCCCAGATATAGCTTATGCAGTAAGTAAATTAAGTAGATATACGAGTAATCCGGGAGTAGAACACTGGAAAGCAATTATAAGGGTTCTAAGATATCTCCGATTTACTCGTAACATTGGGCTGAATTATACTAGATATCCAGCAGTACTTGAAGGATACTGTGATGCAAATTGGATATCGGATACAAGAGACTCGAAGTCCACCAGTGGGTATGTCTTTACTCTTGGTGGGGCGGCTGTATCTTGGAAATCTTCCAAACAGACTTGTATTGCTAGGTCTACTATGGAGTCTGAATTCATAGCTTTAGACAAAGCTGGGGAAGAGGCAGAATGGCTTCGCCACTTCCTTGAAGATATTCCAATATGGCCAAAACCGGTTCCTGCTATATGCATACATTGTGATAGTCAATCAGCAATTGGTAGAGCACAGAGTCATATGTATAACGGTAAGTCACGACACATTCGTCGTCGACATAACACCGTAAGACAACTACTCTCTAATGGAATTATTTCCATAGAATATGTTAAGTCTAAAGACAACATAGCGGATCCACTAACCAAAGGGTTAGCAAGAGAGTTAGTTGAGAATTCATCGAGGGGAATGGGACTAAAGCCTATGAAATAAGAGTTACCACAACGGCAACCCAACCTAGTTGACTGGAGATCCCAAGATCTAGGTTCAAAGGGACAACCGAGTTGTGATTGACTCAGAAGGATCACTGTGGAGTCCTACTCCTACCCATTTCTATGATGAAATAAGTGATGTCTGCAGCGATTTAGGTTAAGTAATACTTTTAATGATTCTTATATCTAGGTAAACCTAGTGGAGTATGGCAGGATACTTTTCATAAGAATCACCTATGTGAGTGTGAACTGGGCCGGTTCTATAAGATTTGTGAAGGGCTACAAGTCTTTAGAGCACTCATGATAGACCAGGTTGTTCAGGGCCAAAATGAACACAATAGTGAGAACTAAACTGTGTCTGGGAATATGCTGTGTGAGTTCTATTGTCTTGGTTTACACAAACGGCTAAACAGTTCAAGACATCATGTTCACTGGTTAGCTAGTAAATCCGATAGTGTCTCACAAGGGAAGGTTCAAAGCCAAAAGCTACCTATCCTTTGCAGAATATTTCCAATTTCTGTACTCTCTGTATTTAGATCATGTTGTTGCATTTTCTCTCCGTCAAATTCCATTCATGTGGGGGATTGTTGGAAAAAATAGTTTTTATATAGGCATATTTTTAACCCATTTTTGGGTGGACCCCAAATGTGTTTTGGGGTGGGTCCGAAAAGGTGAAGTGGTAAAAACGGAACGTCAAAACCATTTATGAGTGAATGGGAAGATGACGTCGTTTTCGGGTTTAACATTAATTTCTTTGATAAAATTCATTTGAATTTTTCAATAAAAATTATTGTGGGAATTTAATTTAATTCTAAATTCAAATTTTGGGTTCCTGAGTGGTTTCCTAAGGTTTGTAATTTTGGGAGTTTAAATTAATTCTTAAATTCAAATTTTTATTTCCTAATTGGTTTCCTAAAAATTTGATGAAACTACTCAAATAGTTTTAATTTCCAAACTGTTTGTTAGCTTTAGACCATTCAAAGTGATTTAAATATTAATATCAAACAGTTTTGGACTTTGCCTTATACCAACGGATCTTTTTCCATTTGTTGTGTGAAAAAGCTATTTCATAGGGGCAACGGACAGATACAGTTTTATAACTGCATTTCTGTTTGAATTTTCAGAAAGTTTCTTTTGACTTTTTGTTGCACCTGTTCTGCCTCATCACACCTGTTCGGGGCTTTGATTTTTTGCCTATATATATACTGCTTGTTCCAGCGATCAAGGGTGGGGAAAAAATAAAGAGTTTGAAATTCTTTTATTTTGCTGTCTAAATTTTTCTATTTGCATTATTTCTTCATATTAGTTTTAGAAATAATTTCAGAGAGTATTAGAACACAGGTTTGGTTCGACGTACAAATTTGTTTGGTGTGCTACAACAATTTTGTGAAGATCATTGTATCCTGGGAGATAGACGCCATTCAACCGTAAGCACCGTAGCGGGGCGAATCTGTCTTAAGGACAGAGTGTCACACACTCGACTTGGTCTTATATTATTTATTCAGTTTAATAAATAAATTCGGTACGTTATTTATTTATTTGTTTGGGTTTATTTCTATTTACTTTATTTACACAGGAGATTGTTCCAACACTAATATCTTGATGTAAAAAGTTTGGGATTCCAATTTGGAGACCCTATGACTCTTAAATGTGTGCAATTGGTTTTTATGTATTTTTTTTCCACTCTCTCACGTAGGATAATGTGGAAATTATGAAAGTGAAGTTTTTGTGAGGTCTCAATCATGGAAAATGTTATAGGTTTTAAATTTTTTATCAAATAAATGACTAAGTGTGTGTGGGGTCTATAAAATTACACACCCCACATACATGTGAGACATTTGATTATTTATTTAATAAAAAATTTATGTTGCGTTTGGTAGAGTTTTCCAAATATGATTTGAGAATAGAATTGTATTTTGAGTTTGTAAATTTTGGAATTATGATTTGAGTGTAAAAAATTTGTTTGGTGAAAGAGTTTTGAATTGAGTAGGGAATTTTTGATGTGACATATGATATTTGATACAAAAACTTACAACTCATAACCAAACACACAACTCAAAATTCCATTAAAACTAATAAAAAATTAAAAAAATTAAGAAAATATTTTTTTATTCAATATGTAAAAATTAACATGGGTCAAATGCAAAAAAAAAAAAATAAAAAAAAAAATAAATAAATAAATTGCACTGTTCCGGTCAACCAATGGAACGACCGGTTAATATAAATTTTTCCGCTTTTAACCGCGTTTTCAAAAGTGAGTGTGAAATTAATTTTTAAAAATTAAAAACAAACACCATATTCAAATGAAGCTTTGAAACTAAAGTTCCAAAACACCACCAAACAAAGCCTAAGGGTAATAATATAAAAAGTCAAAAAGTCATTATCCTATTTAAATCACATCATCTTATTTAAATCACATCACATCTCTAACACATCACATCAAACTCAACCCAAACCCAACCCATATAAGTCAATAAATCAAAAAATATATTTTTTTAGAACATCTCAAACCAACCAGTATCCCTAATATTACTCATCAGTCATTGCTCTATTTTTATTTTGTGATTTTTATTATCCATGCGCACTTACAGCACTTCTGACACGTTTTTTTTGAAACATTTGTTGGTAACCTGGAGGTACCATTAGGGGTGCAACTCGGGCGGGCTCAACCCGAGCAACCCGAGCCCAGCCCGAGTTTTTTTAGGGCTTGGACAACTATATCTTGCAATCTGGACGGGCTTGGGCAAAATTTTGATGCCTGAATTGCAATTCGGGCCGGGCTTGGGCAGAACCAATAGCCAACCCGAGCAACCCGAACCCGAATTGAATTTAATATATTATATAAATTATATAATATATATAAATTAAGTAAAAGAGTTAGTCTTAATTTTTATTTTTTATTTTTTTTTTTGGTTAGTCTTCTATTAAGTAAAAGAGTTAGTCTTAATTTTTATTTTTTATTTATTTTTTGTTAGTCTTCTACCATTAGATTGGCATCTTTTATGTCTACCCTTAGATCTACCTACAGGTTTCTGGACTCGGGCAATTCGGGCAATTCGGGCTAACCCGAGCTCAAAATACAAAGCTCGGGCCAGGCTTGGGCAGCAATGCTCGGGTTCATGGTCGGGCTTGGGCGGGCTTGGGCACTGCCAAATACAATTCGGGTCGGGCTTGGGCAGACCCCCAACCCGACCGAACCCGCCCGAGTTGCACCCCTAGGTACCATACCCACCCAAAAACCTGGAGATACCATTAACGGGAAATGATCTAATATTTTTATTATGAGCTTACAATGATAATAATTCAAATAATTTATTTCATAAAAATGACAATAAAGATAAATTATTCTTAAAATCAGTTTCATTGGAAATCACCAAACACATAAAGAAATTATATTTTATTTTTTTAAATAGGCGGCAACTATGAGATTAAATTTAAATAATATATTTTATAAAATAAAATATGATTTATTCATTTATTCATTGATATCGAATAAAACTAATTTCTTATTTAAATGATCTTCGCTGCAAATTTTATAAGATAAACGGTTCGAATTAATTACTATAAACTCAACTCAATGTGAAAATTACAAAATAAAGTATGAAAAATACCAACATAAAGAGAAGACTTTCGTGAAAATTACTTTTGAGGTACCTAGACACGGCAAGAAGATTGGATTAGGGGGACCATAACTTCATTGTCGTCTAGATTACAAGCCAAACTTCATCATCGAGTAGATTATTATTTTTGTGTTGTTGGATATTTCATAAATAAATTTTGACATTTGAGTCAAAATTTCAGATAAATTCTAATATTTTTTTCCCAATTTGTAGACAAGCTCATGAAAAAATTCTCGATTGTCTAACTAGAGGGGTTTTCGTGATAGTGTGGACATCAGGTTTCATAACTGTTAAAAAAGTCTAGATGCATAGAAAGAATCAAATACAAAATAGATAGTTACAAATATTTTTTATATATGCATTTTGTGTTCGATTTTTTTTATACGTGTAGCACAACTATTAACCATTTAATTGAACTCTAAGAAATTATTGTTTTTGTTTTTTTCCTAGGATAATGTCATATTTTTAAAAAAATTTTGAAGATTTACATTGATTTCTACCTTAGTGGCGTATGTATTAAGGAGCTCATATCGAATTAGATTTTTCATCTTGTTTTAAATTTTAAAATGTCATAATTTTTATTAGGAGAATTTTTTTTCAGATCTCTGATATTAAAATTTTATGAGATAAAGGATATACAATATTTTCATAATAATTAGGGTCCCTCAACATTTTCACATAGAAAATTCGGCTCAGAAATTTATGCCCGATTCAAAGAAATTTTGGCCCGACTTTGGTCCTCAACACAGAGAAATTTCAATTTTCAGAAAGAAATTTTAAAATTTCTCTAATATTATCATAGAGAAATTTCATCGAGGGATTTTAACTAATAAAAAAATATCTTGGACCTCTCCTACTACACAAAGTTGGAGAGGGATGTTTCACTAATTTTTTCTTTTTATTATACATATTTATTTTTAATAAAATCTATATTTTTAAAATCTAATTGTTGAGATTTATCAAATAAAATTACTATTGGATATGAAATTTATATAAAAATATAACTGAAGTTTTTTGTAGTTATATCAATTTTCTAGTGTTTGCAGAAATTATAAAATTTTACATTTTTTTGTCCATAAATTGCGAAGATTTATGTAATTAAGAAATACCTCAATTGACAATTGAGCAAAATTTCTCATTTTTTCCATCAAAATTTTATCATAAAAGGTTATTTATTTATTAATTTTCAATTTTTCCATATATGTAACGCCCTTAAAATAAACCCATAATATCATATATACACAATAAAGAAAAGAGATTTCATATTACAATCATCAGAGTATTCTTACAAAAGATATTACATGTTGACAACAAAAGTAAATGCCCTATAGGCTTACAACTTTCCAAGTCAACACTTGGTTACAAAAAGGAGAGTACTAACTCTACACAAAATAAGCCATTGGCTTGATATACATGTAATACAACAAAACAACAACAACAAAAAAAAGTCTAACAGTCTCAAGTCTCCCAAGCTACGTCCTTGGAGGTGGCATAACACATGTACTTGAAAATGATGTCCCATATAGGGTGAGCCAACGCCCAGTAGAGATGACTTTGGTCCTCAACGCTAAACATAATATGAGCAAAAACTAAAACATTAGCATTTGATAAATGTTTAACCCACATAAATCAATTCATAACCCATTTCAATTACATGACAAGTACATCCATGTTTCATTTCATTTTCCATTATTTATCTAGTTCTCAACTTAAGAATAAGGCTTAGAACCTGGCCAATAATTTAATGAGACAATAACTCATATCAACAATACTTCTATACTTCACAATAAATACACATATTTGTTGTATTAATATCATATAAAACACTTCCATACTTCACAATAGATACACATATTCGCTGTATCAATACTTCAATAGATACACATATTTGTTGTATCAATGGAGTTCATCCCCTATCTCCTCCCAAATAATATCCGGTTTAGGAGTCCATCCCCTATCTCCTCCTAAACCGTGGTGTACATCATCTATCTCTTCCCACACCACACAATGTATATAAACACATATCATATACATGAGCAATCAATACATAAATTTGATGTATTATTCCAACTGTCATATTCAATGACATATTCAATTGATTAGTTTTAGTTCGCCTAATCATCATGCATTGTCTACAACAATCAAGACTATCCTCCACCGATAGCCCAAAGCAATTATTTCTAAACAGATAATAAATGCATCAACAGATATATAACCAACATTTTCAAAAGTGAGCGATTAATAAATCCAACTCCACTATTCTATCTCATATTATGCCAATTTCATCATTTCCAACTCAATTTCATATTTCCATAACATTTCCAAATTAATTCATAACAAAATTTAGGGCTTTCCTCCATCTTTCTCAACTTTGACCCAAAGGTTCAAATCTCATTTCTAGACCCAAATACACATGTATTGGTCAAAATAATAAATCCCCTCTTTATTCATTTTGAAACCCTAACACCCAAAATTACCCAACTTCAACATTAAATCAAAATGACTAAAAATTTATGTCAAAGATTATATAAATGAGTAGTAATCCCTACCTCAAATTCAGAGCTCAAAGGAGAAGATGAGGAAAAACGAAAGTGCCCCAAATCCTAAGATTTTCGGATCAAAATGTAGCCCTCAACAAGATCCACACTTTTTACAAAGGCCCAAGGATAGAAGACCACTCCTACTAGATCAATCCCTGTAGAGAAGTTGGAGTTTTAGAGTGAGATGCTCTCCAATGGAAGTTTTGAAAAAGTAGGATAGAGAAAGAAAGTCAAAAAGTGATCCAAAATGTCACTTTTTGAACTGATATAAAAGTCCCTCCGCTCGAGCGTGGAACTCCCCGCTCGAGCGTCAGACACAGACTCACGCTCGAGCGTGAAAAGCGCCGCTCGAGCAGAGGAACAAAATCGAAAGGGCCCGCTCGAGCATCAAAACTCCGGCTCGAGCGTCCGATGACCTGCAAAGAAAACTACTGGGAGATGGATATTCACGTTCGAGCATTCAAACTCCCGCTCGAACGGAGAAGCAACAACAAAGGGCCCGCTCGAGCGTAAAGGCCAAAATATGGGCATCCACTTTTGGTTTCTAAACACAACCAACCTGTTCCAAACCTGCCCAACATAACCCAAGACTCAAATACAAAGAGTAAATGATAAAAATGAGAATAAGGCAACAACATAACCATGGAACCAAGCCCGGAATACAATAAACAAAGGAAGGGAAAACCGAGATCGCTATAATATAATATTAGGACAATTGTTTATTGGTGGGACATTTTAAAAATAATTACATTATACATGAAATTTTTTTAAATACAAGTCTAACACAAAAAAAAAAAAAATACACCGAACATACAAAGGGACTTACATTAAACACAAATTAAACTTGCACCCTATGAAATTATAAAAAAATTTCCACTATCAAACGGATTAGAGATTTTCCCACATATTTTGAAGGAAAATGCTAACGTTGTCTTTTGTTTAAACGTATAAAGCCATGACATTTCCATTAATCAGCATTCAAATATTGCGCAACTAGGAGGATCTCTAATGCATATCAAAAAATTGATAAAGTTTGTACCACTTCGTTATATATGTTTTTAATACATGTTATGCATGTTTATGATAAATGTTATATAATTTTTTAATAACGTTATGAAAAATAGTGATTTAAAAATAGAGATTAGCTTGTCTCCAACTACAAAGTGGACTAAATCGTGTTGTTTAGACCTATGGGACTCACCACGGGTTTCGTCTCAATGATTCGAACCGTTCATTTATTAGACCACAACGTATAGATTATCCATGAAAAAAATCGGTTTGATTCGATAATTGTAACCACGTTAGTTCATTACATTTGTCTCACAAAAAATGAATGATTTAGTTTTCAAATAATATTTGTCGTTCATTGTTTTGCAAATAGATGTCATAAAATAAAATATCTACGCTTATCGGATCCACCTAATTTTATTTTATTTTTATGGATGATCTACACATTATGGTATAAAATAATACAGTCCAGTCCACTTTGTAAACTGGAGACAATCAACTGTCTAAAAATAAAATTATACATTTTTATGATAATATTATGTATTTTTTTTTTATAAAGTTACATGTTTTGTGATTTAAAAATTCTTTGATAAAAAAATGTGTAACATTACCATAAAATATGGGGTAAATTATTTATAAGTCTTATTTGGAAGACTTATATAAGATATAATCCTATGAAAAAACTTATAACCCAATAAGTCATGTGATTTTCTTGCGGACACATCTACCATCAATCTTAATTAATTAATAACCGTATTAATGATAATGCCATATACGGGAAATCTAATGTTACCATAAATTATGATCATATCTATATGGTTAGAAATTTTGTAACACCCTCAAAATAATATATAAAACCCACCATTCCTGACATGCATTGATATAAGAGAAATAAACATCTTTCCATTCATCAGAGTAATTAAGTACAGAAGTATTACATGTTGACAACAAAAGTAAATGCCCCAGAGGCTTACAACTTTCCAAGCCAACACTTAGTCACAAAATAGAGTACTAACTCAATTACACTTTAAGCCATCGGCTTGAATTTACATGTAATACAACAAAACATAACACAAAAAGTCCACCAGCCTCTAGCCTCCCAAGCAACGTCCTTGGAGGTGGCATACCATCTGTACCTGAAAATGATGTCCCATATAGGGTGAGCCACAACCCAGTAGAAATATACTAAACCAACTATAAGTAATGACTGAAATTATAGCATTTGATGGATGGTCAACACTTATAAACCAATCTATATCATATTACAGTTCCATAACAATCATGTCCATGTTACGTTTCACTTTACTCTATTTATCAACTCATTTCATAAACGTGGCTCAAAACCTAGCCAGATAATTTAAATGAGATTACATCTCATACTAATAGTACATCCATTTCAATTGGGATAACAACTTATATTAAACACTTCTTACTTCACAATAGATACACATAATTGTTGTATCAATCTCAAACAAAACCTTCTACACTTCATTTATGATATACAGATTTACTATATCAATACTTCAATAGATACACATATTTGCTGTATCAATAAAATACATCCCCTATCTCCTCCCAAACAATGTCCGGTTTAGGAGTCCATCCCCTATCTTTCCCTAAACCATGGAGTACATCCCCTATCTCCTCACACACAACACAATGTATATAAACACATATCATATACAAGGTCAATCAATACATAAATTTGATGTATTATTCCAACCGCCATATTCGATGACATATTCAACTGATTATTTTTAGTTCGCCTAATCATCATGCATTGTCTACAACATTCAAGACTATCCTCTACCGATAGCCCAAAGCAGTTATTTCTAAACAGAAAATAAATGCATCAAATGGATATAATATCAACATTTTCATAGGTGAGTGATAAATTAATCCAACTATACCATTTAATCCCATAATTTTCCAATTTCAATACTCTTAACTCAATTTCTCATTTCCCAAAATTAATTATACAAATTAATTTATCATAATAATTAGGGCATTTTCCCATATTTCACTTATCAACCCAAAGGCTCAAATTCAACAATTTGACAACAACAGTTCCATTTTCCAAACCTTACATACACATGGAGTTTAATATCATAAAACCCCTCTTTTATAAATTACAAACCAAACCCTACCTTCTCAAAAATTACCCAACAATACCAACATATCAAAATGCCCAAAATTTAAGACAAAACTCATAAGATGGAGTAGGGCATCCCTACCTCGAAATTAGAAGCCCAAAGGAGAAGATGGTGAACACCCGAAATGCCCCAAATCCACAACTTTTCAGATTAAAACGAAGCCCAAGCCACCTTCTATCTTTCTTACAAAGGACTTAGGGTGGGAACACACTAAAACTAGATGAAACCCTAGAGAGAAGGAGTGTAGAGAGAGAGAGAGCTCGGATTTAGGGTTTGCAAAACAAAAGAGATGAAAAAGTGAAGTGTTTACCCGCTGCTGTCTACTGATATAACACAGGCTCGCTCGAGCGAAGGATTGGTCGCTCGAGCGACCAGACACAAGGAACTCTCGCTCGAACGTAGAAAGCCTCGCTCGAGCCAACAATGCGAAGCTTCAAGTCTGCAACCCAGAAGCATGCTCGAGCGACAGAATGCTCGCTCGAACGAAGAAACTCAAAACATACACCTCGCTCGCTCGAGCGAAGGAAAGCTCGCTCGAGCCAAGAAATACAACTCTCAGGTCTAGAACCAGACGCAAACGCAAGCACGAGCGAAGGACTTCTAGCTCGAGCCACCAGATACAAAATTCAACTCTCGCTCGAGCGAAGAAACCCTGGCTCGAGCGAAGGATCTAAAACTAAGATCTCGCTTGAGCGACAAAGTTCTTGCTCGAGCAAAGACACCAAAATCTGGGCAGCAACCATTTGCTCCCAATCACACCCAACCTGTAACAAACCTGCCCAACACATCCTATAACTCAAAAATAAGGAATTAAAGGATGACAACAAGATATATACTATAACAAGCTCCACGGAACCCAAGTTCGGATACAACAACCAAATGGGGAAAGACCGGGATCGCTATAAATTTGAAATTCAAAATAACCTAATTAATGGAAATACCATATATGGGAAATCCAATGTTACCACAGATTATAATCATATCTAAATAGTTGGAAATTTGAAATTCAAAACGTAAATGTAACGTGTAACATCTCAAACCCAATATGACATTCCCAAATCCAACGTGACATTCCCTTATTCTTCTGAAATTCAAAATAACTTGATTAATAGCAATACCATATATGGGAAATCCAATGTTATCATAGATTGTGATCATATCTATATGGTTGGAAATTTGAAATTTGAAATTCAAAATATAAATATAACATATAGCATCCCAAACCTAATGTGACATTTTCAAACTCAGCGTGACATTCTCATATACTTTTCATCCCAAATTCAACGTAAATGTAACATATAACATCCCAAACTCATTGTGACATTCTCATATGTTTCTTATCCCAAACCCAACTTGACATTCGAATACTCCACCGTTGAATTATGAATAATATAACCTCCTAAATGTAACATGTAACATCCCAAACCCAACATGACATTCTCGTACTCTACCGTTGTTCGCATTTTAAATTTTTAATTAACAACAATAACCTCCTAAATGTAACGTGTAGGGATACTCACGGGTCAAGTTTGGGACGGGTTTATAGAATTCCGTCCCCGCCCCATATCATATTGAGGGCGGGTAAATCGGGGGATGATGGAATATTAATAAGGACAAGGTTAATTTTTTAAGTTAAAAATAAAAATATTAATAAAAATGATTGATAATAAAGTATATTATGAATAATAATTTATACTTAATGAAAATTATATTATATAAGATAGAAAATAAATGAATAAAAATTAATATTAAATATAATGTTTTATTATTTTAACATTATTATAATGAAAAATAAATAAATTATATATTATATACATATAAATATATTTGATAAATATAATTAGGATAGGGTTTAGTTAGAACTGAGCGGGGGAAGCAAAATTCATCCCCACCTCATTTCTTGATTGGGGTGGAGAAAATCCATGTGGGGCAGGGGAAAATGATCATCCCTACATAACATCACAAACCAAATGTGATATATGAGAGAGAATAAATGTATAATAATGGAACAAAGTAGAAATATAATAATCCACTACTACAATTGATTTAAACAATATAGGATCTCATGAAATAGAGTCCTATCTAAATAGGACTTTAGAATCTATAAGAAGTTTCACAGAATTTCATACTAAACAAGTTTCTATAATAGGACTTATAAATAATTTTTCCTAAAATATATAATTTCATTTCTAAATAATAAAAAAATTATCTTAACTCTATTAAAATATTATGCAATATTTATCACAAAAATGTATAACATGTGTTACAAAAATAAATAACAAAATAGGAGTGTGTATGGAAAGAATTTCTTATTGAAAATGTTGCAAATGGCTGATTTTGAGTCAATAAAAATGAAGATTTCTTTCAAAAAATGAGTACCGCCAATGAAAATTCAATGAAAATTTCTTTTAAATCTTATAATTCGAAAGATGTGTCCACTAGTAGAACCTTTAACATATGAGATGCTATAATTTATTGGAAAAATAACAATACGGTGTAAAAAAAAATAAAATAAAATAAAATTACAAATTAGTGACAAAATTTATAAATTTCAATAATTAAAATTTTAATTTTTTTTTATGAATTTGTAATAATTTTTAAAAGTTATCACTAATTTTTAATTGGAAAATTTACAAATCATAGATACTTTTTA
Source organism: Camellia sinensis (assembly GCF_055761805.1). Classification (NCBI taxonomy): domain Eukaryota; kingdom Viridiplantae; phylum Streptophyta; class Magnoliopsida; order Ericales; family Theaceae; genus Camellia; species Camellia sinensis. Next base: position 95,344,312 of record NC_138966.1, on the reverse strand, counting down.
AAAATAATTACATATTCATCAAAAAATTTATAAACTTAATTATTAAAATTTATCAATGATTTGTAATTTTTTTTTCAAACTTGCTCTGATTTATTATTTTCCCATTTTAATTTTTCCTAATTTATTTGATGCTTCCACGTATCTGTGACGGTAAGTAGAGATGGCAATTTGAACCCGACCCCCGATTAGAACGATTTTTTCTTGAAAAATACCTCGACGAGCGGGGAATCATATTCGAAAATGAATCCCCGACAAACTTCCAGCCGAGGACGATGATACGTTCCCCAGCCCCAACTTCGGCCCCATTCTCGTCCCCGTCCCCGTTCCCGTCCCCGTCCCTGACGTAAAATTACTATTATACCCCTCTATGTACATATATATATACAAACCAAACCCTAAAACACGATTATTAGACCACCTCTCATCTCCCTCTCTCTCTCTCTCTCTCTCTCTCTCTATCTCTCTCTAAAACCCTCTCTCACCACCAATCTCCCTCCCTCCGTTGTCATCATCTCCCTCCTTCTTCGCTGTCCATCTCTCCCTCCTCCCATCACCACCGATCTCTGAGTAATCGAACACCGTGAAGAAGACTTTACTGACACCAAATTTGCCTTTGCCAATCTCTTCGCCGTCACTGTCTGGTTCATTTCCGGCCACCCATCTGGTTCATCTCTGGTTCTTTCTCCAGTCGGATCTGTGTTTTTTTTTAACAGATCTAAGGATGCTAAGTTCGGATCTGAGGATTTGTGTTTTTTACAAACATTTTATCTAAGTTCGATCTATCTGAGTAATGATCTGTGGAGTGAGATCAATTTTTGTACATTTTACAAACATTTGTTTGAAGACATTTACTGTTGTTGTTGTTGTAGTAGTAGTAGTAATATATACATCTCTCTCTCTCTCTCTCTCTCACATCTCTATTTAGTGTTAGATCATCTGACTGAAGAATGAGTACAACCTCTATGTGTGTATGTGAATGTATGTATCTTTGTATATCTGTTCTTCCCTCTCTGTGTGTAGTGTTAGATCAAGATTGGATTTTATATCTATGTATCTTTGTATATATGTTCTTCCCTCTACCTCAAAAAAAAAAAAAAAAAAAAAAAAAAAAAAAAAAAAAAATTGAGGATTTTTCAGGGTCGGGAAAACCTGATCCCCGTTAGGGGACAGGAGTGGAGGGTGATGAATTCTCTGTTAGAAATCAAGGCCTGGGACGAAAAGTTTTTTGTATTCGGAGATTAATGATGGAGGGTAATTACTGACTCCATCCCGACCCATTGCCATTTCTAACTGTGAGCCATATATGGTATTCACTTCAAAAATCAAGAAACGATTCTAACTTTTACAACCCATTTTCCTCCAAGTTTGAGCAATGGACCCCATTTTTTTTTTCCTTTTTTAATTGAAATTTTCGTTTAGGACTCCCAGAGTCGAAGGTTCACACATTGTGTGTACGTTCCTTAGCAACAATTTATTGCAAGTCTTCCTTGACAAGTGTTGGCACACCTGGTCACTATCTACTGCATGGTGGAGAAAGACTTGAGTGAAACGGTTTATTATATATTATGAAAAGAAAAATGCGTGCTCTAATTTTTAATCTCTAAAATCAATTCTAATGAGTTGGTAGTGGGCTCTACTCATTGTGATGTGATACTTTGATTTTTTTTTTCCCCCCCTTACCATGTCACCAGAATTAGTGCTCTGAATTATTGTTGTTATTAAAAAAAATAGAGAAATTTACGAAATAATAATGTTAGATTTAAGAGGATAATTTCTTTCAGACTAAAATTTAGATTAGAGAGGGTTGTTTGGGCCCATGAGGTTCATTACAGATTCCATTTTCAATGATCTGAATCGTTTATTTTGTATGGCACTTTGTGTATTGAATTTACAAAAAAAATTAAGTCAATCCGATAACTGTATTGTTCAATTTCTCGTGTTTTTTACTAAAAAAATGGACGATAATTGTGTTTTTAAAAAATAAATCATACATTTTTTTTGTGATAAAAATAATAAATTGAACAAGTTGTAATTACCGAATCAACTTAATTTTTTTGTGAAATACACAAAATACTAGATAAAATGAACGATTTAAATTATCAAAACGTGACCTATAGTGAACCTCACAAAGCCCAAACAATCTACTCCAGTCCAGTCTAAATTCAGGCAAAGTGATGATGAAGTGGGGATTGATATGCATGCTAAAACTTTATTTAAATTATAGATTTGAATAAAAAATTTAAAAGTTAAAAAAAAATTAATTTATATTTCATTAATATTGTACAGACTTTAACACGTTTTCATCTAATTAAAAACGGATGGGCTGGAGAGTGGGTACCCTAATTGTTTGGACCTAAATTCCAATGCATCGTTGGGGTTTCATGTAGAAGATATTGGGCCTTTTTTCATGTTGGAGAAAAGCCCGTTTGGTGACCCAGTTGGGTCATGTCATGTCCGGTCCATCTGAAGGCGATAGAGTAGAATTAGAAAACTTACAAAAGTGATATATATATATATATATATATTTATAATCATATAATATAAGAAAAATGATCTTTTTAATCCACAAAAGTTTATAGGAGTTTCATTATTTCAATCATAATTTCTTAATTATTTTTGTTTAAAAAAAAAAACTTCCGTATTACCATAAATAAACCACTTCTGTATTACCCTAAATAAACCCTTATTACCCAGCAGCCCTAAAGAAACCTAAAGCCACAGCAACCCTAGCATAGTGATTATATTCTATCAGCGGCAGCAGCTTTGTGGGCGAGAGAGAGTTCAGCAGCAGTAGTTTTGTGAGTAAAATATTTATTTTTTAACATAGTGATTATATTTTTAAATTGATTAAGAATAATTGTATTCATGAGTTTCACATAAATATTAATTATTGATGATAATTGGATATTAGCTTTGTGAGTAAATCATTTATTTTTTAACATAGTGATTATATTTTTAAATTGATTAGGAATGATTGTATTCATTAGATTCACATAAAATATTAATTATTGATGATGATTGGATATTGATGGTAATGATTAGATTATTTTTTGTAATTGAATTTTTTAACTCATTTTATTTTATTTTTTTAAAATGGTTGTGATTAATTTGTGATTGGATTTTTAACTCACTATGCTTTTTGATAAAAGAAAATAATTGGGTTTTTTAATTTTCAAGTGACTTCATTGCTTTTTTTTTTTAGAAAAATGCTTCGGACCCCCACTGGGGGTTGACCCCCAGTGAGGTGGCGCACTCTGATTGAATAAAAAAAAAAAACTGTTTTATTTATTTTTTTTTTTTGAGTTTCAGCCAGTGGGAGCTCGCCACCTCACTGGGGGTCTGTAGCATGGTTGTTTTTTTTATGAGGAAAAATGTGATTGTGTTTTTTTACACTCCATTTTGATCACACGGTGATTTTATTTTTTTAAATGATTATGTTTTTATACATTCCATATAATATGTGTTTTTGGTTAAAAAAAATATTGTATTCATGTTTTTTTAATACAATCACGTCAAAAAAAAAAAATAGATTGTATCCATATTTTTTGAATACAATCACACGGTGATTGTATAGTCTATGTTGTTTGAAAAAAAAAAAAAAAATCGGTTGTATTTATTAGATTCACATAAAGTAGTCACTGTATTTTTATTTTATTTTTAAAAAGGTTGTGCTTTTAACTATCAATTAACTTAATTTGTATATTTTTTTTAAAAAAAAATAATTTTATTTTTTAATTACCAATTGACTTCATTGTTTTTCAATACTGTGATTGTATTTTTACACTCTGTTTGATTGATGATGATTGGATTGTATTTTGTAATTGTGATTGGATTTAATTTATTTTTTAATACGGTGATTGTATTTTTAATCTATGTTTTTTGCAAAAAAAAAAAAAAAGATTGTATTCATTAGGCTCACAAAAACTACGCACTATTGATGATGATGATTAGATTATATTTTGTAATTAGATTTTTTAATTCACTGTATTTTTTTAAAAAAAATGGCTGTGCTTTTTAACTTTTAATTAGCTTAATTTCTGATTGGGTTTTTAACTCGATATGCTTTTTGAAAAAAAAAATAATTGTATTTTTAATTATCAATTGACTTAATTGCTTTTTTTTTAATTACCTTAATTTGTGATTGTGTTTACACTCCATTTTGATTACACAGTGATTTTATTTTTTTTAATGATTGTGTTTTTCTACACTCCATTTAATTTGTGCTTTTTGAAGAAAAAAAAAAGATTGTATTTATGTTTTTTTGCATATAATTACATGGTAAAAAGTGTAATTAACCCAAATAAATATAAATATATATAAAAAGTTTCTCTCATTATTTTAAGGGAAAATTATTTATAAGTCCTATTAGGGAGACTTATGCTAAATATAGTCCTACTAAAAAATTTATGTTCCCATAAGTCCTGTGGGAAGTTTGTTGACACATTTACCTTCAATATTAGTTGTTAATATCATAAATAATAGTAAAACCATATATAAGAAATTGAATATTACCATAGATCATATCTATATAAACGTAACGTAACGTGACACCTATATAAACGTTACGTGACACCTATGATCTATAGTAACATGCAATTTCCTAAATGTTACCATAGATCATATCTAGATAAACATAACGTAACGTGACACCTATATAAATGTAACGTGACACCTATGATCTATGGCTATATTCAATTTCTTATATAAGAAATTGAATGTTATCATAGATCATATTTATATAAAACGTAACGTGACACCAACATAAACTAGCAACATTTTCACATTCAATTTAAAAAAATAAAAACTCATTAAGTTTGCGAAACGTAACGTGACACGTTACGTTACGTTTATGTAGGTGTCACATTACGTTACGTTTATGTAAGTGTCACGTCACGTTACGTTTATGTAGGATCTTGTAGAATACATTTCTATCTAAATAGGACTTGAGACTCTATAAGAAATTACACAGGGCTTAGCCTACCATAAGTGTCTAAAAAAGGACTTATAAATAAGTCTCCCTTATTTTAAGTGATGCAATTTTTGTTCAATTGAAGGGTTGGATTACAAATTCAATAATAGAAAATGTAATCATATAAAGATTAATGTTAGAGTTAATCAAATTTTTTATTTAATATTTAATATTTTATTCTGTACTCACATAGTGTGTGGAACTTACAAGATGTGACACTATGTGAATAGAGAGTAAAATATTAAGTTAAAAAAAATTACTCTATAAATTATTTTTTTACGTTGTCCTCAATTAGAAAACTTTAAAGTGAGAAGCTTGGTTGGAAATTGTTAGTTTTTTTTTTTAATTTTAAAAAAATATCAAAATGAAATTTTTTTTAATAGAAGTTTTCACGACCTGCTAATGTATGTCGTGTAAAGGTATAATATTTTACAACATAAAATGTATATCGTCTTAAATGGAAATATTTGTATGCCGTGAAAATATATATTTTTTTATAGCATATTTTTTTATAGCATACTTTTTATATATTTTTATAGCATACTTTTGTATGTCATAAAAAAATAGGGTTAAAATTTTTTTTAGTAGAAGTTTTCACGGCATGCCAATGCATGCCGTGTAAAGTTAAAATAGTTTACGACATGAAATGTATGTTGTCTTAAGTGCAAATATTTTATAACATATATTTTGTAAGCCGTGAAAATATACATTTTTTATGACATACTTTTGCATGTCATAAATATATAAATTAACGACTTACATGGTGTGTATGCTATTATTGAAAAAGTATTAACGGCTTGCACAAAAAAAAAAAAAAAAAATCGTAGAATGTATTAACTACGACATGCATTCGATTTATGTCGTAAACATAAAGCCATAAATAGTTAGTTTTGTTGTAGTGTTTATTAGGTTCACATAAAATACCCATGCTATAAATAAACTTCCTACCCAAATAATTGTTACCTTTTAAACAATTAAGAAAATTCTCATTGGCTAGTTGTCATTTAACTTTTATTTTAGAATCCCACATCGAGAGAGAGAGAGAGAGAGAGAGAGGGAAAAAAAAGTGAATTGCTTCGCTTACATAAAATGAATCTTATACTCCCATTTATATAAGCAAAATGAGATTTTAAGTGAAAAGCCTTATGATCAATATCTCATACTAATTTTTTTGATTTTCTTAATTTTAAACAATTAAGAAAATCCCGATTGGCTAACTTCTATTTAACTTTTATTTTATATAAATAAAAAAATTAAATATAATTATTATATTTTTATTAAATAATATATTGTTTTATCTCGTGCATAACACGGATGATATGTTAGCTGTTATTATTAAAAAGGAATAACTTTTTTGAAGTCCTGAAGTCATTACTTTAGAGTTTTTTCCAATTTTTGCTAAAATGGCCTTAACTTTTTACACTTACAGTTTGTAATTAACGGTAAAATGACAAATTAAAACCAATCAATTCCACTTTTCCACTCCCTACATCTCCAAACTCTCCTGTGCAATTTTAAATCAGTTTCAACATCTTCATTGAAACGTTCTAAAACTTGTCTTTCATGGAACTGCATTTTTCGGATGGATGTTAGGTAGGGTCTCTTTTGATAGTGGCCTATTTTGGGAAGATGGTTAAACGCTAATTTTTTGACCTTTTTTTTAATTTTTCAACTTTTTTTTTTGTAAAAGAGAAAATTGATTAGAAGTTAAGAAGTGATTTTTAACTTACTTCTCAAAACAGGCCATTGTCCCCATAGACATGTGATTGGTTTAAAGGCCCTTCGATGATGTGGAGGGTTGCGAGGCTTATGCAAAGATGGGTGACAAGGCGCTAGATGGATTCACCATCACATTAGAAAATGCTAGGAGAGGGGTGGTCAAAGTCAAAACTATTCACTGTGCAGAATTTTTTTTTTCTTTTTTTTTTTGTTTGGGAGAGACTATTCAACAACATTGCAATCTTATACTTAAAGTTTGTAAAGTATTTATCTAAAGTATATATTTATTGCTTATCTTGCATTGTAATTGTAATATCGTTAGTTATATTTTTATTTTCTTCATTAAAAAATTTCATTATGTGATTCGGTTCCTTGAAAAAAAAAAAAAAAAGCATAAGAAAATAAAGAGAGCTTTCTTAGGTTTGTATTTTTCTATTCAAGTTGGTGCAATTTATTTATTTAGTTGTTATCCCATGTTTCAATTTGTCAATCTTTGGTTTGTTTTCTATTTTATATATTTTCTTCCCTGTTTCACTTTTGTTTGTTTCCCCTATTTTTTGAACTCAATTTTTTTTAGGATTCTACGTTTCAATTTGGCCCTGGTGTGGAATTTAGCAAAATTTGTATATAAGTGCATTTAATTGTTGTGATTTTATTTTTAAATTGTTAATTTTCTTAGTGTATATTAAATCTGTTCTGTTTATTTTCTTTATGTCTATCAAATCTTTTTAACTATGAGTGTTCTAAATGTCTTGGGTATGTACTTTACTAGTTTGTGCTTTTGTATATTTATATTCATTTTTTTTTTCTAAAAATTGCGAAGAATAAAATGTGTGCAATTGTTTAGACTTAGACTTAAACAGTTTGAGGTTTTTTCTTTCACTTTTTTAAGCTTTTGTTTGTTTTTGTGTATAAATTCATTTTTTTTTTAAATTTGGTTTGTTTGTTTTTGTGTGTGTTTTTTTTATTTAAAAAAAAATTCATTGTTCTATGTGTTTTCGATTTGTATTTTTTTCTATTTCGTGTGCTTATTTTTATATTTATTTATTTATTTAAATTGCGAAGCAAAAAATGTGTGCAATTTTTTAGACTTAGACTTAAAAAGTTTTGGGCTTTTGTCCTATTTAACTTTTTTAAGCTTTTGTTTGTTTTTGTGTATAAATTCAGTTTTTGAAAAATTGGTTTGTTTGTTTACTTAATTTTATGTGTGTGTGTGTGTGTTTTATTTTTAAAAATAAATGTTCTTAATTTTTTGTTTGTGTGTTTATAATTTATGTTTTGGAAAAATTGATTTGTTTGGTTGGTTAATTTTGTGTGTTTTGAAAAAAATAAAAATATTATGTTTTCAATAAAATTGATTTGTTTGTTTGCTTAATTTTATGTCTTCAAATATTATTTTTTTTAAATGGCAAAGCAAAAAATATTCTATTGTTCGCATTTGTACAGGCTTTGTTGAACAGTTTCGCACCATCACATTTGTGTGCATTATTAGAAAAAATATAAATTTTATATTATAACTCCAAATGAGTTTGCACACGAATCGCGCGTATACATATATATCTTTGTAAAAAATTAAGCATATATTTTATTTGCAGTTTTTTAATTTTTATTTAAATTTATAATCCAAACATAGTTGAAAAATACTAGTTTGTAAAGCAAGTGAATTTTCAAATGAATGAGAAGATTAAAAAAAAAATGAATGAAAAGGAGTGAAGAGAAGTTTTCTTTGTCATTCCTTTCACCCTAGAATATGTAGAATTACTATTTGATTATTCTAATAAACAAAGAGGCTAGTGATAAGGAAGATCTGGGTTCAAAGAAGGCCAATGAAACCTTAGGCCTCTCAAAAGCCTCAGTGTCTAGTCAACTAAGGATATTGAGGTTTTAACACAGTATTTGGATCATAAATTTAAATGGAAATTTAAAAATAACATAGCAGTAATGATACATCCTCTTTTGGAATTCTAATTGAGCTCTAATGATGTAGTAGGGAATAAATAATAACAATAAAAATAAATAAATCAAAACATCACCACCACTGTGGGGCCCACACACTTAGAGCTCCTTTAGAATTTCAAATTTAGAGCTCCCAAACATATTTGTAAAAATAAAAAGGGAAATAGAAAAAAATAATAATTTATACTTTATTCATATTTCTCTTACTTTTTTTCATTTTGCTTTCTAAATTTATACCTAAATTCTTGATCTAAATACAATCTAAAGGAAATTAGGGAGTGTTGGGTCTATCTCACATCGACTTGGGAGGGACTCCTCGTCTACCTTATAAGCGTACTGGCCCCCTCCATCTGTCAATAGGCCTTTTCCCCTCTTCCAGGGGGAAGAACAAAACCGTAAAGGGGCAAGCTCACAGCGGCCTAACCCCAAAGCAAACAATATGTTGACACACCGCGAGGGGCCAGGCACGTGCATTGGCGCTAGAAGGAGAGCGTCCGGCAAACTCTCCCGCTGTTCGCGGCCTAGTCCGCTGGGGGGTTATGTTGGGTCTATCCCACATCGACTCGGGAGGGAATCCTCGTCTACCTTATAAGCGTACTGGCCTCCTCCATCTGTCAACAGGCCTTTTCTCCTCTTCTAGGGAGAGGAACAAAACCGTGAGGGGGGCAAGCTCGCAGCGGCCCAACCCCAAAGCGGACAATATGTTGACACACCGCGAGGGACCAGGCACGTGCATTAGCGCTAGAAGGAGGGTGTCCGGCAAACTCTCCCGCGGTTCGCGGCCCAGTCCGCTGGGGCGTTATGTTGGGTCTATCCCACATCGACTCGAGAGGGACTCCTCGTCTACCTTATAAGCGTTCTGGCCCCCTCCATCTATCAACAGGTCTTTTTCCCTCTTCCAGGGGGAGGAACAAAACTGTGAGGGGGCAAGCTCGCAGCGGCCTAACCCCAAAGCAGATAATATGTTGACATACCGCGAAGGACCAAGCACATGCATTGGCGCTAGAAGGAGGGCGTCCAGCAAACTCTCCCACTGTTTGTGGCCCAGTCCGCTGGGGGGTTATGGTGGGTCTATCCCACATCGACTCGAGAGAGACTCCTCGTCTACCTTATAAGCGTACTGGCCCCCTCCATCTGTCAACAGGCCTTCAAGGGGTAAGCTCAAAGCGGCCCAACTCTTGGAACAAAACCGTGCGGGGGTAAGCTTAAAGCGGCCCAACCCCAAAGCGGACAATATGTGAGCTATTCTAGCAAACAGGCCTTTTCCCCTCTTCCTGGGGAAGGAACAAAACAGTGAGGGGGCAAGCTCGCAGTTGCCCAACCCCAAAGCGGACAATATGTTGACACACCGCGAGGGACCAGGCACGTGCATTGGCGCTAGAAGGAGGGTGTCCGACAAACTCTCCCGCTGTTCGCGGCCCAGTCCGCTGGGGTGTTATGTTGGGTCTATCCCACATCGACTCGAGAGGGACTCCTCGTCCACCTTATAAGCGTACTGGCCCCCTCCATCTATCAACAGGCCTTTTCCTCTCTTCTAGGGGGAGGAACAAAACCATGAGGGGGCAAGCTCGCAGCGGCCCAACCCCAAAGCGGACAATATGTTGACATACCCCAAAAAACTCATCTACCGTCATCGCCGCCCCCTCGTTCGCCCTTGGCCACGCGCTCGCGCAAGCCAGTACAATCTTCCACGCGTTGGGCATTAGTTGACCCGGCGCCATTTCTAACCGGTTTAGGACACCCACTACTACCTTCGGAATTGGCAACCTCAACCCTCCCTTTAACGCCTCCTCGTAGAGGGCAAACTCCCTCGGTCGGGCGTCGAATGGCCTCTCCTTCGTGGACGGCAGCTTCAACTCTATTTCTGCGAGAATCTGGTACCTCTTGCATATACTCATTAACTCCTTCGCGGTGACGGTCGATTTGTCGGCTTTCGTATGCCAGTGATCTGGCTCAACTTAGCCGATTGGCTGCACAGCCGCTATCACCATGGACGAACGAGGTCGCCCCACCGGCTCCTCGTCGCTTCCCACTCGCCTCTCCGTCCGGTATTGTTCTGCCAAATCCACAGCATCGTCGTCTCCCAATAGATCAACCCTCGCGGTTGTTCCTTCTTCTTGGGCCATCCCTCTTGTATATCGACGAATAGCTTCAGATGCTGGTGTGAGATAGTCTACAAAATGTCGCAAGGGTGTATCACTAGCAACGAAGGAGTTAACACTTGGAACGTTTTGATTTTTTGCAAAAAGGTAGGTAAAACGAATAATACCAAAAGCCCAAGGCTTGCCCGTATTCCAAGGGTCACAATTAATTTCCGCTAATTTGAAAAATTTTCAACAGTCTGCCAAAACTGTCTTTTCAACACCCTAAAATGCCCTATTGTTTCACTCATTACCCAACGCCTAACCTCCCCCACTACGAGATTCTGCCACGTGTACGACCACAATACACTGCCCCCTTCCCCTTCCCTGTCTATTCCACTTCACTTCAACACGTACCACGCCGCCTCTCGAGACCTGCGCCGCTTCACCACCCTCGCGGTCGACCCTTCTCATGGTTAGTCCCTCCACTCGGCCACCCTTCGCAGTCGGCCCTCCTCATAGTCGGTCCCTCCACTCGGCCACCCTTCATGGTCAGTCCCTCTACTCGACCACCCTTCGCGGTTGGCCCTCCTCATGGTCGGTCCCTCCACTCAGTCACCCTTCGCGGTCGGTCCTCCTCATGGTCGGTCCCTCCACTCGGTCACCCTTCGCGGTCGGCCCTTCTCATGGTTGGTCCTTCCACTCGGCCGCCTTGCGCTGTTGGCCCTCCTCATGGTTGGTCAACCCTCTTACAACCCTCATTTTCTTCATTATTCCCTTCGTTGGACTAAAGCTGCACTTAGGAATGGGGGACTACTGACATGGGTAGGCCCACAAAGGCTATAGCCCACTATGAACAACCCAAGCCTACCACTTAGGGCCCAATACATAATTCAATTAATGAAGCCCAGCACTACTGAAGCCCCACGCAGCAATAAAAGCCAATGGCATCAAAACACATGGCAAGAGGAGGGCAAGCCACATCAGCAGACAAAGATCTGCAAAGTTATTGCCACGGCACATCGCCATTAATGAGGCCCCTTACAGCATTTATTTCGATAACCCCTCTCCGTTGAGACGGCACGCCCTCACCCTGAACAAGGTAAGCCACAACATAGACTTTCGGCCAAGGTGATAGGTCGAAAGGGACAACAAAATGATTACCAGAGGATATAAGCAGACGTCGAAGACAGGAAGAAGGTTAAGCTTTTCTATCTCTACTCCATCTCTACACTCCATCTCTCTCTCTCTAACTTGCTCGTCAGAGGGTTCGCTGGGGGACTCCCCGTTCCCCGTTGAACTCTTGTGCAGGTCTTCAGGTGGGCTTGATCATTTGGACATAGGCTTAAGGAGCGTGGATCAGTCCGACCCGGTCTACCATCACGAACTGCATCATCAGTTAAACTGTGTCATCAGGGAGCTTGAAAGGAATGATAAAGTGCAGTTCTTAGATATCGATGAGAAGTGATAGACAGCATTGTTATCAGGTGGCATTTTACCTAGTGTGTGCATTTTTGTTGCAATGAATATCCTCACCTAGAATATTAGCGGTGTCGGTACATTAACTCAACTTCTTAAGGGTTATTGGACTCAACATTTCGAGAGTCATATCTCAATTGGGGCTGGTTGCTACCACAATCTTGGCCAATAACTCTTTGCCACTTAGCACATCAGTCTTAGATCATGCTACGTAGTCGACGTTCTAGACCCAAGTGGTCCTTCTTAAAAATATGCTCCCAAATAATAAAACATCACAAGAAGGGAAAGGAAGATCAAACCCCAAAAGATTAAAAATAAAGTTGGGAAAGAGCCAACCAGACAAAAATAAACACCAAAAGCAAATACACTATAAAAAATTAAAGTTTTAGAAATCAAAATTTATGGACAAAATTCTTTTTTAGAGATCAAATATTTTTGTTGAGAAAAGTATCGTTATTATATTTTTAACAACAAAAATTGAATATTAGTGATGAATTATTATCTTTTTGGGACCAAATTTTGTCTAAAAAAATAAACCATTTTGAGACCAAATTATTTTGTCCCTGAAAGTCTTTTTATTAGTGACATTTTTAAAATTTCGTCCCTAAAAGCCTTTTTTTTTACTTTTCGGGACGACCTTTTAGCGACTATGTTCATGACGATAGAAATTAGTCCATAAATATCTTTTGCAACAAAATTTTCACTTTTAGAGACCAAAACATTTGCTTTCTAAAACTCCTATATGTTGTAGTGATAGAACAAAGCTCAAATTCAGAAAATAGGCAGCCAAAGCAACATAAGCACCGAAGTTTACATAAGATGCATGTGTATTAAACTGTACTTTAGTACAAAAACAATGTGTGCTGAGAACATGAGGGTTCCAAACTAAGCTCCATGTTATGTGAATGCAAGGATAGGGATTAATAGAGCAATGGTAGAGGGCCCAAATTTTGTGGCTCAAATGTGGCTCAAATGGCCAAAACAACATCAAAATGGCCAAAACGACGTCGTTTTGACCATTTGAGCCATATTTGAGCCACAGAATTAGGGCCCCCAAACATTTTTCGGATTAATATTGGTGCAACGGCAAAATTCTCAGAAAAAAAACAACACACCAACAATAACGATAACAAAAAAAATAAATAAAAAAATAATAATAATAAAGAAGAAGAAGAAGAAGAAGAAGAAGAAGAAGAAAGAAAGAAAGAAAATGAATAGGTATTTTGGTTTTGAGTTTTTAAAAACAATTTTTAAGTTTTCAATTTGTATTTTTTAATATTTTGGTCAATTTTTTAGGTAAATCTAATCTAGATATACTTAAAAAATAAAATATTTGTAAAGAAATATTTTTAAAATATAAAAATGTACTAAATTTATATATATATATATATATATTGTATTTTGTAGTATTTAATGAATTTTAAAAGATTTTTTTTAATAAATTTTATACGTTTTAAATGTATTTATATTAATTCCATCTAAAAATAAAAAATATTGATTAAAATATTTTAAAATTCACTAAAAATTAAAAAAAATACGAATTAAAAATTCAAAAATTTTAAAATGTGTTTTTGAAAACTCTAAAACTAAACAGAGTGATTAGGTTACATATATTCAGGTACTTGTAGTTTTAAATTGTATTAGTGTGTACTTGTAGTTTTAAATTGTATTAATGTGACTAACAAAAGATTTATAATATGGTTGGAATGAAAGTCTTGTGGCTCGTCCATGCTTTCCGAGGCACTACCGGTGATGCTTTCCGAGGCACTACCGGTGACTCAGCTGTTAGGAAAAATATGTGACTCCCCATAAGTAAATCAATCAATGGGAATAAAAACTAATGCGGAAAAATTAAATCAAAGGCAACACAAAAATTTTTACGTGGTTCCCTCAATGTGAGGTACGTCCACGGGATCGAAATCTGATTCCACTATCAACCAAATAGTTTCCAAACGATTACAAACGAGACACGAATGGTCTTACAAAACCACCCTTAGGTGAATTCCAAATAATCACAAATAAACAAGAGGAAAGACCTCACCAAATAGATGAATCAAAATCTTCAGAACCAGAGTTGAAGAAGACCCAAAATAATAACCCAAATCAACTTTGAATCAAAGATAAACAAACTGCTACTCACAAAGCAAAGTCCACCAAACTGATTACCCAAGTCCCGAAATCAATTTGGTGCTACACTGTTTCACCGAATTGAATTGTAGCCACTGCTCTACACTGGAATGCACACAAAACAATATATATATATATATATATTGTTAGATGTTAGATTTGTTTCATCAAAATCTAGTTGTTATCAAATTGAATTAGGTCTCCAAAAAATTAGATATAATATATTAAAATATATTATACCTAAACCAAGCCAAATTAAAATTCTTTTTCCAAAATCAATTGGGTCTCAAACTCCAATAAGGAGATATACCCCAACAATTCTCCCCCTATCGACTTAGGTGGAGACATCAACCATACCCGCTAAAGTTCGACATTTCAAATGTTTGTCCCTTGACAAAGTCTTAGTCAACATATCCGAAATATTATCATCCGTGTGAACCTTTTCGAGTTGCAACAATTTTGAATCTAACACATCACAGATCCAATGGTATCTCACATCAATGTGTTTCGATCTCGAATGAAAAGTAGAATTTTTGCCCAAGTGAATAGCACTTTGACTATCACAATGAAGCGCATACTTTTCTTGCTTCAAACCCAACTCTTGCAAAAATTTCTTCAACCATAACTCTTTTTTGCAAGCTTCCGTAATGGCAATAAATTCAGCTTCGGTAGTTGAGAGAGCAACACATTTTTGTAATTTAGATTGCCATGCCATAGCTCCCCCTGCAAAAGTCATCAAATACCCCAAAGTAGATTTCCTAGAATCAATATCACCGGCCATGTCAGAATCTGTGAACCCATCAAGCATCGGCTTACCATCCCCAAAGCACAAACATACCTTCGAAGTCCCTCGAAGATACCTTAGAATCCATTTTACCGCTGCCCAATGTTCTTTACCCAGATTAGAGAGAAACCGACTCACCATACCAACGGCGTGAGCAACATCCGGCCTTATACAAACCATGGCGTACATCAAAGAACCAACTGCTGAAGCATAAGGAACTTTCAACATCTCTTCTTCGTCTTTCTCACTTGTAGGACATTGATTCAAACTAAGCTTGAAGTGACCCGTAAGTGGACAACCAACCGACTTTGCTTTATCCATGTTGAACCTCTCAAGAACTTTCTCAATGTAGCTTTCTTGAGACAACCAAATCAGCCCCTCTTTGCGATCACGAACAATTTTCATACCAAGTCTTTGCTTTGCCGGTCCCAAATATTTCATAGCAAAAGATTTACTCAACTCTAACTTCAACTTGTTAATCATGGTAGAATCTTGATCCACAATTAACATGTCATCAACATAAAGCAAAAGAATAATAAATTTACCATCCGGGAAATGTTTCACAAACACACAATGATCTGAAGTGGTTTTAGAAAAACCATTATTCATCAAGAAATAGTCAAATTTTTTGTACCATTGCCGCGGGGCTTGCTTGAGACCATACAATTTGCAAACAAATTTCTCTTTTTCTTTCTCCACAAAACCTTCCGGTTGCTCCATGTAAATTTCTTCTTCAAGATCACCATGAAGAAATGCGGTCTTCACATCAAGTTGCTCAACTTCAAGGTTCATACTTGCAGCCATGCCAAGTACAACCCAAATAGAAGACATCTTCACAACCGGCGAGAAAATCTCGTCAAAGTCAATGCCTTTCTTTTGCCCAAAGCCTTTCACAACAAGACGTGCCTTGTACCTCAGATTCTTACCATCATTCTTCAATTTGAAAACCCACTTATTTTTCAGAATTTTCCTCCCTTTAGACAACTTCACTAAATCATAAGTGTGATTATCAAGTAAGGAATTCATCTCCTCTTCCATGGCCTTTTTCCAATCATCTTTCTTTGTATGCTCAATTGCTTCTTGGTAGCTCTCAGGCTCCCCTTGATCGGAAATCAACACAAATTCATTGGGAGGATACTTTCTTGAAGGTTGTCGGTCCCTTGTAGATTTTCTCCACTCAAGTTATGGTGGCGATTCTTGAGTTGGATGCTCTTCTTCAATTTCTGGCTCAACTTCATTAGGATTAGCATCATCCTCTACATCTTCAGTAGGTGGCTGCACATCTCCCCCATTTTCATCATCAACTGAAGATGAAGGAGATGGATCAATGTCAATGAGATCACTAGTTTTTGGCTCCGGTTGATCACCTTTGCCAAATTCTTCAATTGTTTGGTCTTCAAGAAACACAACATCACGGCTTCGAATGACTTTCTTGTCGACCGGATCCCACAATCTATACCCAAATTCATCACGCCCATAGCCAAGAAAAATACATTGTCTTGACTTACTATCAAGCTTGGACCTCTCATCCTTTGGAATGTGAACAAAGGCTCGACAACCAAACACTTTCAAGTGCTCATAAGATATATCTTTGCCGGTCCAAACTCTTTTTGGAACATCACCATTCAAAGGATAGGAAGGAGATAAATTGATCACATCAACCGCTGTCTTCATTGCCTCACCCCAAAAAGATCTTGGCAATTTAGCTTGTGAAAACAAACACCTTGTTCTTTCCACAATTGTGCGGTTCATCCTCTTCGCAACGCCATTTTGTTGAGGAGTCTTCTTAACTGTCTTTTGGTGTCGAATACCTTGGCTGCAACAATACTCATCAAATGGCCCAATGTATTAACCACCATTATTTGATCGAATGCATTTCAATTTCTGCCTCGTTTCTCTTTCAACCATGGCCTGAAAATGCTTAAATATTTCTAGAACTTGATCTTTAGTTTTTAGTAAAAAAGTCCAAACTTTCCTTGAATAATCATTAATGAAAGTAACAAAATAAAGTGCACCACTATGTGGTCTAACATTTAAAGGACCACAAACATCCGAATGAATCAACTCCAAAACATTTTCTTTTCTAGAAGCAATATTTTTATGAAAAGAAACTCTATGTTGTTTACCCGCCAAACAATGAACACAAGTTTTAAGATGTGTACCTTTCAAACCGGGTAAAAGCTCTTTCTTGAACAAAACTTGCAGCCCTTTTCACTCATATGGCCAAGCCGCTTGTGCCACAATTCGGTAAAAGTATCATCTTCAAGTGCATTAACAACACCTTTACAAATTTTTCCTTGCATCGAATAAAGTGTATGAGTCTTTTTACACTTAGCCACCACCAAAGAACCTTTTGTGAGCTTCCATATTCCATCACCAAATTTGTTGTTGAAACCTTCATCATCTAGCTTCCCAGTAGAGATCAAATTGAGGCGAATGTCGGAACATGCCTCACATCTTTAAGCAACAACTTGCAGCCCCAATTTGTTTCCAAGCAAACATCACCCATGCCGATAATCTTGGATAAACCTTCATTACCCATTCGAACAGAACCATAATCTCCTTCGGTGTAGGTAGTGAAAAAATCAACTCGAGAAGTCACATGAAAAGAAGTACCGGAATCAATCACCCAATTGCTCTCTTGGCCCACAAAATTGATACAATCATCTTCACAAATGACCATGAGATCATCGGTAGTAACTGCCATTGTGTCTTCTTGCTTCTTATCCACACTTTTGTCACGCCTTTTCTCCTTGTTCTTGAGCTTTCGGCATTCTCCCTTCATGTGCCCTTTCTCATGGCAATAATGGCACTCAATGTCTTTCTTTGAAAAAGAACCATCTTTTGATTTGTCACGGCTTTGATCACGACCACAAGGAGACTTACTCCTCCCCTTTGTTTTGCTTCGGCCTCTCACAACAAATGCTTCCGAATGAGAGAAACCCGCTGATTTTCTTCTAGTTTCTTCATTCAATAGGCTACTAGTGACTTGGCCCATTGTGACAACTCCATCGGGCGCCTAATTACTAACGGTCACAACCAAGGTCTCCCAACTTTCGGGCAAAGAACTAAGTAGCATCAAAGCCTACAACTCATCATCAAAAATAATTTTCATAGAAGCAAGTTGGTTAACAATACTCTTTATTTCATTCAAATGTTCTGGAATGGGGCTGCCATCTTTATATTTTAAATTAACCAACTTACGAAACAGAAAGGCTTTATTTGTGGCTGATTTTCTATCATAAAGACTATAATTTTTTCCATAAATCATGTGCCGAAGTTTCAGTAGCAACATGACGAAACACACTGTCATCAATCCATTGATGGATAACACCAACGGCTTTTCGATTAAGCCTCTTCCATTCATCATCTTTCATACCCTCGGGTTTGCCACTATCACCCTCAATGGGTCCATTTAAATCTTTACAAAATAATAGATCCTCCATTTTAGTTTTCCAAGTTACCCAATTGCTTCCATTGAAACTAGACATGCGACCCACATTCCCCTCCATTGATTTACACAAATAAATAGACTCAAATAAACTATAAGCTCTGATACCAGTTGTTAGGGAAAATATGTGATTCCCCACAAGTAAATCAATCAATGGGAATAAAAACTAATGCGAAAAAATTAAATCAAAGGCAACACAAGAATTTTTACGTGGTTCCCTCAATGTGAGGTACGTCCACGGGATCGAAATCCGATTCCACTATCAACCAAATAGTTTCCAAACGATTACAAACGAGACACCAATGGTCTTACAAAACCACCCTTAGGTGAATTCCAAATAATCACAAATAAACAAGATGAAAGACCTCACCAAATAGATGAACCAAAATCTTCAAAACCAGAGTTGAAGAAGACCCAAAATAATAACCCAAATCAACTTCGAATCAAAGATAAACAAACTGCTACTCACAAAGCAAAGTCCACCAAACTGATTACCCAAGTCCCGAAATCAATTTGGTGCTACACTGTTTCACCGAATTGAATTGTAGCCACTGCTCTACACCGGAATGCACATGTTAGATTTGTTTCATCAAAATCTAGTTGTTATCAAATTGAATTAGGTCTCCAAAAAATTAGATATAATATATTAAAATATATTATACCTAAACCAAGCCAAATTAAAATTCTTTTTCTAAAATCAATTGGGTCTCAAACTCCAATAAGGAGAAATGCATGGGAGAAGGGGTGGAACTGCACACTTTCGTATTCAGATATTAATCATAAGTTTGTAACACATCATTAAAATCTAAAACGATAGGTTGTTGTGACTATTTCACAATCATTACCCACAAAATTAAGATTTCCATATGAAACTAGATCAATTATCATCATAACCAAATAACCACCTACCATGGCCAAGTTAGCTTCTAGATGATGCTCTTATCCAGTTCAAAGGGTATAGGAATCATGTCTGCTTCACAGCATGAATGATAAATCATTTTTTGATCAGAAGAAGAGAGAAATGATAATCTTGACAAGGTTGTGACCTTGTTAACCATAGTTCATTCAAAGAAAACAAATCTGCAGTATTATTACACCAGAAGAGCTAAACAAGATTTAAACATGTCCTCTTATTTTTGGCCTTTTAGGTTGTTCTATCCTTAAGGGTTGTGTTAAATTATTTGCTTAGTCTTTGACTTTATGTAGTAGTATGTATTTTTAGAAACTCTGTTAGAAAAAAGACCACCTAATCCCCCCATGAAAAATGCGCATGGCATCGGCCATTGGTTGATCTTGTCGACGAAGATTGATGGATATGGTGCATGCATAGATAGTTGTTTAACAAGGGCCTAGTATTTTATAATCACCAAAATAAAACTAGGAAACTTTTTTTCCCCTAGAATTAACTTCAAAGGTAGTGTAAAAAAAATAAAATAATAATCATCTGTGAAGATACATATGATGCGTGAAAGAGAAATCATTTATGAAACTTAAACAAAATCACAATAATACTTACATTACATCCTTCTCATTCTCTTTTGTTGTCAAATCAAAACTAAGAACTTCTTTAGCAAAGTTCATGCATTGATGTGCAGTTGATCACAGTTCTCTCCATCAACTTTCTCTCCGATAACATTATGAGTTTGATTGCCTTGGGAAAGATGGACTTCAATGGTATCGGTGTGATGAGGAATAAACCTTGAAATGACAACGATGAGTGCAAATACTATGGGAAGGAATGAAAATTTGATGGGGTCATTTTTACTATAAAAATGTAGAAAAATAAAATGGACTAGAGAGGTTATTGTCTGAACTAGGGAAAAAGCAATATTAACCCACATAAATCTGCAATTAATCCATCTTCTGGAACTTAGTGCTTTATGTATCATCTCAAGCAGTGTCAGGACTAGTCCTAGGAGTGAAAATATAATGGCAAGAAGAGCCATGATATAGAGTCTTCGATGATTTGTCGCCTTTGGATGTTGTTCTTTTGCACTAGAGATTTGCTCCATAATTGCAAAAGCAACCTCTATTCCAAGTGCTAAAATGGCAACCATTCGATCAATTGTAAAGATTTCCTTCATCTGTTGAGTACATGAATATGACTAACTCTTTATATTAATTATTTAAGAAAAAAACACTATCAATAATGTTGAAGAAGTCAAATGTTACCTACTTTGGTCCAAGTATTCTTTGAGAACCACACAATGATACTTAACAGCGCCTTGGCCCAACCCTTGATGTTGTTCCATTTGTTTCTCAAAAACATTGCCATGGTGTTGCAACAAGTTCCAAACCACTGTTTCATCTTCATGTGTTCTATCGAATCTTTGATCCGGCCGGCTTGTTGGAACGATTTTACTGTGTGCACACAAGCTTTCCAATAGTTCATCAAACTCTGAAAACAAGAGGATCCAGGTGTAATGCAATTTGAAGCTTCAATATCGCCACTCATGGTGAAATGAGAGAACATAATAGAGGGAAGAGTAAAGAAACAATATGGGATTGGAAATTGGGAAACATGATACACACTCTATATATAGTTTATAACTAAAAAAGAAAATAGTATAATTTTATACTTTTTGAGTATGATTAAAAAAAATTATCATAACTAAATACAATATGAGATATAATTAAATATTTCATGAGTCCTAACTAAAATAATATCATAATTAAAGAAAAAATAACATAACTAAAGGTGCATATGGTACATTCCTTTCCAAGTGTGTATATTAAAATTTCCTTTAAAGGTGTTTCAATTATAGTCATACACGTCTAATAAAATTGTTTCATTTGCTCGTTAAAAAAGAAGGGAGGAGGATCCCCTCTGGTCATCATTTTGGACTGGATGGGGTTATTCTAGCCGATGGAATTCACCAAAAGTTTCATTTTGATAATTCAAACCGTTCATTTTGTTAAGTATTTTTTGTATTTTATTTATAAAAAAAAAATTAAATCAATCTGATAAATGTAATTAGTTTAATTTATCACATTTTTCACAAAAATAAAAATAAAAATAAACAATACATTTTTTATGACAATACGATAAATTGAATTAATTACAGTTATTGGATTGACTTAATTTTTTTTATAGATAAAATACACGAAATATTCGATAAAATGAACGGTTTAGATTATTAAAATAGGACCATAATAAGCCTCAAGGACCAGAACAACTCTATCCCGTCCATGACAATGACCGGAGGGCATCCTCTCCAGAAAGGAATATATATATACAGTCATAGATGTACCTTTTAGAAATTTGTTTCTTAGCGTTCCCCACTTGAAGGGGTTTGAAAGGGAAATTTGTCGTCAAAATATGAAGGGGTACGTACTTTCTTGGTGGTTGCTTTGAAGTAAATTATTCACTGTCATACGTTGTAGTAGTGACAATGGGTCTCGTCATTGGATTATTCAAATCACTTTATAATATTGGGTTTGGTTATGATGTGCAACTTACACCTTACACCTTATACCTTACACTTACACCTTACACCTTTTGTAAAAAATTAAACCTTACACTTACACCTTTTTTGAGGTTGCACACTATATGCAACCCATTTACACCTTACACCTTACACTTACACCTTATACTTATACTTACACCTTACACTTACACTTTTTGTGTAAGTGGCACATGGTATGCACTTGTACACTTAAGAAAACTCCTATAATATTATCAAGAAATGGATCTCGCCATTTGATTATCCAAATCACTTTATAATATTATTCATTTAGATGGGTCTTGCCATTGGATTATTCACTTATATAATTTTATCAAAAATTAAACTGGATTATTCATTTAAATAGGTCACGCCATTAGATTATCCAAATCACTTTATAATATTATCAAAAAATAATTTTTGTTGCTTTTATCATCGTTTTTATGAGCCATATGATTATATGGGATTCAATACTAAGTACAAGAGACATTAAGGTTCAATCCAATTGTCTATAGTCACACCTTAAAATATGATGAGGGAAGGTCACAAGTAGAGATGACAATGGGAGACGGCGGATATTAATTCTCGATCTCCATTCTCCTATGATAATTTTTTCCCATTCTCCATTCTCCATCCCCCATGGGGACTATCCTCTCCATCCCTTAATGGGTTTGGATTTTTCCCAACTCAACTTGACTATTTTTTTATTTATTAAGGTTTACGACCAAAGTTAAATATATACTCAATTTTATTTTATTTTATTTTATTTGGCTCAACAACAAAATTAAATACATATTAGTTAATTAATTAAAAAATTATTTTTTAAAAATAAACCATAATAAAATATATATATATATATATAAATAAACCATCTTCTCATCGATAAAGCCTAGGTATAACTCGAACGAAACAAAGCTTATAACAGGGAAAACAAACTTCAAAAAGTTCTAGAATTTTAAAATAGAACCCAAAAAAATAAAAACAAAAAACTAATTTTCTGAATTGATAATAAATAATGATACTTAAAAATGTTTTATTTGATTTTTGTTCAACCAAACAATGAAAATTGTGTAAAATACTTTTAGTAAAACATTTTACTTTGAAACAAACTAGCCTTAGTCAGGACAAACTAGTAATTCAAAATGAAGAACGGCAATGTTAGAAGCACAATTGAAAGCAAATTCACATTTGGTATGAAACACACAGAAGAGATTTATATCTCGTTTGGAAACATTACTTTTTTACTTTAAAAGTTAAAAAGTCACTAAAAAAATTAAAAAGTTAACAACTTATACAAAAAAATCAAGGTTGCGTTTGGTAGAGTTTTGTAAATATGATTTGAGAGTATGAGTTGTATTTTGAGTTTATGAGTTGTGGAATTATGATTTGAGTGTAGAAAATTTGTTTGGTTATGGTTTTTTAATAGAGTATTGAATTGAGTTTTGAATTGTATGTGAAATTGAGTTTTGAAAGTTTGATGTGACATGTGAAATAAGAAAATTTGTTTGGTAATGAATTTTCAAAATAGTTTTCAAAACTTAATTCAACCTATAATTGATAATCAAACACACAACTCATAACTAGAAATCCGTATTTTTGATCACCAGTCATAACCAAATTATTTTTAAAATACTCAAATAAAAAAATGATTTTTTTTTTCAATTAATTCTTTTTAAGTAATTTTTTTGAATAATTTTTTTTTTCAAATAACTTCTATGTCAATTATTTTATGTTAATTAATTTTTCTGTCAATTCATTTTTTAGGCCTATATAAACATTAAAAATATTAAAAACATTTTAAAATTATTTAGAAAATTAAAATATTAAAAATATTAAAAATATTCTGAAAAATAAAATATTAAAAATATTCCGAAAATTAACATATTAAGAATATTAAAAATATTCCGAAAATCAAAATATTTACAATTAAAATATCAAAATATTAAAATATTTTTATGAAAAATAAAATATTAAAAATATTCCTATAAAATAAAATAAAATATTTAAAATAAAAAATGAAAAATATTTAACATAAAAATTAAGTTGTTTTTTTGAAAAGAGTTTTGAGTTGTGTGTTTGGTTATGAGTTTTGAAAAGTAATGATTATAGTTTGAAATGAGTTTTGAGAATTGGTTGTAGAATTATGATTTGAAAGCTGTAACCAAATACTACACTCAAATCAGTGGTGGAACTATATTTTGAAATCTAAACCAAACAGAGAAAGATTATCTTTTCTCTCTACTTTTTGCACATCTTTCGTAAAAAACCAAAAATGCCATCCCAAGCATACTAGTTTTTTTTACATTATATTTTTGTTGGCTTTTTGGCTTTTTGAAGGGTATTTTTGTAAATGTGAGCGTGCCAGCAAGGATCAATCAGTCCTTACAGAAATTGTGATTGCCAACCAATTACCAGACGATTGTGTTTTAGTTCTTTCAGCCTCAATGAAGAGGACTTTTACTGGTGGCTTGACTTAGGAGAAATTAAAAGGAATAACAGTAATATGAAGAACAATTGAAGTATTTCATTAAAATGAACACTTACAATGGTCCAAACTTAGCCTCGGAGAGGTTTACAACAGCAATCCACTTGAATCTACTTGAAACTACTCCTATGAATCGAAGTGCAGTGCGGGTATTTAAAGTGCAGGTATTTAAAGAACAGGTATTTAAAGACTGGAAATGTAAAAGACTGGAGAAGAAAATATATGAAGTAAATGACTGATTTGTATGATCTGAGTCCTCCCTTTTTTCTGGGGGCTGCCCTGCTATTTATACTCGTCAGTGATGACCTTCGAACTGCACTTCGAACCGTCGAACTGCTCCTCCATGATCGCTGATCATGCTTTCTTACAAGTAGCTCCATTACGCCATTACTGGCAGTTGAGCTTCCCTCTTGTACTTGAATTTGAATATGAGTAACCGTTGAAGCTATGTCATCTTGCATCCCGTTATTGATCTAGTGTTACTCAGATCATGTGAGAACCAATATTTATTGCCACGTGTACGATCAGGATTGAAGGCTTGAATAACCTTCCTTTATTACCCTTACTCTGCCACGTGTCGAACTGTAACTGGCTTTTACAAAATATGTAGCCAACATTACCCCCCGCACTAATATACCCAATACTTGGCGATATTAGTGGATTATAGTTTTCCCGCGCCTCTAGAACGTGTATGGAGTCCAAATTCTGGAAACACAACCGTCATCCATTTGGTGATCATTTGCATTAACTCGTCGAACATCCCAATACCTTAGTATTCGAACAGGCTATGGCTGCATCAACTTCCCTTTCTACTGATCAAGCATATGAAGAGCCTTTGAGTGATGTTGTTCCCCCTCGAAAGAACCTCCGCGCATTCATTAGCCACCTTTACCCGCCCTTCTCTATTCAGGTAATGGAGGCTTTTGCAGATTATAAACCTTTGGACTACGAACACATTGCCTTTAATCCCTTGGTTTACAAACTTACAGATACAAGGAGTTCTTCCCCTAAGCTCCCTTTGTATTTTGACCGAACTGCTCTCAAGCCTTTGCTTCGACAAGTTGCAAATATGGACTTAGGAAACTCTTCTTCACAGACCTCTGCATGGGATGAAGCTGTAACCTCTTCACCCTCTGGGGCTTCTGGCTGGACAAGCTGGTCAACTCCTGAGACTTATGATTTAAGGGAGCGAATCAATCACCATTTTGTGGCTTGGAAGAGACTCTGCTTGTGGCTTGGTATACTTCTTCCATGCCTACAAAGATAATGCACCCTGCCCAGCGCCCAGAAGAAGCACAAGGGTACATCCCTTCATTCTTAGCCAAGAAGGCGAAGATTTGTTCTTCTGATTGGCTTGATTATATTAATGCCTTTGTTCCTTCTGCTCCCGTGCCATCTCCCATGATAGAGGCATCCACACCTTCTTCTGCATCTTCTGAGATAGAAACATCTGCTCCCTCCCCTTTGTCTTCTGAAGCAGAGCCATCTAGTCTCTTCCCATCTTCCGAAGCAGGACCATCTTCTCCTTCTCCTTCTCCCATTCTTTCCTGGACAGAGAAACTAAGACTTGCCCTTCCAATGGACAAAGTTTTTCCACCTTACCAACCTCCGTCACCCCCCTCTCCAGCCGAGCGAAAGCAAGCTCAACTTTTGCTCGCGGCTTTCTCCCACCTGCCCTTCAATGTTCTTGAGGATGACATTCTTCTTAAGAACTTTCAATGGGCTTGTGATGTCCTGACTAGGGGTTATGTCCTCAACCCTCTTGCCCAAGCAGAGCTTCATTTGTTTTTGGACCAACTTCCAGTGCTCCTCCACTGGCATCGGAATTCTAAGATCACCATCCAATCTCTGGATCAACTTTTATCTCTCCGAATTCATGCCCAGTATGAAGCAGAGAATTTTATCGAAGAGTTCGATGACTTCAAGAATAAAGATTCTGCGTACTGGGATGATTTGGTTATAGATGAATTGGAACAAAAATCGAGGGAAGAGGCTTTCGAAACAAAGGCTGAAGAACTCTATTATGAAGTGAGAGCTCATCAGCTTATGCAACCAACTTTAGAAGAGATAGAAGAAATAATAAAGAAAGAACAGAAACTTATTGACCATTGCTGGACAAAATTTCATGACCTTGTTATTTATTCTATTCCTTATTTTTATGAACTTGAATTTGTACCCAGATAGGGTTACTTAATGTAATCGTCTTGGCTTTAATATAAACAAAGTCTTTCTGTATTTAACACTATTTGACTCTGTTTCCTTTTACAAAAGCTAACTCATAACTTCGAATTGAATAATCTCATCCTTCGAGTCAATTGTTTTAATGAAGTACTAAAAGAACCAACATGTCTTATTCCAATTTATGGAGTAAAATTGACAATTCTGGCCGATATCGTCTGGAATTAATGCTTTAAATTTTAACAACATTACCCCTCAACATATGGTCATGGTTAATATAATCAATCAATTTCAAATTGACCATTTTTCTTTCGAAGAGTAATATGTACAAAAAACCAACAATTGGTTTTGATGCTTCGAACAGTGTTTCTCATACTCAGAGAATACTAGGGTTTGCTCCGAAGGTCGTTACTTTGATTCATAATCCCTAAACAGGTCTTTAAACCCTTCGAAATAGACCAATAATCAAGCAATTTAGCACCTTTAAGCATATAATAGGCTTCGAAGCCGGCTTATGTATTTCGAAGCCGTTGTTATTTGATTTTTTGGCGCCAACATCTTGTCTTCGAAGCCAAATATTTCATTTTGAAGCTGGCCCCAATCCCGGAATAAGCTCTTCCCTCCAAAACTATCAATATTGGAAGAGATTCCTCGCATTCGTACTTTTAGTACTTAACGACTTACGGGGTATAATTTCGGACACAAAGGTTTTAAAACCCTCTCGTTTCGTGTTCCGAAATCTCTTGCTTTTTACAAACCCTTCTCTCTACTGGTTTTCAGTTCAGAATGAACCTTGGCCAACTGTTCTCGGCTGCAGACCACTTTGTTCTGTGGAACCGGCTTTGGAGCATGGTCTGACTTTGGGTTCTTCCTTCCTTCCGTTTTGACTGGTGAAGAATTTTCTCCACTTTCCTTCAGATCTTTCTGGTACTGGGTGTACCTGCGCTGAATTTTTCTCCTCTGTGATCTTGAGATGACTGGGACCATGTCTGGTTCCTTTGTCTTTGGGTGTTTAAGCAACACCCAGTTATTCGGAGCCACCATAGGAGGCTTGATCATCCTGCCTTGGTTTACAACATCTCCTCGAACAGGCAATTCTCTAGGTTTGTTTTGCATTACAAACCAGTCTGGGACTCCAGGTACCCATGAACTTGCTGATTCAGACACTGAACTGCCCTTTTCCACCTTCGAAGCCATCTTCGAAACTGGCCGTGAAGGTAAGTGCTTGGTTTTGTCCTCATGTTTTGAGTCTGATTCAGACCTTCGATAAGGGTGACCATTTTCTGTCCTGCGTGAAACTGGTCTAGGGGGCCAATCTCTGGCTTTGATTCCATGAACTGAGCCTCTCTCCAGTTTTCTTTCAGAATGGCTACTCTCCATTCTATAATAGTTATGTGGCCTGGATTCATGCAAGAGCTTCTTGCCTTTGTCATGCATTCTGTTCACCACAGGTTCAACCACTGGTGGTCTCTGCCTATCCTGCCTATCACTAGCCGAATACGGCCTTTTGTTGTAAGCATTGGTTGACTTAGGACGTCTCTGAACATCCCTGTAGTATTGCTTCCCATCAGTTGGAAGCCCCTTCAACCACTTGTAACTGAGTCTGCACCTGGGGCACATTCTCTGCATCACCGCTGCTTCTAAAGAATCATCACCCAGTGATTCTTCATCAGAGTGTTCCCTCTGGTGCGAGAAACCCTGTTCAATAACTGGTGGGCTTCTAGTATTCTTCTTGATGTTGGTTTGATTAGCAACATGCATCTGCACATTGACTTCCTCCAATTCTGTCAAGGACAAGTTCTGGAAGTCTGATGTAATGACATTGGCTGCTGCCTCTCCAACTTCTGGAAAGGGATCACTGTCAATTCCCATGGCTTTTTCTGTTTTAGCTGGGAACTTCAAACTTCCTTTTCGAATCTGTTCTTGGATCCTGTCTCGAAAAACAATGCAGTTTTTAGTCGAGTGAGACCAAGAATTATGCCATTTACAGTATACTTTTCCTTTCAGTTCATCTGGAGATGGTAGTTTTACTCCTTTTGGTAACTTAAGGAAATTAGCTGCGAGCAAATGATCAAAGATGTCATCTGCTTTTGTTAAATCGAAAGAGTATTTTCTATGAAAGTCTTTCTTTTTAAACTGCTGGTCTATAGTTGTATCCTTATGAATTAATGCTTCACAGATTACAGGTTCTTTGCCTACAACCTCTGCTGCATCTATTTCATAATTAGGATCTCTATAATATGTCTTATATGATGCATTATTTCGATCTTGTTCCTCTTCTAATAATGCTTCATATCGAGACACCTTATAGGTCAGTTCGACCAAATCTCTGAATTCGGTTGAATCAAACTTCTTTCGAAGCCTGAATTCTAAACCATTTTGAGCCAATCTGACGAATTCTGGCTCTGGCAGGATGACTCTACATTTATTTCGAGCCCTTTTAAATCTGGCAACAAACTGAGTAGCCTTTTCTTCAGGCCTTTGACTCAATCTAGCCAAATCTGCCATAGAAACTTCTGGCTCTGATTGGAAGAATTGGGCATGAAATGCCTCTTCCATTTGTTGCCAATTTTGAATGGAGCCAGGTGTAAGGTTGATGTACCATACAAATGCTCCCCCCGTTAGGGAATTTGGAAATAATCTCAGTTTCATATAGTCATGGTTAGTAAATTCACCGCATTGAGCAGCAAACCGAGCAATATGTTCTATCGTTGATTGATTTCCAGTCCCATAAAAAAGGGTAAAATCTGGTATCCTGAATCCCCTTGGGTATTCATATACCCTATCCACCCATTCTGGGTATGGTTTTCTGTATACAGGAGTCTGGACCCCCCGAGCTATCGGTCCACACATTTCCCTAACAATATCAGCGATTTGATCCCTAGGGACCATATTTTGTGCCTGCTGAACCACTACTGGAGGGGCAAACACAGGATTTGGTGGACAAACTTGTGCTTGTGGTCTTCTTGGTCCATAAGGTGGTAAATTTGGGGCTGGTTGTCCTTGCGGTGCAGGTTGCTGTTGAGGGTATGGGTAACCTCTTTGAGCATGACCTGCGAAAGGACCTGCAAAAAGTGCTGGAACAGGTGTTGTGTCTCAGCCATTTGTAAGAAAACCCTCCAACCCCCCGGGTGTAAATTCGAATAAGGGATTAGTGTACCCCCTTGTGCCAGGTATGGCTTCGAACATGGGATTTGTAACCATTCTTATGCCAGTTTCTTGTACTTGGCCAGATCCACCAACTTGTGTGGCTTCATTATTAAGTACTGAGGCATTTTGGCCTGCTATAGGCCTCGAAACAGGTTCATACCAAGACTGAGGTGATGGTCTTTCATAGTTCTGATTACTAGTTTGACCATTATACTGTCCATTAACTTGCATAGGCTGTTTTTCTCTAGCCAATCTTTGTTGGGGGACATTTACAACTTCCTCCGTGTGTCTTGTGTTTGTTGGTTGGTGGTTATTCATTCGATCCAAAAAGGATGTTGCCCACCTTTCCATTGTGTTCATTAATTGTTGTCCCATGGCATCTACTAAACCATCCCATGGATTTGTTGGTTGAGTAAATGGCACAGTGGATGGCCCAATTCCTTGGTTTCGTCCAATAATATGAACATATGGTTCTTGTCCAGAAGTACTGGTCTGTTCGACCATAGGTTCTGAGTTTCCACAGGATGTGTTACCACATTATCCTCTGGATTTGGTATTTCTACCTCTCCTTCCACGCCTTCTTCCAAGCGTTCATTTTCTCCTTGTCGTCTTCTTCTAGCCATTTTTAATTAGGTCCCACCGGCGTGCCAAAAATATATGTTGGCTTTTTGGCTTTTCGAAGGGTATTTTTGTAAATGTGAGCGTGCCAGCAAGGATCAATCAGTCCTTATAGAAATTGTGATTGCCAACCAATTACCAGACGATTGTGTTTTAGTTCTTTCAGCCTCAATGAAGAGGACTTTTACTGGTGGCTTGACTTAGGAGAAATTAAAAGGAATAACAGTAATATGAAGAACAATTGAAGTATTTCATTAAAATGAACACTTACAATGGTCCAAACTCAGCCTCGGAGAGGTTTACAACAGCAATCCACTTGAATCTACTTGAAACTACTCCTATGAATCGAAGTGCAGTGCGGGTATTTAAAGTGCAGGTATTTAAAGAACAGGTATTTAAAGACTGGAAATGTAAAAGACTGGAGAAGAAAATATATGAAGTAAATGACTGATTTGTATGATCTGAGTCCTCCCTTTTTTCTGGGGGCTGCCCTGCTATTTATACTCGTCAGTGATGACCTTCGAACTGCACTTCGAACCGTCGAACTGCTCCTCCATGATCGCTGATCATGCTTCCTTACAAGTAGCTCCATTACGCCATTACTGGCAGTTGAGCTTCCCTCTTGTACTTGAATTTGAATATGAGTAACCGTTGAAGCTATGTCATCTTGCATCCCGTTATTGATCTAGTGTTACTCAGATCATGTGAGAACCAATATTTATTGCCACGTGTACGATCAGGATTGAAGGCTTGAATAACCTTCCTTTATTACCCTTACTCTGCCACGTGTCGAACTGTAACTGGCTTTTACAAAATATGTAGCCAACAATTTTAGCCAAAAATCAAAAAGTTACTAGAAAATCATGTTCCCAAATGAGGCATTGTAAGAATTTTTTCTAAATATGGATTAATATGGCTTATACATGACTATACTAGATTCATCTCATTAAGCAAGATACATGTGCATCAATTAGATGGTGACTAATCATTGATGAATGCACCTATATATACATAATGTATAGAAGACTAATAGAGATAGTGTCAATGCATTATGTATCTATTATGAATGTAGAAGATATATTAATTTATCTAATGAGTTCATTAATATAGAAGATGCTTTATGTATCATGAATGTAAAAGATACATTAATCTATTTAATGAAATTCATTGAATGAATGGATTCTTTGATGAGAAGAATACTAATATAAATAATGTAAGGTCCCAAATCACACTCTTCATCACAAAAACTCAAGTTGTCACCACAAGAAGGCTTCCATCGCCTAGAGAGAGAGAAGTGGTTTGAAAATCTTAGACAAATAAAGAACTTGAAGATCAAGGTGTTCTATTCAAGATTTCTTTTTCTCAGAAGAGTTTTTCATACTATCATGGATCAATGTATGTATACACTTATTTATATAGTAGAAATTCATATAGTTTTCATATATAGAATTGAATACTTAATAGTTTTTAGTTTATGTTCCGCAAAATTTTTTATCAGTTGCAAAACCAATAAATCCAAAATTAAAAATTAAAAAAAAAAACGTGCACACACATAACAAATTCGGTCGTAAATACAAATATATACATACACGTATATATATGTATGCAATCAACCAATTATTGAAGTAGAACAACAATGGAAAAAAAAAACAAAAAAACAAAACAAAACAAAACAAAAAAACAAAAAAACAAAAAAGTCTTTTGCTGGTACATTCAAAACCCTAGCACCATTAAACAGAACAACAAGAAATATAAAAACAGTGAGCTCTCGATGGGACATAAATGGCGGCCGTCAAAGCCGTGAAAATCAATCAAAGTGGAATATAGAAAATTAGAACAATAATTGATCTGACAATCGATAAAAATTATTTATATCAATCAATTAAATTAATCACACCGATAAATTATGATTTTATAGATTCGATTACAAAAGAGAAGGCTTTTTTGTATGCTCAAAATATGATGGAAGAGAAGTTTGCCTTGGTTTCATAAATTATTGAGAGAGAGTAACCATATGGCAAAATGGGCGTGTACCTCTCCCTGATGGAGATTTAAAGAATATCACTTACTTGACTTGATGGGTAAGGAAAAAAGAGAAAATCCATGTGTTAAGGTCGGATCTCTATGGGTAGGTTATCCATTGTCATCCCTAGTCAAAACTAGCAAACTCTTTTCTAATATACTAATGTTATCTTTGTAAAAAAAAAAAATCCTAAATACAAAAATTTTATGGCCTTGTTTGGTGCAATTTATTGTAAGTTAAAAATTGATAATAAAATAGTATAAACTAAAATCACTTCTTTCTCAATTTCATGATTATAAGTTTTTTCTAACTTAGTATTGCTATTCATGTTCAAAAATTAAACCCATATTGGTATTCATGTCCAAAAATTAAACTTTCTAGATCTTATGATGTGATACTCTATTAAAATATTTAAATCAACTCTATTTTATTTATTTTCTAATTATCAACTAATCATCTTACTAACATATTATTAAAAATGAATTTACAAAATATGCTTTATTAACATATTATTAAAAATGAATTTACAAAATATGCTTGTATATCAATTTTTTTTTTTTTTTAAGTTATTGAACTTGCACCAAACAATTAAATTTCCACATTAAAATAAACTATAAACAAGCCTTATAGTTGTTAACAAATCGCCACTATTGAGCAGCACCAAATAAATTTTTAACATATGCACATGTTGGGCAAGTCTTTGGCGTCCGGATCCTCTAGAGTAACTCTCTAGAGTGATCTCCTAAAGTGGATGATCGGACGGTTCAGAATAGTCCTCACCAAAACGACGTCGTTTTGGTGAGGATTTTCAAAAAAAAAAAAAAAAAAAACATTTTTTCCCGATTTCAAAACAACGAACGAGGGTTCCTGTGGAATGCAAATATGAAATTAGAGAGAGAGAGAGAAGGGCCTGACTCGCCACCGTCGCCGCTGCCACTCGCCGCCGCTGCCGCTGCCGCTGCCGCACCGCTGGGTCACCATACTCCAACAGATTGAAAGAAAAAACCACAGGTTCGTTCATCCTCTAAACTTCAAATATTAGGGCTTTGATTCAAAAAATTAGGGAAAAATCAAAAAATATGATCTTACGGTTTTGATTTGAGACTTTTTACATGATTTATTTCAGATCTATGCTTAGAGGAACCGAACTGTAGATGATTGGAATCATCAAAGAAATTTATGAATATATTTATATATATATATATATATATGCATCTGTGTGTAATGGGCCTGAAATGGGCATTTAATCTGTGTGTAATTTAAATTAATGACACAGAGCTGTAGTATTTAAATTCCAAACATGGGCATCTGTGTGTGATTTAAAATGACCCTCTATTTGTATAATTTAATCTGTGTGTAATTTAAATATAGTATTTCTCTGGTTGATCATAAAATAGGCATTCTCAGTTTGGAAGACAGAGGAATGTAAGAGAATGATATATGTAATTAAGTTTGTTTTCTTTGGCATTGATGAATGTCTATGCATAAATGCTTAGTATACTTTGTTCCATACTATTCCTGTAGATAACAGTATGTAACAGAATGATATAGTTTCTTCCATACTCAGAATGATATATGAAATACACATCTTGCCCTTTAGATAACTTTAGAAAAAGAAATGTTGTCAAAGATTCATAACTTTAGATAAAGAAATGTTGGAGCAAACAATAGGAAAACATATGCACTATTTAACTTGTAAGTAGTGTCGAAAGTGACAACATCACCAAATTGCCCATAATCCATGATCATCTGAGCATCGGCCCAAAATATGTTCGTAATCTGCTCCTCGTTATCTAATTGGACCGAGTAAAAAAAAAGATGGATTCTCCAATGATTTGTCACGAAAATATTGCAAAATGCTACCTGCCTCCCCATATGCTAAACTGTTTTGCCTCTTTGTTCTCAAATAATTTTTTTGGTCAAGTTTTGTAAACCCAAGCGACTCCCTTCCACCAACTTCATTACCCATGAGCTCAAATGCAGCATTAAGACGAATTCCAGATTTTTCGGCTAAATCTATTTCGGTTGCCTGTGATGCAGATATCTTCCTTTGGGATAGTAACATATGCGTACATTCTGCTGGTACGAAGATATGATTATGTTGTTCAACAAAATCACTAACAAAAAATTTCTGAATATTCCTATCCCACTTAATGACAAGTCAGGCTTGACAACCAGTCCTCACTTCCTGCCTAGGATTTTTTGTTAATGGATCTCACTTGTCGACAACCCGAAATCCTTCCTTATTACAAACAAATTGCCTTGAAGTGATTTGCCCCTCTTTGCTCTTGTTTACATAACCCCTTCTAATACTAAAGCCCAACCTTCCTCCATAAGTATTATAGAAATCATATGCTTCTTGTTCTGTATCAAATGTCATGCGAACTCTAGGCTTCCAATCACACTCACCCCCGTCATTCTCATGATTGTTAGGTTCCATATCAATGTGCCAAGTCACTCAAAAATAAAGAAGTGCTCAATATTAGCATAAAAACTGTATACAAACCGAATAAGATAATTAACGAATAACAAACATACCACCTGAATATATATAAACAAACAAGGAACAATTCTACTAATTAATAATTTTTACACTCTTATGATCAATAATTACTAGACCATATCAGGCCAAATAAGAAATGAAGCAGATAAATTCACTAGTAAAGCATCAGCTACCTTTCCATATTTCTAACTAGTCATTTTCTATAATCTGAAATCCCATGTTTGCTAACTAAGAGTTCAAAGGAAAATAAGTGCAACAAAACTAAAAAGACTGATCATATGCTTAGTTTAATTTGTATTTCATTGGGCCTTAAATAGAAAATACTCTAATAATAAACATTTTAAGTTTCTTCTTCTTCCTCACATTTAATTAGAAACCAAATTGACAAAAGGAAAAACAAGCACAATAGACACTTCCTAAATTAATAATTGATTTTCAACTGTGAGGTTACTTCTCATCAACTATACATCACCAAAGCTTTAATTTAAGGCTAATCCTTATCAATTTAGACAGATCAAGAAACTTCCAGTAAATTCAAAAGAAAAAAATAAAATAAAAATAAAAATTAATCAAATCAAATCTACAGATAAACTAAAAAACACTTGACATTTTGGAATGAGATAAACTAAAAATAAACTAAAATGAAATCTGGAAGATAAACAAATCTGGAAGTTTGTTAGGTGCAAGGTTGAAGTCCCACAATGCAGACCAAACATCTTATAGTAAAGATACGGGCATAAAATACAATTTAAAAAAACAATATACGACATATATACATATCTGACCTATTTTTTTACAAATCTTGACATGGGTTCTACTGGTTTTGCAGGTTGTAGTTGATGATAAGAACACAAATAGCTCAGATACATTCTACATCATTCACCACTGTTGACATATATACATATATACATACATAGATTTATGGAAAGAGAAGATCTTTGTACCTATTCTGTTCTATGGAGTTCAGCGGGATGCACTGTTCTGTGGAGTTTAACGGGATGCACGACGGCGGCGACAGCGGGGGGGCGACGGGATGCGCGGTGGGGCGACCTGTTCTGTAACTTTTCTTCCCTCTCTCCTTCTTTCGCAGGTCTGCTTCTTCCCGCTGGAATGATATTCTTCAGCCTGGGGGGAATTTTGAAATCGGGAAAAAATGTTTTTTTTTTTTTTTTTTTTTGAAAATCCTCACCAAAACGACGTTGTTTTGGTGAGGACTATTCTGAACCGTCCGATCATCCACTTTAGGAGATCACTCTAGAGAGTTACTCTAGAGGATCCGGACGCAAGTCTTTGAGGGTGGGGGGACCTTTAACAAATTTCAGACCAAAATCAAATCTGTTACATGCGCACATGTTTGCAGGACTATTGACACGCACTCTTAGACCCTCCAATAATTACTCAAACCTTTCATTAAATTTGAATTTAATGAAAAATTCTTCATTTTCTACTCTAACAATTTCATTAAATAGATATTAAATCGAGAATTTTAATTTTTTTTCATCAAATTGAGGACTAATGTACTTTTCATCAAATCACTATTCATTGTCATTGCTGAATGTTTTCTCGGATGTCTGCCCAGTCGTTCCCCGGACGACCATCTCAAGGTAAAATTTTGTGAAAAAATTATACTGGCCGGTCAATCGGCTAGTTGTCTGCCTGGTCGACCGGTGGTTTGATGAAACTCCAAAACCCTCTGTTGGAGCACTTGATATCAAATGAAGCTTTTACTCAAATTTTTATTCAAATTTGGTGAAAAAATTGATTCGCCGTTGGAGATGTTCTTAGGAAACATTTGTTGGCACAATTGAGGAACATAGGGGTATTTGGTGTGGATTAATTTGACTTATGCATTTTAGAATAAATTACTAATAGGTTTTAATAGTTGAATTTAATTCCCATCAAATTTTATTGAAAATAAATCTTAACAAAATCGTCATTAAAAATAATTTTTTGTGATATTTTTTGTATACATTGCTAAAAATTAACAATTAGTGACTTTTTTTATTACGATTTTTATAAATTGTCACTAAAACTTACAATGAGTGACATTTTTCTGTGACGAATTTTTTAAACTGTCATTGAAAGTTGAAAATTAGCGACTTTTTTGTAACAATTTTTTTAAACTGTCTCTAAAACTTATAATTGATGATATTTTTATTACAAAATTTTCAACTGTCGCTAAAAATTAATAATTAGTGATGTTTTTTAATAGTGTTTGATGAAAAACGTCACTAATTCTCACAATGCCTATTAAGTAATAAGTCCACTTAGTAAGACCTATACGTAAGTCTCCTGTAACGCCCCGTATTTTTATCACTCGAATAACATTATCAATATTTATTAATTAAATCCATTTACAAATAACATTTCATCATTGGATGAAATGACAAATAATTAAATATACATATTCCCTCTCGTTATACAACAATGACATTTACATACAAATAAAAGAAATGTCCTAAGACTTACAATAAAAGAGGGGATACTATTCTTTACAAAAAAAATAGAACTCAGCCAAACAATAAATAAAGTAGTACAATCCATCACTACATTATACTTATGAAATGGTAAAACCCATTGTTTGATCTTCAAATCCGAAAAGCATTCCCTATACACATGTACAGGCAGGGGGAGAGCAAGCTCACCGAACAATCTCATATTAAAACATTAAAAGATATGCGGGTACAAAGATACTCCTACGTATACGTGAAATCATACCACGTCAAAACCGTATGAATTTATTACATAATATCTTAAATCCAATTTATTTAATTAACAACAACAAGTTAAGTTAAATAAATAAACATGTTTCAATAGCAACAAGACATCCTTTTCAATTCATTCAATTATCTCATTATCAATTGAATCAAATGATTAAACAATTCATCAAATCCATTTTATATGGTTTTATGAGATGAATGCATATGTCATGTCATGCTCAAAATATTTTTCTCATCTTTTGAAATCTTATGCACAATGCCAATTTGAAAACACATTAATCTAACAATTTCAATAAAATTCCAAGATGGTAAATACGACTTAGGTAATCTTTAGGCTGGTGTCTGCAAGTAGACTATACAAGTACAACCAATTCATTTCCAATTCATATATGCTACTCAATTCATGAGTTAAATTTATTATCTTCCAACAACCAAAATGAGACTACAACTCAATGATTTTCCAATTATGCAAAACTCACATGAACACTTCAAACCTGCCATTTTACGGATATTTCGTCCGAAGGAATCGACACCCATTGATATATAAAATTTCCGGTCTTTCACCCAGGATACTCCGGCCAACTTGTTTTAAATGAAGTCCATCCCCTTTCTCCTCCCAAACAAATATACATATGCAATGTATTTATAAAAATAATCATATATGGAGCACATCCCCTTTCTCCTCCCAATAAACATACATATACAATGTATTTATAACATGGTCATATTCAATGACACCAACTATGGATTAGCATTAAATCGCCTAATCCTCATGTAATTTCTACAACAATCATAGCTATTCTCCACCGATAGCCCAATGTAATTATTTCTAAAGAGATGTTCAATATCAAAATAAATAGTTTATTCAAAACTTCCATAGGTGAGATAATACATATCCAATATCATCATTTATAATCACAACCTTCCAATTTTATGTTTTCAATGTTAATCCCGATTATTTATGCAAAATAATGATTTAATCAAATTAGGGCAAAAATCCCCCTTTTACCAAATATCAACCCAAATACCAAACCCAACTACTTTGGTACAATATGATCTTATATTCAAGCCTCACACTTAGTTACCTCATACTCATCAAAAATCCCTCTTTTCCATATAACACACAAATCTTAGATTTGTCCAAACTACAACCAAATCTCATCATCTATACACAATAGCTAATAACTAAGCTAAAAATCATATTAGAGTGTAAAAAATCCCTACAAATTAAATATTATCATTACTATCCTACTATGCCAAAAGCTATGGTATAATCTTAATAACACACTTTTAACCATAATGGATATAACATTTTAACCAAAACTAATTTAATCCACTAAATTAGTAAGTTTATTATATTCAAAAATTTTCAAATTAATAATACCAAACCTAACTTCACATGCTTCATCCCTCAAACATAACTATATTTCAACTTAACCATTTTTCATGTCAAGCCATTTAAAAGGTAATATTTTTTTTTACCAAATTCTCTACCAATAACAATTTCACAACTTTTTCTAAATTTACTTAACCAACGTGATATTTACATCAAAATTTATGAAATATGCCCAATAGTAACATTTTCAATATTTTGAGTTCGAAAGTCCACATTTCACATTTTTATTTTCATAAAAATGAACACAACTTAATCATTAACGTATCATCTTTTATAAAATATCATGAATATAACACTTTTAGATTTTTTAATCTCAAAACAACTTTATAATTCCTACTTAAGCATTTATTCCATATTCCTCAACATTAATTTATTTTTCTCAAAAATAAATTCCAAATCAAAGATAAAAAAAAATTAAACTTTATATTTCTCAAAATAAATCATCTAATCATAAGATGAAGTAGATACAATCCATACAACTATTAAATTCTATTTTTCGGATTTCTTTGTACAAAATTAACAACACAAAATGATTTTTTTTAAAATCAATCTCAAAATACCAACATTCTTAACATTTCAACATAATTTTTCTTCCAAAAATTATCAAACAAAAATCTGAAAATATATTTATATGCAATACCTCTTATAAAGATATATTTTCTCAAAATAACCCTAATATAGCTTTAATGTAAAAATATGAAGAAAGTCCCTACCTTAAATATGAAGAAAAACAAATCTGAAAATGCAAACGTCGCTCGATCATGAATCCGAGAACATCATTGCGAAGATCACGACGAGCTCTCCAAC
Source organism: Camellia sinensis (assembly GCF_055761805.1). Lineage (NCBI taxonomy): Eukaryota > Viridiplantae > Streptophyta > Magnoliopsida > Ericales > Theaceae > Camellia > Camellia sinensis. The sequence continues at coordinate 95,304,423 of NC_138966.1, read as the reverse complement.
TTTCATTTACAACACTTTTGCAAAATCTCACTCTAAATACTCTCACTCTAAGCTTAAAGTTTATGTCAACAATAGAGGGAAGAGAGAGAGAGACACCGTGAGAGAGGGAGAGAGCAGGAGCGCTTTGCTCCAAAACCCCAAAAGAAAATGAACGGAAAAGGAAAATGATGGGCAAGGCAAAGAGAGAGAACAACCCCATGTGGGTTTATTTTTTTAAAAGTGGGTTTTTAAAAAAAAATAATTTTTTATAATAATATCTTAAAATTTTATAATACAAATTATAAAATAATATAATTTTTCTCACCACAAAATATAATATTTTTGTACACTACAAAATATAATATTTTGCTCACCACAAAATATATACTCATTTTATTCACTACAAAATATATAATTTTTCACCATATGGTACACACCATAAAATCAACTATCAAATATTTATTATAGTCCTATATAATAAATAATAACAACTCCCAAGATGGTTATTACCAATTACATAATTAAAAAGGATCAAATAATTAAACATAAATCATAAACAAATTCGAATTAATTTGAATGTCTCATCCATAAGTCAAATATGGTCCAATTATATACTAAAATAGACCCAACTAATTTATCTCAAATCATGGTCTAAACATTAAAAATTAAATAACAAAATTCTGCTATAAGTTAAACTGAACACCAATCAGTCCGTGAATTTTCATAAAATAAATACTCATCAATAAATTCTGAAATTTTTACCCAACGTGCTAGACTCGTATTTGAACAACATATAAAAATTTCATAATTTTCTGAGATCGGAAACTATTTTAAAAAATTACAAAACCGAACTGTTTTCGTATATAATTTACACAGCAATCAAATCCGAAAATTTGCTCAATTAAATTATGCACCGTCTATTTTTTTTTAAAAAAATTCTAGGTCATTACATATCCCCAAATTTTAGTTTTAAAAAAGTTATTTTTAATTGTTTGGTAAAATTTATTCTAAATAGTTTTTGATTATAATAGTTTTTTTCACTTAAAAAAAATGATTCTGAGAAACTATCTTCCTACTTTCGATTATTAGTTTTTGAAATGGGTATATTAATTTATGATTATACCTTTGGAAATGAATTTTTTTTTTTTTCGGTTCTTGAAAATGAAAAAGACCAAAGTATAGATTGGGGATTAGATTTCTTTTATAGGAAATATGGACTAGTAATTAATAACAAAAAATGAAGGTTAATTCTTTTTTTTTTTTGTTACAGGGAAATCCTCTCACCCTCCCGCAGGTCCAAGGCAGCGCCACATGAGGAGATCACTAAGGTGTCCCCAACAGTGCTTTGCCCAGGAGATTGGCCCAAGGGGAGAATTGAACTTGTGACCTTGGGGCTTAAACCCCAAGGCCTTACCACAATGCCACAACCCCTTGGGTTATGAAGGTTAATTCAATTTATAATTAACAAAGGTTAATTAAATTTACTGTCAACAGAGATAAAAATGACATTTATACATAAAAAAATTATTTTATAACTTATTTATCAAATACTACTCAACAACTTAAATTTATAATCTAGCAGCTCAAACAGATTAATAACTTCTGACTAAAGTTATAGTCTATAATTTATCAAGTTATAATTTATAATCTATTTTAACGGTCACACCAACAACACCATTAACAGAAATGAATCTGTGCGAACAGCTATCTTTTATATTTTTTAATATTTTATTTTGTGATCTCTATTATGAGCTTACAATGATAATTTAAATAATTTTTTCGTAAAAATAACAATAAAGATAAATTGTTCTTAAAATAAAGCTTCATTAGAAATCACTAGACACATAAATAAATTATATTTTATTTTTTTTAAATAAACAACAAATGCGAGATTAAATTTAAATCATACATTTTATAAAATAAAATACAATTTATTTATCTTCAATCGCTATTTGATGAAATTAACGATTTAAATTATTATTGTAAACCTAAAATGAAATGAGAAATTGAAGTATAAAAGATACTAACATAAAAAGAAGACATTCCTCCGACAAGAAGATTATTGGATGCACCCTTAATTTCATCGTGGTGTAGATTGGGACGTATGAAAAGACAAAAAATTTATAAAACCAGAAAAAATTTATAAAAGACAAACTTCATCATGTAGATTTTTATTGTTGCGTTGTTGGGTCATTTTATAAATAAATTTTGAACCTTTGATTTAAAATTTAGGATAAATTCTAATCTTTTTTTTTCCCAATATGTAGCTAGCTCATGAAAAGAATTCTCAATTATCAAGCTAGAGGGGTTTTCGTGGTAGTGTTGACATAATGTTCCATAACCGTTAAAAAAGTCGAATCAAAGATAAAGTAGATAGATGCAAATATTTTTTTATCTCATATTTATAGATTTTGTATTATTTTTTGATCTTACATCTATTCATTTTGTATTTGATTTTTTCAAAACACGTAGCACAACTAATAACTGTTTAATTGAACTCTAAGAAATTAGGGGTGAGCATGATCCGGATTGGACCGGATTAGAGTGAAACCAGAACCAATCCGTTATTTGCGGATCTTGAAAAATTGGAACCAATCCAATCCGTTTAAATCGTGGAACCAATCCGAACCAATCCATTTAAATACGGATTGGATCGGTTTAGGACCACGGATTTATATAATTAAATAACAAAAATATATATATAACACTTTATTTTCATAAAAATATAAATATAGCATCATATTAGTTTCACAATAGCAATATGTATTTTCATAATAGCGACAAACTGTTCTAGAATTTAAACAACCATAAAGAAACTAGTTTCACCATAAGTATTTAGACCATTATAAATTAACACTAAAAACTAGCAAACAAAAGTAATAAAAGAAGATACTATGCAAATTTAGGTTTGGATTTAAGTTTTATATGAAATAAGAGAAGATACTATGCAGGAGGGTGTATAATAAAAATATAGACTATTTGTATACGGTCCGGATCGGTTCCAATCCGGAACCGTGGGATTCAATCCGGAACCAATCCGTGAACTACGAATTTTTAATTTTTCAATCCGGAACCAAACCACGGATTCAAAAAACCAATCCAAACCTACTGGATTGGACTGGACTGGATCGGATTACGGATTTCACAGATTCCTTGCTCAGCCCTATAAGAAATTATATTGTTTTAGTTTTCAAAAAAGACATATTTTTAAAATTTTATTGAAGATTTAGATTGATTCCTACCATATACTCCATCAAGGAGCTCATGTTAATGGTGTGTGTTGAGCCATCAATTCAGATTTTTCATTTTGTTTTAAATTTTAAAATGTCATAAATTATATATACTTGTTTTTAAAAAAAATTATATTTTTAAAATTTAATTGTTGAAATTTATCAAATAAAAATAATATTGGATATGAAATTTATATAAAAATATAACTGAGAAATTTTGTAGTTATATCAATTTTGTAGTGTTTTTAGAAATTATAAAATTTTACATTTTTTTGTGTGCATAAACTGTGAAGAATTTTGTAAACAAGAAATATCTCAATTAACAATTGAGCAAAATTTCTCATTTTTTCCATCAATTTTTTTTATCAAAAAATGTTATTTATTTATTTTTTTAATTTTTAATTTTGCCATATAATATTAGGGGGGGGGGGAATTATCAGTGGGATAGTTCAAAAATAATTGCATTACACATGGAAGTTTTTTAAATGCAAGTCTAACACAAAAAAAATAAAAATAAATAAATAATTAAAAAATTTACACCAAACATATAAAAGGACTTACATTAAACACGAGTTAAACTTGCACCCTATAAAATTATAACATTTGTTTCCGCCATCAAAATTCAAAATTCAAAGATCCCAATAAGTTTTCAGTGCCATCAACTCGGGTCAGTGTGTACTCTAAAATCGGTGAAATGATTTTCATCTCTGCTTCGCCTACAAGTCTGACATGACAAGATTTGAAAATTTTGGTTAGCAGAACTCCAAAAGGTAGTGACTAGCCACTGATAGTACCAAGATTTGCAACCACCATTTCTTTTCAGTATGTAGCACAAGTCCAATTTTTGTCTAACTTCAAAACAATATAACAAATAAGCATTAAAAATTAGAACTATATCATAATGTCATATTTTTGGAGTGACATTTTCTACTATAAATAGGTGGAGAATATGAAGTGGGGTGTCAAATGTCTTGCTTATAAATTACTGCAGGTAAAACGACTCTCACAAATTTTAGTATAAACTTCAATTATATCACTAATAATGTTAACTAGGTCAGACTCACTCTGAATATGGATTTGCAAATCTCTTGGCTGAACTCCAATAATTTTGTGCCAAAGTGTGGTTGTTCAATGTGATTATTTTACCTTTGACATAAGATGTCAGACTATTCTTTCCAACTTCTCCCTCAATAGGTTTCAAGTGAACATAAAATAAATACACAAGACGTGAATATACCTCTTGTGGTCAATTGATTAAATTTTACCATCGTCTCAAGTTTGTTTACCAACAGAGGATCATATTAACGAGGGAGATTTACCTTTCTCCCGGTGACAGTTGGTCGGTTGCAAAATTGTTGAAAAGTTTGTTCATGATTGTTAGTGAGAAAATCAATAGTTGAATAAGCCTGTTGTTGCTGTTGTTGGTGTGGTGGAGGGTTAGAGTTTTTGCCATGTACTGGGCTTGCTTTTTTTGTTCTAGGCATGACTTTTGAAGGTAAGCAAAAGGTATGGAAGGTTTCTGCTGCTGTTGTGAGGAAATGGTGTGTAAAAGGTCTGAAGCAGGCTAGCCAAATGAAGCCTTAAGTTGAGCCCAAAAAAAAAAAAATGTGAAAAGGTGAAACTAGTTGACCGGCCAGAAGACCCCCTGGTTGACCCGGTCGACCGGTTCTGTGATAGATTCGACTTCTGTTGCTGTTATGAAGCTCTATTACTGTTGTGAAGCTCTACTGCTGTCGTGAAGCTTTGAACTTGATCAAAGCTCTTCCTCTCTTCTTATTTTACATGGATATGAATTGTAAATATATTGATTGAATTTGTGAAATTAATGGTAGAAGGTGGTGAACTGAATTTGGATTTGGATGCTGTTCTGAAGCTCTGAACAAAAAAAAAAAAGCTCTTCCTCTCTTCTTATAACGATCCCGGTTTTCCTTTCCTTTGATTATTGCAGTCCGGACTTGGTTCCGTGGTTATGTTGTTGTCTTATTCTCATTTCCATCCTTTACTCTTTGTATTTGAGTCTTGGGTTGTGTTGGGCAGGTTTGGAACAGGTTGGTTATGTTAGAAATCAAAAGTTGATGCCCAGATTTTGGCCTTTACGCTCGAGCGAGGCTTTTAACGCTCGAGCGGGCCCTTTGTTGTTGCTTCTCCGCTCGAGCGGGAGTTTTGAGGCTCGAGCGTGAATATTCATCTCCCACAATTTTCTCTCTGCAGGTCGTCGTACGCTCGAACGGGACCTTTCGTTTTTGTTCCTCCGCTCGAGCGAGGACCATGGTCTGTAAAACTTCTGAAAGTATGCATCCGGCACTCGAGTGGCGCTTTTGACACTCGAGTGTGAGTCTGTGTCTGACGCGCAAACGGGGAGTTCTAGGCTCGAGCGGGGCGACTTGTATATCAGTTCAAAGTTCGACTTTTTGGATCACTTTTTCAACTCCTTTTCTCTCTCTTACTTTTCAAAACCTCCATTGGAGAGCCTCTCTCTCTAAAACACAACTTCTCACTAGGGTTTGATCTAGTTTGAGGGATCTCCTACCTTGGTGTCTTTGTAAAAAGCGTAAAGCTTGGCTTGGACTACATTTCTATTCGAAAATTTGTGGATTTGGAGCACTTTGAGTTTTCATCATCTTCTCCGTTAAGCTCCAAAATTTGAGGTAGGGATAACTACTCATTTTTATGAGCTTTAACCTAAATATTGAGCTTTTTGTATAAAGGTTTGATTTGGGAAGTTAGGGTTTTCAAAATGAGAAAGAGGGGTTTTGTTATTTTGGCCCACACTTGTCTACTTTGGGTCATAAAATGAGGGTATTGATGTTATTGAAGATATTTTGGGCCTTTGGGTCAATATTGAGAAAGAGGAAGAAAAGCCCTAATTTGATGTTATGAATTAATTTATATAATTAATTTGGGAATGTTAAGGAAATATGAAATTGAGTTGAGAATAATGAAATTGGCTCGTTATGTAGTAGAATGGTAGAGTTAGATATAATAATCACTCACCTTTGAGAAATATTGATAATTTATCTGTTGATGCATTTATTATCTGTTTAGAAATAACTGCTTTGGACTATCGGTGGAGGATAGTCTTGATTGTTATAGACACTGCACGACGATTAGGTGAATTAAAACTAATCAATTTGAGTATGTCATTGAGTATGACGGTTGGACTAATACAACGAATATGTGTATTGATTGGTCATTTTATATGATAAGTATTTGAATACATGGGTGCCGAATCCCGCGGATGAAATTTTCGTAAAATGGCAATCCGAAAATATCTACATATGGGTGCCGAGTCCCGCGGATGAAATTTCCGTAAAATGGCCATAAGAAAATAATTACACATGGGTGCCGAATCCCGCGGACGCAATTTCCGTGAAATGGCAGTTTGAAGTATTGTTGGCATGAGATGTAGTCTCACTTAAGTTGTTTGGCCAGGTTCTGAACCGTGTTTATAAGTTGAGTCTTGTTAAGTAAAGGATTATGGAACTGGATTGTACTGCATGTTGGTTTATATGAGTTAAACGTTTATCAAGTGCTAATGTTTTAGTTATTGCTCATATTATGTTTAGCATATCTCTACTGGGCATTGGCTCACCCTATATGGGACATCATTTTCAGGTACAAGTGTTATGCCACCTCCAAGGACGTAGCTTCGGAGGCTTGAGGCTGTCAGACTCCTTTTTGTTGTTTTTGTTGTATTACATGTATATCAAGCCAAGGGTTTATTTTGTGTAGAGTTAGTACTCTTCTTTTTGTAAGCAAGTGTTGACTTGGAATGTTGTAAGCCTATAGGGCATTTACTTTTGTTGTCAATATGTAATACCTTTTGTAAGAATACTCTGATGATTGTAATATGAAATCTCTTCTATTTATCATGAATGTATGTTATGATGGGTTTATTTTCAGGGCGTTACAACTTGGTATCAGAGTGTACCGGGTTCGAATACTTTGGGTACGTGGGAAGTGATTAGTATCACAATGGGTTCGCCTCGCTTATTAGAGACTTATGTATGACATTATGTGTTTATTTGACAACATGTTTATGTGACTATTTGGGTATGGAATTTAGTTTCTAGGATGTTGATTGGATCCTTGGGTTTCTGTGAGTCTTGTTAGAAAAGCACTTGATCAATGTTGTTTCTAGTCGGAACTCTAGTAACGCCTCGGGACTATCATTATCCAGAAATGAAATTCGTAGATGCTTATGTGATTATGTGCTTACGTGGAGTGAATTACAGTTGTCCATTGTTTTAGGACGCGAGTGTTATAGCTTCGGCACATTTGTGAATGTGCTAATGTTCTTTGTTACCTTTATTAGGATGTTAGGACGAGGACGTGGTGGTAGGCGAGGTACGCCTAGGAAGCAGGAGATGCTTACATCGGATGAGATTCCGGCGCAGCAGGAGGGTGTTGGTCAGGCCAATGTGGCCGAGCCAGTGGGGCAGCAAGCCATGGACGCCTTAGCCTGCAAGATAGCAGGAGCTATGAGGGAATCCTTGGGCATTCTCAGAGCTGAGAATCTAGTCCCGGCCCAGGTTATTGATGCAGGGCCTTCTTTTCTATAGAGGGAGTTTTTCCAGTCAAACCTAGATGAGTTTGTCGGTGATCCGAAAAAGCCACTTAAGGCTGATGAGTGGTTGGAACAGATGACTAAGACGTTTGAGATGATTGGCATCGAAGACGGGGCATTGAAGGTGACCTTGGCATCTTTCCAGCTTAAGGAGGATGCGGGTCAGTGGTGGAAGTTCATAAGGGGTTGTATTGGTGGCACATGGGAGGCCTTTGTAGATGCTTTCCAAGAGAAGTTCTTAGCCCCAGCTGTCAGGGAGAAGCTGAGGGACTAGTTTTGTCAGCTCAAGCAGCTGAGTTTATCAGTGGCCGAGTTTGAAGCCGCATTTGCTAGTTTATCCAGGTTCGCACCTGAGCTTATGGCGTCTGAGGAACGTTGTTGTATCGAGTTCGAGAGGAAGTTGAGGCATGGCCTCAATATGAGAGTTGGGGGTTCTATGATCTGGGAGTATGGGCGTCTTGTGGATGCCGCGACCCATATGGAGACTATGATGCAGGAGGAGGAGGAGAGACATAGGGGCTCCAAGAGGAGTCAGGATGGTCAGGGGGACGGTAGGAGGCAGAGAGGTTCTAACCCTCAGCAGTACCAGAGTGCTTTAGCGAGATCTACCGTTCCAGTGCCGAGTTCAAGTTCTGGGAGAGGCAGCCAGAGAGAATTTACCTGTTTCAAGTGTGGTCAGCTGGGCCACAAGTCTCCAGCTTTCCCGCAGAGGGGAGGAGGTCAGGGAACAACTTCATCTTCGGCTCGACCTCAGAGCCTGAGTCAGGGCAGAGGCCGGTCGTCCTCCTGTTACCAGTGTGGTCAGGCGGGGCACCTGAAAAGGTTCTGCCCACAGTTGGGTGGTACACCCGGTGCGTCTGGTTTGAGACAAACGCAGAGTTCGTAGCCAGCACAGTCTGTTCAGGCCTCGAGGGCCAATCAGGGGGCTTTATCATCTCAGTTTGTGCACCAGTCTTTTGCTCCGAGAGATGAGCAGGTAGATCAGGGGCCTACGGGGTGTGTGTATGCTGTTACCGCGCAGGATCTAGTACCGGCTCCATCTGTTGTGAGATATACCTTTTTGTTTTGCAACTCGATTGCCAATGTGTTAATTGATACGGGTGCATCCCATTCCTTTATATCTGCTGCATTTGCATCTGTTTGGGGTTAGAGTTGGCACAGTTAGCATCTCCTATTTGTGTTGTATCACCTGTCGGGGGTGAGTTCATTTTGAAACAAGGGTGTAGAGGTTGTGACATAGAGGTCACCGACCGCCGACTTCCATTTTCATTTGTAGTTATGGCTATGTCGGGTTTTGATGTTATTTTGGGTATGGACTGGCTATCGTCATATTGGGCAGTTATTGATTGTTACCGCCAGCGGGTCACAGTATGTACCTTGAGTGGGGATTGTTTCCATTTCTTGGGAGATCGGGTTGGTAGTGTGTTGCCACCGATATATGATCCGCGAGGACGGAGTGAGCTTAGTGGTCTTCTCGCTAGCCTCATGAGTAGTGAGTGTGATGAGACCGAGGTTGAGTTACCGAGAGTGGTTTGCGAGTATTCAGATGTTTTTCCTGAGGACCTTGTTAGTTTACCACCTCATCGAGAGATCGAGTTCTCTATTGACTTAGCGCCCGGCACGGCGCCGATTTCCTTGGCACCTTACCGTTTTGCCCTAGCTGAGTTGAGTGAGTTGAAGGTTCAACTCCAGGAGTTGCTGGATAAGGGCTTCATTCGCCCCAGTGTTTCACCGTGGGGAGCATCGGCTGTAACAACCCTCATTTTACTCTAGTCATGCTTGCATGTATTTATATGATTTTGTCTTGTTAAGTTGCATTCATGAAATCCTGTTTTGTTTTATCTAAGTGTTGTTATATGCTTGGTTCCTTGCTTGGTGTGAGTTCAGCCGAGGTCATCTTAAGCCTAGGTTACACCTTTGAACTTCTTACACCTAAGACCATCTTGGAACCACTTTGGTTGACCTCCACCATCACCCTGACATGTTGGCCGAGATGTCATTATCTAGGCCGAGGTGTTCATCACCAAGGCCGAGATGTGTATTATCTAGGCCGAGATGTTATACCAAGGTGATCTTGTCCCTAGACTGGTACGACCTAGACCGAGGTGTGACACATCTAGGCCAAGGTGTGGCACAGCTAGGCCAAGTGTTGTCTTTCCTAGCTGAGATCATTGAGACCTTACTTGCCAAAGCTTTGTCCTAGCCGAGATCATTACCCGCCGAAGTGCCCATGTCACCTTACTTGTTGCTTATACTTTGTCATGCTCTTGTCTTATCAATCTATCACCTTTTTGAGGAGATTCAATTAGCCATTGCCACGTGTTCCAGCAGAGGGTTAAGTCAGCCGGCAGAGTTAGAAATATATCATTTTGTATCATATCTCTTGTATGGTAGAGAGAGAAGCTCTAGGAAGAGAAGAGGAAGTTGGAGTGAGAAAGAGCTAGATCCCAAGCTTGATCTTTAGAGTTTGAGCCGTTCAATCCATGTTTTGAGGTTAGAATCTTGATTTACTCTTGTTATTCTTTATGTTGATCCGATTGCATTGCATGATCTAGCATGATTCATGAGCCATGCATTGATTTAAAGCTTGCTTTAGAAAGAGAAAATGATGTTCTTATGTTCTTGAGATAAAACCATGTTTTGATCCGAAAGTTTGTAACAAGTTCCATGTTTTTGTGTTTGTTTCCATGAAATCTTCAAGTATGGGTACCCAGGTCCATATTTTCGAACTCACCTCATGAAATCTCAGGTTTTGAATAAAGAAGTTATGATTTCAGTATTCATGTTCTTCATGTTCTTGCTCTTCATGTTTTTCAAGAGGGAAACCCAGATTTTCCCAAACATCATTTCCTTGAATGTGGTCATCGGGAACATACCTCGGCCAAGAGGTGTGGGACCTCGGCCTAGACCTGGTAAGTACCCAGCATGTTTTCCTGAGATGAAAAACAGTATTTTAACTTCTAGCATGTTTTGTTTTGACTTGACCTAGTTTTGAATGAAATGCCGAGATCTTTTCCTATCATGTAAAGCTTGTTTTAAGGATGCATTTCATATCCATCTTTTAGCATCTCACCTTGTCTTATTGAAACGCATTCAATGGGATTTATTATGTGCTTGTAGGCCTTGGATCCTTGCTTGTAATTCCTACACCCGAAGAACTATGTGAGTGGTATTTTTAATAAAGCTATGTTATAATGTTTGGATAAACGCTTTGTTTTGCTTTGTTTTGGAAAAGTATTTGAACAAGCATGAACGATTGTCCCTAGCTTTGTATTTAGTATTATATTTGTTTTGATGACATTCTGGGAAAGTCTTTAGTACTAGGGGACTATAATGCAACTACACCCTTATTTTGAAAGTCCTTAGTGCCAGGGGACTATAATGCAACTACACCCTTGTTTTGCCACTGACGGTTTTCCGCATGGGTTTGTTTGTTCGGAATGTCATCCCTTGTATTATATTGATGCTAGTAAGCATCCCTTGAAGATTTGAAAGACTTGATTGATAGACTTGGTTCATCCCTTGATTTTGTATAAGTTATGCTATGTATTGTTTAGAAAAGAGATCTTGAATATCATTCATGCAAAACCTTTATTACTGGTATCATTCACTGAGTATCCAAGCTCACCCTCTCTCTCTATATATATAGGTGACGAGCAGGAGGGCGGTGACGCCTAGATGATTGTTTACAGGATGTTTTTGGATTCATGTTTTGTAGCATCTTGAAGATTATGCTTCTTGGCTTGTAGTTATTTCTTCTGTATATGTCAGCTTGAGAAGCCTTTTGATCAAGGTGTATTTTGTACTTATTTTATTTGTATTCAAGTTGTAAGACCTTGATAAGTTGTATGTCATTTCATTTAATCTATGCACAGCTCTAATGAACTAATTAGATTTAAATTTATTGCTTCCGCACATTTAGGCCCCATATGTATACTCTGATTGTGTGTGAATCTTTGTAAGTTGGCCTTTGGTAATCTCGGATTACTGGCCATCACGGCACCATTCTACTAGGGGTGGAATGGGGTCGTGACACCGGCCCTCTTTGCTAAAAAGAAAGATGGTGTCTTGAGACTTTGTATCGATTACCGAAAGTTAAATCGGGCTACGGTTAAGAATAAATACCCTATGCCCCGTATAGATGATCTGTTTGACTAGTTGAAGGGGTCTCGTTGTTTCTCTAAGATAGATCTGAGATCGGGTTACCATCAGTTGAGGGTCAGGGAGGAGGATATTCCGAAGACGGTATTCCGTACATGGTATGGCCACTATGAGTTTCTAGTGATGCCATTTGGGCTCACCAATGCACCGGCAGTATTTATGGACTTGATGAACCGAATATTCTAAGAATTCTTAGATCATTTTGTAGTCGTCTTCGTGAACGACATCCTAATTTATTCGCCTTCGGAGGAGGAGCACGAGGAACACTTGAGAGTGGTGCTCGAGTTGCTTAGAGCCCATAGGCTGTATGCTAAGTTTGGAAAGTGTGAGTTCTGGCTAGGTGAGGTCAAGTTCTTAGGCCATGTGGTTTCCGGGGAAGGGGTGTCTGTTGATACTTTCAAGATAGAGGCAGTGCAAGATTGGGCACAGCCTAAGAGCGTTTTTCAGATCCGTAGTTTTCTGAGATTAGTTAGGTATTACCGCCGGTTTGTGGAAGATTTCTCTAGGCTAGCCTTACCGTTGACTACATTGACGCGGAAAGGGGTTAAATTTGTATAGAGTGAGACTTGTGAAAAGTCGTACCAAGAGTTGAAAGTTAGATTGACCACTGCTCCGATTTTGATTATTCTGGAGAGAGTTTGGGTTATGCGGTTTATTGTGATGCCTCATGAGAGGGTTTGGGTTGCGTGTTGATGCAAGAGAGGAAAGTGGTAGCCTATGGCTCACGTCAGTTAAAGATTCACGAGAGGAATTACCCTACTCACGACCTAGAACTAGTAGCAGTAATTTTTGCCTCGAAGATTTGGAGGCACTACCTTTATGGTGAGAGATTCGAGGTATTCTCGGATCATAAGAGTTTGAAGTACCTATTTACATAGAGAGACTTGAATTTGAGGCAAAGGAGGTGGATGGAATTCATTGAGGACTATGACTTCGAGTTACACTATAACCCGGGGAAGGTCAATGTTGTGGCCGATGCCCTTAGTAGGAAATCCATTAGTGATGTAGCTTGTATAGCCATCCGGGAGTGAGAGATGTTGGGTGCACTTGGCGAGTTCGATTTGCTTCTAGACGAATCCGTTGAGGCTGCGGCCTTGTTTTCTGTAGTTGCGCAACTTACACTTGTGAATCGAGTGTTAGAGGCACAGGGAGGCGACCTTGAAGTAGAATCCCTCTGAGAGAAGATCTCCAACAGGAAGGCTGAGAAGGGTTTGATGGTGTATCCTGACCTGAGTGTGAGATACCGAGACCGTTTGTTTGTGCCGGAGTATTGCCGAGAGGAAGTACTTCGAGAGTTTCACCATTCACGCCTTGCGGTACATCCGGGAGGCACTAAGATGTATCGTGATCTAGGTCGCCAGTTTTGGTGGCAGGGTATGAAGAGAGATGTGGCTGTGTTTGTGTCTAAGTGCCTTACTTGTCAGCAAGTGAAGGCTGAGCATTAGAGGCCAACGGGTTCGTTGCAACCCTTGTCTATTGCCGAGTGGAAGTGGGAGCATGTCACTATGGGCTTCGTTGTAGGTCTTCCGAGGACTCAGCGGGGTAATGATGCTATTTGGGTGGTTGTAGACCGGTTGACTAAGTCGGCGCACTTCATTCCTATGCGCGTGAGAGATTCGGTAGATCATCTTGCCGACTTGTATATTCGGGACATAGTGAGGTTGCATGGGGTCCCAGTGTCGATCGTCTCAGATAGAGATCCACGTTTTACTGCTAGGTTGTGGTAGAGTTTGCAGAGTGCCTTAGGCACTAGATTGACCTTTAGCACGGCTTATCATCCTCAGACTGACGGGCAGTTCGAGCGTACTATTCAGATCCTTGATGATATGCTCTGAGGTTGTGTCCTTGACTTTAGTGGGTCGTGGGAGAGGCACTTGCCCTTGGTGGAGTTTGCCTACAACAACAGTTTCAATCCAGTATCGGTATGGCACCATTTGAGGCCTTGTATGGCCGACCGTGTAGGTCTCCAGTTTGTTGGGCCGAGGTGGGTGATGCACCTTTGTTGGGCCCGGAGTTGGTAAGGGAAACGACGAAGAAAGTTGAGCTTATCCGTAGGAGGCTTGTTACAGCCCAGAGTCGCCAACAGAGTTATGCCGACCGTAGGAGGAGGTCTTTGACATTTGAGGCGGGTGATCATGTTTTTTTGAAAATATCACCTAGGTGGGGATTGACGAGATTTGGGAAGAGTGTGAAGTTGTCCCCTCGGTTTATAGGCCCTTTCGAGATCCTTGAGAGGATTGGTGAGGTTGTCTATCGTTTAGCTTTGCCGCCGCAGTTGTCCGAGGTACATGACGTGTTTCATGTCAGTATGCTTCGGAAGTACGAGCCGGATCCATCGCATGTATTGGATTGGACCGACTTAGAGGTAGATGATGATGTCTCATATGAGGAGAGACCGGTTCGGGTCTTGGATAGGCGGGAGCAAGTCCTGCGAGGCAAGACCATTCCCTTGATAAAGGTTTTGTGGAAATATCACGGAGTGGAAGAAGCCACTTGGGAACGTGAGTTAGAGGTCCGTGAAAAATATCCAGATATATTTGTTGATGTGTAATCATGTATTGAGAATTTTGTAATATTGATGAACTTTGAGAGCATGGAAAATGTCTTAAGTTGTAAAACATTGCATATGTTTTGATTTATGAAAGTATTATGGAACTTGCCTTGAAATGGAAGTTTATTTTAATATTGCATATGTTAATTTGTTTTAGAAATGCAAATATAGTATCGGCATTGAATGTGAAATTGAAGTGTGGATTATGTATTGAAATTTGTTGAATTTCAAGGATAGCATGTTAAAAATGCATATTGAGTTATATATTGTGATTTGCCTCTTGAAAAGAGATGGGATGACCGGTAATGGGTCTGGTTATGGAATGTTGGTTGGAAATGTTATTGGGAATTGAGGAAAACTTATTTTTGAAAACTTGTACTTAATTTCGGGGACAAAATTCTTTAAGGGAGGGAGGTTATAGTGATCCCGGTTTTCCTTTCCTTTGATTATTGCAGTCCGGACTTGGTTCCGTGGTTATGTTGTTGTCTTATTCTCATTTCCATCCTTTACTCTTTGTATTTGAGTCTTGGGTTGTGTTGGGCAGGTTTGGAATAGGTTAGTTGTGTTAGAAATCAAAAGTTGATGCCCAGATTTTGGCCTTCACGCTCGAGCGGGGCTTTTGACATTCAAGTGGGCCCTTTGTTGTTGTTTCTCCGCTCGAGCGGGAGTTTTGACGCTCGAGTGTGAATATTCATCTCCCACAATTTTCTCTCTGCAAGTCGTCATACGCTCGAGCGGGAGTTTTGATGCTCGAGCGGGACCTTTCATTTTTGTTCCTCCGCTCGAACGGGGACCATGGTCTGCAAAACTTCTGAAAGTATGCATCCAGCACTCGAGCGGTGCTTTTGACGCTCGAGCGTGAGTCTGTGTCTGATGCTCAAGCGGGGAGTTCCACGCTCGAGTGGGGCGACTTGTATATCAGTCCGAAGTTCGACTTTTTGGATCACTTTTTCAACTCCTTTTCTCTCTCTTACTTTTCAAAACCTCCATTGGAGAGCCTCTCTCTCTAAAACACAACTTCTCACTAGGATTTGATCTAGTTTGAGGGATCTCCTACCTTGGTGTCTTTGTAAAAAGTGTAGAGCTTGGCTTGGACTACATTTCTATTCGAAAATTTGTGGATTTGGAGCACTTTGAGTTTTCATCATCTTCTCTGTTGAGCTCCGAAATTCGAGGTAGGGATAACAACTCGTTTTTATAAGCTTTAACCTAAATGTTGAGCTTTTTGTATAAATGGTTTGATTTGGGAAGTTAGGGTTTTCAAAATGAGAAAAGAGGGGTTTTGTTATTTTGGCCCACACTTATGTACTTTGGGTCATAAAATGAGGGTATTGATGTTATTGAAGATATTTTGGGCCTTTGGGTCAATATTGAGAAAGAGGGAAAAAAGCCCTAATTTGATGTTATGAATTAATTTATATAATTAATTTGGGAATGTTAAAGAAATATGAAATTGAGTTGGGAATAATGAAATTGGCTAATTATGTAGTAGAACGGTAGAGTTGGATATAATAATCACTCACCTTTGAGAAATATTGATAATTTATCTGTTGATGCATTTATTATCTGTTTAGAAATAATTGCTTTGGACTATCGGTGGAGGATAGTCTTGATTGTTGTAGACACTGCATGACGATTAGGTGAATTAAAACTAATCAATTTGAGTATGTCATTGAGTATGGTGGTTGGACTAATACAGCGAATATGTGTATTGATTGGTCATTTTATATGATAAGTATTTGAATACATGGATGCCGAATCCCGCGGATGAAATTTTCGTAAAATGGCAATCCAAAAATATCTACACATGCGTGCCGAGTCTCGCGGATAAAATTTCCATGAAATGGCCATAAGAAAATAATTACACATGGGTGCCGAATCCCGCGGACGCAATTTCCGTGAAATGGCAGTTTGAAGTATTGTTGGCATACGATGTAGTCTCACTTAAGTTGTTTGGCCAAGTTCTGAGCTGTGTTTATAAGTTGAGTCTTGTTAAGTGAAGGATTATGGAACTGGATTGTACTGCATGTTGGTTTATATGAATTAAACGTTTATCAAGTGCTAATGTTTTAGTTATTGCTCATATTATGTTTAGCGTATCTCTACTGGGCATTGGCTCACCCTATATGGGACATCATTTTCAAGTACAGGTGTTATGCCACCTCCAAGGACGTAGCTTGGAAGGCTTGAGGCTGTCAGACTCCTTTTTGTTGTTTTTGTTGTATTACATGTATATCAAACCAATGGCTTATTTTGTGTAGAGTTAGTACTCTCCTTTTTGTAACCAAGTGTTGACTTGGAAAGTTGTAAGCCTATAGTGCATTTACTTTTGTTGTCAACATGTAATACCTTTTGTAAGAATACTCTGATTATTGTAATATGAAATCTCTTCTATTTATCGTGAATGTATGTTATGATGGGTTTATTTTGAGGGCGTTACACTTCTTGTTTTACATGATCAAGATTTGTAAATATATAGACTGAATTTCTGAAATTTATTGAGGTAGGTAGTGGACTGAATTTGTGAAAGTAATTGAGGTAGCTGGTAGAAGAGCTGGTTGTATGTTTCAGATTAGTGGTGGTTGTATTGATACTATTCAATGATGAAGATAAATGAAGATGGTGAAGAAGTTACTAATTGTATTGAAGTAATGAAGTTATTGGGTGTTTTAAAGTCAGGCTATGAGGCTATTGTAACCTTAGCCAAACAACATTCCAAAAAGCTTTACTGTAGCATCATGTTTTGTTGTTTTTGTTTTTTGTTTTTTTTTTGCTTTTATCAGAACTGAGGCGCTGAAGATAACTCGCAGGAGGGGCCATGGCTGTGTAGGACAGGTTGGCAAGTACATAGGTACATAGGGTTTGGTTAAGAGTGTTCACGGGTGAAGTAATGAAGTTGTTGAGTGTTTTAAAGTCAGGCTATGAGGCTATTGTAGCCTTAGCCAAACAACATGCCAAAAAGCTTTACTATAGCATCATGTTTTGTTTTTTTTTTTTTTGCTTTTATTAGAATTGAGGCGCTGAAGATGACTCGCAATAGAGGCCACGGCTGTGCAGGACAGGTTTACAGGTACATAGGGTTTGGTTAAGAGTGTTCATGGGTTTTGGTTCAGGCAAAGGCGCAATGATATACCAACTAAAAGGACATAGGGTTCACGGGTTTCCCTTCATGGAAATAGACGGTTTCCCACGAAATTGATAAAATGTAGCAAACGAAAAAATTCTAACAATATTGAATCATGTTCGGAAATTGTGTAGATACTAATGAAATGATATTCTAATTTTTGTATGATTCCCAATATATATAATACTGATAAATTTTGTGGCCATTTATTTGAAAATAATAATATAATAACTAGCAAATGATTTGTGACAATAATTATCAAACATATATATAAAATTAATTGGAAAATATTGAAAAAAACATAATTCAAATCAAATATACAATTATAAGTTCGATATGATCAGTATTAATTGAATATTTATTGTGACCATCAAATTTATAATATTTTCAACAAAAAAAAGTTTTAATTGTAAATTTTTGTTCATAATTAATTTTTTGAATTGAATTTGAAAAAAAGTTTGGTTATGACTGTTATTTTTTGTTAATAATTAATTTTTTCAATTGAATTTTAAAAAGAGTTTGCTTAAGAGTGTTATTTTTGGTTAATAATTATTTTTTTGAATTGAATTTTAAAAAGAGTTTAGTAATGACTGTTGATCAGAAATTTTAATAGAGTATTGAATTGTGTGTTTAATTATGAATTATAATTTTTTGAAACTCATAACCAAATTTTTTTTTTCTTACTTCATATGTCACATCAATTTTCAAAACTCAATTCAACATTCAACTCAAAACTTAATTCAACACTCTTTTCAAAACTCATAATTAAACAAATTTTCTCCATTCAAATCATAATTCTAAAACTCACAAACTCAAAATACAACTCTATTATCAAATCATATTTCTAAAATTCTACCAAACACTACCTTATTTTTTTATATATAATAAAAAAAAAAGAAAATGAGAGTTATATGTGATAATTTATTGTTTCAGCAATGTTACTGACCCACACTTTCACCCAGAATGATATAATAAGAGAGTTAGGCACCATGTCATTGAGTGTATAGCAAATCAAGAATTGATACATATGATACCACATTATTGTGGATACAATTGTGAGTGTTTTTTTTGGGTCTGAAATATTTTTTTTTATTGTTTATCTAGATTTTTTTAGCATTTATGAAATATGGTGTATCCTGTTATTATTATTTTTTTTTTAATCTTAGGCTTTGTTTGGGAACATATTATTTTAATAACTTTTTTTTTTAGTTAAAATATGAATTAAAAAAAAATTAATTTGTTTGAAATGAATTTTTTATTTTTTAATTAAAATTATAAAAATAAATAATATAAAAATGGATAAATTGACAACTTCTGTCATAACGCATGACAGTACGATGCACGGCATTGTAACTTGTCACGTTTGTATTGTACTCATGTGCGTGTTTGGTAACGTTTACGTTTTCAGTTTATATTTATAAAAATTTATAAATTGGTTTTTGTTTTTTTTTTTGTTTATTTTTAGAAAAACATAAACTACAAACGCGTTTGGTAATTGACAAAATATTTTAAAAAATTTAAAAATATAAAAAAGAGTGAGAAATAAGAAGTGGCGGCGGAAAACGGTGGTGGAAAGTGGTGACAGTGGTTGATGGGTAGCTGGTGGTGGTGGGTGGTGGCGAGTGGAGGCTGGTAGCGAGTGGGTGGTGGTGGTGGTGGTAGTTGCGAGTGGCGGTGGCAGATGACGGGTGGTGGTGAGTTGTGGCGGATGGCTGGTGGTGGGTGGCGGATGGCTGGTGGTGGGTGGTGATGGTAGGTGGGTGGGTGACGGTGGCGGGTGGTGGGTGGTGGGTGGTAGCGAATGGGTGGTGGTGGGTGGTGGTGCAGGTGGGTGGCAGATGACGGGTAGTGGTGGGTGGTGATGGTGGGTGACGGTGGAGGGTGGAGGGTGGTGGGCGGTGGTGATGGTGGGTGAAGATGGGTGGTGGCGGGAGTGGTGGCGGGTGGTGGGTGGTGGTGGTGGTGGTGGTGACGGGTAGTGGGTGGGTGGGCGGTGGTGGTGGCAAGTGGGTGGCGGATGACGGGTGGTGGTGGGTGGTGGTGGTGGGTGACAATGGCGGGTGGTAGCGAATGGGTGGTGGTGGTGGTGGTGGATGGTAGGTGGTGGTGGTAGGTGGGTGGCGGGTGGGTGATGGTGGTGGATGGTAGGTGGTGGTGGTAGGTGGGTGGCGGGTGGGTGATGGTGGTGGTGGTGGTGGTGGATGGTAGGTGGTGGTGGTAGGTGGGTGGCGGGTGGGTGATGGTGGTGGCGGTGGTGGTGGTTGGTGGTGGGTGATAGCGAGTGGGTGGTGGTGGTGGTAGCGGGTGGTGGGTGGGTGGGTGACGGTGGCGGGTGGTAGCGAGTGAGTGGTGGTTGGAGGTGGTGATGGGCGGGTGGTGGTGGGTGACGGTGGCGAGTGGTGGTGGTGGTGGTGGCGGGTGAGTGGTGGGTGCTGATGGTGGGTGGTGGCCGGTGGTGGCAGGTGGGTGGTGGCCGGTGGTGGCAGGTGGGTGGTGGGTGGTGATGGTGGGTGACAGTGGAAGGTGGTGGGCGGTGGTGACGGTGGGTGGTGGCGGCGGCGGTGGTGGTGGTGGGTGATAGTGACAGGTGGGTAGCGGATGGCGGGTGGTGGTGGCAGGTGGGTAGCGGATGACTGGTGGTGGTGGGTGGATGGGTGACGATGGTGGATGATGGGTGGTGGGTGGTAGCGAGTGGGTGGTGGTGGTGGTGGTGGGTGGCAGCGAGTGGGTGGTGGTGGTGGTGGTGGCGGGTGGTGGTAGGTGGATGGCTGATGGCGGGTGGTGGTGGGTGGTGATGGTAAGTGGGTGGGTGACGGTGGCGGGTGGTGAGTGGTAGCGAGTGGGTGGTGGTGGCAGGTGGGTGGCGGACGGTGGGTGGTGGTGGGTGGTGATGGTGGGCGACTGTAGAGGGTGGTGGGTGACGATGGATGGTGGTGGGGGTGGGGGTGGTGGCAGGTGGTGACGGGTAGTGGGTGGTGGTGGTGACGGGTGGTGGTGACGGGTAGGTGGTGGTGGTGGCAGGTAGGTGGCGGATGGCAGGTGGTGGTAGTAGGTGGGTGGCGGATGGTGGGTGGGTGGGTGACGATGGCGGGTGGTAGGTGGTAACGAATGGGTGGTGGTGGTGGATGGTAGGTGGTGGTGGCAGGTGGGTGATGGTGGTGGTGGTGGTGGCGGGTGGTGGTGGCGGGTGGGTGGCAGGTGGTGGATGGTGGCGGCAGGTGGGTGGTGAGTGGTGGTGGCAAGTAGGTGGCGGGTGGTGGTGGATGGTAGTGGCGGGTGGTGGGTGGTGGCGGGTGGATGGCAGGTGGGTGGTGGTGGTGGCGGTGGCAAGGGGTGAGTGGTGGTAGCGAGTGGGTGGCAGGTGGGTGGTGGGTGGTGGTGGCAGGTGGATGGTGAGTGGTGGTGGCAGGTAGTGGTGAGGGGTGGGTGGTGCTAGCGGAAAACGGTGGTGGAAAATGATGGCGGGTGGTGGTGGTTAGTGTTGGGTGGTAAAAAAAAAAAAAAATTGAAAACTGAAAACGAAAACACATTTTTTGTATTTTCATTTTTTGGCCAAATTTATAAACTGAGACCACTGATTTATAAATCAAAAATTTTACCAAACAAGTTTTTATTTGAGTTTTTAAAATTTTGGTAAATATAAACAGAAAACTGAAAACATAAGTGTTACCAAACGGCACCGTCATGTTTGTAACTTGTGTTTAATATTAATTTTTCTTTTGCTTGTGTTTTTTTTTTTTGAAAATTAACTTGGATTTGAAAATTTCTAAAAACATGTTTGGTAATAAATTTTTTCAATTTTTTTAAAAAATTACTTCTATTTCTACTATAGATCAATCAATCACTTTTTTTTTTTTCTCTTTTCTCCATTTTTCAATCATTTTTTCTCTCATACACATTTACTTTACTATAACAAAATATTAATTAACCCAAACTCCTAAATTTCAAAACTATTTTCAAAATATACAACTAAATAAATCAAAAAACTTTCTAAATTATCTCCGTATTTAAAAAAAAAAAATTAGCTCAAAGCACAAACCAAATACACCCAAGACTCCCAATAACTTTTTTCCATGCAAGCACAGCGTACAATTTTTGATGGCTGCCTAGTACACGAAAAGGTGTGGAACAAAAAATCCAATTTGGCTACCTAGTGCACCAGCTACTGTGCATAAGTTTTTAGGTTACTGTGCATGAGTTTGTAAGATAAAAATTATACTTTTAAATTTTTTTTTTAGTGATTTTTAGACTTTTAAGCTAAAATAGACACTTGCCAAACGAGACCTTAGGCCTCGTTTGGCAAGTGATTTGTTTAGTCAAAAAGTCACTAAAAAAATCAAAAAGCTAACAACCTATATAAAAAAGTCAAAAATTTTCTTTTCTCTTTACTTTTTGCACATCTTTTCGTAAAAAGTCAAAAAATCATCCCAAATATACTAATATTTTTTAGCTCATATTTTAACTAAATAGCTAAAAAATTACTAAATTAACCTGTTCTTAAACGAGGCCTTAGTTGTCAATTAAACAAACTAAAATAAAAAAAGAAATTTTTTTGGCTCAAATTACCAAAAAGTGAGTTTTGTTAAAACAAATATAAATCAATGTTATTTTTCTAATAAAAGTGATGGTTTGTGAAATATCTTTTTTTTTTTTTAATTTTAAAAAAATGAGGATTATAGGTGATAGTTTATTAATCATCTATAATTATTTTCAGATCAAATGAGAATATCATTCTAAATTTTCTTCTTACCTTTTTTATTTTTTATTTTTATCTTTATATAGATGCTTTTATTTTGTAGAAATTTAATTTTATTATATTTAAATTTTTATTGTAATTTTTAAATTTAAAATAATTTTTGCAAAATCATATTTAAATTATTTTATACCATTATAAAATATTTTTTTAATATCAACTTATTCAATAATCCCTTTCTAAAATGTGTTTTTATTTTTGTTTATTAATATTAAATTTTTAATTAATATTATTTATTATTAAAAAATAAATTAGCAAATAATTTTATATATTTATATGTATAATTTTGTTTCGATTGTTTAGGTCATCTGGTGTCTTTGTCCAAGTCCATTTAAATTTATTCAAAATTTTGAATTTTACATAAGTTCTCACAAAATTAAAAATTATGTTACACAATTTTTTAAAATTTACAAGCTTGATTCGAGTTGTTTGGGTTCAACTTGCCCAAATTTATAACTTTAGCAATGAGGTTGAAAGTTGCATGATTGAAGTTATAACAAAATAAAAACTGATACATAAATTGTGATAAAATTTAAAAGTTTCAATATTTTTTTATTTTCATAATTTACATATAAAAATCTAACTATTATAAATTAATAAAAGACTCTATCTAGTTGTAATTTTATTTTTTAAAAATCTTAATTTTTTTATTAATAGTATTAATATTATTAATTTAGTGATGTATAAACAAATATTCTTTATTCTATATCATTAACCTAATATCTTTTTATTCAATTTCATCATATCGTTAATCTCTGTGTATTATGGGGCAAACCATGTTTGCTTACAAACGATTTTAATAAATTTTTTTAACTTTTTATAAAATGATATAAAAATAAAATAAAAAATATACTTTAACTTTTTAACTATAGTCCCAAGCAAGACGCATCCGAGCTTCGCAATCAGGAAACCCCGACCAACAAAAATTTGTTAAGCCCGTTTGTTTTTAGAGATAGAATTGAAAAAATTGATAGTGAGAGGATTAATAGTGAAGAGATTGATAGTGAGAGAATTAAGTAAAGTTATATTTATTTTGATGATAGTTGTTAGTGTACGGATTGTTAAATTATTTTTATATAAAATAAATATAAAATAATAAAATATAAAAAATTAAACATTAATGTTTTAAAAAAAATACCCAACATGTAAAATTTTTTAAAAAATAAAAAATTTCCAAAAAAATAAAATAAATAAAATAATGATTTTTACTTAACAAAAAATATAAAAACTTAACATTAATGTTAAAAAAAAAAATGCTTGACATGTAAAAAATAAAATAAAAATAAAAAACTTCTAGTCGGCCAGACTATTTTTCTAATACCAAGTCCTGGAGGTCCATCCGAATTCCTTTTGGGAGGCCCATCCTAATCCGGAGTTCACTATCAATTCTCTCCGCATTTCTCAAAACAAACACAATATTAGTGAGTTTTACCTCACTATCAATCCCAATCCCCCCACTAACTCTCCAAACAAACGGGACCTAACTGCCAAACACAGTGACAACGAAGAAGGTGGGTCCCACTAATTATAATATTTCATCTGTTTCAAAATAATGGACATTTTTAGGGAATTTAATTTTTTTTAATAGTATAATTATTGCATTTTGAAAAAATTGATTTTTTAAAAGAATAATACTATATGTATCAATTAATGTACTAACTAGTATACTAACAGATAATGTAACATAATTTTAGAGGTTTTGATTATTTGTAATTTGTATAATAGGTAGGGTCAATAATAATGACATAACACTAGTTAAGCCTCGTTTGGCAAGAGGCTATTTTAGCCAATTAGCCAAAAAGTTACTAAATTAGCCAAAAAGCCAACAGCCCATACCAAAAAGTCAAAGATTCTCTTTTCTCTCTACTTTTTGCACATCTTTTCGTAATTAGCCAAAAAGTCATCCCAAACATACAAGTTTTTTTTACCTACCTTTTTAGCTAAATAGTCAAAAAGTTACTAAATTAGCCTGTTCCCAAACGAGGCCTTAATATATTAATATGTATATTAATTGATGCATGTAGTACTATCATTTTTAAAATTACTTTTTGATAGTATATTTTTTTTTATAGAGAATATCAATGTCACAATTATATTTTTTTTTATGTTATTAATAATTTTTTTTAAAAAAAAGGTAAAGTATGATATTTATGTTATTTTTATACTTAATTTTTGAAAAGTAGAATGAAAAATGGAATAATATTGGGACGGAGGGAGGGAGTAGTAATTCATCGAAGCCTGCAAATAAAATTCAACCTCTTCAACTGCATGCACCCGGATCTCAGTTCCCAGATGTTGGACCCAAAAATCTCCCAACTCCAAACCCTAGCTCAATCCACCAGCATTTGCACTTCCAATCGCCACCGAAATTCAGGTTTAATAAACACCGCCTCTTCGTACCTCCTTCTATCTTTCAATTGATTGTGTTTCGTTGATTCAGTAAATTTCACTCCAACTTTGCTCCGATCCATCGCATTGAAAATTTTAGTTGATCTGTTGAGATTGAGATCGGTTCGGTATCAATTTGTGGCTTTTGATCGTGTGTTGATTTGCAGGAGTAGTGTAGTGTTTAGGTAACAATATGCAGCACATTCCGAACACGATTGAGGACCAGTTGATATTGAAAGCAATTAAGGAAGAATGTCCTTGGGTGAGTCTTCCGAAACGGCTTCAAGCCGTTCTGAATTCCAAGGAAGAATGGCACAGAAGGTTGGTTTTTGTTTGTTGATTCTGATATTAGATATTTCTGGTTTAAAAAACCTTGTTCTTCTGCTAGTTATGTTACATTTTCTAGCTAAAATGAGATAGTCTAGATTTCAATTTTGGTTACTAGAATTGGTGGCTTGGCTTAATTGTATTTAAAACCAATTAGAATCCTCCCAATTAAAACCAATTTGATTGGCACTGGGTGTCGAGATCAAAGGCCGAATAATCCCAGGGGTGCATAGGCCCTTGGCAACCAGTTTAACGCGAGTGAATCACGGTTAGCAATAAGTAAATTGATATACTAACGGGTGATATATTTCACTAATTCAATTATTGGACCGAAGGTTATTTACTCGTTTCAACTGTACATATTACCTTTTTCACAAAGTGCATGACAAGTTGGTTTATGGGGTTATACTTATTCCATGAGTTTCTTAACATGTTTGTTGGGTAATCTTGCCTGCATCTGATCCAACCCAAAACCCTGTTTAGGTGGGATGCAATATATATGGCATAGTGTTTTGCAATATTGTGAAGCAGTCACCAAGTGTAGTACTCCATTTTGACCCCTCTCATTGTTATGAACAGTTGGGCAATTTTGTTTGTATTATGAATATGTTGAAGAGAATTATATCATAATAGGCTAATCTTACTAAATTCTTCAAATGTAAATGAAAGCATTAGTTTTCAATAGGCATGAATGAACTTGAATGTTTAAAAAAATTATACTAATATGTAACAATGGAAGAAAGAATCCAATTTTTGGGGAGGGATTTGGAAAGGACACATTTTACCTACCTTTTTCCTTTCCCTTTCTTTATTTCTTATATCATGTTCACAGCAACAAATGATTACTTATCCATTTATTTTCCCTGAACAATGTGTGTATGTTAATTAATAATCCAACTTAATTATGACAGTTATCTTAAAAAAAATTAGAGGATCTAAGTATCTAAATTGGGTATGGATGTCGACACTTGTCCAATACCCTTAACCGTATCATATTTGGTAGACATGATGAGTACTTTGGGATAAATAAAAGAGTCCATGTATCATAGACCAGAGTGCAATGCAGTCTATTGTTTGCCTATGGTCTTACCCTTTTATTTGCTCAATGTGCTGTCTTTGTGCAGGATAAGAATTTAGTGGTGCGTAATAAGGGAAATTGTGTTTGCTTTTTAAGTATTTAAAGAAGTCGTTCATACTGCTACAATATTAATATATCTGTTTTGTGCTCATTTTCCATGCTTGTGTAGCTTTGAGATTCAGGGGTTGTTTGGAATGATCTATTTTTGACTTTTTGGCTAAAAAAGTAGAGAGAAAAAAGATGTATGTTTGGGATAATTTTTTGACTTTTCACGAAAAAATGTGTAATAAAATATTGTATCAAATATCAAAATTACTCTTGTACCCTTCCTAACACGTACTGTGTGCATTCAGTGCATTGTTCAATTTTGTTGACTTTGGGAATTCGTGGCTTACAATTAGCCACGTCAGTGCATTTGGTAAAATGTGTAAAGATAGGTACACTGACATGCACTTTTGGCTGTTGAATTCAAAAGGGCAAATTCGTAATTTTGCCTTCTGTTTATTTAGTATTTTTTTCCCGCCCAAACATGGGAATAATGTTAACATTTTTGTTTTTTCAGTGACTTTTTAACTTTTTAGTTTTTTTAGGGGATGCCAAACATCCCCTTAGTGTTCCAACATGCATGTACCATGTATTGCCTTTCACTTCTCTGAGAGAATCAATAAGTACATATTGGATGTAGCACCAAATAAATCTTCATATTTGGACTTTTCAATGAATTTGGTCCATGCTATGTCAGTTATGGAGAGGCTGGATGGTTTGAATGGATGCTATGTTTTCACTTTTCAGATGCATCCTTGGCTATTTTGAATGCTTGTTACTGTTCAAAATATATCCTAGTATACACATTCTTGCACAAAAAGTTCCCTCTTTTCCTTTTTTCAACTTCACAGTTGTTACAAGATAACCAAACCAAACCAAGCCTTGCCTTAAGTCCCATCAAATGGGAGTTGTTACAAGATACAACAATATTTTTTATTATAGCACTTCCTCTTTTTATTGGTGAAGTAAAAATTTTATAGAAACAGTACCCTGGGACTTTGATGTTCAGTTAACAGTGGCTTCTTTTTTTCTTTTATCTTTGGAATCATGCAGTTTACTTGTTAATTTTTTTTGTTTGCAGCTGTTTTCTTATCACCTTGCGGAGTATGTTTGCCGTGTAATGAGGGTATTGCCTTTCAGATATTACTGCGATATGATTTTCAAAGTCGTGAAAAATGGTACTTTTTTTTTTTGATAAGATTTAATATGATTTTGCTAAAGGTGCTGCCATTTCATTTGTTATATTATGCTTAGCTTATGTATTCAGAAGTTGTAGTGCATTAATTCGGATGGCATCTTTCTGTGAGGTGCCCTTCAAGCTGTTTCTTTGTGACTAGTATGTTGGTTTTAAATTTCCCCGATGGAAACCACATTTTTGGATATGAAACACAGTATGGGTTGTATTGCTCTACACTATCAGGAATTTGGTTATTGAACCAAGTACTGCCATGTGCTTTTTGCTTTCACAAACATATGTGGTCATCGTGCTTGAATCAGAAATTATGACGGTTTTTTCATATCACTATGAATTAACTCTTTTGTCAGTATTTACTTATTCAAATCAGGGGAGATCAAGGAGGTTGTACATTTTCTACAATCTTTGTTACTCTAGCACATACTATATGTGACAATCGCTGGTAGGTTATGCCCGCTTGCTTGTCCACATGTAATAGGGTTAGTGCAGGAATGACTATCTGACACAACGTGGTTGAAGTTTGATATATATATATATATTTTTTTTTGCTGTGTGTGTGTGTGTATGTTTTTTTTTTAAGTTCATTACTATCTCTTTAAATGAAATTTCCTGTGATTGGATCTATGTTTCGGTGTTACTCAACCTGTCCTGGTTTCGTTCTCTGTGTAGCTGTATATTCACTTTAGCAAGATGTGTCAATATTTTATTCAAATTTCATTGGTGTTTTATCATTCATACCCTTTTCTATTATCTGCAGAGCAACCTCATGACAGCATCCCGAATTTTAGTGCTGCAGATGCTTTGTGACTTACAGGAATAGGAAGAAATGAATTTATTGATATCATGAACAAGTGTAGATCTAAGGTACAGTTAAAAACCATTTATATGGTAACTTGTTTGCTAGTACCTACATTTGTCTACACCTCTATCAATTTTAGTCTGTCTTGATGTATAAAATGATTACCAATCTTCACATATTTACAACCTGATATTTGTAGAAGAACCATTATATGAGTACGATTATATGGATTCATTTTTTTATGGGTAAATTATACTTTCACCCCTTTGATTCCTAAAGAAAAGATTCTCCCACTTTGGTCCTTGAACCACCTAACTTTTCCTAGTTTGGTCCAATTTTGAGCAACCATTATGATTTTGTGATGAAAAATGCCACGGGACACCGGGCGACCCTGATTCAACCTAGATCAAGGGTAATCCATGGAAATACTAAAAAATTGTCTACCCCCCTAAAATGATGTCTTCTAATTACATTAAGCATCATCACATCATGACATATCACCAAGGTTTTAAAAAGCGGCCGCAACCGTTACGTAACGCCGTTACGTAACGGTTTTGGTGGTTACCGCCACCCGTTACGGCCGCTTTTGCAGTGTGATTGAGATTCACATGTGTGTCGGCCGTAGCGGCTGTTGTAGTGGCTGTAATGGTGCCGTAACGGCCTGTTACGCACCGTTACGTAACGGTTCCGAACTGTTTCTTTCGAAAAAACACATAAAAAAAAGCTGAGAATGGGGGAATAGGGATAGAGAGAAGAGAAAAGATAAAGAAAGAAAATGTAGGAGCAAGAGATAGAGAGAGAGAAGAGGGAAGATGAAAAACATGTTATTGATTTGTTGAAGCTGTAAAACCTATGCTATTCTATTCAACTGCTATCACTTAACCATTTTGTTTGTGTGTCTCTATCTATATATTGTTTGAAAATAACAATAATAATAATAAGTGTGGTCATTATCTATTTGGCTTGGTTAAAATATGTATATATATGTATATATTTAGGCTCTTATTTATTCTCTTACTTTTGTCATTATTTATCTTATATATAATAGTTAGTGATTGATTTTTTGTATAATATAAAGTCATTAATGATTAAAATAAAATGTAAAAAAACTCAGTTTATAGTAATTAAAAATATGAAATATGTTGGATTATACTTAAAAATTTACAAAATTGATAAATATTTATTTTAAACCCAATAAATATGATCATGGAAAAAAAATATACGTATCGGTAAATTTTTTTCAAATTGTGCGAAAAATAAAAAAATTCACAGTTCCGGTTACCGCAACCGTTACGTTACGGCCTTTACACCCCGCAACCGCAACCGCGCCACCGCCATCGTTACGGTGACCGCAACTGCTTTTCAGAACCTTGCATATCACCCATTAAAATGTGGTCCACACCACCTAAACATTTTCTCCCCCTACCCTGACTCTAGCTCCCATCTCAACCAAACCTTCCCCTCTCCTTCCACCTTTCCTTTACTCTGCCCCACAACCCTCATGGTTAGCCCCTCTCCTTCCCTCCACTTCCAATCTCCTCCATGCCACCACATACCACCATTCTTTTTATGGTCATCCCTTTCCCTCCCCTCCCCTCCCCTCCCCTCATCCCCTTTCCTACAAGGCTGCACCCCACCACAGACCACCACCTCCTACCCTTCCCTGCCCTTCCTTCCCCTCCACCCCACTACAGATCAACTCACACTTACCACTGCCCTCTTGGTCGAGATCTCTCCCCTCTACCTTCCTTTTTTTCCACCAGCCACCATTGACAACTGTTGGCCACCGTCGCCACCATAGCAAAAAATCAAGCCACGACAACCGCTGATACTACACCACCATGCCATCACCCCCGGCATCTGCCCTACAATTGCGGTAGCAACGGGCCGGGTTTGGGGCTGGTTTGTAGTGCCCCCCTCCGTAACTTTAAAATGGGAATACTAACAAAAATTAGGCACAATATGATATATTATGGATAATGATTTATAATTAATGAGAGTTCAGATGTAAGATGAGAATAAATGAGTGAAAATGAATGTTAAAGTTTACTATTTTAGTGTTTTATATATTATAGAGAATGAAAGACGGAGATGAGAAAGAGAGATAGGGAAAGGGGAGCCTTATATATTAAATATTTACTTGTTACATGTCCATGATCTAGTGACTATTGTTAGTATGTAGTATTCTCATGTTGTGGAATACTTATTAGTCAAGTTGGTAGAGAGTTGAAGCTATTGACAGTGAAATGTGTATTGCTTGAGATATCTGACTACCTTTCATCTCATCGCGAGTCCTCCAAAGAAGCACCTAGCAATTCTTGTGACTGCCAGTTTTTCATTAAAGACTTATAGGGACAACCTGAGAGATGTCTCCTTTTGCCACTGCCTCCACAGAAGACTCCTTTGTCTTGAAATACTATTATTCGTTCATTCCCAGTGACAAAAAGGCTGTTTGTAAAGATGAAAGTAAGGAGAAACACGGGCAGGAAAAATAGTTTTGAGTGTTTTACTTAGAAAAAAAGTGCGAGAGTTCAATTGATTAATGCTGAAAACCAAATCTATTGGTCTGAGATGGTTTTGGTAGTCTGCTCATTTGGCCTTTGCATACATCTTGGATGCTGCTTCATCATCGCTTCATCATCTTGTATTAATAATGCATTTTTTTTTATTAAACCAACGATGAGATGTAAAACCATGACTGACAGAATATTTTCATCTTTGGATGACAATCTATTTTCTTTCCAACGGATAATAAGTATCTAGAGGATAAGAAGTTTTAATTCTTTGTCATGAGCTTTATTTTTGTTAACCATATGTATCGCGCTTCGTAATTCTCTAGGCTTGCTAAAATATTTTGGGGTCTTCAAATTTGCTGAATGTGGAAATTTGTTTAAAATATACTATTCTGGTATTTTATGGCAAGTTATATTCAGAAACGGATCGCACTTATTGTTTCCTGACTATTTTTTACTCTTTGGAGCTATCCAGAAAATTATGTGGAAGCTGAACAAGTCAATCGCGAAAGAGTTATTACCTATACAACCTGTGGACTTTGTGATTGAGCCATGGTGGGGAGTTGGTCTTGTCAACTTTACATTGGAAGAATTTAAGGTAAGGTGTCCAGTCCACCTAAAGATACTGAACTGGAAGTACGAACTAGTTAGTGCTTCCTTAAATTTATTGGCAGTGAAGCATAGACATAAAGCCCTCAACTATGCACTTTTTTCGGTATAGCTTCCATTTTTATCTTTATTTGATTAATTTTTAGAGGGGTTTTGTTTCCCCCTCTTCTTTTGTAGAAACTCTCAGAAGAAGAAATGGCAACAATTGATAAAGTTTGTAAGGAGGAAGCAAATTCATTGATACTTTTTGATCCTGAAATTGTGAAGGGCCTTTTCCGAGGGGGGTTGATCTACTTTGATGTCCCTGTTTATCCTGATGATAGTTTTAAAGGTAATTTCTTGGCATCCAGAATTGTCATATCAAAATTAGTTGCTTAGTTTTCCTTTTATTTTTTTTCCTGTTTATGTCTTCTTCTTCTTCGTCTCCTTTTATTTTTTTTATTATCAATTTTATTTACTTTTCATTTCTCATAACCTTGAGTATTTCATTTTAGAAGGTCCATATCATGTATTTTCTTTGTGGGAGCATGCTATTCTGCCAAATAGTGTAACATGATTTACACAATTTTATTTTATTTCATTTTTTTTAATCTCAAATTTAATTTGTTTGATATATTTGTGGTATTTTTAGTCCATCCCAATTGGTCTTCGAAAGTTCTGTTTGTTAATTTAACATCTTGTAAACTTGCACTTACTGGCTGACCAAGAGCATTGGATTAAAATTTGACCAAGAGATTTGCATAGATCATTGAGAACCTTTATTTGACTCTTATTTCTTAATGAGTGGAAAGAACTTCGGGTTCCTTCTGGGTATAAGAACCTTCTTTTTTTATGGAGGAAATGGATGTTCTTCAAGGACATTGATTTCTAGTTATCCTTTAGATATATATATTGAAATAACTGCTTACAGGATGCATCCCGGAAATTATTTCTTGTCCTATAGAACTACTTATTTTGAACTTCAGTAATGGTTATTTGTGTTTTTCTTTTAATGCTCTTTCATCATTGGTCCAACGTAATTCACTAAACCTTATATTTTATCTAATAGGTCGTGTCTTACTACAAAAAAAAAAAAGAAAAAAAGATGACACATTTGTGTCTTTCCTATTATTTGTCTATGAGCTCGAAACCAAACCAAACCAAACCAAACCAACTCTTTTAAGTTCCATCAAATGGGGTCGGCTACATGAATCCTTCTTCTCTGCACGGCTCTATCAAAGATCATTTCGTTAGTCAAATTAAGTAGATCTATATCTCTATTTACAACACTAGGTAACGTTAATGTAGGCCTATCCGGTCCCCTAACCCTCCATCTACTGTCACTGTATCGCATCTCTTCATTATTGCCTTTATTGGTCTCTGTTGAATATGACCAAACGATCTCAATCGATTTTCTCTCAACTTATCTTTTATCGATGTTACTCCTATCCATTCTCGGATACACTCATTCCTAGTTATGTCTTGTCTAGTTTTGCCATACATCCATCTTAATATACTTATCTCAGTCACATTCATCTTATTTACATGTTTTTTGATTGCCCAACATTCCGTCCCATACAATATCGTTGGTCTAAGAATTGTTCTATAGAACTTACCTGGGTATTCGTTTATTGCACAGTACCCTAGATGCACTTCTCCACTTACATCATCCTGTTTTAATCCTATGTGTCACATCCGCATCAATCTCCCCATCTGTTGTGATAATCGATCTGAAATAACGAAAATTATCACTTTTAGGTAATTTCATATTTTAAATTAAAATATTAAAATGTATAAAATATATAAAAATGCTTCATTTAAATTTAAATTTTATAAAAAGTTAAGTTGTTTATACCTCTCCTAAAAGATAATACACAAATAATCAATTTAATTAATTTATATTTTCTCATACAAATATTTTATTTAAACATTTGACCCATGTTTTGCACGGGCTTTTTTTCTTCTTCTCTACCTAGTGTATGTATATATATATATATATATATATATATGTGTATGAGTGCACAAGCGCATGTGTTCTAGTAAAAAATAAAAACAAAAGTAATTTAGAAATTGAAAATTGAATAATATTAAACATATTTCTCATCATACTATTATATTTTATTAAACAGTCGCAATTTATTTGTAAAACATATAAAGAAGTTATCTATATCTATATATTATATAAGAAAAATAATATTTTTAGTGCAGAACCTTATGAAGAGTTTTAATATCTCATTAATTTTTTTTTATTTTCTTAATTTAAAATAATTAAGAAAATCTCTATTAGTTAGCTTTTATTTGATAATCTCACATCGGTAAAAGAAGAAAAAAAATGAGTTGTTTTACTCGTATAAAAAGAATTTTATATTCCTATCTCATTTAGTGAGAAGCCTTATGAGAGTTTCAATAACTCATACTAATTTTCTTAATTTTAAACAATTAAGAAAATTTTCATTGATTAGCTTTTATTTCATAATCCATATTGGGAAAAAAATGAGTTATTTTACTCATATAAAGTGAATCTTATATTCTCATCTCATTTAATATTGTAGTGCTGTACATATTTTAATTCAATATAGTTTAAATTTTAAGAATTTTAATTAATTAATTATGACCTAACCGATTAGGCTAAATCATTTTTGATTTGATTGATTTATTAGTTTAACCGCGATTTTAGCGATTTTATCAAAATATATTGATTAGATTTGTTTGATTCGAAGTAAACTAAAGATTGATCTGATTAATGATTGAAAGACTGAGATTGCTTGATTAGAAATAAATTTTTCATTCAAATAATTGTTGACTTTTATTTTATAATTCTACATTGGAAAAAAAAAAAAAAACTGAGTTGTTTCATTTATATAAAGTGAATCTTAATAGTATAGTATTGTGTATACTTTAGTTCAAGACAGTTTAAATTTTAAAATTAAAATAACATTTAAAAATTTTAATTAATTAATTTTTGTATATGTTGGTTGGTCATTTGATCTAATCGATTAGGTTGAACCATTTTAGATTTGATCGATTTGTTGGTTTAATTGCGATTTCTCATATTGATTTTATTAATTTTAAAAAATTCAAAAAATTTCCATTGATGAACTTTTATTTAACCATATAAAAAATAAAATTTTAATTAGTTTATGATTTATTTTATAATCCCACATCGGGAGAAGAAGAAAAATTAAAGTTGGTTTCACTATCTATCTATCTATATATTATATAAGGAAAATGAAGTTTTTAGAAAGAAACTTTTTAGGAGCTCCAAACCCTTATTCTAAAATTATTGAATTTTCTTAATTTTGAATAATTAAGAAAATTTCCGTTAGCTAGCTTTCATTTACCTTTTATTTTATAATTTCATATCGGAAAAAGAAAAAAAAAATGAATTGTTTCACTTACATAAAGTGAATCTTATTATCTCATTTATATAAGCAAAACGAGATTTTTAGTAAAAAGTCTTATGATCAATATCTCATACTTATTTTTTTAATTTTTTTTTAATTTTAAACAATTAAAAAAATCTTCATTGGTTAGCTTACATTTAACTTTTATTTTACAATCTTTACGTAGTTTTGATTTTAAAAATAATTTTGTATGAGATTTTGAAACTTTTATAATATTTAACTTTAAAATAATTACAATTCAACATCGCGAAAATAAAGAAAAAGTGAGTTGTTTCACTTATATAAAGTGTTACAATTCCAAAAAAAAAAAAATAATAAAATAAAATAAAATATCATAGGATTACAATTATGGTTAGACAATGTAATTTTTATAATTTACTCAAATTTATTTGCTTTAATTTTACCAATTGAATTATAACACATGTATTTATCACATAATACTTAGAAAAAAAAATATTGTTGGCAACACATACCGGCACAAAACACATTTTCGTGTAATTTTTTTTCACACATTTAATTTCTATAAGTTAAATTTAAGTAAGAACCTGAAAACTAAGAAAAGCTTGAATTCTTAAATACTGCAAAAATTTAACATTAAGTCTAAATAGTAAGAATGAAAATTCTAATTATTGAACGTGTGAAGTAAACATATTTAAATAGCAATAATGAAATTTATAACTTTTGATCTTACCAAACAACATGCTCAAATACTATTTTAATTTAATTTTTATAGTTTAAAAGTAAAGTTTGATATTTCAAAATTCAAACAGCTTGAACCTTAAAAGATTTTTTTTTTTTTTGAAAGTATCATGTTGTTGATTTATTTAATCATCTAACTTATTAGCATTAAAAAAAAAAAAAAAAATTGAAACGGACAATAATATTTACACTTGTAAAACAAAAATAAGTGATTTAAAGTGAAGTATAAATATCATTTTTAAGAAAAAAAATTTAGATAAACATATTTTAAGCTAAAAATTATGTCTACTTATTTATTTATTTATTTATTTTTGGTATAAAAAAAATTCCGTGCATAGCACGGGTATACTACTAATATATATATATATGAAAAAATTAAGAATAGATAGAATCTTTAAGTTTTTTAGAAAAATGTTGTACATAAACGGCTTTGTCCCTAAATTTTTTTGCTACTTTGTGTCATAACCTTCTTGATTAACATGAACATTGGACAAGGAAAGTTGTGAAGGATGTGAGAAAGTTTTATCTTAGGGCCATTGTAATCCGTTTCTAACTTCATGTGCGTGGGGGAAACAACAACAGTAGGACACACCTCTCAAGCTCACACCTAAACTTTTTTCCTCTTTTTTTTTTTTTTTTTTTAATATAATTTTTTTTATATTAATTATTTGTTTTTCAGTACTCTTCTATTTTAGATTGTGTTACAAAATGTTTTACCATTGTCTAAAAATTCGTAATTTTATATTTTAATTTTTTTTTTATTGCATTTTTCTAAGATTGAAGTTGTTAGGGAATTGGGGTGCCCACCACAATCACTAGCCCAATCTGTTGGGAAAAAACTTTAGAACCACATGCTTAACATCAAAACCCAACATACATTATTTAGAACACATACCAAAAAAATTAATGCTAACATTTTATGTAAGGTTTTGATTTGATAATAGGCTGTGATTGACGTCAAAGAGGATTCTCCATGCCACGAGTAAACGCATTTGTAGCTTGGACCCTGATCTCAGAAGTTATTTGTAAGAAAAGAACCAACATTCAAGCCTCTCTTTTCATTGATCCAATCTGAAAATTCACCATAGAAACTAGAAGAAGCCGTTAAGAGTTTTTGGGAAGATTGAGCTTTGGTCTGGTTTTTCTGATGTTGGCTTTTTGGCATAGCATATGCCTGGCTTGAGTGCATGTGTCAACTAAGTTGGGATTGGGATATGATTCTAGATGCTAATGCCGTCTTTAGCCCTCCTGGCTTTTTGATGTAATTTTTATGTACTCTTTATACTCTATGTTACATCAATGAATTTTCCTTTTGCTGATAATAAAAAATAAAAAATAAAAATTGAAAATTTAGGTTTTCTCTCAAAATAATTAGCCACTGGTGAAAACCTCTCAAGTGACAACTAACAACGATTTATGGGTTGAAACAAAAAAGGGAAATTTGGTCAATAATTCTTCAACATAGTTTGTAATGAAAAAGGGACACTTCAACCATTTTAATGTATGAAGTCCATTAAAATAGATTTTTTTTTTTTTTTTTTTTTTTTTTCTGTGAGGAGGACACAGCATGGGTTTTTTTGTGTTTTTTTGTGTGATGAATTCACTATTTTCATTGTATTGGATGGAGATATCAAATAGATATGGAATAGAGAATAAAAAGAGAAGACGGTGGCCAAGAGCAAGTGGCTTCCTATGACGGGCCTGCAATGAAGAACAACAAAACGCAATGGACTAACCTTGCCTGTATATGTAAAGAGTTGATCAATGACTGTAGTAGACTCATGGATGACTTTATATTCAAAACAAATTCAGAAATGGAACACCATCTCACTGGTTACTCATCCTCACTGATTCAGATTCAATTTTTTGAGGGAAATTTTTTTGGCCACCTTTAATTCTTATCATCTCTTTAAACTAAACCAACTTTTGTAATATATCATTAACCTTTATTGCAATCCAAGGCCCAGTCAGTCAGTCCGAACTATTTATTTGGTATGAGTATACATGACCTTTTTTTTTCGTACTTAAGCTCTCAAACTAAGCTTTTTTATTGTGACAGATTAGTGGTGTAAATTAACATGACATAAGGATTGGCGGCTCCAAATTTAGTGAATCGGTTTATATTTGACAACACATTATTCAAATTTGGTCATTTCGATTTCTATAGTCCTTTGATATGGAATGTTAAATCCGATATATTGACGCCCCTCAAAAGGGCGTGGTGCACAGCCACTTACAAAACAACTATACAATTCAAAAGAAATGGCATAGCTAGAATAAGTCTTCATGTACAAGTGGTATTCTATTATATGCTGGAAAGTCCAAAAAAACATTTTCGAAGTCTCCTCAAGCTCTCCTACCTGAAATGGTTAAACAATGGGGTAAGAACACACAGTAAATAGTTTAATCACTGAAATAGCTTTAATTCTATGGAGATTTCTTTTGTGTTGGGCAAATTTTCAACTTTGGGATCATTTTCAAGAATTAGTACATGAGCAATGTTTTCGTATGAAGATAACAATTAACATGCTTCAGAAATAAATTAAGTACAAGTTCTTAACAAGAGTACATGATACAAGATATAAAGATAAATCACAAGGCGTTAGATGCTAATCCATCGGCAAAAACAAAAACAAGTAGGATCGCATCGACGCAATCCACAACAAGACCACTAAAAGTGGTAAAGCCGCATGTGCAGTATTAAACCACTCACGCACAAGACTTTGGTCTACATCTGCAAGACCGTGGTTAGTAACTACCTTGGTTGATCGTCAAACATTCTAAACCCAGGTGGTCCTTCAAAATATGCTCCCAAATAATAAAACGTCACAAGAAGGGAAAGGAAGATCAAACCCCAAAAGATTAAAAAAAAGTTGGGAAAGAGCCAACCAGTCACCTGAAGCAACTTAAGCTCCAGAGTACTTTAAAAACAGTGTGTGCTGAGAATGTGAGGGTTCCAAACTAAGCTCTATGTTATGTGAATGCAAGGGTAGGGATTAATATTGGTGCAATGGCGAAATGAATCAAGTTCAAGGGAAAAACTATATTAAATCAGGAACTGCATGGTAAATTTGTATATGAATGATAGTTCTCAGAAAAACATAATAACAACAACAACAACAACAACAACATCAACAACAAAAAAGAAAACAGAGGTATTTTGGTTTTGAGTTTTTAAAAACAATTTTTAAGTTTTCAATTTGTATTTTTTTTATTTTTAGTTAATTTTTTTAATATTCTGGTCAATCTTTTAGGTAAATCTAATCTAGATGTACGTAAAAAAATAAAATATTTGTAAAGAAATATTTAAAAAATTAAATAAATATGAAAAATATATAAAAATGTACTGAATTTATATATATATATATATATATTGTATTTTGTAGTATTTAATGAATTTTTAAAAGATTCTTTTAATAAATTTTATACTTTTTAAATGTATTTATATTAATTCTATCTAAAAATAAAAAAATATTGATTAAAATATTTTAAAATTCACTAAAATTTTAAAAAAAAATACGAATTAAAAACTCAAAAATTTTAAAACTTGTTTTTGAAAACTCTAGAACTAAACAGAGTGATTAGGTTCTAAATATTTAGGAACCTATGTGGTGCAAGTTAGATCCTGTAGTTTTAAATTGTATTAGTGTGACTAACAAAAGATTTATAATGGGGTTGGAATGAAAGTCTTGTGGCTCGTCTGTGCTTTTCGAGGCACTACCTGTGACTTAGCATGGGAGAAGGGGCAGAATTGCACACTTTTGTAGATATTAATCATCAATTTGTAACACATCATTAAAATCTAAAACGATATGTTGTTGCGACTATTTCACAATCATTACTCACAAAATTAACATTTCCATTCCCTCTATATATGAAACTGGATCGATCATCATCATAACCAAATAACCACCCACCATGGCCAAGTTAGCTCATGGATGGGAACCTGATGCTCTTATCTAGTTCAAAGGGTATAGGAAACATGTCTGCTTCACACCATGAATGATAATCATTTTTTGATCAGCAAAAAACGAGAAATGATAATCTTGACAAGGTTGTGACCTTGTTAACCATAGTTCATTCAAAGAAAACAAGAGCTAAACAAGATTGAAACTTGTCCTCCTATTTTTGGCCTTGTAGCTTGTTCTATCCTTAAGGGTTTAAAAATTATTTGCTTAGTCTATGACTTTATGTAGCAGTATGTATTTTTAGAAACTCCTTTTTAAAAAAAAAAAAAAAAGACCACCTAATCCCACCATGAAAAATGCACATGGCATTGGCCATTGGTTGATCTTGTCAACGAAGATTGGTGGAGATAGTGCATGCATAGATAGTTGTTTAACAAGGGCCTAGTATTTTATAATCACCAAAATAAAACTAGGAAACTTTTCTTCCCCCAGAATTAACTTCAAAGATAGTGTAAAAAAATAATAATCATCTGTGAAGATATATATGATGAGTAAAAGAGAAATCATTGATGAAACTTAAACAAAATCACAGTAATACTTACACTTACATCCTTCTCCTTCTCTTTTGTTGTCAAATCAAAATTGAGAACTTCTTCAGCAAAGTTCATGCATTGATGTGTAGTTGATCACGGTTCTCTCCATCAACTTTCTCCTCAATAACGTTATGAGTTTGATTGCCATGGGAAAGATGGGCTTCAGTGGTGTCGGTGTGACGAGGAATAAACCTTGAAACGACAACGATGAGTGCAAATACTATGGGAAGGAATGAAAATTTTATGGGGTCACTTTTTCCATAAAACTGTAGAAAAATAAAATAGACTAAAGAGGTTATTGTTTGAACTAGGGCAAAAACAATATTAACCCACAGAAATCTGCAATTAATCCATATTCTGGAACTTGATGGTTTATGTATCATCTCAGGCAGTGCTAGGACTAGTCCTAGGAGTGAAAATACAGTGGCAAGAAGAGCCATGACATAGAGTCTTCGATGATTTGTCACATTTGGATGTTGTTCTTTTGCACTGGAGATTTGCTCCATGATTGCAGAAGCAACCTCCATTCCAAGTGCTAAAATGGCAACCATTCGATCAATTGTAAAGATTTCCTTCATCTGTTAAAGTACATGAATAAAACTAGCTCTTTATATTAATCATTAAAAAAAAAAACTATTAATAATATTGAAGAAGTAAATGTCACCTACTTTGGTCCAAGTATTCTTTGAGAACCACATAATGATACTCAGCAGTGCCTTGGCCCAGCCCTTGATGTTATTCCATTTGTTTCTCAGAAACATTTCCATTGTGTTGCAACAAGTTTCAAACCACTGTTTCATCTTCATGTGTTCTATCGAATCTTTGATCCCGACTTGTCGGAACGGTTTTACTGTGTGCGCACAAGCTTTCCAACAGTTCATCAAACTCTGAAAATGGGAGGACCTAGGTGTAATACAATTTGAAGCTTCAATGTCGCTACCCATGGTGAAATGAGAAAACAAAAGAGAGGGAAGATTAGAGAAACAATATGAGATTGGAAATTGGAAACACTACCGTACACCCTCTATATGCACTTTAAAATTAAAGAATAAAATAAAATAATTTTATATTTTTTAAGTATGATTAAAAATATTATCATAATTACATATAACATGAGGCATAATTAAAGATTTTATGAGTTATAATTAAAATAATGTTATAATTAAAGAAGAAAATAGTATAACTAAATGTGCATATGACACACTTTTTTCAAAACATGTATATATTAAATATTCTTTTAAACGGTGTTTCAATTATAGTCAATACATGTCTAATAAAATTGTTTCATTTGCACGTTAATTTTAAAGGGGAAGGATCCCCTCCAATCACTATTTTGGACTGGATGGTGTTAATGTAAATTGTAAAAGTAAATACTACCACCCACTCCACCTACCACCTCCACTACCACCTTCACCTACTCCCAAATCCTCTCCTATATAAATCCTTGTAATATACACAATATACACATCAATCAATAATATACATCAATTTATTTTACATGGTATCAGAGCTATAAGATTTAGGCTTGTATTTTATTTTTATTTATTTTTATTTTTTTCACCGGCGGGCAGCCGGCCGGCAACCTTGCCTTCGCTGCCCGCTGGAATTTTTTACACATACCTTCACTCCTCACGGATGGCAACCACTCTCTCCTCCGTTCGATTCCTTACCACCATCTTGGTGCCTTCTTTTGCTACCCCGTGCTTGCTCACAAGCCTCTCTCACCTTCGGCCACATCTCCGACTGCAACTCCGGCTCATGCTGTTCGGCGTCCGAGTCAAGGTTGATCCGATGAGGAAGAGCGTCAGTATGACCATTCTGTCGCAATACGAACAGCCTCAGTGTCAGGACTCCTCCAACGTCGCCGACGTTGCCTGCGGTGGCGGCGGTTACGCCTCCGCCGACGAGGCCGTTCACCCCCAGTCCTCCGGGAGTCGCGAGCGCAAGCGAGGTATTCCATGGACTGAGGACGAGCACAAGTTGTTTCTCTTAGGCCTGCAAAGAGTAGGGAAAGGAGACTGGAAAGGTATTTCAAGGAATTTCGTGAAGCCTCGAACACCGACGCCAGTCGCTCGTCACGCTCAGAACTACTTCCTCCGGCGAAGCAACCTCAATCGGCGTCGCCGTCGATCCAGCCTCTTCGACATCACAACTGAATTGGTCACTGCAATTCCAATGGTTCTGTTTTTATTACCAGTACAGATTGAGAATCCAATGGAAAAACTAACCCTGGGACAGTGGATTCTACCTTAAACCCGAAATCACCAGTAGCTCCATCAAGCCCAGCTCTCTCTCTCTCTCTCTCTCTCTCTCTAACAGAGCTCTCTCACTCTCTCGGCACCTCTCTCTCTCGGCAGTTTTGAACCAAAAAAAAAAAAAAAAAAAA
Source organism: Camellia sinensis (assembly GCF_055761805.1). Classification (NCBI taxonomy): domain Eukaryota; kingdom Viridiplantae; phylum Streptophyta; class Magnoliopsida; order Ericales; family Theaceae; genus Camellia; species Camellia sinensis. The sequence continues at coordinate 95,262,135 of NC_138966.1, read as the reverse complement.
AAAAAAACACACTGATATGCACATGCATCCACAAGCACACACACGGCACACACCAAACCCAGCACATGGGGGCACCCACTCACTCTCTTTCTCTCTCTCTCTCGGGTCCCTTTCTCTCCACCAGACCCACTTTAATTATATTTATCATTATTCTCTCATATTTTATTAATCTCTCTCTGTCCATCCAACCTTCTTTTATTTTATTTTATTTTTTTTTTAAACACACTGTGATCCACCACTCCATGATACACCATCCGCCAACTTTTGTCCCCCTCTTTTCCTTTCTTTTTAATTTCATATTGCCCACCGACTCTTTTTTTTTCATCACACACAAAACCACTCTTCTTTTTTTTTTTTATTCCATTCCCACTGCCACCTTTATTATTTTTATTCATCATTTTCTATTCATCATCACCATGCTCATCAAAAAAAAATAAAAAAATAAATTCAAATTTGCACAACAACCCATATTTTATTCATCTCCGGGATCACCCCCGATCACAATTTTCCACAAAAAAAAAAAAAAAAACAAAAACAAAATACAAACAAACAACCACATTCACAAGTGGGATTTTTCTTCTCTACTCTGCCGCCGGTCTTTTCTTCTTGCCTCCGTCCTGGCCGGCCCTTACCGGTGTTGCCTCCGTGTCACCCACTCCACTGGGCATGATCACTACTCCCTGCTCCTCCAGTGCAGCATATGGCGGCCCTCCAAATCGGAACATCACGGTGGCCTTCCGCTTCAGCTCCTTGTTTTCCGCCTTTAGCACACTTATCTCTGCTCGCGCATCTTTATACATGCGTTGTAGCAGAGCCAGTTGGGAGTTTAACTGCTGCACCTCATTTGCTCTACTCTGCAGCCGGTTCGACAAGTTTGTCACCGCAGTCATGGTTTCCACACATGACTTCAATGTATACTGATTGGCCTCCACATCCGACTGCACTGCCATTCTTTGCTCCACCGACCGCATCGGAAAGTTCAACGGAGCAAACCCAGCGGTGTTTGGTTGAGGTTCACTGGCCACCGCACCAGTTATTTCTCTTGTTGACTCGTTGAGGTCGGGAAAGAGAGTCAGCAGACCACGGGAAGACGAGGCCATTTTCTGGGCAACAAAGTGTTACAGAATATCTCTCGCAATAGAGTGTTACAGACACTCTCTCTCAGCACAACGAAGAGTTTTTCAGAGTTTTTTAGTGGGTTTTCTGCCTCAGCCTCAGCCTCCGCTTCGATTTATAAAGACCTTGACGAAGAGGCAGACACGCGCATCATGCGCCGCTCGGCGCTCGCTGACAACTTGGCACGCCTTTTGATGGCACGTCTTTTTATGGATTGGGCACGCCTTTTGATGGCACACCTTTTGACAGATTGGGCACACCTTTTGAGGGCACGACTTTTGAGGGCTCGATATCTACATCCATGTATATCTTTTGGGCAGCCTATATACACACTCATACAGTGTCTTCTACACCGGTCAACTTTATCAATCCCTTTTCAACCTCAAATAGGTTTTTATCTTCACACCTATTTGAGTTTGAGGGGGGGGGGGGTTATACACAGTATCATGTATAAGTCGCTCATGGCGCACTGTGCATCACCACAACCTCTGCTACACCGGTCCGACATGACCCCGTAAACTGTCTTCTACAACGGTCCGACATGACCCCGTAAACTGTCCTGCTACAACGGTCCGACATGACCCCATAAACTGTCTTCTACAACGGTCTGACACGACCACACAGTGTCTGCTACAACGGTCCGACATGACCCCGTAAACTGTCTGCTACAACGGTCCGACATAACCCCGTAAACTGTCTTGCTACATCGGTCCGACATGACCCCGTAAACTGTCTTCTACAACGGTCCGACATGACCCCGTAAACTGTCCTGCTACATCGGTCCGACATGACCCCGTAAACTGTCTTCTACAACGGTCCGACATGACCCCGTAAACTGTCCTGCTACAACGGTCCGACATGACCCCGTAAACTGTCTTCTACATCGGTCTGACACAACCATACAGTGTCTCCTATCCCATTTTTAATTTTATTTGTCAGCTTATTTTTCTGTTTTGTTACTCTCTCCAAACTCAAGTTGGCTAGTACCTATCCTCCTTGAGTTTGAGGGGGGCTGTTAATGTAAATTGTAAAAGTAAATACTACCACCCACTCCACCTACCACCTCCACTACCACCCACTCCACCTACCACCTCCACTACCACCTTCACCTACTCTCAAATCCTCTCCTATATAAATCCTTGTAATATACACAATATACACATCAATCAATAATATACATCAATTTATTTTACAGATGGGATTGTTTTAGCTCGTGGAGTTTACAAAAGATCCCGTTTTGATAATTCAAACCACTTATTTTGTTAACTATTTTATGTATTTTATTTATAAAAAAATTAAGTCGATCTGATAAATGTATGTAGATCGATTTATTACATTTTTTTACCAGAAAAATACTACTTTTTTTTATGACAATACGATATATTGAGCTACTTATAATTATCGGATCGACTTAATTTTTTTTAGGAATGAAATATACGAAATATCTAACAAAATGAACGGTTTAAATTATCAAAACAGGAGTATAATGGAGCTTATGGACCAGAACAACTCTGTCTCGTCCAAAACAATGATCGGAGGGGATCCTCTCCAAAAAGGAGTATATATATATATATAGTCATAGATGTACCTTTCAGAAATTTGTTTGTTAGTGTTACCACTTGGAGAGGTTTAAGGGGTAACTGGTCGTGAAAATATGAAAGGATTACTTTCTTGGTGGTTGCTTTGCGCGTAAATTATTCACTGCCATACGTTTGTAGTGACATAATTTTATCAAAAATTAAACTGGATTGTTTGGCAAAAATGTTTGCCATCCCTTTATTTATTTATTTATTTATTTATTTATTTATTTATTTATTTATTTATTTTTTTGGAGACTATCACAATTCCTTTAGATCTTAATAATGGACGTATGTTATATACGTGTGAGGCCTACACTAATAATGATTGACATCCAAAGGAAGTCGTAGGAGTCCCAACAAAAAGGTCTCAATCATTATTGTTCATTTAAATGGGTCTCGCCATTGGATTATCCAAATCACTTTATAACATTATCAAGTAATAATTTTTGTTGCTTTTACCATCGTTTTTATGAGCCATATGATTATACGGGGATTCAATCATACGTACTTCATTTATTTCAAAATATTAATTTCTTATTTTATTTTTTATTGTTTCAAAATATTAGTCTTTTTTTAAAAATCAAAAACTAAAATAATATGAATTTTCTATTTTATCTTTATTTTAAATTCATTAACAATACAAAAAGTATAATTATGACAATTGATATTTTTCAAAAAATATACTATCAAAGGGTAATTTTAGAAAATTAATTTGTTTAAAGTGTAATAATTATACTAACAAAAAAAAGCTAGATTTCCCAAAAGGGTGTATTATTTTGGGATGGAGGGAGTACAAGAGATATTAATGTTCAGTCCAATAGTCTATAGTCACACTGTACGGGGAGGAAATAATTCTCCTCGTATAATCCTGTTGACCAAGTCCACGCTCCTCCTTACGACGTCACTTTATCACCTGAAAACACAAACGTGAGCTAGCCGGTGGGTGTGTGCCGGAAACCTCTCCGATGCCTAAGTCAGAAAACTTGACAAATAGACAAAGCTCTATGTTCTCAGAAAGAATTGTGTTCAATTACCTCCTCCAAGGTGATGTTTATGGGCTTTTATAAGTTTCCCGTGGCACAATCTTGGTAGGACTTGTATTTCTCCATGCAGAGTCCTCCTAGGATTCATACTCCAAAGGATAATGCTTATCCTTTTACACCCTCCCCCACTGCTTAAACCAAGTGAGATGGTTTTCTCCATGGCCGAACTTCCATGTGACCGAAGTAAAATTGGCTATGCCGAGCCACAAAGGGCCGAACTGTCCTTAGCTCGGTTTTCTCCTCTAACTTCTTACCTCGGCTGCCCCTGTTCAACCTTGGTGTGTTTAGATCAAACTTCCAAGTAGCAAGTTCCGACCGACCTAACCATAGTATGTCACGACCGGACTAAATGCAAGGTCGGACTTACTTCAAACTGCCACCGGACTAATTCTGAAACTGGCCTACCCAGAACATACTGCGACCGGACTAACTCTGAGACCGGCCTAACTCCAAGTTGCCTCCGGACCGGAGTAGCTTTACTCTTCCTTGGGCCAAAGCAACTATCCCTTCTTGAGCCGGAGTAACTACACTTCTCCTGGGCTGGAGTAACATTGCAGCCTTTTTACTTAGTCCTTCGCGTTTTGGGCCTCAAAGCCCAACTCGCAGCTCGGCCCAATTTTTCCCGAAAATTACCCTCTCAATTGCCCCTTAATTCCATCTGCGCAACATGATTGGGATTACCAGTCTACTGGCCGAGCTAGAATTTATTAAGCCTTTCTAGCCGAGTTAAAAACCCTTTAGCCTCTCCAGCCGAGCGAAAAACCCTCGGGCTCTCCAACCGAGCTAATTTTACTTCGGGCTTCACTATGTCCGGTCAAAACGTCTCTTCAATCACAGCGACTGTAACGCTTCCCCTTCCAATGACACGTGGTAGATTCTGATAGGCTGAGGACGGCTGTCATGTCGTCTTTCGTACTTCGCGAATTTTGAACAGTCCCGCCCAAATTTTGGGCAAAAACCCTCCCTGAGGCTAGGTCTTTTCACTTTTGCCATTTCTTCATCTTCTCTCTCCGCTCTCTTGCTGTTCGTGTTCTTCTTTTTACTGCAATAGATTTTCAACTTCAGTCCCTTCTTCTTTAACCTGGTAAGCAAATCCACTTTCCCTTTATGTATTTTTGCTTTCACATTTGTTTTATGCATCTGTATATCTTGTTTCGTGTGTTTTTTGCAAACATTTTGTCCATTTCTGGTTTGCTTCTGTATTTTCATGAAAAAAACCGTAGAACTTGTACGTGTATGAACTGTTATGTAGAAAAACCAGTCTTAGATCCAAAATCACATAGCAACCGAAGTAGGATCCTGTTTGCCTCAAATACGTAGATCTCTGTAGTCAATAGCCGAACTAGAGCTTGAAAGTTTCAAAGGGTTACCAGAGCTTGACTCACTTTAGCCGAAGTAAGATCACCGAGTTTTGAATATAGCAAACTAGTAACCTCGGTTGTCGACCGAACTAAGTTTTTGGGGCCAAACCGGCTTTCTTGGTTCCTAAACCGAACTCAGAAATCCGCCCCAAGGGGTCCAACCGAAGTAACTTCCTTCACACTGCAACCGATTTAGGCCTTGGGGCTAAACCAGCTTTCTTAGTTTTCTAGACCGAACTTAGAAAGCTACCCCTAGACGTTAAACCGGTCTACCAAGCAAACTGCTCAAACCGAGCTACCAAACCTTTTGATGAAAGAACCAGTTCTTTGAGGCCGAAGTAGGGCTTTTATACCTTGCTTTTAAATTGTAGCACGGTCCGTTGATCAGTGCTTTAACCCCCTCTGTTTTTTACTTTGCAGACTTAGGTTACCCAGGCACTCCTGCGTGCGCTCAACCGAGCTACTGAGCACGATTTTTGCACCGATATAAATTATAAGTAATTTATTCATCAAATGGGTAAGTATAGGTATCTAGTTGAGACCCCTGGTGGTATGGCCGAATTTAGGAAAGATTACCAAATTCCTGATGACGTCCATCTGACGTTGGCCAAAAAAGATGTTATTCCTTGGGAAAATGAAGGCTTCGTCCCTTTTACCCTTCAATCCATAATAGAAACCGGACTACGGTTTCCTGTCCAACCGTTGATCTGCGAATTTCTTAGGCAGACTAGGTTATGCCCCACTCAACTGTCCACCAATACATACCGCATTATTATGGGAATAGCCGCACTAAACCACCAAACCGGACTAAACCTCGGCCTGGCCGAAATTTTCCATCAATACTCCATAGGCTCAAAAGATGCTGGGTGGGTCTATTACCTTAGGATTCGCCGCCGCCGAGAGAAGATAGTTAAACATACACCGGACAAAGATCTTAATGATGATGATTTCTTCTGGGTCTCTGGGAACTTTGAGGATTTTCAAGCCCAAATTCCTGGCCGACCTATAAATTGGAAAAAGGGAGAGCCTGGTAATTTAACTTCGGTCTTCTTTCTTGTATGTTATCTCGGTTTTTAAGTCTATTGACCGAACTAACACTTCTCTTTTTTGCAGATTTCGCCCATCTTCATTCCTTATATAGTTATCCAAACCTTGCAATTTTGCGAGCCGCACTACGATTTAAGAAAGGAGTTGGGCTAAGCTTCTGAACTTTGAGCCGACCTACCGGTACAGCGGTCGCCGAAAAGCAAGAGTGACTGACTTCCTTCTTGAAGAAGCACCTGAACCGGACCCAACTTTGCCCGAAATAAGACTTGTCCCACTAACCGTTGAAGAAGAGATGGCGAAGAGGAGCAGAGTTAGGGCCCTTCTCACCGAAACAACTAGGCCCGAAGTAACGCCTCCCAGTCAATCGCAGCCTGCGATTGTGGCCCTTCCTTCTCAACAGCCATCCTCTTCCCGCCGAACCAAACGTGCCCGAACTGCCGAAACCGAACAAGTTTTGGTTGATGAAGAAGAACCTGCTATTCAACCGAGCTTACCACCAAGCCCCCAACCGGAGTCTTCCGACCGAACCGTCGGCAGCTGGGCACCAAAACTTACTTTCAATGACCGAGACATTCGAGATACAGACTCGGTTGTTACTGAGAAAGACCACCTGTTGGCCATCAATCTGGCCAAGAGTGTGTGTCTGCCCAAAGACATGGAGCATCACCAAAAACAGTTAACCACCGAGCTCAAGTCCATCCGGTCTGCGACTAAATCCATGATTCTGGTTAGTAACTTCGGTCGCTTTTCTGTTTATGTTTCTTTTTCTTTTCAACTTTTTCTTCGGCTAAAGGGAAGTTGTTGCTTTGTCAGGCCATTCAGAAAAACCAAATCACCCATAGGAAAGTACTGGAGCTGAGGAAAGTGACTAGGCAAGCAGCGGTAGAGGCAGAGGCGAAATCGGCCGAACTGGAAGAGGCCAGAAAGGAACTGACCGAACTCCGAGGTGAGGTCGGCCGACTGACCGGAATGGTTAGTTCGGCCGAAGCTGAAAAACAAAAGACTGTCATTGCTCTGAAGGACAAGTATTTGCGCGAGCTGTTAAAACTTGAAAGAAAGAAGGATGCCGAAATAAAGGAGAGGGCAAAGGAAGTTGAAAAACAAGGCTTCAAGAGGGCAGAGGATGCTTACGCCCAACAATGCAATGCTGCCAAGGAGCTTTTCTTTAAGTGCGGCTGGAGGGGAGCCGTTGAGAAGCTCGGTCATGATCCTCAGACCGAGGTTTTCGACCCTCCAGCCTACTTTATACCGAACTCCCTGATGGAATACGCCAATGCGATGCAGCAGCAATTCCTTGAGGACTCAGGCTCAGATGAAGACTTTGCCACTGAGGATACCCCGGTTGTGAATGTAGACCAGGTAGTTCGGTCGGAGCCCATGGTGGAAGATCTAACTGTTGGTCAACCAAGTGAAACCGTGGTTCCGGCCGAAACCACTCTTCCGACTGAAAACGTCCTCGCGCCTGAAACCGGTCTTTAGGTCGACGCCGATGCTGCCTTCGACGCCGAAATCGAAGATCTTTTTTCTTGATTTTGTACTTTTTGTTTTCTTTGTAACCGAACTAAGCCCCCTTGTAATGACTTTTCTCTGAATGAAAATTTTACGCAACTCTTACTCCGGTTTTGATGTGTATGTTTGCACTTGTAATGTCTTTTATTATACCAACTTCTATTTCGGTTTTAGATGGTTAAACTATACTTGCCAGCCAACCACTCCTTAGCCGATATGCTTACTTCGGCTGAGGAGTACAAAGTGTTGGGTTTATTCCAGCCAACCACTCTTCAGCCATGCACTTACTTCGGCTGAAGAGTAACAAGTGTTGGTTTATTCCAGCCAACCACTCTTCAGCCATACCCTTACTTTGGCTGAAGAGTAACAAGAGTTGGTTTATTCCAGCCAACCACTCTTCAGCCATACCCTTACTTCGGCTGAAGAGTAACAAGAGTTGGTTTATTGCAGCCAACCACTCTTCAGCCATACCCTTACTTCGGCTGAAGAATAACAAGTGTTGGTTTATTCCAGCCAACCACTCTTCAGCCATACCCTTACTTCGGCTGAAGAGTAACAAGTGTTGGTTTATTCCAGCCAACCACTCTTCAGCCATACCCTTACTTCGGCTGAAGAGTAACAAGTGTTGGTTTATTCCAGCTAACCACTCTTCAGCCAGACCCTTACTTCGGCTGAAGAGTAACAAGTGTTGGTTTATTCCAGCCAACCACTCTTCAGCCATACCCTTACTTTGGCTGAAGAGTAACAAGAGTTGGTTTATTCCAGCCAACCACTCTTCAGCCATACCCTTACTTTGGCTGAAGAGTAACAAGTGTTGGTTTATTGCAGCCAACCACTCTTCAGCCATGCACTTACTTCGGCTGAAGAGTAATAAGTGTTGGTTTATTCCAGCCAACTATTGAAGTTAGTTTTTCCAGCTAACTTATAGTATTTGGTTATTCCGACCAAATGTCCTGCAGCCTGGATCCTTATCCTGGGCTTAGGAAGGGTGTTGGTTTAATCCAGCCAACCTCTGAGTTAGTTTTTCCAGCTAACTTAGAATAGAATGCTTGCAATATACTTAGTCTTTAAAGCTAACTTTTACAAAGAATGATTTGTGCTAAAAAGAATTTCCCATTTTATTGAAGGAAGAAAAAAGTACATATGTTTGAAAAAGAAGAGCTAAAAGTAAAATAACTTGAGATTGGCCGTATTCCATGGCCTAGGGATTGCCTTGCCATCTTTGTCTTCTAGGTGGTATGCCCCTTTGCCTGCTAACCCAACCACCTTATAAGAACCTTCCCAATTTGGGCCTAACTTGCCGTCTCCTGGGATTAAGGTGTTTCCCATTACTTTGCGTAGTACCCAATCCCCAATCTTGAATTGTCGTGGATGAACCTTTTTGCTGTATTTTCTGATTAACTCTTGTTGGTATGAGGTGATGTGGACTAGTGCTCTTTCTCTTCTTTCTTCTGCAAGGTCGAGTTCTAAGGCTATGGCTTCTCCATTTAAGTTTGGATCAAAATTTTCGCTTCGAATTGTGGGGAGGCCAACTTCTAGTGGGATCACTGCTTCCATTCCATAGGCTAAGGAGAACGGTGTTTCTCCAGTTGATCGCCGGGGCGTGGTGCGGTAAGCCCATAAGACGTGAGGAAGTTCATCTGCCCACTTGCCTTTTGCTTTCTCTAGCCTTTTCTTTAGTCCATCCAAGACGACTTTATTTGATGCTTCAGCTTGCCCATTTGCTTGAGGATATGCCGGTGTGGAATTGTAGAACTCTATCTTGTACTCTTCACAAAAGCTTCTGAAGATTCTACCGTCGAACTGCGTACCATTGTCTGAGATTAGTGCTTTTGGTATGCTAAACCGAGTGATGATATTCTGCCAAACAAACTTCTTCACATCTTTTTCTTTGATTGACGCTAATGCTTCTGCTTCCACCCACTTTGTGAAGTAGTCTGTTGCTGCGAGAAGGAATTTTCTGCCGCTGGGTGCTGTTGGAAGTGGTCCTACTATGTCCAAGCCCCACATTGCGAAAGGCCAGGGGCTAGTTAACGGTAGGAGTTCTCTTGCTGGTTGATGTATTTGGTGTGCGAATTTCTGGCATTTTTCACACTTCTTCACATATTTCTCTGAGTCTGCTTGCATATATGGCCACCAATATCCTTGCGAAATAGCCCTGTAAGCGAGCGACCTTCCTCCTTGATGACTTCCACACACCCCTTCGTGTATTTCGAACAGGAATGCTTCTACTTTGCTGGGATGAACGCACTTGAGGTAAGGCCCAGAGAACGACTTCTTGTATAATGCCAAAGATGGAGATAGCCAAAATCGCTGCGACTTTGCCCTTATTCTGTTGGCTTCTTTTTTCTCTTCTGGTAGGATGCTGTCTTTTAGGAATAGGATGATGGGATCCATCCAAGAAGGGCCTAATTCTGTGCAACATACTTCTTCCGCTTCGGGGTCTTCTATGCTTGGTCTTGGTAAGAAGTCGATGAGTAATGGATGAGGGACTGATGTATCTGCCATTGAGGCAAGGCCTGCTAGCTCGTCCGCTCGGCTGTTTTCCTCCCTGCCAATTTGTTCTATCCTTACCACATCAAACTTCTTGATCTCTGTTCTGACTAACTCTTGGTACTTGGCCATTCTGTCGTCCTTTGCTTCGTATTCGCCAGAAATTTGGTTTACCACCAGCAGAGAGTCACTGTATACCATTAGTTCGGTTGCTTTCATGAAGTGTGCCGACTTGAGTCCTGCGAGAAGCGCCTCATACTCCGCTTCATTGTTGGATGCCGGGAAGCCAAGGTTGATTGCTTGCTCTATAACCAGGCCGTCTGGAGAGATGAGGACTATGCCAAGCCCTGCTCCATGTCGGTTGGATGCTCCATCCACAAAGAGCTTCCACATCTCTCCAACGAATAGTTTCCAGCAAGTGGAAGGATCAGATGATGTCGTGAGGTCAAGAATGGTGTTTTCTTCAAGGTCCATGTTGGCTGTCTGTCCTTCGTCCTCTGTTTGAACTGTTGGTGAGCCTTTGTTTGTCTCTTCCTTGTTGTCCTTAGTATGGTCTGCCTTGGTGCTTGATTGACTACCTTCTACTAGGGGTTGCGCTATTCCGGCGTCAACTTCCGTCCCTAGTTCGGTTGTGTCAGTTAGGTCGACTGGGCAGATATGATGACTTCCAGGAGTAAACTCTGCGACGAAGTCTGCCAAAGATTGGGCTTTTATTGCGGTTTTGGGTTGGAATTTGATGTCGAATTGTCCTAACTCTACTGCCCACTTCAAAATTCGCCCACTAAAGTTCGCCCTTTCGAACAGAGCTTTTAATGGAAAGGCTGTGAGGACGACTATGGTGTGGGCGTGAAAGTAGTGCGCCAACTTTCTGGATGCCATCATTAATGCTAATGCCAGTTTCTCCAGGGGCAAGTACCTTGTTTCGGCTCCCAATAATGTCTTGCTGACATAAAAGATGGGTAGGTGTTGTATTCCTTCTGCACGAACCAACACTGCGCTGACTGCGTGCTGAGAGACTGCCAGGTACAAAAAGAGTTCCTCACCAGGTACTGGAGTAACAAGTAGTGGTGGGGAAGACATGTACTCCTTCAAGCTTTCCAGAGCTCGGTCGCATTCTTCATCCCACTCAAACTTGGCCTTTAAAGCTTGGAAGAATGGTCGTAGTCTGTCTGATGACCTGCTTATGAACCGGTTGAGTGCAGCTGCCATACCAGTACGATGCTGCACTTCTTTGACTGAGTTTGGTCTCTCCAGCTCCTGGATTGCTTTGATCTGAGAGGGGTCTGCTTCTATACCTCGGTTGGTCACCAGGAAGCCCAAGAATTTGCCAGATCCAACTCCGAATGTGCATTTGGACGCATTGAGGCGCAACTTGTGTTTCTTCAGGATCTGGAACATCTCGTCTAGGTCTTTAAGATGGTCATTCTCATCCTTGCTTTTGACCACCATGTCGTCGATGTAAGCCTCCATTGTTCTGCCTAACAATGGTTCGAACATCTTGGTGATCATCCTTTGGAATGTCGCCCCTGCGTTCTTTAGGCCAAAGGGCATGACCTTGTAGCAATATAACCCCCTTGGTGTTGTGAAGGATGTGACCTCCTGGTCTGGTTCGTGCATGGCGATCTGGTGGTAGCCTCTGTATGCATCCAGAAAGCTAAGTCGGTTATGCCCTGCCGTTAAGTCCACCAGTTGATCTATCCTTGGTAGAGGAAAGCTATCTTTCGGGCACGCCTTGTTGACTGTTTTGTAGTCGACGCAGACACGCCATTTACCATTCTTTTTTGGCACTACAACTGTGTTGGAGATCCATCTTGGGTAGTGCACTTCTCTTATTGCTCCTGCCTCCAGCAAGTTGCCTACCTCTTCTGCCACTATTTCGGTGTGGTGGAGTGCCGATCTGCGTGTGCGTTGGATGACTGGTCTGGCGGATGGGTGGACATTGAGTTGGTGACTGATAAAGTTTGGGTCAATACCTGGCATGTCGTAGGGCGTCCAGGCAAACACTTCGATATTAGAGGTCAAGAATTCCAAGACCTCTAATCTTTCAGTGCTGGACAACGATGAGCCAAGCAAGAAGAACTTATCCGGGTTCTTCTCATCTATTTTTACCTCCACCAAGTCCTCTACCGCTTTCTGATCAGCCTCTTTGCCGACGTCCGCGAATAGTTCATTACTTTCTGGTTCTTCCACCGAATGAACGTATCCTTTGGCAGCTCGGCTTCCATTCGCTGTGGCGAAGCATTGTTTTGACATGATCTGATCGCCATAGACTTCTTCAATTATGCCAGTGTCGTTGGGGAACCGCATTACCTGATGGTAAGATGACGCTACCGAACGCATGGCATGCAGCCATGTTCTGCCCAAGATGATGTTGTATGTGGAGGGGACCTTCAATACCCAGAACTCCACTTGTTTTGTTACACTCCCTGCTCTGACTGGAAGGATTATTTTGCCGACAGGCCACTCTGGCATGGAGTTGAATCCAATCAGGGGAGAAACTGCAGGTGCCAAGTCTTTGTTTTGCAGCTTCAGTTGTTTGAATGTGCCGTAGTACATGATCTCACATGAACTACCCTGGTCAATCAGAATCCGCTTGACGTCAAAATCCTTGACTCGGAGAGTGACGACCAGTGCATCATTGTGAGGACAGTATATTCGATCCAAGTCCTTATCTGAAAAGGACATGACATTTGTTGCCTCTGTCTTCCCCTTCTTGGCGGCAGGTTGGGCACTTAACATTTCCTTAAAGTGCTCAGCCTTCTTTATCGATCCCCTGAGCTCACATACACGCTCAGGTTCAAAGACTCCATGTATTACATTGATGATGCCTTGTGGTGGGGCGTCAATTGGCATTCTGTTGGGATGATTATTATGATCTTGGGGGGCTGGTTGCGTCCCTCCTTCAATGTATTCGTCCAAGTGGCCTGCTGCCACCAATTCTTCCAAGTGCTGTCTCAATGGCGTGCAATTCTCAGTTCGGTGCCCCTTTTCTTTGTGGAAGGTGCACCGTGATCTGTCATCGTAATTTTTCTGACCTTCCCCTAGCTTGGCTGGCCACTTGACAAAAGGCACGTCTTTTATTTCGCTCAGAATCCGGTATATTGGTTTTTTGAACACCGTTGTTATGGCAGTGCGGATTCTCAACCATCTTTTGTCTGGGTCTTCTCCGTTATCTCGTCTGCCACGCCCGTTTTTGTTCTGCCTATCTACTGTATTGACCTTTGCTGAGGCCTTCTTTTCTGGTACTGTGGTTGCACTAGATTTTGCTTTTGCACGTGCGCCATCCTCTTCTACCCTGATGTGCTGATGCACTCTTTCCATCAGGGCCTCCATGGTGAGGGGTGGCGTCATGGTAATCGAATCCCTTAGTCTGTTCCTTACTGGTAGGCCTCTTTTATATTGCGCAATGGCTAGATTGGTGGGGCAGTCTCCAATTTGGTTGAATGTCTCCCAGTAGCGACTGTTGTAAGATTTGAGGGTCTCTTTTTCACCCATGTCGATGGAGAGTAACTGGTCTATCTCCACCGGTGTTTTAGTGTTTGTTCGAAACCTTGTTACGAACGCTTCTGCCAATTGGGCCCAGGAGGCTATGCTGCCCTCTGGGAGCTTTTCAAACCAAGTCAAGCCTAGGTCGCCAAGATTTGACGGGAAGAGTATGCACATTAAGGCCTCGTTTCGCCTGTACACAGCCATGACTTGGCGAAAGTGGCTCAAGTGTGAATACGGGTCCGTCTTCCCTTCATAGGTAGTGAATTTCGGCTGAAGGAAGCCTGATGGTAGGGGCGCGTTTTCGATTGCTGGAACAAACGGCGAAGTCTGTAGTCTTGCCAATGCCTTGTCCGTCGGTTCGTAGGCCGGTCGCGGTATTGGCATTCCAACCTCAACGCTTCCATGCGTCCGAGGAGCCAACCGTTGTAAGGCCGAAACTCGGTGTGGATCCCTTGCCCTGGCGTCCTCCTTGCATCGTGCTTTTTCTTTGAGTACGGTTCGTAAGTCGGATGACCTGGGCAGCTCCGTTTGTCTAGATCTGGTTTGGTGTGAATGTGAAGGCCAATACGTGCTTCCTTCAGTGTATGATCTTTCGGATCTCGTCTTCTCAGACCTGGAGTGACGAGTCCTTGAAGATAAGGAGTGAGTGTCACCTGTCCTGAGGCTTCTGCTCTCTCCTTGGGAGGGTGTAGTATTCCTACTACGATTCTCTGAGTGGCGAGGGGGCGTCTTGTACTTGCGCCCCTCTCCTGTCGCCACATCTTTAGTCTTCATCTGGCGTTTTAATGCTTCCATGTCCGCCGCCATCTTCCGAATTAGTTCATCTTGTTCCTTTACGCGATCTTCCAGGGCTTGAGGATCAATCCTCCTCCTTTGCCTGTCAGGACTTTGAGAGTGACGAGGGCTGCTATTCCGCCTTCCCCTGCCACTCCTCCTGGAGTTATGTTGTTGGGTCTCCAGATCTGCCATAGGAGGGACAGAGGGTAATCCTTCACGCCTTGCGCCCCCGTCTGGAGTTAGTCCGTCGACGGCGGACTGCGGTAGTTCTTCAATGTGTGCCATTGATTTGAGAGAAAGGAGAAGCTTAGTCAAGAGGTTTTTGTTCTTGTCTGTTCTTCCCACAGACGGCGCCAATTGTACGGGGAGGAAATAATTCTCCTCGTATAATCCTGTTGACCAAGTCCACGCTCCTCCTTACGACGTCACTTTATCACCTGAAAACACAAACGTGAGCTAGCCGACGGGTGTGTGCCGGAAACCTCTCCGATGCCTAAGTCAGAAAACTTGACAAATAGACAAAGCTCTATGTTCTCAGAAAGAATTGTGTTCAATTACCTCCTCCAAGGTGATGTTTATGGGCTTTTATAAGTTTCCCGTGGCACAATCCTGGTAGGACTTGTATTTCTCCATGCAGAGTCCTCCTAGGATTCATACTCCAAAGGATAATGCTTATCCTTTTACACCCTCCCCCATTGCTTAAACCAAGTGGGATGGTTTTCTCCATGGCCGAACTTCCATGTGACCGAAGTAAAATTGGCTATGCCGAGCCACAAAGGGCCGAACTGTCCTTAGCTCGGTCTTCTCCTCTAACTTCTTACCTCGGCTGCCCCTGTTCAACCTTGGTGTGTTTAGATCAAACTTCCAAGTAGCAAGTTCCGACCGACCTAACCATAGTATGTCACGACCGGACTAAATGCAAGGTCGGACTTACTTCAAACTGCCACCGGACTAATTCTGAAACCGGCCTACCCAGAACATACTGCGACCGGACTAACTCTGAGACCGGCCTAACTCCAAGTTGCCTCCGGACCGGAGTAGCTTTACTCTTCCTTGGGCCAAAGCAACTATCCCTTCTTGAGCCGGAGTAACTACACTTCTCCTGGGCTGGAGTAACATTGCAGCCTTTTTACTTAGTCCTTCGCGTTTTGGGCCTCAAAGCCCAACTCGCAGCTCGGCCTCAAAGTCCAATAGTCTATAGTCACACCTTAAAGTATGACGAGGGAATGTTAGAATCAGCAAACGCTTTTCTAACATACTAATGTTATCTTTGTAAAAAAAAATATACAAAAATTTTATGGTCTTATTTACTACAATTTGTTGTAAATTAAAAATTGATCTTAAAAAAATTATGAACTAAAATCACTTTTTTCTCAATATCAAGATTATAAGTTTTTCCTAACTTAGTATTGTTGTTCATGTCTAAAAATTAGACCCATATTGTTATTCATATCAAAAAATTAAACTAACTTTTTAGATTTTATGATGTAACACTCTATTAAAATATCTAAATCAACTCTCTTTTATTTATTATCTATTTATCAATTAATCATCTTATTAATACATTACTAAAAATGAATTTACAAAATATATTTGTATATCATTTTTTTTTAATGTTATTGAACTTACACCAAACAATTAAATTTCCAGATTAAAATTAAACAAGCCTTTTAATTGGTAACAAATCGCCACAATTGAGAAGCACCGAGTAAATTTTTAACATATGCGCACACGTTTGGCAAGTCTTTTAGTTTGGGACCTTTAGCGAGTTTCAGACCAAAATCGCACACGTTTACAGGACTATTGACACGCGCTTTTAGGCAGTGACCACTTAAATTTTTCATTAAATTTAAATTTGATAAAAAATTACTTCTTTTTTGTTTTAATAATTTCATCAAATAGATATCAAATTTGAAATTTTATTTTTCTTTCATCAAACTGAGAACTAATATACCTTTCATCAAATCAGTATTGCCGTTGCCAGATATCTGCCCAATCGTCTCTCGGATAACTACCTTAAAACAAAAATTTGAAAAAAAATTACACTAGCCAGTCGATCGGCCAATCGTCCATCCAGTTTGATGAAACTCCAAAACTCTTGATTGGAGCACTTGATATTAAAGAAAATTTTTACTCAAATTTTTATTTAAATTTGATAAAAAAATTGATTCACTGTTGAAAGATGCTCTAAAGAAACATTTGTTGGCACAATTAAGGAACATGGGGGTATTTGGTGTGAATTAATTTGACTTGCATTTTATGTTTTTGTGACAATTTTTGTATACGTCACCAAAAATTAACAATTAGCGACTTTTTTTTAGTATGACTTTTATGAATTGTCATTAAAACATACAATTAGTGATGTTTTCCTGTGACGAATTTTTCAAACTATCACTGAAAGTTGAAAATTAACAACTTTTTTATGGTGATTTTTTTAAACTGTCGCTAAAATTTATAATTGGTGATATTTTGTATCAAAATTTTAAAACTGTAGCTAAAAGTTAATAATTAGTGACATTTTTTAATAGTTTTTGATGAAAAACGTCACTAATTCTCACAGGACCTATTAAATAATAAGTCCATTTAGTAGGATTTACACGTAAGTCCCCTAGATTTTAGTTTTAAAAAAGTTATTTTTAATTGTTTGGTAAAATTTATTCTAAACAGTTTTTGATTATAGTAACTTTTTTAACTCAAAAAAATTGATTATGAGAAACTGTCTACCCGCTACTTTTGATTATCAGTTTCTGTGATGAGTACATTAATTTATGATTATATCTTTAGAAATTTATTCTATTTATATATATATATATATATATATTTTGGTTCTTGAAAATAGAAAAAGTTCAAAGTATAGTTTGTGGTTTAGATTTTTTTATTTTTTTATATAGAAAACATGGACTAGTAATTGATAACGAAAAATGAGTGTTAATTCAATTTATAATTAATAGAGGTTAATTAAATTTACCGTCAACAGAGATAAAAATGACATTTATATATCAAAAAATTATTTTATAATTTATTTACCAAAAATTATTCAACAATTTAAATCTATAATCCAGCAGCTATACGAGATAGATTAATGACTTCTGAATAAAGTTATAATCTATAATCTATTTTAACAGCTACACCAAACAACATCATTGATAGAAATGAATCTGTATGGACTACTATCTTTTATATTTTTTAATATTTTATTTTGTAATCTCCATTGTGAGCTTACAATGATAATTCAAATAATTTTTTCGTAAAAATAACAATAAAGATAAATTGTTCCTAAAATAAAATTTTATTAGAAATCATCAGACACATAAATAAATTATATTTTATTTTTTAAAATAAACAACAGATATGAGATTAAATTCAAATAAAACAATTTATAAAATAAAATATAATTTATTCATCATCAATCGATACTTGATAAAATTAATTTTTTATATAAATAATTTTTACTATAAATTTTATAAAATGAACGATTTAAATTATTATTATAAACTTAAAATGAAATCAGAAAATAAAGTATAAAAGACTAACGCAAAGAGAAGTCATTCCTCAAAATAACTTTCGGTTACGTAGACACGACAAGAAGATTGGATTAGGGTGATGCACCCTTAATTTCATCGTCGTCTAGATTGGGACGTATGAAAAGACAAAAAATTCAGAAAACCAGAAAAAATTTATAAAAGACAAAATTCATCATGTAGACTTTTATTGCTGCGTCGTTGGGTCATTTCATAAGTAAATTTGAGTAAAATTATGTTAATAATTTCTGTAATTTATTCATTTTTATCATTTTGATCTTTGTTAAATTTGATTAATTTTGTCTCTAAATTTTACGGATTGTGTCATATTAATCTAATAAATAACCGTGGTTAAATTTGATGGATAAAAAATCAAATGATGTATCAATTTGATCCCTATAGTTGATAGGATGTGACAATTTGGTTTCTGTAGTATATAAGAAAGTCAAAACAACAGGGACTAAATTGACTCATCCTATAAACTATAAGGATCAAACTGACACATCATTTGATTTTTCGTTCATCAAATTTAACCGCCGTTATTTATTGGACTAATATGACACCATCCGTAAAATTCAGGAACAAAATTGATCAAATTAAAATAACAAGAACCAAAATGAAAAAACGAATAAACTATAAGGACTACTGTTGTAATTTGTCCAATAAATTTTGAACCTCTGATTTAAAATTTAAGATAAATTCTAATCATTTCTTTCCCAATTCTGTAGAGAAGCTCATGAAAATAATTCTCCACTGTCAAACTAGAGGGGTTTTCGTGGTAGTGTTGACATCATGTTCCAAACAGTTAAAAAAGTTTAGGGGCACATAAGGAATCAAATATAAACTAGATAGATGTAAATATTTTTTATCTCCTATTTATACATTTTGTATTATTTTTATTTCACATTCATACATTTTTGTATTTGATTTTTTCTATACATATAGCACAATTGATAACCGTTTAATTGAACTCTAAGAAATTATATTGTTTTAGTTTTTATAAAGACATATTTTAAAATTTTTATTGAAGATTTAGATTGATTCCCACCATAGTGGAGTATCTATTAAGGAGCCCATGTTAATGGTGTGTGTTGAGCCATCAAAATAGATTTTTCATTTTGTTTTAAATTGTCATAAATTATATATATATATATATATATATCTTCTTAACAAAATTTATATTTTTAAAATTTAATTGTTGAAATTTATCAAATAAAAATAATATTGGATATGAAATTTATATAAAAATATAACTGAGAAATTTTGTAATTATGTCAATTTTGTAGTGTTTGTAGAAATTATAAAATTTTACATTTTTTTTGTGCATAAACTGTGAAGAATTATGTAAACGAGAAATATCTCAATTAACAATTGAGCAAAGTTTCTCATTTTTTCCATTAAAATTTTATCAGAAAATTATATTTATTTAATATTTAATTTTTAATTTTTAATTTTTCCATATGAGAAAAAATTTATCAGTGGGATAGTTCAAAAATAATTGCATTACACATGGAATTTTTTTAAATGCAAGTCTAACACAAAAATAAAAAAAAATACAACAAACATGTAAAAGGACTTAAATTAAACACAAGTCAAACTTGCACCCTATAAAATTATAACATTTTGTTCCGCTATCAAGCTGATTTGACATTTTCCCACGTATTTGGAAGGAAAGTGCTAACATTGCCTTTTGATTAAATGCATAAAGCACAAGGCATTTCCATTAATCAGCATTAGAAGATGAGTCTTCGGTTCAAAAAGTTCAAAATTGAATTTTTATTGGTTAAAAGTTCGGGCACGAAATTAGTATGTCCATGAGAACATATTTTTACACAATGACCAAACTACTCATATATATATATATATATATTTATCAACGATTAACACAGAACAATAGAGCGTTGAATTGTTTCATGCGGAGTGAGAGAGAGAGAGAGACACACACACACGTGTGAGAGAGAGAACTCAAAACCCTAGATCCTTCAGTCGCCGTTGCACGTACCGGTATCGTTGTTGATATCAACACCCGCAGCTCCGACTCCTTCGTTGTTGGGCTCAGTAGCCCTCCGCCATTCGCCGCCATCTGAGAGTTACGATCTGCGAACAGATCGTCGCCGATCGAGACCTCTCTCTCTTCTCACTCTCTCTCTTCTCTCTCTCCATCTGTCTCTGTGTGATGATGATGATGACTTAGATCTCACGGCATGGTTGTTCGTAGCGCACGGTCACTCGACGCTACAGGTGTCGGCGCTGGCTCTTCCACTATCCTCTGACCTTCCGATGATACTCGCAGATCTCTTTCTCTCTCTATTTCTTTATCACAATTTTAGTGTATATACATGTTTGTATGTATGTGTTTGCATTTTCTCTATTTTTTGATGAAATTTGATTCGATTCTTATGGACTGAATGTGTTTTATGTGTATGCTTGTATAGATTTTCTGTTACACATCTCTAATTCAACTTGAATGTGAATTTTTTTTAATTTTATTTTTTATTATTGATTTTTGAGTTATACATTCATTCATTATTATATTACCCTCAAAACCAATCAAATCTTCAATTTCAGTAACTACCTCTCTATTGCTCTCTCTCTAAATGTATATATATGATGTGTATGTGTGCTCACTTTGTTTTTGAAGATCAAGGCGACATTTCTGTCATTCAAACCCTAGAATTCAACCAATTCGAGTTGTTTGATCTGCATTTGGTTTAAATTTTCAAAAATTTTCATGAACATTTTATTTTTATTTTTTTTCAATTGTGGGCTTTTCTTTCATATACTTATGAAGCCAAATATTATTTTTAAATAGAAGCAACATATATATACATAGGTGCTAACAAACAATTTTACTGTCACTAAGCCTTACACAACCTTTTGGCTTAATTTGCGGTGGCGGTGTCACCATCCGCATCCGATGTTTCAATTGCTCCAAGTTATTCGTTCAAATCGGCCTCGACTCCATTGCTAGATCATTAAAATTTGTCACGACCCAATCCCGTCCCTATAGGTTTAGCATCGTAACTGGCCAGTAATCCTAAGATTACCAAAGGCCTCTAAAACTGATTAACAAAATAAGGGGCTAGCGACAGTGTAGCTTGCTTTTCGTACTCTTTTCCGATATGATAGGCCTATAGTTTTGATTCCCGTGGTTCTGAATCTGATTTCACAAGTGCAATGTGAAATCGATAAACACAAAATGAGTTCAAATTCGACAAATCTTTTGAAAAATCGATTTTGACTCAAAAA
This sequence comes from Camellia sinensis, assembly GCF_055761805.1. NCBI lineage: Eukaryota > Viridiplantae > Streptophyta > Magnoliopsida > Ericales > Theaceae > Camellia > Camellia sinensis. The sequence goes on along the minus strand of NC_138966.1, from coordinate 95,240,950 downwards.
TGTCAAAAATGGACCACTTTGTCAGATTACAGAGTTTCCACCTAAATATTTTGGAAAATTTAGGAAACCCGTGACTCGGGTCGAAGGCCACTTATCTGTCATCGCCAAAGTGTTTCAGCTTGGGAACCTAGGTATGAGAGATGAAGGTCATGAATTGAGTACCCCACTCACCCGATCAAAGATCGGCCTCTACTAATCATGGTGTGATTCTTATTTACATTATATACTCTTGTTCGAATTTATTAGGCTATTTTACTATGTGACGCACACAAGTATAGATTAATTTGCAAAAGTTGGAACACTTTGATTCTATGTTTGTTTTAAAATTGTTTTGAATATGTACCATTTGAAAAAGTGATCTCATATGTACATTCATCAAGTTATCCCAACTTAAGCAATTAGCCTTCATCCACAGGCATCCAAATAGGTATATCACTTAAGCACTTAGCCTCATGGTAATCATGCTTGACATGTTAATAATCACACGCATGCAATATGTTAAAACAATAAATGCTCACCTATTACTCCAAGGCAAGCCAAAGAAACAAAATAATTAGAAAATGCATGGTCTAATATGCAAGTGACTAATGCAACACATACAAAAATGCAACTAATAGGTTTGATTGTCTAATATGTCATGTGAATCACTTTATGTGGTGGTGCATGTCTTCAAGGAAGTAATAAATGACAATGTCGTTAGAATGATGAATCGAACCTTATGCATGCGAGACAAATGAATGCAAATCACGGAAAATGCTAAGAGAAACATGATGCTATATATTATCCATCATAAGTGGGTAAATAAAAGGGAGAAAGAACGGGGGTTGAAAGACATACACATCATTACATTTGCCTTCGCGCAGGAGGGTCCGAATGAATGTCCTAGCTAATTAAGCTAATTATTACAATACCACAAATTAACTAATTATTCTAGCTAATTAATTAAGTACAACACAAAAATTAACTAGTTATTCTAATTAATCAAATTAGAATTAAACTAACTACTTAGTTACAAGTCCACTACTTTAAGTACGACATACTACTATTAAATATAATTGTAACAGGCCCCAAGAAGTGAGGAATAACTCATGCATGAACGCGGATTTCTACCCGAAAATGCTCTTTGTTCTGCTGCTAGAATGCTTCTGTTGCACAGTCAAAAAATTGAACTTTTTTTGCCTTAGCCTTTGCTCTGCTTTGCAAGGAAAAAGATACTGCTGGGCTGAAAAGAGGTGGTCAGCTGGGCAGAAGAAGTGGTCGGCTGTACGGAAAGGTGGCAGGCTGGCCACCAGTTTTGGTTTCTCCTCTGCTGCAACAGAAAAGAAACAAAGCACAAACAGAGCATTTTCAGGAGATGTTTGTCCACCTTGCCTCCCCTTATCATCAAGCAGATCAAAGGAGGAGTAGGCTTGATTCGCAAATCATCAATTGGCACAAATTCATTGTGTGATGATTTATGGATCAAGGGACACGATCTCAATAAATGATACTGAAAGACCCACAAACCTCCTTTCTATCACGGAATTGATCAAGGGAGGTGATTGACATTGAATCTTGAACCATTTTCATTACTAAAAATATGAAAGCCTTGTTTGGTTTGTTTTTCAGAAAAAATTTTAGGAAAAATTCTCTACAAACAAATTTTCAAGAGTAATCAAACCAAACAAATTTTTTTAAAAAAAATCTCAAAAATTTGTTTGGTTACCTACTTTCCAAAATCACTCTCTCTCTCTCTCTCTCTCTCTCATACACATCAAATCAATCACTTTTTTTAAAAACTCTCTTTCCAAAATAATTTTCCAAAATCATTTCTGAAAAAAAAACAAACCAAATAAGTTTTCGTACTTTTTATCTCAAAAACTACAATACAAAAACAAACCAAACAAGGCCGAAATGGCTCAAGACTCAATGGGTTCAATTAACATCTGATTGAACCCCAAACTTGATTTTATTATCTTGTTCCATTTTAGTCCAAGCTTTATTGCCTCTTTTAATTACCTTTCCATTCATTAGTCATTTTAGTCCAAAAATGAGCATTAATTCCACTAATGGAGAGAAGTGTCAAATAAGAAGTTGTTTTGGCATGAGAGAGAGGTAATGCCCTGGTAAGGAACCTCCGAAGAGATTAAACCATTTAGCATTGAAGGGTTTCTTTCTCAAGCTTAAACAACACTTGGTTGAAACAACTCTCAAAAAAATAAAAATACCGAGAAAGGAGGAAGGTTGCAGAGGTGACTATGCAAGTGTGAATACAAGTATGGAAAGCATAAAATAAATGTTATCAACTCAAATAGGTTGGTGTCTAATGCCTAAACTAACCTATGAGGACCACTGCACTACAAGAACACTATGCAAAGCATAAATGAAATAAACACATTAAAACAGCCCTGAAATGAGTGAAAATAGTGCTAGAATTAAGTTGAAAAGGCTAAAAAAAGTACGCTAAAATATGAGAGAAATAAAGCTAGTAAGCAAGCCAAAGGAAGGGTGGCTAACCCCTTCACTTTTGGGACTTCAAAACTACATTTTTAGCCTATGAAAACTTTGAAAAATAGTGGTAAAATATGGAAAAAAGTTAGAGAAAGAAGTGGGAGACACAAGGGCAAAAGCTTAGAGAACAAGGTTCAAAGAAGGGTGGTTAACCCCTATGTCTTTGTTTGCTTTAAACCACAAGTTTTAATCCATAAAAATAGTATAAAAACAATACAAAAACAGTAAGAAAAGATAGGAAAGAAGTAGTGCAAAGGCGCTAGTAGTTATACCTCTTGAAGAGGAGTAACACTTTTGTTCACAAACCATAAAGCTTACACTCTCAAGGGCTGTGATTTGAGCTCAAAAATCTCAACAAGAAGAGTCAAATTTTTGGTTTAGGAAGTTTAGAGAGAGAGTGTATAGGTTGCAAGATAGAGAGAGAGAGAGAGTTCTATGCAAGTATTGGAGGTTTTGGAAAATTTTCTAACCTAATTTCAAGATGGGTGGTCATTTATATATAAAAAAACATGTGCCTTTGTTGGAAATATCAGTATAGAGACAGTTGGTGCAGTGCATGCACCTATGGGAATAGCTAACATAGCTGGTAGCAAAATATCTATTTTGCCGGCACAATTGGCCAACCGGCCAATAAAAGGGATGGTCGACCACTGAAATTGGCCTATGGGGACACCTGGTTAGCTGGCTAAAGACTTGTATGGCAGTCCACAAAAAGTGGTCGGCCGGCCACAAAAATTTATTTTCAAGCCTGATTTCAAATGGGTATATCTCCTTCATCCGAACTCGATTTTAGGTGATTCTTGAGTCTAAATTGAAGCCTCGGAAGTCTACTTTCCAATGGTGGTGGCATTACATCTAAATTTTATGTGTGCAAAGAGATATGTCTAATTTAGTGAAGGCTGCTCATTTTTTTCTTAATGGTTTGATGCTCGACCTTTCCCCCAACTAGTTTTCTTCCATCCCCTCCTATTTCCTTCAATTCCAAACTTATAAATAAGATGTTTTTAAATATTTTTCAAAGATTTCACCTCCCTTCTATTAGGCTCATCAAAAAGTGTAATATTTTAAATGAAATGCGAGCCTTGAAACATCATAGAAACATTTGAAAAAATATTTTGAAAAAGAGGATTTTAAGATCTAAAATAGTTTTGGTCAAAAATGACGTGTAAGGTTGGGATTTAGAAGCTCAAAACTGAAGTTTTTTGCTGAAGAACTTGAACGATTGTATAGTGTAACTTTTCATCATCGAGTGATCAACCCGAGGCACCCAAGTCTTTTGGGCTGTCAAAAATGGAATGTCTACAGTTGTCCCTCTTTGACAGAGCTCGAACTCATGAAATGACATGAGTGAATATCAAAGCCCAAAGACGACCTATTTTGACAAGACTGTAAGACATGGGAAAACAAACAAAATGCAGATGTAGTTGGTTGAACTTGAAGGTTGTTTACGTATCCTGTTGGAAGGAATCAAACCAGCATAGTTTAGGGGCGGAATGCAAAATGATACACCATGTAAAATAATCAAACCACAAGCAGTGCAAAACACACGAATACTGTAAAGGAATGGAGATGCAAATCAAACTACGTTTTATATAAAAAAAAAGTGGGCACAACCAAACGACGCCTAACACAGGCTAAGTGCTTACACCCTCAATATTAGCCTCAGCGTAGCATGCGTGCTTACACATAACAGAACCATATTTCAACGTGAAAAGGGTGAGGGCACATGCAAAACTATGTTTTTCACAGAAAGAATACAAGTAATTGGGTGGTATGGTATTGGTGAGGAATGATCTGCTAGGGAAAGATAATGAACCTAAATGCTGAATGCAACAAGACAAAGTATAATGTAATGGATGTAATAGATGAAGTGAATAAGAGGCGTAGGTTGAACCACATTTTACCTAGAAAAGGCATGGACACAAAACAAACCACTTCTAACACAGAAAAGGTGTTGACACCCTCAATATTGGCCTTAGCGCAGAATGGGTGTAGACACCCCATTTTTGACGGCCCTTACGACTTGGACGCCATTGCTTGCACACCCGATGATGAGTCTATATGCTTGTCAAGCGCTCGAAGTCCTTAGTGAAATGTCACAACTTTAAGCCTTTCAAACCTTGTACCCCTGCTATCCCATTCTTGGATCAAGCCTTTGTTTTTCAAGCCTGCAATCCTTGGTGGCCTGCCGGCCACCTTTTTGGGCTGCCAGCCATCAGTCTTGGTTGCCGGTCAATGATGTGGCCTGCCGGCCACCAGTGATGGCCGGCTGGCTACCAATCTCTTTTGCAGATATTTTGTGACAGTCGTGCCAACTGTTAGCATAGATGCTTACATCTGCTCCCACGTGTAGGACTGGATGTATTTGTGGGAGGCTCATGGTTTTCTATATATAAAGGACCTCCCTTCATGTTTTAAAGGTTAGAAAATTTTGGAGCAAATTTTTTCCTCTCTCTACAATTCTCTCTCTCTCTCTAGCAAATTTCTACACTCTTGTTTACATATCCTTAATCTTTGCCTATACACCCTTAACCAAACCTTCTCATCTTGGAGCTGAGGTACTTTTGAGCTTGGTTTGAGCTCTTGAAGGGTGTGTTGTCTTGATTTGTTACCTAGAATTGGTCTTCTCTTCAAGAGATATAAGGCTTTTCTTGTTGCTTTGTTTTATTAGCTATTATTCTTGTTATTTTCCAACTGTTTTTGGGCTGTAAAAACTCTATATTTTTGGGTTGAAGCTTGGGTTTTAAGGCTATTAAAGGCTAGGGGGTGGTTCACCCTTCTTTGTTCCTTGTTTTCAAAGCCTTTTTCCTTATGTTTCCCACCTTTGCATTATCTTTTTTGAGATTTTAAAATTTTTTTTTCAGAGTTATTGCAGTGGCCAAAATCATGTTTTAAAGTCCAAATTTGGAAGGGTTAGCCTCTCCACCCTGTGTCTTACTTACTAGCCTAGCTTGTGCCATGTTTTAGCCTATTAATCTAGCTATTTTTTCTTAATTCCAGCATGTTTTAGGACTTTTTTTAGCACTTTTTTTGGTTAATAGTTGCATTTGAGCTTTGTTTTGCATGCTTGTAGTGTAATTGTCCTCATGAGCATGGTGTTCTAGGCCTTAGACACCATCTTGTTTGAGTTGATAGCATTTATTTATGTTTTTCTCACTTATTTTCAACATTAATAATCTCTGCAACCTCTCTCCTTTCTTGGTTTTTGTTTTGCTTTGAGAGTTGTTTCAAGCCTCTTGTTCTTTTAAGCATAAGATTCAGGTTGTCATGCTTAATGGTTTAATCCCTTTTAGGGGTTCATTATCAACGGAATGACATCTCTTTCATGACATAAGTTAACTCTTGGTTTGGTACTTCACTCCATTAGAGGACTTAAATTCATTATTGGACTTAATGGATTAAAGGATGGTTGGTAATTAAAATTGAGTAACTAAAATTGAGGCTAAAAATGGTGCAAGATAATAATTGGTTGTGTTCAATCGGACATTAATTGAACACATGGAAGCTTAAAGCATTTCATACTCATTAGTGATGAAATGATTTAAGTTTCCAAGGTCACCACTTCCCTTGATCAATTCATGAAAGGGAGGGGGCATGAGTCTTACTTTGTTGCATTTATTGAACTTGCACACTTTGGTTCACAAGCCATTATGCAATGAAATTGCTTGAGTTAGTGGTTTGTGGCTTAAGTTCACTTCTCCTTTGATTTGTTTATGATAAGGATGGGTTAATTTTGCAAACAACCCTTGAGAATATCCTGTGCATGCTCTGTTTGTCCTCTGTTGTAGCAAGGTGAACTGGGTAGCAATAGCCGGCAGGCCACCTTTGATGGTCGGCCGGCTATCACTGGCAGCCGACAGAACCTCATCACTAGCTGGTCGGCCACTGATGCAAAATTTAGCAATGTGTTTGTTAAGCAGAGCAGAGTTATTCTGGAAGTGGGCAGCAGTGTAAGTGTTCTCTATGCAATAGAGGCTCTCCGGAAGCACAACATTGGCCTTTTCGAGTGGAAACTGAGCATGTGCATGAGCAGAGTTAATTGTTTAGCTTAATTACTTTTTTTAATTGCAATTGTGTTGTAATTATTTAATTAGTTAAAGTAGTTAACTAGTTGTGATGTTGTAATCATTGATTAACTAGAATAGTTAGTTAATTCATTTGTTGTAATAATTAGTTAAATAGTTTAGCTAATTTAATTTGTTTTGTAATAATGTTTAGCTTTAATTAGTTAGCTAGTTAGTCCATTCGGACTTTCCTCCGTGAGAGCGTAATGTTGTAATAACGTGTATGTCTTCCAATCTCACGTACCAAAGTTCCCGAGCCGAGATAACTTTGGTGATGATGGACACGTGACCTTTGGCACGAGTCAGGGCTTCCTAAATTTCCCAAAACAAAATATTTAGGTGGCGACTTTGTAATCTGGCAAAGCAGTCCAATTTTGGCATTATTTGATTTAAAATCAATTTTCCAAAATGATTTGCCAGATTGGACTATTTGATGTTTATCAGTTTCACATTGCACTTTGTAAGACTAGATTAAGAACCGTGACAAGAGTCCGAACTGTAGGATCAATTCGAGCTCTTCGAAAAGGGGGTGTAGAAAAGTCGAGTCTACAACTAGGGTTTGAGTTATGTGGTGGCTTAAGCTACAGGCATGAAATTGAACCCTAATCTCTCCATCTTTGTTTGATTTAAGTTCATTTTTGCGATTGACTCATGAAATAAACCCTAGATTATTCATGAAAACAAGATTTGTTGGAAGATTGCTCATGGATTATGTATTTTGAATTTGTTTATGTAATGTATGAATATGGAAAAGAGATGAGTCCATGAATTTGTTGTTGATGCAAGGTTGATATGTCTAATGTGGAATTACACTTGTGTCATACTTATATATCATGTTTTTGAGTCGTTTTTACATGAATTTGGGCTTGGAAATGAGTTTAGAAAGTTTGCATCTTTGAACCATTTTTGGACTGTCTGATTTTGCCCAGACCGCACGAGCGGCCACAGGCACCGCATAAGCAAAACATGAAAAAAAAAAGAAGTTTTGATTCTATTCCTTGGGTGCTTGAGCAACTGATTTTTCCGCTGGAGGGGATTTGGGCTGCATGAGCGGTGAAGACTTCCACTCGTGCGGAACCCCTGTTTCAGCTAAACTTCAAAAAGGCATATTGCCTTCATCCGGACTCCGTTTTAAGTGATTCTTGAGCCTAAATTCAGGACTCGGAAGTCTCGTTTCCAATGAAAGTGGTCTCACATCCAAATTCTAAGTACACAAATAGATATGTCTAAATTAGCGAAGGATGTTCACTTTCTTTCTAATCATGTCATGTTATTTCCTCTCCAAACCCAGTTTCCTTTATTTCTTCCTATTTTCCTAGACACGGATTATGACCTAATGAGGACTAATGAGTTTAGAACCAACAAAAATAATTGTTTAAGGAGAAAATTAAGGGATTGATTTATTTGGTTAAGAAAAGATTAAGAGAAGTAAATTTGATCAAGAGAATAATTCTATGTTCCGATATGTTGTGCCATGCACATTGTGTTTGCAGGTCATGATTCAAGGACCGGTCAACCATTTCTGGAAACCGTTGTGAGTAATAATATAGTAAAGATATTTTTTTTCATTATCTATTTTGATTTATGTACGACATGATTTTCTAAATATCATATTTTGTCAAAATGCACAAGTTTCCAAGAAATGTGAAATGAGTTACGGATAAGGAATGTGAATTGTTTGTAATATGATATGGTAGGCTTAAGGCCGTTCCGTTTATTCTATAACATGATATGCATTGTTCAGTCTTTAAGACCTATTGATTTCTGGTATAGAACAAAGTGCTGTACGGAACTAAGTGTTACAGTGGGAGTCACCTCTAGAGTCCGTACAAGTCACCTCTTGGGTCCATACATACATAAATGATTGGGCCTGAGGCCGCTTGTTAACTGATTCGACCTTCACTTGTTGACAAGTAAGGCATCTCAATACAAACACGACCACATCTTTTTTCATACCTCTCCACCAAAACTGGCGACTAAGATCGTGATACATCTTTGTGCCTCTCGGATGCACCACAAGGCGTGAATGATGAAATTCTCAGAGTACTTCCTCTCAGCAAGACTCTGGTACGGACAAACGGTCACGGTATCTCACACTTAGGTCGGGATACACATTCAAACCTCTTTCTACCTTCCCACTAGAAATCTTCTCCCGGAGGGATTCTACCTCAAGGTCACCCCTCTGTGCTTCTATTACTCAGTTCACATGTGTAGGTTGTGCAACGACTGAAAACAAAGCTGCGGACTCAACAGACTAGCCAAGATGCAGGTCAAACTCACCAATAGCACCCAACATCTCCCATTCCCGAATGGAAACACTAGCCACACTACCAATGGATTTCATACTCAAAGCATCGGCCACAACATTTGCCTTTCCTAGATGATAATGTATTTCGAAATCATAATCCTCTATGAACTCCATCCACCTTCTCTATCTCAAATTCAAGTCTTTCTATGTAAACAGATACTTCAGACTCTTGTGATCAGAAAACACTTCAAACTTCTTACCATACAAATAATGCCTCTAAATTTTGAAGGCAAAGATCACCGCCGCTAACTCTAAGTTGTGAGTAGTGTAGTTCCTCTCATGTGTTTTCAACTGTCACGACCCATAGGCTACTACCTTCCCTTTTTGCATCAAAACACAACCCAAACCTTCCCTTAAGGCATCACAATACACCAAATAGCCCAGACCCCTCTCTGGAATAATCAAAATTGGAGCAGTAGTAAGTCTAACCTTAAATTCCTGAAAAGACTTCTCACAAGCCTCATTCCACACAAACTTAACTCCCTTCCTTGTCAGTTTAGTTAACGATGAAGCTAATTTAGAGAAATCTTTCACAAACCGACGATAATACCTAGCCAATTTGAAGAAACTACGGATCTCAAAAGCATTCTTAGATTGTTCCTAATCTTGCACTATGCCTATCTTGGATGAATCTACAGTCACCCCTTCCTCGGATACTACATGGCCTAAGAACTTAACTTCTCCCAGCCAGAATTCACACTTCTCAAACTTAACATACAGTTTGTGGGCTCTAAGTAATTCAAGTACCACTCGCAAGTGTTCCTCGTATTCCTCCTCAGAGGGTGAGTAAATCAAGATGTCGTCTATAAAGACGACCACCAAAAGGTCTAGGAACTCATGGAAAATCCGGTTCATCAAATCCATAAACACAACTAGTGCATTGGTGAGCTCAAAGGCATCACTAGAAACTCATAATGGCCATACCACGTACAGAATGCCGTCTTCAGGATGTCCTCCTCATTCACTCTAAACTGGTTATAACTCGATTTCAAGTCCCTTTCAACTGATCAAACAAATCGTCTATACGAGGCATTGGGTACTTGTTCTTAACATTTACCTGGTTTAGTTTCCGGTAATCTATGCAAAGTCCCAAAGCACCATCTTTCTTCTTGGCAAAAAGAGCTAGTGCTCCCCATAGTGAAGTACTAAGGCAAATAAAACCCTTATCTAATAATTTCCAGAGTTGAATCTTCAACTCACTTAACTCGACAGGTGCAAACCTATACCGTGCCATAGAAATCAGTGCCATGCCAGGTACTAAATCAATAGAGAACTTGATCTCTCGGTGAGGTGGTAAACTAGTAAGATCTTCCCAAAAAATGTCTGGGTATTCAAAATCTACTTTTGGGAACTCAACTCGGACTTCATCACACTCAGTACTCAAGAAGTTGGCAAGAAGACAACTAAGCTCACTCTGCCCACGTGGATCAAACACTGATGATAAGACTCTATCAACCTGGTCCCCCATGAACTAAAAACAGTCATCGTTCAAGGTACATACAGTAACCCTCTGACAGTAGCAGTCTATAACAGCTTGATAGGATGACAACCAGTTCATACCTAATATAACGTCAAAGCTAGACATATCAATCAATACAAATGCAAATGGAAGTCGGCAACCGGCAACCTCTATGGCACAACCTCGACACCCTTGTTTCAAAACAACCTCACCACCAATAGGTGACTCTACACAGATAGGAGATGCTAATTGAGCCAACTCTAACCCCAAAATTGATGCAAAGGCAGGAGAGATAAATGAATGAGATGCACTCGTATTAATCAATGCATTAGCAACTGAATTGCAAAAACGAAGGGTACCTCTCACTACTGAAGGTATTGGTACTAGATCTGGTGCGGTAACAGGATACACATGCCCTGTAGGTCTCTGCTCAACCTGTTCACCCCTCGGAGTGTAAGCCTGATACACTGACTGAGCCGAAGAGGCTCCCTAATTGGCCCTCGAAGCCTGTGCAGACTTTGCTAGTTGGTGGCTTTGTATCTCTCTCGAACCAGACACACCTGGTGTGCTATCCAACTGTGGGAAAAATCTCTTCATGTGGCCCGCCTGCCCACACTGATAACAAGTGAGCGGTTGGCCTCTCTCTTGACTCTGGCTCTAAGAATGAGCCGAAGACGATGTAGAACACTACCCTCCTCTTCTTTGCGAGCAAATCGGAGACTTGTGGCCTAACTGACCACACTTGTAACAAGTAACATCTCCCTAGCCACTTCTCCTAGAACCCAAACTTGGTACTGGAAAAGTGGACCTCGACTGAGCTCCCTGGAACGGCTGTGGGTTAGAACCCTTTTGCCTCTTACTATCCTCCTGAATATCTTGACTCCTCCTGAAGCCCCTCATCCTCTCCTCCTCCATTTGCATTATGCTCTCTAGATGAGCCGCTGCCTCTATAAGGCATCTATAATCTCTAATCACCAACTCGACCACCTTCAACATAAGCCCGGTCCTCAAGCACTTCTCAAACTCCAAACTATGGTGCTCCTCTATCATTACTAACTCTGGTGCAAACCTAGAGAGACTAATGAATGTCGCCTCAAGCTCAGCCACTGGTGTGCTCAACTGTACAAGCTTAGAGAATTGCATCTCTCAACTTCTCCTGAATAGTGGGAGGCAAAAATTTATCCTGGAAGACGCTGACAAAAGCCTCCTAAGTCACCCCAATGCACCCACATGCATACTTCCACCACTAACCTGCATCTCCCTTCAGTTAGAAGGATGCCAAGGTCACCCCCAACTAGTCATCCTCGATGCGAAGCATATCGAACATCTTCACTATTTGCTTTAACTACTCATCTGCCTTCAGTGGATCCTTAGGATCACCCAAAAACTCATCCGGATTTGATTGGAAAAACTCTCGCTTCAGAAATGATGGCCCTGCCTCGGCTACTTGCGCTTGGACTTGATTCTCAGCCTTGAGAATGTCCATGGATTCCCGCAATGCTCCGGTCATTTCACGGGCTAAAGCACCCATGGCCTATTGATCAACTAGTTCAACCACGTTGGCCTGACTAACCCTTTCTTCCTGCACCGGAATATCATCTTGTAAAGGCACCTCATGCCTCTTAGGCCTACCACGCCTACCACCACCACGTCCATGTCCTGACATCCTAATAAAGGTAATGAAGAGATTATCACATTTACAAATGTGCTGAAGCTAACTTACTCATGTTCTAATGTGGTGGACAACAGTAATTCACTCCACATAAGCACGTAATCATGTAAATATATACGAATTTTATTCTTAGATAATGACCGTCCCGTGGTGTTGCTAGAGTTCCAATTAGAAACAGCAATAATCAAGTGCATTTCTAATAGGACTCCTAGAAACCTATAGATTCAATCAACATCCCAAAAATTAAAATCCCATACCCATATAATCATGTAAACATGTTATCATATAAGCACACATCGTTCATACTAAAGTCTTTATCAAGCGAGACAAACCTATTGTGGTACTAACCACTTCCCACGTACCCAAAGTATTCAAACCCGATATGTTCTTATACCAAGTTGTAACGCCCTGAAATAATTACATAATACAACTCCAAACAACTGCTACAAGTGATATAGGTGAAATAAGAAGCTTTCATTAATTGGAATTGATATATAAAATGTGACACATGCAGTGCATATTCATAAACAGTTCATCTTGAATCTATAGCATGTGTTACAGTTGGTAATAAAGAATGAAAGCTTAATAGGTATTTATATGCCCTAAAGGCTTACATCTTTCCAAGACTTTGCTTGGTTACAACAAAATGAGTCAGAAGCTCAATACACATAAAGCCCTAGGCTTGAAAAGAAAGTAAATACAACGTGAACAAAAATGAGCTTCAGCTCCACAGTCCTCCCAGACTAAGTCCTTGGCAAAGGCATATCACCAGCACCTGAAAATGGTTTCTCCCAAGTAGGGTGAGCCAAAGCCCAGTAAAGACAATCTAACACAATATATGAATCTTAACAAGATATAAATATGAACTGTATATACAATGTCTGTGACAAAATCATTTACAACTCTTTCGTAAAACCATGTCATGCCAAGTTTTATATCACTATCCATGTTATCTTAATCCCTTTGTAACTCAATTCATTTTTATCTCAACTCGTAAGTTACCTCCATTTATTACAGACAACCAAACTGAGGATACAATTCAAAGGTTCTTGAATAGTCATCATAAACACTTCCATTTGCCATTTTAGGGAAATTTTGTCCATAGGATTTGACACCCATGTATACATAATGCTTTCAGGAGTTTCACTCTGGACACACATGCCAATTTAATTCAATGGAGTCCATTCTCTTTCTCTTCCCAAACATAGAGTACATCCAATTTTTCCTCCCAAATATCATATATATATATATATATAATGTATTAAACATAGTCATATTCAATGGCAATCAATAAGAGATTAGTTTCAATTCACCTAATCCTCATACAATTTCTACAACAATCATGGTTATCTTCCACCAATAGCCCCAAAACATGTATTTCTAAACAGATATACAATCTCTAAAACAGATAAATTATCTGAATTTCCATAGATGAGAGGTAATACACATCCAACCCCACAATTAATATGAACATCCATCCAATTTCGTGTTTCCATTACCAACTTTATTGTTTATACAAAATAATTCTTTAAGAAGTTTTAGGGCGAAAACCCATTTTTGTCCAAAACCTAACCTATGTGCCAAAATCAACAATCTCAACACCATACAACCTCATATCTACACTCATAATCATTCTCAACACATACACTTGAAAACCCCTCTTTTGATTTTAAACCTAAACCCTAGGTTTGTTCAAAATCACCTCAAGTTCCAATGTTTCTTACACATCAATGAATAACCAAATTAAAAACCATATGAGGGTGTAGAAAATCCCTACCTCAAGTTTAGAAACCAAGAGAGAGAATGGAGACACTTCAAACATGCCAAAATCCAACTCTATTCGGATGAGAATAAAGCCCTTGAGATGCTCTATATTTATCAAAGGGAGTAGGGTGTAGAAACCACTAAATCTAGGTGAAAAAGTAGAGAGAGAGAGAGTAAGTTTTAGAGAGAGGAGCTCTAGATCTACGGTTTTGAGGGAGAAAGTTATGAAAAGTGATGAAAAAAGGTGCTGCGCAAACTGATATATGCACAGTCCGCTTGAGCGCAAGAAGTGACGCTCGAGTTTCAGACACAATAAGTTGTTCCACTCATGCACAAGAAGTGACGCTCCAGTGCAGAATACACACTTCCAGTAGTTTTGCAGAGAACAGAACATCGCTCGAGCGCAAGAAAGGATGCTCGAGCTGAGCCCGCACGAGTGTAGAATACACCCTTCCAGTAGTTTTGCAGACCTTCAAAAGTACTAAGAGTTTGCAATGCCCGCTTGAGTGCAAAAAGTGCCGCTCGAGTGGAAGAGCAAAAATCTGGGTAATAAAAGCTTGAAAACTAAACAACTAACTTGTTCCAAACATGCTCCAATCAACTCAATAGCCAAACTCAAGCAAGAATAAAGGGGGAAAAGATATGAATAACATTTGGAAACCACAAAGCCCGAGTTCCAGAATATGAAATGGATCGGGTCAAAACCGAAATCTCTATATTTATACTAAAAATTATAATTATCATTTTTTTTTGCTGATACAAAATTGATTTGTCATAGTGTTATTTATATCAGATCAATTTTACTTTTTACAGGGATATTCTACTCGACATATTCTAAAAAATTAGTGGTTCGAATTATCGAAGACTGAACAACAATGATTATTGTGCAAATGGCACAACAGCCACTATTCTCCATATATGTATTGTGGGATGAGTTAGTTTCGTTGATTACTGTAGCTGATAGAATTTATTTTCTTATGTAGTGTTTTATTATTGCATCGTGATATCACATGCTCATTATGACATAATATCACCATTGCATTGAAAATTTTACTCTATATGGTAAGCTTGAGTTCTCCGGGGTCTCTTTGGAAAATTCTTTAAAATGAAATATTAATTTTAGTATAAAAGAATACTATTTATTAAAAAAAATTTATTTTGAAATGTGTTTTGAAAAATGTGTATGATATAGATTTAAAGTTAGTATGATATGTCTGAGGGAAAGGAATGCCATATGTACCTTACCACAAAAATGTGTAACTTTACTATAAAATTTCATAACATCAACTACAAAATGCGTAATCTCGCCACAAATTAATGTAACAAAATGTCCAAAATTTTGTGGTTGATGTTGCAAAAATTTGTGACTTGGTTATGATATTTTTTATTACGTCAATTATGGTAAGATTACGCATTTTGTGATAAAGCTATATATTTTGTGATAGGGTGCATTTAGAGGTGCATACCATAGCATTTCCCTACTTCTGAATTAATTTTCAATGTATGTAATATTATTGTATACATATCACAAAATACAGGGAGAATAACACATCAGTGGGTATATTGAAAACCAATTTCAAATTAATGATAAATTTTACAAATTTTAGTTATTAAGTATATAAAATTTTTCATGAGTTCGTAATTTTTTTTTTCAAAAGCACAACTTGTTTGTATTTTTTCAAAAATATATATAGGATCAGGCTTGTCTTCAGTTTGAAATTAGACTGGAGCGTACTATTGGTCCATGGGGCTCACTACAGGTTCAATTTCAATGATCCAAATCGTTCAATGTGTAGGGCTCATCAAGTATTTCATCCCTATAAAAAAGCACGTTGATCGGATATCGATAGACAGTTGATCAGATCATATTTTTTTTAATGGTAAATATGATTTTAAAATAAATTATTGATAAAAATGTAACGCCCCGACTTTTATTACTCGAATAATATTACCATATCCTTTGATCAGTCCATTTTTTATAATGATAAATATGGAAAAGCATAGAATGAATAATTTACAAAGTCTCCTCTCATATACATGCTAAGAAATACAATACACGTCCGTAGGCTAACAACATCAAATATAGATAAACGAAATAAATAAAGGGATTAACCCTTTTTACAATACATTGGCATACTGCCTACAATTATAAGACCCCATGGCCAACAAAGAACAAACTTCAAGTCTTGAGCAACTCTTCACTCCATACTTGAAAAATGATTAGCAAATGGGATGAACACAAAGGTCTAGTAGAGATCTCAATGATCCTAAACAATAGCAACATATAGATAACTATGATTATGAATGCTCCACGTATATATATATATATATATATAGGTAATGTGATATTTCATACTTCAAAATATACTTACACAAGTATATTTTCCAAAAAGATCTTCTTTAACCGGACAAGAAAATAACCATTCTTATCGTTCTATTCTTTCCATTTTAGTTCCAAGAAAACTCATGATAACCTTTGTTTTCGAATACAAGTTTAAACATTTAAAACGGATTATCGTACCCACTACTATTCCTATTATGAATCCCAATCATTAATTACATTATCATAGTCTCATAATTTAATTAACCATTCACCTGCTATGCCTATCAAAGCACTACAATCACAAGAATAGCTATTACGTTCTATGGTCTTAAGCAAAAGGGTAGGTGAAGCACCCATGCAACAATAGGCACGTCAACGAACATTGCCATTTTTACTGATCACAAACACAGAAAGCCAATGATGCACCCATTTTTATCACAAGTATGAAAGTATGACACAAAACTATTACATAACATAACTCGGCTCCGTGAAGCCATAATCACCACAACCTACTAGGCACGAACCAGAGAGGAGCGGAACCCATTTCAAAGTGCCAAATTTTACTGGACCTCAAGTCGATGGGGACAAGAACTCGTTCACACTTTATTGGGAATGAGCCAGAGGGGAGAGGGATCCATGTCAAAACGCCAAGGAATTGGAACAAGTTCAGCAGCAGATCACAAAATCTTGGTGATCTTCTCTATCTAATGAATAGGGAGTCTACTTTAAAATCGTCCACCCTGCACCCACCTCCCGAGTATATGCTTCAACAGGAATCACACAAAAGTAGATTAAAAACCTCTCCGGAGGGGAGAGGAACCCATATCAATGCGCTTTTTCATTCAACTCAACAATTAACACGTTATTACAAATTCCATAATTTATTCAACAACGCCAATACCATCTTCTACCGATAGCCAATGACACAGCCTCTGAAAGAATAAGGACCAAGTCCACCTATTCAATTTTGTGCTCTTGATTTAGATTTTATCAATATTTATTCGTTACATAATGTTCATATTTCAATTCCAATTAATTCAATTTCCAATTCATGCCAATTTCAAAACTCATAATTAAACTCCTTTCTATCACTACCATCATATCTTTATAATTCAATTAAAAATATTCAATTTTTGTTGACAAGTAGTATTTTTGTCACAAATAAAATTATTCACTTGTTTTAAAAATCGTCAGCTCTTCTTGCTTCTCATTTCACAAAAACATATAAATCTCGTATTGATTTCAAAACCAAATTCCTAATACCAGCAACAAATAATCACATTTTCCTCTTTAGTTACCAAAACCCAACCAGTCAATTTATTTTCAAAATCCAACAAATATAAAACACAATTTAACCCCATCTCTTAAAAACAAATAATTAAAGGATTTGGGGCTTTTCATTACAACCCTCATAAATGAGATTAACTAATCCACAAATCTTCCAATGCCCACAACATTTACCAACACCCTTTTTAGTTCTCCGAAATTCTGAGTTCACAACAATTATTAAAATTTAACAATTATAAAGCCATAGATAGTAATTAACACAAATTAAATTCATAACAACCCTGTTAATTTTCTTAAGCATCCATTTTCACATTGTAAATACACATTATTCCATATGGTTCAAATAATATCAAAATATCAAAATTTTCCTCTTTTTAAGACCATCTCCAACTCAGCACCTTTTGTTTCATCAAATTTAAATTTGACAAAAATAGGCGCCTTTTGCTGCTCCAACCCTTTCACTAAATAAGTATCAAATCCAAGATTTCTCAAATATTTCATCAAATTGAGGATAGATGTGCCTTACATCAAATCATTGTTCATAGCCGTTAAAGTTACAGATCATTTTCACAACCAGACGACTGGATGGATGTCCGGCTGTTTGTTTCCTGGATGACCACCTCCTTGCAAAAATTTGTGAAAAAATTATACTGGTCGGTCGACTGGCCAGACATCCGATTGGTCGACCGATGTTTTGATGAAAGTTCAAAATCCTCCGTTGGAGCGCGTGATATCAGATGGAGTTTTCACTCAAATTTTGACTCAAATTTGGTGAAAAAAAAGGATACAATGTTGGAGATGCTCTAATAACTAATAAACAATTACTTAGGGCTTTTTACTATAATCCTTTTAAATATGCTCCTCAAACATGCAATCTCATAGATTCACAACAAAACATAATATTTAACTCTAGATCATAAAACCCCAACCTTCATCACATGCTTTTCAAAAAAGTAAAATAAAAGAAAAATCAAGTTTTTAATGCAATAAAACTACACACGTCTATCTATAACGAGGTATTGAAAATGAGCAAAGAAATCCCCACCTCAAAGCTAGAAAAGGAGAAAAGTCCCAAAAATTAATCTCCACCAGTCAAAATGTAGCTCTTAGAATGCTCGTCGTTTTGATATAGAACTGGTACCTAAAACTCAATAGATTTTCTTGAATTGAGAGGTTTGTGAAGATTTGGGTGTGTTTTAGAGAGAAGAAAGAGAATTAGAGATGTAGAGGGAGAATGTGGAAGAAGATATGAAAAGAGAGACAGATTCAATTGCAAAGGAGAAATGGTTCAAAAATCGAGACAAAAACGCGTCTGGCCGTACGTACGGGATCCCCCAACGCACGTGTAGATCCTCCTAGCACTAACCTGGGTTTGCACTCATGCTGCCACACGTGCAGGACTCACCACCGCACTTGCGGAGCCTTCTACTGTATGTGTGGGACCCCTACCTAGATACTCCAACTAGCTTGCACCAATTTGCACATGGGGGGCTCTCTGTCACGTATGCAGCCCACCTGACCTAGCTCTATCTTTCCAAAGTGATTCCACTGCTCCGTTTTTGTCCTTACACTTGAAACTCATGAATTTTAACTCAATCTTATGTTAAGAAGATTAAAAAAGTTTGAATTCCCAAACATCGACACAACACGACCTCTCAAGGTTCCAAAAAAGAAAACTGTAAGTCCAAAAAGACACATTCAAGTTAGGTCCGACACCCGAGACATCACAAAAAATGTGTTCTGATCAAGAGACTATCGATATCCGATTAACATGATTTTATGCAGGGATGAAGTACTCAATGAGACTTACACATTTAACAGTTTGAATTATCGAAATAAGACCCGTGGTGCGCCCCATGGACCCAAACAGCACCTGGATCCATATATATTTACTATTTTACCCATACAAAATTTAGAATGGAGAGTACTTTATTTTAAAGTCTTTTTTGTTGTACCCATATAAAATACACTTGCATATAATCACTAAAATTTACTTATACTCGAAATTGAAAAAGACAAAAATCTAATTATGATTTAGCAAAATTCAATTTATAATAAGAAAAAAAGGATAAATTATAAATACAATTCTTGAGGTTTAATTAAAATATGAATCGGCCTTTATGGTTTTGAAAATTACATCATACCCCCTGAGGATTCTAATTTCATAACAAATTGCCCATTTTATTAAGAAATCATCATGTCAATTAACAATTTTTAATAATATTAGAAATGTGTTTCAATCAATAATTTAGGTAATTTTATTCATGTATAGAAGAGCAATTATGAATTTTAGTTTTTTAGTTAATTCTATTAAATAAAAAATTCTAACAATGAGGTATTTGTAATTTTTCAAATTACAAGGGGCAATCTGTACTTTAAGCAAATCTAAGGGGGTATATTTGTAATTTATCCAAAAAAAATCCTCCAATTTTTTTTTTTTTTTTTTTTTTTTTTTTTTTTTTTTTTTTTTTTTTTTTTAAAGGAAAAAAATTGTAATTTACTTAGGAATTTTTTTTAAGGTCCATGGTATTAAGATTTCATAGCATAAAGGACACCCAATATTTTCATAATGTCTAAAGTCCGTCAACATCGATCTAGAGAAAATTCGACCCAGAGAATTTCTCTGTACTTCCCAGAGATTTTCTATCTAGAGAAATTCTCTTCAATTTCTCTGCACTTTTCAAAGAATTTTTCTGGACCTCCCATAGATTTTCTCTCCAGAGAAATTATTTTTCTAGACTTCCCAGAGAATTTCTTTGTGTTTTTGACCAATTTTCTTTAGTTTGCTCATAATTTTCTCAGTGTTTCTTTTATCAAACCAGACTGTGAGCCATTTAGACAACAACAAACCAGATAAAATTGAACAACCACCATTTTGACCAATTTTCTCTAAGTACCAAAGAAATCCAGAGAAAATTGTGTAAAGAAAATTTGTGTGGCTTTGTGTGGCTCTATCTAAAGAAAATTGTGGCTCTATTCAGAGAAAATTGTGTAGAGAAAATTTGTGTGGCTTTGTGTGGCTCTATCCAGAGAAAATTGTGTAGAGAAAATTTATGTTTTTGATCAAACCAGAGAAAATTAAACAAAGAACACTAACATAACAAATGTAGATTGTTCAACGGATAAAAAAAATAGTAGGAATGGTCTTACCATAGCATTGCCCTATTGAAGCCGAAGGTTCTTTGACTCTCCTTGATTCACGAAGCTTTCTTTTGATTCAGATTTTGTTCTCTTGAATCAAAATCAAAATTAGGCTGGGGAGGTCGCAAGCCCTGTCACAGTTATTCAAAGTTGCTCATAGTTGTTCGCAGAGCCCAAGAACACTGACCTAGGCCGATCTCGCAGTAGTTGGGTTGTCATCGAATCGAGTTCTGTTTGTGGATTCCTTTGCCAATCGACCTTCGTTACTTGCCTTTCCTCCTAGATCTAAGTTTGCAATTTGATTGCGATTTGGATTGAACTTTGAAGATTGAACTACGACGACGATGAAATTGACTCCAATGACGATGGTATTTGCACTGGTGGTGGTGGCAATGGCCATTGAAGGGAGTGAAGTGAGGTTTGGATTTAGAGAGAAAGAGAGAGATGAAATAGAGAAGGGAGGGAGAGAGAGAGAGAGAGAGAGAGAGAGAGAGAGAGATGAGGTTTGATGTGAGAGAGTCAAATTTCAATGTGATATATGAGTGTGAGGTTGAGGGACCTTAGACATCATAAAATAATATTGTGGATCTCTTCCATTACTAAAAATGGGGGAGGGACCTTAGAATAATTTCCTTTATTAATAAACTATCTCATTATGTATTTTATTAAATTATTAATCTAATTATAACGTCATACCCATCCAACAAACATGTAGAAGCTAAAAAAAATTGAACTGATTGTGAACTTGACCAATAGCACCAAGAGTTTCAAAATCTTATAAGATTTTGCGAACAAGACTATGATTGCCTTCTTTGACTTGGACATGAACCCACATCAATAAATGAAGGGTAAATTATACTTAGGTCTATTTTGGTAATTAGAAAAAAAAAAGTTAATTTATTAATTTATTTGAATCATATTATATCTCTATTTTATTTTCATTTATCTATTTTTTTGTATATTTTTTTTAAAAAAAGATGACTACTGATTGCCCATAACTTTTTACTTTGGACCAACGCTCCCTGAGATTTGTGCGGCCTAAGGTGAAATATGAAAAATGGGGCCCCTCTAATATGTATATATTTTAAAAAAAATTATGCATAAAATGATGAGTATCGTAATGCCTTGGAATTTCTCACAAAAACGGACCAAAACAAGCACAAGAGCATACTCAAAAGTCATCTTTTTCATTGAACTAAAGTTAAAGGATTACAATTCATCATGTACAATCTCACAAGATTCAATACTCATATTCCAGTTCAACGAACTAGATGATCTTACAACATATAAGCCTCTAGGGCTTACACTAACAACAAAACAACTTGTTAGTCTTGTTACAAAAATTCTAATTCGAAATATCAAAATATGCTTGAGTTAACTTCTTCCCAAAAAGAGCTACAATTGGATCCCATCCATCAAGGGGGTGGTACTTCATTAATTCCTGAAAAAAATAATATAGGGTTGAGCTAATTGCCCAATACGAATACATTTAATCAAGTATTTAATCTTTTCAAACTGGATGATGATGTCTTTGTGACAAAACAGAACAAGGAAATATATCTTCACAAATGGTCTTAATCAATCATAGCGATACATCATGACTCAAGAGTGATAAATTACAATTTACATCATCAGGTACCAAGCATTTCATGTCACCAAGCACCACACTTAAACAATCACGTCCATGGAAGACAAACCATGAGTCCACCAGCAAGAGTCCAACACAAAACACCCTTTGTTTTTGTTTAAAAGCACTCCCACATTTGCCGGCTATTATATGGCAGGGAGTAAGCACCCAAAGAAAATCATCAGTTTTTCTACTTTCACCGGCTATTATATAGCGGGACTGTGTGGACACCCAAAAAAAAAATATTTTCCCCACATTCGTTCAGTGATAAGCTTAGACAGGGCAATTGGGCACCTTTTAAACTCCCCGCGTGGGTACCAACACAACACCGCACTTTCAAAAATGACTCTTATCCGGACTCATGAACAATCAACAATTCAATCACATTTTATTTCAATCAACAAGCACCCAACATGGCCAAAGAATGGAATACAACACCACATTTTAAAGAAAATAACATCCAAGCCTCAATTCATTTACCATAACAATTTCCTCATCCATCACCTTTTTTTTTTATTGTTCACAACATTCCAAGAGTTAAAGGAAATTTCATTCAATTTGGGGTTTTCAACTCAAATTGAAAATTTAGGGTTTTACCAAATTTGGGGGTTTGCCTTGTTTATCATAGAAATGGGTTTTAATAATATTTATATACATGTTTTGAGAGAAGAGTATAAGAAATTTCAAATGAGAATCAAATAAGATGGTTTCTTATGTAGAAATTGGGAATAATCCAACAATATACTCAAATTGGTTCGTGAATCACAAACACACCATGAAATCCATTCAAAGCAAAGAAATACAAGGATAAAAGTATCCATACCTCTTAAAATAGGAAGAGAATGGAGCCCCCTAGAAGAACCTTCGCCAAATCAAAATCCAATCGGTGGAAGAGTATGATCTCCAAGTGTTCTTCACTTTTTGCTAAGTGATCTAAGCCAAATCTTAGTGGAATGAAAGCTATTTTAGAGTGAGAAACTAGGGTTTTTCGGGTAAGAGAGGAAGAGAGGTAAGATAGAAAGAAAAAGTGAAAGAAAAGATCTAGAATCGTGTTTTTCAAGTTGCTGAATTCGCGCAGTCTGCTCGAGCGCCACTTTTTCCGCTCGAGCGTAAGACACAAACTAAGAGGCCCGCTCGAGCATAGAATGACATACCTCAGAAGTTTTGCAGAGCTATAGGAGAACCACTGGGAGCCAACATTCCCTGCTTGAGTGCCACTTCTTGCGCTCGAGTGTCCCGCCTATAGATTCAAATGATACTGAGAGTTAAGATTTTACACTCGAGTGTGTCTTTTCAAGCTCGAGCGGACCCAAAAAAAAAAGTGTCACAAACACCCCCCTTAAGGAATTTTGCCCCCGAAATTAGTGCCCCAAACACACCGGATGAGATATAACTACATCAATACATTCATCAATCTTCAACAACTCCCAATATGACAACAAAATATGGTAATCATAATATATTTACCAATCCGCCATAATCGCGTATTTAAACAAGCACACCCATTTAGTTCCAAAATCAAAGATAGTAGATAGTAAAAGTTCTAATTCCTGTTTTCCCATTCATCAAGTATAAAAGAAGAGTGATAAAACAGGTGTATCAAACATGAGAAAATGAATCTGGGTACTTTTTGCGGATTTCAGCTTTACGCTCCCAAGTAGCTTCGTCCACACCATGATAGCACCACAATACTTTAACTAAGAGAATTGTTTTACCCCTCAAAACTTGTTCTCTAGTATCAAGGATTTGGAGTGGTTTTTCTTCATGTGATACATCTTCATCTATTTCAATCTCCGTTCAATCTAACACATGGGAGGGATCGAATTCATATTTACGAAGCATTGACACGTGAAACATGTCATGGACTCCGGAGAGCTAGGGTGGCAAGGCAAGACAATAGGCAACTTCCCCGATCTGCTCGATGACATCAAAAGGGCCTATATATCGCAGTGATAGTTTTCCACTTCAACCAAATCTCATCAACCCTTTCCTAGGAGAGATTTTGAAGAACACATGATCCTCAACTTCAAAAGTTAAAGGTCGTCTTCTCCTGTCTGCATAGCTCTTTTGTCGGCTTTGAGCAGTAACTAATCTTTTTTGAATGAGGGTTATTTTCTTCGTAGTTTCATGAATGAGATCTGGTCCTAATAAAGGTGAATCTCCCACTTCCACCCAACACATAGGTGATCTACATGGACGCCTATGTAATGCCTCGAAGGGTGCCATTTCAATACCTGCGTGGTAGCTGTTGTTATAAGCAAATTCAACCAAGGGTAGATTCTTCTCCCAAGATCCTTTAAAATCTAGCACATATGCCCTCAACATATCCTCCAAAATCTGGATAGTACACTCGGATTGTCCGTTGGTTTGGGGATGATAAGTTGTATTGAAATTCAAATGGGTACCTAATGGACTTTGAAGACTCTGCCATAGTCTAGCGGTGAAACGAGAGTCCCTATCAGACACTATACTCACTGGCACCCTATGGAGATGAACTATCTCGCGAATATATAGTTCGGCTAGAAATTCTATGGAATCCCCCATGCTCATGGCAAGGAAGTGAGCCGACTTAGTAAGTCTATCTACTGTTACCCAGATTGCATCATTACTTCTTTGAGTTCTAGGGAGACCAGAAACAAAGTCCATGTTGACGTGTTCCCATTTCCATTCAACAATATGAAGAGGCTGTAACAGTCCAGTCGGCCTTTGGTGTTCGGCCTTAACCTGTTAACAGACTAAACACCTGGCCACAAATAGTGCTACATCCTTTTTCATATCTCTCCATCAAAATTGACGGCTCATGTCACGATACATTTTGGTACCTCCCAGATGTACTGTCAAACGTGAGTGATGAAATTCTTTCAAAACCTCGCTCCTCATAGATTTTGGTACAAATAGTCGGTTCAAGTAACGAACACTAGAATCCACATGAACGTTTAAGGCCCACTCTTCCATCCTTTGGGAGATATTCTCCTTAACTATGGCTATTTTTGGGTCACCTAGTTGTGCTTCAATTACTCTAGCAACAAGGGTAGGTTGTGCAATAGTGGCAAAAAGAGTGGCATGTTCCAATGATTCACCAAGTCGCAAATCAAATTCGTTAGCATCCCCCATCATCTTCCATTCCCTCATCGCTAGACTAGCTAGTGAGCTCATAGATTTTCTACTTAAGGCATCTGCTACTACATTGGCCTTGCTGAGATGGTAGTGTATCTCAAAATCATAATCCTCCAGAAATTCCATCCATCGCCGTTGGCGTAAATTCAAGTATTTTTGGGAGAATAGGTATTTAAGGCTTTTGTGGTCGGAGAAAACTTCAAACTTTCACCATATAGATAATATCTCCAAAACTTTAAGGTAAAAATAACAGCGGCTAGTTCTAGATCATGTGTCGGGTAGTTCCTTTCATGAGTCTTCAATTGGCGTGAACCATATGCCACCACTCTACACTCTTGCATTAGAACACATCCCAACCTTTCTCTAGAAGCATCACAATATATGGTATAACCTAAGCCTTGTTCTGGAATGATAAGAATTGGAGAGGTAGTCAATCTAAGCTTTAGTTCTCGAAAGGAATTCTCACAAGCTTCGCACCAAACAAACCTTACTTCTTTACAGGTCAATCGAGTTAATGGAGATGCTATGGAAGAGAAATTCTTTACAAATCGGTGGTAGTAACCGGCTAAGCCCAGAAAGCTACAAACTTCTGAAACGTTCTTAGGCTGCTCCCAATTCTGCACAACTTCTATTTTTGAAGAATCCACTATAATCCCGTGTCCCGAGACCACGTGACCCAAGAACTTCACTTCAGAAAGCTAGAATTCATATTTTTCATACTTTGCATACAAACAGTGCTCCCTAAAAAGTTGTAAGATGATGCGAAGATGTCCTTCATGCTCCTTTTCGAAAGGGGAGTAGATAAGAATATCGTCTACAATGACGACCACAAATTTGTCAAGAAACTCCCAAAAGACCCTATTCATTAGATTCATGAATGTGGCTGGAGCATTAGTCAATCGAAAGGGCATAACTAAGAACTCATAATGTCCATATCAGGTACGAAAAATAGTTTTGGGAATGTCCTCCTCTCTAACTCGGATTTGGTGATAACCTGACCTTAAAGCTATCTTGGAGAAACAATGAGAGCCTTTAAATTGATCAAAGAGATCATCTATCATGGGCAAGGGATACTTATTCTTAACTGTGGCTTGCTTCATCTTATGGTAATCAATGCATAATCTTAAGGATCCGTCAGACTTCTTTGCAAACAAGGCCGAGGCTCCCCAAGGTGAGGTGCTAGGGCGTATAAAGCCTTTACTAAGTAATTCCTGCAACTGTTCCTTCAGAACCACCAATTTAGCTGGGGCAAACCTATATGGTGACAAGAAGATAGGTGCGGTACTCGGGAGTAAATCTATGGTAAATTCTACTTCCCTACGAGGAGGTAATTCTATAAGATCGTTAGGAAAAATGTCGAGATATTCACACACCACCTTTGGAAATTCACCCCAGACTACTTCACTTCCGTTGTCCAAAATAGTGGCTAAAAGAGAATTAAATTGGCCCCGACCATGTGGATGGCGTAAGGAGGGTAAAGATTTACTGCACTTGTCCCCCAGAAATGTAAAACAATCACCGCCAATAGTGCACATTGTAACTCTCTCTCGATAACAATATACGGTCGCTTGGTAAGTAGACAACCAATCTATACCAAGGATGATGTCAAAACTCGACATTCCCAACAAGACAAAATTAAATGGAAGTTGTCGACCTACCACCTCAATTACACACCCCTGACACTCCTAGGTTAGAGTAACCTTACCCCCAACTAGTGACTCTACAGTGAGTGAAGATTGCAGTTGCCTACTCTCTAACCCCAACAATGATGCAAATGATGTGGCAATAAATGAATGTCATGCCCCCAGTGTTAATCAACACGCTAGCCCAAGTATTGAAAATAAGGAATGTACCTCTCACAACTGATGGTCCCGATGCTTGCTCGGAAGTAGTGTCTGCATACACTCTTCGCTGCGACCTCTATTCCCCCACCTCACTCCTTTGAACATATGCTTGTTGTGCGGATTGAGTAGATATGGCTCCTTGAACTGTTTTAGATGCCTGCTCTGACTGAGCTGGTTGATATGATTGCCTATGACCCTGACCCATTTGTGAACCTCCAGACTGTCTGGACCCTACCACACTTGGAGTCCCTACTTTCTATGGGCAAAACTTCTTCAAATGTCTCGGTTGACCACATTGATAACAAGATTGGGGTTGGCTCCTATTCTGAAGTTGACCCTGTGGTTGCATTGGTTGGGATCGTGCTTTCCCTTCTATCCGCACTCTATAGCCTTGTGGCCCATCTGGCCACATCTATAACAAGCACCAGTAGTTCGGGTTATACTTCCCGAACTTCTGCCCATCACATGACTAGAAGATTTGGCTTGTTGTGGAGGTGATTGGAAGGATGATGATGAACCCCTAGATCTTTTTAAGGAACCAGTATCACTCCTAGTAGCCTAATGTCTTGCCCTTTTCAACCTTTGCCTTGCTTCTTCGGCCTCTACCGTGATCTCCACATGAGCTGCTGCTTCAACCAAACGGTCGTAATCGCGTATCATGTTGCCAACCACTTTCATCAGAATCTTCAACCTCAACCTCTTTTCAAACTCAAGGCACCTTCACTCTTCCGTTGCCACTAGTTTGGGAGCGAAACGCGAGAGGCTAGTGAATTTGGCTTCAAACTCCACCACTAGTGTATCTATTGTAATAACTCTTCAAACTGTTTCCTCAACAGCTCGCTGGGGAAGGAAGGAATTTATCTTGGAAAGCTTACACAAATGCTTCCTAGTTATGTTCAACTCTATGTTTTATAGTTTTCCACCACTGCCCGGCTTCCCCCTTCAATTGGTAGGCCGCTAATGCCACCTGCAATTCGTTTTCCCAAATGTTTAAGATTTCGAAGGACTTGACCACTTGCTCTATCCACTCATCCGTTTTCATCGCGTCAGGCTAGCCGCTATACTTGGCGGGATTGGAACGAAAGAACTCCTTTTTCAAAAAGGGAGCTCTTGATTCTCCCTTAACGGTTCTAGCCGCTTACTCGGCTCTTAATATCTCCATGGACTTCTTGAGAGCCCTCACCATCTCCTTAGCCAAGGCCCCCATAGCTTCTTGGGTTGGTGGAAGGGGTACATTATTTTGACACACTCCTTTCTCTTATGGAGGGATCTCAAGTTGGGCTGGAATGTTCCAGCCTCCCCGACGAGGTCTACCGTGAGCTCTAGCACGTCTGGACATCTATAAGAAGTAGAGAATTATTAAATTCAAGACCAACTTTCTACGCCTAAGTGCTTTACTCTTAATTCTCAAACTTATACATCTTGCAAACTTATATAGAATAATCCAAGCAATCATGCATACATCCACATACAAGCGTACATGAGTTGCCCTACTAAGATATTAGCTAAGTTCATGGCAATCAAGGACCTCCAAGTGGAAAGAACAGTGATCAAGTGCCTTTCCAAAAGGATTTCGATGAATGTAACAAACAAAAGCCATATCATAGGATTCTAACTCCATACCTACATAGCCGCATAAAATAAAATAAAAGCACATAAGACACAAGGTATTCTAAGCATGCCATCCTAGCCTAGGGACCCTATTGTGACATACGTCACTTCCCATGACCCCAAGGTATTCAAACCTAGGCTCTGATACCATTTGTAACACCCTGGAATTTCTCACAAAAATGGACCAAAACAAACACAAGAGTATACTCAAAAGCCATCTTTTTCATTGAGCTAAAGTTAAAGGATTACAATTCATCGTGTACAATCTCACAAGATTCAATACTCATATTCTAGTTCAATGAACTAGATGATCTTACAACATATAAGCCTCTAGGGCATACACTAACAACAAAATGACTTGTTAGTCTTGTTACAAAAATTCTAATTCAAAATATCAAAATATGCTTGAGTTAACTTCTTCCCAAAAAGAGCTACAACTAGATGCCATCCATCAAGGGGGTGGTACTTCATCAATTCCTGAAAAAAATAATATGGGGTTGTGCTAATTGCCCAGTAGGAATACATTTAACCAAGTATTCAATCTTTTCAAACTGGATGATGATGTCTTTGTGACAAAACAGAACATGGAAATATATCTTCACAAATAGTCTTAATCGATCATAGCGATACATCATGACTCAAGAGTGATAAATTGCAATTTACATCATTAGGTACCAAGCATTTCATGTCATCAAGCACCACACTTAAACAATCACATCTATGGAAGACAAACCATGAGTCCATCAACAAGAGTCCAACACAAAACACCCTTTGCTTTTGATTAAAACCACCCCCACATTTGCTGGCTATTATACGGCAGTGAGTGACCACCCAAAGAAAATCATCCGTTTTTTCACTTTCGCCGGCTATTATATGGCGGGATTGTGTGGACACCCAAAAAAAATTCATTTTTCCCATATTCGTCCAGCAATAAGCCTAGACAGGGCAATTGGGCACCTTTTAAACTCCCCGTGTGAGTACCAACACAACACCACACTTTCAAAAATGACTCTTATCCGGATTCACGTACAATCAACAATTCAATCACATTTTATTTCAATCAACAAACACCCAACATGGCCAAAGAATGGAATACAACACCACATTTTAAAGAAAATAACATCCAAGCCTCAATTCATTTACCATAACAATTTCCTCATCCATCACCTTTTTTTTTTTATTGTTCACAACATTCCAAGAGTTAAAGGAAATTTCATTCAATTTGGGGTTTTCAACTCAAATTGAAAATTTAGGATTTTACCATATTTTTGGGTTTGCATTGTTTATCATAGAAATAGGTTCCAATAATATTTATCTACATGTTTTGAGAGAAGAGTATAAGAAATTCCAAATGAGAATCAAATAAGATGGTTTCTTATGTAGAAATTGGGAATAATCCAACAATATACTCAAATTGGTTCGTGAATCACAAACACACCATGAAATCCATTCAAAGCAAAGAAATACAAGGATAAAAGTATCCCCACCTCTTCAAATAGGAAGAAAATGGAGCCCCCCAAGAAGAAACCTTCACCAAATCAAAATCCAATCGGTGGAAGAGTATCATCTCCAAGTGTTTTTCACTTTTTGCCAAGTGATCTAAGCCAAATCTTAGTGGAATGAAAGCTATTTTAGAGTGAACTAGGGTTTTTCAGGTAAGAGAGGAGGAGAGGGAAGATAGAAAGAAAAAGTGGAAGAAAAGATCTAGAATCGTGTTTTTCAAGTTGTTGAATTCGCGCAGTTCGCTCGAGCGCCGCTTTTTCCGCTCGAGCGTAAGACACAGACTAAGAGGTCCACTCGAGCGTAGAATGACATGCCTCAGAAGTTTTGCAGAGCTATAGGAGAACCACTGGGAGCCAACATTCCCTGCTCGAGCGTCACTTCCTGTGCTTGAGTGTCCCGCCTGCAGGCTCGAAAGATACTGAGAGTTAAGATTTTACGCTCAAGCGTGTCTTTTCACGCTTGAGCGGACCCAAAAACAAAAGTGTCACAAGTATCAACAAATTTTTTATTTAAGTTTACCTCCACATATAATCATCTTCTTTTTTCTCTTTTCATTTCTAGAATTATACTTCTTAGGAAACATGACTATAATCACAAACACTTCAATCCACTGATTATCTCATATTTGATAGCAAAGAAGTTATAGAAAAACAATTTAATGAACCAAAATTACTGCAAAATAATTAGGAAAAATTTATTTAATTAAAACTGATAAAGACCTAGGTAAAAAAAAATTAGGGAAAAATTATTTATTCCCCTAAAATCTAATAGATAAAGAAGGTAAAAAAAAATTAGGGCGAATTTATTGTTCCACTAATTGATAAAGAAAGAATGCAAAAAAAAATTAGGGAAACTTTATTTAATAAAATCTGATAGTGAGAGAGAGGACTTACTCAAGAAAGAGAGTGTGTGTGAGAGAGAGTGAGTCGACGGAGGAATGTGTGTGAAAGAGAGAGAGTGAGTCGCTTAGTGTTGTGCTCTTTGTGTCTGTTTGCCCTGCTTTATGCTTGCTTGGTTCCTTTCTTTTTCATTACTTCATGAGAGAGAGAGAGAGAGAGAGAGAGAGAGAGAGAGCACTGAGCAGTGAGCAATGTATATTGTATCATTGTATGTATTGTTTGTTCTTCTTGGGCCCATACACTTTTTTGTTTTTTATATATTTTCATCTTAATAAATATGGGCCAAACCACACTTATAAATAAATATGGGCTAAACCATACATGGGCCCAATAAAATATTTTGGGGCCCTTTAAAGTGATCCTTAAAAAAATAAAATAAAAATAATAAAAAATAAAATAAAATTGGGCCTATAACATTTTACCAAATTTGGAGGCCCTATTTGGGCCAAAATTTTGGGGCCTAAGGTATATGCCTTAGGCCCTGCTTTGGACCCCCCGTATTTTATATTTTATTTTATTACAATTTTGTCCTAACATTAAATTCCAACTTTGTCCTCATTCTATCCTCCCAAGTTTAACCCTAATCCTAATCCCACTACCACTTCCACTCCCACCGACGGCCTCCAGCAACCGACCCATCACCGTTATTTTTGTCCTTTTGCAAGCCTCTCACCGCCACCTCTTGTTCACAAAACCATCATAGCAGCGAAGGTTAGGGTTTTGGTGGCGGTGATGGTGACGGAGAAGGAGTGATTGATTCAAGAACTTTCTTTCGCGATCTTCATCTTCATCCTTTGGAACCTACTTTTTTTTCTCTCTTTTGTGCGTGACTCCCTCTCTCCTCATCAATTTCTCTCTCTACCTCACAAGTTGGTCGATTTCTCTTCGTTCGGTTACATAAAGGCGTACTTGTTGAATGTGTTTGGCGCTCCACAAATGAACATATGCCTTTTGTTTGGCTACACAGTAATGAACATCAGACTTTTGTTCGGAACTGATTTTTCGAACGGCAGTGAGCGAAGGCAAAAAGATATGTTTTCCAAACTGGTTATCCACCATTCATCTTCAGCAACATCAATGTGATTCTCTACAATGGCGGAATTACCCTTTGAACTTGGACCCATTACGCTTCCAATGTTGTTACATTCCTTGAAACATAGTTCGCA
This sequence comes from Camellia sinensis, assembly GCF_055761805.1. Lineage (NCBI taxonomy): Eukaryota > Viridiplantae > Streptophyta > Magnoliopsida > Ericales > Theaceae > Camellia > Camellia sinensis. Next base: position 95,208,675 of record NC_138966.1, on the reverse strand, counting down.
TATGTCTGATACTCCGAGGAAACAAACAATTGCTCTGTTGTTGTTGCTACTATCGTTGTCTGAGCAGGTTGCTAGGGAGGAAGGGTCGCCGAAGTGGGAGGGGGACTACTGGAGGAAGGAATGAGGAGTTAAAGGTTGAAGGTTGAAGGTTTAGGGGTGGAGTTCAAAGGGTATATTTGAAATTATGGTAGGGGCCCAAAGAAAGAAAAAAGAGTGAAGCAATTTTGGTGGTGGGGGCCAAAGAAGTAGGGGGTTCAAAGTAGGGGTGCTCGCGGTTTGGTTGCGGTCAGGAAACCTCCAATCCGCCATCCGTTCACTGAATTGGTGGATTGAAAAAAATCAATTTGCATTCGTCCGCCAAATTGGCAAATGCGGATTAAGTGGATTGGAGGATTGACGGATGGATACGAATCGGTTTGGCAATTTAAATTTTTACAAATTTTGAATATAATATAATAACTTGTCAACATTTTTTTTGGGATAACAATCCAACTCAACATAACCAAAAGATTATGAAGTAAATTGTCAAATACCAATAATAAATACATATAAGAAAACCATGCATTATCAAAACTATTTCATTACTTTTTTTTTTATTCAAAAGCTATTTAATTTGATTTTTCTTTTTTAAATGACAAAATTAAGCTTTATATTTTTCACACAAAAGTACTAAATATCAACACTTACCATTTGATAAACGGATTTCAAATTGAAGATAAAATGAAAACACAACAGAATATCTAAACTTTTTTTCAATTGAAAACAGAAACCGAATATCTAATCAAATTGAAAACACAAAGTCTTACAAATTATTAAGGGTGTTTGCGGTTTGGCGGTTCGGTTGCGATCAAAGGAATCTCAACTCCGTCATCCGTCCAAAACTAGCCGGATTGGAAAAAATCAATTCGCAATTATCTGCTCGTCATCATACATCCGTCTAAAATGCGGTGGATCGGTTTGGTTCGATCGATTTGGGCTAATCGGAATATCCGTTGAGCACCCCTAATCCAAACTAAAAAAGTAGGGACATATAGTAGCCCTCTAAAAAAAAATCAAAAAAAGCCGATAAGCTAGCTTTTTTTTCTTAGTTCCCAAAATCAGCATTAATCTCTTTTATGTTTTAAATTTATCTTAGTTCATTTTTGTAGTTTTTTTTTTATATAAAAAAATTAGACAATAAATATCATGTTAACTGTTAGATAATATAAAAAATATATTATTAATTGGAGCTTGGTTTGTATAAAAAATGTGAGTTATATATAATAAAATATTTTTATGTCACATGATTATTAATATGTCATTTTTTGTCTAATTTTGAACATAAGTTAATTTTTGAAATAAATTGAGAAAAATTTGAAAAAAAAAGAAAGAAAGAATAATTTAACAGCTAAAGTAAGAAGAAAAAAAAAATTGAAGAGTTAAAAAAAAAAAAAAAAAGACTAAACATAGAAGGACAAAGCGTAATTCACCCATAGATGAAAATGGAATGAATGCTAAATAATTTTGGATGATCGACATCGATCTAACGGTGCACTGTTGCACGGGGCTCTGTAGACAATCCCAGCAGCTGTGGGTTTGGAGGGACAAGCTATCGCAAAGGTGAGGGAACAAATAAGTAAACTTTATTAATTTTCGGGGTAATTGCACTCAGTTTATGTCAGTAAAAAATAATTACATATTCATGGAGAATTTTATAATTACAATTATTAATATTTATAAAGTTTCTTATTTATTTGTAATTATTTTTTTACTGATATTTCTCCTTAATGTTGCAAGTCTTCGTAATTGTCTTCTTCACAGTTACTTTATTATTAATATAAAAAAATAGAGATACAAATTAAATTATTAAGGGTAAATTATAAATAAATTCCCGAGGTTTACTTACAATACGAATTGCCTTTTATCGTTTAAAAAATTACAAATACACATTTGTCAGAATTTTTTATTTAACAAAATTAACTAAAAAAAAAAAATTTTATAATTGTTCTCCTATACAATAATAAAATTATTTGAATTATTAATTGAAATAAATTTTTGACATCATTAATAATTGTTAATTGACTTGATGATTTATTAATAAAAAAAAGTCAATTGTTATAAAATTACAAACTTCAAAGAGCAGGATGCAATTTGCATAATTGCAGAGGGCGAATCGTATTTTAAACAAATCTTAGGAGGTGTACTTGTAATTTATTCAATTATTAACTAGCCATCCGCACATGCATTTTAACAAAACATAATATTATAAGAATAATAACAAAGTAGAATACACCGTATATGTGTTGTTCAAGTAGTAAGTACCTTGTTTATTAAACTCATGAACTTAGTTTCGAGTATCATCCTGTTCTTAATATATTTTTACATAAATACAACTATAGAGACATTTTTAAAAAAACTCAAAATATGAGACATATCTATGTCAACACTACCAGTAGCCTTCACATATTAATAGTATAGATATAGAAGATAGATAAATACCAACTATAGGGGCATTTTACGAAAACTCAAAATATTATGACTAAGGAAATCGAAAAATCTACAAATCAAATCGGTCCAAACCAATCTGGTAGATTTGGTTTGATTTTTTTAATTCATGGTTCGGTTTTGGTTTGAAAAATTGAGAAATCGATGTCAATAGATCGGTTCCGGATTTAAGTCCATAGTTTTAGATTTAAACCCAATCGAACCGTGTAACTTAAATAATATATCTAACTTATTGGTACTATTTTTAAATTATTTAGCATAATTTTAGTTTTGTAATTTTTGTTGCTATGACAAAATGCTTGTTTGATGGAAATTTTATATTTGCTAGATGTCGAACAATATGTTTTTTTGCTAGATGTCATATTTATTTAAGTTAACAGTTGAACAATGGACATTGTTAGGTCCCTAAGTCTTGTCAGTCCCGCGAACAAACTTGTGTAATAAAGTTGTAATTTTTTGTGTTGTTTTGTCTTGCTCGCTCGAGCGAAGGACTGCGTTTGGCTTAAAACCTGAAAGAGGTCATTGTGCGCTCGAGCAAAGCATTGGTGGCTCGAGCGAAGAACTGCGTCTGCATAAAAACCTGAAAGAGTTTATTCCTCGCTCGAGCGAAGACTTCATGGCTCAAGCGAAGGCACTTATGGAAATCACGCGAGATAAGCTTCTCGCTCGAGCGAGAGAAGCTTCGCTCGAGCGAGCTTCAGAATCCGGATTTCTATAAGTAGTTGGTTTTCTCCAAACTTTAGGATTACTTTTCCAGATCTACTTTGAGGTTTTCTGAGGTTTTCTTCTGGAGTATTTTTTGTGAGTTTTCCTCGATAAATTGAGTGAGTATTAAACTCATGAATTGACAAGCACATATCAAGGAGGTTGATTGATTACATACAAGAGTAGTCTTCTTCGGTGGATTCCGAAGATTCAAACGTGGAGTTTCAAAAGAGTTTGATTCTGTACGTAGTCGTTTATTTGACAAATGAAGTTGTGGATTCAACTTCAGATCAATCAGTTCCGGGACGAAGGCGTGGTGAAAGAGTTACAGAAGGTGTGAAGACAAATTGACTGTGTTGGGTAATTTGTGTATTATCTTTGTAATCTTTCTTTCTTCAGTAGTGGATTGATTAGTGGCGTTTCACCCATGGTTTTTTGATTACAATTGAAGATTCTTCAATTGTGGTTTTTTCCACGTAAAAATCGTTTGTGTCGATTTATTGTTTATTCAGAAAAACAACAATCTAAATCACTTTTGTAAGTGCTTGATGATTTAGATTGCGTGTTTTGAATAATTTGGATTTGGAATATTTTAATCTTGATCTAATCACGAATCACTTAGGATTTTCAATTGGTATCAGAGCAGGTCACTTTTTGTTTTTATCAAAACTATAGGAGTGTGATTTTGTGTGACTAGTCATATGGATTCTATTCGTGAAGGTAACTCGACTCATAGACCTCCTTTACTCGATGGTACAAACTATTCTTATTGGAAAGCTCGTAAGAGAGCATTTTTAAAATCCATCGATGAGAAAGTTTGGCACTACGTGATCTATGGGTGAAGTGAACCTACTGTCACCATTGATGGTGTTGATATTCCTAAACCCCTTGATAAATGAGACACAACTGATTACCAAAACTCGAGTTGGAACAGTAAGGCTCTCAATTCCCTATTTTGCTCCGTCACACCTGAAGAATTTCATCGGATTTGCACGTGTGAGGTAGCAAAAGAGGCTTGCGACATTCTTGAAACGATTCACGAAGGTACTACCTTTGTCAAAAGGTCAAAACTTCAACGTCTCACCTCCGTCTTTGAAACCCTTTTTATGCGGGATGATGAGACGTTTGATGATTTCTACGCAAAACTTAGTGATATCGTAAATTCCTGTTTCACACTCGGCGAAAAAATCCCAGAAGCTAAAGTGGTTGGAAAAATTTTGAGGTCTTTACCCGAGAGGTTCCAATCAAAAGTAACAGCCATTGAGGAGGCTCAGAATGTTGATACCCTCAAGCTTGATCAATTGGTTGGAAACTTGCAGACTTATGAAGCCCACCAGATTTCTAAGAAAAAACAAAAAGATATTGTGGCTTTCACTAGTGCTCATGAGACTGCAAAAACTCCGAAGACTGAATTTGATTTAAAGTCTGAGATGACGGCTATGTTTACTAAACAGTTTAAAAAATTTTTGAAGAAAAAGAAACCTAATTTCAGAGACCCTATTTCGAAAGACAAGAGTAATGAAAAACCCAAAACTTTTCCACCAAAATTTGCTCCTAAAACTGAAAAGAAAATTGTAAAGGGGCAAGGGGTCAAGTGCTATGAATGTCAAGGGTTTGGTCATATTGCCCTTGAATGCCCTTTGAAAAAGAATCGAAAGAAAGTCTACACTGTGACTTGGGATGATGAAAGCGGATCGGAGCAAGAACCCGAAGAACCTGAATCCGGAGAAGACGGGGATAGTGCTTTCATGGCATTTTGGTCCACTTTCACTCTTCCTCTTCCAAAGCCAGCGGAATTAGCTTGTGGTCAGAACCTGCATCATGCTCCCACCTTTGATGGGAGTAACTACCTGTATTGGAAGATCAGAATGAGAGCTTTTCTGAGAGCTTTTCACCTAAAAGGTTGGCAAGCCATTGAAGAAGATACAGAAAGTGCAGACAATCCGGGCAATCAGAGAGCCCTAATTGTGGAGCAATTTCTGATGAAGAACAGCAACGAGTTGTTCACTGCACAAAGGCTAAAGATGCATGGGAAATTCTGAGCTAATTCCATAAAAGAGAAGATTCACCTTCCCCACCATCCAACAACTTCCCTGTCTTAGTTTCTAGATTGGATGAGGTCAAGGAGAATGAAGAGCAAAAAAAGGGTGATGAAACATCTGAAGACAATGATGAGATCAATGGCGATGAACTACAACAAGCTTATGAAAAGCTGTACGAGGAATCTTTGAATTTGTCCAAAATCAACGACAAACTCTCTCTCAAGCTCAAAACATGTGAGAGTGAGAATGTCAGGCTAAAAGGAGAACTTGTAGTAGCAAAACAGAATGTCATCAAGATCTCAAGTGACAGGAAAGACTTATGTGGAAAACTTCTATGTTGTGAAACTGAAAAGAATGAACTTCTGAAGGTGTATTCCACATATGATGAGAAGCTTGAAAGCCTTGAGATGTCACAAGCTACATTGGAAGAGATAGTCTGTCAGAAACATGAAGAACTCCGTATTGCTAGAGCCACTATTGCCATGTGGAACAAAGGTTCCAAATCTTTAGAAGACATCCTCGGGTCTCAACAAATGGGTTGTGACAAAAGTGGGCTAGGCTATGGTGCAACAGCTGACACGGGACAGGCCTCTACTTCACATGATCTGAAGACTCAAGCAAAGGGAAAGCTGAAGGTAGACCAGGTTGATCCCTCTCTTCATCTACCTAAAGGGGGTAAGATCGCCAAAATGGAGGTAAAACCTGTTTTTATTTGTCATCACTGTGGTAGGTATGGCCACATTTGTCCTTATTGCTTTGAATTGTTTGGTAAGGTGTCTCAAAATGGTAGAAATTCGAATACTTTTTGGGTTAGGAGACAACCTTACATGTCTAGGCGGAATACCAAGTTTCATGAGGGTGTTCATAACGCCAAGACATATACCAAGAACACTAGACCTGATTTTGTCAAGACCAAAAAGATTTGGGTGAGAAAAGATGACTTGACTTGTTTAGTTGTTCACACTACTCTAAAAGCACATGACTCACACATGTGGTATCTTGATAGTGGGTGCTCTCGTCACATGCCCGGTAACAAATCCTACTTTACCTCACTTGAAAAATATGAAGGAGGAATTGTTACCTTTGGAGATGATGACACTTCTAGGGTCATTGGTAAGGGCTCTATAAGTGTTGCTGGTCTTCCCATGCTGGATAATGCTCTACTTGTTGATGGTCTTAAAGCAAATCTTTTGAGCATTAGTCAAATGTGTGATTCCCATCATGAAGTATTGTTTTCAAAAAATAAATGTGAAATTTTGGATAAAAAGGGAAATACTGTCTTACATGGGGTTCGCACATCTGACAACTACTATGGGATTGTTACCACTAATGATCTCACTTGTCACTCTGCCATCATAAGTAACATTGATTTGTGGCATCAAAGATTAGGTCACATGAATTTCAAAGACCTATCTAAGATAGCCAATAAAGAGCTTGTGAGAGGAGTACCTAAATTGGGTAAGAATTTGAGCCATGTGTGTGGACCATGTCAACTTGGAAAGCAAACTCGTGCCCCTCATAAAAAGGTGAACAACTTTACAACCAAGCATCCTCTTGAATTGGTTCACATGGACTTAATGGGACCCACTCGCACTGAAAGCATCGGAGGTAAAAGATACATTTTTTTAACTGTTGATGATTTTACTCAATTTTTGTGGGTAAATTTTTTAAGGGAAAAATTTGATACGTTCGATGCTTTCCAGGCCTTAGTCCTTAAAATTCAAAAATGAACAGGGTGTTTCCATTGGGCGTATCATAAGAATCCGAACTGATCATGGTCGTGAGTTTGAAAATAGTTTGTTTTCGGGTTTCTGTGATATGCATGGAATTAAGCATGAATTTTCTGCACCTATTACTCCACAACAAAATGGAGTTATTGAGAGAAAGAATAGGGTTGTGCAAGAAATGGCTAGGGTCATGCTCCTTAGTAAGAAACTTCCTCCAAAGTTTTGGGCTGAAGCCCTAAATACTGCCGTTTATGTCATAAATCGCGTGTATTTAAGGCCCGATACTTTACAAACTCCATATGAATTGTGGAAGGGATTGAAACCTAATGTAAAATACTTCAAAACCTTTGGGAGTAAGTGTTACATCTTCAAAGATAGAGAGCCTTTGGGAAAATTTGACTCCCGAAGTGATGAAGGTATTTTTCTAGGGTATTCAACCACCAGTAGGGCTTTTCGAGTCTATAACCTGCGAACTTCTTCTTTAATTGAATCTATCAATGTGGTTATAGATGATACAGGTTCCCCTACTCCAGCAACAAATGAGGATGACAATGGTGAGTCTTCAATCTTGGATACTGAACCACAAAGTCAAAGAGAAGCTGAGGTCCAATCACAAGAAACTGTTACAGCACCATTCTCACAGGTAAGTTCAAGTCCAAAGAGTGCTCAAAGGGACATCACTCCTGTTGCTTCTGTCACCACGAGTCCTGAGTTCAAAGCATCAGCAAGGGTGAAACTGAATCATCCAGCTGTAGACACCCCATTGTTGACCGACCTTAAGACTTAGACGTCACCAGTTGAGCACTCGGTGATACTGCATATTGTGCTCGTTCAGAAGTCTCAGAGTCGCGGCCGTGAGCCCTGCCTCCGGATTTTCGAACCCTCTTCTGTGCCTTGCCTCAGTTTGCGAATCAGACTCGGTTTTCTCCGTTTCTTTTCCTGAGGGGAGGGAGAGGTCCCGTAGACCATCTCTCAGTGGCCGTGGGCTACATTTTGTGGCTATAGGCCATTTTGCCCATTTTGGAGTCCGATTTCCGATTTTTCGGGACCGTTGGCCGTGTGCCTCGGTTCGGGACTGCTTAACCATCTCTGTTTGCTCTAAATTTTGGCATACATATTATTTACTCCCTTTTGAGGGACACTGAGGTCTGAGAGACCCACTTCGTGGCCGAACGCCACTTTCGGTGCTTAACAACCCATTTCTCGGGACCCCGAACTGCGTGTTTTGGCCCCCGAGCATTCGTTTTGCGTCGATTTTCGTTCATTTTTGACAGGTACCTCTGTTTTATCACCAAGAAGGTCACTGGAGGGTGGAAGGCCAGCAATTATCTTGGCAACCAGTTATATTCCATTTTCGCCCTCCGGCGCCCGTTTTTCTCACTTCCGAGTCAATGTTGAACACCTTGGGGCCACTTTCTTCAACCCCAAACCACATATTTGTGTTGTACACACATGGGAGGATCCTAATATCATATGGCCGGCCAGAAATTTTACCTAACCCTTTTGAACCCCTCCTAAAAATGGCCTATTCTCTCTCCTGTTTTAAAGTTTCCAAATTCGAACCACAGGGTTGTGATGAGGGTACCTGGGAGGACACCTTTTTGTGGTGGCCGGCCAGAAAATCAACTTGACCTTTTTGACCCCTAGCCGGCCGGCTAGGGGAGGTGGCCGGCCGGCCACCTGCAGCTTTGAAAGGTGGCCGGTCATGATCCTCACAAAGTATACTTTACAGCTGTATAGCTGTTGTCCCCCAGAAATATCTAAATCCGGGGGACACCTTTTGGGGGAAAGCCTTGGTCCTTTTCCCCCACCCTTTCTCTCCATGCTCCCCCTCTCCTTGGTCCTTATAACCAGCCTCCAACACTTGTATTAGGGGTTAGAAAAAATTGCTTCAAGCATAGGCATCCAAATCTCCCTCTATCTCTCTCATTTTCTCAAAAACTCCTAAGTTCTACCCCATTTCTTCATCACCACCAAGCACCACCACCACCACTCCATTTCCAGAAACTTGGGAAGCTTTCCAGCAGCTAAGAGGCACCACTTCTCAAAGCCAAGAAGCAACAAAAGACTTGTCTTCAAGGGTGAGTACCATTTCCCCATTTTTGAGCTTATTTTTGCAACATTTCTTAGCCATATTGCTTACTGTTTTGAGCTCCGTCCATAACTGAAAGTGGCCTTATTTTGAGCTCTTTTTCACTTTTTCTTAAGGGCTCAACCCTGTTTGAGCCCCCCACCTTGCACTTGCTTCAATATCTTCCTTGAATGCTATTTTCTTGCATGCTTTGGCAGCCCATTATGCTTCCATTTTTTGGCATTTTACAGAACAAAAAATAGTCTTATTTTGAGCCCCTCTTCAACATTGAAGAAGGGCTCATCACTGTTTGGGACCTCCATATGCTACTTCATGTTATATCCCTCTTTGGTCCCCTTTTCTTGCATGTTTTGGCAGCCTATTATGCTTCGGTTTTTGGTCATTTTACAGCACTGAAAATAGTCTTATTTTGGTCCATTGTTCATGTTTTATTAAGGGCCTTTCATGGTTTGGGACCTCCATATGCTACTTCATGTTATATCCCTTCTTGGTCCCCTTTTCTTGCATATCTTGCCAGCCTATTGTACTTCGGTTTTTAGTCATTTTACAGAACTAAAAATAGTCTTATTTTGGCCCATTATTCATGTTTCATTAAGGGTCTTTGGCTGTTTGATGAATATTTTGTATACTTTGTGTTATAGCCACTTTTGAGCCTCATTTTGCATTGCATTTCTAGCATGTTTGTATACTGATTTTGGGGCTGTCATAAACTGTAAATGTGCATATTTTTTGTCCCTCTTCAGTGTTGTAGAAGGGCATTTTTCAGTTTGGGTTTTACATATACCACTTGTTTCATTGCCCTCTCTTGGCCCCTATTTTTGCATGCCATTGTTGCCCTATCTTTGCTTACTGTTTGGCAATGATTTGTACTGGAAAATGCTTATTTTTGGGCTGCCTTGCTACTGTCTCTTCATCGCATGTCCATATTGTGCATATTTGGTATAGCTATAGGCCATTTCGGGTGCCAAAGTCCATGTTTCGGGACTATTCCATGCATCGGGTGTGTTTTCGCCTTATTTCGGGCCTGTTTTCCCCACATTTCAGTGCTGAAATTCCATTAGCATGTTTGCATATCATTTTCCATGCCATTGCATTGCGTATGCCATTGCCTCGGTTTGCGTGTCCGTGTGCACGCATTTCGAGGCACTTCATTTTCATCCATCAGCCTCTTATGTGAGTGTGGCTGAGGCTCTCTCATGTTAGTGTAAGCCCATATCACATTTCCATGTCATTTACATTGCGTATGTCATTTTCTCGATTTGCGTGCCCGTGTGCACGCATTTCGAGGCATCTCATTTTTACAGCATAGTGCATACTAGGTTGTATATTAGATCGCATTCAGTCATTTTTCTCGGTTTGCGTGCCCGTGTGCACGCATTTCGAGACATCTCATTTTCATAGCATTGTGCATGTCAGGCTGTATCTTAGTTGTATTCATGCATATCATGCATATTGCATCGTGTCCGGGATAGGAGTTAGCCCAGGCACGGGAAACGAGGTGCGTTTCGTACTCCGAGTGACGGAACGTGTCTCAATTCCCTAGTCACCGACACTCCGGATCATCCATGATGGAGTTAGGTTCTTGTTATGTTTATACGTGCATTCATTCTATATTGAGTTGCACATTTCGATTCCTCGGCCATCATGCATCGATATGCGTGATTGGTGGCACGAGGATCGAGGCATGCATATATCTGTGAAAATACATTGCTATGCCCCTTTCCTGCTCTCTGTTGCAGCAAATGAAGAATCATTAAACTTCCGGAGTTTGGCGCGCTTTCCAAGAAAAATCACAAAACAGAGGCTAATTGGGGCATCCTAGTGGATTTCCGCGCAAGACAGCCCAGACATGCATCATTCATCAGGAGCAAGGCAGTCCCTGGCTTGCACGCCAGTTTTACAGTTTTCTTATTTAATTTGTTAATTAATTAGGAATTTGTACATTATTCGGACTGTATTATTTGGACTGTAATATTCTTTTATTCGGGACTGTATTATCTATTCGGACCCTCTGCGCGAGGGCATAACTGTAATAAGTGTGCGTGTGTGTGTTGTATGTCTTCCAACCCCACGTCTTTCTCCCTTTTATTTACCAGCTTATGATGGTTAGATTATGGCATATTTCAATTAGCATACAGTATGATAGCATGTTTGCATTCATTCATCTGTTTTGTATGCACCGGGCTCGGCGCATCATACTAACTGCATTGTATTTTCAATTCCAAGATTGAATACATGTTAGCTGTAGCATCCCATATGCCATGTTTAGAATAGCCGAGCCTGCTATAGTTTGCATTTTTGCCTGTGTTGCATTAGGCATCTCTGTATACTTAAGGATCATGCATGATTTCTAATGTAGTCTTTGTTTTGGCTTGGAGTACTTGGTGAGTTTTATGCTTTAGCATCCTTGCATGCGTGTGAGTGACTGCCATGATAGCATGCTTGCCATGAGGCCAAATGCTTATGTGATATAACTGCCTGAATGCCTGTGGATGAAGGTTGGGTTATCTGGATTGGAATAAATCATCAAATTGTGAGTTTTAAGCCCACTAGATAGTGGCAAAACCATCTTTTCCTAAGCCCACCTGCGGGTGGCAAAATCTACATTTTAAGCCTACCTGCGGGTAGCACCATTAAACCATTTTCAAACAAACAAACATGAAATGTTTTGTTCCAATTCAGGCGACTCAGTCTATACTTATATGCTGTGCGCATCATATAGTAACCTAGGCTAATAACCGGATTAAGAACACACAAAGTTTTCAAAAATAGATATCATGGTTAGTAGAGACCGATCTTTGATCGGGCGAGCGGGGGTGCTCACGAAGTGACCTTCCCCAATCGTACCCAAGTTCCCGAGCCGAGGAAACTTTGGTGATGACGGACACGTGGCCTTTGGCACCGAGTCAGGGTTTCCTAAATTTCCCATAAAAAAAAAACATTTAGGTGGCGACTCTGTATCTGGCAAAGCAGTCCATGTTTGGCACTTCTTTCAAAAAATCTGTTTTCTCAAAACGATTTGTCAGATTTGGACTCTTTGGTTCAGACTTAGAACCGTGACAATTTGAGAGTCCGAGCTGTAGTGACCCCAAAATGAACGGAACGGGAGCTCGTTCCTCCCGGGGCGTTCGGGGACATCTACAGTTTCTGGCGACTCCACTGGGGATTTACAGAACTTGACTCGAACTCATGATATCTATTTTTGACTACACTTGTGTGTTTCTTTGCATTGCATTTGCATTGGTGCGCCTAGGACACCGTGTTTGCCATCTGCTATTCCTGAACGGTTTGCCGGAGGCTTGTCTTGTCAAGGCATGACCATAAGGCTGACCGGTTGTGGGCTCTGCCAGTATGGGAACACAAACCCCGGTTTTACCGGGGCACCCTCTTTGACCATTCGACCTAGTGCATATTCGGATCCATAGTGACCATTCCAAACTAGGACAGGTTGCTTACCCGTTTATAGGTTGTTTGAAACCACTGCGTGCGTAGTGAAACCCTAGCTCCTGACAAAATAGGACAGGGAAACCCTACCCCAACATAGGGGTGTTTTGACTCTCACTTATCTGTTATGTGCTTTAGAGTGCGTCTCTACAGGAATGCATGTATCAGTGTATGAGTTTGGGCATCAGGCCTGCGGGCGTCAGTTCAGTATTGTGGGTATCAGGTTTGCGGGCATCAGTCAGCATTTGAGAATCAGTTATCTGCGGGTATTAGATTCAGCCTTGGGAACAGTGATTCAGGGATAATAACCAGTGTTTGAGGACAGTGTGTATTCAGCTTATCGACTGTGTGTTGTTATGCCAGACTGTGTGTCATGCATTTATTTTAAGCTGTTATGCTGTCCGTTTATCTGTTTATTTATTTTCTTTTCGCTTTATCTTTTGCTTGGTCAGTTCTAGCACAATTGCTTCCAACCCAGCAGGCATTCCCCAAGCACTTTGGACACGAGGTCGTCGACTCAATCGATCTGAGGATCTAATCGACGGACAGCCAGTGTTCCATTGTCTACCCCCCGTTACCAGAAGAAAGCCGAGAAAGCGCAGTGTGTCAGAACAGAGGTTGTCAGAGCAGTGGGTTACTTCATCAGAGGACTGTAGGACTGAGGCCTCAATTACTGCTATAGAAATAGACATACCAGTTAGACAGATGGATCAGCAAAATACATCAGGGATGGAGGCCCTAATGCGCCAGATGCAGGAGAGCATGAGACAGATGCATGATGATGCCGCCCGTCAAGCGGAGTTCTCCAAACAGCAGGACACGATCATGGCCCAACAGGCCGAACTAATCACCAGACTGCAACAGCAGAATGTGGCATCTGCTTCACACCAAATTCCTCCTCCGGCAGGGGCTCCATTACCTGAGCAAACACCTACTGTTCAGAACGCTCCACCAAACACCCAGAACGCCGTGCCAAATCTCCAAAACTTACAAGAGGACACGAATCTTCCAACGGGGCCAGCTCCGCCCCCGCTTCCGCCACAACTGTCCAAGGTCCATACACCCAATCACCCGGACTCTCCCTTTGAGTTCGAGGTTGATCATACAGCTCTGAAATTGAGCAAACTTGAGAAGCTCTTCAAGAAATCCCAAGGGGTCAAGGCTATCCTGGATATCGAGGACGGATATACCGACGTGGCCGTAACATTGCCCGATAGGTTCAAAATGCCTCAAATTGACCGCTTTGACGGGTCCGGGGACCCCATGGTCCATCTCCGACTGTTCTCAAACATCTTGCGGCCAATGGGCCTAACGCGACCACAGAAGCTTTCATTATTCGGCCGAACCCTGTCGTGTGTGGCCGCCCACTGGTACGCAAAGTTAGAGGATGAAGTGAAGAAGAATTGGGATGAAATGGCTGAGGCCTTTGTCGCGCAATATTCGTACAACACTCAGATCGAGATTACAACTCGTGATCTTGAAACGACAAGGCAAGAGCCCAAGGAAACTTTCTCGGACTTTGTAATCCGATGGAGGGCAAAGGCGTCAATGATGACTCTAAGGCCCACGGATAAGGACCAAATCCGGATGATTGTGTGCAATCTCCACCCAAAGTTGATGCAGAGAATGATTGTAATCCCCTTTCCTACTTTCTCAGATTTACACGAGATGGGGGTGGAAATCGAAGATGCAATGAAACAAGGTCTGTTTGACCATGATAGGGAACAACCGAGGAGGACTTTCAACCGTAACAACAATGTGGGCCCGAGTGGCGCTGCAAATACAAGAGCCTCGGAAGTCAGTATGGTCACCACCATTCCCCCTCCCCCTCCAAGGCCCATGGCTGCCACACCCTTCTCCGGCGCGTCCGGAAGCAACACACAAACCACCAGATTCCAACCTCGGGGCCAAATAACCTTCACTCCACTATACATGCCCCTGTCCAAAGCTCTAGGGGTATTGATCAGGAAAAAGCATTTGAAACCCCTGGAGCCGAAGCCACTACAGAATCCACTCCCTCACTCTCATGACCCAGCAAAGTACTGTGCGTATCACCAACAACACGGTCACGACACTGACCGTTGTTTCAGATTGCATCATGAGATCCAAGATCTTATCGACAAACAGGTAATCGCGCCTCCCGATAAACCCAATGTCACAACCAACCCTCTTCCACCACATAACCAAGCTCCCCCTCCCAACAGAATCAATTTTATCCAAACTGGGGTTGCATCTTACGATCCCAGTATCTATATCACCCCATCCCACCTACCCAAGCCGGAGGTGTTCCTCCCCGATTGCACTGACTTCTTGTGCATGGTGGACATCTCCAAAACCCAACCAGAACCGACGGTGGTGACCGTCAAAGATGGGGCAGGGCAGATTTCGGGAGAGAATGAGATTGTTGAATCTGGGACTGGACAGAGTTTTGCTGGGGGAGCCTATGATCCAAGCGAGTACATCCTATCAACGAGCCGAATTGGGCTAGGTATAGAATTGCCAGAGACAGGAGAGCTGTGCATGATCCGGGGGGATGGATCTGGGCTAGGGGCGGATGATCTGACAGCCGTAGAGGAGGACTTTGCCAACCTGCAATTTTTCGATGACCAGGAACCGAGGGATGCGTCAATCAACTGGTTCGACTATGAGGAATCGGCGGAGGCCACTGGATGGCTCGAGGATCAACCAGATGAAGTGGGGGAATCCCAACCAGAACAGAGCCCGGCAGGGGCAGGAGTATCAGCTGTGGCCGGAAGGGCCGGAAGTCAAGTTATATCGCCGGAGAGCGCCGGTGCTAAGAATTCTGCTCGAGACTTGGGCATTATGAATACGGGGATTGTTGGACAACCAGTTGTACTGAAGCAGCTGGAACGAGAAAGGTTTGAGGATGCTGAGAGAGTTAGGAAAGCTAAGGGCCCTGAGGGGACCGAGAGTGCCGTGTGCACGAAGATAGAGAATGCTGCAAGCACGTAGACGGAGAGTACTACGAGTGCAACTGAACTGGAGCCGGACAGGTGTCTGTTGGCTGCCGACGGAATGTGGTGGGAAGACGATGACTTATGTCTTGCCCACACGAATGAAGATTGGGGAAATAATCAACCGGATGACACTTGGTACCTCGATGAGGTTGACCATATGACGAGAAGCGGGCGGTACTTCAAACCCCCACACCTGGACCAACCCGAGGCATCCGGGAAGGATAGAGAAGCGGAGAAACAAAAGGAGAAGCAGATTGAAGAGGAAGCTGTGCTGAAACAGTTAAAAAAGATACAAGCAGACATCTCCATCTGGGGACTGCTAATGGCATCGCGAGTACATAGGGAAGCTGTCCTGTCTGCTATGGACAAGTCCAAACTCTCCATAGATACCACGCCTGAACAGCTGGTTGGGCTGGTTTTTCCGGGAGGAGGTTCCCCGGCATTAACCTTTTCGGACAAAGAACTACCGCCTGAGGGCACAAATCATAACAAACCTCTCTATATTTCCGTGGAATGTAGAGATAAGTGGATACCGGTGGTACTTGTTGATACCGGGTCTACGATTAATGTCTGCCCGACCAGAACGGCATATGCAATCGGGTTGAAGCCTGTGGACTTCGTCCCAACTACTCAAGTGATCAGAGCATACGACAATACCAGCAGAGAAGTGATGGGGACTGTTAAAATTCAAACCAAGGTTGGTCCAGGACAACACAGCATTGAATTTCATATCTTGGACGTTCCCGCAACCTTTAACCTACTTTTAGGGCGACTGTGGTTACACCAGGGCAAGGTAGTCTCTTCCACTCTACATCAGATGCTAAAGTACCCTCACGGGAAAGGGGTAGTGATCGTTTTTGGGAATTCATCAATCCATCCGCCGCCGGAAGTGTCCACACCTGTCTTGGAGATCGAGCACGGCACGGAGGATGTGTTTTTATCGGGGTTCACTTTGGCCGAGGCTCGAGTGGTGCAGAATGTCATGGCTGTGAATTAGGGTATGTACGTCAGTGCTCAATCTGTCTACCTCATGAACAAGCTACAACATATCCCCGGAATGGGATTAGGAAGAAGCGGCCGGAAAGGCGTCGCGGCATTGGCCGAAGTGCCACACAACCCTCACACCTTTGGATTGGGTTATCTGCCCACCAAAGAGGACTGGGTGAGGAAGGGGAAAGAAATGGCCGGAAGAGCCAGAGCAAAGAAGGCTGGGAAGCCATTTGAGTTAATGCATAGGCCCATCTGGGGTACCCTAAACGGACGCTTCGTCCGGGAGGGGGAAGACTTTCCATTCTGCGGCTTCCCAGAACCATGGCTGAACGCGGAGAGGAAGCGCGTGCCTGGTTTCGAAATCTTCTTCGACTTACAATTACCTGGGGATGACGTTGCCGAAGCGCAGACAGACCCACCAACTGAGGTTGAGCAGTGTAAAGCAGTGGATTCTGAGAGCACCGAGCTTGAAATGGGGGTAGCACTGGCGTGTCTACTTTCAGATCCTTCGATCGACCAAGAGTGCTTGGGGGATAACTCTTCGGTTTCTATGATTGGGGATGAAACAGATGCGGGCTTTCCAGCGACTATCTTGGATGCGTCCATCGCACCTTCTCTCATCTGGCAATATGAAGAAGGCTTTTTATCTAGCAGCACCGGGTCAAGTAGTGAGCCGGAATCTGATTCCACCGAATCTTGTGCGTCGGAATCAGGTTCCAGCTCGACTGAGTCTGAGTCCGGTATTCCTGGGGGTGATAACCCGGATGCCACAGTCCTGTCTAGGTCGTCATTTTCATTTTCTTTTGAGTCTGTTGTAACAGAGGAATCCGACGGCTTGGAAGTATTTAATGAGAATGATGTGGATGTGGTTTCTGAGTATTTTTCTGTGCCTTTGATTTATTGCTTAAATCAGGATTTTCAAAATTTTGATGAAAACAACGAGGGAGAAATTCCTCCGGTTTTGCAACGGTTAATTGATCAAGAGCAGAAAAGATTTGTTAAACCCTTAATGGATGAAATCACTACCGTAAATGTTGGTACTGAGAAGGACCCGCGGCTGGTCCAGATCGGGTCCACGTTGTCTTCGGAGGAACGCGAGCGCTTAGTCGCTTTATTAAAAGATTTCAAAGATATTTTCGCATGGTCCTACGAAGACATGCCCGGAATCGATCCTGAGATTGTACAGCACCGGATCCCTCTTGACCCCGAGGCCCGACCTGTCAAACAAAAACTCAGAAGGATCCGCCCGGACTGGGCCCTCAAGATTAAGGAAGAAGTCACCAAGCAAATTGACGCAGGTTTCCTGCTGGTATCCGAATACCCGACTTGGTTGGCCAACATTGTTCCGGTGCCAAAGAAGGATAGCAGAATTCGGGTCTGTGTAGACTTCAGAGATTTGAACAGGGCCAGTCCGAAGGACGACTTTCCCTTGCCACACATTGATGAATTTGTGGATTTCACGGTAGGACACGCCTTGCTTTCGTTTATGGATGGTTTCTCAGGCTATAATCAGATAGTAATGGCACCCAAAGACCGGGAGAAGACTGCATTCACTACCCCGTGGGGTACATATTGTTATAGAGTGATGCCATTTGGGTTGAAAAACGCTGGAGCTACTTATCAACAGGCAGCAACTACAATATTGCATGATATGATCCATAAAGAGGTCGAGGTGTATGTGGACGACATGATTGTCAAGTCTAAAGAAAGAGAAGGCCACGACACTGCCTTACAAAAATTCTTTCAAAGGATCAGAGAGTTTCAGCTGCAATTGAATCCCCAGAAGTGCACGTTTGGTGTTACAGCGGGAAAAATGCTTGGGTTTCTGATTACTCAAAGGGGCATCGAGGTCGACCCTTCCAAAATCAAGGCCATCTTAGAAATGCCACCACCAAGGACTGAAAAGGAGGTGCGAGGCTTTCTGGGTAAAGTGCAATTCATAAGACGGTTTATTTCTAAATTAACCTTGACTTGTGAACCACTTTTTGGTCTCCTGAAGAAAGGAAAGAAGTTCCAATGGGACGGCCGATGTCAAGCAGCTTTTGAACAGATCAAAGAATATCTACAGAACCCGCCCGTGTTGTCACCACCAGAGCCGGGGAGACCGTTGATATTGTACCTTTCGGTAACTGAGACTACCATGGGCTGCATGCTCGCGCAGGAGTCAGAAGACAAAGTGGAAAGGGCCATCTACTATCTGAGCAAAAAGATGCTGGATTATGAGACCCGCTATACACCGCTGGAGAAGGCTTGTTTGGCCTTGGTATGGGCTACCAGGAAGCTGCGGCACTACCTGTTAGCTCACTCTGTAATGTTGGTTTCACGTTTGGATCCCATCAAATATCTTTTCGAGAAACCAGCACTTACGGGTAGGCTAGCTCGTTGGCTACTGTTGCTCTCCGAATTTGATTTGAAGTATATAACGCGCAAGTTAGTAAAAGGAAGAGCGGTAGCAGAGTTCCTTGCCGACCACCCGGTTGAGGGGGATGAAGCGGTTGAGTACCTATTCCCAGATGAAGCCATTCTGCACATCGAAGATGAAACTTGGACGATGTACTTTGACGGAGCGTCAAACCAGTATGGGTATGGGATAGGGGTGTTGCTGATAGCGCCTAACGATTCCCGTATCCCTTTAGCATTCAAGCTCCGGTTCAAAGTCTCGAACAATGAAGCAGAGTATGAGGCGTGTATTGTTGGCCTGGAAGCAGCCCTAGAACTAGGGGCAAGACGGTTGGACGTCATTGGGGACTCAAACCTTGTTGTGTCTCAAGCAAAAGGAGATTGGAAAGTCAAGGAGGAAAGGATGATAATTTACCACCAAACCTTGGATTTGTTAATTCCTTGGTTTGAGAAGCTAAATTTCACCCACCTCGTAAGAGAGAACAACAGGTTCGTAGATTCACTAGCAACTCTATCTTCCATGATAGACATCCCGTCCGGTGTCCGGATGCGTCCAGTCATTATTGATCAAAAGTTTGCGCCAGCATACGAGTCAATTTCCGCCATAGATGAGGCTCAAGACGGCAACCCCTAGTATTACGACATTTGGAACTTCTTGGAAAAGGAGACGTATCCACTAGGGGCAAATGCCAAGGATAAGAGGGCCATCAGAAGAATGGCTGTTCAATTCATCATCTGCGGGGGTAAGCTGTACAAAAGGGGTCATCTGGGAATGCATAAGCTCTGTGTAGAAGCTGAAGAGTCGAAGCGCCTGATGGAGGCCATCCATGGAGGGGAGTGCGGTGCACACATGAATGGAGTAATGCTGGCCAGAAAGATCCTCAGACAGGGCTACTACTGGTCAACCATGGAGGAGGATTGTATTAGTTTTGTTCGGCGATGCCACAAGTGTCAAATTCATGCAAACCGCATGAACATCCCGCCGTCAAAGCTGTACAACATGACTTCGCCATGGCCTTTTTCAGTTTGGGGAATTGATGTGATCGAGCTGTTACCCCGAAGGGGTCAAACGGGCATGAGTTTATCCTGGTAGCGATAGATTATTTCACAAAGTGGGTCGAGGCCCAATCATACGCGGTGTTGAAGGCGTCGCATGTCGCAAAGTTCATCAGAAACAACATCATCTGTCGCTACGGGGTGCCAAACGAGATAATTTCAGATAATGGTTCCCACTTCAAGAAAGAAGTGATAGACTTGTTGGAAAAATACAATGTGGCTTTCCATAAGTCATCTACATACCGGCCGCAAACCAACGGAGCGGTCGAGGCCGCCAACAAGAATATCAAACATATACTGCAGAAGATGGTGGAAACCTACCGGGATTGGCCAGATAAGCTGCCATTTGCTCTGTGGGGCTACAGGACTTCAATCAGAACTTCTACTGGAGCGACTCCATATTCATTGGTCTATGGAATGGAGGCTGTTCTACCCATCGAGATTGAGGTTCCGTCGTTACGAGTATTGGCTGAGTGCCAAATAGCCGAAGCAGATTGGCAGCAGAGCAGATTTGAGGAACTCATGCTCTTTGATGAAAGAAGACTAAAAGCACTGTACCACATTCAAGGCTATCAACGCAGAATTGCCCGGGCTTTCAACAAGAAGGTTAAGTCCAGGAATCTGAAAGAAGGAGATTTGGTGCTCAAGGACAACCGAGCTTCCATCCACGACCCAAGGGGCAAGTTCAAACCCAATTGGACTGGTCCTTACATCATCAAAGCTATCTGGTCAGGTGGAGCTGTGGTTCTGATGGATCTAGATGGCCTAGAGTTTTCACAATCGATCAACATGGACAAGTTGAAGAAATATTATCCTTGAGAGGCTCGCTAGGCCGAAAACCCGAAAGGGCGACTTAGGCAAAAGTTAGAGCACAAAAAAATTGGAAAATATAAAAACTGAGCTCGCAAGGTTGAAAACCCGCAAAGGGCGGCCTTGGCAAAAGTTAGAGCGCAAAAGGAGAGTGAAAATACTCGAGTGAACCTGAGCCTAAACTACGTAAGGCGTGATTCCCATCTTTGGGATACGTAGGCAGCTTCACATTGAAGTTCAGCCATAAACTTTTCCCCGATCAACTCTGTCCATTTTGATCATCTCAGTCATCTTTATCCATCAGCATTTATCGCGATCTCCGGTACAGTGCTATTCAGACTAGGGGCAACTTTCCGTTGCCGCGACGGTGCAAAGTTACTCAGACTAAGGGCAACTTTCCGTTGCCATGAAGTGCCGCATTGTTCTTCAGACTAGGGGCAACTTTCCAGTTGCAGAGATCTAGGGTTGTGCATCTCAGTGACAGATCTTCGGCGTGTCCAATTCTGACCCATATCGAAAATGGTTTTGAAAAGTTTTAATAAAAGTTGACTTTGTTCAAATTAATCTTTTTACGACTAAGACCATTTTTGGACCAAAGTGGAAAATTTTCAGTACCACAACCTTCAATTTCATTGATTTCAAAACAGAGTTCTCCTGCTCTTGCATACAATCGAGGTTGCTTTTTTATTACATTCATAAAGAAAACTTGAAAATACTAATAAAGCAATAAATTTGGGGCATAGTCGAGTCAAGTATCTCTGTGCCCCCTCCCAGAGCTGGTCGAAGCATCTGATGCCAAGCTAGGCCCAACCTGTGCCTCCTCGTTGAGCCAATCCAAGCACTCGTCAGACAAAGTGCAACTGAAAGTGAGAGCAGGAGCCAGGAGCTCTCTAGTCCTCCATGCTGTGGCATATCGGGCAAGCTGTGCACCTCGGACCGGGAAAGCAGCTGGGTACTCAATCCCCTCCGGTGGGCAGATCTGATCGTGACCAAACTGGCGTAGGAACCGGAACGGAAAATAGAATACGCAGTGGGTTAGACCAATCAACTGGATCCCAATCAGCCGGGACATACTATAGCTCATTGCCGGGAGGTTGAGCCAAGGGCAACGCCAAGCAATACGATCTGCGGACAGATTGCACATCCAGTCAAACCACCATCTTTCATCAAGAGCATTGACTAGGTGCTGCCGAAAGAGGTAGCCTCGAGCTGAATAGGCCGGGCAAGAGTCCACGACCTGTAACTTGTCCATTAACCATACCTGGGGAAGGATGAAAAATGAGAGAATAAAGAATAGAGAGGTGTACGATGAGAGAAAAGTAAGACAAGGGTTTTGTGAGAAAAACCGAGCCTGAGGGTCGAGTGATGTGAGCAAATATATATGTAAGGTTGGGTGGGAAACATTACCTGCAGTAGCAGTGGACTCCCAGCAAACCTAGTCGTCTCCCGGCGATAGACAGAATCCAAGCCCATCAGCGTCTCAGCCAAGGTCATGGCAATACAGCTCTTTCCTTCTCTCAAGCCTTGGGCAACTTCAATCCGACGGATGCTAGCTCCGCCGAAGCCTGAGGAAAGCAGAAAGTGAGACAACAAACACAAGCAGAGGGCGTGTTGCCGGAAACCCTGCCAATAATGGTTGCTGCGGTCACTGGCGTTGGAAAAGCGATGGATCAAGCCGAGAATATCCAGTTCCCCACTGCAGATCAGAGATCGAGCATCATGCGCCGTGAGCCCACACATCCGCCCTAAAGCCTGGGCACGGCCAAAACGGAGCTGGGGCAAGATCACTTCAGAGCATTTAGACTCCATCAAAACCTGAAAATCTTCGAAAGCGGGACATACCTCTTGGCCGCCGAAGCTAAAAACGTGCGTCACTGGGTTCCAGAACCTTGCCGCGGCATGGAGAAAAGGGAGATGTAGCGGAGTACGGCTCAGCGTGAATAGTGCATTCAAACCAAAACCCCAGAAGTTCAGCTTTTCCGAGCCATCTAGAGAAGAGATCCAAGATGTGAGATTTTCTGCGAGAAACGCCTCCATCTTTGTGTAAAACTAAGATGAAATGAATGTTCCCGAAGTTGAGGCTTTTATAGAGGGAAAAACACTATTCAGGAGGACACGTGTCAAAAATTGGGCGACTGCAGGGATAAGTGACTGGCCGGCCACCTTTTCTGGCAGGCCGGCCATTTGCTTTTTACAAAACTGGCCGGCCGGCTCCCAAATGTGGCCGGCAATGCTCCAGTGTATCTCCTTGGCCCTGTTTTACCCTTCGAGGGAAAGTTTCAAGCATTTCCATGCAACGGGAGAGTCAAAGGCCTTCATTTCCCTCTGTTTCGGATGCGTTCCGGTGCCCAGATCGTCCGAAGTACACTTTGTTGTTGCTGAGTTTTGTTTATCGAGTTGTTGTTTTGATTATCGAGTTGTTGTTTTGCTTATCGAGTTGTTTGTCGAGCGGACGTGCTTCGTGTTTTCGAGTCGTTGCTCTCTGTTTAAACAATCTTTGTTTAAGTCTTGTTTATTTACGTTGTCAACACTGTTGTATTTTGCTTATTGAGTTGTAAACTTCCTAAGGTTCTGTTATATCTTAGTAAGTTGAGTTGCTTAGTTTGTTACGTCGGTTCACTACCTGACTTGGTGATTACACAATGCACATTCCCATTCAATTTCATTTTTGTGCAAAATAAAATGATGCGATACGATGCTAAAAGTTTAAAAATACAAACACCTTTTCAAAAGCTGTTTCATTCCATCATGTTTTACAACGAACAAAGGTACAAGTTTTACAAAAAATAAAACTGCCTAACAATGTGTAAAGTGCTACAAACTACTAGCAAAAAGAAAAATAAAGTAGGAAACAGCAACATCAATGCCCTCGGGAGCGGGAATGAGAAGCACTCCTCATCCTCTTCTGCGGGACAACCTCTGCACCATCATCATCATCCAGGTCGGAGCTGTCGTCCTCAAGATCCCCCTCAGCCTCGCCTCTGTTCCCCGAACCAAGACCGGAGCCCCCCTCCTCAGCAGATGTCTCTGACTGGCGGTCGGTAACCTCCTCCTCCTCCTCCTCCTCGGGCTCCGCCTCTACAACGTGTGCCCTGCGTCTGCGGGAGGACCCTCCTCGAGCTCCTCGGAAAGGCCTGGATGGCCCAGCTCCCTGAGAAGGCCCAGATGGCCCAGCTCCGTAAAAAGGCCCAGATGGCCCAGCTCCCCAAGGAGGCCCAGGTGGCCCGGCCTGCGGCGGAGCATATACAAGAGGCATCTGAAAATGAAAAGTTCAATACATCAGTTCAAATATGAAAATCAGATACGAGTACAGTATGTGAGTGGGGTGTGTGTCGGATGTGCTCTACAATGCAGAAGAATGTTCAAAACCAGTGTGTCATCAGAAGTGTGATAAATACAAGAAAGATGAACGGTACCTGCACACCCATAACGGATAGGTGTGTCTCTCTCCGAAGGACCATGCCCTCAAGTGCGGCCATCACCCCGAGCATCTCGTCCACATACTCAACCGGAGGTTGCAGATACAAATGCAAAACTATCAGTAAAGGAATGAATGTCCAAGTACCCGACTGATAAATCAAAGCTATAAATCATACCGGTGGTGAATTAGGATCCCTGACATATCTATGGTCAGGAAGTGGAGGCTCTAGCGGAATCGGGTAAGGAGTCCCAAAACGCCATCCCGTCAACTCGGATGGCATGTCCGGCCATCTAGGATGAGGATAAGTCGGAGGAGTCGGAGGAACCAATCTACCCCCACCTCTCGATGTACCAGCCCTACTAGTAGAAGGGGCGTCTGCAGCCCGAGCCCGGGCCTGGCTCGAAGATGACGTACCAGCAGACCTCGTCATCGGGGTGCGAACCCCCGTCAGTGGAGGCATCAAATATGTATGACGGTAAGTGGCGTAGTCCCCCTCCTCGAGGTGCAGCAAAGCATCACTACCCAGCATAGCAACGACTACATCCTGGTGGGAGAACCTATCAGCAGTCCGCATACTGACTGGGGGTGCTGCGGGAGGGTCCTGAGAAGTATACCCCCATACCTGACGTAGAAAGCGTTCCCCCAGAAACCATGCTCTACCAACAAGTCCTTCGAGCAGGAACTTGTACTGGGAGGTGCCCGATCCTTCGGGATACTGAAATCGGAGACCATCACCCAAGAGCGCCCAGGGCTGCCATGTAATCTGCGGATAACAAGTCCATAAACCAATCAGAAATCGGGAATATGCGTAGCAAATCAAAGATGAAAATGGAAGGGACTGAGAGTTCTGAAGTACCTCCGATGGCCGCACAGTGTCAAAGTACTGCCGAAGATAAAGGAGAGTCTCTCAGGGTCTCGGCCGGTGCGGGCCCTCGAACACCAGTGAATATGGGGTCATGGGGGGGCCTGCCACCTCCAACTCTGGGGCTAATACTGGGAAGTATACGTAAACCCATAACTGAGAAAAGCAGTGCAGAATGTAAGTACAAAGTGCTGAGGGCAAAATACAGACTGTAAAGTGCGCTGTGTGTGCAATGTACAAGTAATGAAGAGCAGAAATGTAAATCAAGGGGACAGAAAAGTACCTCCCAGGCTCTCCAATAACCGCCAAGTAAGTCTCCCTGTCCGCGGGAGGTGGCACTCATATAGCAGTAAAGGGTAGCCAGGCCGGCGCCACCCCAGTTGTATCGACTGACCTGTGATAGGTCAACCAGAGCGCTCAACAGATATAGCCCGACCGTGTTCCCTCTATCGGCAAACAGAGTAGTCCCGAAGAGGAACATAAGGAAACCGCGGGCATACTGCTCTGTCTCCTCAGGAGTCTCGAGCTCCATCTCCGTCCGCCGGAAGTGAGAAGAGAACCAAGTATATCGAACTCTCCCGGAAGCTCTGTCGACAGGTGGGCGAGCTCCCAGTAGATATATCCAAGCGGCCTCCCACTCGCCCATGTCCTCGTCATAAGGGATGGACCAACCTCCTATGTCCAGGCCGGTCAACACAGCAAAATCCAGAGGGGTCATAGTCATGTCCCCAGTGGTAGAGAAATGAAAGGAGTTGGTGGTGTCCCACTGTCTCTCCACCAAGGCCGCCATCAGTGTCCTCCTGGCAGGACAACGTGACAATCCAATGCAGAAGGCCCCAAACCCTGCCAGATCTACTAAATCCCGGACAGCCTCCGGGAGCTCGACATACCAATCCCGCGCGGCGGTGGAGCCATACCCCCGTACACTGCGAGAACCAACCTGCATTCAGAATGAATACATGTGTCAGTATAAAATGAATGAGCTGTGTGCCAATGAAATGAATAAGCTGTGTGCAAGTAAATAAGCTACGTGTAAATGAAGAGTTTGGGCTGCGTGTTCAGGAAATTAAAGTTTGGGCTGCGTGTTCAACTTTCAATCAGTGTGGGCTGCGTGTTCATTATCAATCTGGGCTGCGTGTTCAACTTTCAATCAGTGTGGGCTGCGTGTTCACTATCAATCTGGGCTGCGTGTTCAGGAAATTAAAGTTTGGGCTGCGTGTTCAACTTTCAATCAGTGTGGGCTGCGTGTTCACTATCAATCTGGGCTGCGTGTTCAGGAAATTAAAGTTTGGGTTGCGTGTTCAACTTTCAATCAGTGTGGGCTGCGTGTTCACTATCAATCTGGGCTGCGTGTTCAGGAAATTAGTTTGGGTGCGTGTTCAACTTTCAACTAGTGTGGGCTGCGTGTTCACTATCAATCTGGGCTGCGTGTTCAGAAAATCGGAGTTTGGGCTGTGTGTTCTACTCTAAGTCAGTGAGTGCTATATGTTCACCATTTAATTCGGGCTGTGTGTTCGACAAATCAGTGTGTGAGCCGTGTGTTCATTTCTTAACTAATGTGTGCTGTGCGCTCGCAATCAATTAATGAGCCGAGTGTTCAGAAATTCAAGTGCTTAAGCTACATATTCAGGATGCAAACAAAGTACTATGTCATAAGCTAAACTGTGTGTTCAAGCATGGCAAAAACACGAAATTCACGAAAAATGCAGAAAATGAAGTAAATACCTCTCGTGCCTCGTAGGAGAGGTGATGCTCTGGCTCCCGCAGGAGTAGATCTCCAGGTGCTCGCTCATCAAAATCGGTGAAGTGACGAAAAACGGCCCGATGGAGGACATGTGCTGGCGGAGCATACCTCCCGGGAATAAAGGGGCGAACCCTCGGGGGCAAAGTCATGGCATCAAAATCATCCCCAGCACCTGGAAAACCTCCACCATGAGGAGAGTTACCCGCCATTTTCAGAAAATCTACAAAAGGAGCAAAAATGAGCCAAAATTGGAAAAAGTCAACAAAAGTCAACTCTCGGGAAATGGAAAAAGTCAACAAAAGTCAACTCCCGAGAAAATCTTCCAAATATTGAGACAAACTCACCTCAAGTGGCGAAAATGAGAAAAGAAGCCCCGAAACCAAAATTTAATCAGTTCAAAGTGCTTGAAACTGGATATTTTCGTGAAAACAACTTGCGTGGGGCCTTGAAAAACGCGTATAGAACTCAGATCTGAGGGAGAAAATGGTGTAGAAAGCAAGAGAAGAAGATTTTGTGGCTGCATTTATAGGCTCAAAGTGTTTGGGTGAGAGAGCACAAAGAAAGGGAGGTGAAAAGACCAATTTGTCCTCGGATTTGGGCAAATGGCCGGCCGGCCACCTTTTCCGGCCGGCCAGCCATTCTCTTTTTGGAAACCTAGCCGGCCACCTCCCACCCTCCATAAAACTAGCCGGCCATGTCCCCCACAGGCTCACCTAGCTCCCTGCAAATTTTGAGGAAGATTGGAGTTCCCGGGACCTGAAAAAGTTCAAGAAAAGTACACTTCCGGTCGCGAAATTGCTCCGCCGGAACTTCAGCTTCAAGTTCTGACATGTGTCTCATCATTTTTCATCAAAATCAAGATGTATCCTTTTGAATATGTTGTAGTCTTTCCAAGAAATTGAATCGAAGGCCGTCAGCGAAGTCGCATTCGCCGAAACACGCGTTTCCTTGCTCGTCATTTCGTAACAAACGGGCACCATGATTTATGCTCGTTTTGCACTATCATGCACATAACTTGCATTCTCATGAGCATACTTGCATTATTATGCACATTTCTTGATATTGCCATACCTCTGTGCTTGAGCATGCGTTGTCACGCACTTTCCTTTCTCGCATCGCGATGCATTCACTCGCCGGCACTGTGTGTGTCAAACCTTCAGAATCACATTGAATATATGTTGTTAGCGTATTGTGCTTGTTGAATTTCTCTCTTTTGCAGGCACGATATTGTATGTACGGTTCATTTGAGGCTGGTGCGACCAGACGAATCGCGCAGGTATCGTATCTTCTCCGTGTGAGACGCGACGAGAATTGAAAAATTCTCCGCATTCTTAACTGCATGAAATGTAGTTGTTGCTTTGCATTCTTGCTTAAAACTGTTGCATCTATTTGCGAATACTTGCTTCATTACAGCTTGCTGCATTTGCATGATCATTGCGTTACCTCCGACTCTGTGCATTTTCGGTTGCATTTTGTCCCTGCCTGCGGGCATGCCTGCGGGCACATCTGTGTTATTTTGTATGTTTGTCTAAGTCTTCGGCCTTGTCAAAAATGGGTCGTCTCTGGGCTTTGACATTCACTCCCGTCACTTATGACTTTCGAGTTCTGTCAAAGAGGGGCAACTGTAGACACCCCATTTTTGACCGACCTTAAGACTTAGACGTCACCAGTTGAGCGCTCGGTGATACTGCATATTGTGCTCGTTCAGAAGTCTCAGAGTCACGGTCGTGAGCCCTGCCTCCGGATTTCCGAACCCTCTTCTGTGCCTTGCCTCAGTTTGCGAACCAGACTCGGTTTTCTCTGTTTCTTTTCCTGAGGGGAGGGAGAGGTCCTGTAGACCATCTCTCAGTGGCCATGGGCTACATTTTGTGGCTATAGGCCATTTTGCCCATTTTGGAGTCCGGTTTCCGGTTTTTCGGGACCGTTGGCTGTGTGCCTCGGTTCGGGACCGCTTAACCATCTCCGTTTGCTCTAAATTTTGGCATACATCTTATTTACTCCCTTTTGAGGGACACTGAGGTCTGAGAGACCCACTTTGTGGCCGAACGCCACTTTCGATGCTTAACAGCCCATTTCTCGGGACCCCGAACTGCGTGTTTTGGCCCCCGAGCATTCGTTTTGTATCGATTTTCGTTCATTTTCGGCAGGTACCTCTGTTTTATCACCAGGAAGGTCACTGGAGGGTGGAAGGCCAGCAATTATCTTGGCAACCAGTTATATTCCATTTTCGCCCTCCGGCGCCCGTTTTTCTCACTTCCGAGCCAATGTTGAACACCTTGGGGCCACTTTCTTCAACCCCAAACCACATATTTGTGTTGTACACACATGGGAGGATCCTAATATCATATGGCCGGCCAGAAATTTTACCTGACCCTTTTGAACCCCTCCTAAAAATGGCCTATTCTCTCTCCTGTTTTAAAGTTTTCAAATTCGAACCACAGGGTTGTGATGAGGGTACCTGGGAGGACACCTTTTTGTGGTGGCCGGCCAGAAAATCAACTTGACCTTTTTGACCCCTAGCCGGCCGGCTAGGGGAGGTGGCCGGCCGGCCACCTGCAGCTTTGAAAGGTGGCCGGTCATGATCCTCACAAAGTATACTTTACAGCTGTATAGCTGTTGTCCCCCAGAAATATCTAAATCCGGGGGACACCTTTTGGGGGAAAGCCTTGGTCCTTTTCCCCCACCCTTTCTCTCCATGCTTCCCCTCTCCTTGGTCCTTATAACCAGCCTCCAACACTTGTATTAGGGGTTAGAAAAAATTGCTTCAAGCATAGGCATCCAAATCTCCCTCTATCTCTCTCATTTTCTCAAAAACTACTAAGTTCTACCCCATTTCTTCATCACCACCAAGCACCACCACCACCACTCCATTTCCAGCAACTTGGGAAGCTTTCCAGCAGCTAAGAGGCACCACTTCTCAAAGCCAAGAAGCAACAAAAGACTTGTCTTCAAGGGTGAGTACCATTTCCCCATTTTTGAGCTTATTTTTGCAACATTTCTTAGCCATATATGCTTACTGTTTTGAGCTCCAGCCCTAACTGAAAGTGGCCTTCTTTTGAGCTCTTTTTCACTTTTTCTTAAGGGCTCAACCCTGTTTGAGCCCCCCACCTTGCACTTGCTTCAATATCTTCCTTGAATGCTATTTTCTTGCATGCTTTGGCAGCCCATTATGCTTCCATTTTTGGGCGTTTTACAGAACTACAAATAGTCTTATTTTGAGCCCCTCTTCAACATTGAAGAAGGGCTCATCACTCTTTGGGACCTCCATATGCTACTTCATGTTATATCCCTCTTTGGTCCCCTTTTCTTGCATGTTTTGGCAGCCTATTATGCTTCGGTTTTTGGTCATTTTACAGCACTGAAAATAGTCTTATTTTGGTCCATTCTTCATGTTTTATTGAGGGCCTTTCATGGTTTGGGACCTCCATATGCTACTTCATGTTATATCCCTCCTCGGTCCCCTTTTCTTGCATATCTTGGCAGCCTATTGTGCTTCGGTTTTTAGTCATTTTACAGAACTAAAAATAGTCTTATTTTGGCCCATTCTTCATGTTTCATTAAGGGTCTTTGGCTGTTTGATGAATATTTTGTATACTTTGTGTTATAGCCACTTTTGAGCCTCATTTTGCATTGCATTTCTAGCATGTTTGTATACTGATTTTGGGGCTGTCATAAACTGTAAATGTGCATATTTTTGGTCCCTCTTCAGTGTTGTAGAAGGGCATTTTTCAGTTTGGGTTTTACATATACCACTTGTTTCATTGCCCTCTCTTGGCCCCTATTTTTGCATGCCATTGTTGCCCTATCTTTGCTTGCTGTTTGGCCATGATTTGTACTGGAAAAATGCTTATTTTTGGGCTGCCTTGCTACTGTCTCTTCATCGCATGTCTATATTGTGCATATTTGGTATAGCTATAGGCCATTTCGGGTGCCAAAGTCCATGTTTCGGGACTATTCCACGCATCGGGTGTGTTTTCGCCTTATTTCGGGCCTGTTTTCCACACATTTCAGTGCTGAAATTCCATTAGCATGTTTGCATATCATTTTCCATGCCATTGCATTGCGTATGCCATTGCCTCGGTTTGCGTGCCCGTGTGCACGCATTTCGAGGCACTTCATTTTCATCCATCGGCCTCTTATGTGAGTGTGGCAGAGGCTCTCTCATGTTAGTGTAAGTCCATGTTGCATTCTGTATGGCATTTTAGCCATATTGCATTGCGTATGCCATTACCTCGGTTTGCGTGTCCGTGTGCACGCATTTCGAGGCACTTCATTTTCATCCATCGGCCTCTTATGTGAGTGTGGCTGAGGCTCTCTCATGTTAGTGTAAGCCCATATCACATTTCCATGTCATTTACATTGCGTATGTCATTTTCTCGGTTTGCGTGCCCGTGTGCACGCATTTCGAGACATCTCATTTTTACAGCATAGTGCATACTAGGTTATATATTAGATCGCATTCAGTCATTTTTCTTGATTTGCGTGCCCGTGTGCACGTATTTCGAGGCATCTCATTTTCATAGCATTGTGCATGTCAGGCTGTATCTTAGTTGTATTCATGCATATCATGCATATTGCATCGTGTCCGGGATAGGAGTTAGCCCGGGCACGGGAAACGATGTGCGTTTCGTACTCCGAGTGACGGAACGTGTCTCAATTCCCTAGTCACCGACACTCCGGATCATCCATGATGGAGTTAGGTTCTTGTTATGTTTATACGTGCATTCATTCTATATTGAGTTGCACATTTCGATTCCTCGGTCATCATGCATCGATATGCGTGATTGGTGGCACGAGGATCGAGGCATGCATATATCTGTGAAAATACATTGCTATGCCCCTTTCCTGCTCTCTGTTGCAGCAAATGAAGAATCAGCAAACTTTCGGAGTTTGGTGCGCTTTCCAAGAAAAATCACAAAACAGAGGCTAATTGGGGTATCCCAGTGGATTTCCGCGCAAGACAACCCAGACATGCATCATTCATCAGGAGCAAGGCAGTCCCTGGCTTGCATGCCAGTTTTACAGTTTTCTTATTTAATTTGTTAATTAATTAGGAATTTGTACATTATTCGGACTGTATTATTTGGACTGTAATATTCTTTTATTCGGGACTATATTATTTATTCGGACCCTCTGCGTGAGGGCATAACTGTAATAAGTGTGCGTGTGTGTGTTGTATGTCTTCCAACCCCACGTCTTTCTCCCTTTTATTTACCAGCTTATGATGGTTAGATTAGGGCATATTTCAATTAGCATACAGTATGATAGCATGTTTGCATTCATTCATCTGTTTTGCATGCACCGGGCTCGGCGCATCATACTAACTGCATTGTATTTTCAATTCCAAGATTGAATACATGTTAGCTGTAGCATCCCATATGCCATGTTTAGAATAGCCGAGCCTGCTATAGTTTGCATTTTTGCCTGTGTTGCATTAGGCATCTCTGTATACTTAAGGATCATGCATGATTTCTAATGTAGTCTTTGTTTTGGCTTGGAGTACTTGGTGAGTTTTATGCTTTAGCATCCTTGCATGCGTGTGAGTGACTGCCATGATAGCATGCTTGTCATGAGGCCAAATGCTTATGTGATATAACTGCCTGAATGCCTGTGGATGAAGGTTGGGTTATCTGGATTGGAATAAATCATCAAATTGTGAGTTTTAAGCCCACTAGATAGTGGCAAAACCATCTTTTCCTAAGCCCACCTGCGGGTGGCAAAATCTACATTTTAAGCCTACCTGCGGGTAGCACCATTAAACCATTTTCAAACAAACAAACATGAAATGTTTTGTTCCAATTCAGGCGACTCAGTCTATACTTATATGCTGTGCGCATCATATAGTAACCTAGGCTAATAACCGGATTAAGAACACACAAAGTTTTCAAAAATAGATATCATGGTTAGTAGAGGCCGATCTTTGATCGGGCGAGCGGGGGTGCTCACGAAGTGACCTTCCTCAATCGTACCCAAGTTCCCGAGCCGAGGAAACTTTGGTGATGACGGACACGTGGCCTTTGGCACCGAGTCAGGGTTTCCTAAATTTCCCACAAAAAAAAACATTTAGGTGGCGACTCTGTATCTGGCAAAGCAGTCCATGTTTGGCACTTCTTTCAAAAAATCTGTTTTCTCAAAACGATTTGTCGGATTTGGACTCTTTGGTTCAGACTTAGAACCGTGACAATTTGAGAGTCCGAGCTGTAGTGACCCCAAAATGAACGGAACGGGAGCTCGTTCCTCCCGAGGCGTTCGGGGACGTCTACACCAGCACAACAGGTGATTGGAAGTGTATCGGATCGAATGAAAACCCGAAGACAGATTCGGGATGAGGTATCACATATGTGTTATCTTTCATTAATTGAACCTAAGAATTTCAAAGAGGCCTTGCTAGATGATAGTTAGGTCAATGCTATGCATAAAGAATTAGGTCAATTTGAACGTAACAATGTTTGGACTCTAGTCCCCGAACCTAGAGATATGAATGTGATAGGTACCAAGTGGATATTTAAAAATAAATCTGATGAGAATGGTAGTGTGGTTAGGAATAAAGCTAGGTTGGTTGCTCAAGGTTACACTCAAGTAGAAGGTGTTGACTATGATGAGACGTTTGCCCCGGTTGCACGTCTCGAATCTATTCGTATTTTACTTGGTGTTGCTTGTTATGTTGGTCTCAAATTATTTCAAATGGATGTGAAAAGTGCTTTTCTGAATGGGTACTTGAAAGAAGAGGCATATGTTGAGCAACCAAAAGGGTTTGAGGACCCTAAATGTCCAAATCATGTCTACAAGTTAGACAAGGCTTTGTATGGATTGAAACAAGCTCCTCGGGCTTGGTATGATAGACTTACTACATTTCATCTTGATAATGATTTTCAAAGGGGTAGTGTGGATAAGACCTATTTGTAAAACATACTAAGTCTCATATTCTTGTTGCTCAGATTTATGTTGATGATATTGTGTTTGGATCCACTACTGATCATCTTGTGAAATATTTTTTCGGATTGCATGACACATGAGTTTGAGATGAGGATGATGGGAGAGTTATCTTATTTTTTGAGTCTTCAAATTAAACAGTTTCCTTCAGGTATGTTTGTTTCTCAGTCTAAGTATGCCAAAAATCTTGTGTCCAAGTTTGGTCTTGAGTCTGCCAAACATTCACGTACTCCTATGAGCACCAGTCTTCACCTTTCTAAAGATTCTTCTGATACTGATGTTGATCCTACCCTTTATAGGAGTATGATAGGGAGTCTTTTTTACCTCACAGCCAGTCATCCAGATATTGCTTTCAGTGTAGGTGTTTGTGCCCGTTACCAAGCCAGTCCTAAAGAGTCCCATCTTCTTGCTGTCAAACGCATCATTAAATATGTTAATGGGACATTGGGGTATGGAGTTTGGTTTTCTGCTAATACTATAGCCGAAATTACTGGTTTTTCTGATGCCGACTGGGCAGGGTGTGCTGATGATAGGAAAAGTACATCTGGGGGGTGTTTTTTTCTTGGGAATAATCTGGTTTCCTGGCATAGTAAAAAGCAAAATGCCATCTCCCTTTCGACTGCTGAGGCTGAGTACATTGCTGCAGGGAGTTATTGTGCACAAATGCTGTGGATGAAGCAAATGCTTCATGATTATGGGATCGAACAAGACACTCTCACTCTTTTCTGTGATAACACAAGTGCCATAAACATTTCAAAAAATCCTGTCCAACACTCTCGCACCAAACACATTGACATTCGTCATCATTTCATTCAAGAGTTAGTAGAAGAAGGCCTTGTTGTTTTTGAACATGTTCCCACTAAGCATCAAAAAGCTGATATTTTTACAAAACCCCTTGATCTTCTTCGGTCTGAGTTCCTAAGAAAGACCTTGGGTGTCATGCTCGATCACTAGAGTGTTACTTGTTCCTTGAGTAGCTGTAAGTGTTTGGCCTTATGTGTGCTTGGATGCTATAATCTCATTGTCATTGATATCTGTTTGTCTTGCATCCAACTTTTTATGTACACTACTTATGCTGCTTACTAGATCTCATTGTTCATTGCTCATAGCTCATTTTGAATGCCCATGCTCATTAACCTCATGACCTCATTCTGTATACATCCTTGAGATAAATTATTGCAGGGGTTTCCGCACAAGTGATCAAAGTTCTCTATGGACCACTAACAGTGTTTCTTGTACTTTTATAGTGGAATTGACCGATACTAGTATATCATGGGTGATGTTGAGTCTCTTAACCATCTACCATCTGTTTTCACTTCCACAGTTTCTTCCTCAGTTCCTTGAAGTCTGGGCATTAGGAAAAGGCTACCTTAGAGGCACCAACCAGGCCATCATTATTGATTTCATTCTTCTCTGGTTTGGTTTCCATACTCTTGAGCGTGAATGCCACCAGTGAGTGCCCACAAGAAAGAAAAAGTCCAAAAAAAAAAAAAAGGACTAATTGATTGAGGGGGAGCCTTCGCATTTACTCAACAAATACCCCGTGATTCCTAGTGGTTTGACTTTTCTCTGTGTTGTTAAGTTACTCTTGGTGGAGGTCCAGCCATCCGATCACTACGAGGATTAACTCTAGCTCAGTGGACTCTCATGGATTGCACACGCACACTTTATTTTGTGAGATCTCATGTTGGATTTTGAGTTGTACATTCTCATGTAGCTTATGCTCACTGATCATATCTTATTTGCTTTGCTCATGATTTCCGGTGTCATTGTTTTTTTTATAAATTGCAAGTTTACAGAATTCATGGATTGCAGATTATTTCATCTTAGTATCCATTTTGGCTAAATGTGATCATCTACTTGTGTTTCAGGTCTCACTTCTTGATATTGAGCATCTTGTTTCTTTTATTGTTAAAAAAAAAAAATGTTTTTTTTTTGGTTTTGTTTTTTCCTTCTTGGCTCGAGCGATGGGTTCCTCGCTCGAGCGTGCTTCTTCTACTACTTTAGACCTGAGAGCGTGTGTTTTTGGCTCGATCGACAAGTTCTTGGCTCGAGCGAACCCTTGCGCATAATTGTCCTCGCTCGAGCGAAAAAGTCTTAGCTCGAGCGACCTGTCGAGGTTTTGGGGCTATTCCGTTCTCTACTTGTGCATTCTCCATCATTGGTTTGATGGACTTAGATTTCATTACAGGTTTTCCTCAAGTTTGGTTTCCTGTTTCAAGATGTTAGTTCCAGTTTGTTTTGAGATTGGTTGCATAGTTGGTTTGCTTTGAGTTGTAATTGTTTTAGCTAGTGCAGTTGTGTAGGAAATTGTGTTAGCTATATCTTTAAGTTGTAATTGTTTTAGCTAGTACAGTTGTGTAGGAAATTGTCTTAGAAAGTTTTGTCCGGGTATTGACAAAGGGGGAGATTGTTAGGTCCCTAAGTCTTGTTAATCCTGCAAACAAACTTGTGTAATCAAGTTGTAATTTTCTGTGCTGTTTTGTCTTGCTCGCTCGAGCGAAGAAGTCCTCGCTCGAGTGAAGGACAGGGTCTGGCTTAAAACCTGAAAGAGGTCATTGTGCGCTCGAGCAAAGCATTGGTGACTTGAGCGAAGAACTGCGTCTGCATAAAAACCTGAAAGAGTTTATTCCTCGCTCGAGCGAAGACTTCGTGGCTCGAACGAAGGCACTTATGGAAATCACGCGAGATAAGCTTCTCGCTCGAGCGAGAGAAGCTTCGCTCGAGCGAGCTTCAGAATTCGGATTTCTATAAGTAGTTGGTTTTCTCCAAACTTTAGGATTACTTTTCCAGATCTACTTTGAGGTTTTCTGAGGTTTTCTTCTGGAGTATTTTTTGTGAGTTTTCCTTGATAAATTGAGTGAGTATTAAACTCATGAATTGACAAGCACATATCAAGGAGGTTGATGGATTACATACAAGAGTAGTCTTCTTCAGTGGATTCCGAGGATTCAAACGTGGAGTTTCAAAGGAGTTTGATTCTGTACGTAGTCATTTATTCGACAAACGAAGTTGTGGATTCAACTTCAGATCAATCAGTTCCGATACGAAGCGTGGTGAAAGAGTTACAGAAGGTGTGAAGACAAATTGACTGTGTTGGGTAATTTGTGTATTATCTTTGTAATCTTTCTTTCTTCAGTAGTGAATTGATTAGTGGCGTTTCGCCCGTGATTTTTTTATTACAATTGAAGGTTCTTCAATTGTGATTTTTTTCACGTAAAAATTGTTTGTGTCGATTTATTGTTTATTCAGAAAAATAACAATCTAAATCACTTTCGTAAGTGCTTGATGATTTAGATTGCGTGTTTTGAATAATTGGGATTTGGAATATTTTAATCTTGATCTAATCACGAATTACTTAGGATTTTCAGACCTATTTATATTTTGAAAGTATATGTTTTGAAAAATTATGATAGATTAATGTTGAACAATATATTTGCTCAATGTTATGTTTTTACTTAACTAGTAAATATTATAAGAATAATTTGCTTGATGGATATATTATTATTAATTTTGAAATTTATAAAAGGTTGAATTTTTTAAAAAATATTATATGAGATTTCTTTTGAACAGATTATGTGAAATCATGGTTCCAAATTGAACCAAATTGTGTTTAAATGATTTAGTTTGGTTTTAATTCTTGTAGAACCATAGATAATGAATTGGTCATAATTTCATCCCAAATCGATATAAACTAAACCATGTTCACCCATACAAAATATCAGGCACATCCATATCAACACCATCAACCGCCTTCACGTATTAATAGCATAGAAGATCGATTATTTTAGCACAGTTTCACATAGGTAAGTAATTGATAAAATAATTACTGGGAAAATTCTATATGCACCTTGTTATATGTTTTTATGGTTTATTTATTTATTTTTGTGATAAATATTACATACTTTTCTAGTAAGAATTATGATAATTTGTGATTCAAAAATGATGTTACGCATTTATATGGTAATATTATGTATTTTGTGATATTATTACACATTTTGTTATTAAAAAATATTTGGATTAAAAAATTTATAACATTACACACACACACCCAAAAAAAAAAAAAAAAAAGTGTAATGCTACCACAAAATGTGTTACATTTTTTTCTTAATCACAAATTGTCATAACTCCTATAAAAAACAAGAATTTTACATTTATCAGAAACATACATACATACACAACAAAATACGTTACAAAGTACCTATCCTCCACACCTTTTGAAGGATGTGTATCATAACATTGACCATAATTACTGTTATAATTAATAATTTAAATTTGGAAAAACCCTATGGGTCCATATGTTGGCTTAATTTTATCACAAAATTTTGTAATATCATTCACAAAGTGTGTAACATCGTCACAAATTAACGTAACAAAAAATATCGTAACTAAGCCACCAACTCTTATAACATAAACTACAAAATTGTAGATATTTTATTATGCTAATTTGTTGTGAGGTTACTCATTTTTTTATTGATATTACAAAATTTTATAATAAAATTACACCAATTTATAATAAGATATATATCATATACATCCTTAAAAAGGTGCACACCATAAACTTTCCTCTAATTTGTAGTTGTTGTAAAACTCTTATTAATATTCCAAACTAGACATAACCTTAGAGAATGCCACTTTATCATTATATTATAGTAGTGTATATAAGTCGTGCTATGTACAAGATTAAATAATGATGGATAAATTATTTTTTAATTAATTACAAATAATTTTAAAAAATAGATAAGTAAATTTTAATTATTGTTCATTAAGTGGTTGTTTGATGTTAACATTTTAAATGACTTTTTGACTATTTTAAGAGATACGAAAAGTTATTATGTTTGGAAATGAATTTTTTAATTGTATGAGAAAATGTGAAAAAAATCCATTAAGAAAATTCTTGAGTTGGCTAAGAATATGAAATTAATCTCACTCCATGGCTTGAATTAATAAAATTTTAAAGTCAATTTAAAAAAATCATATTTGTTTCTCAATTAAATAATTCAAAAAACGTTAGTATATCTTGATTCTTTTTTTCGATCTCTACCTTATCTATATCTATATATTATATAAGAAAAATAGAGTTTCTAATCCACAAACTTTGTGAGAATTCCAAGTTCTCAATCTAAAATTTATAATTTTTTGATTTTTAAATTTTTTTTAAAAAAATCTTCTATTGGCTAGTTCTTATTTAAGCAAAAATAAATAAATAAAAATTAATATCCCTTAATTTATGACTTTCAAATAGAAAGTAGGATGAATTACACTAACAGTGGCTATAGTTTGGGGCTTGTGTCATTTTGGTCTCTGACTTTTCAATTGTGACACATTTAACTCTAAATTTTGAATCTTGTTTCAAATAAGAACAATTGAAAATACCATTACCCAATTTTAAGGGCAAAGTCGTCAATTTGATAAAATATAAACTAATTTGATAAAAAAAATGGCAAAAAAATAATTTTGAATTTTCAAAAATTATTTCTATCCACCAAAGATAAAATTATGTAAAATTGATAAATCTTTTACACAAATTTTTTTTTTATTTTTTTACCAAATAATTTTTAAAATTCAAAAATATTTTTTTGACATTTATTTTTGTAAAATTAGTTTATATTTTATTAAATTGATGACTTTGCTCTTGAAATTAAACAATGGTATCTTCAATTGTCCTTATTTAGAATAAGATTCAAAATTCATGATCAAATGTGTCACAATTGAAAAGTCAAGGATTAAACTCACACGAGTCCCAGAATATAGGGACTGTAACGCTCCGAAATAATCACAAAAAATCGATCCAACACAATATACATAAGACAACGTAATCAAAATAATAAACTTCCATTAACCTGAATTGTTATACATAAGTGACACATGCGATATACATTCATAAATAGTTCATCCTGAATCTACAACATGTGTTACAAGTGGTAAAGAGGAAATGAAAATTAAACAGATAATTATATACCCTAAAGGCTTACAACTTTCTAAGTCATTGCTTAGTTACAACAAAAGAGAGTCTAACTCTATACAATTTAAGTCATTGGCTATAAAAATAAACACAAAAGTGAAGCCCGTGCTCCAAGCTCCTTTTGACCTACAGCCTTGGCGAAGACATAACGTCAACACCTGAAAATAGTTTTCCCAAATAGGGTGAGCCAAGGCCCAGTAGGAACAATCTAACACAGTATATGGACCTTGACAAAGATATAAGTACAACGTGCATTTACAATGCCAATGAGAAAACATTTATATTCTATATCATCATAAAGTACCAAATTTCATAACTCAATCATTTTTCCGTCTCATCAGTTCAAGCTAAATCATTTCATCTCAATTCATAAGCCAATTTCATTATCTTTCAAACCACCCATCTAAGACTACAACTTAATGGTTCTCAAATTAACACAATCACCACATAAGCACTTCAATTTGCCATTTTAGTGAAATTTCGTCCGCGGGATCGACACCCATGTATACGCTCGGTTTCGGGACTTTCACCCAGGATACACAGACCAACTTAGTTCGATAGAGCCCATGCCTTATCTCCTCCCAAACAATAGAGTACATCCCCTTTTTCGTCCCAAACAATCATACATATACAATGTATTTAAAACTTAGTCATATTCAATGACAATCAACAAAAGATTAGTTTCAATTTACCTAATCCTGATGCAATTTCTACAACAATCATAGCTATCTTCTACCGATAGCCCAATACAGATATTTCTAAATAGATATTAAATCTCAAGACAGATAGTTTATTCAGATTTTCAAAAGGTGTGAGGTAATGCATATCCAACTCCATCATTAACACCAACATTCATCAAATTTCATATTTAATATACCAATTTCATTTATTTATATAAAATAAATACTTGAACCATTTTAGATTAAATTCCCTCTTTCCCAAATACCAACCCAAATGCCAAAATAAACAATTGTGACACAATATACAATTGTGACACAATATAACATCATTTTCAAACCCTATAACTATTTATATTACATTCACTAGAAACCTTTCTTTTGATTTTACAACCCAAGCGCTAGGTTTGTCCAAAATACTTCCAAAACCCATCATTGTTACACAACAATCAATAACCAAGTTAAAATCCATAAAAAGGTGTAGAAAATCCCTACCGCAAAGTTAGGAGACGAGCAAAGCAAGGTGGAAACTTCAATGACACCACCACCAAGTTTCAATCAGATCAAAACGGAGCTCTAGGAATGCTTTAACTTTTTCTTAAAGGCACTAGGTTAGAGAACCGAATGGATCTAGGTAAAAATGTATAAGGAATGTGAGTTTTAGAGAGACAGAGACTCAAGATTTAGGTTTTTGAAAAGTTTTAGAGAGAGAGAAGAATGAGAAAGTGAACTAATAAGTCGTGTTCACGGACTAATATAAACGCAGTCCGCTCAAGCGCAAGAAGTGACGCTCGAGCGCCAGATACATAGTTCCGCTCGAGCGCAGAAAGTGATGCTTGAGCGCAGAATACACACTTTCAGAAGTTTTACATACGAAGGGCATTGCTCAAGCTCAAGATTGGCCACTCGAGCATCCACCCGCTCGAGCATAGAAAACGCCGCTCGAGTGTGGAATACACTCTTCTAGTATTTTGTAGTTCTGCAAAAATACTGAGAATTTGCAAAGCCCGCTCGAGCGCAAGAAGTGCTACTCAAGCGGAAAAGCAAAAATCTGAGCAATAAAGGTTCGAAAATCAAGCAACCAACCTGTTCCAAACATGACCAATACAATCCAATAACCAAATTTAAGGAAGAAAAAGAGGGAAAAGACATGAACAACCATACGAGGCTATGAAACATGAGTCCAAAATACAAAATGGGTCGGGTCTAAACCAGAAATGCTATAACCTCCCCCCTTAAGGAATTTTGTCCTTGAAATTGCAATTTAAGTTTCAAAACCAAGCTTTAAGCCATTACCACAATGATTACCTTTCAATTCCAACACCATGACTCATCTACCGGTCATCCAATCCCATCACATTATGAATATACATTTCATATTTTCAACATATTCAATGTTTATAATAAACTCGTATTTTCCAAAACTTAAACAATGTATACGATGTTTTCATATCTCATTTACATAACAAATTTAATACATGTTCAAATATCAACAAATAAGTCCAGATACTTCTCATGGATTTTCGACTCGCGTCCCAAGTTGCTTCCTCAACCCCATGATGTTTCCATAATACCCTAACCAAGGAAATCGTTTTGCCTCACAAGACTTGGTCCCGAGTATCCAAGATCCTCACCCGTCTCTCCTCATACGAGGCATCCTCATTTATCTCTAAGTTAGTCCAATCCAATACGTGCGATGAGTCTGGCTCATACTTCCGAAGAATACTAATATGGAACACGTCATGAACCCCGAAAAGCTGTGGTCGTAACGCCAAATGGTAAGCTACCTCCCCGATCCGCTCAAGGATCTCAAAAGGCCCAATAAATCGAGGGGACAACTTTCCACTCTTCCCAAATCTCATCAAACCCCACCTAGGCGATATCTTCAAGAAGGCATGATCTCCCACCTCAAAAGACAAAGGTCTCCTCCTACGGTCGGCGTAACTTTTCTAGTGACTCTGAGCCGTAACTAATCGCTTACGGATAAGTGCCACATTCTCCATCGTTTCTCGAACCAACTCTGGCCCCAACAAAGGTGCATCATCCACATCGGCCTAACATATCGGAGATCTACACGATCAGCCATACAAGGCCTCAAATAATGCCATGCCAATACTAGACTGGAAGCTATTATTATAGGCAAACTCCACTAGGGGCAGATGCCTCTCCCATGACCCCTTAAAGTCAAGGACACAATCTTGAAGCATATCCTCAAGGATCTGAATAGTATGCTCGGACTGCCCATTAGTCTGAGGGTGATACACGATGCTAAAAGTCAGTTTAGTGCCCAAGGCACTCTGCAAGCTCTGCCACAGTCTAGTTGTAAAACGTGTATCTCTATCTGAAACAATCATCACAGGAACCCTGTGCAATCTCACTATGTCCTTGATGTAAAGGTCGGCAAGATAGTCTACCAAATCACTCACACGCATAGGTACAAAGTGCGCCGACTTGGTCAACCGGCCAACTACCACGCAAATGGCATCATTATCCCGTTGAGTCCTCAGAAGACCCACAAAAAAATCCATCATGACATGTTCACACTTCCACTCGGCTATAGGCAAGGGTTGCAACAAACCCACTGGCCTCTGATGCTCGGCTTTCACTTCCTGACCAGTAAGGCACTTCGATACAAACACGGCTACATCCTTCTTCATACCTCTCTACCAAAACTGGCGACTAAGATGGTGATACATCTTTGTGCCTTCCGGATGCACCGCAAGGCGTGAATGATGAAACTCTCGGAGTACTTTCTCTCGTCAAGCCTCTGGCACGAACAAACAGTCACGGTATCTCACACTCATGTCGGGATACACATTCAAGCCTCTTTCTACCTTTCCACTGGAAATCTTCTCCCGGAGGGATTCTGCCTCAAGATTACCCCTCGGTGCTTTTATCACTCGGTTCACAAGTGTGGGTTGGGTAACTACCGTAAACAACGCTGCAAACTCAACGGACTTTACAAGATGCAAGTCAAACTCACCGAGAGCATCCAACATCTCCCATTCCCGGATGGTAATACAAGCTATGCTACCAATAGATTTTCTACTCAAGGCATCGGCCACAACATTGGCGTTCTCTGAATGATAATTGAACTCAAAATCATAATCCTCTATACACTCCATCCACCTCTTCTGCCTTAGATTCAAGTCTTTCTGTGTAAACAGATATTTCAGACTTTTGTGATCGAAAAATACCTCGAACTTCTCACCATACAGATAATGCCTCTAAATCTTCAAGGCAAAGATCACCGCCACAAACTCTAAGTCGTGAGTAGGGTAATTCGTCTAATGAGTTTTTAACTGTCATGAGCCATAGACTGCTATCTTTCCCTTTTGCATCAATACACATCCCAAGCCCTCTCGTGAGGTATCACAATACACTGAATAACTCAAACCTCTCTTCTGAATAA
The DNA here is from genome assembly GCF_055761805.1 of Camellia sinensis. Lineage (NCBI taxonomy): Eukaryota > Viridiplantae > Streptophyta > Magnoliopsida > Ericales > Theaceae > Camellia > Camellia sinensis. Next base: position 95,164,933 of record NC_138966.1, on the reverse strand, counting down.
TCAAAACTGGAGTAGTGGTAAGTCTAACTTTAAGCTCTTGAAATGACTTCCCACAAGTCTCACCCTACACAAATTTGATCCATTCCCTCATCAATCTAGTCAACGGTGAGGCTAACCTAGAGAAATCCTTCATAAACCGACGGTGATACCCGACTAACCCTAAGAAACTACGGATCTCTAAAGCATTCTTAGGTTATGCCCAATCTTGCACTGCCTCAATCTTGGATGAATCTACAGTCACTCCTTCCTTGGATACTACGTGGCCTAAGAACTTGACTTCCCTCCGCCAGAATTTACACTTCCCAAACTTAGTATACAACTTGTGGGCTCTAAGAAACTCAAGTACTACCCGCAAGTGCTTTTTATGCTCCTCCTCAGAGGGTGAGTAAATCAATATGTCGTCCACGAAGACGACCATGAAATGGTCTAGAAACTCACAAAAGATCCGGTTCATCAAGTCCATAAATATAGCTGGGGCATTGGTTAGCCCAAAGGGCATCACAAAAAACTCATAATGGCCATACCGCGTACGAAATGCCGTCTTCAGAATATCCTCCTCCCTCACTCTCAACTGGTGATAACCCAATCTCAGGTCTATCTTAGAGAAGCAACAAGTCCCTTTTAACTGATCTAACAAATCATCTATACAAGGCATTGGGTACTTGTTCTTAGCAATTACCCAGTTCAACTTCCAGTAATCAATGCAAAGTCGTAATGCTCCATCTTTCTTCTTAGCAAAGAGAGTCAGTGCTCCCCAAGGTGAAGTACTAGGGCGAATAAAACCCTTATCTATTAACTCCTATAGTTGAATCTTCAACTCACTCAACTTGGGAGGTGTAAATCTATATGGTGCCATGAAAATCGGGGTCGTACTAAGCACTAGATCAATAAAGAACTCGTTCTCTTGATGAGGTGGCAAAACAGTAAGGTCTTCTAGAAAAACATCCAGGTATTCATAATCCTCTCTTGACAACTCGACCCAGACTTCATTATACTCATCACTCAAGAAATTTTCCAGAAGATAACTAAGTTCACTCTGTCCACGCGGGTAATATACCAGTGATAAGAACCTATCCACTAGGTCCCCCAAGAAATGAAAATAGTCACTACTTAAGGTACATATAGTAACCCTTTGATGGTAGCAATCTATAATAGCCCGGTATGACAACAGCCAGTCCATACCAAAAATAACATTGAAACTAGACATGTCAATCAACACAAATGAAAATGGAAGTCGGTGACCAGAGACCTCTATATCATAGCCCCAACACCCCTTCTTTAAAATCATCTCACCACTAATAGGTGACTCTACAAAAATAGGAGATGCTAATCGAGCCAACTCCAACCCCAAAACCGATGGAAATGCAGACGAAATAAATGAATGGGATGCACCAGTATCAACCAACACATTAGCAACTTAATTACAAAACAAGAAAGTACCTTTCACTACCGAAGGCGTTGGTCCCAGATCTGGCGCTGTAACAGCATATGCACGCCTGGTGGGTCTCTGCTTAACCTGCTCACCCTTTGGAGCATATGTCTGATGCACTGACTGCGCTGAAAAGGCTCCCTAATTGGCCCTCGAGGCCTGTGCTGACTATGCAAGCAGATGGCTCTGTGTTTGCCTCGAACCAGACGCACCAGACATGCTACCCAACTGAGGGAAAAACCTCTTCATATGCCCCGCCTGCCCACACTGATAACAAGTGAGTGGCTACCCTCTCCCCTGACTCTGGCCCTAAGAATGAGCAGACAATGATGCCGCTCGCTACCCTCTTCCTCTTTGCGGGCAAGCTGGAGACTTGTGGCCCAGCTAACCACACTTGTAACAAGTCACATCTCCTTGACCACCTCTCTCAAAACCCAAACTCGGTACTGGAAAAGTAGACCTCGACTGCGCTCCCTGGGGCGACTAGGGGTTAGAACCCCTCTGCTTCTTACTATCCCCCTGATTGTCCTGACTCCTCCTAGAGCCCCTCATTCTCTTTTTCTCCATCTGTATGATGGTCTTAAGATGGGCCGCCGCCTCCACAAGGTGCACATAATATCTAATCATGGACCCGACCACTTGGAACATGAGTTCGGTCCTCAATCTCTTCTCAAACTCCAAGCAACGACACTCCTTAGTCGCCACAAGCTTACGTGTTAACCTAGACAAGCTAGTGAAGGTGGCCTCAAACTTGACCACTAGTGTGTTCAACTACACCAACTTAGAGAACTAGTCTTTCAACTTCTCCCTAACTGTGGGCGGCAAAAACTTGTCCTGGAAGGCGTTGACGAAAGCCTCCCAAGTTCCTCCAATGCGCCCTCGTGCATATTTCCTCCATTGACCCGCATCTCCTTTCAGCTAGAAAGACGCCAAGGTCACTCTCAAGCCCCCGTCCTCGATGCCGAGCATCTCAAACGTCTTCACCATTTGTTCTAGCCACTCATCTGCCTTCAGTGGCTCCTTAGGGTCACCCACAAACTCATCCGGATTCAACTGAAAAAACTCCCGCTTCAGGAAGGACGGCCCTGCTTTGGCTACTTGGGCCTGGACTTGATTCTCAGCCCTAAGAATGTCCATGGATTCCCGCAATGCCCCGGCCATTTCACAGGCTAAGTTGACCATGGCCTGCTGACCAGCTGGTTCACCCACAGTGGCCTAACCAACTCCTTCTTCCTGTGCCGGAATGTCATCCGGTATCTGCATCTCCTGTAGCCTAGGCCTACCATGCCTACCACCACGACCACGTCCTGACATTCCAATGAAGGTAACAAAATAGATTAGCACATTTACAAATGTGCCAAAGCTAACTCACTCAAGTCCTAATGCGATGGACAATAGTAATTCACTCTACGTAAGCACGTATTCACATAAACACATATGAATTTCATCCCTGAACAATGATCGTCCTGTGGCGTTGCCAGAGTTCTAGTTAGAAACGATAGTGATCAAGTGCCTTTCTAACAGGACTCCTAAAAACCTGTGGAAGCGATCAACATCTTGGAAATTAAATCCCATACCCATATAATCACATAAACTTGTCATCACATAACATTACTAGCATACAAACATCTCTGTAAAGCAAGACAAACCCACTGTGGTACTAACCACTTCCCGCGTACCCAAAGTATTCAAACCCGGTACACTCTGATACCAAGTTGTAACGCCCCAAAAATAATCACAAAAATTTGACCCAACACAATATACATAAGACAACGTAATCAAAATAATAAACTTCCATTATCCTGAATTGTTATAAAAGCAACACATGCGATATACATTCATAAATAGTTCATCCTGAATTTACAACATGTGTTACAAGTGGTAAAGAGGAAATGAAAGTTAAATAGATAATTATATGTCCTAAAGGCTTACAACTTTCTAAGTCATCGCTTTGTTACAACAAAAGGGAGTCTAACTCTATACAATTTATACCCTTGGCTATACAAATAAGTACAAAAGTGAAGCCCCTGCTCTAAACTCCTTCCGAGCTACTACCTTGGCAGAGGCATAACGTCAACACCTGAAAATGGTTTTCCTAAATAGGGTGAGCCAAGGCCCAGTAGGAACAATCTAACACAGTATATGGACCTTAACAAAGATATAAGTACAATGTGCATTTACAATGCCAGTGAGAAAACATTTATATTCTATATCATCATAAAGTACCAAATTTCATAACTCAATCTTTTTTTCCTTCTCATCAGTTCAAGCTAAATCATTTCATCTTAATTCAGGAGCAAATTTCATTATCTTTCAAACCACCCATTTGAGACTACAACTCAATGGTTCCTAAATTAACACAATCATCACATAAGCACTTCAATTTGCCATTTTACGGAAATTTCATCCTCGAGATCGGCACTTATGTATACACGCGGCTTCGGGACTTTCACCCAGGACACACAGGCCAACTTAGTTCAATGGAGTCCATCCCCTATCTCCTCCCAAACAATGGAGTACATTCCCTTTATTCTCCCAAACAAGCATACATATACAATGTATTTAAAACTTAGTCATATTCAATGACAATCAACAAGAGATTAGTTTTAATTTACCTAATCTTCATGTAATTTCTACAACAATCATCACTGTCATCCACTAATAGCCGAATACAAATATTTCTAAATAGACAGATAGTTTATTCAGATTTTCAAAAGGCGTGGGATAATGCATATCCAGTTCCACCATTAATACCAACATTCATCCAATTTCATATTTAATATACCAATTTCATTTATTTATACAAAATAAATACTTGAACCATTTTAGATTAACTTCCCTCTTTCCCAAATACCAACCCAAATGCCAAAATAAACAATTGTGACACAATATAACATCATTTTCAAACCCCATGACTATTTATGTTACATTCACTAGAAACCCCTCTTTTGATTTTACAATCCAAACCCTAGGTTTGTCCAAAATACTCCCAAAACCCATCATTGTTACACAACAACCAATAACTAAGTTAAAATCCATAAAAACGTGTAGAAAATTCCTACCTCAAAGTTAGGAGTCGAGTAAAGCAAGGTAGAAACTTCAATGACACCAAGACCAAGTTCTAATCGGGTCAAAACAGAGCTCTAGGAATGCTATAACTTTTTCTCAAAGGCACTAGGGTAGAGAACCCAATGGATCTAGGTAAAAATGTAGAGAGAATGTGAGTTTTAGAGAGAGAGGCTCAAGATCTAGATTTTTGGAAAGTTTTAGAGAGAGAGAGGAATGAAAAAGTGAACTAAAGAGTTGTCTTCACGGACTGATAAACACGCAGTCTGCTCTAGCGCAGGAAGTGATGCTCGAGTGCAGAATACACACTTTCAGAAGTTTTGCAGACGAAGGATATCGCTCGAGCTCAAGATTGGCTGCTCGAGTGTCCATCCGCTCGAGCATAGGTCGAGCGTGGAATACACTTTTCCAGCATTTTGCAGGTTTGCAAAAATACTGAGAGCTTGCAAAGCCCGCTCGAGCGCAGAAAGTGCCGCTTGAGTGGAGGAGCGAAAATCTGGACAATAAAGGTTCGAAAATCAAGCAACCAACCTGTTCCAAACAAGACCAGTACAATCCAATAACCAAATTTAACGAAGAATAAGAGGGAAAAGACATAAACCACCATACAAGGCTACAAAACCTGAGTCCAAAATGAAAAATGGGGGACGGGTCTAAACCAGAAACGCTATAGGAACTGTTAGTGTAATTCGTCCTAGAAAGTTTATCAAATCTAAAAAATATGAAAAATATTCTAATCCATTTCAAATTTGAAATTTGAGGGTCACTAAATATGGAAAACAATCTATTAATTTTAAAATTGACACAATATAAATTTAAAATTATAATAATCTATCGCATGATTTATAAGTTTTAAATACAAATTTAAAATTATCATAATTAGCTTATAAATTTTGTATTTAGGAGCAATAAGAATGACATTGAGATTATTTATATATTTTACAAAAGAATGCTTTTAAGAAGAGATATTATGAGAGTTTCAAAATCTCATACAAAATCTATATACTATTATAACTGAACAACATTGTTATCCTATTAAAGCTTAAAGTTGTAATTTTTTTTATTTTGTTTAATCTTTGTTAATATGTGTCACAATATGATTGGTTTATAAATTAATTTTATATTCTTAAAATAAAATTTTAAATTTAGATTCTTAAATTTTGTTACGAGAATAAGATAAATATTCATTTCTTAATTTTTGCATCTTTTATTAAACTATAAAATAAAATAAAATTTTAAATTTAACTTCTTTTTAAAATTGTATTACTACAATTAGAATGAGATCAATATTAACATGTGTCATAATGATGTGTCATAATATTATTGGTCTAAACATAATATGTTATTAAATACATGTATTCAAATTATTAATTACTATTAAAAGTTTATATTTTTATTTTTTTGTCATTTTTTGTTTTAAATATTATAAAAAAAATTATGTCCTTCTAAACTACAAGAACTTAAACAATAATTGTTTTAATACAAATATTTTTTTAACAAAATACAAAAACATTAAGAAAATGAACGATTTTTTTAACCATCAACAGACATAATGAATTATATATATATATATATATATTTTGAGTATATAGCACATCAAGAGTTGATACATATGATACCATATCATTATGGATACAATTGTGGGTGTTTTTTTTTGTGGGTCTCAAACATTTTTTTTTATTGTTCACCTAGATTTTTTTAGCACTTACGAAATATGGTGGATCCTGCTAATTCTTTTTTTTTTTTTTTTTAAATCTTAGTTGTCAATTAAACAAACTAAAATAAAAAATGAATTTTTTTTGGCTCAAATTACTAAAAAGTGAGTTTTGCTAAAATAACTTGAAATAAATATTATTTTTCTAATAAAAGTGATGGTTTGTGAAATATATATATATATATTTATTTAAAAAAAAATGAGGGTTATAGGTGATAGTTTATTGCATCTATAATTATTTTCAAATTAAATGAGAATACCATTGTAAATTTTCTTCTTAACTCTTTTTTTTATATAGATACTTTTATTTTGTAGAAATTTAATTTTATTATATTTAAATATTTTATTGTAATTTTTAAATTAAAAAATAATTTTTGAAAAATCATATTTAAATTATTTTATGCCATTATAAAATATAATTCTTTTAATATCAACTTATTCGATAAACCCTTTTTATAAGGTATTTTTTTTTTAAATTTTTGTTCATTAATATTATCCAACTTATCTGTATTTCTAGCTACCAATACAATTTAATCTTTAATAATGACCCGAATTATCAGGTTCACAAATGAAAAAAATACACTTAACAATACAGTAATTACCAGAAAGGTAGACGAGCTATATTCATAGGACAAAAATTTTACATTGATTCATGATCAGAAAGTGCCAAAATATCAATAGAAGAGCACCAAAAAAAAAAAAAAAAAAACATCAATTGTTTTACTATAACCATGAAGTGGTTCAAAATAATGCTGGGAGAAAGAGATAACAAGGAATAAAATAATCTAAAGAAGAAGGGGGGACCCTTAAAAATTTGCTTAGAAAGCAAAGTTGTTAAATCCTAAAAGGTCAGATGATTAATTACAGCTATTGGTCAATCACACCTAGCAGGAGATTAACCATTTCAAGCCAAAAACTACAAGTTCCAAAAACAAAAACAAAATAAAAATTAATAAATAAATAAATAAAATACAATCCAAAAACTAATTAGTCTCTTCAACTATAATTGGTCAAGTGGCTGTAAAGTTGACTAAAAGACCAACAAGAAAATGCTAACATTTTTGGCCAACAACAATGCTACTCCATTTATCAATATTACTTGATAATAATGAGACCTTGATTTTATTTTCCCCAGTTTTTCTCCACAAATCCTAATATAAATCCAAGATTCAAACACAACCTAAAAGCTATGTAGTAATGTACATAAATTCCTACTTTCCAGCCAAACTTAAAATGTGGAAAAATAAAAAAATTCATATCTCCTGGGCCAAAAGAAAATTAGTTTCAACCACGAAGAAATATCACATTCCAGCAAAATGTTAGTCACTGAATCATTTGAGGTTATGTGTGAAACCAATAAAAAGAAGCAAAAGCTCCAATCCACTCCATCAAACACCTCATAGTTAATGATAGTTCCAACATTTAATTCAAAAACAAAGAGAAGAGAAACTAAACATCATTTGAACAACACCCAAAAAATTTCATACAAAACAAATAAAGAAATAAATAAAATGAAAATCCAAAAAACCATAGTAGGAGGCAAATGTTCAATCCAACTCGAAGTTCCCATTCCGCAACTTGTTCAAGTAACCATTATTAGCCAAATGCTCGAATTCCTTTTTGACCATCAAAGCCAAGCACTCACCGCTCAGTACTCACCATTAAAGTAGTGGTATTGTTCTTTATTAGATCAATCTTAGTAACCTTATCTCACTTGATAACTGGATTTTCTGACTTAAAATTTTGATTTGTTAAAAAAAATTTGTTTATAAATTTGATGAGCTGTGTTAAAAAACTTGGAAGATGTTGAGTGGGGGTATTTCATCCATAATCTTGGTTCAGGGAGCTTTCAAATTTGAATACTTCAGGGGATGATAATAGCTTGTTCCCCACCTCTCCTTTATTTTCTTTACTTGTTTTCTAAGCTTTGAAATTTGTGTTGTTGCTAATAGCTTATGGAAATCACTTGGTGATAGGCATGTAGACGATAAGAATCACATGAGAATGCAAGAATCATATAAACTTATGTTGTGTTCTTTTAATTGATTTGTAAGAAAAATAAATTGGTTTGCCAAAGAATGTATGCAGAAACAAAAATGAAAAAGCTATGAAAAAAAATAAAATAAATATGCATCACCCTCTGTTTGGGTGTGTTCTATTTTGTCATATATTGACATACTTGGTTTTAAATTGTCATCCAAAATTATGAGGTTTACATTCTTCAAACTTCTATTAGTTATTTACTTGCACCAAATTGAAAACCCAAAATCAATAAAGCTTACAAATCAACAAAAAGTATAAGTAAAATCACTACACTGAAAAAAATATTTTGTGCAAAAGATAGAGATCCATTAAAAATAGAAGAGTAAAAAATAAAATCCATTAAGGAAAAAGACTGAGATGTAAACAGAGAAGTATTAAGGTTGATAAAATATTGATAAAATATTCCCCCCTTTGCGCACCCAATGCTAGTGGGTTGGTCAGAGTAAATGTTTATGATCGGAGGTTAGACGGTAATGACAGTTTGCAGGCATAGTTTATTTTCCCAGTAGATTGTCAATGCGAGTTAGTCTATTATGGGAATGGTTATTGTTCAATTAACGACAAACAGGTGTCATGGATGGTGAAGTATCGACTTGAAAATTCCAATATTAAAAGGGGGGTTACGTATTGTAAAATGAAGGGGTATCTGAAGTATTCTACGAGTGACATGCCAGAAGATTCGCAAATGAGGGCCCCATCTAATGTTGTGTTATCTAAAAAATATACTAATGATAATGTTGATGACTGGCATTGTCCTCCAACGAAGGCCATTCCGATTCTGACACGGACTAAGTCTGTTGGTTTACCGGAGAGGCGAAGAGATTTGTTGTTAGGAGGTTTTGGGGAAAGTGGTTCAGTCATTCATGAACGCAGAGGTCGTCTGAGTTTGTCAGAGATTGATGTACGCAGAGGTGGTGATGAATCTAGTGATGTTGATCCTGGTCCGTCGATTTCAGAGGTTGGTGTTAGCAAAGAGGAAGTTGATCGTAGAGGATCAGTTGTTATGGATGCAGCAGAATTTTCTAATGTTTTACGAAATGTAATCATCAGTGTAAAAAATAGTGATGTGACTCAAGATGTAATAGTTGATGATAAGGGAAATGTAGTAAGTAAATAAAACTTTGAGCGGTTTCATAAATAAAATTAATAAAATTTTTCATTAATCATGACAGTGGTTACATTAACATCAAACCATTCTCTCATTTTTGGGGACATTGCATCTAACCAACTACTGTCCCCATTTGTTAATAAAATACAAGGAATTCCTCCTCTAATAGTGAGATCTGGTTGGAACTTAACAAATACATGGAAATCTCTCTGGCATCCTACTAAATTCTTCATTAATTCGGTAGGGACTGTCGAGTATTTGATGTCGTCTATGACGTTGTAGACGGCGTCTTGGTCGTAGTCCTTGAAGCTTATTCTGCCGGAGAAGTAATTGTGTCGTCCGAGGCTTCTGGCCCAGGCGGTTTTGCCTGTTCTTGAGGGTCCTTCGAGGTAGAGGGAGATTGGACGGATGGGCCTCTGCTCTGGATCTTGTTATCAGAGGAGGAGGAGAGTTCTTCGTCAGTATATAAATTGTTTATAATATTTTTGTGTATCCCTAATCTAAGGAAGTCGTCTTCCCTCCAAACGGAGAGACAGCAATTTTGACATAACTCGTACTGAACGAAATTTCGACTTACAAACAAAATATTATTTTCTGCCCATTTTTTTACTTCTTCATTTAAGAAAGGAAATGAATTAAAAGGGCTAGTATATGGGGGCCTCTCTTTTTTGTAATGATCCCTGGAAAATGTTTTTAATTGGGGGTATTTTGTGACGTAATCGGTGGGACATCTTTCTTTACAGAGAGCAAAGAATTGTTCCTCCGTTTCTGCTTCGCCAAGTATTCCCTTCCAGAGTTCGTCTCTGTTTTTCGAAGGACTTCTACCCTTAGATGAAAATTCTCCCCATTCGACGAACTCGCCCCCTTTCTGTATATACTGTCGACTTGCTGTTGGCGAGTGGAGTTTTTCTATGTTTGGATGGTAGATCCTCCCATTAGTTCCAGTGAGATCGAAAAATCTCGGGTTGGAGGTTTGGATCTTCTTCGTGCATTGAACCATGGCATGAAGGTGAGGGTTTCCATCTTCATGGAGCTCCCTTGCGACAAGTATGTAGTATGGTTGACAGGCTAGTTGGAGGAGAGACTGGAGGAGTTCTAAGAGTTGTTCTTTTGGGCATGGGCATTCTAGGTAGGTGAGGAAGACATTCTTGGCATAAAAACGGAAAGAGGATTGGCGAGGCATTATTTAGCTTATTTAGTGATTAACACTTAACTTACACTGGTGTGAATGGTGTTTGTCGAGGCTTTATATAGGGGGAGGTCACACCACCCGGGGGGGGGGGGCGCTATATATAATATTACTAGCGCCCCCCCTGTTGAAATTGTACCCGATAGGCAATTTCATCCGTCGATGGACGTACGGATGGTGACGTGTAAGGCGGAGATTAAATCCGTACTCACACCAAATAGTAATCACTATTTGGTGTGAGTGGTGTGAGTAGACGTGGCCGGATCCTATCCACCCACGTGTCACGGTCGTGGTGGTTTTGCTTGGAGATAAAGCAAAGGTGCACAGAATTCCGCGTGAATGAACAGTAATGGGCGGGAATTCAAATTTTAAATTCCGAATCTCCGTATTTACAGCTGTCTATATATCTGGGTCCAGCCTCAGATATTTGTCGGTGGAGAGAGATATGCGAGATATGCTTTTGCAGTTGGAGAGTTATTACAGTGAGGTGATTTTCTGGTACCTTGTTTCGTCCCTCCTTTTCTTTCTGCCATTTTTGTCGATTTATTTGCTATACAATGTTGTACTCCTTAGAAGAGTATCCCGAGAATTACGGGCAGTTCACTCAAATGTGTGCAGATCGCTTTTTGACGTGGCAACTAGGACTGTGGGAAGAGAGCCGGCGGAGAGCTCCGGTGAAGTTTGTTCCGGTGTACGAAGATCAGAGGGCAAAAATATCAAAGCTAAGGTGTCTGAACAGAAGGGTTAGCAGAGGTAACAGATCCTGTAAAAGTGTTCGTATAAAAGATTTGGAGTTATTTATAAAAAATGGAAGGAATAGGAAGCAGCCATTACCGGACCCCCCTTGTGTACCGGAGGTTAAGGACACCGGCGGCCAGTGGATATAGGCGTAGTTACCGTAGTCGTGCACCTTTTAAGACCCAGTATGTTCGCAGACGGTACGTTCAGAATATTCCCCGATTTATTAAGAAGACAAAGAGGGGAGTAAGGAAATTACAGCTATACGATGAACAATTAAGGGACGTTAAGTTTGATAATAAAGGCGTGGCGAGATTACTTAATGGTATTGAGTTGGGTAATAAGAGATCTGACCGTCAATCAGACAAGATCGTGGTTAAGGGTATCAAATTCATTGGTAATGTTCAATTGGGACAGGATGCTAAGGACGAAGCTGTGGTCCACCACGTGTTGTTTTTTGTCATCAGTGATAATAGTCCGTCAGACTCCGTCCCTACACCTGACAAGATATTTATTGGAGTTGGCGAGGGTAATCCTGAGACCTGGATTGTTGATCCTGACCAGTCTGACCGTTTTCGGATGCTAAAGAAAATGAGATTCAAGCTCGTTGGTGGCAAGGACAAAGAGTACGTTCGTCACGGGATAGAAGTTGTAGACCGGTTCTTCCCAGTTGATGTTTGGACGGACTACAAAGATACGCTGTTGGGAAATGTTGGAAGCATTCAAAAGGGTGCCATATATTTAGTGGCTGCTACTGTTAGTGGAAAGGAATGCAAAATTACTTTAAGGAGTCAAATGTACTTTAAAACTGTTTAGAGTAAATGTAATTTGATGTATTTTTATTTTTAATGTTCAGGTTAATGGAGGTGGACGATATAAAAACTGGGGTTGTTGAGGGAGTTTCGGCAAGTGATTTCAGTTGAAACTTTGGACATGATGGGTAATGATTTAGGCAGAAACAAGAGAAACTCTTCTTATCCCTCAAAAAATTAGTTAACATATACTTTAGTATAGTCTTGAATGCTTCAGCTACCAATTCCAAGACTTCACAAGTTCACACATGGTATCTTTCATAGTAGACCTATACTATTTCATCGAAAAGAAAAAGAAAAATTATAGGAAACAAATAATAGAGAAAAACAGTTGTTTTAAAGTGAAGACCCAAAAGAAAAAAAAAATATTTACAAAATATAAATAAAAAAGGGGACAAAATAAAGATTTATTTATATTCAAAAATATATAATGGTATATTTTTCATATGATATGTTTAGATACACACACATGATATAGATGTATAGATATGAAATGGATTTATTTTCTCTTCATGAATAAAACCTTCAAATGGTGGTAAAAAAACTAAATGTTATTCAAATATACAATTTATTTATTTATTTATTTACATTTTTGTTTATTTGTAATGCAAAATTGTGCTTCATTCCTAGGTGTTAATGCTCTTTGCAACTAAAGATTCCTCTTTGCTCTTTCCTAGGCATTAAATATACCGTTCTATATGTCCTCTTCAATTTCTTGTTCATCCTTTGTTCCAAGAATTTATAAGGTGCTCATGTTGCTTTTAAGGTCCCAAAGATTCTAACAAAAATTTAGTTTCATTTCCTTCTTTCATAAAAATTTTTATGCCAAAAAACATTTTATGTTATTTGAATGCCTATTTAATCATATATTAATTTCTACATTTGTAACTACTCATAACAACAATGGCGGAAAGAAGGAAATCGAAGTATTCGTACGCAGATTTTTCTCAAGAAAAAAAGGATCGTACCAATCAAAGAAGAAGAGAACTCCGAGCATTGCAAAGAAATCCATCATATCTTAATACTAATACTTCATCTTCGCAAGAATATCAGCCAAACCAATAGCCTTGTGTACCTACTTTCACACATATATCTAATGAGCCTTCAACTTTGCATACCGTTATTCCTAATTTTGACATCAGCAATGATCTGCAACAAAACATTCAACCGACTAATTTTGATATAGTTAAAAATCTATCTAACCTATATAAAAGAAAAATACAAATTCTCAATCCTTATCAAATTTCCCCTCCTTATAGAATAACTACTACATTTTGTTATACTCATTTTTTGTTCATTGAAAACTAATAGGTTCAACATCTACCACAACACATGAGCCTCTAGAACAAGAATACATAGCTAAGGAACAAAAGGAGACGAATCTATGCTCTGATACAGAAGGTGGTTTACTATCATCATACACTTCTCAAAATCAAAATTATCAATTTTGATGATCTCTTATCTTCTTTTTTCCAACAAGATTGCTTATTCATTCTATAACCAAAAAAAGAAAAAGAAAAAGAAAAAGGTGCATTCCAACTGAGGCGTTCACTTTGCGCACTCGAACTCCTTGCCAATTTTGCATCGCAAAAAGAAAGCCAAATGGATTTTGTTGCTCTGGTGGAGGCATTTTTTAATCTCTGATCACTGTTCATCCCATATTATATGATTTATTTATGGGTCGCTCTGTTCATTCCCTAAACTTTTTAAAATACATTAGAGCCTATAACAATTCCTTTGCTTTTACTTCATTTGGTGTTACCATCGATAGGGATTTGGTTAGAAGAAACAGAGGTATCTACACATTCCGTGTTCAAGGTCAAATTTATCATTTCATCAATCATCTTTATCCCGCAAATGATTAACCTTCATATTTGTGACTCTATTTTTTTTGATACTGAACATGAAGTACAAAACAGATTGCAAAATTCTGACATGTTAGATCCTATAATTGTTTCTCTTCTGATTGATATCTTAGCATCAAATCCTTACTTTTCTTTCGAAGTTCAAGAGATATATCCAATCTAGATACCCATCGTATAATCATTCGAGCTGATCCATGCTTAGATCCTCAAACTTACAATGCTCCAAATACTTTCCAAGTGGCTACAATTTGGCATGAAAATGATGACAATCCAGATTATAGAGAGCGTGATATACTTGTTCACAAACATGAAGGACAAAGTTAAAGAATTTGATATTACTATGGTTGTTATGATCCCTTACAATACCCATTGTTATTTCCATTTGGAGAGCTTGGATGGCATCAAGGAATTAAGAAAAAAAAAATGCACATGCCACCATTAGTGCTCAATCATCAATTTTGCCTCAAAATGCTACCAATGCAGATGATTTTCTTGACAATGAGGCTAAATGTAATTATAGGCACAAAAAAAAAAAAAAAAAAAAATTCCTATGTTTATATTCTTCCAAGCAATGTTTGAAAATTTTCAACATTGTTTCAATCTTTGAAGAAAATTCAACCAAACAAACGATGTTTTCAGCTAGGGAGTTTTACGCATACAAGCTTCAGATAGGAGACAATCATCAATTAGTGCTTCTTCAACCAGGTTGACTTTTGTAACAATTTGTCGTTGATATGTATGTAAAGCTTGAAACATCGCAACTTGATTATTTTCGATCAAGGCAACACCAAATAGGGATGGAGTTATACCAAGGAATTGTTGATAGTGTTGCATATGGAGAATCCAATGGTTCTTAAATTGGGCGAAGAGTAACCTTACCAAGTTCATTCATTGGTGGTCCTAGGGATCTTCGAAAATGCTACATCGATGCTATGACATTAGTTCAGCTTTTCGGTAAACCAGATATATTCTTAACTATGACTTGTAATCCAATTGCAGCCTTTACTTATGTTGTTGAGTTTCAAAAAAGAGGCCTTCCTCATGTTCATATGCTCTTGATTTTGCAACAAGGATACAAACTAAATTCTGCTAAAAAATTTGATGCCTTAATATCCGTTGAATTACAAGACAAGCAGAAATATCCTCATTTATATTCTGCAGTTGTCAAGCACATAATGCATGGACCATGTGGTTCATTAAATGCAAACAATGTTTGTATGAAAATTGGAATTGTGCAAAAATCATTATCCAAAAAAATTTTAATTCAGCAACTACCATGGTTGCTGATGGTTATCCTCTTTATAGAATACAAAATAATGGTGAAATAGTATTGGTTCGAGGCCATATGTTAGATAATAGATGGGTTGTACCTTATAATCCATATCTACTTGCAAAATTTGATTGTCATATTAATGTTGAAATTTGCTCGACCATTAAAGCTGTAAAATACTTGTACAAGTATATTTACAAAGGTCATGACAAGGTAGCATTCAACATTATTGGAGCCAATGCTGCTGAAAATATTAATGAAATATCACAATTTCAATCAACAAGATGGTTCTCTCCTCCGGAAGCGATGTGGAGAATTTATCATTTCTCTTTGAATGAGGTCTATCTTGCAGACATTAGTTTACAATTACATCTTGAAGGCTGCCAAACAATTGGATTTAACAATAACACTAGCTTAAAATGCATAGCTAACAGTGAGTTCTTTTCAAGAACCACTTTGACAGAATTTTTTGCAATGCATAGATCAAACAACAAAACAAAAACTGGAAAATTTTTGTACAAAGATTTCCCAAAAGCATTTGTCTAGTATTCTAAATACAGAATGTGGTTTGAAAGGCAACAAAGAGAGGTCATTGGAAGAATAGTCACAGCAAATCCTACTGAAGGCGAGCGTTATTATTTGCGAGTATTGCTAAATCATATCAAACCACCAACATCGTTTCAAAGTCTAAAAAATGTTAATGGAACCACTTATGCGACTTTTAGAGAAGTAGCTCTTCAACATGGATTGCTAGAAGATGATGAAACTAATGAAAAGTGCCTGGAAGAGGCAAGCAATTTCCAAATGCCTTCTCCCTTGAGACAATTATTTGCAATAATACTTGTCTATTATAATCCACATAATCCAAAGGCACTCTTTACAAAGTTTGAACAATATTTGTCAGAAGACTTTTCAAGAAATCCAGCAATCTCAATGGAGGATATTCGTTACCAAATATTGCAAAGTATAAATTCTACACTTGAGTCTATGGGTAAAAACTTAGCCCAATTTAATTTTGCTGACTTGCTGGTATTAGCGAACCAACATAGCACGCTTTGCAAAGAAATACAAGATGAAATGAATATATCAGTGTCTGATTATGACTTGTCATGTGTATCATTACTAAACAAAGAACAAGAAATTGCATATTCCAAAATTGTTGAAGCTGTTCTATCAGGCACTCCAAGTTACTTCTTCATTGATGGACCTGGAGGTACAGGAAAGACTTTCCTTTATCGCACAATCTTAGCAACAATTAGAAGTCATAAAATGATTGCTCTTGCAATAGCAACATCAGGTGTTGTAGCTTCAATTTTACCTAATGGTCGAACTACACATTCTCGATTCAAGATACAAACAGATATCGAAGGCAAATTTTTTTGTATTGTTACCAGGCTAAGTGGTCTAGCACAACTTTTAAAAGCTGCTAGACTTATAATTTGGGATGAATCCTCCATGGCAAAGTGCCAAGCCATTAAAGCGCTTGATGAAATGCTACGTGATATAACTGATTCTAACCTTTTATTTGAAGAAAAGGTTATGGTATATGGTGGTGACTTCCGACAAGTTTTTCCAATTGTTCCTAAGGGTACTACAAATGAATGCATCGATGCTAGTCTCGTGCGTTCTCATATTTGGAGTTCTTTGGAAAAGCTAAAGCTAAAGGAAAATATGAGAGCAAAACAAGATCCACAATTTTGCGAATATCTACTTCGAGAAGGAAACGAAACAGAACCACAAACCTCTAATGGAAAAATCAAAATTTCTCCACCAATGTTTCTTCCTTCCTTATCAAGTTCAAATTCACTTAAACAATTGATGAACAATGTTATCTTAACTTCCAAAAATGAAAGTGTTTATCACATCAACCAATTGCTCATCGAAAAATTTCCTGGTGCTCAAGAACAATATATGAGTATTGATGAAACAATTAAAACAAGCCAACAAGGTCAATATAAAGATTTCTTACATTCTCTCAATCCAATTGGCTTGCCTCCTCATACACTTTTGTTAAAACTAAACTGCCCAATTCTGATGTTGAGAAATATAGATGCCTCAAAAGGATTATGTAGTGGAAAAAGACTCATCTATCATAAGTTTGAAATACATCTCATTGTTGTTGAAATTGCTGTTGGTGATTATAAGGGAAATATTGTTTTCTTGCCTCGAATCCCTTTACAACATTCAGATCAAAATATGTATCATATTCAGTTTACTAGGCATCAATTTCCAATAAGGCTTTGTTTTGCAATGGCAATTAACAAATCACAAGGCCAAACTTTGGAAATTGTAGGTATATATTTGCCGCAACTAGTTTTCTCTCGTGGTCAACTTTATGTTGCTTTGTCTCGTGCTACAACTTCAACTAAACTTCGAATCCTAATTGAATCACATGATTCTGATAGTGATGGAACTGATTCCACAACAAATATTGTTTTTCATGAACTCTTATCTTTGGCACAATGCGCATGATTTTGTAAGCACCATTTGCACTACATATCCATTACACACTTTAATTACCTCATTTCTTTGTTGTTCTAAATTATAAACCAATCTTTTATAATTTTCTTATTCCTAAATAAATTTTATTTCTTATGCAGAGCAAGCATGACTAATCAGCTCAAAAAAATCGAGGAAATTGATCCAACTACAAGACGATGGATATGCAACATCATGGTGATTGAAAAAGCACATCCAAAAATCAACATGGCAACTGGAGGACCATACCAAAGATTGGTTCTCACTGACTCAGAGGTATACTTAACACAATGGATCTCTTTCAACTATCTTATGCACTTATTCCTTTCATATGTGATCAGTTTATTCCTTTCATAAGTTATTAGTTTATAACTTCCATACTAACCAACAAAATGAAAACATTGTATGGACACCAAAATACAGGCCACAATTTACGGAAATGATATTGAAGTTTTGGAGAACACATTACAAATCTTTGAAACATATTCAATATCAAATGCCATAGTCAGACATGTTGCAGAAAAGCGTCGTATCGTTCCCAATGAGTACCAATGAAATCTATATGGTCGAACTCCTATTGAGAAAATTGAAGATGATTAGCCAACTTTGCACAACCTTTCATTCAACTTCACTCCTTTGAATGATTTAGAAGATGCCAAGGAAGCCAAAAAAAACATAAGTACTATTTGATGTTTTTTCTATATTTAAAATAATAACAAATACTAGATACTTATGCTTTGTTATTTATCATTTCAGATGTGCTTATTGCAGTACTACATGTATCACCACCAAGGAAGACGACTTCAAGCAAAGAAACAACCCTAATGGATGTCATTCTAATTGACAAACAATAAGTTCATTCTTTCATAGAAAACTTAAATAACTAGAACACTCAACTAAACATTATTTTATGCAACTTGAAGCCAACAGTCCTTACACTATGGGATCAACTCAACACATGTGAAGGTGCAACTTTTGCAACAAAATCGGCTCCATTTCCAATAGTAATTGAGATGAGACTAAAAGTTACATCATACAATGGTAACAAATACTCTTTCCCCTGTACATATTAACTACATTCAAAAACTAAAGTCTAACCTGTATCACATAAATTTATTTCTACACAGGCTTGGCATTGTCCACAAAATCATCAAGTTCATTCATATTTGATCCCCCTATACCAGAAGCCCTAGAATTGGAGATTTGGTAATCACATTCTGTCTTATTAAACATATTTACACTTGTGTTAGCCATATTGTATTTTGATGATTATTTGATTATGTTTTGATTTTGTTCTTGATAAATTAAATTGATCAATATATTATGTTTTATCCATATCAATTTAATCTATCCTTTTGGAGGCTCAAATGATCTTAAACATGTGTTAATTTCAGCCCAAAACAGAGTCCAAGACAGCACCAAAACAGCCCAGAATAGCAACAGCACAAAGCAACAGCCGAAGCAGTCCAGCCTAGAGGGGGCTGGACATTTAGGCGGACGACCGGTGGTGGTATTTTTTCCTAAATTACCTTCGTTTCAGCTCTGCTTCCACTGGCTATCAAACTAGCAATATACTCGACATCCGCAGCAGTCAACCTTGATAACTGGGACTTCACCAGTCATCTGGGTGGACATCCGGCGGACGTCCCACAAGAACAAAGCTTGGCTTTGGACATCCGGTTGGACGACCAGTCTGCTGCAACAACTCTTTTTCAAATTTGCTTGTCTTCAATCAGACCCATCTTCAACTCCTTCAAGATCTAATCATGTATGAGAAATGAAAATTTGAGTATAGTAGATTTAACCAAAATCTTACTCAATGTTCTCAACACACGCAATAGACAACGGATACATTTCTTCTTCATAAATAGAAGTACTACTGCTGTTGAAGAATATAACACATACAGAGAGAGACAACCAACGTGCCTTACACATTTTGATACTTCATCATTCATGTCTTCTTCATCGCTCTAAGTATCTGAAATAACACTTTTCTGAGTTCATCTTTCCTTCAGAAAATCAAACACTGAGCTATAGCCTTAAGCACATCTACCTGTGAGAGGTTATCAAAAATTCAAAGAGATTTGAGCCGAGAAAAGCTGTGTGATTTTATCATCAATCTCATCTCTCTATTCTCTGAAGAGTAAATCTTTTGTATTTCCTTTTCCTTTAGAAAACACACAGAACTTAGCCTTAAGCATATCCACCTTTGAGAGGTTTTTACACAAAATCAGTGAACTTCATTTTGTATATCCATCAATGAGAGATATTTATTGTAAGCTTTCTTTGAAAGCAAAAACATCATACTCATCTTGTAAAGGTCACTAGCAAGCCTGTAAAGCTAGGGAAAATAAGGTCACTAGCGATCCTATAAAGCTAGAAAATCTATGGAGGATTGCTCCATGTGTTGAAAGGTTGCTAGCACCCTTGCAAAGCTAGAAGATAGAGGAAAAACCTCAAGTGAATCTTGAAGAGTGGATGTAGGCTTGTTTGAAGTTGAACCACTATAAAACGTGTTTGTATTCTCTTCCCTTATCTCCTTAATTTGCTTGCACTGCCATATTTATCTGATATTATTTGTGATAATTATCTAATTTTCCTATTATTCTAATTGTTGTATTAGTTTGTAATTTTTATTGGGGATTATTTATTTTAATTTGTAGAAACCTAATTCACCCCCTCTTAGGTTGCTTTTTGGGTAACCACTTGATTCGTGTAATAATGTCTATCCTTTTTTTTTTATATATATAAATTTCTACATGTGCATTAATCATGCTAGTATCATAAATGCAATTCCATGGAACAACTTAGAACAAATTTCATAAGCACAATCAACTCCACCAAAACCAAGCAATATCGTGAAGATCAGTGAACTGCTCAAGTTTGTCACTGTAGCTTGACTTTCGTGCTCCTTTCGGATACGACAGCCCTACAGCTCAGACTCTTGTGGTCCTGAATCTGATCTCACAAGTGCAATGTGAAATAGATAAACACAAAAGAGTCCAAATCCGGCAGATCTTTTGGAAAAAATTTTTTGAATCAAAATGCCAAGAATGGACTGCTTTTCCAGTTACAGAGTCGCCACCTAAATATTTTTGAAAAATTTAGGAAATTCGAGACTCGTGCCAAAGGCCACTTATCCGTCATCACCAAAGTGTCTCAGCTCGAGAACTTAGGTACGATAGGGGAAGGTCATGAATTGAGCACCCCACTAGCCCGATCGAAGATCGGCTTCTACTAATCATGATGTGATTCTTATTTACATTATATGCTCTTGTTTCGATTATTAGGCTAACATTATTTTGTGTTGCACACAAGTATAGACTAATTTGCAAAAATTGGAACACCTTGATTTCATGTATGTTTTGAAAATTGTTTCGAATATGTACCACTTGAAAAAGTGATCTCATATGCACATTCATCAAATTATTCCAATTCAAGAAACTAGCCTTCATCCACAGGCATTACAGAGTTATATCAATTATGCACTTAGCCTCATGGTAATCATGCTGGACATGGCAACAATCACACTCATACAACATGCTAAAGCAGTAAAACTTACCCCAATTCCCGAGGCGAGCCAGAAAAAGAGAAAATAGTTAGAAAAATGCATGATCCTAACTAATGAAATATGCCTAATGCAACACATGCAATATGCAATTAATAGGCTCGGCTACCAATATGGCATGTGCATCAATTTGATAGCATACAACTTAAGCATGTATTCAAAGAAGCATTTTAAACGACAATGTTTGTTATCATGATGTGCCGAGCCTAATGCATGCAAGATAATGGATGCAAACATGGAAAATGCTAAATGAAATGTGGTATGCTACACTATCCATCATAAGCGGATAAATAAAAGGGAGAAAGACTTGGGATTGAAAGACATACACATTGTTACATATTTTTCCCTCATGTAGGAGGGTCCAAATAAATGGATTAGCTAAGCTATTTAACTAATTATTACAAATTGGGAATTGAACTAACTAAGTAATTAACTATTACAAGTTCATCACTGTAAGTACAACATACTACTATAATAACATAGTTTAAACAGGCCTCGAAATGCTAGGGATGGCTCATGCATGAACGCTGCTTTTCACTCGAAAAATGCCTCTGTTTGGCTGCCAAAATGCTTCTGTTTTGCAGTAAGAGAATTGCACTATTTTTCACCTATGCCTCTGCTTTGTTCTGCAGGAAAAAAGGAAACTTCCTGGCTGAAAAACAAAAGTGGCTGGCAGGCCAAAAGTAGTGGTCTGCTGCCCACAAATGTTGAGTTTCTCCTGCTGCAACAGACAAAAAACAGAGCACAAGTAAAGCATCCTTAGGAGATGTTTGTCCACCCTACCCCTCCTTATTATCAAACAACTCAAAGGAGTGGTTGGCTCGATTCCCATGCCATCAATCGGCACAAATTCATTGCGTGACGACTTATAAACCAAGGGATACAATTTCAATAAATGCACAATGAAAGTCTTGCAAACCTCCTCCCTATCCTGATTTGATCAAGGGAAGTGGTTGACCTTGGAAACTTGAACCATTTGATCACTAACAAGTATGAAATGACCCAAGTCTCCATGTGCTCAATTAATGTCCGATTGAACACAAAATTATGTTATTATCTTGTTACGTTTTTAAGCCTGATTTTATTACTCCATTTTAATTACCTTTCCATTCATTAATTCATTAAGTGAAATAATGATCACTAAGTCCACTAATGGAAAGAAGTGTCAAACAAAGGTTTGTTTCGGGCATGAGAGAGACACCATGCCATTGTTAATGAACCCCCAAAGGGATTAAACCATTAAGCACAAGGTCTCTATCTCAAACTTAAACAAGTAATTGGTTTGAAACAACTTTCAAGGCAACAAAAGGAGCCAAGAAATAAGAGGGGTGCAGAGGTGATTAAAGATGACCACAAATATGAAAAGCTTGAAATAAATGCTATTAACTCAAATAGGTTAGTGTTTAAGGCCTAAAACACCAAACCTATGAGGAATATTACACTAAAAGCATGCTAAACAAAGCTCAAATGAAGCTAACAGCCTAAACAGTCGCAATATACACTAAAACATTGCTGAAATTCACATGTAAAAGCTTAGAGAAGTTGTCTATAATGTGGAGGAATTTAAGCTAGTAAACAAGCACAAGGAGGGAAGGCTAACCCCTCCATTTTTGGGACTTCAAAACATGATTTTAGCCTCTGAAAAAAATATGAGATTCAGTGGAAAATAGCTCAAAAAAAGTTGATGACAAGGTGGGAAACACAAGGGCAAAGGCCTAGAAAGCAAGGGTCAAAGAGGGGCGGTCCACTCTTCTATCCTTAATGATCTCAAACCACAAGGTTCAGCCCACCAATACAGGTAAAAAAATAGTACAAAAACAACAATAAATGATGGGAAATGAATAAGAGAAAGAAGCTTGGAGTTATACCTCTTGAAGACGAATGGCCCTTTGAATCATAAGCCACTAATTTTATACCCTCAAGAGCTTAAAATCCAAGCTTAAACACCTCAGCCAAGAACCCTCAAGGTTTGGTTTGGAGTGCTTAGGCAAAGGGTATAGAAGTTGTAAGAGAGAGAGAGAGAGAGAGAGAGAGAGAGAAATATTTTCCAAAACTTTTGCTCCTCAAATTTTTCTATCCTTAAAAAAATGAGAGGGAGTCATCTATATATAGAAATATATGAGACTATCTCGGAAATATCCATACAGACACAGCTAGTGCAGTGCATGCATCTGTATAGACACTTGGCACAACTGGCAAAAGATCTGAGATATTTACACAAGTGGGCGGCCAGCCACCAATAGTGGGTGGTAGGCCACTAGGATGTTCAAGCTTGGAAAACTACTGTTTTGGTCCAAAAACAAGGCACAAGACTTATAGGCTTTTTGAGGCTCAAAACTAAGGTTTCCTGCTGAGGAATTCGAGCATTTGGACAAGTGTGTACATTCATCATTGGGTGATCAATCAGTGGCTCCCAAGTCTTAAGGGCGGTCAAAAATGGGGTGTCTATAGTTTCCCCTCTTAGACAGAGCTCGTAGTCATGAAATGACGTGAGTGAATGTCAAAGCCTAGAGACGACCAATTTTGACAAGGCTGTAAGACTTGGGCAAGCAATCAAGATATAAAATAAAATGGTTGAGCTTGAAAGGTACCTACATATCCTTTGGCAAAGAATCAAACCTAGCATAGTTCATGGGCAAGATACAAATGCCATGCACGAAGAATAAACCTGAAGCTGGACTTACACGCTTCGTAAAACCGACTATGTTGAAAAAGAATAACATGAACGTGGAAGGCGATGCAATCAGCAATAACAAGATAATGCACTAAGTAATAACAAGAAGTCCAACCTCATTTCACGCGGTAAGTACTGAAAAAAAAAACATGCTAACCACACCGAAGTCAAGAAAAGAGGAGAAAAATCGTTCAAGGTTGCGTTTCACGCGTCTTGAGATAAAAACCGCTTAGGGTCACGTTTCACATGTCCTGAGATACTTTAATCATGCAGAAATCATGAGAAGAGGAGAAAAACTACTCAGGGTCGCATTTCACGCGTCCTGAGATACTCTAATCACATCGAAATCATGAGAAGAGGAGAAAAACCGCTCAGGGTCATGTTTCACGTGTCTTGAGATACTCTAATCACGCTGAAATCTTGAGAAGAGGAGAAAAATAGCTCAGGGTCACGTTTCACGCGTCCTGAGATAGATGCAAAAACTATGAGATGATGCAATAACAGATAGGGACGGTAGATGAACAAAGTAAGCGAGCATGAAAACCAATGAAATAACAATGCATGTTCTATGCAAAATTATCGACAACCGACATATGATGTTAGTTGAAAGCACGTTCTACACAAGAATCGAAAGCATGTTCTATGCAAGATAATTATAAAGTTACAATGCAATGTGCACATGCAACATAAAAGGTATGTGAAAATGCACGTTATATTCGACAGAAGAGAACAGATATGTAATTCGACAAAACGGACAAAAGCGACATTCGACGCCAACCTCTGATTTACCCATCAGAGGTTTTGCAAAATGCTCAAAAGGATACAACCCTCTCATTTTTTAAATTGCGACATGTTCGCGTGCCGGAGTATAGAAGGCATTGAAATGACGCAACCAGGACACACTTTCGAGCTCCTCGGAAACCAACCCAGACCCGAAAAGAGGATCTCTCATACTCTTTTAGAGCAAAAGGGTAACAAAACTAGCACCAGGCCACAAAGGAGGACTACCGACCACAAATGGGCTTGCCGACCACTAATAGTGGACAACCGCCCACTTTTAGTGGCCTGTCGGCCACTAATGTAATTTCGGGGGCAATTTTGCCAATTCGGTACGGGTCTATTTAAACACAAAACCAAACCTCATTTCCTCACACCCATATGTTTGAAATCCTTCCCTCTCTCTCTAGGTGCTTCCTCTCTCTAGATTTGTGCTTTGTACGCTTTTTCCAACGCCCCATGTAAACTTTATTCGCGTAATTCTTTTGATCCTCTTCACCTTGAATCGATCAGATTTTGTTTTTGTTCATTTTTTCGGGCTCTTCAACACTTTGGGCTTGTTTCTCTCGAGGTTTTCTTGAGTTTGGTAAACTTTCCCAGGTTTTGACTTTTTCTTCCATTTTATCTCTCATAGGGTTGACTTTTTCAAGTTTTCCCTATTTTCTCCATTTTTCTTCAATTTTCACCCCCTTTCCACCTACTTTTTAGATAGCAGACGATATTCCTCATGATGGTGCCCCTCCTGAGGTCCCTATGTTTCCACCTGTCGTCAAGGTCGTGGAGCCTACAACTGTTGAGGTTGGCGAGGCAGCGTAAGACATTGCTGCCGATTTCGAGGCAGAGGCTGAAGTCTTTGCCCCAGGACTCGAGTCTGAGTTACTACCATTGAGGGTAAGGCCCTTTGATCCGACGACATACCACTCCTGCACACACACGATGGCACCTGGAGGCATGATGCGTTTTGATGGTTTCATTGACGGAGTGCCAGAGGATCTCTTGCTGAGGGAGCCAGGCTCTCACCTTTCCCACGGCGCGACTGAGGTACAACCTTTATATTAATGTTTTACTGCCTTTTATTTGTCTGTCTTGCATTTCCTTTTACTTGATTCACTCTTTCTTCACTATCTTTCGTCTGATTCACTCTTTCTTTGCCACAGGAGGACTCTCGCTCCTGTAGGGGTTACGGGGCAGTGATAGCTAGGGATTGATATCACAAGTTCTCCCCTCAGGTCCGCGACTTTGTCGATGAGGCAGGCTTTGGCTTACTCTGCATCGGGCTCTCGCGCCACTTGGCTAGCCGAGCCCTACTCAAAACATTAGTGGAGAGGTAGTGGGATACCACCAACTTCTTCCACTTGTCTTCTGTTGGAGAGATAACAATGACCCCTTATGACTTGGGAGTAGGGGGTGATCCGATCCCTTTCAACATGGACATGGGCGAGTGGGAGGTGGCCTGGATCTATCTACTTGGAGCGAACCTAGCTCTACACAGTCCAGCTATGGTACGGTACAATTAGTTCCTCGAGCGCTTCCGTTGGGGTCAGCTTGAGACACAGGAGGAGGTGGAGCAATACGCCTAGGGCTTTCTGATGTACCTTCTCGATACCACCTTGTTCGTAAACAGGTGGAATATCGTGGGTTTGTACTTAGTGAGCGTCCTTGTGACCCTGTCCCGGGTTCGATTTTACGACTGGGGTGGGGTCGACCTTGCGACACTCTATGGATACATGAGCTCCAGTTCCCGTATGAAAGGAGATAGAGTCGGAGGCTATTGGAGAGCCTGGGAGGTATGTACTGCACTACACTTTCTGTTTTGCATTTTCTGCCATTATATCTGTTCATGCATTGTGCTTTCTGCCTTGCACTTTTTGTTTTATATTTTCTGCCTTTATATCTGTTCATGCACACCACTGATCTTTTCCTTTAACTGTGGGTTTACGCCTATTTTATGGCCCTTGCCCCAAAGCCGATAAATGAGATCGCTTCGGCCGTTCCCT
The DNA here is from genome assembly GCF_055761805.1 of Camellia sinensis. Classification (NCBI taxonomy): domain Eukaryota; kingdom Viridiplantae; phylum Streptophyta; class Magnoliopsida; order Ericales; family Theaceae; genus Camellia; species Camellia sinensis. The sequence continues at coordinate 95,138,205 of NC_138966.1, read as the reverse complement.
ATTCGCAGCGATATGATGGTAGGTGTCGCCGCCGGAGTCGTGAGGACATGACCTTTACCTTCTATCGTTGTTACTTCGACACGGTGGTTGCCAATGAGGTAATCCGAAGCTCACAGTCATTTCTGCTTTATTCCCATTACTACTATTCTGATTCATATTCTGTAACTGACAACAACTAATAACTTGTACATCCTCTACTTGCAAATCACTTGGCAGCTATGGCGATGATGCCAGTCGGAGTTAGGGACCAGTACGCCAGAGCCTGGGCTACTTCCCGATACCAGATCCTGTTAGAGGGCCCATTCTACAGGACTTAGCTCTTGGGTGAGAGATTTGTGCACTAGACACTAGGCTTGCCCGCTCCAGTTGTTCCTATGTTACCCCTAGCATCCATGAGGACAGCTGATAGCCTTTTAGCTGAGGCCATTATCCAGTATATGGTAGGGCTAGATACTGACTACTTCAAAGGGGAGGGCGACTACACGACCTTCATCCAAACTCATCTTATGCCACCTTTGACTGAAGTTCGCGCCGATGATGCAGCGACAACTCCTTAGGAGGCCGAGGCGGGTACTGGAGAGGTTTCTTCTGATGCGTATGCTTGACAACTCCCGAGAGAGCGGGTAGCCGAGCAGGACTGTCTATCAGCTCCCGAGAGAGCCATCGGAGGCAGGGCACAGGTATGTGAGAGCCTAGAGCGCACCTTAGGTGTGGACTATGGTTGACATATTGCATTCTGCGCTTTCCCTTTTTAGATACTAATTAGTCAACTTCATTTGTAGGCATCCACAGAGTACACGAAAGGCCTTCTTCAGTTGGTTACCTCTCTAGTTCTCATGGTGCAGAGGAGAGAGATATTGCTTGCTCTGCATGGTGTCCAGGTATGTTTTTTTTCACCTAATACATTGCATCGCTTCCCACACAGCACTGACATGCCGTATCCCTACGGAAACATGATACTCATACCTTGCGATACCTACCGTGACCCATTGTATACTGACATACATCCTGATACAGCTTCACACTGTACTGACACACTGCACTGACAAACCGCACCCGTTTCCTGTATCATACTCATATTGCATACTCCAATCTGTAAACACTGTATCTGATACTCTGATATTTCTTTTCAGGTTCCACCTACACTGAGGGCACCAGCAGCAGCGGCAATACCAGCACCAGTGGCACCCCCTCTAGTGGCAGGGAGGAGAGGTTGACATGCCCCAGCACGCAGCCAAAATGAGTGTCAAGGTCGAGGTAGGAGTAGAGGTGCTCGGAGTCGGAGCAACTCAAAGCCAGTATTGAGCGGGGATGATACTAAGACCAGCGACTATGAGGAGGTGGTGAGTTGACACTCTGAGTTTGAGAGTAGGGACGATGAGGCTGGCTCGGGATCGGAGAGCGAGCAGGACACTGAGGCTAGTTCTAAGTCAGGAAGCAAAGATGATGGTACTGGTTCCGGCCTAGAGTCTGATTCTGGTAGTGGCAGCGATGAAGACAGTGCCCTTGAGTCCCCTCCGAGGAAGAGAATGAAGAGGGCCTCTCGAGCTTGACGCGACTGGCACTGATTTTTGTACTTTTTTTCTTAGTTTCTTTTTATTTTGGTAACTTAGTACATGTATAGCTTCAGTTAGGCTTTACTTTTGCTTTTGAAAAGACTTGTACTCTCTTTTGTAAAAAAAAAGAAAACGATGATCAAGGGAAACCTCGCAGTTTATAAAAATGAGTTCTTTTTTCTTGCCTCATGGGCACTACATTTGCATATAATGACAATGGATTTGAATTTGAAATCAAGAATGCTTGTATTGGAACGATGTTCTTAATCAAATAATGAGCCGACCAACAAAACAAAATACAAAATACAACTCAATAACTATAAAACAAAGTAAAAACAATGCAAACATAGCTATGTACACTTGCTCAAAATAAAAGACTCAAAACAAGACCCCAAAACACAAGGACTAGGACAAAACCAAAATGCCAAATTGCCCGGCCACAAAGTGGGCGACAGGCCACTAAAAGTGGACGACCAACCACTTGTGGTGAACCACCATATGGCTGACAGATAGCCTCCACTCACAGTCCTATCTTCTACAAAAGGTCTTCCTTTGCCATTTCTTCACCAGAACCTCATTTTGGCTGCCGTTTTATTTGAAAATGGAGATCTTCCTTGCTGAGAAGCTCACGGATTGGATGGCCACTTTAAACGACAAGGAAAAGGTAAAGTTCTAAGGTTTTGGCATAAATGCCCTTTTTCCGTTGAGCTATACTCCACTTTGTTTTTCATTCCTCCATGTCACGGCCCGATGTTGGGACCCAATTACACATGTATTTCGCTTCAGCACCTAGGAAATATGCCCAACTCTTGAGGAAATTCGAGCACTGTTAGAATCCCAATGCGACGAAGAAATCATGCTTCAGTCCTGTTTTGGCCATGTCCAAGCTTTGGGATGGATGTGTGGGATTACTTTGCATGAAGCTCAATCTTTGGCTCTTGACAGGGAGTTAGATATACCCAGCTTGATTCACTAGTTTTCTGATATTGGCGACAGAGGTGATATTTGTAAAAATTTAATCAACTAAGAGAAAGTGAGGCATGCTAAGCCCTTAATGAATGAGAACATGTTTGTTAATGTGAGTACTGAGAAGGATCCTAGCTTGATCCAGATTGGTTCTACATTGTCTTTAGAGGAGCTTGAGGTACTAGTTGCTTTATTAAAAGATTTCAAAAAATGTTTTGCATGGTCCTACGAAGACATGCGTGGAATCACTCTTGGGATTGTACGACATAGGATCACTCTTGGCCTCGAGACTCGACCCCTTTTGCTTTGAAACCTTGAACCTAGACTCAGAATATTCAATGATCAATCACAATATAAGACTTGTATGGCCGGATTGGAAACAGCTCTTGAACTAGGGGCAATAAGGTTAGATGTGATCATAGGAAGCTTGTAAAGTTAGATCAGAAGTAGCCCTTGAACTAGGAGAAAAAATGTCAGATGTGCTCGAAGATTCAAAACTGGGTCATTTCTCAAGCCAATGGAGATCGGCAAGAAAACCAAATCCCAAAATCAGAGAGAAGAAAAGTTTTGTTGAAGGACAATCGAGTTCCTATCCACAATACTAGGGGCAAATTCAGAGCCAATTGGATGGGCTCTTACATCATCAAGACTACATCATCAGTGAACAACAACCATTCTCCTGGATTCAGATGGCTTAGATATCCTACGACTGATCAACATGGACAAGTTAAACTTTTCTATCCTTGAGAGGCTCGCTGGGCCGAAAACCTGAAAGGGCGACCCAAACAAAACTTAGGGCAAGGAAAAGAGAAAAAGAACAAAAATGAAAAAAATAGAAACAAAGAAAAAAAAGAAAAAGGAAAAGATAAAAGAGAAAAATGGAGAAAAATGAAGAGAAAAGAAAAAAAATAGCTCGCAAGGTTGAAAACCCGAAAGGGTGGCTTTGGAAAAAGTTGGAGCGTAAAAGGACAGTGTCACCACCCGAGTGTACTTTAACCCAGAACTACGTATGGCCTGATTCCCATCTTTGGGATACGTAGGCAGCTTCATCCTGAAGTTCGGCCCCAAACATTTTCAACTTGCTGGTCTCATCCATGTTGATTGGCTAATCCTTGCTCAACTCGGCTATCTTATCCATGTGCAAATTGGCTCGTCTTCATTCAAATTCAGTTGTCCTATTCCGTTACAAGATTTAGCTGCAAGACAAATCAAGTTTAGATCTGAGATTGTGCATCTCGAGAGTAGATTCCGTGTTGGTTGAGCAATGGTCATTTGCAAAAACAGTTTTGACGATTTTTAGTGAGGTTGACTAGTTTTCTCAAAAATTATTCTATTTTTCCAAAACTGGACCATTTCTTGGACCCAAAAAAGGAAAATTTTCAGTGCTCACAACTTGACTTACATGGTTTCAAATAAAAAAGTTGAACAAGCATGTTAATCCAACTCTCACATCGGTTAAAATTGTTTTAGTGGAAAGCCAAAAAACAAAAAATGGTCAAAGTGATGAACTAGGGGCATAGTTGAGTCAGGTTTTCTGTTTTTTCCTCACTATCATTAATGTACTCTCCAGAAAGGGCACAATTGAAGCTAGAGGGCCAAAAGCTTTCTCATCCTCCAAATAATGAGGTGTCAAGCCAAGTGCGAAACACGAATTAAAAATGAAGCTGGATATTTGGTTTCCTCATCTGGACGATCACGCTCAAATTAGCATCTGACCCAGAATGGGGACGTAGAAAATGCAATGTGTGAGACCAATCAATTGTATGCCTGGCCGGTTGGACATGCAGTAATTAATCTTGGTCAAGCTAAGCCAAGGGCATTGTCAACCGATGTCAGTTGCAGTGCTGCACATCCAGTCGCATCACAACCCCTCTGCGGGAAAGCTTACTAGTTGTGAATGAAAGAAGGAGAATCTTGTAGAATACTAGGGGCAAGAGCCCACAACTTCCTACTTATCCATCAACCACCCAGGGAAGGGATAAAAAATAAGAGAGAGTAAAGAATAGAGAGATGTGCGCTGAGAAAAAAAAGTAAGAAAGGGGCTTTTCAGAGAAAAAGAGATTGAGTGCCAGAGTGATGTGAGAATCACAGATGAGAAAGGATGGGAAACAATACGCGGAGAAACAGGCTCCCCATGAACCGAGAGGTCTCTTGCCATTGGAACATATCCGAGTGTTGTGTTTGTTGTTTTTGTTTGTCTCAATTCTTGTTTTGAGTCGTTTTGATTTCAGTAAATGTCAACAGTTGTGTTGTTTTTACCTTGTCTTTCCCTTTGTTGAGTCATTTTGACTATGGTCAGTCGTACGCTTAATACCTGGTCAAAACCTCATTCTCAATCTCAATTTAAAAAAAAAAAAAATCATTTTGTGCTCAGAGTGTTGTGCCATTTCCAACATGGTGTACAAAATAGGATTCTTTCTTTCATAAACTGTAGGGTTCAACCCCGATCAAGAGGGAGCAACCGAACCAAGACCTATGTGAAGCTATATAGGTTCCAGACTACAAAGCAAAAGAAAATAGGGAAAATCAGAGCATTTGAGTTTGTTTCAACTTCAGCAAATTTCGAGACTGCATTCCAGGTGCACCTTCTTAGGTCTCGCTATTTCTCTAGAGTATGAGTGTCCTTCGACCCCGAGTTCAAGCCTGCTTCAATTTAGAATGGCGATCAAAGCGGCATGCAGATGTTACCCCTTGCCAATATGAATAGGATGTATCTTTTTTTTGAGCATGTTGCAAAGTCTTCGAGGGGTAAATCAGAGGTTGTCGCTGAACAACACCTTTTGTTCGATCTGTCATTCTGTCAAATTACATATTGGATGTTCTTGCAGGTACATCCGATGGCGAGTCTGATTGCTCACCGAACGCTCGAAGTTCGCGACAGAATGCCACAGGTTTGAGTTTTCCAAACCCTGTATCCATTTTGTCTCATCTTTGGACCATGCTTAGGTCTTTTAAGAGTGAATTTGTTGATGGCCTACTGGCCATCCTTGAAGGCTGCCGGCCATGGCTTTTGGCCTGCCGGCCATCAACGAAGCCTTACTGGCCATCACTGATGGCCGGCCGGCCATTAGTGTTCCCTGCAAATATTTTGTGATATTTTGTGCAAGCTGTTTGCACAGGTTCATGCATCTTCCAACACGTGTATGGCTCGATGTTTGTGAGGGGATTTCGTATTTTCTATATATAGGAACCCCTCTCTTGCATGTGTGGGGGTTAGAAAAATTTGAAGACAAAAAAATTCTCTCTCTCTCTCTTACAATTTTGTGCCTTGAAGCTTGTTTTCTCTACACTTTTACATACACAACCTTGATCAAAGTTACTTCTCTTTGAGCTAAGGTTCCTTGAGACTTGATTTGAGCTCAAGCAAGTGGTTTTAGCTTGGATTTGTGTCTAAAATTGCTCTTTGCTTCAAGAGGTAGTTTACTTACTTTGTTCACTTGATTAGCATGCTTGTTTTCTCATCTTTTTAAATTGTTTTGAGGCTGGTTTTGAACTAAAAAAACATCTATTTTTTTGACCTAAGAGTGGTGGTTTGAAGCCTTTTTTCATTAAAGGGTGGTTCATTCTTCTTGCTTGTTAGTTTGTTAAGCTTTTGTGCCTTTATTCATCACTTTAAAACCAACTTTTCTTGGGCCTTCTAACCACTGAATTTCAAAGGTTTTTTAGTGGTAAAAAACTTATTTTGAAGTCCAAAATTGGAGGGGTTAGTCTCCCTTCTTGTGTCTTGTTTACATGCCTAGATAGCTTTATGTTTTAGCCTATTGATCTAGATTGTTTTAGCTCAAGTCTAGCATGTCTTAGCCTTTGAAATAACCTGTTTTAGCTCTATTTTGGTCTAGTTAGTTGGTTTGAGTCTTGTTTTGCATATTGTAGTGCAACCCCATGCATTAGCCTAATGTTTTGGCCTCTTGTGTCTTGAGTCCAGCATTTTTTAGACCATATTTAGGGTTGTTTTGCCTCTGTTTTGGATTGTTTGTTTCATTTGAGCCTTGCATGGCATGGTTGTAGTGTTAATTGCTTTACTAGTGTAGTGTTTTAAGGCTTTAACTCTCATTGGTGTGAATTGGTTGCATATTTTTAGTGCTTTTATCACTTAATTTCAACACCTAAATCTCTGTAATCTCCCACATTTTGTCACTTTTTGGTTTTGTTTTGAAAGTGGTTTGAAGCCATTTGTTTGCCTAAGTGTGAAAATGAGGTGTTACACCTAATGGTTTAATCCTTTAGGGGGTTCATTACCAACAGTGTAATGCCTCTTTCATGCCCAAAGCAACTTGTGGTTTGAGCCCCCTTTTCATTAGAGGACACTCACCAACGAACTTAATGGATTGAGGAATGATTTGGTAATTAAAATATGTAAACAAAATTGACAAGTAAAAGTGACAAGATAAGCATGTTTTTGTGTTACATTGCATGTGTTCAAACCGGACGTTAGTTTGAACACAAGGAAAATGGGACATTTCACACTCAATAGTGATGAAATGTGCCGTTTTCCTTGGTCTCCATTGCCCTTGATCATGCATGATAGGGTGGTGGTCATTCGAGTCTTGTTTGTACATTTATTGAAATTGTACAACTTGGATCTTTGGCCATCATGCAATGAAATTACTTGATTGATAGTTTTGGATCCAAGTGTGTCACTCTATTGAGATTTTGAGATGATAAGGAGGGGTACAGTATAAACAAATCCTTAGAAAAACCTTCATTTTGCTGTGTTTGTGCTCTGTTGCAGTATGGTGACCCAGAGCATTAGTGGTTGACAGTACCTCATGAATGGTCGGCAAGGCTTCATTCCTGGCAACTAGTGCACCTCTCTGGTTGGCAGATGGCTGGTAGGCCACTAGTGTAACCCTTAGTAAAAATTTGGTAAGGTGGAGCAAAAAGATTCTGGACTATGCTCAACCCTGCAAACAAAGCCTCTTAAGAGCAAAACAGAGGACTTTTTGGGGCGAAAATCGAGCATGTGCATCTTCCACTTCTCGAGGCGGAGCAGTGGCAGCATAGTTTAATGCCTTGCATGCTTAGTTTACTCGCATTTATGTTGTAATTTAATTAATTAGTTTGCTAATTAGTTAAAGTGTCGTAACAACTAGTAATTAGCTTAGCTAGTTATTCATTTGATTTGTAATAATTAGTCTAATTAGCTTAATTAGATTAGCTTAATTAGCATAGCTAGTTGCTTAGCTTTTATTCATTCGGACCCTCCTTTGCGAGGGAATAATGTTGTAATAAGTGTGTGTGTGTGTGTGTGTATGTTTTCCAACCCCACGTCTCTCTCCCTTTTATTTAATCGCTTTCGATGGTTAGATTAGGGACATATTTCAATTGGCATACCTTATGCTTGCATCCATTCATACTGTCTTGTATGCACCAAGGCTCGGCGCATCATTCAAATTGCATTTCCATTTCAATATCTTCTTTGAATACGTGTTTAATCGCTTATTGTTCAAATTCCTTCATATGCCGTATTAATAGCCGAGCCTATTAATTGCATTCTTCGCATGCGTTGCATTAGACACTTAACATAGTTAGGATCATGCATCTTTCTAACTAATTTCTATTTTGGCTTGGAGTACTCGGTGAGTTTTTATGCTCTAGCATGCTTGCATGAGTGTGATGGGCATGAGGTTATGTGCTTAAACGCTAAATTGCTTAAATGCCTGTGGATGAAGGCTTGTTGTTTGAATTGGAATGATTCAACAAATATGCATTTTAAGCCCACTTTGTTGAGTGGCAAATCATGTTTTAAGCCCACTATGTTTGGTGGCAAATCCGCAAACTTTAAGCCCACTTGTGGTGGCAAATTCAAACCATTTTCGCAAACAAACATGAGTTGAATTGTTCCAAATTGAGCAAACTAGTCTATACTTGCTTGTGCGCATCACATAGTAATGTTAGCTAATAAACGGAACAAGAGCACATAATGTTTATAAAAATCATATCATGATTAGTAGAGGCCGATCTTTGATCGGGCGAGCGAGGGTGCTCAATTCATGACCTTCCCCATCGTACCTAAGTTCCCGAGCCGAGGCAACTTTGGTGATGACAAACACGTGGCCTTTGGCACAAGTCAGGGTTTGCTAAATTTCTCCAAAACAAAAAATATTTAGGTGGCGACTCTGTATCTGGCAAAATAGTCCAATTTTGGCATTATTTGATTTAAAATCAATTTTCCAAAAATATTTTTCAGATTTAGACTCTTTGGTGTTTATCAGTTTCACATTACACTTGTGAGACTAGATTCAGAACTGCAGGAATCCGAACTGTGAGGCCTTTTCTTTTCAAACCTTTCTAAAAGGTGAGGCGTGAAAAAAGGCGAGTCTACCGTTTCTGGTGACTCAGCTGGGGATTTAGAGAACTTGACTTGAACTCATGATATGACATTTTATATACGCTTATGTGTTTCTTTGCATTTGCATTTGTATCGGTGTGCCTAAGTCATAGTGTTTGCCATCTACTATTCTTGAGCGGTTTGCCGGAGGCTTGCTTGGAAAAACTTGCCAAAAGGCTGACTGGTTGTGGGCTCTGCCATGATGGGAACACAACCCTTGGATCTGACCTACCGCTGTACCGTTTGATCCTCCTTTCACTTCTTGGTGTTAGGTGCGAGAGGTATATTAGGTAGTCTTGCTGAGGTACACTTTTTGACCAATCGACCAAGTTGCATATCATAAACCATAGAGACTGTTCGAAGCTAGGACAGGTTGCTCACCCGAATGCAGGAATTGTGTGAAGCCGCTTGTTTTGCGTAGTGAATCTCTAGATCCTGATGAAATTAGGACAGGGTAACCCTACCCCATTATAGGGGTGCCTTGGCTCTCACTTGCTTGATATGTGCTTTTACAGTGGAACTCTGCAGGAATGTATGTATCAGTTGCAAGTCTGGGTATCAGTTTTGGGGCAGAAATCAGTGTTTGAGTACAGTTCTCTAGCTTATGATTGCAACTGCATGTTGTTTCTATCTGAGCCGAGGTGTAGTGCGGTTTCTTATTTTTGTTTCTTTGTACTTTATTTTCTTTTTGCAAGGTAGTTTTTCACCATTGCTTCAGACGATTCTGTTATCTCCCAAGCACTTTGGACTCGAGTTAGAAGGATTTGCAGATCCGGGGATCTAGTTAGGGGACATCCAGTGTTTGTTTCACTTCCACTGGTTACCAGAGAAGGAGGATTATGCAGAATTCACCAATCCAGCAATCACCCTTTACTTTGCCCGTGCCTAGTCAAGCCCTATCATCTACTTCTACTCCAAACAGAGAGTATTCACCAGTTTCGGTAGTTGAAAGTCCTCCAGTCAACATGGAAGATATGCTTCGCTAACTCCAACAGACTATTGTGAACATGCAGCTAGATGCTGCTCGGCAAGCTCAGACCACAACCCGTCAAGCAGAGGTAATAGAAAGGCTTTAATAACAGCAACCATAACTGGCAGTGGCCTCAACATCCCATCCACCCCCAGCGGGAATTCCTGCACCCGGGGTCACAATCAATGTCCAAGAAAATATGGGCGTTCAGGCAGATCTCATCCCACCTCAGATCTCTAAGGCACCGGTTTACCCGACAGAGGCGCCGTTTGAATTCGAGGTTGACCCTACCGCATTGAAGGTCAACAAGCTAGAAAAGCTCTTCAAACGAGCTCAGTGCATGAATTCAATCCCTAATATTGAGGATGGCTATACTGATTCGGCAGTGACTTTGCCAGATAGATTCAAGATGCCGCATATAGACCGGCTTGACGGTTCCAGGGTTCCTGTGGTCCATCTACGGTTATTCTCTGATATCCTACGACCAATGGGTCTCATCAGACTATAGAAGTTGTCGCTCTTTCGCCGGACCCTATCAGGTATAGCGGCCATCTGGTTTGCCAAGCTTGAAGACTCTGTGAAGAGAAACTGGGAGAAAATGGCTGAGGCCTTCATAGCACAGTACTCCTACAATACTTAGATAGAGGTCACTACTCATGATCTCGAAGTGACCCATCAGGAGCCGAAAGAGGGTTTCTCAGATTTTGTGACACGCTAGAGGGCCAAGGCCTCTATGATGACTATCCGGCCGCCTAAAAAGGACCAGATCAGAATGGTGGTCCGTAACTTGCAAGGAAGATTATTACAGAAGATGATAGTCTTGCCTTTGTCTACTTTTGTTGGGTTCCACAAAATACGGGTGCAAATAAAGGACGCAATGAAGCATGGTTTGATAGACCACGAGAAGGAACAGCCCAAAAGGCCCTTTACACGCAGCACCAATGCAGCCACGACTGGTGGCACCTCTGTGCGGCCTTCGGATGTAAGCATGGTCACCACCACACCCAAGACTGCCAATCCCTTTGCCAGCACATCCAACACAACCTCCCAAACCTCAAGCCATCAGGCCCGAGGCCAAAGGGTTTTCACCCCACTTTACATGTCCTTATCCAAAGCCTTAGGGGTCCTGATCAGAAAAGGGCATCTGAAGCCATTAGAACAACGCCCACTACCCGATCCTCTTCTTCCGAAACATAACCTAGCTAAATATTGTGCTTTCCACCAATAGCATGGTCATGATACGGATCAGTGCTTTAGACTACGTCATGAGATTCAAGATCTCATTGACAATAAGGTGATAGCACCTCCTAAAAAAGTCAATGTCACTACAAATCCTTTTCCACCACACAACCAAGCCCCTCTACCTCAACAAATAAACCTCATTCACACACTGGTCGTCCCTTACGACCCCAGTATATACATCACCCCCTCCCACCTACCTAAGCTGGAATTGTTCATTCTTGAGAGCACAAACTTGTGCATGATGAACATGTCAACAATCTAAACTGAACCCGTGGTGGTGACAGTGGAAGATGAAGGGAGATCGGTCTTGGTAGAGAATACCAGTCCGTTGCCCGAGGACTTTGAGGATCTGTTTGATGGGATGTACGACCCGAGATGCAATGTTGTGCTAATCAATCAAGCAAAGTCGGAGGTAGTACTGCTGGTTAGGATGGAGGTCAATGTCGTCTGAGAAGACAGACCGAGCTAGGGATTAGATGATCTAGCTGACTTGGAGGAGGATATGGACAATTTACAGTTCTTTGATGAACAAGATCAAGAAGATGTGCACATTAACTGGTTCAATCTGAATAGGTCAATCGATAATTCAGGGTGGCTAAGTGATGAGCCCAATGTAGATGAGGGAGTTCAACTGAAGCTGGAACAATAGAAAGTGAAAACCGCAGCAATGGCCAGAACGACCGATAGAAAGGGTAAACTGCCGGAGAACACCGGTGCAGAACAAGTGGATCAGGAACTGGGCAAGGTTAGTGTTGTACATACAGAATAAGAAGCCGCGCGAGAGCAGTTTGGGTAGGAAATGAGTGAAAGTGATCAGAAAGCTGGAACAACTCAACACCTCGCCGGGAATGTTTCTGCAAAGGGAACGCTTAGACCGGAACCGGACAATTGTCAGTTGCCGGATGAATATGGTGGAAAGATGATGACCTGCATCTTGCCCACACTGATGAGGATTGGGGTGAAGGTATTCCTGACAATACCTGGTATGTGGAAGAATTTGACCACATGACAAGAAGTGGCCGATATATCAAACCCCTGCATTTGGACCAACCCGAGGCATCTGGGAAGGACAAAGAAGTAGAGAAACAGAGGGAAAATGTCATGACCCGAACCCGCCTCTATGGATTAAGGTCATAACCGGCCAATAATCAAGAGATTACCTATGGCCTCAATCTCATTAAAACATAATTCAATAGAGTTAAGGGGCCAAACGGAAGCAAACTTAAAAATTTTGTCCATAGAGCTATGCTTAAATGGCACATCATAACATTTCTCATATACTTGTTAATAACCCACATCAAAAGGAAGATAACATAAAATTGTACACAAACAGTATCATTCAAGTCAAGGTCAGCCAAACCTAAAAGCTTATGTACATGGTGATCTAACACATTCACCAAGGTAACAACAAAAAAAGGACAAAAGAAGCAAAACAAGTCTCGTGCGTGAGACGTTTGGGCTGACTTCATAAAACTTTGACTTTCTCACATACTTCACCGAGGCTGGGTTTGAACATCTCTTTGCTCACCCACATACACATGAAACAGAGTGAGCGAAAGCCCGGTGAATAATATCAAATAAAGAAGATACATGAATGGAATTTGAAACAGATATATCAGACGGCCTTGGGCCCATTCATATTTCTATCTGGTACGTAAAATGGATTCAAGCCCAAACAAATCAAACAGCCTCTGGCCCATTTTATTCTTAACAGACGGCCTCGAGCCCAATTCATTCATATTGAACGACCTTTGGCCCAATCATTCATATCTGATGGCCTTTGGCGCAATCATTCGTGTCAAACGGCCTTTTGGCCAATCATTCATATCAGACGGCCTATGGTCCAATAATTCGTGTCAAATGGCCTTTGGCCCAATCATTCGTGTCAAACAGCCTTTGGCCCAATCATTCATGTCAAATGGCCTTTGGTCCAATCATTCATATCAGACGACCTTTGGCCCAACCATTCGTGTCAAACGGCCTTTGGCCCAATCATTCGGCGTACGAATACTTGTCCATAAATCAAATTAACAAATTATGAAACTCAAATAGGAGTAAGCAATTGGACAAATAACATACTTCAAAATATCTTTACCAAGATATTACTCACAGTGATTTGCCAGATGGTTTGTCCTTGCACTTGACCCTATACATTTCATAAACATAACGGGTCACAAGTGATTTAATCAGTTCTTAATTTATTTCTTTCTCTTAGACCACTTTCTTATCCTTTTAGGTCACATACAAAGCTCAATGCATACCTAAGAGTGCTTAGAAGTGGAAGAGAATGGAAAATGAAACACAAAACAACTTCTCAAAATTTTTGAAACAGTGCTCCCCGCTTGAGAGTAGCTTTGGTTGCTCGAGCGGACCCTTTTGGTATGCAAAAGTACTGGTTACCTCATTTTTACGCTCGAGCGTGGCCTCGGACGATCGAGCTGAGAGTCAAAACATGTGACTAGGCGCTCGAGCGTGACTCCTCCCACTCGAGCGGACATCAATGTCTGTAAAGCTTCTGTGAGCTAACATTTTACGCTTGAGCGGCACTTTCCCCGCTCGAGCGGACTCGACGAATTCTGGAATTTCCAGAATTGTTCTTGAAGCTCAAACTTGATGTTCAAAGATTGAAAGTTTGTGTTTTTGGTACAAAATCATGGAAAAACATTACACAGCATGAGAATATAAGTTATTTAGGACCAATTGTCCAAATCCATGATCTAATTCTCAAATCAATCAACATTTTTCTTGGTATGGTCAAAGCTCATGCATTCAAACTTCATACAAGCTTCATATCTTCACAAATCTTTCATGCATGTCAATTATTGACTCCAATCCCACTTTAGATGGCACAAATGATGTTCAGAATCATGGAACCTATTAGAATTATGCATGCATGTACGATTTGGTGTGGTATTCTTCATGTTTCCATAATCAACTTCAAATTACAACATGAATCTTTTGAATTGAGTTCCATACCATGGAAATTCTTACATGCATGTAGTATATGAGTCTCAAATCAACATGAACCACATGTTTCATGGTCATATATGCAAATTCATAACAATTCCTTACATGCATGTATACATTGACTTCAAATTCATCAAACACAAATTAATTCTTGCTCTTGGGCACATATCCAGCTAGAATTCATGCAAGGATGAATTTAATGAAGTTGAGTTCATTTACTCACCTAGGAGCTCAAATCCTCCAATTCCTAGCTAGTTCTTAAGCCTAGCCTCCAAATTTCCAAGCTTCTTGCTTAATTCTCCAATTTGTGCTCCCTCTCTCTCTACAATCGACTCAGTCTCTCTCTAGAGTGCCTATTTTAGATTTCTTTGAGCTCCAAGGAAATGAATATAATTGTAATTAGGCCCCTTATATATGTTTGCCTAATCAAATTTGACTAAGGCTAAGTAATTGAGCCTAATTCAATCAGTTAAATCTAATTATTTTGATCCGAATCAATTTTCAATTAAATTTCATCGTAGGCTCTAAAAATTACGCTAATCACAATGGCGTAGTCAATTTCGATTTCTGTGGCCGATAAGGCCTTCAGTTTTCAGTTTACAATAGTAAGTCGTACAGATTTTCATACGGTGAACAGATAAAATACAAAAACACACATAATCATGTAATTATCACTCAAAGCCATATTATGCATATAATCACAATCATAATTAAGATCAATTAGCATAACACGAAACAGAGTTATCACAATCTTCCCCACTTTAGGAAGTTTGGTCCTCCAAACTTATTTTATCTTTGTTTGGAAATAAATGTGGATAGCGTAGTCGCATCTCGTCCTCTTTTTCCCATGTAGCGTCCCTCCCATAGTGTTCTTTCCATTATACTTTCACCAGCGGGATGGACTTGCTTCTCAACTGTTTCACTTGCCGGTCAATGATTCATTCTGGCCATTCCGCGTATTACATATTTTCATTAAGAGCTATCCGGTGATAATCAATCAGATGGAATGGGTCTTGAAGATAACCCGTCAACATTGATACGTGGAATACATTGTGTATTTTCTCGAATCCTGGTGGCAAGGCAACTCGATAAGCAACTGGACCAAGCCTTTCTAGAATTTGGAACGGCCCGATGTAGCGGGATGATAATTTACCCTTCCTTCCGAACCTTACCTGGCCCTTCATCGGAATCACCTGAATAAATACATGATCACCAACCTCGTACTCAAGAGGTCTTCTTCGAACATCTGCATAATTCTTTTGTAGCCTTTGAGCTGTCTTGAGCCTTTGTTGAATAATTTTGATCTTCTCAAAAGTGTCTTGCCCAATTTTCAAACCCAAGTAAAGCCCTATCCCCAACTTCTGTCCAACAAATTAGTGATCTACATCTTGTACCATGCAAAGCTTCGTATGGTGCCATATCGATGTTGGAGTGGAAGCTGTTATTGTATGCAAACTCTATTAGTGGCAAATAATCTTCCTAACTCCCTTGGAAATCTAAAGCACACATTCGAAGCATGTCTTCCAAGGTTCGTATGGTCTGTTCTGATTGCTGTCTGTTTGTGGATGGAACACGGTACTGAATCTCAATTCTGTTCCCATTGCTCTTTGCAGGCTTTTCCACAATCTCGATACAAATTTCAGATCTCTATCCAACACAACAGATACCGAAACTCCGTGTAAACGAATAATCTCCTCAACGTATATAGTAGCCAATCTATAAGCATCAAATATAGTTCTAACAGGTAGAAAATGTGCAGACTTAGTCAGTCTATCAACTATAACCCAAATAGAATTCATACCTCAAGGAGTTCGAGGTAGACCAACAACGAAGTTCATAGTTATATGCTTCCACTTCCATTCTGGAATAGGGAGAGGTTGAAGCAGACTGCCCGATTTCTGGTGTTTAGCTTTAACTTGCTGACATTGAAGACATTTGGACACATGCTCAGCAATTTCTTTCTTCATTTTGGGCCATCAATAGCTTTGCTTCAGATCCCGATACATTTTGTTATTTCTCGGATGCATAGCAAATACTGACTTATGAGCTTCATCTTGAATTCTATTCTTCTGTTTCGGAACATCTGGGACACATATTCGGTCTCAAAATCTCAACACTTCATTTTCAATGCTAAACCCTGCTTTTGGACTTGTCTCAAATTCATCAATCACTTTCTTGAGGAACTCATCCTCTTTCTGCCTTTGCTGAATTTTAGTAATTATTTCTGGTTCAATTAAAATGGTAGCGATCAACCCGGTTTGTTCATGTGTTACGACTTCAATTTATGTTCTCTTGAAATCCAATAAGATTTCTTTCTGTTCAGTAAGCAAGCAAGCTAAATTCCCCGTCGATTTTCTGCTCAAGGCATCAACAACTGTATTGGCTTTCCCGGGGTGATACTGAATTTGAAGATCATAATCTTTTATTAGTTCAAGCCATTTTCTCTGTCGCATATTTAACTCATTCTGCGTAAAGAAGTACTTCAAACTTTTGTGATCCGTGTAGACTTCGCACTTTGCCCCATACAAATAATGCCGCCAGATTTTTAAAGAAAATACAACTGCGGCCAATTCTAAGTCATGCGTTGGGTAGTTCTTCTCGTGTGGCCTCAACTGCCGGGAGGCATAAGCAATTACTTGCCCATTCTGCATTAACACACAACCCAGACCCTTATAAGATGCATCACTGAAAATTACAAAGTTTTCCGTACTTGTGGGCAATGTTAACACTGGTGCAGTGGTCAGTCTCATTTTCAGTTCATGAAAGGTAGATTCTCTTTCATCATTCCATTCAAACGGTTGCCCTTTGCGTGTCAGTTGGGTAAGAGGTACAACTATTTTCGAAAATTCTTTCGCAAACCTTCTGTAGTACCCAGCTAAGCCCATGAAACTGCGAACTTCTATTACATTCGTCGGTGTAGGCCAATTCACAATTGCCTCTATCTTCTGTGGGTCCACTGTGTTAGGTTTTATCCTTGACAACCCCGTTTAACAAAACTCCTTTCAGTTGTATTTGTTTTCGCACATTTTATTTCAGTGAGGCTATGAGTTTATTAGATGCGAATCCAACTCGAATCGTGCCTTTGTCAATTTCCATGGATCAAAACCGAGGTTGTAATAGGATCTAGTTTTCCAGATTTTCTAATTTTGGTCATTCCGTTCGAGCGGGGAAAGTGACGCTCGAGCGGGGATTGCAACCTCACAGCATCTCTGCTTCGCCTGAAAAAAATACTGGATGGTGTGATTCGACGCTCGAGCGTGGAAACTTCCGCTCGAGCGTGAAGCCTAAATGAATCACACAATTTTGAAGCCTCCGCTCGAGTGGGAATTCCCACGCTCAAGCGGACCGCGCGAACATAGATTCTTGGATTTCTATAAGGAATTGGTTTTCTTCCAAAACTAGGATTACTTTGGATTTCTATAAGTAGTTGGTTTTCTCCCAAAACTTGAATAACTCCTCCAGATCTTCTTTTTGGGTTCTAAAGGTTTATATCTGGGGATTTTTTGCTAGTTTTCTTTGATATTTTCATTGAGTATTCAACTCATGGTTTAAGAAGCATACATCAAAGGTTTCTTTGTTGATTCTACACAAAAGAGAGAGTTGTTCTTCAATGGATTCTGAAGAATTCGAGCCTGAAGCTTTGGTGGATTCTGGAGTGGCTCATCGTCAAGACAATTCCGAGGTAAAGACGGGGTTGGAAGAGACACACAGAGGTTGGTTCAATTTGGGCCTGGATTCGCTAGGTAATTGAGAGTATACCTGTGTAATTCCTTTATATCTTCTTAGTGGATTGTTTTGTGGCTGTTGCCCGTGATTTTTTTTTATCACAATTGGAGGTGTCCAATTGTGGTTTTTCCACGTAAAATCGTTGTGTCGATTTGTCTTGATTGCTTGATTGTGATTGTTATATACTGCTTAAAATTTATACATAATCACAAATCAACATCTAGGGTATTTCTAGATTTTTCACACTGAAATCCCTTGCTTGTTGATAACATGCCCTAAGAAAATAACTTCATCCAACCAAAATTCACATTTCTTTAGTTGGGCAAATAACTTCTTTTCTCTAAGTGTCTGCAAAACAGTTCTTAAGTGGTGTTCATGTTCAAGTCTATTCTTTGAATATATCCAGCTATCATCAATAAAAACCACAACAAAATCGTCGAGGTAAGTCTTAAAAATTCGATTCATTAGGTCCATAAATGCTGCAGGAGCATTAGTTACCCCAAATGGCATAACAAGAAATTCATAATGACCATATGTAGACACCCCATTTTTGACCGTCCTCAAGACTTGGACGTCACCGTTTGAACACACGGTGATCATCCATGTTTTCGTTTGGAGTTCCCGGAGGCCTCGGCTCACGTGCCTTGCCTCAAGATCTCCGAACTCGACCGTTTAGTGTCTGGTTTTGCACCAAACACTTGTGTTTTGCCTTGGAAGGGCAGGGTAGGGCTTGTAGACCATCCCCACCCACCACCGGCACTGGCTAGAGGCCACCGGCTGGTTTTTGCTGCCATCGGCAATTTATATTGCCGGCTGGCACTATTTGTTGCCGGTCAGCACTTTTTAGTGCCGGCCGACACTCTTTTTGGCCAAGATGGCATTTTTGGCCGGCCGATTACTGTGCATCTGCTTTAGCAGATATTTTAAGACAGTTGTCTTGCTTTTGCTCCCCTCCATACACGTGTATGGAGGGATCTCCCTCTTATGAAGCTTGTCTTGTAAGCTTTACAAGACAAGAAGTGCCATATAGAGAGAGAGAGGTCTCTTGGCTGAAGAGGTTAGACATTTTGAGATATTTTGAGAGCTTAGACAGCCATTGTTATGGTTTTGAGATCTAGGGTTAGGGTTTGTTACACCTTATCTCTCTCTTTTTCCCTCTTGTGTGTGTTTTAGTGTGTTTAGTCCATACTATTGCACACAAACACATAGTGTTTCACCTTCCTTTGGCTCTTGAGGTTCTAAGGGACTGGTTTTGAAGTTTTGGTGTTGGATTCAAGCTAAGGAAGGCCATTGGAGCACCATTTGTGAAGGGATCATCAAGGGTAAGAAACTTACACCTTTATTCCCCATTTTTGCATTGATTTTCTACCTGTCTTAGAGCTGTTTTTGTGCTTATTGTATAACATAAAAAAGTTATGTTTTTAGGCCCTCTTTATTGTTTATTAAGAGTGTTTTGTTGTTTGAGGGTGGTTGACCCCTCTTAGGCCTTGAAAGGCCTCATTTTGTGCCCTTTTGTGCTAGCTCCAGGATTTTGGTGTTGGGGTCCCTTCACCACTGAAATCTTGAGGGATTTCAGTGGTGAAGGTGATGCCTTGAAGTCCCAAGGCCCTCTCCTTGTTGTCCTTGAAAAGGGCATATTTTGGTCTCTAAAGAGAGCCTATGCTTGAGTGTGTGTTGAGCATGTTTAGGCTGTTTTTCATGCTTATATATCCATAATATAACATGATTTTAAGTTGGTTTTGGTACTCCATGCATGCTTAGCATAGTTGCCTTGTAATGCCATGTTATTGCCTCAATGTGCCTTAGGTTGTTAGCCTTTGTTGGAGCATGTTTTAGGCTTAGTCTCGTGAAGATTTTGTGCATGTTTTGCCATGTCCTAGGTCTGTCGTAGGTTGTTTGGGTCGAATTTGGCATGCATCATATAGCCCCTTTGCATTCCAGCTTGTTGGCCTTAAGTATGTGAATGTATAGCATGCTATCCTTGCATTGTTTTGGTGATTTGGGACCATCTGCCATGCCATTTCAGACCTTATTGTATGCTTGAGAGCTCGCATTTGATGTCCCTTTAATGCCTTGTAAGGTTGTCATCTCATGCTCCATGTTTTGGTGATTATGCATGCCTTTGTTTTTGAGTCATTTGGATGCCATCTAAGTGGTCCTTAGGCCTTGTATAAATGTCCCAAAACTCTGTTTTTGGTCAATGAGTTCATGCCATGTTTGGTCTTGCTAAGTGTAGTTCAATGCTCCATTGGTTTGCTTTGAACACTTGGACTATTTGTTGCATGTTTGGCTTGATTTTGTTGCTTGGTTTGGCATCATCCTAACATGCATTTTTAATGCTTATGTTACATGCTAATTAGTCCATGATTCCCCCTTTCAAATGTGTTTGAGGGTTGTTCAATTTGTGCTTAAGTGTTGGCCTTCAATTAGGTGCATGTGTGCATGTATTTGGTCCCTCATATTATAGCATTTTGGCTACTGTTTTTAGGCCTATTTAGAGTTGCCTAATTCATGCATAAGTCCATCTTTGCATCCATTTACATGCCCCTATGTTTGCTTGTATGCTTCCATAAGTTAGTTGCCATGCCATGTTGCATCCTTAGCTTGCATGCTTAGGTTGCATTGCATTTTGCATGCATGCCTTGTTCCTTGAATTTGTGATAGGAATTGGGCCTTGTTTGGTTTGATTGGTTTGCATTGCATTTGAAATCAAAGTTGCATACTTGGTTCTTTGGGCCATCATGCATGGAAATGCGTGATTGGTGGTCCGAGAATCGAGCCACATGCCCCTTTGAGTCATTATCATGATAAGGGACATGGTTGCTGCATATATGCCTTGAATTGTGCTGCCATGCTTTGCCTTGCCCTCTGTTGCTGTCATTTGCAGATTCTGCAGGAACACTCTGCCGACCGGCAGTGTAAGGTGCCGACGGGCAACAATTCCTCCGCCGACAGCTTCATTTTGTGTCGATGGCCACACACCACTGCCGGTGGTAATTGCACTCAGCCGGTGACACTCCCCAGTGTCCAGGGATGCAGTCCTAAGGTTTTGACAGCCTCCAGAGGAGTGAAGGAAGGAAAACAGAGGCAGCCTATGCATGGCGGCGCGTTTCCCGAGGCGATTTATCTGTTTTCTTAGCTTAATTTAATTTGTTAATTAAATTAATTAATTTGTAATCATTAATTAGCTTGCGTAGTTAATTAATTTGTAATATTTATTTGGTCCCTCCGAGTGTGGGCAAATCTGTAATAAGTGTGCGTGAGTGTGTGTATGTCTTCCAACCTCACTTCTTTCTTCCCTTTTATTTACCTGCTTACGATGGTAGATTAGGGCACGTTTAATTTAGCATACCTTATGCTATGCATGTGTGCATTTATACATTTGTATTGCATGCATTAGGCTCGGTACATCATGCTAACTGCATTTGTACTTCAATTCAAAAATTGAATATGTGATAGTTGATCGCATTTCATATGCCATGCTTAGGTTAGCCGAGCCTAGATTGCATTTTTGCATGTGATGCATTAGCCATTTTTAACATGAACTAGGACATGCATGTTTGCTAACTAGTTTACTGTTTTGGCACGGAGTACGATGTAAGTATTTATGCTTTAGCATCCCACATGCGTGTGAATGTTGCCATGACAGTATGCTTGCCATGCGGCTAAATGCTTATATGATAAACTGTTTAAAATGCCTGTGGGTGAAGGTTGGATTGTTTGAGTTGGAAAAACTCATTGAAATCCGTGTTTTAGCCTACTTGCGAGTAGCAAATTCCAAAGCATTTTCAAAACAAACGGATATGCAATGTTTCTTTCCAAATTAGGCAATCTAGTCTATACTTGTTTGCTGTGCGCATAACATAGTAATTCTAGGCTAATAAATGGAATAAGAACACATAACGTTTTCAAAATCGGATATCATGGTTAGTAGAGGCCGGTCTTCGGACCGGGCGAAAGGGGGTGCTCATAGCTGACCTTCCCCGATCGTACCCAAGCTCCCGAGCCGAGACAACTCCGGTGATGACGGACATGTGGCCTTCGGCACCGAGTCAGGGTTTCCTAAATTTCCCCATTTTAAAAATATTTAGGTGGCAACTCTGTATCTGGCAAAGCAGTCCATGTTTGGCACTACTTTTTCAAAAATCTGTTTCTCAAAACGATTTGCCAGATTTGGACTCTTTGGTTCAGATTAAGAACCGCGACAACAAAAATCGCGAGTCCGAACTGTAGCAGCGAAGGTCCCCCTCCGCGGGACGCGTGTTACAGTTTCTGGCGACTCTGCTGGGGATTTTTAGAGAGCTTGACTCGAACTCATGATATCCTGTTTTGATTTCGCTTATGTGTTTCTTTGCATTGCATGTGCATTGGTGCGCCTAGGAACACAGTGTTTGCCGTCTGCCATTCTTGAACGGTTTGCCAGAGGCTTGTCTTGTCAAGGCATGTCCATAAGGCTGACCAGCTATGGGCTCTGACAGCATGGGAACACAAACCCCGGTTTACCGGGGCATCCCTTTTGACCATTCGACCTAGTACATGTTCGGATCCATAGTGACCATTCCAAGTTAGGACAGGTTGCTTACCCGATGTTAGGTTGTTTGAAAACCGCTGTGTGCGTAGTGAAACCCTAGCTCCTGACAAAATAGGACAGGGAAACCCTACCCCAACATAGGGGTGTTTTGGCTCTCTCTTACTTGCTATGTGCTTTTAGAGTGTATCTCTACAGGAACGCATATACCAGTTTGCGAGTTTGAGTATCGGGCCCGAGGGTACCAGAATCAGTATTGTTGAGAATCAGTTATCAGGAATCAGTTATCCGCGGGTATCAGATTCAGTATTTTGGGAACAGAAATCTGGGAACAGTGATCAGAAGTAGGGTACAGTTGTTTGGCTACGCCCGTGTTTGATCAGTTTGGATTGAAATGCTGCCTGTTTTTCCTTTCAGTTCAGAGAGTGGCAGAGTTGATACAGAATAGCCAGTGTCTCCCCTTGCTGAGGCAGGATTTATGGCGGCACAAAATTCAGAAGAAGTTGTGGTTATGACGGCTGCATTGGAGCAGGGGACCGCTCCGCAGAGTGAGGCCAGCATCAGTATGTCACACCCACCCAGGTCGCCCGTTGTGCACCCGGTTTGGGCTCCCCAGTTATATCAGGCTCGTGAGCCCACCACCTTTGAATTGATGGGAATGATAGGGGACCTCCAGAGGTCCGTGGCCGATCTGGCCTATGGAATGTCGGCTTCACCGCCAGCAGCACCGTATGCCGGGAATTTCGTACCACAGGAGCCCCCGTTACTGGGGCGGATTGTGATAGAGCTCAGCTAGCCAGAGGTGGCTTCCAGCTACAGCCGCGACATACCAGCACCGACCCAGACCCTTGATCAGGCTGAGGCCAGAGGAAAAGACAAGGCAAAGGTAGACGCCGACCCTATTGAATAACTGCTGTGGGCAGTCGAGGCTCTGAAAGTCAGAGGGATGAACAAGCAACAAACATCTGCGATCATGATCAAAGCTGTGGATGATGCTTTCCCCGCTCCGATCAAAGGCAGTTCAAGCCAGGTAGAAAATCGGGATGGGCCCCGTCATGCCCAGACAATTCCTGTCGTTCCCAACCCTGCACCGGGAAAGGGTCAAAAAGCCAAGGCAGCGCCAACCGACCCTTTCGCTAGCGCATCTGGCAAGAATCCTCAAACTTCAAAGTACTTGCCCCGAGGGCGCAGGGTCTTTCACGACCTCCACATGCCTTTGTCTAGGGCATTGCTAATATTGGCGAAGAATGGGCATCTTAAGCCTTTGGAGCCTCGGCCACTCCCGAAGAATCTCCCTCCCACGCATGATGCTACCTTGTACTGCGCGTACCACCAACAGTCCGGTCACAGTACCGATGGATGTTCCCGCCTTCATCATGAAGTGCAGGATTTGATCGATAACAAGGTTATCCTCCCACCCACCTCGGCCAAGTCCGTCACCACCCAGTTGTTGGATTTCGAGGGCTCAGATACTGCGAGTATGTGAAGTGGACCGCCTGCGGGCGACATTTGGTATATTTTGGATGTAGCGTCTGGCACGCATTTTTTTGAGCATCGGTGAAACCGAGTTTTGTAAACCCTGGCTTGGATATCAAGTCAGTCTTTTGTTTGAGTCTGTCTCTTTGTCTTGAGTCAGTCTTTTTTGCTTAAGGGTCTGTCTTGTTGTGTCGAGTCAGTCCCCTTTGTATATAATACTAGGTGATTCTGGGGTTGTTGTCCCGAATGCTAGTTTGTTATTATCTGTTTTTGTTTTGAGTCTGTTTCTGCCGAGGGGCCAGTTGCACCAACAAAGCCAAACGAAACAGCTGTTGCTATCTCAACTTCATGCTTGCTTTCAGAATAAGGGCCAGAGAATTTGATTGGGCTGACAGTACATCTCGCCTGCTCTCCTGCACGCCAAACTCATTGCATTAACCTAAGTTTTTCAAAAAACAAACCTTTTGAACACTGCGGTGATGAAAACGAAAAGGAAGGAATTCCTCGGGTTTTGCAAAATTTTGATCATTTTGAGAGAAAGAGAGGCGTGCTAAGCCTTTTAATGAGTGAAATCATGCTTGTCGGCGTGAGTACTGAGAAGCATCCTGGCCTGATCCAGATTGGTTCCACACTATCTTCGGCGCGAGCGATTTGTCGTTTTCTTAAAAACTTTCAAAAGCAAATGTTTTGCGCGGCCCTGTGAAGACTTGTGTGGAATCTCTCTTGAGGTCGCGCAGCCTAGGATCGCTCTCAGCCTCAAGATTCAACCCATTTGTTTTCCGACTTTGAACCCGTTCAGAACGTTCAGAAAGTTCAACGAACAAACGCCATGAAAGGCCCGTGTGGCCAGTTTTGAAGTAGCCTTCGATCAAGAAGCATCAAAGCCGAATCAGAAGGAGTAGATCTCGCCGGAAGAAGCTCGTGGAGTAACCGGGATGGATTCTCCTATAAATCATTGCAACAGCCGTTCTCTTAGATACAGAGGGGCTTCAATTCAAAAAACCATTTGGCATGGACTTGCTACACTTTTACCCTTTGAGAGGCTCGCTGGGCCGAAAACCCGGAAGGGCGACCCAGGCAAAAGTTAGAGCAAGAGAAAAATACAAAAAAGACAAAAAAGAAGAAAAGAAAAGAAATGAAAAAAAAAAGAAGAGAGAAAAAAGGAAGAGCAAAAAAAGAAAGAAAAAAGAAATAGAAAATGAAAAGAAGCTCGCAAGGTCGAAAACCCGGATTGGGCACCTTGGCAAAAGTGAGAGCCTAAAAAAGTGAAGGTTAAAATACCCGAGTGTACCTTAACCAGAACTACGTAAGGCTTGATTCCCATGTTTGGGATACGTAGGCAACTTCATCATGAAGTTCAGCCCCCAACGCTTTCATAGCGTCTTAGTCCATGCAATGGTTTCGATTTCATCCCAAAAGTCCAACCGCCAACACGCTTCCAGAGGCGACTGTGTCCATATATGTGTTGTGACTGTCTTCGTCATCTCTGTATCCGAGAGTTTGACCACCGCCAATGAAGACTGTCTGCGAATTGCTGCGGCACCACCCAAACAAGGGGCAACTTTCCGTTGTCGCGAGCCGCCGTGAGCCGCCATTCAAACTAGGGGCAACTTTCCGTTGCCTCCCACCCCCTTCAAACCAGGGGCAATTTTCCATTGCCTCCAATCCGAGGTTGCGCATCTCGAAGAGTAAGCTCCATGCTCGTCGAGCATCAGCTGTTTGAAAAATAGTTTTTGAAAATTTTTACTGAGGTTGGCTATTTTCTCGAAAACTATCCCATTTTCCAAAACTGGACCATTTCTTGGACCCAAAAAAGGAAAATTTTCAGTGCTTGCAGCCTAACTTGCATGCTTTTCAAATCAACAATCGAACAAGTACGTTAATCCGACTTTCATTTTGATCAAAATTGTTTTAGTAGAAAGCAAAAACAAAGAATGGTTAAAATGATGAACTAGGGGCACAGTTGAGCCAGGCGTTCTGTCTTTCCCCCGTCATCGACGTACTTGCCAGAAGAGCGCTCTACCCGTCAGAAGAAATGGCCGTGAGCTAACGGTATTGAGCATGAACCCACACCGTTCTATTTATCCATCAATCACCCCGGGGAGGGATGAAAAATGAGAGAATGAAGAATAGAGAGGTGTAAGTTGAGAGAAAAGTGAGGAAAAGGGTTTTGAGAGAAAATCCGAGCTCGAGAGCTGATTGATGTGAGAATCACAAATCAGAAAGGGTGGGAAACAATGCCTAGAGAAACTGGCTCCTCGTGGTCCGAGGTCCCCCATCTTCGCTAACGCGTCTGTATGTCGTGTCTTTGGTTTTGTTTACCTCAACCTTTGTTTTAGGTCTTTTCCGAGCGTGTCTCGTTGTGTTAGGTCGTGTACCTTTATATTTGAGTCCTCCCTGCTGTGTTCAATTGTAGGCTCGATATCCCGGTTTGAAAAACCCTCATTCGATTTCAAAAATCATTTATGCTCAGAATGCTGTGCCATTCTCTACATTTGAACGTGTTTCGACTCCAACCGGTTCCATCTTTGAGGTCCGTCCTGTTAGATTGGGCCGTTTGTTCAGAATTTGCCGTGTGCAGAATGAAACGAATGCTGTGTTACAGGCTGTATGCAGATTAATTCCCCAACAGAGTAAGGGCCGTGTATCCGGAATCAGGCAGTGGGTTGCTTGGGTTATTTTGCTGTTGGCTGTTTAGTTATCTGATTATTACAAGTGCAAGTGTTCAATTTTCAGATAACCAATCAATTTCATTTACATTGAGGTGTAACATGATGAGATGCGATGCAATGCATGAGATGTGTAAATGTAAACACTTTTTCAGATAAAAAGTCCGTTTCATTTCATTATCTTTTCAAATGTACAAGTTTTGGAAACAAAAATCTGCCTGCGGCAGTACAAGGTAATCTAACTACCAACAAAGAGGAAAAGTACAAAGAAGAAAAGATAGCAAAAATCTGCATCCATGTCAAGCAACTCCAAGGGCCGTCAGTCCGTTCTAGTCCGCTTCCTGGATGAGGGTCCAGGAGCATCATCAGCATCGTCGTCAGAGCCCGAGCTAGAACCGCCTCTGGACTCCTCCTCCGATGACTCGGACTCCGCCTCGGCCTCGGCCTCTGACTCCTCGTCATCATCATCGTCCGGGACTGGAGCTTGCGAGCTACTCCCGACATGAGTACGCCCTCCCCTGGTACGGGGAAATATCCGGCCCTCCTCATCTCTCCCCCGGGCAGGGACAGAAGGCCCAGCTGGAGCACCTCCTGCCATGGGAATCTGGAAAGGAGGCTGAAAAAGTACACAAAAGGGAAATGCATCAGTATACTGTAGACAGTTTATCAGTGTAGAATACAGTGTATGAGTACAGTGTATGAATGCCGTGAGCAGTTTATCAGTGCAGAATGCAGTGTGTGAGTACAGTGTATGAATGCCGTGGGCAGTTTAACAGTGCAGAATGCAGTGTATGCAGTGTTCAGATACTGTGAGATCAGTGTATCAGGTGTCATGCCGTGCATCAGATTATGTGAATCAGTGTATGAATGGTTTGAGGCCAGGGTCAGAAGGACATACCGGTATGCTGTAGAGGGCTAGGAGGTCAAATGTCCGCTGGAGCATCCCCATCATCGAGGCATTCATCGCCAATGACTGACGGGTGTACCCAGAAGAAGCCTGAAAAAGTATCAGATGTATCAATATTTTGTGGAATATCAAATAGACTGAAAATGAAATGACTATACAAAAATGCAGTAATACATACCGGAGGTAAGTCGGGGACATCGATGAACTCGTGACCAGCCGGTGGAGGGGCGAAGGGGATCTGGTAAGTCGCCCCACCCTGTCCCTGGAAAGTCAGTATGGCGGGCAGGGCAGGCCAGCCAGCTCCCCGTCCTCCCTGCACTCCGCCCCTGCCATGGACCCGGGCCCTCCTCGCAGCCCCTACTCCAACTCCCGCTCCGGCCCCAGCCACCGATGCCACAGGCCTGGCCCCCTCTGCTCGACGGCAGCTCAAAGGTCGCATCAGGTACGTCCGTATGTACTCCTGATAGTCTCCGGTACCTCTGAAGCCGGCCTCCTCGCAGCCAATCGTGTAGTCGTCCATCTGCTCGCTGGTGAGCCCCTCGGTCTCCCTCATATCTGCGGGGGGGTGAACCGGGACTATCTGCTCAGGTAACCCCAGGGTCTGGCGTAGGAAACGCTCCCTCAGGTACCAAGCCCGACAGACCGGGCCCTCAAGCAAGATCCGGAAACGTGAGGTCTCTTCCGCACCAGTGAACCGATCCCGCATCACCGCCGGCAAGGGAGCCCACGGCCGCCATGTGATCTGAAAGTGACAGACAGTTTGTTATCTACTGTTTTGAAAATATACAGTGAAAAAAAGCGAAGCTTAAATGAACTGTAAGTAAAACATACCTTGGCAGGGGTAATGGTGTCGAAGTATCGGCGGAAGAAGCCGAATGTCTCCCGTGGTCGCCGGGTGCATCTCCCGTCGAAGCGACTCGAAAATGGGACGGCCAGAGGAGTCTCCGCAACTGGCACAGGAGCGAGCCTAGGGAAGTAGGAGTAAACCCACAACTGCAAGATAAATACCAGTGCATTTATCAGTTGAAGCAGAATGCAGAATAAAGCAGAAATGGTAGAGCCGTGTGTTGTGCAGTGTATTGTGTGCAGTGTATAGTGTGAGCAGTGTACAGTCAGTGTAAAGCAGAATGTATGTGTGTGCCGTGTGTACAGTATACAACAAGTGTAAAGCAGACTACAGTGTGTGCAGTGTACAGAGTACAGAAAGTAGGAGACAAAAATGAAAAAGTGGAGAAGAAGTGTACCTCCCAAGCCCGCCAGTAGCCTCCAAGCAGCTGGCCGCTGCCGCGAGAAGCCGAGCTCATGTATCCATAAAGGGTGGACAGAGCGGCGCCACCCCAATCATAGTGCAGGATGTCCCGGACGTCCACCAGTGCGCTGAGAAGACAGAGAGGCACGGTGTTCGCCCGGTCGGCGAAGATGGTAGTCCCGAACAGGAACATGAGGAAGCCGCGAGCATACCTCTCCACGTCCTCCTGGGTCATCTCCGCCTCCTCCTCCAGCACGGGCTGGACTCGAAACTGGACCTCAAACCAGGAGTATCGGACGAAACCTGGGCGAGCTAGGGGTGGCGCCTCCCCTAGTAGATGGACCTAAGCGGCGGTCCACTCGTCCATGTCAATGTCGAAAGGGATCGGATCACCCCCCACCCCGATGCTGGTGAGCATCGAGAAATCATAAGGGGTCATCGTCATGTCCCCTGCAGTGGAAAAATGAAAAGAATCGGTGGTGTCCCACCATCTCTCCGCCAGAGCAGCAAGGAGAGGCCTACAAGTGGAGAGCCTAGAGAGTCCTCGGCAGAAGGCGCCGAAACCCGCTCGATCCACGATGCGCCGGACTGCATCAGGGAGCTCACCGTACCACTCCCGAGCGCCAGTATTCCCATACCCACGGATGGTATGGGAACCCTCCTGTAAACAGAAAGTAACAATTGCAAGACAACATTCAAAATGCAGTTTTGAAAAAGCAGATAAAGCATGTGTGCAAGTTTGACAAGATTCAGGCAAATACCGGGTGCCGGTGTGCTTGCAGTGAAATACGTGCGATGTGTCAGCGTGTTTGGGTGTTTCAGAACAGATATAGCATTGTGTGCAAACCTAACAGATTCAGACAAATACTGGGTGCCAGTGTGTATGCAGTAGAATACTGTGAGCGCAGTGTGTTTGAGTGATTCAGGGCTAGTGCAGTGTGTGTGCATGTGTCAGTCTCAAGCAGATATCAGTTGTATGTATGTTTACAGTCAACTACAGTCTACAGCATATCAGTTTTCAGCAGTTAAAGAATACAACTAGCTATGACAGTTTTTGTATCCTACATTGCGGAAAGTAAAGCAGAAGAAAGAAAGTTACCTCGGAAGTGCCGAATGAAAGGTGGGAGGTAGGCTCACGCAGTAGTAGCTCAGGCGCCACGTGCCTCTCGAAGCTCCGGAACTGACGCAGGCCGTCGGGGGGCAGAACATGGATCGCCGGTCGGTAGGTCGCCGGGTCGAACGGGCGCTCGCTCAGTGGTAGGAGCTCGACCCCGGGATCCATCTCGTGGTCCGGGGGAGTCCCGCCACGTGGGATATCGTCCGCCATATCAGAAATGATGAGAAAATGGCCGGAGGAAGGAAAACCAGGCCGAAATACGAAGAGTCAACCGAAAAGTCGACTCCCGAGAGGGTCGGGAATGGCCGGAAAGGCCGGAATGTGAAAAGGCACGGAAATAAAGAGGAAAACAAGGGGAACAAACCCCGAAAAGGCGGGAACGCCAAACGAGGCACCGAAACAAAAATGTGATCGGTTGAAAATGTCCGAAACGCGAAGGAAATCGCGAATCCGACGACGAAATGGGCATAGAACGCGAAGAAACGGAGAAACGGGAAGAAGAAAACACTCTAGAGAGAGAGGGTTAGAGTTTTCGGCGGTGGAGAAGTGAGGAATAGGGTTTTGAAACCCTATTTTAAAACACCCGAAGTGAAAAGTCGAAACTGCCCCGATTCAGCAACTGTTTGCCGGTCGGCAATGTTTTGTGCCGGCCGGCACTTTTTTGTGCCCATGGAATTATTCCTCAGCCGGTGGACAGCCGGTGGCCTCCCCTCCCGGCCGGTGATGTTCCCACAGCCTTGTTTAGGCCATGTGAGAAGTTTTTGGTCTTCATAGCTCAAGAAAGTGCAAGAAAGAGCATCTCCGTTGCTCAACCGGCCTCCGTTTTGACTTCGAACTGCATCTGCCGTGCGTAGCCCTTCAACCCATGCAAGGTGTATTCTTTTCGTATCCTTTTGACTTTTACAAGTTGCCCCATGTATATCGCATATCAGTCGCACTGTTTTGTGCATTTCAAATTGTCGCACTGTTTTGTGCATTTCGAACCGTCGCACTGTTTTGTGCATTTCAAACAGTCGCACTGTTTTGTGCATTTCAAACCATCGCACTGTTTTGTGCATTTCAAATCGTCGCACTGTTTTGTGCATTTCAAACCGTCGCACTGTTTTGTGCATTTCAAATTGTTGCACTGTTTTGTGCATTTCGAATCGTCGCACTGTTTTGTGCATTTCAAATTGTCGCACTGTTTTGTGCATTGTATTTCAATCGCGCTGTTTCGCGCATCGCACTGTTTTGTGCACCTCACTTGCATCTTGCATGTATCCATTCGCGCTATCTTGCGCATCTCACTTGTACTTGTTAGTACATTGCATTGTTTTGAACACAAACCGGCTTCGCGTAGCGTATAAGTCCAATTGTCAAAATCTTTTTTCGCATCTTATGAGGCATACGTGTCTCATTTGTATCATCTTACATTCCGTATGGCACGCGTGCCGTACTTGCATCATGTGCATCTCAAAAAAAAAAACAATCATAGTGCATTGTCATGCATTTCCATTGTAGCTTGCATGCATCCATCGCATTTTTCCTAGTAGTCGCATCGCACTGCATTGTCATGCATTTTTTTTTTTTTTTTTGTAAACATCCATCCCATTGCATATTTGTAGATATTGCATTGTAGATTGCATGCATTCACTGCATCGCCTTCCGCCTATGGCTTGCGCCTTTCCAGGTTAAGCTTGGTTCGGTATGTGCCCTTACTTTTCATGTTAAAACACAGTTTTGCATGTGTATCGCGCCGATTCCACGCTGATATTTTGGTTGAGGGTTGCGGCACCTTTTCTGTGTTACACATGGCTCGTACGTGTACATGTCTTTCCTAGGAAAAATTTGGTTTGGCTTGCGTGCCATATCCATTGTATCCATATCCACTCCATTGCATATTTGTAGATATTGCATTATAGATTGCATGCATTCATTGCATCACCTTCCGCCTATGGCTTGCGCCTTTCCAGGTTGAGCTTGGTCCGGTATGTGCCCTTACTGATCATGTTAAAACACAGTTCTGCATGTGTATCGCGCCGATTCCACGCTGATATGTTGGTTGAGGGTTGCGGCACCTTTTCTGTGTTACACATGGCCTGTATGCGTACATACCTTTCCTAGGCAAGATTTGGTTTGGCCTGCGTGCCATATCCATTGCCATCTTCCTAGCATATCCATATATATTACATTGTAGTGTAATTTTTGCATCCGGCATTAGGATCGTAGTCCTTTCTCCAGCGGGTCATTTCCCCACTTATGTCGATTCCACCCAATACTTGTTCTTGCGTCTGTCTACAATGCTCATAGTTCAGTTGACCGTTCTATGGTAGACAGACTTGTTATCTCCATCAATCTATTTGACATAGGTGTGGTTTCGAACCGCTCATGATTGGATCATGATTCAAATGCTTTGCATGTAGCTTGCATTGTTTCAATTACATTCCATCTTCATTTGCATTGTTTATACATTGTTTTGTATATATTGCATTTCGTTTTGCATCCACATTTGCATTGTCATGCATGTTGCTAACAATATTGTACCTGTTAAGTTTGTTTTCTTTTCAGGCACGATATTGTATGTACGGTTCATTTGAGGTTGGTGCAACCAGACGAGCCGCACAGGTATTGTATCTCCCGAGTGAGACGTATTGAGAATTGCACAATTCTCTTACATCCTTTTTGCATTGTAGTGTAGTTCGGTGTATGCTAGCTTAAAACTGTCGCATGTATGCTTCGTTACAGCTCTCTTTGCATGATCATAAGTTATGCTCGGCTTCGTGCATTGTCTTGCATTTTGCCCCTGCCTTTGGGCGCATATCTTGATTGTCTTGCATGTTTGTCTAAGTCTTCGGCCTTGTCAAAAATGGGTCGTCTCTGGGCTTTGACATTCACTCCCGTCATTGTTATGACTTTCGAGTTCTGTCAAAGAGGGGCAACTGTAGACACCCCATTTTTGACCGTCCTCAAGACTTGGACGTCACCATTTGAACACACGGTGATCATCCATGTTTGTGTTCGTTTGGAGTTCCCGGAGGCCTCGGCTCACGTGCCTTGCCTCAGGATCTCCGAACTCGACCGTTTAGTGTCTGGTTTTGTACCAAACACTTGTGTTTTGCCTTGGAAGGGCAGGGTAGGGCTTGTAGACCATCCCCACCCACCACCGGCACTGGCTAGAGGCCACCGGCTGGTTTTTGCTGCCACCGGCAATTTATATTGCTGGCCGGCACTATTTGTTGCCGGTCAGCACTTTTTAGTGCCGACCGGCACTCTTTTTGGTCAAGATGGCATTTTTGGCCGGCCGATTACTGTGCATCTGCTTTAGCAGATATTTTAAGACAGCTGTCTTGCTTTTGCTCCCCTCCATACACGTGTATGGAGGGATCTCCCTCTTATGAAGCTTGTCTTGTAAGCTTTACAAGACAAGAAGTGCCATATAGAGAGAGAGAGGTCTCTTGGCTGAAGAGGTTAGACATTTTGAGATATTTTGAGAGCTTAGACAGCCATTGTTAGGGTTTTGAGATCTAGGGTTAGGGTTTCTTACACCTTATCTCTCTCTTTTTCCCTCTTGTGTGTGTTTTAGTGTGTTTAGTCCATACTATTGCACACAAACACATAGTGTTTCACCTTCCTTTGGCTCTTGAGGTTCTAAGGGACTGGTTTTGAAGTTTTGGTGTTGGATTCAAGCTAAGCAAGGCCATTGGAGCACCATTTGTGAAGGGATCATCAAGGGTAAGAAACTTACACCTTTATTCCCCATTTTTGCATTGATTTTCTACCTGTCTTAGAGCTGTTTTGTGCTTATTGTATAACATAAAAAAGTTCTGTTTTTAGGCCCTCTTTATTGTTTATTAAGAGTGTTTTGTTGTTTGAGGGTGGTTGACCCCTCTTAGGCCTTGAAAGGCCTCATTTTGTGCCCTTTTGTGCTAGCTCCGGGATTTTGGTTTTGGGGTCCCTTCACCACTGAAATCTTGAGGGATTTCAGTGGTGAAGGTGATGCCTTGAAGTCCCAAGGCCCTCTCCTTGTTGTCCTTGAAAAGGGCATATTTTGGTCTCTAAAGAGAGCCTATGCTTGAGTGTGTGTTGAGCATGTTTAGGCTATTTTTCATGCTTATATATCCATAATATAACATGATTTTAAGTTGGTTTTGGTACTCCATGCATGCTTCGCATAGTTGCCTTGTAATGCCATGTTATTGCCTCAATGTGCCTTAGGTTGTTAGCCTTTGTTGGAGCATGTTTTAGGCTTAGTCTCGTGAAGATTTTGTGCATGTTTTGCCATGTCCTAGGTCTGTCCTAGGTTGTTTGGGTCGAATTTGGCATGCATCATATAGCCCCTTTGCATTCTGGCTTGTTGGCCTTAAGTATGTGAATGTATAGCATGCTATCCTTGCATTGTTTTGGTGATTTGGGACCATCTGCCATGCCATTTCAGACCTTATTGTATGCTTGAGAGCTCGCATTTGATGTCCCTTTAATGCCTTGTAAGGTTGTCATCTCATGCTCCATGTTTTGCTGATTATGCATGCCTTTGTTTTTGAGTCATTTGGATGCCATCTAAGTGGTCCTTAGGCCTTGTATTAATGTCCCAAAACTCTGTTTTTGGTCAATGAGTTCATGCCATGCTTGGTCTTGCTAAGTGTAGTTCAATGCTCCATTGGTTTGCTTTGAACACTTGGACTATTTGTTGCATGTTTGGCTTGATTTTGTTGCTTGGTTTGGCACCATCCTAACATGCATTTTTAATGCTTATGTTACATGCTAATTAGTCCATGATTCCCCCTTTCAAATGTGTTTGAGGGTTGTTCAATTTGTGCTTAAGTGTTGGCCTTCAATTAGGTGCATGTGTGCATGTATTTGGTCCCTCATATTATAGCATTTTGGCTACTGTTTTTAGGCCTATTTAGAGTTGCCTAATTCATGCATAAGTCCATCTTTGCATCCATTTACATGCCCCTATGTTTGCTTGTATGCTTGCATAAGTTAGTTGCCATGCCATGTTGCATCCTTAGCTTGCATGCTTAGGTTGCATTGCATCTTGCATGCATGCCTTGTTCCTTGAATTGGTGATAGGAATTGGGCCTTGTTTGGTTTGATTGGTTTGCATTGCATTTGAAATCAAAGTTGCATACTTGGTTCTTTGGGCCATCATGCATGGAAATGCGTGATTGGTGGTCCGAGAATCGAGGCACATGCCCCTTTGAGTCATTATCATGATAAGGGACATGGTTGGTGCATATATGCCTTGAATTGTGCTGCCATGCTTTGCCTTGCCCTCTGTTGCTGTCATTTGCAGATTCTGCAGGAACACTCTGTCGACCGGTAGTGTAAGGTGCCGACCGGCAACAATTCCTCTGCCGACAGCTTCATTTTGCGCCGATGGCCTCACACCACTGCCGGTGGTAATTCCACTCAGCCGGTGACACTCCCCGGTGTCCAGGGATGCAGTTCTGAGGTTTTGACAGCCTCCAGAGGAGTGAATGAAGGAAAACAGAGGCAGCCTATGCATGGCGGCGCGTTGCCCGAGGTGATTTATCTGTTTTCTTAGCTTAATTTAATTTGTTAATTAAATTAATTAATTTGTAATCATTAATTAGCTTGCGTAGTTAATTAATTTGTAATATTTATTTGGTCCCTCCGAGTGAGGGCAAATCTGTAATAAGTGTGCGTGAGTGTGTGTATGTCTTCCAACCTCACTTCTTTCTTCCCTTTTATTTACCTGCTTACGATGGTAGATTAGGGCACATTTAATTTAGCATACCTTATGCTATGCATGTGTGCATTCATGCATTTGTATTGCATGCATTAGGCTCGGTACATCACGCTAACTGCATTTGTACTTCAATTCAAAAATTGAATATGTGATAGTTGATCGCATTTCATATGCCATGCTTAGGTTAGCCGAGCCTAGATTGCATTTTTGCATGTGATGCATTAGCCATTTTTAACATGAACTAGGACATGCATGTTTGCTAACTAGTTTACTATTTTGGCACGGAGTACGATGTAAGTATTTATGCTTTAGCATCCCACATGCGTGTGAATGTTGCCATGACAGTATGCTTGCCATGCGGCTAAATGCTTATATGATAAACTGTTTAAAATGCTTGTGGATGAAGGTTGGATTGTTTGAGTTGGAAAAACTCATTGAAATCCGTGTTTTAGCCTACTTGCGAGTAGCAAATTCCAAAGCATTTTCAAAACAAACGGATATGCAATGTTTCTTTCCAAATTAGGCAATCTAGTCTATACTTGTTTGCTGTGCGCATAACATAGTAATTCTAGGCTAATAAATGGAATAAGAACACATAACATTTTCAAAATCGGATATCATGGTTAGTAGAGGCCGGTCTTCGGACCGGGCGAAAGGGGGTGCTCATAGCTGACCTTCCCCGATCGTACCCAAGCTCCCGAGCCGAGACAACTCTGGTGATGACGGACATGTGGCCTTCGGCACCGAGTCAGGGTTTCCTAAATTTCCCCATTTTAAAAATATTTAGGTGGCGACTCTGTATCTGGCAAAGCAGTCCATGTTTGGCACTACTTTTTCAAAAATCTGTTTCTCAAAACGATTTGCCAGATTTGGACTCTTTGGTTCAGATTAAGAACCGCGACAACAAAAATCGCAAGTCCGAACTGTAGCAGCGAAGGTCCCCCTCCGCGGGACGCGTGTTACACCATACCTCGTTCTGAATGCGGTTTTCTCAATATCTTCTGCCTTTACCTTCAACTAGTGATACCCGGATCTCAAATCAATTTTGGAAAACCCTTATGATCCCTGCAACTAGTCAAACAAGTCATCAATACGATGTAAGGGGTATTTATTCTTTATTGTCACCTTGTTCAGTTCTTGATAGTCAATACACAAGCGTAAGGTTCCGTCTTTTTTTTCACAAATAACACCGGTGCACCCCATGGCGAAGTACTAGGTCGAATAAACCCTTTGTCAAGTAGGTCTTGCAATTGTTCTTTCAATTCTTTCATTTCAGTAGTAGCCATTCTGTAGGGAGTTTTAGAAATAGGCAGAGTGTCTGACACAACTTCAATAGTAAACTCGATCTCCCTATCCACTAATTCCCCTGGTAATTCATTTGGAAACACATCTGGAAATTCGCTAATAATAGGGATACTACTCAATTCAACATTCACAATTGGTTCAGATAGCACACAACACAAGTAACCCTGGCACCCTTTCTTGATCAGTTTATATGCTTTCATTGCCGATATCAAGTAAGGTGGAGGCACTACCCCGTTACCCATAAACACAATTTGTTCATGTTCCGGTGGTTTAAATACAACCCGTTTTGTTACACAGTCAATGGTGGCACAATATTTAGTTAACCAACTCATGCCCAGAATTACATCAAAATGTCTAAAGTCCAAGGGTAATGAATCTACATACAGAATGGCATTCCCAACCCGCATATCACAAAATTGATATACAGATGTACACAACACAGATTCCTTGGATGGAACAGATACACATAGCAAATATGGCAATGATTCTAGAGGTCTACTCAGTCTAGATACAAATGCACAAGTTACAAAAGAATGTGTTGATCCGAAGTCAATTAACACAAAAGCATCCTGATTGCATATAGAGATAGTACCTGAGACAACGGCTTCTGTATTCCGTGTGTCACCCGGAACAAGCGCGAAGACTTTTCCTTGCCTCACGGTATCTCCAGTGATAGTAGGCTTTGTAATATTTCCCAGTTTCGAGAAGAATTCGAAGTGCTTGAGGAGCCCGTATTTTGCTTCTTAAAAAATTTCTTCTTTGAAAAGAAGCCCTGTCTTTTACTACCTTTCTAGTCAATTGTCGATTTGGCCTGTCTGGCTATGTTAGCTTCTGATGTTATGGTCTAGTCCAGCACCTCAATATAGGTTTTCATCTTGAGAACATTCACCTTCTCTAAGATATCATCTCGAAGCCCTCCTTCAAAATGCCTCACTTTCTTATAGTCAGTATCGACCACATGTGGTGCAAATCTGGCCAACTCAGTGAACTTGGCCTCATACTCAGCTATTGTCATACTGTTTTGTTTAAGTTCCATGAATTCTGACACCTTTCTGTCATGGACACATTGTGAAAAATATTTGTCGTAGAAAATCTCCAAAAATCGTACCCAACCAATATCCTTATTGCCCTCACGTATTAACATTCACCATCTTCTTGCCTCATCTTCAAGAGTAAAAGTGGCTAGAAGTACCTTCTGTGTTTCTAAACAAGGAAACACTTCAAACAATTTCTCTATGCCGAGGACCCATGCTTCAGCCTTTAACGGATCCAATCCCTCATGAAACTGTGGTGGTTTCATTTTTTTAAACTTTTTGGTGAGTGCTATTATTCGGTCATCATTCTAAAGGTCTTGTACAGGTGGTACTGGAGGAGGAGACGAAGGATGTGGTTGTTGCCATTGTTGTTGATGCCTCAATGTTTCTGTCATTTCCTGAATCAATCTTTCCATCCTATCCATTCTGGCAGTAGAAGACTCCTTTATTTCATCACCTCTTGTTGTCACCATCTGATTAGACTTGCATTATTCTTTATACAAAAACGTTCACAGGTATGCATATACCCGGAGCATACATATTCAAATAATTCGCAATGCAAGTAAATCACAAACATATAGTTTATAATCATTCATCTTGAAGCACTTAAGCATGTTCTTAATGCTTTTAGATTTATACTTATCACATGAATGCATCCTAGATCATTTCTACATGCTTATTGCTCATTTGGACAAGTGTGTGAGTTATTAACTCGTGCTCTGGTACCACTCTGTCATGACCCGAACCCGCCCCTATGGATTAAGGTCATAACCGGCCAGTAATCAAGAGATTACCTACGACCTCAATCTCATTAAAACATAATTCAACAGAGTTAAGGGGCAAATGGAAGCAAACTTAAAAATTTTGTCCATAGAGTTGTGCTTACATGGCACACCATAACATTTCTCATATACTTGTTAATAATCCACATCAAAAGGAAGATAACATAAAATTGTACACAAACAGGATCATTCAAGTCATGGTCAGCCAAACCCAAAAGCTTATGTACATGGTGATCAAACACATTCACCAAGGTAACAACAAAAAAAGGACAAAAGAAGCAAAACAAGTCTCGTGCGTGAGACGTTTGGGCTGACACCACAAAACTTTGACTTTCTCACATACTTCACCGAGGCTAGGTTTGAACATCTCTTTGATCACCTACATACACATGAATAAGAGTGAGCGAAAGCCCAGTGAATAATATCAAATAAAGAAGATACATGAATGGAATTTGAAACAGATATATTTGACGGCCTTGGGCCCATTCACATTTCTATCTGGTACGTAAAACGGCTTTAAGCCCAAACAAATCAAACGGCCTCAGGGCCACTTCGTTCTTAATAGACGGCGTCGGGCCCAATTCATTCATGTCAAACGGCCTATAGCCCAATCATTCATATCAGACGGCCTTTGGCCCAATCATTTGTGTCAAATGGCCTTTGGCCCAATCATTCATATCAGACGGCCTTTGGCCCAATCTTCATGTCAAACGGCCTTTGGCCCAATCATTCATATCAGACGGCCTTTGGCACAATCATTCATATCAGACGGCCTTTGGCACAATCATTCATGTCAAACGGCCTTTGGCCCAATCATTCTTGTCAAACGGCCTTTGGCTCCATCATTCATGTCAAACGGCCTTTGGCCCAATCATTCATATCAAACAACCTTTGGCCCAATCATTC
This sequence comes from Camellia sinensis, assembly GCF_055761805.1. NCBI lineage: Eukaryota > Viridiplantae > Streptophyta > Magnoliopsida > Ericales > Theaceae > Camellia > Camellia sinensis. The sequence goes on along the minus strand of NC_138966.1, from coordinate 95,098,782 downwards.
GTGTCAAACGGCCTTTGGCCCAATCATTCGGTGTACGAATACTTGTCCATTAATCGAATTAACAAATTATGAAACTCAAATAGGAGTAAGCAATTGGACAAATAACATACTTTAAAATATCTTTACTAAGATATTACTCACAGTGATCTGCCGGATGGTTTGTCCTTGCACTTTACCCTACACATTTCATAAACACAACGGGTCACAAGTGATTCAATCCGTTCTTAATTTATTTCTTTCTCTTAGGCCTCTTTCTTATCCTTTTAGGTCACATACAAAGCTCAATGCATGCCTAAGAGTGCTTAGAAATGGAAGAGAATGGAAAATGAAACACAAAACAACTTCTCAAAATTACTGAAACAAGGCTCCCCGCTCGAGAGTAGCTTTGGACGCTCGAGCGGACCCTTTTGGTATGCAAAAGTACTGGTTACCTTATTTTTATGCTCGAGCGTGGCTTCGGACGCTTGAGCGTGACTCCTCCCGCTCGAGTGGACATCAATGTCTATAAAACTTCTGGGAGCTAACATTTTACGCTCGAGCGGCGCTTTCCCCGCTCGAGCGGACTCGACGAATTCTGGAATCTCCAGAATTGTTCTTGAAGCTCAAACTTGATGTTCAAAGGTTCAAAGTTCATGTTTTTGGTACAAAGTCATGGAAAAACATTACGTAGCATGAGAATATAAGTTATTTAAGACCAATTGTCCAAATTCATGATCTAATTCTCAAATCAATCAACATTTTTCTTGGTATGGTCAAAGCTCATGCATTCAAACTTCATACAAGCTTCATATCTTCACAAATCTTTCATGCATGTCAATTATTGACTCCAATCCCACTTTAGATGGCACAAATGATGTTCAAAATCATGGAACCTATTAGAATTATGCATGCATGTACGATTTGGTGTGGTATTCTTCATGTTTCCATAATCAACTTCAAATTACAACATGAATCTTTTGAATTGAGTTCCATACCATGGAAATTCTTACATGCACATAGTATATGACTCTCAAATCAATATGAACCACATGTTTCATGCTCATATATGCAAATTCATAACAATTCCTTACATGCATGTATACATTGACTTCAAATTCATCAAACACAAATTAATTCTTGCTCTTGGGTACATATCCAGCTAGAATTCATGCAAGGATGAATTTAAACCCATGAAGTTGAGTTCATTTACTCACCTAGGAGCTCAAATCCTCTAATTCCTAGCTAGTTCTTAAGCCTAGCCTCCAAATTTCCAAGCTTCTTGCTTAATTCTCCAATTTGTGCTCCCTCTCTCTCTATAATTGGCTCACTCTCTCTCTAGAGTGCCTATTTTAGATTTTTTTTTGAGCTCCAAAGAAATGAATATAAGTGTAATTAGGCCCCTTATATATGTTTGCCTAATCAAATTTGACTAAGGCTAAGTAATTGAGCCTAATTCAATAAGTTAAATCTAATTATTTTGATCCGAATCAATTTTCAATTAAATTTCACTGTAGGCTCTAAAAATTACGCTAATCATAATGGCGTAGTCAATTTCGGTTTCTGTGGCCGATAAGGCCTTCAATTTTCAATATACAATAGTAAGTCCTACAGTTTTTCCTGCGGTGAACAGATAGAATACAAAAACACACGTAATTATGTAATTATTACTCAAAGCCATATTATGCATATAATCACAATCATAATTAAGATCAATTAGCATAACACGAAATAGGGTTATCACAAAAAACTGTTATAGGAAGAGATTGTGCTGAAACAGTTAAAGAAGATTCAAGTAGACATATCTATCTGGGGGTTGCTTATGGCTTCATGCGTGCACAGACAAGCTGTACTATCAGTGATGGATAAAGCGTAGTTGTCCATTAACACCACCCGGAACAACTGGTGGGATTAGTGTTCTTGGGAGGCGCTGCGCCAACTTTGACCTTTTCAGATAAGGAATTGCCACCGGAAGGCTCTGCGCACAACAAGCCTCTATACATATCCGTAGAGTGCCGGGAAAAGTGGGTGCCAGTCGTATTAGTTGACACCAGGTCGGCAATCAATGTCTATCCATGCCACACAACTTATGTTATTGGCCTGAAATTGGTCGATTTTGTACCTACAGCCCAGGTGATCCGGGCGTATGACAAACAAGCAGAGAGGTGATGGGAATAGTGCAGATCAGAGTGCAGGTTGGACCCACGCAACAAGATATTTAATTTCAAGTCCTGGATGTTCCAGCCACTTTCAACTTATTGCTTGGGTAACCCTGGCTACACCAAGTAAGAGCTGTCTCTTCCACCCTCCACCAAATGTTGAAGTACCCCCTATGGGAAATGGGTGGCCATAGTCTTTGGGAATTCTTCTATACATCCTTCGCCGAAAGTTACTACACTTGTGTTGGAGATTGTGCACGACGAGGAGAATGTTTTCATTTCAGGGTTTACCTTGGCTGAGGACCAAGTAGTGCAGAATATTCTGGATGTCGATAAGGGCTTCTATGTCAGTGCCCAATATGTGTACTTCATGAACAAGTTACAGCACATGCCCAGAATCGGATTAGGCAAAAGTGGCCGGAAAGGCGTCGTTGTATTGGCCGATGTGCCACATAACCCTCATGCCTTTGGCTTAGGCTATACGCCTACCAAAGAGGACTGGGTGAGGAAAGGGAAAGAAATGGTCGGAAGAGCCAGAGCAAAGCAAGGTGGAAAGCACTATAAGCTTGTGCATAGGCCAATTCAGGGAACTCTAAACGCCCACTTTGTCTAGGAGGGGGAAGACTTCCCATTTTGCGGTTTTCTTAAGCCATGGTTGAACTCCGAGAAGTGGCGTCTTCCCGGCTTCAAGATTTTTTTTGACTTACAGCTACAAGAGGGTGAAGCCACACAGGAATAGATTGAATTAACTGCTAAGGCTGAACAAAGCACGAAAAGTAAGTCCAACGACAGTGAACTTGAAATAAGAGCAGCACTAGCATCTCTCATTTCGGATCCTCAAATCAACTTGGAGAGCTTGGGGGATGACCTAACCGTTTCCATGATCAGAGACCAATCAGGTGTGGACCCTTCCAGTGGTATCTTGGATGCATCTGACGCACCGTCCCTCACTTGGCAGCTGGAGGAGGGTTTTCTATCTAGTAGTTCTGAGTCAAGTAGTGAGCCAGAATCTGATTCCACAGAGTCTGTAAAGTTGGAATCAGATTCTAGTTCCTCTAAGTTAGAGTCCGGTATTCCTGGGGTTGATAACCCGGATGCCGTGGTTTTGTCCAGGTCGTCTTTTTTCTTTTCTTTTGAGGCGGTTTTAATTGAGGAATTGGATGAGCTGGATCTTTTGAATGATAATACCACTGCAGTTTCTGAGTACTTTTTTGTGCCACTTGTATATTGCATTGATCATGACTTTCAAAATTTTGATGAACACGACGAGGAAAGAATTCCTCCAATTTTGAAACATTTGATGGATCGAGAGAATGAGAGGTTTGTAAAACCCCTTGTTGATGAAATCATTCCAAATAATGTGGGTACTGAGAAGGATCCGCGTCTGGTCCAGATCGGGTCCATGTTGTCTTCATAGGAACGCGAGCGCTTAGTCGCTTTATTAAAAGATTTCAAAGATATTTTCGTGTGGTCCTACAAAGACATGCCTGGAATCGATCATGAGATTGTACAGCAACGGATCCCTCTTGACCCCGAGGCCCGACTCGTCAAACAGAAGCTGCGGAGAATATGCCCAGATTGGGCTTTGAAGATTAAGGAAAAGGTCACCAAGCAAATAGACGCAGGGTTTTTGCTAGTATTTGAGTATCCGACTTGGTTGGCCAACATTGTTCCGGTGCCAAAGAAAAATGGCAGAATTTGGGTGTGTGTGGATTTCAGAGATTTGAATAAGGCTAGTCCGAAGGACGACTTTCCTCTACCGCACATCGATGAATTGGTGGACTTTACTGCAGGCCATGTGTTGCTCTCCTTCATGGATGGATTTTCCAGGTATAACCAGATACTGATGGCACCTAAGGATAGAGAGAAGACCACTTTCACCACTCTGTGGGGAACCTACTGCTATAGGGTGATGCCGTTTGGGTTAAAGAATACTGAGGCCATCTATCAACGGGCTGTAACCACAATTCTACATGATATGATCCATAAAGAGGTCGAGGTGTACGTGGACGACATGATTGTCAAGTCCAAGGAAAGAAAGGGCCACTACACCGCCTTGAAAAAATTCTTTCAACGGGTCAGAGAATATCGGTTGAGGTTGAATCCACAAAAGTGCACTTTTGGTGGAATAACAGGGAAAATGCTAGGTTTCTTGATCACACAGAGGGGCATCGAGATAGATCCTTCCAAAATCAAGGTCGTCTTAGAAATGCCACCACCAAGGATTGAAAAGGATGTGCGAGGCTTTCTGGGTAAAGTGTAATTCATAAGACGGTTTATTTCAAAATTAACCTTGACTTGTGAACCATTATTTGGTCTTCTGAAGAAAGGAAATAAATTCTAATAAGATGACCGATGTCAGTTTTCTTTTGAGCAGATCAAGCAGTACCTTCAGAACCCGCTCGTGTTGTCGCCACCAGAGCCGGGGAAGCCGTTGATTCTGTATCTGTCAGTAACGAACACAATGATGGGATGCATGCTTGCTCAGGAATCTGAGGATAGGGTGGAGAAAGCCATCTACTACCTAAGTAAGAAAATGCTGGACTATGAGACCCGTTACACCCCGCTGGAGAAGGCTTGCTTAGCTTTGGTATGGGCTACCAGGAAGTTGAGGCACTACCTGTTAGCTCACCCCGTAATTCTGGTTTTGAGATTAGATCCCATCAAATATCTATTCGAGAAACCAGCACTTACGGGTAGGCTAGCCCATTGGTTGCTTCTTCTCTCCGAATTTGATCTAAAATATGTCACTCGCAAGTTTGTCAAGGGGAGAGCAGTAGCTGAGTTCCTAGCAGATCACCCAGTGGAAAGGGATGAAGCAGTAGAATACCTATTCCTAGATGAAGCTATTCTGCAGGTCGAGGAAGAGACTTGGACAATGTACTTTGATGGAGCGTCTAACCACTATGGTTATGGGATAGGGGTGTTGCTGATAACACCCGACAATACGCATATACCTTTAGCTTTCAAACTCCAGTTCAAAGTATCTAATAACAAAGCAGAATACGAGGCGTATATCGCTGGTTTGGAAGCCACACTGGAACTAGGGGCAAAAAGGTTGGACATCATTGGGGACTTGAACCTAGTTGTGTCTTAAGAAAAAGGAGACTGGAAGGTCAAAGAAGAAAAAATGAAGATCTATCACCAAACCCTAGACGTTCTGATTCCTAGGTTTGAGAAGCTAACCTTCACGCATCTACTAAGAGAGAACAATAGATTCGCTGATGCTTTATCAACTCTATCTTATACGATAAACATCCCGTTGGGAGTCCGGATGCGTCCGATCATTATTGAACAAAGGTACACGCCGTCCTACGAGTTGATCGCTGCAATAGATGAGGTGCAATATCAAAATCCCTGGTATTATGATATCTGGAACGTCGTAGGAAATAAGGTTTATCCACCAGAGGCAAATGCTAAAGAGAAAAGGGCAAAACGGCGGATAGCCGTTCAATTTATTATCTACGGGGGTAAGTTGTATAAGAGAGGTCATCTGGGAATGTACAAGCTGTGTGTTGACGTAGAAGAGTCGAAGCGCCTAATGGAAGCCATCCATGAGGGAGAGTGGAGCGCACATGAGCGGAATAATGTTAGCCCGAAAGATTCTCAGGCAAGGTTACTACCGGTCTACTATAGAGGAGGATTGTATAAGTTTTGTTCAACGATGCCATAAATTCCAAATTCATGCCAATTGCATGAATATCCACCGTCAAAGCTGTACAACATAACTTCACCATGGCCTTTCTCAGTCTGGGGAATAGACGTCATTGGGGCAGTTACACCAAAAGGGTCAAATGGACACGAGTATATTCTGGTGGCAATTGATTATTTCACGAAGTGGGTGGAAGTTCAGTCTTATGCAGTGTTGAAAGCAGCGCATGTGGCTAAGTTCATCCGCAACAACATCATTTGCCGTTATAGAGTCCCAAATGAGATCATTTCAGACAATGGCTCCCATTTTAAGAAAGAAGTGATCGACATGTTGGAAAAATACAACGTGGCTTTTCATAAGTCATCTACATATTGGCCGCAAACCAATGGAGCTGTTGAGGCCGCCAACATGAACATCAAGCACATTTTGCAGAAAATGGTTGAGACTTATAGGGACTGGCTAGACAAATTGCCATTTGCTCTCTAGGGCTACAGAACTTTGATTCAGACATCTACTGGGGAAACTCCGTACTCTCTTGTTTATGGAATGGAAGTTGTTCTGCCGATTGAAATAGAAGTTTTGTCACTGTGGGTTATGGCTGAGTGCCAGATAGCAGAAGTGGATTGACAGCAGAGCAGGTTCGAAGAACTAATGTTATTTGATGAGAGGAGGCTGAAAGCACTGTACCATGTTCAGGGATATCAACGTAGGATTGCCAGGGCATTTAACAAGAAAGTTAAGTCTCGAAACCTTAAGGAAGGGGACTTGGTGCTGAAGACAATTGAGCTCCCATCCATGACCCTAGAGGCAAGTTCAGACCTAATTGGACTGGTCCTTACATTATCAAAACCATCTGGTCGGGTGGAGCTATTATTCTTATGGACTTGGATGGCCTTCAATTTTTCCAACCAATCAACGTGGACAAGTTGAAGAAATATTACCCCTAAGAGGCTCGCTAGGCCGAAAACCCGGAAGGGCGACCTAGGCAAAAGTTAGAGCACAAAAAATTAGAAAAAGGAAAAACTGAGCTTACAAGGTTAAAAACCCAGAAAGGGCGGCCTCGGCAAAAGTTAGAGCGTAAAAGGAGAGTGTTAACACCCGAGTGAACCAAAGCCGAACTACGTAAGGCCTGATTCCCATCTTCGGAATACGTAGGCAACTTCATTCTGAAGTCCGACCGTAAACACCTCCAAATCAACTATGTCCATGCGTTTGATCAAGGCATCTTTGTCTATTCATTATTTGAAAGTCTGGTTGTGATCCTTACCTTGAGAGAAGAGCTGACTACAGTGCTGAGCAGTGCTATTCAGTCAAGGGCAATTTTTCATTTCCGGATGTGGGGTTGTACATCTCGAGGATAGATTCCATGTGTGTCAAGTTGTGATCCTTATCGAAAATGGTTTTGAAAAGTTTTGATAAAAGTTGATTTTGTTCAAATTAATCTTTCTACAACTTAGACCATTTTTGGACTAAAAAAAAAAATTTCGGTGCCCATAACTCCAATTTCATTAATTTCAATATAAAGTTCTCCAACTCTCGATACACATCAAAGTTGCTTTTATTACATTCAAAAAGAAAACTTGAAAAGTAAGATCAAAGCAATAAACTTGGGGTATAGATGAGTCAGGTGTCCCTGCGTCCCCTCCCCGAGCTCGTAGAAGCTTTGGATGCTAAAGTAGGCCCAGCTTGCGCTTCATCTTCAAGCCAAGCCAGGAACTCGCTAGAAAGTGCGTAGTTGAAACTAGGGGTACGAGCCAGAAGTTCTCTTCTCCTCAAAGTAGTGGGATATCGAGCTAATTGTGAACCTCGGATTGGGAATGAAGCTGGGTACTCTATCCCCTCTTCTGGGCAAGTCTAGTCATGTCCGAACTGACGCCTGAATCAGAACGAAAAGTAGAATACACAGTGTGTCAAGCCAATCAGTTGAATGCTAGGTTGCTGAGCCATGTTGTAGCTCATCTCAGGTAGATCAAACCATAGGTAGCGCCAAGCAATGTCAACAGTAGACCTGTTGCACATCCAATGGCACCACCACCCCGCGTTCGGGAATTCAACTAGCTGTTGGCGAAAGAAATAGCCTTGTGCTGAATATGCAAAGCAAGAATCCACTACTTTCAACCTATCCATGAGCCATATCTGGGGAGGGATGAAAGAAAAGAGAGATTAAAGAATAGAGAGATGTGCATCGAGAGAAAAATGAGAAAAGGGCTTTGAAAGAAAAATAAAGCATGAGTGCCGAAAGATGTAAGAAATACATATGAGAATGATGGGAAACATTACCTGAAAGAGTAGTGGACTTCCCGCAAATTTGTTTTTCTCCCATCGATGGAAGGCGTCCAAGCCCATCGTGGTCTCAGCTAGCACTAAGTCGATGCAGCTCTTGCCCTTTTTCAAACCTTGGGCCACTTCAACTAGTCGAATGCTAGACCCTCCAAAACTAGGGGCAAGGAGAAAATACACTACAAATAAAGGGCGTGTTGCCGGAAACCCCGCTAAAGAAGATCGCCTCGGTCACTAGTGTCAGAAAATCGATGAATAAAACTGGGGATGTCTAGCTCTCTGTTGTGGACAAATGATCGGGCCTCGTGTGGAGTGAGCCCACACATCCTCCCCATGGCTTGAGTGTGACCAAAACGGGGCTGGGGTAAGATTTCCTCATCCTGTTGGAACTCCATTAGCACTTGAAATTCTTCGATTGTCGAGCATAGCTCTTGTCCCCCGAAGCTAAAAACATGCATAACCGGGTTCTAATATCTAACTGCAGCATGAAGGAACATAAAACAAAGTCGAGAACGACTCAGTAGGAATAGTGCATTTATGCAGAAACCTCAGAAATTTAGCTTTTCCGAGCCATCTAAAGTTGCACTCTAATCGAAGAGTTTTTTGACGAAAAATGGCTCTATTTGTGGCAAAACAACAACTGAAATGAAGAAATCACAAGGCTGGAGCTTTTGTAGAAGATAAGGCAGTGAGTGAAAGCCAGCTGTCGACATTTTGGAGGTCCTGCATATTGATGGCCAACAAGGCTCATTGATGACCGGCAGGGGTACATTGATGGCCGATAGGAGGAATAAATGCCCGGCAGACCACCCCTCATAGCCGGCAGCCTTCCTCTTGTGCCTTTTGTCATCCTTTGTGAAGATTCAGTTGGATGCAGGAGTTTTATTCTGTTATTTGTGTGTTTTAAGGTCTTGTTTTGAGTCCTTTTAACTTTAGTAAGTTCGTCGAGTTGCGTTTAAGTTGTTTTGTTTCTCAAAGTGTTTTATTCATTAAGTTGTTTATTGAGTCGTTTTGTTGTATGCCGAATTGCTGTGTTGATTATCGAGTTGTTGTTTTGATTATTGAGTTGTATTACTTTCTTTATTTCAGTTGTTGGTCGGTTCATTACTTGATTCAAACTGTTGTGACAATACAAGTATTTGGTTTTCAATGTCAAATTCAATTTCATTTTCATGCGATGCGGTGCTCATAATGCAAAGTACAACACTTTTTCAAATAAAAATTGGTTTTCATTCTGATCATAGTAGTTTTTACAAAAGTGCCGTACAAGTTTTTAAAGAAATAAAACTCGTTTGAGGCTGTACAAAGTGCTAACACTATTAACAAAAGAAACTAAGCAAAAAAAAAAAATAGGTAGATCAGTGCCAGCTATCTCAGGCACTAGAGGCCCTCTTCGTCCTCTTCCTCAGCAGAGTGGACTCTGCAGCACTGTCTCCATCGGCACCACTATTTGAATTTGGATCAGAGTCTGACCCGGAGCCGTCTCCACTCCTTGCCTCGGAGCCCTCTTCGGCATCAACGTCCCTACTCTCAGAATCTGAGCCAGCGTCATCGTCTTCGCTCTCTGATGACTCTGAATGCTGACTCGCCGCCTCCTCGGCCTCATTGGTCTCAGCATCATCATCGCTCAAAATAGGCTCTAAAGGGCCACTCTCAGCTCGAGCGCTCCTAGTTCGGCCTCGGCTATATGCTGGAGCCTGTCTCTTTCTCCCTACTACTGGAGAGGGTACTGATGGTCCTGGTGCTACTACCGCTGGAACCGTCGGTATAGGTGGGACCTAAACAGATAGTTGATATATGTCAGCCACAGTATGTGTATTAGAGATGCAAATATAGTCTGCAGAATGAGTATATGTGGAAGTCAGGTACAGTTTATGAATTCAGACGCAGTGTATCAGTACAGTGTGGGGAAGTTCTCATGTCAGTTTCAGTGTGTCAGTGGAAATTTGATGACTGGAATGTAGGAAAATTGAAGAAATTACCTGAATCCCGTGGAAGCCGAGCAGTGCCTCCCTCCTCAGTATCATGCCCTCGAATGAGGCTAACGGCTCCAGTAGATCCTCGGTGTATCCTGGGGGTGCCTATAAATCCATTGGGAATGATTAATGTCTAGAACAAACAAATATCAGAAAGAGATGGAAAAACTAAAAATGTAGTACATACCGCAGGTACGTCCTAGGCTCTGGTGTATTTATGCCCAGCTGCTGCGAGCTCAATCGGGATCTGATATGCCTCCCAATATGCCGCCAGCAGGTAAGTGCAGTAGGTAGTTCTGGCCACATGGTCCCCTGCCTCACTTGGGAAGCCTCTCTGCCACGGTGCTCACCCGAGTCGCTCTGTGTCTCACCCTCATGGCAGGAGCTCTCATTCCCTCACCCCCGCGAACGCCAGTTGTAGACACCCCATTTTTGACCGATCATAAGACTCAGACATCATCGATTAAGCGTTCGATGATCGCGTATGTTTGTGCTCGTTTTGAGTTTCTGGAGTTTTCGGCTGAGTGCCTGGCCTCCGGGCCTCTGACCTCTGACCTCTTTGTGTTTTGGCTCGGTTTATGGACCAAGCCTTGTTTTCCCTTGCCTAGAGGGAGAGGGAGGTCTGTAGACCAATTTTCCCTCTTGTAGGCTAGTTTTCGGTTTTGGGAGCCTTCGGCCGAGCGCCTTGTTTTGCTTCCCTTTTGGTTTGGTTTTGAACCAAACATTGTTTTACCTTGTCTGGAGGAAGAGAGAGGTTTGTAGACCATTTATTGTGGTCGTAGACCACTTTTCTCTCCTGTAAGCTAGTTTCTGATTTCCGGAGTCTTCGGTCGCGCGCCTTGTCTCGGGACCGCTTAATGTTCTCCTCTTGGCTTGGTTTTCAAACCATGCCATGTTGCCTTTGCCTAGAGGGACACTGAGGTCTTGGAGACCATTTTTTGTGGTCGTAGACCACTTTTTCCTCGTAGACCACTTTTGGTGCCCGTAGACTAGTTTTCGAGGCTTCCGGCTGCGCGCCTTGTCCCACGGACTTTTGTCTTTCATCCTTTTTGGTTTTTTTTTGGCACAAACCTTGTTTTCCTTGCTTGGAGGGTGGAATAAGGGTTGTAGACCAGTTTCTCTCCGTGGAAACCACTTTTCTTCCCCGCCAGCCAAATTTCTGGTCGGCTAACTGGTCTTGGTGGTCTTTAGACCACCAAAAGTGGTCGGCAGCCATGCCACCACCTTGCTTTTTGTGTGCAGACCACCTCTCCCCGCTGGCCGACCACTTTCCATTCTTGCAGACCACTTGCGCTGGTCGGCCGACCAGTGCAAGTAGCTGGCCGACCACTTCAACTGGTCGGTAGCTTTCCTGCAGATATTTTCTTGCCAGCTGTGCCAGCTGTTGGACACAGAAGGCATCCTCCATATAGAGGGATTGCTTGGAGCCTAAAGCTTGTTCAACAAGCTTTATCCTTGTTTTTCTATAAGAGGGAACCTCCTCCCTCTTGCCTTAGGTTCTGAAATTTGCTTAGAAGCTATGCATACACATCTATCTCTATACTTCTCTCTTTGTCTCATTTTTGCGCTTGAAAGTGCCTTTCTTTCACACTTTTGCACACAAACACATAGTGAAACACCACACTTTTGTTGAGGCACCTAGAAGCTGGTTTTAGGGTTTTTGGATTGGTTTGAGCTCAGAAAAGCTGCTGGGGTTGCAGCTTTGAAGTTGTTCTTCAAGGGTGAGTTTCTAACCCCTTAAACCTTGTTTTTTGTTTAAGCGTTTGGCCCTATTTGCATACTAATTTAGGCCTAACTTTTAACTACAATAAGTTCTGATTTCAAGTGTTCTAAGTGTTTGTTTAAGGCCTTGTTGGTGTTGTGGTGGTCTATCCCCTCTTGTGCCTTGTTTGGCCTTGTTTTTGTGCTATCCTTTTAAGCTATTGGGACCACCTCTTTTGGGCCTTCTCACCACTGAAACTCAGAGGAATTTCAGTGGTGGAAAGTGTGTTTTGAGGTCCCAAATAGGAGGGGGTCATCCCCTCTCCTTGTATCTTGAATGCTTGCCTTATTAGCCTCATGTTTGAGCATGATTTTCTAGCATGTGTTGGCTTTTTCTCAACTTGTTTTTGGTGTTATTTTAACATGGAATACCTCGGTTTTAGCTTGGTTGAGTAACCACTTGCATGCATTCTACACTTGTAGTGTAATCTTCCATGCTAACCTAACATGCATCATGCTTTTGGACCATCATTCTAGCATGTTTTGGCTCAACTCTAAAAGATTTTGTTCATGTTTTACCATGCTTAAGCTCCAATTTAAGTGTTTTGGGCCATGCATGCTTTGCTTTGTATAGCTATAGTTCATTCATGCTCACTAGCTTTGAGTTTCCAAGCCACTAGCATGCATTGCTTGGGCTATATGCATGACTTGGCATCATTTGATATGTGATTTCAGTATATGTAGTGTGGCCATACACTCACATCTTTCACTCTTTCAATGCTTTGGAGGGTTGGTGTTTTATGCCTTAAGTATGAGCCATTGTGCATGCCATATTGCCTAGCCTTTTGGGCCACCATTTCAGTGTGTTTTTGGTGTTGTTTTGCCATGATACAACTCTATTTTTGGTTGGTTATAGCATCCCTCATTTGCTTCTTACACTTGTAGTGTAAGTCCTCTTTACTGGCCTTGCATGCCTAATGAGTGAGCTTGTTATTCTAGCATGTATTGACTTGGTATTAGTCCATTTTTGGTGTTAATTTGACATGCCATAACTCTGATTTTTATTAGTGAAGTCATCTCATGCTTGGTTTCGGTAGGTGTAGTCTAATCCTCCTCATTAGCCTTGCATATTCCACGCTTTATGCCCTTCATGCTAGCATGTGTTAGCTCTAATCCATGCATGTTTTAGCATCATTTTGACATGCTCTAAGACTGTTTTGGGTTGCCTTGGCCATATGGTTCATGTTTTGCATACTTGTAGTGCAAGTGCCTATGCTAGTTTTGAGTTTTAGATACCATAGCATGCCATACTTGAGAGGTTTGTTTGCCATGACATCATTTTACATGATTTCAGAGCTTGTAGTGTTGTCACACTTCCATATTTGTCACTCCTTGCTCATGTTTGAGAGTTGTGCTCTTATGCTTAATTAGTGAGCCAATGTATGTGCATGAATCATCTTGCTTTTCATGTCATCCTTTCATAGCATTATGGCCACTGTTTTTGGCATGATTGAGGTCTGTCCATATTCAATTTAAGTCCATTGAGCATTGCTTTGCATGCCCCTTGTGAGGTGCCCTTTACTAGCTTTGATTCCTTAGCTTCTAAGCTTGTTGTGCATGCATTGTTTGCATGATAGAATCTTGGGCATGCCATCCTAGCATTGGTAGAATAGCATGGTGTTTGAATGTTGTTGCATTACATTGTGTTTACATGCTTGTTGCATTGCCTCATGTTTGCATGCTTGAGTTGCATTGCATTATGTTTGCATGCTTGTTGTTTGCCTTGTGTTAGGCATGCTTGTTGTGCTGCATTGTGTTTGGATAGGGTATTAATCCAAACACGAGAAACGAGGGACGTTTCATACTTGAAGTGATGAAACGTGCCTCATTTCTCGGTCGCCGACCCTCTTGATCATGCATGATAGAAGTTAAGGCTTCATGTGTTATTTGTGCATTCATTTACACTGATTCATGCAATCTTGGCTTCTCAGCCATCGTGCATTGCAATGCTCGGTTGGTGGCCCGTGAGTCAAGAACTACACTCCCTTGAGCCTAAGAAATGATAGGAAGAGTGGTTGTGCATACATATCTTGCAAATACATTGCCATGCCCCTTCTTGTTCTCTATTGTAGCAAAACAGAGTTGTTCAGAATTTTCTGGTCGGCAGACCAGTAAAAGTGGCTGGCTAACCACTTTTTCTGGTCTGCAACAAAGGTAAGTGGTTGGCAGGTGGTTGGCAACACCAATAAGTGGTCGGCAATGCTCCTGGAGGTCTCCATGATGGAGTAGAAGCTATCTGGAGCTTTATACAGAGTTTTGAGAACAAGTGCAAACAGGGCAAATTGGGGCATCGCGATGGATTTCCAAATGAGGCGACCGAGCATGCATGCACTTCTCGCCCTAAGGACTTCTTCTTACTTTTTTACTTAATTGCTTAGCTTAGATTAGCTATTTGGTTCTGTACTTAAAAAGTTAATGCCCTTAGCTATTCAATTTGTGTTGTAATAACTAGTTAGTTAACTTGTTAGTTAATTAGCTTGTTTTGTAATAATTAGTTAACTAGGATTACTTAATTAGTTTACTTGTAATAATTAATTAGCTTAGATTAGTTAGTTAGCTTCTTATTCGGACTCTCCGTCGAGAAGGCACAACTGTTGTAATAAGTGTGCGTGTGTGTGATGCATGTCTTCCAACCCCCATTTCTTTCTTCCTTTTACTTATCCGCTTTCGATGGTTAGTTTAGGGTGATTTTCAATTAGCATACTTATGCTTCGCATGCATGCATCATTCATCGGTCTTGCATGCACCAGGCTTGGCGTATCATACAAATTGCATTGTATTTCAATACCAATTTGAATACATGTTATCAAGTTGCATTCATATGCCATTCTAGATAGCCGAGCCTATCTTAGTTGTATTTTGCAGGTGTTGCATTAGGCATCTTGACATAGCTAGGATCATGCATTGATTACTAACTAGCTTCTTTTTTGGCTCGGAGTACACTGTGAGTGTTTTTGCTTTAGAATCCTTGCATGTATGTGAATGACTGCCATGATAGCATGCTTGCCATGAGGTTAACTGCTTAAGTGTTTAACTGCATGAATGCCTGTGGATGAAGGCTTCATTGCTTGAATTAGAATAATTCATCAAAATGTGCGTTTTAAGCCCACTTTGCGGAGTGGAAAAATCATGTTGTTTTCTAAGCCCACTTAAGGGTGGCAAATCCGCATCTTAGCCTACTTGCGAGTAGCACCTTCAAACCATTTTCAAACATACAAACATGAGATGTTTTGTTCCAATTTAGGCGATCTAGTCTATACTTGTATGTTGTGCGCATCACATAGTAAGCTAGCTAATAAACCGGAATAAGAACACGTGTGTTTTCAAAAACAACATATCATGTTAGTAAAAGTCGATCTTTGATCGGGCGAGCGGGGGTGCTCATTGCATGACCTTCCCCTCTCGTACCCAAGTTCCCGAGCCGAGGTAACTTTGGTGATGACAGATACGTGGCCCTAGGCATGAATGAGGGTTTCTTAAATTTTCTAAAAATAAAATATTTAGGTGGCGACTCTGAAATCTGAAAAAGCAGTCCATGTTTGGCGCTTTTTTATTAAAATCGATTTTCCAAAACGATTTGCCAGATTTGGACTCTTTGGTGATTTATTAGTCTTACATTGCACTTTGTGAGATTAGATTCAGAACCGTGACATGAGTCTGAACTGTAGTAGCTATGAACAACAATTCGCGCCCTCGCGCGCGGAGTGAAGTTCGGGCGGTCTACACCAGTCCGAGGCGGCATCAAGTGTGTCTAGATAAAGGTTGGATAGTTGCCCTCTACACAGAAATACTCTGCCTCCAGGCTTACCATGAACTGGATCACCTTGTCAGTAGACAGGCTGTGTGTTACTCTCATGGACACTGGTGGTGTCATCAGTATAAACGGAGCAGACAGGCCCAAGGTCTGACGTATGAAGCACTCGCCTAAGAACCAGGCTCGACAAATCAGGCCCTCAAGAAGAATGTAATGGCGGGAAATGCCCTGAGCTGTATTGTACTGGGCTGGAAGCTTTTTCGGTATCATGGCCCAGGGCTTCCATGTGATCTGAAATAGAAAGTGAACAGATTATTAGTCGTTGTCAGTTGCTAATGTGTGGATCAAAACAGCTGTAAAGCAAAAAAAGACTTCATTTCAGGTTACCTCGTGTGCTGCTACCATGTCAAAATACTGGCGAAAAAACATGAAGGACTCACGAATCCTATGGCGAAGCTGGACGTCTTATACCTGAGAAAATGGCATTATCAATGGAACCTCGTCTACAGGCTCTGGGGCAAGAGCAGGAAAGTATGCATATACCTATAACTGCAGGAAGAATGCAGAGGTATATAATCAACACAGTATGAACAGATGTAGAGAGTGCAAAGCAGAAAGCACATGTGTGGAACAGGTGTAAAACAATAAATGCTGAGCAGAAAATGTAAAGTGCAAAGAGGAAATTGAGATGTGTGCCTCCCAAGCTTGCCAGTAGCCTCCAACAAAAGTCCCTCGCAGACGAGAGGAAAAGCTCATATATCCGTATAATGTGGTGAGGCCAACTCCGCCCCAATCATAAAACTGAACTTGAGGGAGGACCACCAAGGCACTCAGCAATACAGGCCCACGGTGTTCCACCTGTTTGAAAACAAGGTGGTACCGAAGATGAACATGAGGAAGCCTCTGGCATAATGCTCTATCTCCTCAATCGTCTCAGGCTCAGTCCCCCTGAACCGCTCCTCAAACCAGCTGTGTCGCACCATGCCCGCCCAGTATATTAATGGACGTGCCCCAAGCAGCTCGAGCCAGGCTACCTCTCACTCCCCCATATCAGGATCGAGAGGGATCGAATCACTCCCTATGCCTAAGCCGGTGACTATGGCAAAGTCGTAAGGAGTCATCGTCATCTCCCCCGTGGTGGAAAAGTGGAAGGAGTTGGTGGTGTCCCACCACCTCTCCACCAGTGCTTCTAAGAGAAGACGACTCACTATAACCCAAGTCAAGCTAGAGCAGAAGAGGTCAAAGTCTATCTCGTCAACAATGTCACGAACTCCAGCTGGGAGCTTGCTATACCAATCTCAAGCAACCGTCGTACCATAGGCCCTAAAGGCGCGAGACTTGCCCTATGGAAATGCATGAAGTGCAATCAGACCAAGGCAAATGAAATGCAATCAGATCAAGACAGTGTATAAGATATAATTAGATGAAGACAGTGCAAGAAATGCAAACAGTTAAGGGTATAAATGCATAGAAACAGATTTTGTACCTCAATGGCAATGGCCGATAAATGAGACCCTGGCTCTCTCAATAAGAGGTTCTCTGGCGCGTCATCAGCGAAGTCAGTAAAACATTTGATGCCACTTGCAATGGGCAATATGTGTGTCTGAGGATGATACCTCGCTGGATCAAAGGGCCGTATACTCAACAGTAATAGCTCTGGCTCGGCCTCGAAGTCTGCCTCGAAGTTTACTGGAGGAAGCTCGGGAGGAACCCCATCATGAAGGAGATCATCTGCCATCTGAAAAGGTGCGAGATAGGTGAAAAGTGAAGAAAAAGGGTAAACCTTGAAAAAGTCAACCCTAGGAGAGAGAAAATGAAGGAAAAAGTCAAAGCCGGGAAAAGCATATGAAATATGAGAGAAACTCAAGGGGAATGAACCTAGAATGGTGGAAACAAGGAAATAAGTGTCAAAATCAAATTCCAATCGGTTTAAAGTGAAGAGAATTTGGAGGATTTAGCGAATAAAGTTTGTATGGCATGTTGGAAAACGCGTAAAAGGCTCAGATCTAGAGAAGGAAAGCACCTAGGGAAGGGGAGAGAGCATTTTCGAATGTCTTGGTGTGTGGAAATGAATCCCCAAGCCTTGTGTTTAACGACCCAAGCCAAAAAAGCCCTTTTTGCCCTCGGTCTACCATCGATGGCCGGCAAGGCACCATCGATGGCCGACAAGGCACACTGGTGGCCAACAAGGCACACCAGTGGCTAAAAGGTGGCCGGCGGCCCCCTCTTGTGGCCGGTAGGTGTCCAAGGGTCTCCTATGTGTCCCTGGTTCTGTTTTGTGTTCTTGGATTTCAAGAAGTGAAGGGACTGTTCAGTGTTTGGTTCATAATGTCTCTGCAGAGGCTCAGAATCACGTTTCCAAGGTGCGATGTTCGTCGCTCATCAGCATAAGCAAGGTGTATCCTTTTAACATATTGCAACTCTTCCGAGAGGTAAATCAGGAGTTGTTCTTGAATCGATTTTAACGAATATGCTTTTGTTATTGCATAGAATATGTGTTTCTTTGTCGTTGCATGGAATGTGCATTCCACTTATATCGTTGCATAGAACATGCTCTTACTCTAGCTGCATAAAATGTGCTTTCGCTCTTGCATTATGCATAGAACATGCTTACTGCCTTCGCTATTGTACTATGCATAGAATATGCCCTCAAATTGTTTGGTTTACGTAGAACATGCCATTATATCTCAGTTATCATGCATAAAATATGCATTTTCCAATCATACATAGAATATATGCTTCTCACACTTGCATAGAATATGTGTTTCTCACACTTGCATAAAATATGCGCTTCTCACATTTGCATAGAACATGCCTTACCATTATTCAAATCGTGCATAGAACATGCACCCTTAATATGTTGTACTTGTTGAGTTTCTTTCTTATGCAGGTACGATATTGTATGTACGGTTCATTCGGTGGAGCCAACACAGACAGACGATATTGTATGTACGGTTCATTCAGAGAAGTTCTGGATAAGATCATTCATGTCTCGGTAAGAGAATGTTTTCCCTAACTTTGTGCATCTATCGCACTTGTTCACTCGTGCATCTATCGCACTTAATCACTCGTGCCCTGTGCATCTTTTCACTTTCCCCTCTCGCGTTTGGACGCGTTGGGATACCTCTTTTGGTTAAAAGCATTCGGGCGTGTCTCGGTGTTTACATTACCTCTTTTGGTTAAAAGCATTCAAGTGTGTCCTGGTGTTTACACTACCTCTTTTGGTTAAAAGCATTCAGGCATGTCCCGGTGTTTACACTACCTCTTTTGGTTAAAAGCATTCGAGTGTGTCCCAGTGTTTACACTGCCTCTTTTGGTTAAAAGCATTTGGGCGTGTCCCGGTGCTTACACCACTCATTTTGGTTAAAAGCATTTGGGTGTGTCCCAGTATTTACACCAACTCTTTTGGTTAAAAGCATTCGGGTGTGTCCCGGTGTTTACACTACCTCTTTTGGTTAAAAACATTCGGGCGCATCTCGGTGTTTACACCACTCCTGTTGGTTAAAAGCATTCGGGTGCGTCCCGGCGTTTACACCACTTTTTCCTCTCGTGTGTGAGACATTGGGATTGTTTGTTTTGGTTACAAGCATTTGGGTGCATTCCGATGTTCACACCATCTTCATTTTCTTCCGCGTGCGACGCTTTAGAATCTTGTTTGACATCTCAGGTGCGCCTGATGATTTTGGTTGCACTCTGTCTTTCATGTGCGTCACGTAATTAAGCTTGCATAATTTTCTTACATTCGTTCTGCATGAAATGTGGTTTGGGCTCGTAATTCCCACGCGTGGCATGTTTGCTTACTCCTTTTCATAATTGAGATTGTTGTGTCCTATTTTGGCTTGTTTAAATATAGCATTTTTATTGCATAGCGTTTACATTTTAAATGTTTCATTGCACAGCCTCATTGCATGATCATGAGTTATGTTATTGCGTCATGCATATCATTTGCATTTTGCCCCAGAACTATGCTAGTTTGATTCCTTGCAAAGGGAATCATGGGCAGCCTACGGGCGCAACTATTTATTGCTGTCTTGATTGTCTGCCCAAGTCCTACGGCCTTATCAAAATGGGTCGTCTCTGGGCTTTGACATTCACTCACGTCATTTTATGACTCCGAGTGTTGTCAAAAAGGGGCAACTGTAGACACCCCATTTTTGATGGCCCTTTAAGACTTGGATGTTCTTGCAGGTACATCCGATGGTGAGTCTGATTGCTCACCGAATGCTCGAAGTCCGCGGCAGAACGCCACAGGTTTGAGTTCTCCAAACCTTGCATCCATTTTGTCTTATCTTTAGACCATGCTTAGGTCTTTGCAGAGTGAAGTTGTTGATGGCTGTCGGCCATGGCTTCTGGCCTGCCAGCCATTGATGTGCCTTGCCAGCCATCAATGAAGCCTTGCCGGCCATCAATGTTTCCTGCAGATATTTTGTGATATTTTGTGCTAACTATTTGCACAGGTTCATGCATCTTCCAACACGTGTATGGTTGGATATTTGTGAGAGAATTTTGTATTTTCTATATATAGGACCCCTCTCTTGCATGTGTGGGGTTTAGAAAAATTCAAAGACAAAAAAATTCTCTCTCTCTCTCTCTCTCTCTCTCTCTCTCTCTCTCTCTTTACAATTTTGTGCCTTGAAGCTTGTCTTCTCTACACTTTTACATACACTACCTTGATCAAAGTTACTTCTCTTTGAGCTGAGGTTCCTTGAGACTTGATTGGAGCTCTAGCAAGTGGTTTTAGCTTGGATTTGTACCTAGAATTACTCTTTGTTTCAACAGGTAGTTTACTTACTTTGTTCACTTGATTAGCAAGCTTGTTTTCTCATCTTTTAAAATTGTTTTGAGGCTGGTTTTGAACTAAAAAAAACCTCTATTTTTATGACCTAAGAATGGTGGTTTGAAGCTTTTTTTCGTTAAGGGGTGATTCATCATTCTTGCTTGTTAGTTTGTTATGGTTTTATGCCTTTATTCATCACTTTAAAACCAACTTTTCTTGGGCCTTCTAACCACTGAATTTCAGAGATTTTTCAGTGGTAAAAAACTTATTTTGAAGTCCAAAATTGAAGGGCTTAGCCTCCCCTCCTTGTGTCTTGTTTGCATACCTAGATAGCTTTATGTTTTAGCCTATTGATCTAGCTTGTTTTAGCTCAAGTCTAGCATGTCTTAGCCTCTAAAATAATCTATTTTAGCTTTGTTTTGGGCTGGTTAGTTGGTTTGAGTTTTGTTTTGCATAGTTGTAGTGCAACCCCATGCATTAGCTTAATGTTTTGGCCTCTTGTGTCTTGAGTCCAGCATTTTTTAGACCATATTTAGGGATGTTTTGCCTCTGTTTTTGGTTGTTTGTTTCATTTGAGCCTTGCATGGCATGGTTGTAGTGTTAATTCCTTCACTAATATAGTGTTTTAAGGCTTTAACTCTCATTGGTGTGAATTGGTTGCATGTTTTTAGTGCTTTTATCACTTAATTTCAGCACCTAAATCTTTGCAATCTCCCTCATTTCTTCACTTTTTGGTTTTGTTTTGAAAGTGGTTTCAAGCCATTTGTTTGCCTAAGTGTGAAATAGAGGTGTTACACCTAATAGTTTACTCCCTTAGGGGGTTCATTACCAACAGTGTAATGCCTCTTTCATGCCCAAAGCAACTTGTGGTTTGAGCCCCCTTTCCATTAGAGGACACTTGCCAATGAACTTAATGGATTAAGGAATGATTTGGTAATTAAAATGTGTAAACAAAATTGACAAGTAAAAGTGACAAGATAAGCTTGTTTTTGCGTTACATTACATGTGTTCAAACCGGACGTTAGTTTGAACATAAGGAAAATGGGACATTTCATTCTCAATAGTGATGAAATGTGCCATTTTCCTTGGTCTCCATTGCCCTTGATCATGCATGATAGGGTGGTGGTCATTCGAGTCTTATTTGTACATTTATCAAAATTGTACAACTTGGATCTTTGGCCATCATGCAATGAAATTGCTTGATTGGTGGTTTTGGATCCAAATGTGTCACTCCTTTGAGATTTTGAGATGATAAAGAGGGGTACAATACAAACAAATCCTTGGAAAAATCTTCATTTTGCTCTATTTGTGCTCTATTGTAGTATGGTGACCCAGAGCATCAATGGCCAACAGTGCCTCATCAATGGCTGGCAAGGCTTCATTTCTAGCCGGCAGTGCACCTCTCTAGCCGGTAGATGGCCGGCAGCAGCCATCCATAGCCGGAAGGCCACTGGTGTAACCCTCAATAAAGATTTGGTAAGGTGGAGCAGAAAGATTCTGGACTATGCCCAACCCTGCAAACAGAGCCTCTCAAGAGCAAAACGGAGGACTTTTTGTGGCAAAAACCGAACATGTGCATCTTCCACTTCTCGAGGCGAAGCAGTGGCAGCATAGTTTAATGCCTTGCACGTTTAGTTTACTCGCATATATGTTGTAATTTAATTAATTAGTTCGCTAATTAGTTAAAGTGTTGTAATAATTAGTAATTAGCTTAGCTAGTTATTCATTTGATTTGTAATAATTAGTCTAATTAGCTGAATTAGATTAGCTTACTTAGCTCTTATTCATTCGGACCCTCATTCGCGAGGGCATAATGTTGTAATAAGTGTGCGTGTGTGTGTGTATGTTTTCCAACCCCACGTCTTTCTCCCTTTTATTTAATTGCTTTCGATGGTTAGATTAGGGACATATTTCAATTAACATACTTTATGAATGCATCCATTCATTCTGTCTTGCATGCACTAAGGCTCGGCGCATCATTCAAACTGCAATGCCATTTCAATATCTTCTTTGAATACGTGTTTAATCGCATATTGTTCAAATTGCTTCATATGCCATATTAGAAGCCGAGCCTATTAATTGCATTCTTCGCATGCGTTGCATTAGACACTTAACATAGTTATGATCATGCATCTTTCTAACGAATTTATGTTTTGGCTTGGAATACTCGGTGAGTTTTTATGCTTTAGCATGCTTGCATGAGTGTGATTGCCATGATGCCATGAGGCTATGTGCTTAAACGCTAAATTGCTTGAATGCCTGTGGATGAAGGCTTGTTGTTTGAATTGGAATGATTCAACGAATGTGCGTTTTAAGCCCACTTTGTTGAGTGGCAAATCATGTTTTAAGCCCACTATGTTTGGTGGCAAATCCGCAAACTTTAAGCCCACTTGAGGTGGCAAATTCAAACCATTTTCGCAAACAAACATGAGTTGAATTGTTCCAAATTGAGCAAACTAGTCTATACTTGCTTGTGCGCATCACATAGTAATTTTAGCTAATAAATGGAACAAGAGCACATAATGTTTATAAAAATCATCTCATGATTAGTAGAGGCCGATCTTTGATCGGGCGAGCAGGGATGCTCAATTCATGACCTTCCCTCTTCGTACCTAAGTTCTCGAGCCGAGGTAACTTTGGTGATGACGGACACATGGCGTTTGGCACGAGTCAGGGTTTCCTAAATTTTCCCAAAACAAAAAATATTTAGGTGGTGACTCTGTATCTGGCAAAGCAGTCCAATTTTGGCATTATTTGATTTAAAATCGATTTTTCAAAAAGATTTGCTAGATTTGGACTCTTTGGTGTTTATCAGTTTCACATTGCACTTATGAGACTAGATTCAGAACTGCGGGAGTCCGAACTGTGAGGTATTTTCTTTTTGAACCTTTCCGAAAGGTAAGGCGTGAAAAAAGGCGAGTCCACACATATTTATTCTCTTTTGTTGCATAAAATGTGCATTTTTACATATACTTATGTTGCACGCATGCCTTGCATCATTTATGATTCATGCATAAAATATGCTTTCAATCATGCATAGAATATGTTTTCATTCATGCATAGAATATGCTTTCAATGTTGCATAGAATATGCTCTCGTCTCATGTATAGAACATGCTTTTAGTGTTGCATAGAATATGCTCTTGTTTCTTGCATAGAACATGCTTTCAATTAACATCATGCATCGGTTGTTTATCTTGCATGGAACATGCATTGTCAATGAATTGTTTTCTAAACCAATCATTATGTGTATCCACCACACAATAATCTTGCTTCTATGCATCTATCACACAAAAATCTCACTTCATGCATCGATTGCACAGTCAATCATTTTGTGCATCTATCGCACAATAATCTCACTTCGTGCATCGAACACACAATCAATCATTTTCTGCATCATCGTAAAAATCACTATGTGCATACTGCACAATTTCAAATCACTCACGCTTTCTTGCACATCACACTGTCTTGTGCATTTCAAATCACTCGCGCTTTCTTGCGCATCGCACTATCTTGTGCATTGCATCGCACTTTCTTGTGCATTTCAACTCATTCTCGCTCTTTTGTGCGTCGCACTTTCTTGTGCATTTCAAATCACTCGCGCTTTCTTGCGCATCGCACTTTCTTGTGCATTTCAACTCACTCGCACTTTCTTGCACATCGCACTTTCTTGTGCATTTCAAATCACTCGCGCTTTCTTGCGCATCGCACTTTCTTGTGCATTTCAACTCACTCGCGCTTTCTTGCTCATCGCACTATCTTGTGCATTTCATCTTACATCGCACTATTTTGTGCATTGTATAGCACTATCTTGTACATTCCATCTTACGTCGCACTATTTTGTGCATTACATTTTGTATAGCACTATTTTGTGCATTCATTCACCCTCACTCGCACTGACTTGTGCACATTGTATTTTTTTATCACTCACACTGTCTTGTGCATTGCAATTCAATCGCGCTGTCTTGCGCATCACACTATTTTGTGCACCTTGAGCTCGCATTGTCTTTTGTACTTGTATAGCACTGTTTTGTGCGTTCACTCTGCATCGCATTATCTTGTGCACTTACTGGTCTGGGAAACCTTAAATCCTCTAAAGGCGCAATTCCTTTGGTGTTTGTCGTGCCCGAATGACTTTTAGTGGTCTAGTATAGCCACCTGCCTGTGTCAGTGATGAGTTCCTAGGAGATCAACTGAGACGGTGAAAATTAGAGTTCGAATAGCCAAGGCCTAGAACGCAAAGGTTCGAAATTTCTGAGACTAAAGTCTAGTTTAAATACCCAGGGGTGTATCCTCAGCTTGAAATCTGTCTGGTAACCCCATAGGTTGTGGTAGCTTGTATGCACCTCAATTATGGATACTGACCCAACCTAGTTTGTCACCCTATTGGAGAATAGGGAAAGTTGCGAACATAGCCAGGGAGAAAAGTAGTACCTGTGGTTCAACCAAAAAAAAACGGAAGATCCCCAACAGCATAAGGTGAGTCATCACCAATTGCCTCTGTAAAGTATTTTCACTTTAGCTGCTACATCGCATTTATTATCTATTGCATCACATCTATCACTTCTATTGCATATAGAATTTATTGCATACATCTATTGCATCATACCACTTTATTGTCTGCATCCTTTCCATGTTAAGCTTGGTTTGGCATGTGCCCATACCTTTTCACGTTAAAACATAGCTCTGCATGTGTACGCGCCTATTCTGTGAGAATTGTGGTCTGAGGGTTTCGACACCTTTTTGTGTTAGACGTGGCTTGTTTTGTGTCCATACCTTTTCTAGGTAAAATGTGGTTCGACTTACGCCTTATTCACTGCATCCATTGCATCGTATTTTGTCTTGTTGCATTTAACATTTAGGATCATTATCTTTTCCTAGCAGATCATTCCTCACTTTTATCATACCATCCAATTACTTGTATTCTTTCTCTTTCTATGAAAAACATAGTTCTGCATGTGCATGCGCCTATTCCGTAAGAATTGTGGTTAGAGTGCTCCTGCACATTTTCTATATAAAACGTAGTTTGACTTGCATCGCTAATCCTTTATGATATTTATATGTTTTGCACTACTTGTGGTTTGATGATTTTGTCACATTGTATATCATTTGCGTGATTTTATTACAATTGTGTATCATTTTTCATTCTACCCCTGAACTATGCTGGTTTGATTCCTTGCAAAGGGATACATAAGCAACCTTCGGGTTCAACTAATTACATATGCATTTTGTTTGTTTGCCCAAGTCTTACAGCCTTGTCAAAATGGGTCGTGCTTGGGCTTTGACATTCACTCACGTCATTTCATGATTTCGAGCTCTGTCAAAGAGGGGCAACTGTAGACACCCTATTTTTGACCGCCCTTAAGACTTGGGAGCCACAGGTTGATCACTCGATGATGAAAGTTATGCTGTACAAACGTTCGATTTCTTCAAAAAGAGGAGCTCTAAATCCCAGCCTTACACCCCATTTTGGACCAAAACGATTTTGACGAAAATCATTTTAGACCTTAAAACCCTATTTTTCAAAATATTTTTGCCAAAAGTTTCTACGATATTCTGAGGCTCGTATTTTGTTAAAAATTGTACTTTTCGGTAAACCGAGCAAGGACAAAGTGGAAATAAATAGAAGAGAGGTGAACTCTTTCGAAAATATTTTAAAACATCTTATTTATATGTTCGGAGTTGAAGAAAATTGGAGGAGAGGGAAGAAACCAGTTGGGGAAGAAGTTGGGCATAAACCGTTAAGAGAGAACTGGGTAGCCTTCACTAAATTAGGTCTATCCTTTTGTATACTTGGACTTAAGTTTTGCGGCCACCATCATTGGAAATTGGACTTCCGGAGCTTCATTTTACACTCAAGAATCTCCTAAAGCCGAGTACGGATGAGGAAGATATGGTTGTTGGAAGTTAGGCATCCATCTGATTAAGCCAAAACTGAGTAACCTTCACAAAATAGGAATATCTATTAGCACACTTAGAATTTAGATGTGAGGCTACCACCACTGGAAAGTAAACTGCAAAGGAGTTCGGATGAAGGAGATATGCCCATTCGAAGTTGGGCCTGGAAGTAGATTTTTGATGGCTGACAATCCACACTTCTGGCCGGTCTGCCATTGGTGAAAAACCTAGATATGTTTGCCCAGCTGTCCCCTACAAGCTCCAGCTGTTCAAGGCTTGATATTTTCGACCTGTTAGGCTGTTTTTCTATATATACCAGGCTTTCCCTTGTGGTTTAAGGTTACAAAAAATTTCCAAAAGGTCCAAAACTTGGAATTCTCTCTCTATCTCTATCTTGCAACATATACACCCTCTCTCTACACTTCCTAAACCAATATTGGAGCTCTCCTTGTTGAGATTCTTAAGTCCAAATTTCAGCCTTTGAGAGTGAAGGACTTGTGGTTTGTGAGCAAAAATGTTATTTCTCTTCAAGAGGTAAAATTTTGAGCATCTTTGCACTACATCTTTTCTATCTTTTCTTACTGATTTTGAAGTGTTTTTCAATTGTTTTTATGGGCTAAAGCTTGTGGTTTAAGGCTATTAAAGGTAGAGGGGTTAATCACCCTTCTTTGAACCTTGTTATCTAAGCCTTTCCACTTGTGTTTCCACTTCTTCATCAACTTTTTTGAGATTTTTACCACTGGTTTTTAGAGTTTTCCAGAGGCTAAAAATCATGTTTTAAAGTCCCAAAAATTGAGGGGGTTAGCCTCCGCTCCTTGTGCTTGTTTCTTAGCTTAATTGCTCAATATTTTAGCTTATTATTTTAGCTATTTTTGTATTCATTCCAGCACATTTATGTACTATTTTTGGACTGTCCAAACCTATTTTTTGGGCTGAAATTGGTGGTTTTAGGCCATTTAAGGTTAGGGGGTATCGCACCCTCCTTTTATTCCTTGCTTGTAAGGCCACTTTACCTTTGTTTCCCACTTTCAAACTATCTCTTTTTTTGGGCTTTTGAACACTGAATTTCAGAGTAATTTTAGTGGTGAAAATCATGTTTTGAGGTCTAAAATTGAAGGGGTTAGCCTCCCCTCCTTGTGTTTTGTTTACTAGCTTAACATGCTCCATGTTTTAGCTTATTTTTCTAGCTTTTGTTCGCTTAATTCCAGCATGTTTTAGGGTTGTTTCAGACCTATTTTAAGACTATTTTTAAGTGTTTGTTGTGTTTGAGCTTTGTTTTGCATGTTTGTAGTGTAATAGTCCTCACAAGCTTGGTGTTTTAAGCCTTTAGACACCACTTGTTTTAGTTGATTGCCATGTTTTAGTGCTTTTCTTACTTAATTTTAGCACTATAAACTCTGCAACCTCCCTCTTTGCTTCACTCTTCCATTTGCTTTTGAGGGTTGTTTCAAGCTTGGGATCCTTTAAGCTTGAGATTAAGGTCATGCTTAATGGTTTAATCCTCTTTGAGGGTTCATTACCAACGGCATGATCTCTTTATTGCCTTACATTATCCCTTGGTTGACACTTCTTTCATCTTAGAGAACACTCACCAATGGACAAATTGATTAAAGAATGATTTGGTAACTAAAATGTGTAAACAAAATTGGCTGGTAAAGTGGTAAGATAAGCACTTCTTTGTGTTGAATTGCATGTGTTCAAATCTGACGTTACTTTGAACACAAGGAAAATGGAACATTTCATACTCAAAAGTGATGAAATGTGCCATTTTCCTAGGTCTCCATTGCCCTTGATCATGCATGATAGGGTGATGGTCATTTGAGTCTTGTTTGCGCATTTGTCGAACTTGTGCAAACTTGGTTCTTTGGCTATCATGCATTGAAATTGCTTGGTTAATAGTTTGAGAGCCAAGAGTTTCACTCCTTTGAACTTGTTTGATGATAAGGAGGGTAACAGTACAAACAAACCTTCAAAAAGTACACTATTTTTCTCTGTTTGCTCTCTATTGCAACAAGTCCAAGCCAGTGGTGGCCGACAACCACCACCAGTAACCGACCGGCTATCATTGTTAGCCAACCAACCATCAATAGTGGCCAACCGGCCCCACTGTTGGCCACCAATGAAAATTCAGCAGAGTGTTTCTGAAGCAAAGCAGAGTTGATCTGGATAAGGAGAAAGTGTAAGTGCTTCTATGCAACAGAGGCTTGTAGCAGCAAAACAGTGGCCTTTCGGGTGAAAAATCGAGCATGCATACATCCCTTATTTCCCAAGGCCATTTGGTTAATTTGCTTAGTATTAGTTGTAGCGAATTCATGCAAATGTTGTAACTATTTAGCTTAGATAGTTAATTAGTTAGTTAATTAGTTCACGTTGTGTAATTAATTAATTAAATAGCTTAGTTTAATTGATTAATTAGTTAAGTGTGTTGTAATAATTAATTAGCTAAGAGTAAGCTTTTTTTATTTATTCAAAGTGTTGTAATAGTTAGTTAAGTAATGTAGCTTAGCTAGTTTCATTCGGACCCTCCTTTGAGAGGGCATAATGTTCTAATAAGCGTGCGTGCGTGTGTATATGTTTTCCAACCCCATGTCTTTCTCCCTTTTATTTAATTCCTTTTGATGGTTAGATTAGGGACATATTTCAAATTAGCATACCTTATGCTTGTATCCATTCATTTGTATTGCATGCACTAAGGCTCGACGCATCATTCAAACTGCATTGTTATTTCAATACTTATTTGAATACATGTTTAACTGCCTGTTATCAAATCGATCCATATGTCATATTAGTAGCCGAGCCTATTAATTGCATATTGTGTGTGTTGCATTAGACACTTAATATAGTTAGGAATCATGCATATTTTACTAACTCATATTTTCTTGGCTTGAAGTACTAGGTGAGTTTTTACGCTTTAGCATACTTGCATGAATGTGAATGTTGCCATGTTTAGCATGCTTGCCATGAGGCTAAATGCTTATTTGATTAACTGCTTGAATGCCTGTGGATGAAGGCTTGATGTTTGAATTGGAACAATTCAACAAATATGCGTTTTAAGCCCACTTTGTTGAGTGGCAAATCATGTTTTAAGCCCACTATGTTTGGTGGCAAAACTGCAATCTTTAAGCCCACTTGAGGTGGCAAATTCAAACTATTTTCGCAAACAAACATGAGTTGAATTGTTCCAAATTAAAAAAACTAGTCTATAGTTGCTTCTGCGCATCACATAGTAATGCTAGTTTAATAACTGGAATAAGAGTACATAATGTTCATAAAATATAATATCATGATTAGTAGAGGGCGATCTTCGATCGGGCGAGCGAAGGTACTCAATTCATGACATTCCCCTCTCGTACCTAAGTTCCCGAGTCGTGGCAACTTTGGTGATGACAGACGCATGGTCTTTGGCATGAGTCATGGGTTTCCTAAATTTTTTCAAAAATAAAATATTTAAGTGGCAACTCTGTATCTAGCAAAGCAGTCCAATTTTGGCACTTTTTGATTCAAAATCAGTTTTCCAAAACGATTTACCGAATTTGGACTCTTTGGTGTTTATTAGTTTCACATTGCACTTGTGAGATTAGATTCAAAACCGCGGGAGTTCGAACTGTAGGGCTTTCTTTCAAACCTTCCGAAAGGGGGCATGAAAAAAGCGAGCTACACACTTGTACATGAAGACTTATTCTAGCTATGTCATTTCTTTTGAATTGTATGTATGTTTTGTAAGTGGTTGTGCACCACACCCTTTTGAGGCGCATCCATATATCGGATTTAACATTCCATATTGATTGTGAATTATTGGTTTATAATTTGGTAATCAATCATTTTGCCCACAAGTTATTAGATTGCATTTTATTTTTACCGAGGAACATATCAAAGGACTATAGAAATCGAAATGACCAAATTTGATTACTGTGTTGTCAAATATAGATCAATTCACTAAACTTGGAGACGCCAATCGGAACTCCATGTTAATTTACGCTATTGATCTGTCACAATAAAAAAGGCTTAGTTTTAGAGTTTAAGTACGAAAGAAAAGGTCATGTATACTCATACCAAATAAATAGTTGGGTCTGACTGGCGGGGCCTTGGATTGCAATAAAGGTTAATTATGTATTACAAAAGTTGCTTTAGTTTGAAGAGATTATAAAAATTAAAGGTAGCAAAAAAAAATTTCCCTCAAAAAATTGAATCTCAATCAACGAGGATAAGTAACCAATGAGATGGTGTTTCATTTCTGAATTTGTTTTGAACATAAAGTCATCCATGAGTCTACTGCAGTCATTGATCAACTCTTTACATACATAGGCAAGGTTGGTCCATCGCGTTTTGTTGTTCTTCATTGCAGGCTTGTCATAGGAAGCCACTTGCTCTTTGCCACCATCTTCTCTTTTTCTTTTTCTTTTCTTTTTTTCTCTCTCTATTCCAGATCTATTTGATATCTCTATCCAATACAATGAAAATAGTGAATTCATCACAACAAAAAACTCATGCTGTATTGTGTCCTCCTCACAGAAAAAATCTATTTTACTGGACTTCATATATTAAAAATGGTTGAAGTGTCCTTTTTTCATTACAAACTATATTGAAGAATTATTGACCAAACTTCCCTTATTTGTTTCAACCCATCAATCGTTCTTAGTTGTCACTTGAGCGGTTTTTTCCGGTAGCTAATTATTTTGATAAAAAACCCAGATTTTCAAATTTTATTTTTTGTTTTTTTATTATCAGCGAAAGAAAAATTCATTGATGTAACATAGAACATAAGGAGTACATAAAAATTACATTAAAAAGCCAAGAGGGCATTGGCATCTAGAATCATATCCCAATCCCAACTCTGTTGACACATGCACTCAAGCCAAGCATATGCTACGCCAAAAAGCCAACATCGGAAAAAACCAAACCAAAGCCCAATCTTCCCAAAAACTCTTAATGACTTCATCTAGTTTCTATGGTGAATTTCCAGATTGGATTAGGGAAAAAAGAGGCTTGAATGTTGGTTCTTTTCCTAGAAATAACTTCCGAGATCAAAGTCCAAGCTACAAATGAATTTACTCTTTTGGCATGGAGAATCCTCTTTGGCATCAATCACAGCCTATTATCAAATCAAAGCCTTACATAAAATGTTAGCATTAATTTTTTTGTTGTGTGTTCTAAATAATGTATGTTGGGTTTTGATGTTAAGCATGTGGTTATGAAATTTCTCCCTAACAGATTGGGCCAGTGATTATTGTGCACTTGTAGGCTCCCCAATTCCGTAACAACCTTAGTCTTAGAAAATTTATGCAATAAAAAAAATGAAATATAAAATTATGAATTTTTAGACAATGCTAAAACAATTTGTAACACAATGTAAAATAGAAGAGTACTAAAAAACAAACAAATAAATAAATAAAAAGGGAGAAGTTTAGGTGTGAAATTGAGAGGGGCGTCCTACCGTTATTGTTTCCCCCACGCACATGAAGTTAAAAACGGATTACAACGGCCCTAAGACAAAACTTTCTCACACCCTTCACAACTTTCCTTGCCCAATGTTCATGTTTATCAAGAAAGTTATGAACTAGTCACAAAGTAGCCAAAAAATTCAGGAAGAAATCCGTTAATGTACAACATTTTTCTAAAAAAATTGAAGATTCCATCATCTATTCTTAATTTCTTCATATATATATATATATATATAACTTCTTTATATGTTTTACAAATAAATTGTGACTGTTTAATAAAATATGATAGTATGAGAAATATGCTTAATATTATTCAATTTTCAATCTCTAAATTACTTTTGTTTTTATATTTTTACTAGAACACATGCGCGCGTGCACACTCATATATATATATATATATAGATAGATAAACTAGTGGTGTGTGCAAATTTAATTTTGGGAGGGGCGACATTCCTCCATAAACATCTAAATTCTTACAATTTTGCTCCCATCATAATTCCTGTAATTAATAATTATTATTATATATTAATAATTAAAATCATAAACTTTTTTATAATTTTATAATATTTTTTTTATTGGATAACTGATTGGTCCATAGAAAAACTACAATCCTATTGAAAAATATAAAAATCTTATGTAAAGTTGCTTTGAGTCGCAAGCCCACCCAATTTTGAAGCAAAATAACTATAATAGCACCTATAGCTATTCAAAGATGGCAGAAATTACCTCTAGCCGAATTTTGGTGCAATTTAAGTCTCATTTTAATTCATACACTCCATTTGTAAGTAACTAGCAATTTTACAGATTTAGAAACCATCCAGAAATGTCCCATGGTCTGAACTTGGTATGCTATGCTTGATTTATTTTGATATTAGTTAATTTTACATATTCAAAAAACTATTCAGAATTGTCGACATAAGCAGGGGTCTAACATTTATTTGGTTTTATCTTCTCACACATACCAAAAAAATTAATGCTAACATTTTATATAAGGTTTTGATTTGATAATAGGCTGTGATTGATATCAAAGAGGATTCTCCATGCCAAAAGAGTAAACCCATTTGTAGCTTGGACTCTGATCTCAAAAGTTATTTGTAGGAAAAGAACCAACATTCTCTCTTTTCACTAATCCAATCTGGAAATTCACTATAGAAACTAGATGAAGTTGTTAAGAGTTTTGGGGAAGATTGAGCTTTGGTTTGGTTTTTTCCGATGTTGGTTTTTTAGCGTAGCATATGCTTGGCTTGAGTGCATGTGTCAACCAAATTGGGATTTGGATATGATTCTAGATGCTAATGCCCTCTTTAGCCCTCTTGGCTTTTTGATGTAATTTTTATGTACTCCTTTACTCTATGTTACATCAATGAATTTTCCTTTCGCTGATAATAAAAAATAAATAATAAAAATTGAACATCTGAGTTTTCTCTCAAAATAATAAGCCACCAGTGAAAACCGCTCAAGTGACAACTAAGAATGATTTATGGGTTGAAACAAATAAGGGAAATTTGGTCAATAATTCTTCAACATAGTTTGTAATGAAAAAAGGACACTTCAATCATTTTTAATGTATGTAGTCCATTAAAATAGATTCTTTCTGTGAGGAAGACACAGTACAGCATGGGTTTTTGCGTTTTTTTTGTGTGATGAGTTCACTATTTTCATTGCATTGGATGTAGATATCAAATAGTTCTGGAATAGAGAAGAAAAAGAGAAGACGGTGGCAAAGAGCATGTGGCTTCTTATGACAGGCCTGCAATGAAGAACAACAAAACGCAATGGACCAACCTTGCCTATGTATGTAAAGAGTTGATCAATGATTGCAGTTGACTCATGGATGGCTTTATATTCAAAACAAATTCAGAAATGCAACACCATCCCACTGGTTACTCATCCTCACTGATTGAGATTCAATTTTTTGAGGGAAATTTTTTTTTTGCTACCTTCAATTTTTATAATCTCTTTAAACTGAAGCAAATTTTGTCATATGTCATTAACCTTTATTGCAATCCAAGACCCAGTCAGTCAGACCCAACTATTTATTTGGTATGAGTATACATGATCTTTTTTTTCGTACTTAAGCTCTCAAACTAATCTTTTTTATTGTGACAGATTAGTGGCGTAAATTAATATGGAGTTAGGATTGGCGGCTCCAAGTTTAGTGAATCGGTCTATATTTGACAATACATTATTCAAATTTGGTCATTTCGATTTCTATAGTCCTATGATATGTTCCTCGGTAAAAATAAAATGCAATCTAATAACTTGTGGGCAAAATGATTGATTACCAAGTTCTAAACCAATAATTCACAACCAATATGGAATGTCAAATCCGATATATGGACGCACCTCAAAAGGGCGTGGTGTACAGCCACTTACAAAAACATATGTACAATTCAAAAGAAATGACATAGCCAGAATAAGTCTTCATGTACAAGTGGTATTCTATTATATGCTGAGAAGTCCAAAAAAACAATTTCGAAGTCTCCTCAAGCTCTCCTACCTGAAATGGTTAAACAACAGGTAAGAACACACTCAGTAAATAGTTTAATCACTGAAGTAGCTTTAATTCTTTTGTGTCACGCAAATTTTCAACTTTGGGATCATTTTCAAGAATTAGTACATAAGCAATGTTTCCGTATGAAGATAACAATTAGCATGTTTCAGAAATAAATTAAGTACAAGTTCTTGACAAGAGTACGTGATACAAGATATCTAGATAAATGACAAGGCGTTAGATGCTAATCCATCAGCAAAAACAAAAACAAATAGGCTTGCATCGACTCAATCCACAAGAAGACTACTAAAAGTGATAAAGCCGCATGTGCAGTATTAAACCAGTCATGTACAAGACTTTGGTCTGCATCTGCAAGACTGTGGTTAGTTACTACCTTGGTTGGTTGTCAAACATGCCGTAGCTAAAGCCAGCAACAAGCTTCTCAAACAAGTAACAACTTGAATACACAATTCTGCCGGTTGTACCCATGAGTGTGTAAATCTTTATACAAAGGGTCTCATTCCCTCCCTAGGAGTCACATTCAACTCTACTTGTCTAACAAGTATATCCCAATTAACAATATTATGTCTCTAATTTATCACCCAAAATGATTCCTAATATTTCATCGGATCAGATTTCTGTCAACCGTTTATTTTTTCACCGTCCACCTTTTTTTATACAAAACTAATTTGATCACATAGCTATCGATATCCAATCAACGTGATTTTTTTATACGTATATAGTACTTAACGAGTTCTACACATTCAACAGTTCAGATTATCAAAATGAAACTCGTGATAGACTCCCACGGGCCCAACAACACCCTCCAATTCAATCACGAATTGGAGGGAAGCCAAACCCTTTATAATCACCAAAATAAAATTAGGAAACTTTTTTTTTTTTCCAGAATTAACTTCAAAGATAGTGTACAAAAAAATAATAATCATCTGTGAAGATGTATATGATGAGTGAAAGAGAAATCATTGATGAAACTTAAACAAAATCACAATATAATACTTACAATTACATCATTCTCCTTCTCTTTTGTTGTCAAATCAAAACTGAGAACTTCTTTAGCAAAGTTCATGCATTGATGTGCAGTTGATCACGGTTCTCTCCTTCAACTGTCTCTTCAATAACATTATGAGTTTGATTGCCATGGAAAAGATGGGCTTCAATGGTGTCGGTGTGATGAGGAATAAACCTTAAAACCACAACAATGAGTGCAAATACTATGGGAAGGAATGAAAATTTGATGGGATCATTTTTTCCACTAAACTGCAGAAAAATAAATTGGACTAAAGAGGTTATTGTCTGAACTAGGGCAAAAGCAATATTAACCCACAGAAATCTGCAATTAATCCATCTTCTGGAACTTAGTGCTTTATGTATCATCTCAAGCAGTGCTAGGACTAGTCCTAGGAGTGAAAATACAGTGGCAAGAAGAGCCATGACATAGATTCTTTGATGATTTGTCACCTTTGGATGTTGTTCTTTTGCACTAGAGATTTGCTCCATGATTGCAGAAGCAACCTCCATTCCAAGTGCTAAAATGGCAACCATTCGATCAATTGTAAAAATTGCCTTTATCTGTTAAGTACATGAATAAGACTAGCTCTTTATATTAATCATTTAAAAAAAAACAAAAAAAAAAAAAAAAAAACAAAAAACAAAAAACAAAACTATCAGTAATATTGAAGAAGTAAAATGTCACATACTTTGGTCCAAGTATTCTTTGAGAATCGCTCAATGATACTCAACAGTTTTTTAGCCCAGCCCTTGATGTTATTCCATTTGCTTATCAGAAACATTGCCATGGTGTTGCAACAAGTTCCAAATCACTGTTTCATCTTCATGTATTCTGTCTTTACTGTGTTCACACAAGCTTTCCAGCAATTCATCAAACTCTGAACACAGAAGAATCCAAATGTAATACATTTTGAAACTTCAATATCTCCGCCCATGGCGAAATGAGAGAACAGAAGAGAGGGAAGAGAAATGATATGGACTGGAAATTTGGGAGCTTATCAGAAATTTGTTTGTTCGTGGGATTTTTTCCTAGTTGGGTTTGAAGGGTGAAACATTTAAAGGAAAATGTATGGACTCTCTTTAGGGGGATGACTCAGGCGTCACTTTCTTTTTTTTTTTTTTTGGGAGGGGGGACCAAGACGATGCATATGCATCCCAATTTGTTTGTTCGTGGGGTTTTTTTCCTAGTTGGGGGCGGGGAGGTATGCATCCCAATTTGTTTGTTCGTGGGTTTTTTTCCTCGTTGGGGGGGGGGGGGGTGTTGGGCGCGGGATGCACACGACTTTTGACACGAGCTTTTTGAGAAGAACCATTTTTTATTTTTATTTTTATTTTGTGTATTTTCGTTATGATAGTGTTTGGTTTATTTCTCTATTTTTAAATCATGATTTGGATCAAAACTCATAACTAAATAACTTTTTAAAATATAACTAAAAATTACTTTTAAACTTCTCTCTTCTCTCTCTTCTTTTTTTTAATATTTATTAATCAATTAATCAATCCTTTTTTTTCTCTCATCTCTCCTCTCACATTCGATATATCAATCAACTAAAAAAATTACAAATCATCCAAAAATTATTTTCAAAACTCATAATTAAACAAATTTTCTCTTTTCAAATCATGATTCAAAAACTCAAAATTCAAAACATAACTCCACACTCAAATCATAATTCTAAAATTAAACAAAACGAACTCATATATAATTTTTTTTTAAATAAAAAAAGACACAAAAAAGACAAAAAAATCCAAAATAAATAATCTGTTTTGGCTTATTTTTTTGTCTTTACTGATTTTTTTTTTTTTTAGAATTTTTCAAAAAGCAATATACTAGTTAGATTCGTCTCGATAAGACGAACTGAAAAAGTAAAAAATGTTGATATAATTTTGAAAAAAAAATCATTAAAGGCAAAAAAAATAAAAAAAATATGTTGCTTTTTTTGTTGCCAAAATGAGAAGTTAATTTTGATTGTTTGATTAAATTTATTTCACATAGTTTCTGATTATAGTAGTTTTTTTAACTCAAAAAAATTGATTTTGAGAAACTGTTCACCCTTACTTCTGATTATCAGCTTCTGTGGTGGGTATATTAATTTATAATTATACCCTTAGAAATTGATTTATTTATTTATTTATTTTGTTCTTGAAAATAGAAAAAGACCAAAATATAGATTGTGGACTAGATTTTATTTATTTATTTATTTATGGTAAATGTGGAATAGTGATTAATAACCAAAAAATAAATGTTAATTCAATTTGCAACTAACAAATGTTAATTAAATTTATTGTTGACAAGGGTAAAAAGGACATTTATACATCAAAAAGTTATTTCACAACTTATTTATCAAATGTTATTTAGTAACTTAAATCTATAATCCAGTAGTTGCACCAAATAGATTAATAATTTTTAACTAAAATCATAATCTATAATTTGTTAAATTATAATTTATAACCGCATCAGCAGCAGCCTTGTTACTTGCTCCATTTTGCTATTTTGTCTAGTCTAAAACTCTAAATTGAACTCCATCAAACTCGCCCAAGTCAAGGGGAAATTTCCTTGAGCAGCAGTAACTCGCTAAGAGTGACGAGCCACAGTGCACTAGGCTTTACAATTTTTTATTATATTTGGGCCAAAACGTTATGGCCGGTCGTCCACCAGGATGTCCTCCCGGATGTCCCGTGAGTACCCTGTAACAAAAGAAGAAAAATGGTCAAATTTGGCCTGACATGTTGACCGCCCCCCTGTGGGTTCGGCCCTCCTGTGTTATTGTTACTCTGTAGTTGCTCTGGTGTTGATCTATTGCTGTTTTATTTATGCTTGCTTGTTCATAATATTTTAATGAAATAGAATTTTAGAATAGAGAGTTTGATGGGGTGTATACATAAAAAAGAGGCTAGCTAACATACAAAACTGAATTTTGGATTATAATTTGGCTCAAAACATACTGAGACTGATGTGGATGCTCTAATCTATTTTAGCATCTGCACAAAACAACACCATTAATAGAAATGAATCTGTACATACTACTATATTTTATATTTTTTAATATTTTATTTTATGATCTCTATTATTAGCTTACATTGATAATTCAAATAATTTTTTTTTTCGTGAAAATAACAATAAAGATAAATTGTTCTAAAAATTAAGTTTCATTAGAAATTACCATAACACATAAATAAAATATATTTTATTTTTGAAAATAAACGATAATTATAAGATTAATTTTAAATCATACATTTTATAAAAATAAAATACAATTTATTCATCATCAATCGATATTTGATGAAATTAATTTTTTATATAAATGATCTTCACTATAAATTTTACAAAATAAACGATATAAATTATTATATTATGGGCCTAAAATGGAATAACAAAATGAAGAATGAAAGGTAGAAGTCGTTACTCAAAATAACTTTGGGGAACATAGACACAACAAGCAGATTGGATTAGGGGGATGCACCCTTTTCATCATGGTCTAGATTGGAACGTATGAAAAGGCAAAAAAATTCAGAACTTCATCGTCCTATAGATTTTTATTTTTGCGTTATGTAAAGTTTAAACCTTCGTCGTCCTAATTTTTTGTGTTATGGGACGCACCTTTAACTTCATCGTGGTCTAGATTGGGACGTATGAAGAGACAAAAACTTTAAACCTTCATAGTCCTGTAGATTTTTATTTTTGTGTTGTTGGGTCATTTCATATATGAATTTTGACCTTTGAGTTAAAATTTAAGATAAATTCTAATTAATTTGCTTGGTTTTCAGAATTAACTTTTCAGTATTTTTTTTTTCATTGAATTTTTTTAATATTTTAAGCAATTTTTTTAAAAATTTTTTATACACACCTAACATAAATATACTTAAAAAGTATAACTTTTATGAAAAAATTCTTTAAAAAATTCATTAGATACCAAAAATACAAAAAAAAAAAAAAACAAAACAAAACAAAAAAACACAAAGCAAAAGAAAAATTCAGCATATTTTTCATATTTTTGTATATTTATTAATTTTTTAAAATATTTTTTTACAAATTTTTTAAAATATTTTTTTACAAATATTTTATTTTTTGAATATATCTAAGTAAGGTATATCAAAAAAACTAAAAAAATTATTTAAAATTTTAAAGATATTCACTAAAAAATAAAAAAATATGAAAAATAAAAAATTTAATTTAAAAAAAATTAAATTCAAAAAATTAAAATCAAACACACTAAATGAACAAGTTCACGAAAAGAATTCCCCATTGTCAAACTGGTGGGGTTTTCATGGTAGTGCTGACATCACGTTTCATGACCATTAAAAAAATTTAGGTGCACAGAAGGAATTAAATATAAAATAAACATATATAAATATTTTTTTATTTCACATTTGTATATTTTATGTTATTTTTTATTTCACATTTGTATATTTTGTATTTGATTTTTTTATACACGAAAGACAGCTGATAGCCGTTTAATTGAACTCTAAGAAATTATATTATATTAATTTTTTCATAAAGACATTTTTAAAATTTTATTGAAGATTTAGATTGATTCCTACCATAGTGGAGTATCTATTAAGGAGCTCATGTTATAATGGTGTGTGTTGAGCCATCAAATTAGACTTTTCATTTTGCTTTAAGTTTTAAAATATCATAAATTATACATATTTGTTTTTAATAAAATTTATATTTTTTAAATTTTATTGTTGAAATTTATCAAATAAAAATAATATTGGACATGAAATTTATATAAAATATAACTGAGAAATTTTGTAGTTGTATCAATTTTGTAGTGTTTGTAGAAATTATAAAATTTTACATTTTTTTGTGCATAAGCTGCGAAGATTTATGTAATCGACAAATATCTCAATTAACAATTGAGCAAAATTTCACATTTTTTCCATCAAAATTTTATCAAAAAATTTTATTTATTTATCTTTTAAATTTTTTTATTTTGCCGTATAATATTAGGGGGAAAAAAATTTATCAGTGGATTAGCTCAACAATAATCGCATTACGCATGGAATTTTTTTAAATACAAGTCTGACACAGAAAAAAATTTACACCAAACATATAAAAAGATTAAACACAAATTAAACTTGACATTTTTTTCCGCTATCAAACTGATTTGAGACTTTCCCACGTATTTGAAAGGAAAGTGCTAACATTGTCTTTTGTTTAACGGTATAAAGCACTTGGCATTTCCATTAATCAGCATTAAAAGATTGAGCAATTAGGAGGACTTTTGACAAGGTCTTTTTGAGAAGAGCATTTTTTACTTTTATTTTTATTTTGTGTATTTTCGTTTTTAGTGAATTTTTTTTTTAAAAAAAAACTTTAGGTTCTTACTGATGCAATCGAGCAAAAGGGGGTAGGCACCGCAGAAATTGCATGGCCAACTCTTGCTCCAGTCCACTTCAACCCTCCTAACGAGCCAAACATGGAAGGTGGCGCGAAAATTGTGCGCCAGGCCACAAATCCGTCACTCGAAGGACAACCACAACCTAGCAATGCATTGGTGGGTTTGGAAATAATAGGACATTCTGTTGAGCCCAACACTGCATCACCAGGGGGGCTGAAGCCATGCAAGTTGCAATCAACAACGACGCATTTGACGCGGAAATAGCTGAGCAGCATAGCAACCTAGAACACTTGGTCCTTCAAAACTCTTAAGACCCCGTAGAATGCTGGAAGCTTTTTATCAGCGAGATGTGGAAACTTTTCGTCAATGGCACTTCAAACAGACATGGTGCCGAGTTGGGCTTAGTTTTAATCTCACCAGATGGTCTGACCATTGAACATTCTATCACACTTGGGTTCCCTGTGTCAAACAATGAAGTTGAGTACAAACCGCTGCTAGCCGGGCAAAAAAGTGCACTCCAATTGAAAGCATCTAAGCTAATGGTTTGCAACAACTCCCAACTCGTTGTCAACCAAGTGCCTTGGTGAGAGAACAAGTCAAGAAATTTCAAGCAATACGAGTTCAACAAATCGGTCAAGAAGACAACAGTCGAGTAGATGAATTAGCCGTTTTAGCTTCTGTGGCCAACAAACCAACTCCCATCCCTTTCCTGATTGAATTTCTCCCAAAACCCATCATTGAAGAACCAGAAAAAGTCGAAGTCCTCTGCGCTAAGCTGGGTCCTTCTTGGATGGACCCTATCATAATCTTCTTGAAAGACAGAGTTTTGCCAATCGATAAGAAGGACGCAAACAACATTCGGTTTAAGTGTGAGCAGTTCTGGCTCTCCCCGTCTGGCGCTTTGTATAAGAAGTCTTTCACGGGACCTTACTTGAAATGCGTCCATCCAAGCAAAGTTGAAGCCGTTCTATTTGAATTGCATGAAAGAATATGCGGAAGCCACATTAGGGGAAGATTTCTAGCCTATCGCGCTATTTCATAGGAGTATTGGTGGCCATGTATGTAGGCCGATGCCTAAAAATATGTGAGGAAATGTGAAAAGTGCCAGAAATTTATGCACCAGATTCATTAACCGGCAAGAGAACTCCTTTCTCTCACAAGTCCTTGGCCGTTCGCAATATGGGGGCTTGACATAGTAGGACCACTCCCAACCGCCCCAAGCAACTGCAAGTTCTTTATAGCTGCGATGGATTACTTTACCAAATGGATAGAAGCTGAACCCTTAGCAACCATCAAAGAGAAGGATGTGAAGAAGTTTGTCTGGCAAAATGTGATAACACGGTTCGGAGTCCCCAAGGCTTTGATCTCCGAAAATGGCACCCAATTTGATGAAAAACTATTCAGAGGATTTTGCGAAGAGTTAAAGATAGAGTTTTATAATTCAACGCCAACCTACCCTTAGTCGAATGGCTAAGCCAAAGCATCAAACAAGACCATTCTAGATGGGTTAAAGAAAAGGCCAGAGAAAGTCAAAGGAAAATGGACCAAGGAACATCCTAAATGTCCTCTGGGCTTATTGGACAATGTCGAGACGATCAACTGGGGAAACACCCTTTTCTTTGGCTTATGGATTGGAGTTTGTCATCCTACTCAAGATATGCCAACCATCAGAAGTGAAAATTCCAAACTAGACTTAAACGCAAAAGCAATCGCTCTGGAGTTGGACTTATAGAAGAGCGAAAGAGAGAATGCACTAATTCACGTCGCGGTATACCAACAAGAATTGCCCAAGAAGTATAATAAAACAGCTCATCTCAGACAATTCAAAGTTGGGAACTAGGTTTTGCACAAAGTAATAGGCAACACTCTAATACTGAGCGAAGGAAAGCTAGGGGCAAATTGGGAAAGACCTTACAAGATAACTGGTTTG
This sequence comes from Camellia sinensis, assembly GCF_055761805.1. NCBI lineage: Eukaryota > Viridiplantae > Streptophyta > Magnoliopsida > Ericales > Theaceae > Camellia > Camellia sinensis. The sequence goes on along the minus strand of NC_138966.1, from coordinate 95,056,314 downwards.
GCGGGAAAATGAGCACACTACCTAGAAGACTTGGACAGCCAAGCCATACCCCGCCCATGGAACACCGCAAACTTGAAGTTCTATTACTTTTAGTTCAAACTCTAAATATACACCCCTCCATTTTCTGATGTAACTTTGTCAATCTTGTTAGAAATCTATATGTAATGGAAGCAAGGCTTATTTCATTGGAACAATTGTTATATTTGTTTTTGTTTTTTGGCATTAAGATCAACAAGGGGCAAAGAGTTAGCCGGGATGATTTTACCTGGCTAAAAAAGTTGATGTTTTGTTCAACTCCTACCTTCTAGCCGAGATGAATTTATCTGGCTAAAAGAGTTGATTTTTTGTTCAATTACTTCTTTCTAGCCGAGATGATTTTTCTCGGCTAAAAGAGTTGATGTCTTGTTCAACTCCTTCCTTCTAGTCGAGATGATTTTACCCGACTAAAAGAGTTAATGTCTTGTTCAACTCCTACCTGTTAGCCGAGATGATTTTACCCAGCTAACAGAGTTGATGTCTTGTTCAGCTTCCACTAGCTAGGCAGGATGATTTTACCCAACTAAAAGAATTAATGTTTTGTTCAACTCCTACCTTCTAGCCGATACGATTTTATCTGGCTAAAAAAGTTGATGTTTTGTTCAACTCCTTTTTTTTAGTCGAGATGATTTTGCTCGGCTAAAAGAGTTGATGTCTTGCTCAACTCCTTCCTTCTAGCCAAGATGATTTTATCCGGCTAAAAGAGATGATTTCTTGTTCAACTCCCACCTTTTAGCCGAGATGATTTTACTCGGCTAAAAGAGTTGACATCTTATTCAATTTCTTCCTTTTAACCGAGATGATTTTACCCAGCTAAGAGAGTTGATATCCTGTTCAACTCCTACATGTTAGCCGAGATGATTTTGCTTGGCCAAAAGAGTTGATGTCTTGTTCAACTCCCACCTTCTAGCTGAGATGATTTTACTCAGCTAAAAGAGTTGATGTCCTATTGAACTCCTACCTCCTAGACAAGATGATTTTTCCCGGCTAAAAGAGTCGATGTTTTGCTCGTATCACGATAATGTTTCATGGTTTGGAGATAAAAATAAAAATACATGTTTCAAAGAAGCGAAATTTTCATTGATTGAAAGTTGTAAGTGCAAAGGGTTGGGGCAAGTAGCTTGGTTACAAAGTTCAAAGTTCAAAAGAAAATACAAGCAAAAACTGTGCCAACTCTAACCCCAAAACCGATGTAAATGCAAGCGAAATAAATGAATGGGATGCACCCGTATCAATCAACACACTAACAACTGAATTGCAAAACAAGAAGGTACCTCTCACAACAGATGGAGCCGGTACAAGATCTGGTGCGGTAACGGCCTATACACATCCTGTTGGCCTCTGATCTACCTAGTCATCCCTCGGAGCATGGCCCTGTTGCACGGATTGAGTCGAAGAGGCTCCCTGATTGGCCTTTAAGGCTTGTGCTGATTGTGTAGGCTGGTGACTTTGTGTCTATCTCGAACTAGATGCACTAGGTGTGCCACCCAATTGTGGACACAACCTCTTCAAGTGCCCCACCTGACCACACTAGTAACAAGTGAGTGGTTGGCCTTTTCCCTGACCTTGGCCTTGAGAATGAGCCGAAGACGAAGTTGCTCAACGCCCTCCTTCTCTCTATGGGCAAACTGGAGACTTGTGGCCCAATTGACCACACTTGAAACAAATCACATCCCCTTGACCACATCTCCCTAAACCCGAACTTGGCACAAGAAAGGTAGACCTCGACTGAACTCCTTGGGACTGTTGAGGATTAGAACCCCTCTGCCTCTTATTGTCCACTGATTATCCTGGCTCCTCCTGAAGCCCTTCATCCTCTCCTCCTCTGCATGCATAATAGTCTTAAGATGGGTTATAGCCTCCACAAGGCATCCATAGTCTTTAATCATGGACCCGGCCACTCGAAACATGAGACCTAAACATGGCCTTAAATTCGGCCACTGGTGTATTCAACTACACCAACTTGGAGAATTGATCCCTTAACTTCTCCCTTACTGTAGCGGGTAAGTACTTGTCTTGGAAAGCATCAACAAAGGCTTCCCAAGTCCCTCAAATGCGCCCACGTGCATACTTCCACCACTGACCCGCGTCTCCCTTCAGCTGGAAGGACGCCAAGATCACTCTCAAACCTCCGTCTTCAATGTCGAACATCTCAAACGTCTTCACCATCTGTTCTAACCACTCATCAACCTTCAATGGCTCCTTGGGATCACCCAGAAACTCGTTCGGGTTCGATCGGAAGAACTCCCTCTTCAGAAAGGATGGCCCAGTTTCAGCTACTTGTTCTCAGCCTTGAGAATGTCCATGGATTCTGTAGAGACCCTAATTTTTGTAATTACCATTAAATCCCTAACCTTGAGTTTATTTCATTAAAGCCCTTAAACTTTCGCTTAATTGCATTTTAAACCCTAGAATCGGGAAGTATCGCGGATTAATTCGAGTAAACCCTAATCGATCCCATAGATTAATAATCACCTTTAAAACCCTATTATTAATTATTAGACCCTATAATTATAGATTAATCACTTTGAAATCCTAATTCTTGGTAATACCATTTTTGCTCAGTTTTTTGCCTTTGTTTGTGCATTAATTTAATGAGACCCAAATTTATTATTCTAACTATTTTCTAATGCTAGTATATTGTATACTAAATATCAAGGTTTCATAAATTTAGACTTGGTCCCTATATACTTCTATTTTATTTCATTCCAAACCTTAATTGTAATATTTTCTTAATTAATTTACTTATGCCTCTTATTTTATATTCATAAATACAAATATCTTATATATATATATATATATATTTCTTGGAGCCTAAGTAGTTGACCATGTGATGGATGAAAGGGCCTTGATGGAAACTTTGACAAATTACACTTAAAAAACTTGGCCCCTAAGAAACCTCACAATCCTTCTTTACATATATATGCACACTTCTCTCCTCTCATTTTACACATTTTCAGCCATGCACTAGAGGAGTGAGAGAGAGTGATCTTGGAAAAAAAAGAGAGAGGGAGAGAGAGAGAGAGAGAGAGAGAAGATAAGAGAAGAAGAAAAAGAAGAATTGTGTTGAGTCTACATCACCTCTTTTCTCAAGTTCTTTTACCACTTGCTTTTCCCCTCCTAATACATGCTCTTTATATATATATATATATATGTTGTAGTCTAGGCCTACACTCTTGTATAAATGTGTATTAATCAAGAAATGACATACTTTTCTTTTTTTCCTAAATTTCCAATAGCAAATCTTTTCCCTCTCGTAAATTTATTTTCCCATCAAAACTCCATAAACTCAAAATCTGTTTTTATGGTATAATATTTGGTATGTCTAGAGTATGTAATAATTTTGGTAGGACCTAAGGATGTATTTTTATAACCGAATTTGTTTTTCTAAGTTTGTTACTCACAGAACCAGAAAAACAGTCAACTTTCTCTATTTTTATAAAATTTCAGAAAAATAATCTTGAGTCCACTTTCATGTCAAAATCTTAATCTTGGTGTTATATTTTAACTAAAATGTTTTTGAACTCAAGAGAGTGAGGGGTTTGAGAGAAAAACCGATTTGTGTAACTGTCAATGAATCTGGACAGATCTTGGTAATTCTGAATTATCTTAAAATCTAAAATAGCTATCATACTTTCGTAAGTTGAGTTTGAAAATAGACTTATTTATCTACAAACTCACATGAGGCCAGGTACTTAGGGCCAATAAAATTATTTTGTTTCATAATTATTTTCAAACTGGTTCAAATCTGGAAATTTGGAAATTTGTGTTAGTATGCTCTTATTTGGTTTGCAACTCTTATATTCTATATTTCTTGAATGTTTTAGTTTCGATATGTAATCTATGATAAATTGTGAATTTGCTTTACCATGAATAAATTACTTGTTGTTTAGTTTGGATTCGTAATTATACTAACCATGCTTTGCTATAACTGAGAACATAATGCACTTAATAAAGGGGAAATTAAATGGGATGGTAATGGGTTGCGATCATTGTATTAAATTTTGTGAGATAATGAATGATGGATTCAAGAGTATGATATAGTGGAATGTGTTCCATTTTTGTGAGGTCTTGCGCAAGTATGTTTTCGATCCCTAACATGGCACATGAGGTATTCTGACTGCTTAACGGAAATGAAAAGAATAAGGGTGGCAGTAAGGGTCTCACACAGGGAGAGTATCCCTGGAAGCCCGTTTCCTTGGGGAAGACCGTGATGCCACCACTCGGGTATGTAACCTAGGTGCATGGGTATCATTGGTAATTGTGCGGTAAGCGACGCACTGGTGGTTATGCGGTAAGCGACGCATTGGTATTGTATTAACCAAGGGAGAGTCAGAATTGCCCATAGCCAAAGTCAATTTTAGAACTAACTAAAATTGACTATTATTCATGAGAACTAAAATTTAATTATAAGCTCTGCTTAATTATTGCTTTCACTATATGTCATGATCGTGCCGTTATGTTACTTGTGTATTTGGAATGGGAAAAGGGTTGGGGTGTGTGTGTTTACTGGGCATTCCAAGTTCATGGCATTTTATGCCAGGTGAAGGCGAGTTTTACACTGAGAACAGAATCCCAAAAAGCTTTGTGGAACCATGGCTGCCTTAGAGATTAGATTTTATATTTCCTGTATTTTGGATAATCTTTTTGTATCAAAGAACTTATCTGTATTTGAAGACTTGAAGAATTTTATCTATAACTATTATTAATATTTTCTTTTAGTAATTATTTGTTTTTTGTGCTTAAAAAGATGTGTATCTGCTAGTTAAACCCGGGTGTATTGTTGTATTATATTTTCAAAATTTGGGATGTCACAGATTCCCTCAATGCTCTGGCCTTTTCGCGGGCTAGGCACCCATGGCCTGTTGACCTAGTGGCTTGGCTACATTGGCCTGACCAACTCTTCCATCTTGTGCCGGAATATCAGCCGACATCGGCATCTCCTGATGCCTCGGCCTACTACGCCTACCACCACGACCACGTCCTAACATCCTAATAAAAGTAACGATAGACATTAGCACATTTACAAATGTGCCGAAGCTAATTCACTCACGTCCTGAAACGATTGACAACTGTAATTCACTCCACATAATCACATAAATACATACGAATTTCCTTCCTAGATAGTGACTGTCCCACGGCATTGCTAGAGTTCCAGTTAGACACATCAGTGATCAAGTGCTCTTCTAATAGAACTTCTAGAAACCCATAGACCTAGTCAACATTTTAGGAACTAAATCTCATACCCATATAATCACATAAGCATGTTATCATATGAGCACATAACATCCATACTTAAGTCTAACAAATGAGATGAACCCATCGTGGTATTAACCACTTCCTACGTATCCGAAGTATTCAAACCTAGTAAGCTCTAATACCAAGTTATAACGCCCTCAAAATAATACAAATAACCCAATTCATAAGAGAAATGAACATAATATAATTCATTCACTTTCATATATCAGAGTTCATACTACAAGAGATATTACATGCATTATACATTCATAAACATTCATCCTGAATTTACAGCATGTAATACAAGTCAATAACAACAAAATAAATGCCCTACATGCTTACATCTTTCTAAGATATCACTTGGTTACAACAAGAAAAGAGTCCTAAGCTCTATACACGTAAAGCCCTTGGCTTGAATAAACACGTAGACAAAAATGAGAAGAGGCTTCAGCTCCAAAGTCCTCCCAATCTAGGCCTTGGATGAAGCATATCACCTGTACCTGAAAATGGTTTCCCAATTAGGGTGAGCCAGCCCAGTAGGGATAAACTAACACAATATATGAGTTTTAACTAAGATATAAATGTCAGATAAATGTTCAATATTCATGACCAACCGCTCGAGCTCAAGAAAGGACGCTCGAGCACCCACTCGCTCGAGCGTAAGAAAGGCCGCTTGAGCGTGAAAGATAGTCCTCCAGCACTTTTGCAAACGTGCAAAGTACTGAAGGTTTGCAACTCCCGCTCGAACGCAAGAAAGTCCGCTCGAGAGAATGACCAAAATTTACATATCCCGCTCGAGCGCAATAATGGCCGCTCGAGCAGAAGACTAAAAATCTAGGCAACACAAAGTTTTAAAACTATGTAACCAACTTGTTCCAAATACACCCAAAGACCAATTTCAAAGGTATACAAGGGAAGAAGGAGATAAACAACAACACGAAGACATTAAACCCGAGTCCGGAACATCACAAGAGTCGGGTCCAAACCGGGATCGTAATAAACACAGAGATGAGAGATGAGTACGTAGTCTGGCTAGAGAAAATCACAGGATGAATATGTGATTTGGCTAGAGAAAATGAACAAATTTCTCTGGCCATCACACAGAGAAAATTAACACAAAAAATTAAATCAAAGAAATTTCTCTGGTTTGTAAGTATACGCCATTGATATAAAGCTCTCTCTCTCTCTCACTCTTTGGGCCACTCTAATAGTGAATATACATGTATTCCAAATAGAACACAGTAAATTGCTTTGTATTTGTAAAGTCTTGTTTCAAAAATTAACAATTTTGTTCAAAGAAATTTTCAATTTTCTCTGGTTTGATTCCAGAGTAATTCTTTGCACGTAATGAGACAAATTTCTCTAGGAATTTCTCTAATTTGGAGAGGATTTCTCTGTGAAATCCAAAGAAAATTTGGACAGTGAATTTTCTCTGGTTTGGACAAGAGAATTTCTTTGGATTGAATTGAATTTTCTCCGGTTTAGACCAGAAAATTTCTCCATATTGAATTGAATTTTCTCTGGTTTTGGATCAGAGAATTTCTCTAGATTGAATTTTCTCTGGTTTGGACCAGGGAATTTCTCTAGTTGAATTTTTTCTGGTTTGATTTGAGAGACCTTAGACATTATGAAAATATTGGATATCCTTTATTCTATAAAATCTTAATAGTAGGGACCTTAAAAAAAATCAAATTTTTTATTAAAAAATAAATAAATAAATACAATTAATAAAATTCGTTGTTCTATGTGTTTTGGATTTGTATTTGTTTTCTATTTCATGTGCTTATTTTTATATTTATTTATTTTTTTAAATTACGAAGCATAAAACTTGTGCAGTTTTTAGACACATACTTAAAAAGTTTGGGGTTTTTTTCCTATTTAGTTTTTTTAAGCTTTTGTTTGTTTTTGAATATAAATTCAATTTTTTTTTTAAATTTGGTTTGTATGTTTAGTTAATTTTGTGTTTGTGTGTTTATAATTTATGTTTTGAAAAAATTGATTTGTTTGGTTCGTTAATTTTGTGTAGGGTGCAAATAAATTAAACTGTTCATGAACAAACTTGGCTCGACTTGTTAAGGGCTTGCCTCGACTCAGTTCGTTTAGTAAATAAGCCGAGTTTGAATTTGAATATTAGACTCATTTAATAAACGAGCCGAGTTCGAGCTCACATAAGCTCGACACGTCACACTCGACTCATTTATCTTTATTTAAATTATATAATAAATATATTATTTATATATTAAATAGTATATAAATATATATATATATATATAAATAATAGTATAAATACATTATTTATATATTAAATAATATAAATAATATTAAAAAAATAATTATCGAGCTGAGCCGAGCATGAGTTTCATTAATATTAACGAGCCGAACCGAGCTCAAGCTTGATAAACGAGCTCAATAAGTAAATGAGCCAAGCTCAACCTCGAGCTTAGCAAAGCTCGGTTCGGCTTGGCTTGGTTCGGTTCGTTTGCAGTCCTAATTTTGTGTGTGTTTTCAAAAAAATTGGTTTGTGTTTTCAATAAAATTGGTTTGGTTGTTTGCTTAATTTTATGTCTTTAAATTTTATTTTTTTTTAAATTGTGAAGCAAAAAATGTTCTATTATTCGTATTTGTACAGGCTTCTTTTGAACAGTTTCACACCACCACATCTGTGTGCATTATTAGAAAAAATATAAATTTCATATTATAACTTCAAACGAGTTTGCACACGCATCGCGTGTGCCCAGTTGCTAGTATATACATATATATCTTTGTAAACAATTAAGCATATATATTTTTTTTTTGTATTTTTAAAATTTTTATTTAAATTTATAATCCTAACATAGGTGAAAGAATACTAGTTTGTAAAGCAAGCGAATTTTCAAATGAATGAAAATAAACAAATAAATAAAAAAAAGGGGGGGAAGGAGTGAAGATAAGTTTTCTCTATCATTCATTTCAACCCAGAATATGTAGAATTACTATTCGATTTTTCTAATAAACAAAGAGGCTAGTGATAAGGAAGATTTGGGTTCAAAGAAGGCCAATGAAACCTTAGCCCTCACAAAAGCCTCAGTGTCTAGTTAACTGAGGATGTTGAGGTTTTAACATAGTATTTGGATCATAAATTTGAATAGAAATTTAAAAAGAAAAAGGGAAATAAATATAATAAAAAAAACACTTATATTTTATTTATATTTCTCTTACTTTTTTTCATTTTGCTTTGTAATGTATGTATGTTGGGTTTTGATGTTAAGCATATGGTTCTGAAGTTTCTCTCCAACAAATTGGGCCAGTGATTGTTGTGCGCTTGTGGGCTCCCCAATTCCCTAACAACTTCAAGCTTAGAAAATTATGCAATATAAAAAATAAAAAAAAAATTGATATATAAAATTATGAATTTTTAGACATTGCTAAAACAATTTATAACACAATCTAAAATAGAAGAGTACTGAAAAACAAATAAATAAATAATGGAAAAAGTTTAGGTGTGAAATTGAGAGGTGTGTCCTACTGTTGTTGTTTCCCCCACGCACATGAAGTTAGAAACGGATTACAACGGCCCTAAGATAAAACTTGCTCACACCCTTCGCAACTTTCCTTGCCCAATGTTCATGTTAATCAACAAGGTTATAAACTAGTCACAAAGTAGCAAAACAATTTACGGAGAAATCCGTTTATGTACAACATTTTTCTAAAAAAAACTGAAGATTCCATCATCTATTCTTAATTTCTAAAAAGAATTAATGCTAACATTTCATATAAGGTTTTGATTTGATAATAGGCTGTGATTGATATCAAAGAGGATTCTCCATGCCAAAAGAGTAAGCCCATTTGTAGCTTGGACTCTGATCTCAGAAGTTATTTGTAGGAAAAGAACCAACATTCTCTCTTTTCACTAATCCAATCTGGAAATTCACCATAGAAACTAGATGAAGTTGTTAAGAGTTTTTGGGAAGACTGAGCTTTGGTCTGGTTTTTCCCGATGTTGGCTTTTTAGCGTAGCATATGCTTGGCTTGAGTGCATGTGTCAACCAAATTGGGATTTGGATATGATTCTAGATGCTAATGCCCTCTTTAGCCCTCTTGGCTTTTTGATGTAATTTTTATGTTCTCCTTTACTCTATGTTACATCAATGAATTTTCCTTTCGCTGATAATAAAAAATAAATAATAAAAATTGAACATCTGAGTTTTCTCTCAAAATAATAAGCCACCAGTGAAAACCGCTCAAGTGACAACTAAGAATGATTTATGGGTTGAAACAAATAAGGGAAATTTGGTCAATAATTCTTCAACATAGTTTGTAATGAAAAAAGGACACTTCAATCATTTTTAATGTATGTAGTCCATTAAAATAGATTCTTTCTGTGAGGAAGACACAGTACAGCATGGGTTTTTGCGTTTTTTTGGTGTGATGAGTTCATTATTTTCATTGCATTGGATGGAGATATCAAATAGTTCTGGAATAGAGAAGACGGTGGCAAAGAGCATGTGGCTTCCTATGACAGGCTTGCAATGAAGAACAACAAAACGCAATGGACCAACCTTGCCTATCTGTGTAAAGAGTTGATCAATGACTGCAGTTGACTCATGGATGGCTTTATATTCAAAACAAATTCAGAAATGCAACACCATCCCACTGGTTACTCATCCTCACTGATTGAGATTCAATTTTTTGAGGGAAATTTTTTTTTGCTACCTTCAATTTTTATAATCTCTTTAAACGGAAGCAACTTTTGTCATATGTCATTAACCTTTATTGCAATCCAAGACCCAGTCAGTCAGACCCAACTATTTATTTGGTATGAGTATACATGATCCTTTTTTTCGTACTTAAGCTCTCAAACTAATCTTTTTTATTGTGACAGATTAGTGGCGTAAATTAATATAGAGTTAGGATTAGCGGCTCCACGTTTAGTGAATCGGTCTATATTTGACAGTACATTATTCAAATTTGGTCATTTCGATTTCTATGGTCCTTTGATATGTTCCTCGGTAAAAATAAAATGCAATCTAATAACTTGTGGGCAAAATGATTGATTACCAAGTTATAAACCAATAATTCACAACCAATATGGAATGTCAAATCCGATATATGGACGCACCTCAAAAGGGCGTGGTGTACAGCCACTTACAAAAACATATGTACAATTCAAAAGAAATGACATAGCTAGAATAAGTCTTCATGTACAAGTGGTATTCTATTAGATGCTGGGAAGTCCAAAAAAACAATTTCGAAGTCTCCTCAAGCTCTCCTACCTGAAATGGTTAAACAACAGGTAAGAACACACTCAGTAAATAGTTTAATCGCTGAAGTAGCTTTAATTCTTTTGTGTCACGCAAATTTTCAACTTTGGGATCATTTTCAAGAATTAGTACATACACTACAAGAATTTACACATTTGGCGACCACTTTTGCCGACCAAAAAAATTTTAGTCGCAAAAAAATGACATTTAGCGACCAAATTTTAATTAGTCTCGAATGATCATTATTTTTGGCGACCAAATATTATTGGTCGCAGAAGGTTATATTTTGGCGGCCAAAAAATGAGTTGGTCGCAGAAAGTGGTATGCATTTGCTGACCAACTATAAATTTGGTCGCGGAAGGTCACATAATTTTTGGCTACCAAAAATTTGGTCGCCAAAAACTTATTTTCAACAACCAAAAAAAATTAGTCGCCAAATTTGTACTTTTTGCGACTAATATTTTAGTCGCTGTTGATTGAGATTTGGCGACTAAAAAAATTTGTCGGCGAAGGTACCTTTTCTGCGACTAATATGGTCTTTTGGTCACCAAAAGTTTGGGAGGGAAATTTGATTTTTATAGAGGCGGGAATTGAATATTTTTGGCGACAAAAAAATTTGGTCGCCATTACTAAAACGACGTCGTTTTAAAAACACGCATTCAGCTTCACATGCTCTCTCTCTCTCTCTCTCATTTCCTTTTGTTTGCATCGCTCTCCTACTACTGATTACCCCAACCCACTCCATCCACCAGCTCCAGCTACGAAAAAGCATATACATACACTTTCAAAACCCATATCATAAATTTCTAGGGTTTGAATTTTCAAATGCAAATCCATTCTTCTTCTTCTTCTTCTTCTTCATAGATCAGAGAGAGAGAGTGTGTGATAAATTGAAATTGATAATGCCAAGGCAGAATCGGGTTGTGGAGGGTTTGATTCCCGGATCCTGCAAGATCCGAAAGAGGGGTTGCTCTTCGTCTTCGTCCTCTGTGTTGCAGAATTACCAATTCAAGCGGGCCATTTTGGTGGGTAAGCCTCCGGGATCCAGATTGAGCACTCCGGTTCCGTCTTGGAGGATGACGGCGGCGGCTTTGGATTCTCGCAAGTACGCGCCGTCGCAGAGCGGTGGTGGGAGGTCGAGGCCGGTGTCTGCGAGGAAGCTGGTCTGTTCTGTTCTGTTCTGTTCTTACATATATATGTATTTGCATTAGTTATATGGATTCATGATGTTTGAATGTGAATATTTTGTGATGTATGTGTAGAGATTTCGACGTTTCTTCATGCTTGCGAGGGAGATGCAGTGACTAAGCTCACCAATGAGAAAATACCTTACTTTAATGCTCCAATTTATCTTCAAAACAAGACCCAGATTGGCAAAGTTGAAGAAATTTTTGGTCCCATCAATGAATCCGTGAGTCCTTATCTTGCCATTCATTGTTTTTTGTGGTTTGAAGTTTTTTGTTGTTTTTAGTTTTGGAATCAGATCAGACATGATTTCTGTTTTGCATTTATGTTATTGGTAGTACTTTTCAGTTAAAATTTTAGCTGAATCCCCCCATTTTAAAGTCTGGAGCAAAGTTCCAGTTTGTTCGCGGAAATGGTTCTCAAACTTCAATAGCAAAATTTAACTAGTCAAGAATACAGTTTTAAAACTACAAAATTAGTGTGATAAAGTATTTTATCGATGCAATTGAAAGAAAAAAGTGTGTTATTGATGGGAGAGAAATATCCTGTTTTGCTTAGAATAAAATTTGGGCTGTTAATATTAACTTTCTGAAATGTGAAAATGTGGGTTAGAATGCTAGGTATTTGCTTGTCCAGCTTGATAACTTGTTCTGTGGCTCTTTTCTCTTTTGGTAGGTTTTATAAACAGAGTAAGGCCCAGTTTTATAGGCTTATTCCTCACCCAGTTGTGCTATTTACATTAGAAAATTTCTCATTTTGCATATGTGATATCTAGCCGTACTATTAATTTTCCATTAGATCAACTAATTGTCATCAATTTACATTTTATCTTTTCCTTCTCAAGGAGTTGTCTATTTAGTTCTTGACTTCCTAACCTGTCTGTTATGTGGTTGGCGGCTCTGTTGGGTGATGCCTTCATTACAATGCAAGATGCTAAGCTTCCTTGGTGGAAGAAACACATGTTTCTCCTAGACTTAAAATATTCATAATAAATGGGCATCTGAATGTGCTATGTAAGTATTTTACCGGCCTTTGCTAAAGTTCTTTTGTCAAACCCAATTGGTACACATTTCAGCATAGCTTATAATGTTTGCCTTGATGTTGATGTTTCTAATACAACCATGGCAGTACTTGGTCAAATTAATATACATTTCTTTTTTACATCCAATAAAAAAAGGTCTGGCAATCTATCATGTGTATGGTTCTATATCCCACATCAATTGGTCAAATTAATTTTAACCATGGGCTATGGAATAACACCAAGTATGGGTGGGCTTTTAATGGCCAGCCCCTTGAGTTAAGTGGTCTAAAGCATTAAATCTTTTTATAAATAAAGATCGCTATGTTGTTGAATTGGCCTGGTTTGCGAAGGAATTGATAATTTATCCAGTTCAAGTCAATGTGTTGTAAAATGGTTGGTTCACATGTGATTTTTTATCCCAATGGTGTACCGGGGTGAAGGGCCAAAAACCAATTCAAACCAGCTGGCGTGCTACATACCAGCTGGTATTCGAAGCCTTAGAACCTGATGATTAGTGTTGCACATGATGTTGCTCAAATTAGGTTGTTTTGAATGCCTTAGAACCTTCTTTACAGTTAATTGATCATGCTTTACAGTGTCAATGGGTGATCTGATAAAATTGTTTTATTCCCTGAAACAAATGTTGTGACTGGCAGGACATGCTTCCAATTTTAACAGAACTTCGTCATGCATTGGACATTCAAGTAGCGCTTGAAAACCATGTTGAGGAAGGAAACTTCTTTAAGGTTGGATGTCGGTTTTGGTGTTATTTTGTGGAATATTGCACTTTAACTCTCCAATTCTTTACTTAGTTTGCATGTATTTTATTGGTAATGTGCATGTCTCATAATTTCCTTTTTCCTTTTTCTTTACCAAATACTATTTTAATTGTGATCACTATTTTAATTGAATCAATACAGGCTGGATAGTTATGTAATAGGCTATGGAATTAAGATTGCCCCCTTCTCCTTCTGTCTGTCTTTTGTTTTTTGTTTTTTAATCTTAAAGTCATATATATATATATATATACATATATATTTGTATGGTATATGATTCTTGATTTTCTAGTTCAATTTATCTCACTGCTGGTAATTCTACCTTGGTTGTATTAAAGAATAGATTGAAACAACAATATCAATATCAATCTTCTACTTGCATACTGTTGTATAAGTTATATGACTGCAATTACGGCAATTGAAAGTTTGGACTTTTCATAAAATATTAAAAGATAATTTAATCATTACAACTAGATGAGTTGGAAAGAATTACTGCAATTGAAAGTCTGGACTCTTCATAAAATTGAAGGATCATTTAATCATTACAACTAGATGAGGAAGTGAAAAGACATAAATTTCTCATGGGGTGGTATGAAAGTTAGAAAGTTGAATTAGGAAGGGGAATTGCAACGAGCTTGAGTGGACAATATCCCTATCTGATATTATTTGGCAAATTTTAGTATTAGAGATTTTAACGATTAAATATGTGATGATTCCTTCTCTCTCTCTCTCTCTCTCTCTCTCTCTCTCTCATTTATTTAATTTACTGGTTTTGAATTGTGAGGCTTGTTTTCTCAATTGTGTTAGGAACCTATCAACTTTATTGATTTTTTTTTCTGCATTGGGTTAATAAAGATGTGACATGATTTATCCAATACTAGAGATCGGTGGAATGCTCCAATTATTCTTATTGCAATAAACCATAACAAGTACTTAATCATAAGATGATCTTGAAGGCAAACAACTTAGTTCTACCATCACCTATATAGTTTTTGAATCATATTAAATCAATTCTTCACCGTAGTGTGGCTAAGGTTGGGCATTTGAAGAGTATGACAAGAAATTATGGAGATGGACATCTTCACATTATTTGTCTCTAATTTTAATTTTGATTTCTTTTGCTATGTAGTTAGTCATGCTATCAATTTTTATTTTATTGTCTCTTTTTCCTCCTTTTTTGGATATATCCACCAACATTTACGCATCTCTTGCCAAATTGAATTATATATTATATGATTAATTGTGTAGATCTTGAGAGAGTACATGGATTTACTTTTGGGGACAGTCTTGATGATAGTAAGAAAAGCAAGTGGCGTCACTTCAGAGCAAGGCTTAACAGGGTAGTGAACTCTCAAATATGATGTTTTCAATTTTTTGCGAACTAAATAGCCATCATGATCCCAAAAAAGGAGCGGAGAATAAATGACAAAGGAAAGCTACCATCTGTCATATGCCTGTAGCATTTCCTGAACCTTAAATTTTTTCCCTTCAATTATCATATCAATTCTGCAAATCCTTTACTGTGGCATTTCTCAAACCCTTGTCTCTCTCTCTCTCTCCCTCCCCACCACCCCACCACCCAAAAGAGATTATTGTAGTTGGTGTAGAAAATGATATTGTTTCTCAATTCAGAATTGCAAAAAACACGCACACACAAGATACACAGATATTGCATAGTGTAGACAATTTTCAAGTGACTCATTTATTATTGTCAGTTCATTTTTTCTCAATGTTGAAGATTGCACACGAAATGCATGTCCATGTTGACTCTCTCTTACCATTTGAATGCGTCCAATGGATAGTGAAATGGACTGCTGTACATTCCCATTTATGTAGCATCTTCTCCACCTGGGCATTAAATGTATGTTATTGGTGATTTGTCTGACTGTTTAAACTATCTATGTTCCCCATGTTAGCATGTTTACACCAATCTCTCAAAAACTTCCAGTGAAAGACTCGTGAAGCAAGCTCAACCCGTTGTTGTTTGTGTTGTTTAAGTTGCTTCTACAACAAATTACTTCTTTTCTTTTTTTTAGGTGGTCATTTGTGTATTGTTTTTATCCAAGTTATTGATCCAAAGCTTCATCAGCATTTAGGTATTGTTTTTAAATTAATGTATGTTCATTAGTTAATATAGTTGATAAAAGAAATCTTCATTTTTGTTAGTCAATAAAAATTTGCTCCAAATGTATAAAGTTAGTTGGTGGCAACTTTTTTAAATTGGGCCTGTAGCTAATGAATAAATTACCAAGACATAGAAACAAGGTTTTAGAGTTGAGAAAACATAAGAGATAAAGTCATAGGTAATTTTGGTAGGTTTTAGAGTTGTATGGATGCAATTAGGACACCTATACTTGATGTATTAAAAATAAATTTCAGAAAGACTCAATTTCAGTATGTATAGGGAAATGATTCGTTGGCATTATGAGTTTAATCTGTTTTCCAACACTGCAGGCTTATTTCAAAGCACCTGAAGGAAACGAGCCTCTGGCTTTGGACATGGGGAGTATGGGAAAAGGTCAAGTATGGATTAATGGTCAGAGCATTGGAAGATATTGGACAGCGTTCGCAACTGGTAATTGCAATGGACATGGGGAGTATGGGACAAGGTCTCTTTGCTTGATCAAGCACAAGGCTAATGCTTGGTGAAAAGAACATGCTTGGTGAAAAGAACGATCAAGCACAAGGCTGATGCTTCAAAACCATATATATTCCTTCCTGTTTTCATGGCATCTTTATTGTATAGAAAATATTTGGTAGACTACTAGTTATTTTTTTCGGTTGATGTACATGGATAAAAATTTTAAACATAATAACAAGTATTTGTTATGTCTTAAATTTTTATGCTAGATGAAATATGTAGTTTGGAATTATTTGTGGATGAAAACTTATAATAGTTGCTGATTTTAATTAAACAGGTTCAGAAATGGTTGATCTATGAATTTTGTTGAATGTTCATGATTCAATTTATTTGTTGGTTTGAATGATTTTTGCAAATTACAGATTATATTGAATAAATTGGATGGATTATTATAAATTACAGGTTTATTTTGTTGGATGTTGGTCGCAGAATGTCACAATTGGTGACCAAAATTTTTAGTCGCAGAATGGGACAATTGGCGACCAAACTAATTTTGGTCGCAGAATGTCACAATTGGCGACCAAAATTTTTGGTCGCGAAATGTCACAATTGGCGACCAATTTTGGTCGCAGAATGTCACAATTGACGACCAAAATTTTTGGTCGTGAAATGTCACAATTGGCGACCAAACTAATTTTGGTCGTGGAATGTGACAATTGGCGACTAAGAAATTTGGTCGGCAAAAGGCGACTTTTCGCGACCAAAGTGTTTTAGCGACAAAATGGATTAGTCGCAGTAAATAAATATTTAGCGACCAAAAATTTAGTCGGCAAATGCAACTTTTCCCGACCAACGAAAATTTTGGTCGCGAATTACTTTTGCCGACCCTCAATTGGCAACCAAACTAGCGACAAAAAAAATTGGTCGCGGATAATTTTTGCCGACCAAAAATAGACTTTTAGCGACCAATTTTTTTGTTGCCGGAAGTGTTAATTCTTGTAGTGAAACAACACCATTAATAGAAATGAATCTGGACATACTACTATATTTTATATTTTTTAATATTTTATTTTGTGATCTCTATTATTAGCTTACATTGATAATTCAAATAAATATATATATATTTTTTTTTGTAAAAATAACAATAAAGATAAACTGTTCTAAAAATTAAGTTTCATTAGAAATTACCATAACACATAAATAAATTATATTTTATTTTTGAAAATAAACGATAATTATAAGATTAAATTTAAATCATACATTTTATAAAAATAAAATACAATTTATTCATCATCAATCGATATTTGATGAAATTAATTTTTTATATAAATGATCTTCACTATAAATTTTACAAAATAAACAATGTAAATTATTATATTATGGGCCTAAAATGGAATCACAAAATGAAGAATGAAAGATAGAAGTCATTGTTGGAAATGGTTATAAAATTCTGGGTAAAATCAGAATTTTTTCCTAAGTTTGGTCTATTTTTTAGATGGGCCCCGTGCGTCGATTTTCGCGGGTCAAGGTGGTAACGCGTTCTATGCCGCGTTGTGATGCACGTGGTATATTTGGTTGCTCAAAACCATTACCGAGTGAATGGGAAATTGAAGCCAAAGTATGCTCCATGAAAATGGAGTTTTGGTGGAAAATCCTTAAAGGTTTGAATAAGGCTTGTCCCACATTGATTTGATGGGAAGTTTTGAATGGGTTTATAAGGCATGGAATTGGAACTTGGGGTGTACCCCAAAGGGTACCCAACTGTTTTAGAGAGGGAGGTTATGGGCAAAATGGGCTGGACCCATTGGACCCAAAAATCACCACATGCGCGCACCGTCGCCGACGGCCGTCCGGGCAGGCTGGGCTTGGGCTTGTTCAGCCCAATACTAATCTTTTTGGGAGTCAAAAATATTTGAATTTAATTTTATTTTTTGGTAAAATAAAATCATGAATTCAAATTACTTCTGGAAATAAACTGGTCCCGTTTTACTGTACACCCAAACAGGGCCCTTCCCGCTTTTTATCTGTTTGAATTATGAACCCAATAGATTCAAATCTGTTTAAATTCAAAACCAAACAGGTTTCATACCTGTTCAAACAGGTTTGCACCTGTTTAATTCAAAATTTGAAGCCACCAATCTATCTATAAATAGGACAGCCCTCATTTGGATTTTATAACTCTAATTTTCGTCTTTCATAATTCTGCAAACATTCTCTTCATATCGCTGCATTATTTTCTTCTGTGAGAGAGTATAAACACTTTGTGTGTTTGTTAGGCAAACAATTTGTAGTGCTGCTATTGTTTGCAGTCGATCATTTCAACCTGGGAGATAGACGTCCATATTCTAAAAGCGCCGTGGAGAGGACGAATCTGTCTTAAGGACATAGTGTCAAACACTGGGCTTGATCAGATTATTATTCAAGAATTAATCAAGTAAGTTATATAATTTATTTTCGGTGTTTTTATTATTTATTTAAATCAGATTTTAATTTTGTTTTTGTAACAAAATAAAATCTGTTTTTATTTATTTAATTTTTATTTCTAGTTTGATTTTTGTAATCAAACAAATTCTCTCCTTTCCTTTATTTATTTATATTCTGGCTGTTGTTTAGTACACAATAGAATTTAAACTTTTTAAATAAAGTGAAGATTGTCCAACAATATTAAGACAGATTTGTTTTTGGTATCTTCATTGTATTTAATTTTCTGTGATTTCATAAAACCATATTCTGGTTGGAAAAATAAATAGTGTTTTATGCTATTTGACAAATGGTAGTAATATACTATCTCTTTTCTTTGACAACTAGTAGTAATATACTGGTGTCATTAACAATTGCAGAATATTAAATTTGTGTTACAGAAATTATTGTGATATTTTATTTTTCTAGTTTTAGTAATAAGGAAAATAAAATTATTTTGTGTTGTAATTTATTTTCTAGTTTTAGTAACTAGAAAATTAATTTGTGACATTTTGTTTTCTAGTCTTAGTAACAAAGAAAATAAAATTATTTTATATTATAATTTATTTTCTGGTTTTAGTAACTAGAAAATTAATTTTGTTAATCAATCATGTAACTTTGTGTCTCGGTCACAATCTGTAAATCTTGTACGTGACTTACGGTTTTGTTTGGAAGGCTACTTAATTTTGAACCATTTGTGAAAAGGTGTTAGTTCTTTTGACTTTATCACAATTCATCGTGAGTATACTTGGAAGTATTTGATTCTGGAGTTAAATATTAGTTTTACAAACTAATTTCATTTTTATTACGAAGAAACCTTTGTGGCAAGTTTATTTTCGTTATTGGTTTAATGATTCATTCTTTAATTTCTATGTATGGATCTGTAGTCGTGAATAGTTTCTGCACATGAGTCGAAAAATATATATATATATATATATATTCACAAGAACATTTTAATGCATATATAATTAGTTTATTTATGTACAAATCAAACTGATTAAATGAAGGTATGTTTTGTCATTTTTTGGAGTTTAAAATTCAAATCGCGTTGAATTTTATTTATGGGTTGAGAATCATTTTATCTCATAGGATCATGCATGATTAATTTATTTTGTTAATTCATTACTTTTTAGTTGATATGTTTAATATGCATATATTGATATCAACTCAAGTTATTTCTTAAAAATAATTTCATGTGATTTGGAATAATAAATTGGTATGTTGACCTTGTACATAAGTGGATTAATTTGAGTTTTTCCAATCAATTTTGAATGGGTATTTTAACACCAGAGAAATTTAAACATGAAGATGTATGTAGTTATATCGTTCCATTTAATTGGAAAGTAATTTTAGCCTCCGTTTGGGAAGTGGGTTGGCTTTTTGGCTTTTTTGGCTATTTTAGCCTGGGCTAAAAAGTTTGGTTTGGGAAGGGCTTTTTGGCTTTTTTGGCTTTTTTTGTGAGAGAAGAATGCAATGATTATGGGTTAGATGTGATATTTTGTTTTTTGTGGCTAAAATAGCCTATTTTGTCTTTTGTGGCTAAAATAGCCAAAAAAGCCCCGTTTAGCTCTTGCCAAACGGTTGTTTATTAGTTTGTTTTGAATTTGTGATATAAGATGTTGTCTATTATTATTTTACTTGCGTAGTAGAATTTGTTAAACCATAAACCATTTTATTAATATGGGGGTGTATCTCTTGCATTAGATGAGATAATTTAGTTTTCTTTTATCACAAATATTTTTGTGACAGTGATACTTTTTCGTAAATGAGTTGCAAGAATGTATACAATTAAATGGATTTTTTGAATTGTTCGATTCTTAGGCAAAATCTTTTATGAGGATATGATTTTGTCAAAACATTAATTCTGATATGTATAGTCATAAATTATTTTGGATTTTTCATTTGAAATTTATGAATCAAGCACATCATAGACAACAAGTGATGAATGTTATATTTTGATTTAAATTAGAAGTGATAGGGGTGGTGATTATGATGTACCATTAAACGAATTTTATGCATAACATGGCATTATTCACCAAACTACAGCACCTTATTCTCTACAGCAAAATGGAATTGTTGAAAGGAAGAATAGAACCCTAAAAGAAATGATAAAGGCCATGTTACTAAGTTCAGGCTTACCACAGAACTTGTGGGGGGAAGCAAATATTGTTTGCTAATTATGTTCTTAACAGAATACCCCACAATAAAACTAACAACACTCCTTATGAATTGTGGAAAGGTCGACCGCCTACCTACAAATACTTAAAAATGTAGGGGTGTTTGGCAAAAGTTGAAGTTCCTGTTCCTAAAAAGACTAAGATTGGACCAAAAACAGTAGATTGTGTGTTTATTGGTTATGCTTAGAATAGTAGTGCATATCGGTTTCTGACTAATAAATCAAAAATACCTGATACAAATGTGAACACTACTATAGAGCCAAGGAATGCTGTGTTTTTTAAACATGTATTTTCTTACAAGAAAGGACAGGAATTAAGTTCATAGAAAAGAACTTATGATTGTACACAAATTCAAGAGACTAATGACAATCAAACACAAGAGACTAGTAATGGTCTCGGCCAACAGGATTTAACTGATGATGAACCACGACGAAGTAAGAGAGCGAGAACATCAAAATCCTTTGGTCCAGATTTTCTGACATACCTATTAGAAAATGAACCTCAAAGCTTTAAGACATCAATGACAGTTCCTGAAGCACCTTTGTGAAAAGAGGCTGTTTATAATGAAATTGAATCCATTATGCAAAATCATACTTGGGAATTGGTGGATCTTCCACCAGATTCTAAACCTCTTGGATATAAATGGATATTCAAGAGAAAAATGAAAGCAGATGGTTCAGTTGACAAGTATAAAACAAGACTTGTAGTTAAAGGTTACAGACAAAAGGAAGGTTTGGACTATTTTGACACATATTTCTCTGTGACTAGAATAACATCCATCCGTATGCTTATTTCTATAGCAGCGTTGTTTAATTTAGAGATACATCAAATGGATGTTACGACAGCTTTCTTAAACGGTAACCTAAATGAAGAGATCTATATGGAGCAACCCGAAGGGTTTGTAGTCCCAGGATAAGAAAAGAAAGTTTGTTGACTTGTAAAATCCTTTTTTATGGATTAAAACAAGCACCTAAGCAATGGCATGAAAAATTTGATCATGCAATGCTTACTAATGGGTTTAAGATAAATGAATGTGACAAATGTGTCTATGTTAAAAACACTGACCAAGGATATGTCATAGTTTGTCTTTATGTGAATGACATGCTTATCATTGGAAGTGGTCAAAACATGATCAAATCAACTAAGCAAATGCTTAACAAAAGATTTGATATGAAAGATATGGGGGTCGTAGATGTTATATTAAGAATGAAAATTACTAAAATATCTGACGGATATGCATTATCTCAATCACATTATATTGAGAAAATTCTTGGTAAATTTATCAAGGATGATATGAATTTAGCTAGAACACATGTAGACGTCAATCTTTATTTATTAAAAAAAGTAAAGGTGATGCGGTGTCTCAGTTAAAATACTTCCAAATCATTGGAAGCTTAATGTACCTAATGAATTGTACTTGTCCTGATATAGCTTATGCTATCAGTAAATTGAGTAGATACACAAATAACCCCAGAGAAGACCATTGGAAAGCGATCATTCGGGTTCTTAGATATCTAAGATTCACCCGTGATCATGGTTTGAACTTTACTCGATATTCAGCAGTACTTGAAGGTTATTGTGATGCCAATTGGATATCGGATACTAAAGATTCAAAATCCACAAGTGGATATGTCTTTACTCTAGGAGGCGCTGCTGTTTCTTGGAAATCCACGAAACAAACTTGCATCGCATGATCCACAATGGAATCCGAGTTTATTGCTTTAGACAAAGCAGGAGAAGAAGTAGAATGGCTTCGCCACTTCTTAGAAGACATTCCAATGTGGCCAAAACCTGTGCCAGCTATTTGCATTCATTGTGATAGTCAATCTGCAATAAGCAGAGCACAGAATCATATGTATAATGGTAAGTCACGACACATTCGTCGTCGACATAATACCGTAAGGCAATTGTTGTCAAATGCAATAATCTCAATAGTTATATAAAATCTAAAGAGAATATTGCGGATTCGTTAACAAAAGGTTTGACAAAAGTGCTAGTGTATAGTTCATCGAAGGGGATGGGATTAAAGCCTATTACATAAGAGTCATCATAATGGTAACCCTACTTATATGATTGGAGATCCCAAGAACTAAGTTCAAAGGGATAACTAAGTTATGTGTGGCTCGCCAGAAATCACCAAGGGATTAAAATTCCCTACCCATTCCTATGGTGAGAGTGATAGCTACAACATTTGTTGTCTGCAGGGATATAAGGATAAGCTTTGCTTTTAATGATTACTTATATCTTGATTGAGGCATAAAATCAGGATGAGTATAAGGAGATACTCACAATAAGAATCACCTATATGAGTGTCGAACTGGGGCCGGTTCAATGAGAATGAAGAGACTAAATTCTCCGGAAACACTCATGAAAACCAGGAGCGTTCAAGGCCAAAATGAACACAACAGTGAGAACCACGACGTGTTAAAAGATATTTCGTGTGAAATCTATTGTCTTGGCTTACACAAACGGTTGAACAATTCAAGGCATCGCGTCCATTGGTTAACTAGTAAGTCCAATAGATTATCACTAGGGAAGGTTCAAGGCCGAAAGCTACCTATCCTAGTACAAGATATTTTCGACTTATACTCTTTCGATAAAGTCTGCATATTGTTGCATTTCCGTTGTCATCAAATTCCATTCATGGGGGGGATTGTTGGAAATGGTTATAAAATTCTGGGTAAAACTAGAATATTTTCCTAAGTTTGGTCTATTTTTTAGGTGGGCCCCGTGCGTCGATTTTCGCCGGTCAAAGTGGTAACGCGTTCTATACCGCGTTGTGATTCACGTGGTATATTTGGTTGCTCAAAACCATTACTGAGTGAATGGGATATTGAAGCCAAGTATGCTCCATGGAAAATGCAGTTTTGGTGGAAAATCCTTAAAGGTTTGAATAAGGCTTGTCCCACATTGATTTGGTGGGAAGTTTTGAATGGGTTTATAAGGCATGGGATTGGAACTTGGGGTGTGCCCCAAGGGGTACCCAAGTGTTTTAGAGAGGGAGGTTATGGGCAAAATGGGCTAGACCCATTGGACTAAAAAATCACCACATACGCGCGCGCACACTGCCGCCACCGTTCGTCCTGGCGGGCTGGGCTGGGCCTGGGCTTGGGTGCGGGTGCGTGGTGTGTAGTTGGGCTTGTTCGATCCAATACTAATCTTTTTTGGGGTGAAAAACATTTGAATTTAATTTTATTTTTTGGTAAAATAAAATCCCAAATTCAAATTAATTTCGGAAATAAACTGGTTCGGTTTTATTGTACACCTAAATTGGGCCCTTCTCGTTTTTTATATGTTTGAATTATGAACCCAGCAGATTCAAATCTGTTTAAATTCAAAACCCAACTAGTTTCATACATGTTCAAACAGATTTGCACCTGTTGAATTCAAAACTTGAAGCCACCATTCCATCTATAAATAGGACAGCTCTCATTTGGATTTTGTAACTCTAATTTCCGTCCTTCATAATTCTGCAAACATTCTCTTTATATTGCTGCATTATTTTCTTTTGTGAGAGAGTATAAACACTTAGTGTGTTCGTTAGGCAAACAATTTGTAGTGCTTTTATTGTTTGTAGTTGATCATTTCATCTTGGGAGACAGACGTCCATATTCTGAAAGCACCGTGGAGAGGACGAATCTGTCTTAAGGACACAGTGTCAAACACTGGACTTGATCAGATTATTATTCAAGAATTAATCAAGTAAGTTATATAATTTATTTTCGGTGTTTTTATTATTTATTTAAATTAGATTTTAATTTTATTTTTATAACAAAATAAAATCTATTTTTATTTATTTAATTTTTATTTCTTGTTTGATTTTTGTAATCAAACAAATTCTCTTATTTTTTTTTATTTCTTTATATTTTGATTATTGTTTAGAACAGAACAGAATTTAAATTTTTTAAATAAAGTGAACACTGTCCAACAATCATTCCTCAAAACAACTTTGGGGAACGTAGACACGACAAGCAGATTGGATTAAGGGGATGCACCCTTTTCATCATGGTCTAGATTGGAACGTATGAAAAGGCAAAAAAATTCAGAACTTCATCGTCCTATAGATTTTTATTTTTGCGTTATGTAAAGTTTAAACCTTCGTCGTCCTAAATTTTTGTGTTATGGGACGCACCTTTAACTTCATCGTGGTCTAGATTGGGACGTATGAAGAGACAAAAACTTTAAACCTTCATAGTCCTGTAGATTCTTATTTGTGTTGTTGGGTCATTTCATATATAAATTTTAACCTTTGATTTAAAATTTAAGATAAATTCTAATCAATTTGCTTGGTTTTCAGAATTTACTTTTCAGTATATATTTTTTTTATTGAATTTGTTTTACTATTTTAAGTAATTTTTTTAAAAAAATTTTAGATGCACCTAACATAAATATACTTAAAAAGTATAACTTTTATGAAAAAATTCTTTAAAAAAATTGGTGGTGCTGACATCACGTTTCATAACCATTAAAAAATTTAGGTGCACAGAAGGAATTAAATGTAAAATAAACATATATAAATATTTTTTTATTTCACATTTGTATATTTTGTATTTGATTTTTTTATACACGAAAGACAGCTGATAGCCGTTTAACTGAACTCGAAGAAATTATATTATTTTAATTTTTTCATAAAGACATTTTTAAAATTTTATTGAAAATTTAGATTGATTCCTACCATAGTGGAGTATCTATTAAGGAGCTCATGTTATAATGGTGTGTGTTGAGCCATCAAATTAGACTTTTCATTTTGCTTTAAGTTTTAAAATATCATAAATTATACAAATTTGTTTTTAATAAAATTTATATTTTTAAAATTTTATTGTTGAAATTTATCAAATAAAAATAATATTGGACATGAAATTTATATAAAATATAACTGAGAAATTTTGTAGTTGTATCAATTTTGTAGTGTTTGTAGAAATTATAAAATTTTACATTTTTTTGTGCATAAGCTGCGAAGATTTATGTAATCGACAAATATCTCAATTAACAATTGAGCAAAATTTCTCATTTTTTCCATCAAAATTTTATCAAAAAATTTTATTTATTTATCTTTTAAATTTTTTTATTTTGCCGTATAATATTAAGGGGAAAAAAATTTATCAGTGGATTAGCTCAACAATAATCGCATTACGCATGGAATTTTTTTAAATACAAGTCTGACACAGAAAAAAATTTACACCAAACATATAAAAAGATTAAACACAAATTAAACTTGACATTTTTTTCCGCTATTAAACTGATTTGAGACTTTCCCACGTATTTGAAAGGAAAGTGCTAACATTGTCTTTTGTTTAACGGTATAAAGCACTTGGCATTTCCATTAATCAGCATTAAATGATTGAGCAATTAGGAGGACTTTTGACAAGCTCTTTTTGAGAAGAGCATTTTTTACTTTTATTTTTATTTTGTGTATTTTCGTTTTTAGTGAATTTGTTTTTTAAAAAAAAACTTTAGGTTCTTACTGATGCAATCGAGCAAAAGGGGGTAGGCACCGCAGAAATTGCATGGCCAACTCTTGCTCCGGTCCACTTCAACCCTCCTAACGAGCCAAACATGGAAGGTGGCGCGAAAATTGTGCGCCAGGCCACAAATCCGTCACTCGAAGGACAACCACAACCTAGCAATGCATTGGTGGGTTTGGAAATAATAGGACATTCTGTTGAGCCCAACACTGCATCACCAGGGGGGCTGAAGCCATGCAAGTTGCAATCAACAACGACGCATTTGACGCGGAAATAGCTGAGCAGCATAGCAACCTAGAACACTTGGTCCTTCAAAACTCTTAAGACCCCGTAGAATGTTGGAAGCTTTTTATCAGCGAGATGTGGAAACTTTTCGTCAATGGCACTTCAAACAGACATGGTGCCGACTTGGGCTTAGTTTTAATCTCACCAGACGGTATGACCATCGAACATTTTGTCACACTTGGATTCCCTGTGTCAAACAATGAAGTTGAGTACAAACCGCTGCTAGCTGGGCAAAAAAGTGCACTCCAATTGAAAGCATCTAAGCTAATGGTTTGCAACAACTCCCAACTCGTTGTCAACCAAGTGCCTTGGTGAGAGAACAAGTCAAGAAATTTCAAGCAATACGAGTTCAACAAATCGATCAAGAAGACAACAGTCGAGTAGATGAATTAGCCGTTTTAGCTTCTGTGGCCAACAAACCAACTCCCATCCCTTTCCTGATTGAATTTCTCCCAAAACCCATCATTGAAGAACCAGAAAAGGTCGAAGTCCTCTGCGCTAAGCTGGGTCCTTCTTGGATGGACCCTATCATAATCTTCTTGAAAGACAGAGTTTTGCCAATCGATAAGAAGGACGCAAACAACATTCGGTTTAAGTGTGAGCAGTTCTGGCTCTCCCCGTCTGGCGCTTTGTATAAGAAGTCTTTCACGGGACCTTACTTGAAATGCGTCCATCCAAGCAAAGTTGAAGCCGTTCTATTTGAATTGCATGAAAGAATATGCGGAAGCCACATTAGGGGAAGATTTCTAGCCTATCGCGCTATTTCATAGGAGTATTGGTGGCCATGTATGTAGGTCGATGCCTAAAAATATGTGAGGAAATGTGAAAAGTGCCAGAAATTTATGCACCAGATTCATTAACCGGCAAGAGAACTCCTTTCTCTCACAAGTCCTTGGCCGTTCGCAATATGGGGGCTTGACATAGTAGGACCACTCCCAACCGCCCCAAGCAACTGCAAGTTCTTTATAGCTGCGATGGATTACTTTACCAAATGGATAGAAGCTGAACCCTTAGCAACCATCAAAGAGAAGGATGTGAAGAAGTTTGTCTGGCAAAATGTGATAACACGGTTCGGAGTCCCCAAGGCTTTGATCTCCGAAAATGGCACCCAATTTGATGAAAAACTATTCAGAGGATTTTGCGAAGAGTTAAAGATAGAGTTTTATAATTCAACGCCAACCTACCCTTAGTCGAATGGCTAAGCCAAAGCATCAAACAAGACCATTCTAGATGGGTTGAAGAAAAGGCCAGAGAAAGTCAAAGGAAAATGGACCAAGGAACATCCTAAATGTCCTCTGGGCTTATTGGACAATGTCGAGACGATCAACTGGGGAAACACCCTTTTCTTTGGCTTATGGATTGGAGTTTGTCATCCTACTCAAGATATGCCAACCATCAGAAGTGAAAATTCCAAACTAGACTTAAACGCAAAAGCAATCGCTCTGGAGTTGGACTTATAGAAGAGCGAAAGAGAGAATGCACTAATTCACGTCGCGGTATACCAACAAGAATTGCCCAAGAAGTATAATAAAACAGCTCATCTCAGACAATTCAAAGTTGGGAACTAGGTTTTGCACAAAGTAATAGGCAACACTCTAATACTGAGCGAAGGAAAGCTAGGGGCAAATTGGGAAAGACCTTACAAGATAACTGGTTTGGCGGGAAAATGAGCACACTACCTAGAAGACTTGGACAGCCAAGCCATACCCCGCCCATGGAACACCGCAAACTTGAAGTTCTATTACTTTTAGTTCAAACTCTAAATATACACCCCTCCATTTTCTGATGTAACTTTGTCAATCTTGTTAGAAATCTATATGTAATGGAAGCAAGGCTTATTTCATTGGAACAATTGTTATATTTGTTTTTGTTTTTTGACATTAAGATCAACAAGGGGCAAAGAGTTAGCCGGGATGATTTTACCTGGCTAAAAAAGTTGATGTTTTGTTCAACTCCTACCTTCTAGCCGAGATGAATTTATCTGGCTAAAAGAGTTGATTTTTTGTTCAATTACTTCTTTCTAGCCGAGATGATTTTTCTCGGCTAAAAGAGTTGATGTCTTGTTCAACTCCTTCCTTCTAGTCGAGATGATTTTACCCGACTAAAAGAGTTAATGTCTTGTTCAACTCCTACCTGTTAGCCGAGATGATTTTACCCAGCTAACAGAGTTGATGTCTTGTTCAGCTTCCACTAGCTAGGCAGGATGATTTTACCCAACTAAAAGAATTAATGTTTTGTTCAACTCCTACCTTCTAGCCGATACGATTTTATCTGGCTAAAAAAGTTGATGTTTTGTTCAACTCCTTTTTTTTAGTCGAGATGATTTTGCTCGGCTAAAAGAGTTGATGTCTTGCTCAACTCCTTCCTTCTAGCCAAGATGATTTTATCCGGCTAAAAGAGATGATTTCTTGTTCAACTCCCACCTTTTAGCCGAGATGATTTTACTCGGCTAAAAGAGTTGACATCTTATTCAATTTCTTCCTTTTAACCGAGATGATTTTACCCAGCTAAGAGAGTTGATATCCTGTTCAACTCCTACATGTTAGCCGAGATGATTTTGCTTGGCCAAAAGAGTTGATGTCTTGTTCAACTCCCACCTTCTAGCTGAGATGATTTTACTCAGCTAAAAGAGTTGATGTCCTATTGAACTCCTACCTCCTAGACAAGATGATTTTTCCCGGCTAAAAGAGTCGATGTTTTGCTCGTATCACGATAATGTTTCATGGTTTGGAGATAAAAATAAAAATACATGTTTCAAAGTAGCAAAATTTTCATTGATTGAAAGTTGTAAGTGCAAAGGGTTGGGGCAAGTAGCTTGGTTACAAAGTTCAAAGTTCAAAAGAAAATACAAGCAAAAACTGTGCCAACTCTAACCCCAAAACCGATGTAAATGCAAGCGAAATAAATGAATGGGATGCACCCGTATCAATCAACACACTAGCAACTGAATTGCAAAACAAGAAGGTACCTCTCACAACAGATGGAGTCGGTACAAGATCTGGTGCGGTAACGGCCTATACACACCCTGTTGGCCTCTGATCTACCTGTTCATCCCTCGGAGCATGGCCCTGTTGCACGGATTGAGTCAAAGAGGCTCCCTGATTGGCCTTTAAGGCTTGTGCTGACTGTGTAGGCTGGTGACTTTGTGTCTATCTCAAACTAGATGCACCAGGTGTGCCACCCAATTGTGGACACAACCTCTTCAAGTGCCCCGCCTGACCACACTAGTAACAAGTGAGTGGTTGGCCTTTTCCCTGACCTTGGCCTTGAGAATGAGCCGAAGACGAAGTTGCTCATTGCCCTCCTTCTCCCTATGGGCAAACTGGAGACTTGTGGCCCAATTGACCACACTTGAAACAAGTCACATCCCCTTGACCATATCTCCCTAAACCCGAACTTGGCACAAGAAAGGTAGACCTCGACTGAACTCCTTGGGACTGTTGAGGATTAGAACCCCTCTGCCTCTTATTGTCCCCCTGATTATCCTGAGTCCTCCTGAAGCCCTTCATCCTCTCCTCCTCTACATGCATAACAGTCTTAAGATGGGTTATAGCCTCCACAAGGCACCCATAGTCTTTAATCATGGACCCGGCCACTCGAAACATGAGACCGGTCCTCAGTCTTTTCTCAAACTCCAAACACCGGCGCTCCTCAGTCGCCACTAACTCCAGTGCAAATCTCGCCAAACTGGTAAACATGGCCTTAAATTCGGCCACGGCGTATTTAACTACACCAACTTGGAGAATTGATCCCTTAACTTCTCCTTTACTGTAGCAGGTAAGTACTTGTCTTGGAAAGTATCAACAAAGGCTTCCCAAGTCCCTCAAATGCGCCCACGTGCATACTTCCACCACTGACCCGCATCTCCCTTCAGCTGGAAGGACGCCAAGGTCACTCTCAAACCTCCGTCTTCAATGTCGAACATCTCAAACGTCTTCACCATCTGTTCTAACCACTCATCAACCTTCAATGGCTCCTTGGGATCACCCAAAAACTCGTCCGGATTCGACCGGAAGAACTCCCTCTTCAGAAAGGACGGCCCAGTTTCAGCTACTTGTTCTCAGCCTTGAGAAAGTCCATGGATTCTGTAGAGACCCTAATTTTTGTAATTATCATTAAATCCCTAACCTTGAGTTTATTTCATTAAAGTCCTTGAATTTTCGCTTAATTGCATTTTGAACCCTAGAATCGGGAAGTATCGCGGATTAATTCGAGTAAACCCTAATCGATCACATAGATTAATAATCACCTTTAAAACCCTATTATTAATTATTAGGCCCTATAATTATAGATTAATCACTTTGAAATCCTAATTCTTGATAATACCATTTTTGCTCAGTTTTTTGCCTTTGTTTGTGCATTAATTTAATGAGACCCAAATTTATTATTCTAACTATTTTCTAATGTTAGTATATTGTATACTAAATATCAAGGTTTCATAAATTTAGACTTGGTCCCTATATACTTCTATTTTATTTCATTCCAAACCTTAATTGTAATATTTTCTTAATTAATTTACTTATGCCTCTTATTTTATATTTATAAATACAAATATCTTATATATATATATATATATATATATTTCTTGGAGCCTAAGTAGTTGACCATGTGATGGATGAAAGGGCCTTGATGGAAACTTTGACAAATTACACTTAAAAAACTTGGCCCCTAAGAAACCTCACAATCCTTCTCTACATATATATGCACACTTCTCTCCCCTCATTTTACACATTTTCAGCCATGCACTAGAGGAGTGAGAGAGAGTGATCTTGGAAGAGAGAGAGAGAGAGAGAGAGAGAGAGAGAGAGGATAAGAGAAGAAGGAAAAGAAGAATTGTGTTGAGTCTTGTACAACAAAGGTAAACTTACATCACCTCTTTTCTCAAGTTCTTTTACCACTTGTTTTTCCCCTCCTAATACATGCTCTTTATATATATATATATATATATGTTGTAGTCTAGGCCTACACTCTTGTATAAATGTGTATTAATCAAGAAATGACATACTTCTCTTTTTTTCCTAAATTTCCAACAGCAAATCTTTTTCCTCTCGTAAATTTATTTTCCTTTCAAAACTCCATAAACTCAAAATCTGTTTTTATGGTATAATATTTGGTATGTCTAGAGTATGTAATAATTTTGGTAGGACCTAAGGATGTATTTTTATAATCGAATTTTTTTTTCTAAGTTTGTTACTCACAGAACCAGAAAAACAGTCAACTTTCTCTATTTTTATAAAATTTCAGAAAAATAATCTTGAGTCCACTTTCATGTCAAAATCTTAATCTTGGTGTTATATTTTAACTAAAATTTGTTTGAACTCAAGAGAGTGAGGGGTTTGAGAGAAAACCCGATTTGTGTAGCTGTCAATGAATCTGGACAGATCTTGGTAATTCTGAATTATCTTAAAATCTAAAATAGCTATCGTACTTTCGTAAGTTGAGTTTGAAAATAGACTTATTTATCTACAAACTCACATGAGGCCAGGTACTTAGGGTCAATAAAAGTATTTTGTTTCATAATTATTTTCAAACTAGTTCAAATCTGCAAATCTGGAAATTTGTGTTAGTATGCTCTTATTTGGTTTGCAACTCTTATATTCTATATTTCTTGAATGTTTTAGTTTCGATATGTAATCTATGATAAATTGTGAATTTGATTTACCATGAATAAATTACTTGTTGTTTAGTTTGGATTCGTAATTATACTAACCATGCTTTGCTATAACTGAGAACATAATGCACTTAATAAAGGGGAAATTAAATGGGATGGTAATGGGTTGCGATCATTGTATTAAATCTTGTGAGATAATGAATGATGGATTCAAGAGTATGATATAGTGGAATGTGTTCCATTTTTGTGAGGTCTTGCGCAAGTATGTTTTCGAACCCTAACATGGCACGGGAGGTATTCTAACTGCTTGACGGAAATGAAAAGAATAAGGGTGGCAGTAAGGGTCTCACACAGGGAGAGTATCCCTGGAAGCCCATTCCCTTGGGGAAGACCGTGATGTCACCACTCGGGTATGTAACCTAGGTGCATGGGTATCATTGGTAATTGTGCGGTAAGCGACGCACTGGTGGTTATGCGGCAAGCGACGCATTGGTATTGTATTAACCAAGGGAGAGTCAGAATTGCCCATAGCCAAAGTCAATTTTAGAACTAACTAAAATTGACTATTATTCATGAGAACTGAAATTTAATTATAAGCTCTGCTTAATTATTGCTTTCACTGTATGTTATGATCGTGCCGTTATGTTACTTGTGTATTTGGAATGGGAAAAGGGTTGGGGTGTGTGTGTTTACTGGGTATTCCAAGCTCATGGCATTTTATGCCAGGTGAAGACGAGTTTTACACTGAGAACAGAATCCCTAAAAGCTTTGCGGAACCATGGCTGCCTTAGAGATTAGATTTTATATTTCCTGTATTTTGGATAATCTTTTTGTATCAAAGAACTGATCTGTATTTGAAGACTTGAAGAATTTTATCTATAACTATTATTAATATTTTCCTTTAGTAATTATTTGTTTTTTGTGCTTAAAAAGATGTGTATCTGCTAGTTAAACCCGGGTGTATTGTTGTATTATATTTTCAAAATTTGGGATGTCACAGATTCCCTCAATGCTCCGGCCTTTTCGCGGGCTAGGCACCCATGGCTTGTTGACCTACTGGCTTGGCTACATTGGCCTGACCAACTCTTCCATCTTGTGCCGGAATATCAGCCGACATCGGCATCTCCTGATGTCTAGGCCTACTACGCCCACCACCACGACCACGTCCTAACATCCTAATAAAAGTAACGATAGACATTAGCACATTTACAAATGTGTCGAAGCTAATTCACTCACGTCCTGAAACGATGGACAACTGTAATTCACTCCACATAATCACATAAATACATACGAATTTCCTTCCTAGATAGTGACTGTCCCACGGTGTTGCTAGAGTTCCAGTTAGACACATGAGTAATCAAGTGCTCTTCTAATAGAACTTCCAGAAACCCATAGACCCAGCCAACATTTTAGGAACTAAATCTCATACCCATATAATCACATAAGCATGTTATCATATGAGCACATAACATCCATACTTAAGTCTAACAAATGAGATGAACCCATTGTGGTATTAACCACTTCCTACGTATCCAAAGTATTCAAATCTGGTACGCTCTGATACCAAGTTATAACCCCTCAAAATAATACAAATAACCCAATTCATAAGAGAAATGAACATAATATAATTCATTCACTTTCATATATCAGAGTTCATACTACAAGAGATATTACATGCATTATACATTCATAAACATTCATCCTGAATTTACAGCATGTAATACAAGTCAATAACAACAAAATAAATGCCCTACATGCTTACATCTTTCTAAGATATCACTTGGTTACAACAAAAAAAGAGTCCTAAGCTCTATACACGTAAAGCCCTTGGCTTGAATAAACACGTAAACAAAAATGAGAAGAGGCTTCAGCTCCAAAGTCCTCCCAATCTAGGCCTTGGAGGAAGCATATCACCTGTACCTGAAAATGGTTTCCCAATTAGGGTGAGCCAGCCCAGTAGGGATAAACTAACACAATATATGAGATTTAACTAAGATATAAATGTCAGATAAATGTTCAATATTCATGACCAACTTGCATTCTCCTCATAACCATTCAACATTGTTACATATATTTCGGTCCATTCTCATTTATTCTCTTCGTGTTAATTCATCTCATTCTAAGCCATGTGACAACTACACATAATTTTAAAAATAACCCAACTGAGACTACAACTCAGTGGTTCTTTTTTTTCACACAATTATCATATAAACACTTCAACCTTGCCATTTTACGAAAATTTCGTCTGCAGGATTGGCATCCATGTATATATAAGGTTTCAGGATTTTTACCCTCGACACTCCGACCAACTTAATTCTTAATGGAGTCCATCTCCTATCTCATCCCAAGTAATGGAGTACATCTATTTTCCTCTCCCAAAATGATTACATATACAATGCATTTACAAACATCATCATATACAATGACTATCCATAGCACATATTCAATGCCTTAATCATACTGTCATATTCAATGACACAACTTAAATGATTAGTTTTAATTTACCTAATTCTCATGCAATTTCTACAACAATCATAGCTATCCTCCACTGAGAGCCCAAAATAGTTATTTCTAAATAGATATGTAATCTTTTAAATAGATAATTTATCAAATTTCCATAGGTGAGTGATTTAACAAACCCAACTACACTATTCATTCATACATCCTTCCAATTTCATATTTCTCATATCAATTTCATCATTTATGCGAAATAATTAATTAACGCAAACTAGGGCACACTTCATTCTCTTTCCAAATATCAACCCCAAGGTCAAATCTCACCATTTTAACACTAGAGCACTTCATATACAAAGCCCCATATCCATTTTGTAAATGAACATGGAAAACCCCTCTTTCAATTTTGAACCCAAACCCTAGATTTACTCAAATTCTCCAAAATTCCGCCATTTATACATAACAACAAATACCTAGGTTAAAAATCATATTAAGGTGTAGAATATCCCTACCTCAAAGAGAGAAGATGAGCCAAGCAAGGATGGAACTTCAAAAGTGACAAAACCAACTTCTACTTGGATCAAAGTGAAGAGCTTAAGGAGTTCTACTTCTTTAATGAAGGCACAAGAGTGTAGAGATCAAAGGATCTAGGCCAAAAGTAGAGAGAATGTGAGTTTTAGAGAGAGAGAGAGAGACTTTCAACTTAAGGATTTTGAGTGAAAAGATATGAAAAAGTGATGTAAAAAGTGCTTTTCGCGATCTGATATACGCGTAGTTCGCTCGAACGGAGAGTTTGACGCTCGAGCGTCAGACACAAACTTTTGTTCCGCTCGAGCGCAAGAAGAGGCCCACTCGAGCGCAGAATACACACCTCCAGAACTTTTGCAGACGACAGACCAACCGCTCGAGCTCAAGAAAGGACGCTCGAGCACCCACTCGCTCGAGCGTAGGAAAGGCCGCTTGAGCGTGAAAGACACTCCTCCAGCAGTTTTGCAGACGTGCAAAGTACTGAAGGTTTGCAACTCCCGCTCGAACGCAAGAAAGGTCGCTCGAGAGAATGACCAAAATTTACATATCCCGCTCGAGCGCAATAATGGCCGCTCGAGCAGAAGACTAAAAATCTAGGCAACACAAAGTTTTAAAACTACGTAACCAACTTGTTCCAAATACACCCAAAGACCAATTTCAAAGGTATACAAGGGAAGAAGGAGATAAACAACAACACGAAGACATTAAACCTGAGTCCAGAACATCACAAGAGTCGGGTCAAAACCAGGATCGTTATAAACACAGAGATGAGAGATGAGTACGTAGTCTGGCTAGAGAAAATCACAGGATGAATATGTGATTTGACTAGAGAAAATGAACAAATTTCTCTGGCCATCACACAGAGAAAATTAACACAAAAAATTAAATCAGAGAAATTTCTCTGGTTTGTAAGTATACGCCATTGATATAAAGCTCTCTCTCTCTCTCTCACTCTTTAGGCCACTGTAATAGTGAATATACAGGTATTCCAAATGGAACACAGTGAATTGCTTTGTATTTGTAAAGTCTTGTTTCAAAAAGTAACAATTTTGTTCAAAGAAATTTTCAATTTTCTCTGGTTTGATTCCAGAGTAATTCTTTGCACATAATGAGACAAATTTCTCTAGGAATTTCTCTAATTTGGAGAGGATTTCTCTGTGAAATCCAAAGAAAATTTGGACAGTGAATTTTCTCTAGATTGAATTTTCTCTGGTTTGGACAAGAGAATTTCTTTGGATTGAATTGAATTTTCTCCGGTTTAGACTAGAAAATTTCTCCATATTGAATTGAATTTTCTCTGGTTTTGGATCAGAGAATTTCTCTAGATTGAATTTTCTCTGGTTTGGACCAGAGAATTTCTCTGGTTGAATTTTTTCTGGTTTGATTTGAGAGACCTTAGACATTATGAAAATATTGGATATCCTTTATGCTATAAAATCTTAATAGTAGGGACCTTAAAAAAAATCTCATTTTTTTATTAAAAAATAAATAAATAAAAGCAATTAATAAAATTCATTGTTCTATGTGTTTTGGATTTGTATTTGTTTTCTATTTCATGTGCTTATTTTTATATTTATTTTTTTTTAAATTGCGAAGCATAAAACTTGTGCAGTTTTTAGACACATAAAAAGTTTGGGGTTTTTTTCCTATTTAACTTTTTTAAGCTTTTGTTTGTTTTTGTATATAAATTCAGTTTTTTTTTTTTTTTTTTTAAATTTGGTTTGTATGTTTAGTTAATTTTGTGTGTGTGTGTGTGTGTGTTTTATTTTTAAAAATCAATGTTCTTAATTTTGTGTTTGTGTGTTTATAATTTATGTTTTGAAAAAATTGATTTGTTTGGTTCGTTAATTTTGTGTAGGGTGCAAATGAATCAAACTGTTCATGAACAAACTTGGCTCGACTTGTTAAGGGCTTGCCTCGACTCGGTTCGTTTAGTAAATGAGCCGAATTTGAATTTGAATATTAGACTCATTTAATAAACGAGCCGAGTTCGAGCTCGCATAAGCTCGACTCGTCAAACTCGACTCATTTATCTTTATTTAAATTATATAATAAATATATTATTTATATATTAAATAGTATATAAATATATATATATATATATAAATAATAGTATCAATACATTATTTATATATTAAATAATATTTTTTATTTAAATAATATAAATAATATTAAAAAAATAATTATCGAGCTGAGCCGAGCACGAGTTTCATTAATATTAACGAGCCGAACCGAGCACAAGCTCGAT
Source organism: Camellia sinensis (assembly GCF_055761805.1). Lineage (NCBI taxonomy): Eukaryota > Viridiplantae > Streptophyta > Magnoliopsida > Ericales > Theaceae > Camellia > Camellia sinensis. The sequence continues at coordinate 95,019,009 of NC_138966.1, read as the reverse complement.
AAACGAGCTCATTAAGTAAATGAGCCAAGCTCAACCTCGAGCTTAGCAAAGCTCGGTTCGGCTTGGCTTGGTTCGGTTCGTTTGCAGCCCTAATTTTGTGTGTGTTTTCAAAAAAAATTGGTTTGTGTTTTCAATAAAATTGGTTTGGTTGTTTGCTTAATTTTATGTCTTTAAATTTTTTTTTTTTGTTTCAATTGTGAAGCAAAAAATGTTCTATTATTCTTATTTGTACAGGCTTCTTTTGAACAGTTTCACACCACCACATCTGTGTGCATTATTAGAAAAAATATAAATTTCATATTATAACTTCAAACGAGTTTGCACATGCATCGTGTGTGCTCAGTTGCTAGTATATACATATATATCTTTGTAAACAATTAAGCATATATTTTTTTTTTGTATTTTTAAAATTTTTATTTAAATTTATAATCCTAACATAGGTGAAAGAATACTAGTTTGTAAAGCAAGCGAATTTTCAAATGAATGAAAATAAACAAATAAAAAAAAGGGGGGGGGGCAGGAGTGAAGATAAGTTTTCTCTATCATTCATTTCAACCCAGAATATGTAGAATTACTATTCGATTTTTCTAATAAACAAAGAGGCTAGTGATAAGGAAGATTTGGGTTCAAAGAAGGCCAATGAAACCTTAGCCCTCACAAAAGCCTCAGTGTCTAGTTAACTGAGGATGTTGAGGTTTTAACATAGTATTTGGATCATAAATTTGAATAGAAATTTAAAAAGAAAAAGAGAAATAAAATATAAAAAAAAAAACACTTATATTTTATTTATATTTCTCTTACTTTTTTTCATTTTGCTTTGTAATGTATGTATGTTGGGTTTTGATGTTAAGCATGTGGTTCTGAAGTTTCTCTCCAACAAATTGGGCCAGTGATTGTTGTGCGCTTGTGGGCTCCCCAATTCCCTAACAACTTCAAGCTTAGAAAATTATGCAATATAAAAAAAAAAAAAAAAATTGATATATAAAATTATGAATTTTTAGACATTGCTAAAACAATTTGTAACACAATCTAAAATAGAAGAGTACTGAAAAACAAATAAATAAATAATGGAAAAAGTTTAGGTGTGAAATTGAGAGGTGTGTCCTACTGTTGTTGTTTCCCCCACGCACATGAAGTTAGAAACGGATTACAACGGCCCTAAGATAAAACTTGCTCACACCCTTCGCGACTTTCCTTGCCCAATGTTCATGTTAATCAAGAAGGTTATAAACTAGTCACAAAGTAGCAAAACAATTTACGGAGAAATCCGTTTATGTACAACATTTTTCTAAAAAAAAAACTAAAGATTCCATCATCTATTCTTAATTTCTAAAAAAAATTAATGCTAACATTTCATATAAGGTTTTGATTTGATAATAGGCTGTGATTGATATCAAAGAGGATTCTCCATGCCAAAAGAGTAAGCCCATTTGTAGCTTGGACTCTGATCTTAGAAGTTATTTGTAGGAAAAGAACCAACATTCTCTCTTTTCACTAATCCAATCTGGAAATTCACCATAGAAACTAGATGAAGTTGTTAAGAGTTTTTGGGAAGACTGAGCTTTGGTCTGGTTTTTCCCGATGTTGGCTTTTTAGCGTAGCATATGCTTGGCTTGAGTGCATGTGTCAACCAAATTGGGATTTGGATATGATTCTAGATGCTAATGCCCTCTTTAGCCCTCTTGGCTTTTTGATGTAATTTTTATGTTCTCCTTTACTCTATGTTACATCAATGAATTTTCCTTTCGCTGATAATAAAAAATAAAAATTGAACATCTGAGTTTTCTCTCAAAATAATTAGCCACCAGTGAAAACCGCTCAAGTGACAACAAAGAAAGATTTATGGGTTGAAACAAATAAGGGAAATTTGGTCAATAATTCTTCAACATAGTTTGTACTGAAAAAAGGACACTTCAATCATTTTTAATGTATGAAGTCCATTAAAATAGATTTTTTTTGTGAGGAGGACACAGTACAGCATGGGTTTTTGCATTTTTTTTGTGTGATGAGTTCACTATTTTCATTGCATTGGATGGAGATATCAAATAGTTCTGGAATAGAGAGGACGGTGGCAAAGAGCATGTGGCTTCCTATGACAGGCTTGCAATGAAGAACAACAAAACGCAATGGACCAACCTTGCCTATCTATGTAAAGAGTTGATCAATGACTGCAGTTGACTCATGGATGGCTTTATATTCAAAACAAATTCAGAAATGCAACACCATCCCACTGGTGGGTGATGCTATGGTACATTTGGATGTACCATATATTAGTTATGACGTTATGTGATTTTATATTATACCTAATATCAAATAGATCATAACCATTATCATATTAACTCATAACTTAATTATATTTAGTTATTCATATATACCATATTATCTCATAACTACCACATAACTAAATTATTTTAATAATTTAATTTTGAATTGGCAACCGGTGTAACCGGTTACCAAAAAGAGGGCAAAGAAAATTAGAGGAGTCCAAGGGTCCCAATATTACATATCTCATAACCACTAGTCACATATCTCATAATCAACATCATATATCTCATGACCAACATTTTTTTTCATAACCAACATCACATATCTCATAACCACTAGTCACATATCTCATAACTAATACCATTTTGCTCATAACCACACCACTTTGTTCATAACCAATATCACATGTCTCATAACCATTGATCACATATCTCATAACTATTACCCATATGAATCATAACCACATCTCATAACCAACCCCTTTGAGTCATAACCAACATCACATATCTCATAACCACTAGTCATATATCTCATAACTACACCACTTTGATCATAACCAATATTTCATATCTCATAATCACTAACACATAGAGCATAACCAAACACCCTTTGACACCACTTTGCTCATAACCAAAATCAAATATTTTATAATAACAAATCAAATATCTCCTAACCATTGCCCAAATATCTCATAACCGTTGCCCACATATCTCATAACCAACATCGCATATATCATAACTACTAATCATATATTTCATAACCACATCACTTTGATCATAACCAACATTACATACTCATAATCACTAATCACATATCTCATAACCAAACACCCTTTGACTTATAAATACACCACTCTACTCATAACCAAAATCACATATCTAATAATCACTAATCATATATCTCATAACCGTTACTCACTTATGTCATAACCACATCTCATAACCAACACCATTTGCCTCATAACCAATATCACATATCTCATAACCACTAATCACATATCTCATAACCATTACTCACGTATAGCGGTGTAAATTTAGCCGACGAGCTCGCAGCACACCCCAAGTCCAGAAATTTCTCTCTCTCTCTCTCTCTCTCACACACACACACACACACACGCGCGAGCGCGCGCGCGCGCACACACGCACACACATTCATTTGGGCTAAAGACAGGGTCTAGGGATTTGTCAAAAATAATTAATGAAGAAATTTTGATTTTGACAAAATTTGGATGTTTGTTCCAAATTTTTGGAGAAAGTGGGGCTGAAATTAACTAATAATCATTATAAAAAAAATTAAAACATTTATGAATAGAGTCTTATAATAAAATAAATTTATAATTTATAATTTTGTCAATTTATACTTAATTTTTTTTTATTTATTTTTAATATAAATCCTTAATCTATTTTTATTAAGTAAAATTAATATAAAAAAAAAGACTATTTTTTACTCATCAACTACAAAATATATAATCACACCATTAATTGGCATAATAAAAATATTTAAAATTTTAAAAACCACAAATATCATAATCAAGTCCCAAAGTTTTGTAATATAAAACACAAAATGCATAACGCCATCACTAATTGACGTAACAAAATTGATTAAAATTATAGAAAATCACAAATGTCGTAACTAATTCCCAAAATTTCGTAACATTAACCAAAAATTATGTAACTATCCACTAATTGGTATAATAAAAACATCTAAAAATTTTAAAAACCACAAATGTCATAACCAACTCACAAAATTTAGTAACATCAACTACAAAATGCGTAACTGCACCACTAATTGCCATAATAAAAAATAATCAAAATTTTTACAAATCACAAATGTCATAACCAACCCAAAAAAATTCATAACATCAATCACAAAATAAGTAACAACACAACTAATTGATGTAGCAAAAATATCCAATTTTTTTATAAACCACAAATATTGTAATCAAGCAACAAAGTTTCATAACAATTATCATAAAATGACTAAACAAATCACTAAAACTCTTAGAATCACCAATCGGGATTTCTCATAATACATAGAAAACAAAATTTAATGACAATCATTAAATAATTTAATCAGCGACTTAAAGTCATGGAACAGAAAATGAGAGTTATAGAAGATTAGCCAGCAAAGCGAGAGGAAAGGGAACATGAGAAAGAGAGACTGAACGGGCTTATCACCTATGAAAATGACATCAAAGGTGTTGTCGTTTCCAATAAGGACCATCGGAGATATCTACAATGGCAGTAAAGAATGAGAGAGATGCTTAAGGGATGAAGAGGACTGAGATAGCAAAACAGTACAACAAAATGCGTAATATTCAATTTTCAACAGTTCTATAACACATGTACAAATTGATGATAACAAAACTTTTCAAATTATAACTACGGCCAAAGGTTTGTGTATGTATGACATATTAATATGAAAGAGCTAGAGTTTCGAGATAGAAACATTTACTAGATAGAGAAATATCACCAGAATGAATAGTGTTGAAATAGACAAAGAGAGTGGTGACGAGTTCAAGGATCTATTGCAAAGAAACATGAGTAGAGACAGAAAGAATCTAGTAAGGAAGAACTATCAACAATGGTCGTTCGATAATTTGAGCGAAATAGAGAAGTCTATTGAAGAAATAAAGAAAGCTCAGGCACAACTAGGACAAATCAAGGGAAAGAAAATAGAGTAGATAAAAAAATGAAGAAAAGTTGGAGAAAAAAATTTAGGAGAAAATTTATTTAGTAGAACAAAATAAAATCACATCATAGATAATTTTTTTCAACATATTTTTTATTAAAATTTAGTTAAATTATATATATGTGTGTGTGTGTGTGTGTGTGTGTGTGTGTGTGTGTCTATAAGTGTATATAGATATTTTAAAAAGTATATCGTTTGTATATTACTATTTCTATTATATTTAAAGTAGAGAAGTTTTGGAGATGTTAGAACTAACGAATGGAATGATTTTAATCTCATCTTAACAATGAATTCCATTTACAGAAACACGTCCGAAAACAGAGTGAGGGTAGAGAATGAGAAACCCAGAGACTAGAAGAGAGAGAGAGAGGGGTAGAGAAAGAGAAACAGAGACAACAAACTGACCTAGAACTCACGGTGGTGCTGTAGCTTGATGTCGGTGCAGGATGAACTCACGGTGTGGAGGATGAACCGTCCTCACGGTGGAGGATGAGCTCACGTTGTTCTCTACTACAGCTTTGTGAAAGAACTATGGATAGATTATTAGGGCACAAAGTTCTAACCAAGGAGTTGAAAACAATTTAGGCGCTAAATCAGAATTTTTTTAGTGGTTTAATTTTGGGTTTATGTAAAGACATGGAAAAATATGAAAAAATAAATAAATAAATCATAATTCATAAATTGGACGGGTAATGTGAAAGTATTCTTGCTAAAAAATAAATTTGTGTGTTTTATGAAATTTTTTAATCGTTAAAATTATAATTTGTTGTAGTGAGAGAGAGAGAGATATGAGAGGAAACTGATAAACACAAAAAAAAAAGAGAGAGAGAGAGAGAAAAAATTAGTAGAGTATTTTTTTTTTCATTACTGCCTAATTTGTCAAAATTTTCCGTCCAAAATTAGTGACAAAATAATTTCCTCAGTAAAAGGTCTCAAAATATTAAAAATTATTAGTAACGAAAATATATTTCTCACCAAATAATCTTAAAATATTTAAAATCAAGTTTTTTTTAAAAACAAAATGTAAAATTATTGGTGACGAAAATATATTCCTCACTAATAATTTTATAATTAGTGACAAATTTTTTTCTCACCAAAAGTCTCAAAATTTTGGCGCCACCAAAAAAATTTGGCGGAAAAGCCTTCAATGACGAAACTTAATTTTTTATCACCTAAAAAGAAGTATTTATTGACGCAAATAAATTTCGTCACCTATTATTTTTATTTTTTTATTATATGTGACAAAATTTTATAATTCGTCACAAATTGTTCTTATTTAGTGACGAAATTTATTTTCTTCACTACTTTTCGTCACCATAGGTTACTTTTGTTATAGTGAAAACAGTGTAACTAAGCATATAAGTAATGAATTTTTAAATACTACAACTGTTAGAATACTCACTGGATTCAAGAATCCCCTCACAAAAGTTGCATGGGCATGTTGTAACTGCCTATTAGGAATTAAAAATGTAGGCGTAAAGTTGAGGAGGCCGACGCTGCTGCTGCTCCGACGCTGCTCCTCCGCCGCTTGACGTCGATCGATCGATCGATCGAGAGAGAGAGAGAGAGAGAGAGAGAGAGAGAGAGAGAGAGAGAGGGGTAAGAAGAGATTAGGGATTTTTGGGTTTGAGATTGGGGATTTTTTTTTGTTTTTTTTTTCGGGGGGGTGGGGGGGATGGAAAAAAAAAAAAAGGAAGGGAGGAGCGGGAATGGAAAAAAAAGGGGGCAGGAATAAAAAATAAAAAAAATATATAGTTTTTTTTAGTCACAAATGAAATTTAAATAATAAAATAACGTCGTTTAATTTTATTTATTTTTTTTTTTTTTTGCGGTGGGGGTTGTCGTCATCAAAAAAATTTATTTTTTGTTAAAATATATATTTTTTTGTAGTTAATGATTTTTTTTAAAAAAATATTATTATTATTTATTTGGTAGAAGTAGGGGTAATATTTTAATGAAAAATATTTTTCACTAAAATAAAAGTTAATTTTTTGTAGTCAATGAAAAATATTTTTCTGCGGCCTATTTTTTTTTTTTTGTTACTAAAACTCATGAACTAATTTTTTGTGGTAGAGGAAAGGGAGCGGCAATAGTGGTGAAGATGGTGGATAAGAGATGATGGTGATGGTGATGGTGATGGTGATGGTGATGGTGAAAGAGATTAGTAATGAAGTTGTGGTAGTGGTAGTGTAAATGGAGTGACAGGGGTGAAAGAGAGGTAATGGTAGTAGTAGTGGCAGTAGTGGTAGTGGTGGTAATGAAGTGGTGGCGATGGCAGTAGTAATGGTAGTCGTAGAGGTGACGTGGCAACAGTGGAAGTAGTGGTGGTGGTGGAATAGCGTTTGTAGTAGTGGTGAAGGTAGTAGAGGAGATGGGTGGTGAGAGAGATAAATGAGTGAGAGACAGATAGAGGAGAGAGAGAGAGAGAGAGAGAGAGAGAGAGAGAACGCAAACACAGCGGGAGAGAGAGAGAATAACGCAAACAGAGAAAACGAGAGTGAGAGAGTGAACAACGCAAACACAGTGGGAGAGAGAGAGAGAGAGAGAGAGAGAGAGAGAGAGAGACAAAAAAGAGACATAGAGAGAAGAGAGATGAACGGGAGAGACATAAAGAGAAGAGAGATGAACGGGAGAAACATAGAGAGAATAGAGATGAGCGAGAGAGATAAAGAGAAGAGAGATGAGCGAAAGAGACAGAGAGAGAAAAGATATGAGAGAAGAGATAGATAAGTGAGAGACACAGAGAGAGACAGATAGACAGACAGACAGACAGAGAAGAGTGATGAGTGAGAGAGAGAAAAAGAAGAGAGAAAGGAAGGAAGATAAAAAAATGGATGAAAAGATATAGAGAGAGAGAGAGAGAAAGAGCGAAAAGAGATAAACGAGAGAGAGAAACAGAGAGAGATGAGCGAGAGAGCGAGAGAGATAAAGAGAAGAGAGACAGAGAGAGAAGATAGATGGGAGAGATAAAGAGGAGAAAGATGAACGAGAGACACAGAGAGAAAGAGAGAGAGAGACAGACAGACAGAGAAGAGTGATGAATGATGAGTGAGAGAGAGAAAGAGAAGAGTGACAGAGACATAGAGAGAAAGAAAGAGACAGACAGACAAAGAAGAGTGATAAGTGAGAGAAAGAGAGATAAGTGAGACAGAGACACATAGAGAAAGAGAGAGACAGATAGACAGACAGACAGACAGAAAGGAGCTATGAGTGAGAGAGAGAAAGAGAAGAGAGACAGAGACAGAGAGATAGAAAGATGAAAAAATGGGCGAAAGGAGAAATGTTAAAAAGAGTAAGATGACGTCGTTTTTATTTTTATTTTTTTTTGTAACAGAAAAATACCATTGCATTTATTTAAACCATTTTATGACTATATATATATGAAGTCGTCTCAAAGCCACAATATATTTATATATTTCTTAAACTTTTTTTTTTGCAACGGTACGTATTACGATCGCAAAAAACTTTTTCTTTTTTTTTTTCGACTACAGCTGGTACCGTTACAAATACTCTTTTTTTTTTTGCGACAGCAATTTCTATCATCGTAAATACTCTATTTTTTTGCGACGCCAAGTTGTGTCGTCTCAAAAAGTCACATTTTTCGGCGACGGCAAGTTGTGCCGTCTCAAAAAGTCACATTTTTTTGAGACGGTAAGTTCTGAGTCTCCAAAAGTCACATTTTTTGCGACGACAAGTTGTGCCGTCTCAAAAAGTCACATTTTTTAGCGATGGCAAGTTATGTCGTCTCAAAAAGTCACATTTTTTGAGATGGCAAGTTGTGCCGTCTCTAAAAGTCATATTTTTTGCGACAGCAAGTTGTGCCGTCGCAAAAAGTCATTTTTTGCGACGGCAAATGTGACGTCGCAAAAAGTTCCGCCTCATAAGCCCACTTTTCTTGTAGTGTGGTGTGGTTATGAGATATGTGATTAGTGGTTATGAGTAAAGTGGTGTGGTTATGAGCCAAAGAATGTTGGTTATGAGATATGTGATTAGTGGTTATAAGTAAAGTGGTATGGTTATGAGCCAAAGAGTATTGATTATGAGATATATGACTAATGGTTATGAGATATGTGATGTTAATTATGATCAAAGTGGTGTGACTATGAGCCAAAGGGTGTTATGAGATATGTGATTAGTGGTTATGATATATGTAATGTTAGTTATGAGCAAAAGAGTGTTGGTTATGAGATATGTGGGTCATGGTTATGAGATATATTATTATTGTTTATGAGATATGTGATTTTGGTTATGAGCAAAGTGGTGTAGTTATGAGTCAAAAGAGTGTTTGGTTATGAGATATGTGATTATTAGTTATAAGATATGTGATATTGGTTATGATCAAAGTGATGTGGTTATGAGCAAAAGGGTGTTGATTATGAGATATGTAATGTTGGTTATGAGTCAATGGAGGATTGGTTATAAGATGTGGTTATGAGTTATATGGGTAGTAGTTATGAGATATGTGATTAATGTTATGAGATATGTGATATTGGTTATGATCAAAGTGGTGTGATTATGAGCTAAAGGATATTGGTTATGAGATGTAGTTATGAGATGTGATTGTAGTTATGAAATATATGATATTGGTTATCAACAAAATGGTGCTGGTTATGAGATATGGTTATGAGATATGTGATGTTAATTATGATCAAAGTGGTGTGACTATGAGCCAAAGGGTGTTATGAGATATGTGATCAGTGGTTATGATATATGTGATGTTAGTTATGAGCCAAAGAGTGTTGGTTATGAGATATGTGGGTAATGGTTATGAGATATATGATTGTTGTTTATGAGATATGTGATTTTGGTTATGAGCAAAGTGGTGTAGTTATGAGTCAAAAGAGTGTTTGGTTATGAGATATGTGATTATTAGTTATAAGATATGTGATATTGGTTACGATCAAAGTGATGTGGTTATGAGCAAAAGGGTGTTGATTATGAGATATGTAATGTTGGTTATGAGTCAATGGGGGATTGGTTATAAGATGTGGTTATGAGTTATATGGGTAGTAGTTATGAGATATGTGATATTGGTTATGATCAAAGTGGTGTGATTATGAGCTAAAGGATATTGGTTATGAGATGTAGTTATGAGATATGTGATTGTAGTTATAAAATATATGATATTGGTTATCAACAAAATGGTGCTGGTTATGAGATGTGGTTATGAGATATATGATGAGAGCTCATAACTAAGTTATGATTAATTTGATTCTAGTTATGAACAAATATGATTTTGGCTCATAACTATAAAAAGTGACCTGCTTACCAGGTCACTTTTAATGATGTGGCTCAATCTGAACCATTCATTTTCTATGTACCATACATTTTTTAAACAAAATGTACAATAGACTTTCCCCCCACGGGTTACTCATCCTCACTGATTGAGATTCAATTTTTTTAGGGAAATTTTTTTTTGCTACCTTCAATTTTTATAATCTCTTTAAACTGAAGCAACTTTGTCATATGTCATTAACCTTTATTGCAATCCAAGACCCAGTCAGTTAGACCCAACTATTTATTTGGTATGAGTATACATGATCCTTTTTTTTGTACTTAAGCTCTCAAACAAATCTTTTTTATTGTGACAGATTAGTGGCGTAAATTAATATAGAGTTAGGATTAGCGGCTCCACGTTTAGTGAATCGGTCTATATTTGACAATGCATTATTCAAATTTGGTCATTTCAATTTCTATGGTCCTTTGATATATTCCTCGGTAGAAATAAAATACAATCTAATAACTTGTGGGCAAAATGATTGATTACCAAGTTATAAACCAATAATTCACAACCAATATGGAATGTCAAATCAGATATATGGACGCACCTCAAAAGGGCGTGGTGTACAGCCACTTACAAAGCCACTTACAAAAACATATGTACAATTCAAAAGAAATGACATAGCTAGAATAAGTCTTCATGTACAAGTGGTATTCTATTATATGCTGGGAAGTCCAAAAAAACAATTTCGAAGTCTCCTCAAGCTCTCCTACCTGAAATGGTTAAACAACAGGTAAGAACACACTCAGTAAATAGTTTAATCACTGAAGTAGCTTTAATTCTTTTGTGTCAAGCAAATTTTCAACTTTGGGATCATTTTCAAGAATTAGTACATAAGCAATGTTTCCGTATGAAGATAACAATTAACATGCTTCAGAAATAAATTAAGTACAAGTTCTTGACAAGAGTATGTGATACAAGATATCTAGATGAATCACAAGGCGTTAGATGCTAGTCCATCAACAAAAACAAAAACAAGTAGGCTCGCATCGACTCAATCCACAACAAGACTACTAAAAGTGATAAAGCCGCATGTGCAGTATTAAACCACTCATGTACAAGACTTTGGTCTGCATCTGCAAGACTGTGGTTAGTAACTACCTTGGTCGGTTGTTAAACATGCCGAAACCAAGGCCAGCAACAAGCTTCTCAAACAAATAACAACTTGAATACACCATTACGCTGGTTGTACCCATGAGTGTGTAAATCTTTATACAAAATGTCTCATTTCCTCCCTAGGAGTCACATTCAACTCTACTTGTCTAACAAGTATATCCCAATCAACAATATTACGTCCCTAATTTATCACCCAAAATGATTCCTAATATTTAATCGGATCAGATTTCTGTCAACCGTTTATTTTTTCACCGTCCATTCTTTTTTTTATACAAAACTAATTTGATCACATAGCTATCGATATCCAATCAACGTGATTTTTTATAGGTATATAATACTCAACGAGTTCTGCACATTCAATGGTTAAGATTATCATAACGAAACTCATGATAGACTCCCACGGACCCAACAGCACCCTCCAGTTCAATCACGAATTGGAGGAAAGCCAAACCCTTTATAATCACCAAAATAAAACTAGGAAACTTTTTTTTTTCCAGAATTAACTTCATAGATAGTGTACAAAAAAATAATAATCATCTGTGAAGATGTATATGATGAGTGAAAGAGGAATCATTGATGAAACTTAAACAAAATCACAATATAATACTTACAATTATATCATTCTCCTTCTCTTTTGTTGTCAAATCAAAACTGAGAACTTCTTTAACACAGTTCATGCATTGATGTGCCGTTGATCACGGTTCTCTCCATCAACTGCCTCTTCAATAACATTATGAGTTTGATTGCCATGGGAAAGATGGGCTTCAATGGTGTCGGTGTGATGAGGAATAAACCTTAAAACCACAACAATGAGTGCAAATACTATGGGAAGGAATGAAAATTTGATGGGATCATTTTTTTCACTAAACTGTAGAAAAATAAAATGGACTAAAGTGGTTATTGTTTGAACTAGGGCAAAAGCAATAATAACTCATAGAAATCTGCAATTAATCCATCTTTTGGAACTTAACGCTTTATGTGTCATCTCAAGCAGTGCCAGGACTAGTCCTAGGAGTGAAAATATAGTGGCAAGAAGAGCCATGACATAGATTCTTTGATGATTTGTCACCTATGGATGCTATTCTTTTGCACTAGAGATTTGCTCCATGATTGTAGAAGCAACCTCCATTCCAAGTGCTAAAATAGCAACCATTCGATCAATTGTAAAGATTTTCTTTATCTGTTAAGTGCATGAATAAGGCTAGCTCTTTATATTAATCATTTTAAAAAAAAACAAAACAAAACAAAACAAAACAAAACTATCAATAATATTGAACAAGTAAAATATCACCTACTTTGGTCTAAGTATTCTTTGAGAACCGCTTAATGATACTCAACAGTTTTTTAGCCTAGCTCTTGATGTTATTCCATTTACTTATCAGAAACATTGCCACGGTGTTGCAACAAGTTCCAAACCACTGTTTGATCTTCATGTATTCTGCATTTACTGTGTTCACACAAGTTTTCCAGCAGTTCATCAAACTCTGAAAATAGAAGAATCCAAATGTAATACAATTTGAAACTTCAATATCTCCGCCCATGGTGAAATGAGAGAACAGATGAGAGCGAAGAGAAATGATATGAGATTAAAAATTTGGGAGCTTATCAGAAATTTGTTTGTTCGTGGCGTTTTTTCCTAGTTGGGTTTGAAGGGTGAAACATTTAAAGGAATATGTATGGACTCTCTTTAGGGGGGATGACTCATGCGTCACTTTTTTTTTTTTTTTTTTTTTTTGTTGGGCTCTCTTTAGGGGGATGACTCATGCTCTGAACATAGTCTTTGTGAGTGGGATCTTCAACACTCTGAACATAGTTTCTGTGAGTCTTCAGCAATGATTCCAGAGGACGCACAATTACAGGACTTTTGACACGCGCTTTTTGAGAAGAACCATTTTTTATTTTTATTTTTATTGTGTATTTTCGTTTTTAGCGAATTTTTTTTAAATATTTTTTTAAAAACTTTAGGTTTTTAAATTAACGTGACAAGACGAATTGAAAAATTATGGTAGTGTTAGGTTTACTTCTCTATTTTTAAATCATGATTTGGATTAAAATTCATAATTAAATAACTTTTTAAAATATAACTCAAAATTACATTTAAACTTCTCTCTTCTTTCTTTTTTTTAATATTTATTAATCAATTAATCAATCTCTTTTTCTCTCTCATCTCTCCTCTCACATTCTCTCACATTTGATATATCAATCAACCAAAAAAAAATTACAAATCATCCAAAAATTATGTTCAAAACTCATAATTAAACAAATTTTCTTTTTTCAAATTATGATTCAAAAATGCAAAATTCAAAACATAACTCCACACTCAAATCATAATTCTAAAATTAAACCAAATGAACTCATATATAATTTTTAAAAAAAATCAAAAAAAATCCAAAAAAGACACAAAAAAAAACCAAAATAAAATAATCTGTTTTGGCTTATTTTTCGTCTTTACTGATTTTTTTTTTTTTTTGAAATTTTTCAAAAAAGCAATATACTAGTTAGATTCGTCTCGATTAGACGAATCGAAAAAGTAAAAAATTTTGATATAATTTTGAAAAAAAATCATTCAAGACAAAAAAACTCAGAAAAATATGTTGCTTTTTTTGTTGCCAAAACGAGAAGTTAATTTTGATTGTTTGATTAAATTTATTTCAAAAAGTTTCTGATTATAGTAGTTTTTTTAACTCAAAAAAATTGATTTTGAGAAACTGTTTACCCTTACTTCCGATTATCAGCTTCTGTGGTGGAGTATATTAATTTATAATTATACCCTTAGAAATTGATTTATTTATTTATTTATTTTGTTCTTGAAAATAGAAAAAGACCAAAATATAGATTGTGGACTAGATTATTATTTTTTATTTTATTTATGGGAAATGTGGAATAGTGATTAATAACAAAAAAATAAATGTTAATTCAATTTACAACTAACAAAGGTTAATTAAATTTATGGTTGACAAGGGTAAAAAGGACATTTATACATCAAAAAGTTATTTCACAACTTATTTATCAAATATTATTCAGTAACTTAAATCTATAATCCAGTAGTTGCACCAAATAAATTAATCATTTCTAACTAAAATCATAATCTATAATTTGTTAAATTATAATCTATAAGAGCATCAGCAGCAGCCTTGCTACTTGCTCCATTTTGATATTTTGTCTAGTCTGAAACTCAGAATTGAACTCCATCAAACTCACCAAAGTCAAGGGGAAATGTCCTTGAGCAACAGTAACTCGCTAAGAGTGGCGAGCCATAGTGCACTGACTTTACAATTTTTTATTATATTTGGGCCAAAACGTTATGGCCGGCCGTCCACCAGTATGTGCTCCCGGATGTCCCGTGAGTACCCTGTAACAAAAGAAGAAAAATGGTCAAATTTGGCCTGACATATCAACCGCCCCTCTGTGGGTTCGGCCCTCCTATGTTATTGCTGCACTGTTATTGCTCTGGTGTTGATCTATTGCTATTTTGGGCCTTATTTATGCTTGCTTGTTTATAATATTTTAATGAAATAGAATTTTAAAATAGAGAGTTTGATGGAGTGTGTACATAAAAAACAGGCTAGCTAAAATACAAAACTGAATTTTGGGTTATAATTTGACTCAAAACATACTGAGACTAATGTGGATGCTCTAATCTATTTTAGCATCTGCACAAAACAACACCATTAATAGAAATGAATCTGGACATACTACTATATTTTATATTTTTTAATATTTTATTTTGTGATCTCTATTATTAGCTTACATTGATAATTCAAATAAATTTTTTTTTTTGTAAAAATAACAATAAAGATAAACTGTTCTAAAAATTAAGTTTCATTAGAAATTACCATAACACATAAATAAATTATATTTTATTTTTGAAAATAAAAGATAATTATAAGATTAAATTTAAATCATACATTTTATAAAAATAAAATACAATTTATTCATCATCAATCGATATTTGATGAAATTAATTTTTTATATAAATGATCTTCACTATAAATTTTACAAAATAAACAATGTAAATTATTATATTATGGACCTAAAATGGAATCACAAAATGAAGAATGAAAGATAGAAGTCATTGTTGGAAATGGTTATAAAATTCTGGGTAAAATCAGAATTTTTTCCTAAGTTTGGTCTATTTTTTAGGTGGGCCCCGTGCATCAATTTTCGCGGGTCAAGGTGGTAACGCGTTCTATGCCGCGTTGTGATTCACGTGGTATATTTGGTTGCTCAAAACCATTACCGAGTGAATGGGAAATTGAAGCCAAAGTATGCTCCATGAAAATGGAGTTTTGGTGGAAAATCCTTAAAAGTTTGAATAAGGCTTGTCCCACATTGATTTGATGGGAAGTTTTGAATGGGTTTATAAGGCATGGAATTGGAACTTGGGGTGTACCCCAAAGGGTACCCAAGTGTTTTAGAAAGGGAGGTTATGGGCAAAATGGGCTGGACCCATTGGACCCAAAAATCACCACATGCGCGCACCGTCGCCGACGGCCGTCCGGGCAGGCTGGGCCTGGGCTTGGGCACGGGTGTGTGGTTGGGCTTGTTCAACCCAATACTAATCTTTTTGGGAGTCAAAAATATTTGAATTTAATTTTATTTTTTGGTAAAATAAAATCCTGAATTCAAATTACTTCTGGAAATAAACTGGTCCCGTTTTACTGTACACCCAAACAGGGCCCTTCCCGTTTTTTATCTGTTTGAATTATGAACCCAATAGATTCAAATTTGTTTAAATTCAAAACCAAACAGGTTTCATACCTGTTCAAACAGGTTTGCACCTGTTTAATTCAAAATTTGAAGCCACCAATCTAGCTATAAATAGGACAGCCCTCATTTGGATTTTATAACTCTAATTTTCGTCTTTCATAATTCTACAAACATTCTCTTCATATCGCTGCATTATTTTCTTCTGTGAGAGTATAAACACTTAGTGTGTTTGTTAGGCAAATAATTTGTAGTGCTACTATTGTTTGTAGTCGATCATTTTATCCTGGGAGATAGACGTCCATATTATGAAAGCACCGTGGAGAGGACGAATCTGTCTTAAGGACACAGTGTCAAACACTGGACTTGATCAGATTATTATTCAAGAATTAATCAAGTAAGTTATATAATTTATTTTCGGTGTTTTTATTATTTATTTAAATCAGATTTTAATTTTATTTTTATAACAAAATAAAATCTGTTTTTATTTATTTAATTTTTATTTCTAGTTTGATTTTTGTAATCAAACAAATTCTCTCCTTTCCTTTATTTCTTTATATTCTGGTTGTTGTTTAGTACACAACAGAATTTAAACTATTTAAATAAAGTGAAGATTGTCCAACAATATTAAGACAGATTCGTTTTTGGTATCTTCATTGTATTTAATTTTCTATGATTTCATAAAACCATATTCTGGTTGGAAAAATAAATAGTGTTTTATGCTATTTGACAGATAGTAGTAATATACTGTCTCTTTTCTTTGACAACTAGTAGTAATATACTGGTGTCCTTAACAATTGCAGAATATTAAATTTGTGTTACAAAAATTATTGTGATATTTTATTTTTCTAGTTTTAGTAATAAGGAAAATAAAATTATTTTGTGTTGTAATTTATTTTCTGGTTTTAGTAAGTAGAAAATTAATTTGTGACATTTTGTTTTCTAGTCTTAGTAACAAAGAAAATAAAATTATTTTATATTATAATTTATTTTCTGGTTTTAATAACTAGAAAATTAATTTTGTTAATCAATCATGTAACTTTGTGTCTCAGTCACAATCTGTAAATCTTGTACGTGACTTACGGTTTTGTTTGGAAGGCTACTTAATTTTGAACCCTTTGTGAAAAGATGTTAGTTCTTTTGACTTTATCACAGTTCATCGTGAGTATACTTGGAAGTATTTGATTCTGGAGTTAAATATTAGTTTTACAAACTAATTTCATTTTTATTACGAAGAAACCTTTGTGGCAAGTTTATTTTTTTTATTGGTTTACTGATTCATTCTTTAATTTCTGTGTATGGATCTGTAGTCGTGAATAGTTTCTGCACATGAGTCGGAAAATATATATATATATATATATATATTGACAAGAACATTTTAATGTGTATATAATTAGTTTATTTATGTACAAATCAAACTGATTAAATGAAGGTATGTTTTGTCATTTTTTGGAGTTTAAAATTCAAATCGCGTTGAATTTTATTTTTGGGTTGAGAATCATTTTATCTCATGGGATCATGCATGATTAATTTATTTTGTTAATTCATTATTTTTAGTTGATATGTTTGATATGCATGTATTGATATCAACTCAAGTTATTTCTTAAAAATAATTTCATGTGATTTGGAATAATAAATTGATATGTTGACCTTGTACATAAGTGGATTAATTTGAGTTTTTCCAATCAATTTTGAATGGGAATTTTAACACCAGAGAAATTTAAACATGAAGATGTATGTAGTTATATCGTTCCATTTAATTGGAAAGTAATTTTAGCCTCCGTTTGGGAAGTGGGTTGACTTTTTGGCTTTTTGACTTTTTTGGCTATTTTAGCTTGGGCTAAAAAGTTTGGTTTGGGAAGGGCATTTTGACTTTTTTGGCTTTTTTTGTGAGAGAAGAATGTAATGATTATGGGTTGGATGTGATATTTTGTTTTTTGTGGCTAAAATAGCCTATTTTGTCTTTTGTGGCTAAAATAGCCAAAAAAAGCCCCGTTTAGCTCTTGCCAAACGGTTGCTTATTAGTTTGTTTTGAATTTGTGACATAAGATGTTGTCTATTATTATTTTACTTGCGTAGTAGAATTTGTTAAACCATAAACCATTTTATTAATATTGGGGTGTATCTCTTGCATTAGATGAGATAATTTAGTTTTCTTTTATCACAAATATTTTTGTGACAGTGATACTTTTTCGTAAATGAGTTGCAAGAATGTATACAATTAAATGGATTTTTTGAATTGTTTGATTCTTGGGCAAAATCTTTTATGAGGATATGATTTTGTCAAAACATTAATTCTGATATGTGTAGTCATAAATTATTTTGGATTTTTCATTTGAAATTTATGAATCAAGCACATCATAGACAACAAGTGATGAATGTTATATTTTGATTTAAATTAGAAGTGATAGGGGTGGTGATTATGATATACCATTAAATGAATTTTGTGCATAACATGACATTATTCACTAAACTACAGCACCTTATTCTCCACAGCAAAATGGAATTGTTGAAAGGAAGAATAGAACTCTAAAAGAAATGATAAATGCCATGTTACTAAGTTCAAGCTTACCACAGAACTTGTGGGGGGAAGAAAATATTGTCTGCTAATTATGTTCTTAACAGAATACCCCACAAGAAAACCAATAGCACTCCTTATGAATTGTGGAAAGGTCGACCGCCTACCTACAAATACTTAAAAGTGTAGGGGTGTTTGGCAAAAGTTGAAGTTCCTGTTCCTAAAAAGACTAAGATTGGACCAAAAACAGTAGATTGTGTGTTTATTGGTTATGCTTAGAATAGTAGTGCATATCGGTTTCTGACTTATAAATCAGAAATACCTGATATAAATGTGAACACTACTATAGAGACAAGGAATGCTGTGTTTTTTAAACATGTATTTTCTTACAAGAAAGGACAGGAATTAAGTTCACAGAAAAGAACTTATGATTGTACACAAAGTCAAGAGACTAATGACAATCAAACACAAGAGACTAGTAATGGTCTCGGCCAACAGGATTTAACTGATGATGAACCACGACGAAGTAAGAGAGCGAGAACATCAAAATCCTTTGGTCCAGATTTTCTGACATACCTATTAGAAAATGAACCTCAAAGCTTTAAGGCATCAATGACAGGTCCTGAAGCACCTTTGTGAAAAGAGGCTGTTAATAATGAAATTGAATCCATTATGCAAAATCATACTTGGGAATTGGTGGATCTTCCACCAGATTCTAAACCTCTTGGATATAAATGGATATTCAAGAGAAAAATGAAAGCAGATGGTTCAGTTGACAAGTATAAAGCAAGACTTGTAGTTAAAGGTTACAGACAAAAGGAAGGTTTGGACTATTTTGACACATATTTCTCTGTGACTAGAATAACATCCATCCGTATGCTTATTTCTATAGTAGCGTTGTTTAATTTAGAGATACATCAAATGGATGTTATGACGGCTTTCTTAAACGGTAATCTAAATGAAGAGATCTATATGGAGTAACCCAAAGGGTTTGTAGTCCCAGGATAAGAAAAGAAAGTTTGTTGACTTGTAAAATCCTTTTTATGGATTAAAACAAGCACCTAAGCAATGGCATGAAAAATTTGATCATGCAATGCTTACTAATGGGTTTAAGATAAATGAATGTGACAAATGTGTCTATGTTAAAAACACTGACCAAGGATATGTCATAGTTTGTCTTTATGTGAATGACATGCTTATCATTGGAAGTGGTCAAAACATGATCAAATCAACTAAGCAAATGCTTAACAAAAGATTTGATATGAAAGATATGGGGGTCGTAGATGTTATATTAGGAATGAAAATTACTAAAACATCTGACGGATATGCATTATCTCAATCACATTATATTGAGAAAATTCTTGGTAAATTTATCAAGGATGATATGAATTTAGCTAGAACACCTGTAGACGTCAATCTTTATTTATTAAAAAAAGTAAAGGTGATGCGGTGTCTCAGTTAAAATACTTCCAAATCATTGGAAGCTTAATGTACCTAATGAATTGTACTTGTCCTGATATAGCTTATGCTATCAGTAAATTGAGTAGATACACAAGTAACCCCAGAGAAGACCATTGGAAAACGATCATTCGGGTTCTTAGATATCTAAGATTCACCCGTGATTATGGTTTGAACTTTACTCGATATTCAGCAGTACTTGAAGGTTATTGTGATGCTAATTGGATATCGGATACTAAAGATTCAAAATTCACAAGTGGATATGTCTTTACTCTAGGAGGCGCTGCTGTTTCTTGGAAATCCACGAAACAAACTTGTATCGCATGATCCACAATGGAATCCGAGTTTATTGCTTTAGACAAAGCAGGAGAAGAAGTAGAATGGCTTCGTCACTTCTTAGAAGACATTCTAATGTGGCCAAAACCTGTGCCAACTATTTGCATTCATTGTGATAGTCAATCTGCAATAGGCAGGGTACAGAATCATATGTATAATGGTAAGTCACGACACATTCGTCGTCGACATAATACCGTAAGGCAATTGTTGTCAAATGGAATAATCTCAATAGTTATATAAAATCTAAAGAGAATATTGCGGATTCATTAACAAAAGGTTTGACAAAAGTGCTAGTGTATAGTTCATCGAAGGGGATGGGATTAAAGCCTATTACATAAGAGTTATCATAATGGTAACCCTACTTATATGATTGGAGATCCCAAGAACTAAGTTCAAAGGGATAACTAAGTTATGTGTGGCTCGCCAGAAATCACCAAGGGATTAAAATTCCTTACCCATTCCTATGGTGAGAGTGATATCTGCAACATATGTTGTCTGCAGGGATATAAGGATAAGCTTTGCTTTTAATGATTACTTATATCTTGATTGAGGCATAAAATCAAGATGAGTATAAGGAGATACTCATAATAAGAATCACCTATATGAGTGTCGAACTGGGGCCGGTTCAATGAGAATGAAGAGGCTAAATTCTCCGAAAATACTCATGAAAACCAAGAGCGTTCAAGGCCAAAATGAACACAACAGTGAGAACCACGACGTGTTAAAAGATATTTCGTGTGAAATCTATTGTCTTGGCTTACACAAACGGTTGAACAATTCAAGGCACCGCGTCCATTGGTTAACTAGTAAGTCCAATAGATTATCACTAGGGAAGGTTCAAGGCCGAAAGCTACCTATCCTGATACAAGATATTTTCGACTTATACTCTTTCGATAAAGTCTGCATATTGTTGCATTTTCGTTGTCATCAAATTCCATTCATGGGGGGGATTGTTGGAAATGGTTATAAAATTCTGGGTAAAACTAGAATTTTTTCCTAAGTTTGGTCTATTTTTTAGGTGGGCCCCGTGCGTCAATTTTCACCGGTCAAAGTGGTAACGCGTTCTATACCGCGTTGTGATTCACGTGGTATATTTGGTTGCTCAAAACCATTACCGAGTGAATGGGAAATTGAAGCCAAAGTATGCTCCATGGAAAATCCTTAAAGGTTTGAATAAGGCTTGTCCCACATTGATTTGGTGGGAAGTTTTGAATGGGTTTATAAGGCATGGGCTTGGAACTTGGGGTGTGCCCCAAGGGGTACCCAAGTGTTTTAGAGAGGGAGGTTATGGGCAAAATAGGCTAAACCCATTGGACTAAAAAATCACCACATACGCGCGCACACATCGCCGCCATCGTTCGTCTTGGCGAGCTGGGCTGGGCCTGGGCTTGGGTGCGGGTGCGTGGTGTGTGGTTGGGCTTGTTCGATCCAATACTAATCTTTTTTGGGATGAAAAACATTTGAATTTAATTTTATTTTTTGGTAAAATAAAATCCCGAATTCAAATTAATTTCGGAAATAAACTGGTTCGGTTTTACTGTACACCTAAACAGGGCCCTTCTCGTTTTTTATATGTTTGAATTATGAACCCAACAGATTCAAATCTGTTTAAATTCAAAACCAAACTGGTTTCATACCTGTTCAAACAGATTTGCACCTGTTTAATTCAAAACTTGAAGCCACCAATCCATCTATAAATAGGACAGCCCTCATTTGGATTTTGTAACTCTAATTTTCGTCCTTCATAATTCTGCAAACATTCTCTTTATATTGCTGCATTATTTTCTTCTGTGAGAGAGTATAAACACTTAGTGTGTTCGTTAGGCAAACAATTTGTAGTGCTTTTATTGTTTGTAGTTGATCATTTCATCTTGGGAGATAGACGTTCATATTCTGAAAGTACCGTGGAGAGGACGAATTTGTCTTAAGGACACAGTGTCAAACACTGGACTTGATCAGATTATTATTCAAGAGTTAATCAAGTAAGTTATATAATTTATTTTCGGTGTTTTTATTATTTATTTAAATCAGATTTTAATTTTATTTTTATAACAAAATAAAATCTGTTTTTATTTATTTAATTTTTATTTCTTGTTTGATTTTTGTAATCAAACAAATTCTCTTATTTTTTTTTATTTCTTTATATTCTGATTATTGTTTAATACACAACAGAATTTAAACTTTTTAAATAAAATGAACATTGTCCAACAATCATTCTTCAAAACAACTTTGGGGAACGTAGACACGACAAGTAGATTGGATTATGGGGATGCACCCTTTTCATCCTGGTCTAGATTGGAACGTATGAAAAGGCAAAAAAATTCAGAACTTCATCGTCCTATAGATTTTTATTTTTGTGTTATGTAAAGTTTAAACCTTCCTCGTCCTAAATTTTTGTGTTATGGGACGCACCTTTAACTTAAATATACTTAAAAAGTATAACTTTTATGAAAAAATTCTTTAAAAAATTCACTAGATACCAAAAATACAAAAAAAACAAAAAAACAAAACAAAACAAAAAAACACAAAGCGAAAGTAAAATTCAACATATTTTTCATATTTTTGTGTATTTATTAATTTTTTAAAATTTTTTTTACAAATATTTTATTTTTTGGATATATCTAAGTAAGGTATATCAAAAAAACTAAAAAAATTATTTAAAATTTTAAAAATATTCACTAAAAATAAAAAAATACGAAAAATAAAAAACTTAATTTAAAAAAAAAATAAATTAAAAAAATTAAAATCAAACACACTAAATGAAGAAGTTCACGAAAAGAATTCTCCATTGTCAAACTGGTGGGGTTTTCATGGTAGTGCTGACATCACGTTTCGTAACCATTAAAAAAATTTAGGTGCACAGAAGGAATTAAATATAAAATAAACATATATAAATATTTTTTTTATTTCACATTTGTATATTTTATGTTATTTTTTATTTCACATTTGTATATTTTGTATTTGATTTTTTTTTACACGAAAGACAGCTGATAGCCGTTTAATTGAACTCTAAGAAATTATATTATTTTAATTTTTTAATAAAGACATTTTTTAAATTTTATTGGAAATTTAGATTGATTCCTACCATAGTGGAGTATCTATCAAGGAGCTCATGTTATAATGGTGTGTGTTGAGCCATCAAATTAGACTTTTCATTTTGCTTTAAGTTTTAAAATATCATAAATTATACATATTTGTTTTTAATAAAATTTATATTTTTAAAATTTTATTGTTGAAATTTATCAAATAAAAATAATATTGGACATGAAATTTATATAAAATATAACTGAGAAATTTTGTAGTTGTATCAATTTTGTAATGTTTGTAGAAATTATAAGATTTGTGTAATCGACAAATATCTCAATTAACAATTGAGCAAAATTTCTCATTTTTTCCATCAAAATTTTATCAAAAAATTTTATTTATTTATCTTTTAAATTTTTTTATTTTGCCGTATAATATTAGGGGGAAAAAAATTTATCAGTGAATTAGCTCAACAATAATTGCATTACGCATGGAATTTTTTTAAATACAAGTCTGACACAGAAAAAAATTTACACCAAACATATAAAAAGATTAAACACAAATTAAACTTGACATTTTTTTCCGCTATCAAACTGATTTGAGACTTTCCCACGTATTTGAAAGGGAAGTGCTAACATTGTCTTTTGTTTAACGGTATAAAGCACTTGGCATTTCCATTAATCAGCATTAAAAGATTGAGCAATTAGGAGGACTTTTGACAAGCTCTTTTTGAGAAGGGCATTTTTTACTTTTATTTTTATTTGGTGTATTTTCGTTTTTAGTGAATTTTTTTTTTAAAAAAAACTTTAGGTTCTTACTGATGCAATCGAGCAAAAGGGGGTAGGCACCGCAGAAATTGCATGGCCAACTCTTGCTCCGATCCACTTCAACCCTCCTAACGAGCCAAACATGGAAGGTGGCGCGAAAATTGTGCACCAGGCCACAAATCCGTCACTCGAAGGACAACCACAACCTAGCAATGCATTGGTGGGTTTGGAAATAATAGGACATTCTGTTGAGCCCAACACTGCATCACCAGGGGGGCTGAAGCCATGCAAGTTGCAATCAACAATGGTGCATTTGACGCGGAAATAGTTGAGCAGCATAGCAACCTAGAACACTTGGTCCTTCAAAACTCTTAAGACCCCGTAGAATGTTGGGAGCTTTTTATCAGCGAGATGTGGAAATTTTTCATCGATGGCGCTTCAAACAGACATGGTGCCGAGTTGGGCTTAGTTTTAATCTCACCAGACGGTCTGACTATTGAACATTCTATCACACTTGGGTTCCCTGTGTCAAACAATGAAGTTGAGTACAAACCGCTGCTAGCCAGGCTAAAAAGTGCACTCCAATTGAAAGCATCTAAGCTAATGGTTTACAACAACTCCCAACTCGTTGTCAACCAAGTGCCTTGGTGAGAGAACAAGTCAAGAAATTTCAAGCAGTACGAGTTCAACAAATCGGCCAAGAAGACAACAGTCGGGCAGATGAATTAGCCGTTTTAGCTTCCATGGCCAACAAACCAACTCCCAGCCCTTTCCTGATTGAATTTCTCCCAAAACCCATCATCGAAGAACCAGAAAAAGTCGAAGTCCTCTGCGTTGAGCTAGGTCCTTCTTGGATGGACCCTATCATAATCTTCTTGAAGGACAGAGTTTTGCCAACCGATAAGAAGGATGCAAACAACATTTCGGGTTAAGTCTGAGCAGTTCTGGCTCTCCCCGTCTGACACTTTGTATAAGAAGTCTTTCACAAGACCTTGCTTGAAATGCGTCCATCCAAGCGAAGTTGAAGCCGTTCTATTTGAATTGCATAAAAGAATATGTGGAAGCCACATTAGGGGAAGATTTCTAGCCTATCGCGCTATTTCATAGGAGTATTGGTGGCCATGTATGTAGGTCGATGCCTAAAAATATGTGAGGAAATGTGAAAAGTACCAGAAATTTATGCACCAGATTCATTAACCGGCAAGAGAACTCCTTTCTCTCACAAGTCCTTGGCCGTTCGCAATATGGGGGCTTGACATAGTGGGACCACTCCCAACCGCCCCATGCAACTGCAAGTTCTTTATAGCTGCGACGGATTACTTTAACAAGAATTGTCCAAGAAGTATAATAAAACAGTTCAGCTTAGACAATTCAAAGTTGGGAACTAGGTTTTGCACAAAGTAATAGGCAACACTCTAATACTGAGCGAAGGAAAGCTAGGGGCAAATTGGGAAAAACCTTACAAGATAACCGGTTTGGCGGGAAAATGGGCATACTACCTAGAAGACTTGGACGGCCAAGCCATACCCCGCCCATGGAACACCGCAAACTTGAAGTTCTATTACTTTTAGTTCAAACTCTAAATATACACCCCTCCATTTTCTGATGTAACTTTGTCAATCTTGTTAGAAATCTATATGTAATGGAAACAAGGCTTATTTCATTGGAACAATTGTTATATTTGTTTTTGTTTTTTGGCATTAAGATCAACAAGGGGCAAAGAGTTAGCCGGGATGATTTTACCTAGCTAAAAAAGTTGATGTTTTGTTCAACTCCTACCTTCTAGCCGAGATGAATTTATCTGGCTAAAAGAGTTGATGTTTTGTTCAATTACTTCCTTCTAGCCGAGATGATTTTTCTTGGCTAAAAGAGTTGATCTCTTGTTCAACTCCTTCCTTCTAGTCGAGATGATTTTACCCGACTAAAAGAGTTGATGTCTTGTTCAACTCCTTCCTGTTAGCCGAGATGATTTAACCCAGCTAACAGAGTTGATGTCTTGTTCAGCTTCCACTAGCTAGGCAGGATGATTTTACCCAACTAAAAGAATTAATGTTTTGTTCAACTCCTACCTTCTAGCCGATACGATTTTATCTGGCTAAAAAAGTTGATGTTTTGTTCAAATCCTTCTTTTTAGTCGAGATGATTTTGCTCGGGTAAAAGAGTTGTTGTCTTGCTCAACTCCTTCCTTCTAGCCAAGATGATTTTATCCAGCTAAAAGAGATGATGTCTTGTTCAACTCCCACCTTTTAGCCAAGATGATTTTACTCGGCTAAAAGAGTTGACATCTTGTTCAATTCCTTCCTTCTAACCGAGATGATTTTACCCGGCTAAAAGAGTTGATATCCTGTTCAACTCCTACCTGTTAGCCGAGATGATTTTGCTTGGCTGAAAGAGTTGATGTCTTGTTCAACTCCCACCTTCTAGCTAAGATGATTTTACTCAGCTAAAAGAGTTGATGTCCTATTCAACTCCTACCTCCTAGACAAGATGATTTTTCCCGGCTAAAAGAGTCGATGTTTTGCTCATATCGCGATAATGTTTCATGGTTTGGAGATAGAAATAAAAATACATGTTTCAAAGTAGCGAAATTTTCATTGATTGAAAATTGTAAGTGCAAAGGGTTGGGGCAAGTAGCTTGGTTACAAAGTTCAAAATTCAAAAGAAAATACAAGCAAAAACTGTGCCAACTCTAACCCCAAAACCGATGTAAATGCAGGCGAAATAAATGAATGGGATGCACCCGTATCAATCAACACACTAGCAACTGAATTGCAAAACAAGAAGGTACCTCTCACAATAGATGGAGCCGGTACAAGATCTGGTGCGGTAACGACATATACACACCCTGTTGGCCTCTGATCTACCTGCTCATCCTTCGGAGCATGGCCCTGTTGCACGGATTGAGTCGAAGAGGCTCCCTGATTGGGCTTTATGGCCTGTGCTGACTGTGTAGGCTGGTGACTTTGTGTCTGTCTCGAACTAGATGCACCAGGTGTGCCACCCAATTGTGGACACAACCTCTTCAAGTGCCCCGCCTGACCACACTGGTAACAAGTGAGTGGTTGGCCTTTTCCCTGACCTTGGCCTTGAGAATGAGCCGAAGACGAAGTTGCTCATTGCCCTCCTTCTCTCTATGGGCAAACTGGAGGCTTGTGGCCCAATTGACCACACTTGAAACAAGTCACATCCCCTTGACCACCTCTTCCTAAACCCGAACTTGGCACAAGAAAGGTAGACCTCGACTGAACTCCTTGGGACTGTTGAGGATTAGAACCCCTCTGCCTCTTATTGTCCCCCTGATTATCCTGACTCCTCCTAAAGCCCTTCATCCTCTCCTCCTCTGCATGCATAATAGTCTTACGATGGGTTATAGCCTCCACAAGGCACCCATAGTCTTTAATCATGGACCCGGCCACTCGAAACATGAGACCGGTCCTCAGTCTTTTCTCAAACTCCAAACACCGGCGCTCCTCAGTCGCCACTAACTCCAGTGCAAATCTCGCCAAACTGGTAAACATGGCCTTAAATTCGGCCACTGGCGTATTCAACTACACCAACTTGGAGAATTGATCCCTTAACTTCTCCCTTACTGTAGCGGGTAAGTACTTGTCTTGGAAAGCATTAACAAAGGCTTCCCAAGTCCCTCAAATGCGCCCACGTGCATACTTCCACCACTGACCCGCATCTCCCTTCAGCTGGAAGGACGCCAAGGTCACTCTCAAACCTCCGTCTTCAATGTCGAACATCTCAAATGTCTTCACCATCTGTTCTAACCACTCATCAACCTTCAATGGCTCCTTGGGATCACCCAAAAACTCGTTCGGGTTCGACTGGAAGAACTCCCTCATCAGAAAGGACGGCCCAGTTTCAGCTACTTGGGCTTGGACTTGGTTCTCAGCCTTGAGAATGTCCATGGATTCTGTAAAGGCCCTAATTTTTGTATTTACCATTAAATCCCTAACCTTGAGTTTATTTCATTAAAGCCCTTGAATTTTCGCTTAATTGCATTTTAAACCCTAGAATCGGGAAGTATCGCGGATTAATTCGAGTAAACCCTAATCAATCCCATAGATTAATAATCACCTTTAAAACCCTATTATTAATTATTAGACCCTATAATTATAGATTAATGACTTTGAAATCCTAATTCTTGGTAATACCATTTTTGCTCAGTTTTTCGCCTTTGTTTGTGCATTAATTTAATGAGACCCAAATTTATTATTCTAACTATTTTATAATGTTAGTATATTGTATACTAAATATCAAGGTTTCATAAATTTAGACTTGGTCCCTATATACTTCTATTTTATTTCATTCCAAACCTTAATTGTAATATTTTCTTAATTAATTTACTTATGCCTATTATTTTATATTTATAAATACAAATATCTTATATATATATATATATATATTTCTTGGAGCCTAAGTAGTTGACCATGTGATGCATGAAAGGGCCTTGATGGAAACTTTGACAAATTACACTTAAAAAACTTGGCCCCTAAGAAACCTCCGAATCTTTCTCTACATATATATGCACACTTCTCTCCCCTCATTTTACACATTTTCAGCCATGCACTACAGGAGTGAGAGAGAGTGATCTTGGAAAAAAAAAAGAGAGAGGGAGAGAGAGAGAAGATAAGAGAAGAAGAAAAAGAAGAATTGTGTTGAGTCTTGTACAACAAAGGTAAACCTACATCACCTCTTTTCTCAAGTTCTTTTGCCACTTGTTTTTCCCCTCCTAATACATGCTCTTTATATATATATATATATATATATATTGTACTCTAGGCTTACACTCTTGTATAAATGTGTATTAATCAAGAAATGACATACTTCTCTTTTTTTTCCTAAATTTCCAACAGCAAATCTTTTCCCTCTCTTAAATTTATTTGCCTGTCAAAACTCCATAAACTCAAAATCTGTTTTTATGGTATAATATTTGGTATGTCTAGAGTATGTAATAATTTTGGTAGGACCTAAGGATGTATTTTTATAACCGAATTTTTTTTTTCTAAGTTTGTTACTCACAGAACCAGAAAAACAGTCAACTTTCTCTATTTTTATAAAATTTCAGAAAAATAATCTTAAGTCCACTTTTATGTCAAAATCTTAATCTTGGTGTTATATTTTAATTAAAATTTGTTTGAACTCAAGAGAGTGAGGGGTTTGAGAGAAAAACCGATTTGCGTAACTGTCAATGAATCTGGACAGATCTTGGTAATTCTGAATTATCTTAAAATCTAAAATAGCTATCGTACTTTCGAAAGTTGAGTTTGAAAATAGACTTATTTATCTACAAACTCACATGAGGCCAGGTACTTAGGGCCAATAAAAGTATTTTGTTTCATAATTATTTTCAAACTGGTTCAAATCTGGAAATCTGGAAATTTGTGTTAGTATGCTCTTATTTGGTTTGCAACTCTTATATTCTATATTTCTTGAATGTTTTAGTTTCGATATGTAATCTATGATAAATTGTGAATTTGCTTTACCATGAATAAATTACTTGTTGTTTAGTTTGGATTCGTAATTATACTGACCATGCTTTGCTATAACTGAGAACATAATGCACCTAATAAAGGGGAAATTAAATGGGATGGTAATGGGTTGCGATCATTGTATTAAATTTTGTGAGATAATGAATGATGGATTCAAGAGTATGATATAGTGGAATGTGTTCCATTTTTGTGAAGTCTTGCGCAAGTATGTTTTCGAACCCTAACATGGCACGGGAGGTATTCTGACTGCTTAACGGAAATGAAAAGAATAAGGGTGGCAGTAAGGGTCTCACACAGGGAGAGTATCCCTGGAAGCCCGTTCCCTTGGGGAAGACCGTGATGTCACCACTCGGGTATGTAACCTAGGTGCATGGGTAACATTGGTAATTGTGCGGTAAGCGACGCACTGGTGGTTATGCGGTAAGCAACGCATTGGTATTGTATTAACCAAGGGAGAGTCAGAATTGCCCGTAGCCAAAGTCAATTTTAGAACTAACTAAAATTGACTATTATTCATGAGAACTGAAATTTAATTATAAGCTCTGTTTAATTATTGCTTTCACTGTATGTTATGATCGTGCCGTTATGTTACTTGTGTACTTGGAATGGGAAAAGGGTTGGGGTGTGTGTGTTTACTGGGTATTCCAAGCTCATGGCATTTTATGCCAGGTGAAGGTGAGTTTTACACTGAGAACAGAATCCCTAAAAGCTTTGCGAAACCATGGATGCCTTGGAGATTAGATTTTATATTTCCTGTATTTTGGATAATCTTTTTGTATCAAAGAACTGGTCTGTATTTGAAAACTAGAAGAATTTTATCTATAACTATTATTAATATTTTCTTTTAGTAATTATTTGTATTTTGTGCTTAAAAAGATGTGTATCTGCTAGTTAAACCCGGGTGTATTATTGTATTATATTTTCAAAATTTGGGATGTCACAGATTCCCTCAATGCTCCGGCCTTTTCGCGGGCTAAGGCACCCATGGCCTGTTGACCTACTGGCTTGGCCACATTGGCCCGACCAACTCTTCGATCTTGTGCCGGAATATCAGCCGACATCGGCATCTCCTGATGCCTAGGCCTACTACGCCTACCACCACGACCACGTCCTTACATCCTAATAAAAGTAACGATTGACATTAGCATATTTACAAATGTGCTGAAGCTAATTCACTTACGTCCTGCATTGATGGACAACTGTAATTCACTCCACATAATCACATAATCACATAAACACATACGAATTTCCTTCCTAGATAGTGACTGTCCCACGACGTTGCTGGAGTTCCAGTTAGAAACATCAGTGATCAAGTGCTCTTCTAATAGAACTTCCAGAAACCCGTAGACCCAGTCAACATCTTAGGAACTAAATCTCATACCCATATAATCACATAAGCATGTTATCATATGAGCACATAACATCCATACTTAAGTCTAACAAATGAGATAAACCCATCGTGCTACTAACCACTTCCCACGTATCTAAAGTATTCAAACCTGGAACGCTCTGATACCAAGTTATAACGCCCTCGAAATAATACAAATAACCCAATTCATAGGAGAAATGAACATAAGATAATTCATTCACTTTCATTTATCAGAGTTCATACTACAAGAGATATTACATGCATTATACATTCATAAACATTCATCCTGAATTTACAGCATGTAATACAATCAATAACAACAAAATAAATGCCCTACATGCTTACATCTTTCTAAGATAACACTTGGTTACAACAAAAAAAGAGTCCTACGCTCTATACACGTAAAGCCCTCGGCTTGAATAAATACGTAGACAAAAATGAGAAGAGGCTTCAGCTCCAAAGTCCTCCCAATCTAGGCCTTGGAGGAAGCATATCACCTGTACTTGAAAATGGTTTCCCAAGTAGGGTGAGCCAGCCCAGTAGGGATAAACTAACACAATATATGAGATTTAACTAAGATATAAATGTCAGATAAATGTTCAATATTCATGACCAACTTGCATTCTCCTCATAACCATTCAACATTGTTACATATATTTCGATCCATTCTCATTTATTCTCTTCGTGTTAATTCATCTCATTCTAAGTCATGTGACAACTACACATAATTTTAAAAATAACCCAACTAAGACTACAACTCAGTGGTTCTTTTTTTTCACATAATTATCATATAAACACTTCAACCTTGCCATTTTACGAAAATTTCGTCCACGGAATCGGCATCCATGTATATATAAGGTTTCAGGATTTTTACCCTGGACACTCCGACCAACTTAATTCTTAATGGAGTCGATCTCCTATCTCATCCCAAGTAATGGAGTACATCTATTTTCTTCTCCCAAAATGAATACATATACAATGCATTTACAAATCGTCATATACAATGACTATCCATAGCACATATTCAACGCCTTAATCATACCTTCATATTCAATGACACAACTTAAATGATTAGTTTTAATTTACCTAATTCTCATGCAATTTCTACAACAATCATAGCTATCCTCCACTGATAGCCCAAAATAGTTATTTCTAAATAGATATGAAATCTTTTAAACAGATAATTTATCAAATTTAAATAGGTGAGTGATTTAACAAACCCAACTACACTATTCATTCATACATCCTTCCAATTTCATATTTCTCATATCAATTTCATCATTTATGCAAAATAATTAATTAACACAAACTAGGGCACACTTCCTCCCCTTTCCAAATATCAACCCCAAGGTCAAATCTCACCATTTTAACACTAGAGCACTTCATATACAAAGCCCCATAGCCA
Source organism: Camellia sinensis (assembly GCF_055761805.1). Lineage (NCBI taxonomy): Eukaryota > Viridiplantae > Streptophyta > Magnoliopsida > Ericales > Theaceae > Camellia > Camellia sinensis. The sequence continues at coordinate 94,986,574 of NC_138966.1, read as the reverse complement.
TTTTGTAAATGAACATGGAAAACCCCTCTCTCAATTTTGAACCCAAACCCTAGCTTTACTCAAATTCTCCAAAATTCCGCCATTTATACATAACAACAAATACCTAGGTTAAAAATCATATTAAGGTGTAGAATATCCCTACTTCAAAGAGAGAAGATGAGCCAAGCAAGGATGAAACTTCAAAGTGACAAAACCAACTTCTACTCGGATCAAAGTGAAGAGCTTGAGGAGTTCTACTTCTTTAATGAAGGCACAAGGGTGTAGAGATCAAAGGATCTAGGCCAAAAATAGAGAGAATGTGAGTTTTAGAGAGAGAGACAGAGACTTTCAACTTAAGGATTTTGAGTGAAAAGATATGAAAAAGTGATGTAAAAAGTGCTTTTCGTGATCTGATATACGCGTAGTTCACTCGAACGGAGAGTTTGATGCTCGAGCGCCAGACACAAACTTTTGTTCCGCTCGAGTGCAAGAAGAGGCCCGCTCGAGTGCAGAATACACACCTCCAGAACTTTTGCAGATGACAGACCAACCGCTCGAGCTCAAGAAAGGACGCTCGAGCGCCCACTCGCTCGAGCGTAGGAAACGCCGCTTGAGCGTGAAAGACACTCCTCCAGCACTTTTGCAGACGTGCAAAGTACTGAAGGTTTGCAACTCCCACTCGAACACAAGAAAGTCTGCTCGAGAGGAGGACCAAAATTTACATATCCCGCTCGAGCGCAATAATGGCCGCTCGAGCAGAAGACTAAAAATCTAGGCAACACAAAATTTTAAAACTACGTAACCAACCTGTTCCAAATACACCCAAAGACCAATTTCAAATGTAGACAAGGGAAGAAGGAGATAAACAACAACACGAAGACATTAAACCCGAGTCCGGAACATCACAAGAGTCGGGTCAAAACTAGGATCGTTATAAACACAGAGATGAGAGATGAGTACGTAGTCTGGCTAGAGAAAATCACAGGATGAATATGTGATTTGGCTAGAGAAAATGAACAAATTTCTCTGGCCATCACACAGAGAAATTTCTCTAGTTTGTAAGTATACGCCATTGGTATAAAGCTCTCTCTCTCTCTCTCACTCGTTGGGCCACTGTAATGGTGAATATACAAGTATTCCAAATGGAACACAGTGAATTGCTTTGTATTCGTAAAGTCTTGTTTCAAAAATTAACAATTTTGTTCAGAGAAATTTTCAATTTTCTCTGGTTTGATTCCAGAGTAATTCTTTGCACGTAATGAGACAAATTTCTCTAGGAATTTTTCTAATTTGGAGAGGATTTCTCTGTGAAATTCAAAGAAAATTTGCACAGTGAATTTTCTCTAGATTGAATTTTCTCTGGTTTGGACAAGAGAATTTCTTTGGATTGAATTGAATTTTCTCCGGTTTGGACCAGAGAATTTCTCCATATTGAACTGAATTGAATTTTCTCTGGTTTTGGATCAGAGAATTTCTCTAGATTGAATTTTCTCTGGTTTGGACCAGAGAATTTCTCTGGTTGAATTTTTTCTGGTTTGATTTGAGAGACCTTAGACATTATTAAAATATTGGATATCCTTTATGCTATAAAATCTTAATAGTAGGGACCTTAAAAAAAATCTCATTTTTTTATTAAAAAATAAATAAATAAAAACAATAAATAAAATTCATTGTTCTATGTGTTTTGGATTTGTATTTGTTTTCTATTTCATGTGCTTATTTTTATATTTATTTATTTTTTTAAATTGCAAAGCATAAAACTTGTGCATTTTTTAGACACATACTTAAAAAGTTTGGGGTTTTTTTCCTATTTAATTTTTTTTAAGCTTTTGTTTGTTTTTGTATATAAATTCTGTTTTTTTTTTTTAAATTTGGTTTGTATGTTTACTTAATTTTGTGCGTGTGTCTGTGTGTGTGTGTTTTATTTTTAAAAATCAATGTTCTTAATTTTGTGTTTGTGTGTTAATAATTTATGTTTTGAAAAAATTGATTTGTTTGGTTTGTTAATTTTGTGTAGGGTGCAAATGAACCAAACTGTTCATGAACAAACTTAGCTTGACCTGATAAGGGCTTGGCTCGACTCGATTTGTTTAGTAAATGAGCTGAGTTTGAATTTGAATATTAGACTCATTTAATAAACGAGCCGAGTTCGAGCTCGCATAAGCTCGACTCGTCAAACTCGACTCATTTATCTTTATTTAAATTATATAATAAATATATTATTTATATATTAAATAGTATATAAATATATATATATATATATATAACTAATAGTATAAATACATTATTTATATATTAAATAATATTTTTTATTTAAATAATATAAATAATATTAAAAAATAATTATCGAGCTGAGCCGAGCGCGGGTTTCATTAATATTAACGATCCGAACCGAGCTCAAGCTCAATAAACGAGCTCAATAAGTAACCTCGAGCTTAGCAAAGCTCGGTTCGGCTTGGTTCGGTTCGGTTCGTTTGCAGCCCTAATTTTGTGTGTGTTTTCAAAAAAATTGGTTTGTGTTTTCAATAAAATTGGTTTGTTTGTTTGCTTAATTTTATGTCTTTAAATTTTATTTTATTTTTTAAATTGTGAAGCAAAAAATGTTCTATTATTCGTATTTGTACAGGCTTCTTTGAACAGTTTCACACCACCACATCTGTGTGCATTATTAGAAAAAATATAAATTTCATATTATAACTTCAAACGAGTTTGCACACGCATCGCGTGTGCCCAGTTGCTAGTATATACATATATATCTTTGTAAACAATTAAGCATATATATATATATATTTTTTATTTTTAAAATTTTTATTTAAATTTATAATCCTAACATAGGTGAAAGAATACTAGTTTGTAAAGCAAGCAAATTTTCAAATGAATGAAAATAAACAAATAAAAAAATAAAAATAAAAAAGGGGGAAGGAGTGAAGATAAGTTTTCTCTATCATTCATTTCAACCCAGAATATGTAGAATTACTATTCGATTTTTCTAATAAACAAAGAGGCTAGTGATAAGGAAGATTTGGGTTCAAAGAAGGCCAATGAAACCTTAGCCCTCACAAAAGCCTCAGTGTCTAGTTAAGGATGTTGAGGTTTTAACATAGTATTTGGATCATAAATTTGAATAGAAATTTAAAAAGAAAAAGGGAAATAGAATATAAAAAAAAAAAAACATTTATATTTTATTTATATTTCTCTTACCTTTTTTCATTTTGCTTTGTAATGTATGTATGTTGGGTTTTGACGTTAAGCATGTGGTTCTGAAGTTTCTCTCCAACAAATTGGGCCAGTGATTGTTGTGCGCTTGTGGGCTCCCCAATTCCGTAACAACTTCAAGCTTAGAAAATTATGCAATATAAAAAAAAAAAATTGATATATAAAATTATGAATTTTTAGACATTGCTAAAACAATTTGTAACACAATCTAAAATAGAAGAGTACTGAAAAACAAATAAATAAATAAAGGAAAAAGTTTAGGTGTGAAATTGAGAGGTGTGCCCTATTGTTGTTGTTTCCCCCACGCACATGAAGTTAGAAACGGATTACAACGGCCCTAAGATAAAACTTGCTCACACCCTTCACAACTTTCCTTGCCCAATGTTCATGTTAATCAAGAAGGTTATAAACTAGTCACAAAGTAGCAAAACAATTTACGGAGAAATCCGTTTATGTACAACATTTTTCTAAAAAAAAATTGAAGATTCCATCATCTATTCTTAATTTCTTTATATATATATATAACTTCTTTATATGTTTTACAAATGAATTGTGACTGTTTAATAAAATATGATAGTATGATGAGAAATATGCTTAATATTATTCAATTTTCAATCTCTAAATTACTTTTGTTTTTATATTTTTACTAGAACACATGCGCGTGTGCACACTCATATATATATATATAAACTAGTGGTGTGTGCAAATTTAATTTTGGGAGGGGCTACATTCCTCCATAAACATCTAAATTCTTATAATTTTGCTCCCATCATAATTCCTGTAATTAATAATTATTATTATCTATTAGTAATTAAAATCATTAACTTTTTTTATAATTTTATAATATTTTTTTTTATTGGATAACTGATTGGTCCATAGAAAAATTACAATCCTATTGAAAAATATAAAAATCTTATGCAAAGTTGCTTTGAGTGCAAGCCCACCTAATTTTTAAGCAAAATAACTATAATATCACCTATAGCTATTCAGAGATTGCAGAAATGACCTCTAGCCGAATTTTGGTGCAATTTAAGTCTCATTTTAATTCATACACTCCATTTGTAAGTAACTAGCAATTTTACAGATGTAGAAACCATCCAAAAATGTCCCATGGTCTGAACTTGGTATGCTATGCTTGATTTATTTTGATATTAGTTAATTTTACATATTCAAAAAACTATTCAGAATTGTCGACATAAGCAGGGGTCTAACATTTATTTGGTTTTATCTTCTCACAGATACCAAAAAAATTAATGCTAACATTTCATATAAGGTTTTGATTTGATAATAGGCTGTGATTGATATCAAAGAGGATTCTCCATGCCAAAAGAGTAAGCCCATTTGTAGCTTGGACTCTGATCTCAGAAGTTATTTGTAGGAAAAGAACCAACATTCTCTCTTTTCACTAATCCAATCTGGAAATTCACCATAGAAACTAGATGAAGTTGTTAAGAGTTTTTGGGGAGACTGAGCTTTGGTCTGGTTTTTTCCGATGTTGACTTTTTAGCGTAGCATATGCTTGGCTTGAGTGCATGTGTCAACCAAATTGGGATTTGGATATGATTCTAGATGCTAATGCCCTCTTTAGCCCTCTTGGCTTTTTGATGTAATTTTTATGTACTCCTTTACTCTATGTTACATCAATGAATTTTCCTTTCGCTGATAATAAAAAATAAAAAATAAAAATTGAACATCTGAGTTTTCTCTCAATATAATAAGCCACCAGTGAAAACTGCTCAAGTGACAACTAAGAACGATTTATGGGTTGAAACAAATAAGGGAAATTTGGTCAATAATTCTTCAACATAGTTAGTAATGAAAAAAGGACACTTCAATCATTTTTAATGTATGAAGTCCATTAAAATAGATTTTTTCTGTGAGGAGGACACAGTACAGCATGGGTTTTTGCGTTTTTTTTGTGTGATGAGTTCACTATTTTCATTGCATTGGATGGAGATATCAAATAGTTCTGGAATAGAGAAGAAAAAGAGAAGACGGTGGCAAAGAGCATGTGGCTTCCTACAACAGGCCTGCAATGAAGAACAACAAAACGCAATGGACCAACCTTGCCTATGTATGTAAAGAGTTGATCAATGACTGCAGTTGACTCGTGGATGGCTTTATATTCAAAACAAATTCAGAAATGCAACACCATCCCACTGGTTACTCATCCTCACTGATTGAGATTCAATTTTTTGAGGGAAATTTTTTTTTTTGATACCTTCAATTTTTATAATCCCTTTAAACTGTAGCAACTTTTGTCATATGTCATTAACCTTTATTGCAATCCAAGACCCAGTTAGTCAAACCCAACTATTTATTTGGTATGAGTATACATGATCTTTTTTTTCGTACTTAAGCTCTCAAACTAATCTTTTTTATTGTGACAGATTAGTGGCGTAAATTAATATGGAGTTAGGATTGGTGGCTTCAAGTTTAGTGAATCGGTCTATATTTGACAATACATTATTCAAATTTGGTCATTTCGATTTCTATAGTCCTTTGATATGTTCCTCGGTAAAAATAAAATGCAATCTAATAACTTGTGGGCAAAATGATTGATTGCCAAGTTATAAACCAATAATTCACAACCAATATGAAATGTCAAATCCGATATATGGACGCACCTCAAAAGTGCGTGGTGTACAGCCACTTACAAAGCCACTTACAAAACATATGTACAATTCAAAAGAAATGACATAGCTAGAATAAGTCTTCATGTACAAGTGGTATTCTATTATATGCCGAGAAGTCCAAAAAAACAATTTCAAAGTCTCCTCAAGCTCTCCTACCTGAAATGGTTAAACAACGGGTAAGAACACGCTCAGTAAATAGTTTAATCACTGAAGTAGCTTTAATTCTTTTGTGTCACGCAAATTTTCAACTTTGGGATCATTTTCAAGAATTAGTACACAAGCAATGTTTCCGCATGAAGATAACAATTAACATGCTTCAGAAATAAATTAAGTACAAGTTCTTGACAAGAGTACGTGATACAAGATATCTAGATAAATCACAAGGCGTTAGATGCTAATCCATCAGCAAAAACAAAAACAAGTAGGCTCGCATCGACTCAATCCACAACAAGACTACTAAAAGTGAAGCTGCATGTGCAGTATTAAACCACTCATGTACAAGACTTTGGTCTACATCTGCAAGACTGTGGTAAGTAACTACCTTGGTTGGTTGTCAAACATGCCAAAGCTAAAGCCAGCAACAAGCTTCTCAAACAAATAACAACTTGAATACACAATTACACTGGTTGTACCCATGAGTGTGTAAATCTTTATACAAAGTGTCTCATTCCCTCCCTAGGAGTCACATTCAACTCTACTTGCCTAACAAGTATATCCCAATCAACAATATTACGTCCCTAATTTATCACCCAAAATGATTCTAATATTTCATCAGATCAGATTTCTGTCAACTGTTTATTTTTTCAACGTCCATTTTTTTTTATACAAAACTAATTTGATCACAGCTATCGATATCCAATCAACGTAATTTTTTTTATAGGTATATAGTACTCAACGAGTTCTACACATTCAATGGCTCAGATTATCAAAACGAAACTTGTGATAGACTCCCACGGGCCCAATAACACCCTCTAGTTCAATCACGAATTGGAGGGAAGCCAAACCCTTTATAATCACCAAAATAAAATTATGAAACTTTTTTTTTTCCCCAGAATTAACTTCAAAGATAGTGTACAAAAAAATAATAATCATCTGTGAAGATGTATATGATGAGTGAAAGAGAAATCGTTGATGAAACTTAAACAAAATCACAATATAATACTTACAATTACATTATTCTCCTTCTCTTTTGTTGTCAAATCAAAACTCAGAACTTCTTTAGCAAAGTTCATGCATTGATGTGCAATTGATCACGGTTCTCTCCATCAACTGTCTCTTCAATAACATTACGAGTTTGATTGCCATGGGAAAGATGGGCTTCAATGGTGTTGGTGTGATGAGGAATAAACCTTGAAACCACAACAATGAGTGCAAATACTATGGGAAGGAATGAAAATTTGATCGGATCATTTTTTCCACTAAACTGTAGAAAAATAAAATGGACTAAAGAGGTTATTGTCTGAGCTAGGGCAAAAGCAATATTAACCCATAGAAATTTGCAATTAATCCATCTTCTGAAACTTAGTGCTTTATGTATCATCTCAAGCAGTGCCAAGACTAGTCCTAGGAGTGAAAATACAGTGGCAAGAAGAGCCATGACATAAATTCTTTGATGATTTGTCACCTTTGGATGCTGTTCTTTTGCACTAGAGATTTGCTCCATGATTGCAGAAGCAACCTCCATTCCAAGTGCTAAAATGGCAACCATTCGATCAATTGTAAAGATTTCCTTTATCTGTGAATAAAGCTACCTCTTTATATTAATCATTTTAAAAAAAAAAACAAAACAAAACAAAACTATCAATAATATTGAAAAAGTAAAATGTCACCTACTTTGGTCCAAGTATTCTTTGAGAACCGCTCAATGATACTCAACAGCTTTTTAGCCCACCCTTGATGTTATTCCATTTGCTTATCAGAAACATTGTCATGGTGTTCCAACAAGTTCCAAACCACTGTTTCATCTTCATGTATTGTGTCTTTATTGTGTCCACACAAGCTTTCCAACAGTTTATCAAACTCTGAAAACAGAAGAATCCAAATGTAATACAACTTGAAACTTTAATATCTCCACCCATGGTGAAATGAGAGAACAGAGGAGAGGGAAGAGAAATGATATGGGATTGGAAATTTGGGAGCTTATTCCTAGTTGGGTTTGAAGGATGAAACATTTAAAGGAAAATGTATGGACTGGCTTTAGGGGGATGACCCAATGATCTGTGATTGGAAATCTGCAATTAGTCTCTGTCAATATGGGACGTTAACTTTGTAGATATAGTCTCTGTCAGTGTGGGATATCATTCCAGTGGAGCTAAGGTTCTCTCCTTGCAGCCTCGTACTTGCGCTCGTCCTTGCAGGCTTTCCGGTCTACTTTTAGGCCCAGTTTTAATAATCCGAACCATTCATATTTTATAATTTATTCAGTATATCATACCTGTAAAAAATCAAGTTGATCAGATATCAGAAAGTATATGTTCAGAAAACTGTTTATTAAATTTTTTAAAAAATAGTTTTTAGTTCAATTTTTTGAACACATACTTTCTGATATCCGATCAATTTGATTTTTTACAAGTATGATATACTGAATAAATCATGAAATATGAACGGTTCGAATTATCAAAATTGGGCCTGAAAGTAGACCCGAAGGCCTGCAAGGACGGGCGCAAGTACAAGAGCTGCAAGGAGATCATTCCAGTGTGGGACCTTCAACAATGATTCCAGAGGACGCACAATTACAGGACTTTTGACACACGCTTTTTGAGAAGAACCATTTTTTATTTTTATTTTTATTTTGTGTATTTTCGTTTTTGGCGAATTTTTTTTAAATCTTTTTTTAAAAACTTTAGGTTTTTAAATTAACGTGACAAGGCTAATCGAAAAATTATGATAGTGTCTGGTTTACTTCTCTATTTTTAAATCATGATTTGAATCAAAATTCATAATTAAATAAATTTTTAAAATATAAATCAAAATTACTTTTAAACTTCTCTCTTCTCTTTTTTTTTTAATATTTATTAATCAATTTATCAATCTTGTTTTCTCTCTCATCTCTCCTCTCACATTCTCTCACATTTGATATATCAATCAACCAAAAAAAATTACAAATCATCCAAATATTATTTTCAAAACTCATAATTAAACAAATTTTCTCTTTTCAAATCATGATTCAAAAACTCAAAATTCAAAATATAACTCCACACTCAAATCATAATTCTAAAATTAAACCAAATGAACTCATATATAATTTTTTAAAAAAATCAAAAAAAAGACAAAAAAGACAAAAAAAAAAAAACCAAAATAAATAATCTGTTTTGGCTTATTTTTCGTCTTTACTGATTTTTTTTTTTTTTGGAATTTTTCAAAAAGCAATATACTAGTTAGATTCATCTCGATAAGACGAACTGAAAAAGTAAAAAAATTTGATATAATTTTGAAAAAAAAATCATTAAAGACAAAAAAAAAATAAGAAAAATATGTTGCTTTTTTTGTTGCCAAAATGAGAAGTTAATTTTGATTGTTTGGTTAAATTTATTTCAAATAGTTTCTGATTATAGTAGTTTTTTTAACTGAAAAAAATTGATTTCGCAAAACTGTTCACCCTTACTTCTGATTATCAGTTTCTATGGTGGGTACATTAATTTATAATTATACCCTTAGAAATTGATTTATTTATTTTGTTCTTGAAAATAGAAAAAGACCAAAATATAGATTGTGGACTAGATTTTTTTTTTATTTTTTATTTATGGGAAATGTGGAATAGTGATTAATAGCAAAAAAAAATAAATGTTAATTCAATTTACAACTAACAAAGGTTAATTAAGTTTATTGTTGACAAGGGTAAAAAGGACATTTGCACATCAAAAAGTTATTTCACAACTTATTTATCAAATATTATTCAGTAACTTAAATCTATAATCCAGTAGTTGCACCAAATAGATTAATAATTTCTAACTAAAATCATAATATATAATTTGTTAAATTATAATCTATAAGAGCATCAGCAGCAGCCTTGTTACTTGCTCTATTTTGCTATTCTGTCTAGTCTGAAACTCTGAATTGAACTCCATCAAACTTGCCCAAGTCAAGGGGAAATACCCTTGAGCAACAGTAACTCGCTAAGAGTGATGAGCCACAGTGCACTGGCTTTGCAATTTTTTATTATGTTTGGACCAAAACGTTATGGCCGGTCGTCCACCAGGATGTCCTTCTGGATGTCCCGTGAGTACCCTGTAACAAAAGAAGAAAAATGGTCAAATTTGGCCTGACATGTCGACCGCCCCTCTGTGGGTTCGGCCCTCCTGTGTTATTGCTGCTCTGTTGTTGCTCTAGTGTTGATCTATTACTATTTTGGGCTTTATTTATGCTTGCTTGTTCATAATATTTTAATGAAATAGAATTTTAGAATAGAGAGTTTGATGGGGTGTGTACATAAAAAAGAAACTAGCTAAAATACAAAACTAAATTTTGAGTTATAATTTGGCTCAAAACATACTGAGACTGATGGGGTGTTGTTTTAGCATCTGCACAAAACAACACCATTAATAGAAATGAATCTGTACATACTACTATATTTTATATTTTTTAATATTTTATTTTGTGATCTCTATTATTAGCTTACATTGATAATTCAAAAAAAAATTTTCGTAAAAATAACAATAAAGATAAACTATTCTAAAAATTAAGTTTCATTAGAAATTACCATAACACATAAATAAATTAAGTTTCATTATGCTCTGCCTCGGTTTACGAACCAGGCTCCGTTTTCTCTGTTTTCTCTTCCCGAAGGGAGGGAGAGGTCTCGTAGATCATCTCTCAGTGGCCGTAGGCTACGTTTCGTGGTCGTAGGCCATTTTGCCCGTTTGGAGCCCGGTTTCTGGTTTTTCAGAGCCGTTGGCCGTGTGCCTCGGTTCGGGACCGCTTAACCACCTCCATTTGCCCTGATTTTTGGCATACATCTTATTTGCTCCCTTTTGAGGGACACTGTGGTCCGAGAGACCAACTTTGTGGTCGAACACCACTCCCGGTGCCTAACAGTCAGTTTTCGGGGCCCCAGACTGCACGTTTCGGCCCCCTAACCTTCATTTTGTATCGGTTTTGGTTCATTTTTGGCAGGGACCTCTGTTTCATTGCTAGGAAGGTCATGGGAGGATGGAAGGCCAGTAATTGTTCTGTCAACCAACTTTATCCCTTCATCGCCCTCCGTCGCCCGATTTCTCCCACTTCAAAGCCAATGTTGACCACCCTTGGGCCATTTTCTTGCACCCTAAACCCCATATTTGTGATGTACACATTTGGGAGGCCACCAATATTTGGTGGCCGGCCAGTAATTGCTTTTGCACCTTTTGAACCCCTTTGAAAAGTGGGTTGTTCTCTCTCCTGGTCCACTTTCTCTAGTTTTTTACCACAGGGTTGTGTTGTGCACACATGGGAGGCCCTCTTTCTGTGGTGGCCGGCCATTAATTCTCATTGACCCTTTTGACCCTTGGCCGGCCGGCCATGGGGAAAGCCGGTTGGCCACCTTCAACCTCAATAACTGGCCGGCCATGTTCCTTGCTGTAGGCATATTCCAAATATGCATCTCTTTTCCCCCCAGATTGTGTATCCGGGGGGGTGCATTTTTTGAGGGAAACTTGGATTGTTTTCCCTCCATTTTCCCCTCCCTTTTTGCCTATATAGCAGCAGCTCCAGCTATGTTATTAGGGTTACAAAAATTCCCCCTAAGCCTCTTGCCTTATATCTCTCTCTCTCTCTCTATATTTCCAAGCTCAAAACCCTTAAGTCCTACACTCATTTCTTCACCAACCCATAGCCCCACCCTTCCATCCTCCATTCCAGCAGCTGGAGGTTGTTCTTCAAGGCCTAGGAGTGCTGCATCTCAAGCCAAAAGGGTGCCAAAGACTAGTCTTCAAGGGTAGGTCCTCTTCTCCCCTTTTTGTCCCTTTTCTTGCTTCATATTCTAGCTCCTTGTGCTTGCTGTTTTGGGCTCCGACCCTAACTGGAGTTAGGCTTATTTTGAGCTATTTTTCACTTTTGTTTGAGGGCCTCTCACTTTTTGAGGCCTCCTTGTTGCACTTGCTTCATTACCTCTCTTGTATGCTATTTTCTTGTGTAGTATTTTTGGCCTATGTATAAATTGTTTTGAGGCATGTCATAAACTGTAAAGTGGCTTATTTTGAGCCCTTCTTCAATGTTGTTGAAGGGATCATCACTGTTTTAGGCTTCTATCTTCCACTTGCCTTTATATCCCTTTTTTGGCTCCATTTTTGCATGATTTGTTAGCCTCTTATGATTCTGTTTTTGGACTCTGGTCCGAACTTAAAACAGCCTTATTTTGACCCCTTATTCATGTTTCATCAAGGGTATTTTACTGTTTGAGGCATCCTTTTTTCACTTTGTGTTATAGCTCTCTTTTTGGCCTAGTTTTGCATAGTATTTTGAGCATGCTTGTGAACTGTTTTTGGCTCGGTCATAAACTGTAAAATGCCATGTTTTGGGTCCCTCTTCAACATTGTTGAAGGACCATCAGCTGTTCAGGGCCAACAGCTGTGACTTGCTTCATTACCTCTCTTTCGGGGCCATTTTTGCATGCCAGCTTAGCCCCATTTGTGTTCATTGTTTGGCCTCACCTAAAACTGTAAACATGCTTGTTTTGGGACTGCCTTGAATCTTTCTTCACATGTCATGATCAAATAATGCATGTTTGATGTAGCTACAAGTCATTTCATATGCTTAATCTTGCATTTCGGGACCATTTCATGCATCGGGTGCTATATTGTCATGATTCGGGGCTGTTTAGGGTCATATTTTAGCCCTGAAATTTGCATGTTTGCATATCATATTTCATGCCTTGCCATGTCTTGTTAGAGTGGTATTTGGTGCCTTAGGGTCGGTCCTCGATTTGCGTGCATGCGTGCACGCATCTCGAGTTGTCTCATTTTCATCTAATGGCCTCTTATGTGAGTGTAGCTGAGGTCCACTCATGTTGGTGTAAGTCCATTATGCATTGTGTATGCCATTTCATTTCATGGCATGGCATTGCGTATGCTAGGTTGTATGTTAGCGCATTGTGTATGCCATGTTATCTCGTGCATCGTGTATGCCATTTCATAGCATTGTGTATGTTAGGTTGTATCTTAGTTGCATCTCATGCATATCATGCATATTGCATCGTGCATAGGATAGGAGTTAGCCCGAGCACGGGAAACGAGGGGCGTTTCGTACTCCGAGTGACGGAACGTGTCTCAATTCCCCAGTCACCGACACTCCGGATTATCCATGATGGAGTTAGGTTTTATTTTGTTTTCATGTGCATTCATTCTATATTGAGTTGCACAATTCGACTCCTCGGCCATCATGCATCGAGATGCGTGATTGGTGGCACAAGGATCGAGGCATACATACATTTGTGAAAATACATTGCCATGCCCTTTTCCTGCTCTCTGTTGCAGCAAATCAAGAATCAGCAGTCTTCCGGCTCTTGGCGCGCTTTCCAAGAAATCACTGCAAAACAGAGGCTAATTGGGGCATCGCAGTGGATTTTCGTACAAAGGCAACCCGAGCATGCATCATCCATCATCCGGAGAAGAGTCAAGGCAGTCCCTGGCTTGCATGCCAGTTTATTGTTTTCTTAGTTAATTTGTAAATTAATTAAGATTTTGTAATGATTCGGACTGTAATTATTTATTTGGGACTGTATATTTATTCGGACCCTCTGTGCGAGGGCATAATTGTAATAAGTGTGCGTGTGTGTGATGCATGTCTTCCAACCCCACGTCTTTCTCCCTTTTATTTACCAGTTTATGATGGTTAGATTAGGGCATGTTTCAATTAGCATACAGTATGATAGCATGTTTGCATTCATTCATCTGTTTTGCATGCACCGGGCTCGGCGCATCATACTAACTGCATTTGTATTTCAATTCCAAGTTGAATACATGTTAGCCGTAGCATCATCATATGCCATCTTAGAATAGCCGAGCCTGCTATAGTTGCATTTTTGCATGTGTTGCATTAGGCATTTCTGTATAATTAGGATCATGCATGAATTTCTAATTAGCTTTTGTTTTGGCTTGGAGTACTCGGTAAGTTTTATGCTTTAGCATCCTTGCATGCGTGTGAGTGACTTCCATGATAGCATGCTTACCATGAGGCTATTTGCTTATGTGATATAACTGCCTGAATGCCTGTGGGTGAAGGTTGGGTTACTTGGATTGGAACAATTCATCAAATGTGTGTTTTAAGCCCACTAGATAATGGCAAAATCATATTTTCTAAGCCCACCTGAGGGTGGCAAATCCACGTCTTAGCCTACTTGCGAGTAGCACCATCAAACCATTTTCAAACAAACAAACATGAAATGTTTTGTTCCAATTCAGGCGATCCAGTCTATACTTGTATGCTGTGCGCATCACATAGTAATCTAGGCTAATAACCGGAATAAGAACACATAATGTTTTCAAAAATAGATATCATGGTTAGTAGAGGCCGATCTTTGATCGGGCGAGCGAGGGTGCTCACGACGTGACCTTCCCCAATCGTACCCAAGTTCCCGAGCCGAGGCAACTTTGGTGATGACGGACACGTGGCCTTAGGCAACGAGTCAGGGTTTCCTAAATTTCCCAAAATAAAATATTTTGGTGGCGACTCTGTATCTGGCAAAGCAGTCCATGTTTGGCACTTCTTTCAAAAAAATTTGTTTTCTCAAAACGATTTTCCGGATTTGGACTCTTTGGTTCAGATTAAGAATCGTGACATTTGAGAGTCCTGAACTGTAGTGAGCCCAATATCGAACGAAACGGGGGACTCGTTCCTCCCTGGGGCGTTCGGGGACGTCTACAGTTTCTGGTGACTCTGTTGGGGAATTAGAGAACTTGACTCGAACTCACGATATTTGGTTTTGACTATACTTATGTGTTTCTTTGCATTGCATTTGTATTGGTGCGCCTAGGACACCGTGTTTGCCATCTGCTATTCCTGAACGGTTTGTCGGAGGCTTGTCTTGTCAAGGCATGACATAAGGCTGACCGGTTGTGGGCTCTGCCAGTATGGGAACACAAACCCCGATTTTACCGGGGCACCCTTTTGACCATTCGACCTAGTGCATATTCGGACCCATAGTGACCATTCCAAACTAGGACAGGTTGCTTACCCGATATAGGTTGTTTGAAACCGCTGCGTGCGTAGTGAAACCCTAGCTCCTGACAAATAGGACAGGAAAACCCTACCCCCAACATAGGGGTGTTTTGGCTCTCACTTATCTGTTATGTGCTTTAGAGTGCGTCTCTACAGGGAATGCATGTATCAGTGTATGAGTTTGGGCACCAGGCCTGCAGACATCAGTCAGTGATTGAGAATCAGTTATCTGCGGGTATCAGAGATTCAGTTTTCGAGGACAGTGATTCAGGGATAATGATCAGTGTTTGTGGACAGTGTGTATTCAACTTATCGACCGTGTGCTGTTATGCCCAGCTGTATGTTGTGTATTTACTTTAAGCTGTTATGCTGTCTGTTTATCTGTTTATTTATTTCCTTATTGCTTTATTTATTTTTACTAGGGCAGTTTTAGCACAATTGCTTCCAACCCAGTAGATATTCCTCAAGCACTTTGGACACGAGGTCGTCGACTCAACCGATCCGAGGATCTAATTGACGGACAGCCAGTGTTCCATTCTCTACCCCCCGTTGTCAGAAGAAGGCCAAGAAAGCGCAGTGTATCAGAACAGAGGTTGCCAGAACAGTGGGTTACTCCATCAGAGGGTAATAGGACTGAGGTCTCGATTGTTGCTATAGAAATAAACATACCAGTTAGTCGGATAGATCAGCAAAATACCTCAGGGATGGAAGCCCTGATGCGCCAAATGCAGGAAAGCATGAGACAAATGCAGGAGGATGCCGCCCGTCAAGCAAAGTTCTCCAAACAGCAGGCCGCGATCATGGCTCAGCAGGCCGAGCTAATCACTAGACTGCAACAGCAGAATGCGGCATCTGCTTCGCATCAAGTTCCTCCTCCGCCAGGGGCTCCATTACCCGAGCAGGCACCTATTGTCCAGAATGCTCTGCCGAACACCCAGAACACCGTGCCAAATGTCCAGAACATGCAAGAGGACACGAACCTTCCAACGGGGCCAGCTCTGCCCCCGCTTCCGCCTCAACTATCCAAGACCCATACACCTAACCACCCGGACTCTCCCTTCGAGTTTGAAATAGACCATACAGCTCTGAAACTGAGCAAGCTTGAGAAGCTCTTCAAGAAATCGCAAGGGGTAAAGGCTATTCCGGATATCGAGGATGGATATACCAACGTGGCCGTGACATTGCCCGATAGGTTCAAGATGCCGCAAATTGACCACTTCGACGGGTCCGGGGACCCCATGGTCCATCTTCGGCTATTCTCAGACATCCTGCAGCCAATGGCCCTAACCCGACCACAAAAGCTTTCGCTGTTCGGCCGAACCCTGTCGGGTGTGGCCGCCATCTGGTACGCGAAGTTAGAGGATGAGGTAAAAAGAAGCTGGGATGAAATGGCTGAGGCCTTTGTCGCACAGTACTCGTACAATACTCAGATTGAGATTACAACTCGTGATCTTGAAACGACAAGGCAAGAGCCCAAAGAGACTTTCTCAGATTTTGTAACTCGATGGAGGGCGAAGGCATTGATGATGACTTTGAGGCCCACTGATAAAGACCAAATCAGGATAATTGTGCGCAATCTCCAATCGAAATTGATGCAGAAGATGATTGTACTCCCCTTTCCCACCTTCTCAGATTTACACGAGATGGGGGTACAAATTGAGGATGTGATGAAGCAAGGTCTGATTGACCAGGATAGGGAACAACCGAGGAGGACTTTCAACCATAACAACAATGTAGGCCTGAATGGCGCTGCAACTGCAAGAGCTTCAGAGGTGAGCATGGTCACCACTATTCCCCCTCCTCTTCCGAGATCCATGGCAGCCACACCCTTCTCCGGTGCATCCGAAAGTAATACCCAAACCACTAAACACCAGCCCAGAAGCCAAAGAACCTTCACTCCACTGTACATGCCTTTGTCTAAGGCTCTGGGGGTCTTAATCAGAAAGGGGCATCTGAAACCCCTAGAGCCGAGGCCATTGCCAAATCCATTTCCACCCTCTCACAACCCAGCCAAGTACTGTGCATATCACCAGCAGCACGGTCATGATACTGACCAATGTTTCAGGCTGCGTCACGAGATTCAAGACCTCGTTGACAAAAATGTGATTCTACCCCCGGAGAAACCTAACGTCATAACCAATCCACTCCCTACACACAACCAAACTCCACCTCCCAAAAGAGTCAATCTTATCTAGACCGGGGTCATGTCTTACGATCCTAGCATCTATATTACTCCTAGCCACCTACCTAAGCCGGAGGTGCTCCTTCCCGACTGCACCGACTCTTTGTGCATGTTGGACATCTCCATAACCCAACCAGAGCCGACGGTGGTGACCATCGAAGATGGGGCAAGGCAGACTTCAGAAAATGATGGAATTGTTGAGTCTGGGATTGAACAAAGTTTTGTTGGAAAAGCCTATGATCCAAGTGAGTACATCTTGTCAACAGACCGGATTGGGCTGGGCTTAGAATTGCCAGAGAAGGAGGAGTTATGTGTGATCCAGGGGGACGGATTTGAGCAAGGGGCAAACGATTTGACGGCTGTGGAGGAGGACTTTGCCAACCTACAGTTTTTCGATGACCAAGAATCAGGGGGCGCAGCAGTCAACTGGTTTGATTATGAGGAATCGGCAGAGGCCACTTGATGGCTGGATGATCAGCCAGATGTAGAGGAAGAATCCCAACCAGAACAGGGCCCAGCAGGGGCGAGAGTATCAACTGTGGCCAGAAGGGCCGGAAGTCAGATTACATTGCCGAAGAGCGCCGGTACGAAGAATTTCGCTCAGGATGGAAGCATTGTGAATGCGGGGATAGTTCAACAACAAACTGCACTGACACAGGTAGAACAACAGGGTTCTGAGAGAACCGGGAAAGCCAAAATCCATGAGGGGATCGGAAGTGCTATGGGCACAAGAACAGAGGATGCTGTGAGAATACAGGCTCAAAGTGCTGTGAGTACAAACATGCCCGAGCCAGACAGGTGCCTTTTAAATGCCAACGGAATGTGGTGGGAAGACGATGACTTATGTCTTGCCCACACAGACGAAGACTGGGGAAGTAATCAACCGGATGACACCTGGTACCTCGATGAGGTTTATCACATGACAAGAAGTGGGCGGTACTTCAAGCCCCCACACCTAGACCAACCCGAGACATCTGGGAAAGACAAAGAAGCCGAAAGGCGAAAAAAGAAGCAGATCGAAGAGGAAGCTGTACTAAAACAGCTAAAGAAGATACAAGCAGGCATCTCCATCTGGGGACTGCTTATGGCGTCGCGAGTACACAGACAGGCTGTCTTATCTGCCATGGACAAATCCAAACTCTCTATAGATACTACGCCAGAACAGCTGGTTGGGCTGGTTTTTCCGGGAGGAGGTTTCCCGGCATTAACCTTTTCAGACAAAGAACTACTGCCTGAGGGCACAAATCACAACAAACCCCTCTACGTTTCCATGGAATGTAGAGACAAGTGGATACCGGTGGTACTTGTTGATACCGGGTCCGCCATCAATGTTTGCCCAGCCAGAACAGTATATGCAATCGGGTTGAAACCCGCGGACTTCGTGCCGACTACTCAGGTGATCAGAGCCTATGATAACACTAGCAGGGAAGTGATGGGGACTGTCAAAATTCAGACTCAGGTTGGTCCAGGACAAGACAACATTGAATTCCACGTCTTGGACGTTCCCGCAACCTTTAACCTACTTTTGGGGCGACCGTGGTTGCACCAGGTCAAGGCAGTCTCTGCCACTTTGCATCAGATGCTGAAGTACCCTCACGGGAAGGAGGTAGCGATTGTTTTTGGGAATTCATCAATCCATCCGCCACCGGAAGTGTCCACACTAGTCTTAGAAATTGAGCACGGCACTGAGGATGTGTTCTTATCAAGGTTCACTTTGGCCGAGGCTCGAGTGGTGCAGAATATTATGGCTGTGAATGAGGGGGTGTACGTCAGTGCTCAATCCGTCTACCTTATGAACAAGTTACAACACATCCTCGGGATGGGATTGGGAAGGAGCGGCCAGAATGGCGTCTCAGCATTGGCCGAAGTGCCACACAACCCTCATACCTTTGGCTTGGGTTATCTACCCACCAAAGAGGACTGGGTAAAGAAGGGTAAAGAAATGGCTGGAAGAGCCAGAGCAAAGTAGGCTGGGAAGCCTTTTGAATTAATGCATAGGCCCATTCAGGGTACCCTGAACAGACGCTTCGTCCGGGAGGGGGAGGACTTCCCGTTTTGCGGCTTCCCAAAGCCGTGGCTAAACGCGGAGAAGAAGCGCGTGCCAGGTTTCGAGATCTTCTTCGACCTGCAACTACCCGGGGATGACGTTGCCGAAGAGCAGACAGACCCATCAGCTGAAGTTGAACAGAGTAAGAAAGTGCAGCCTGAGGACACCGAGCTCGAAATGGGGGTAGCACTGGCAAGTCTACTCTCAGATCCTCCGATCGACCATAAGTGCTTGGGGGATAACTTCTTGGTATGCGTGATCGGGGATGAAACGGCTGCGGGCCTACCAGCAACTATTTTGGATGCATCTATCGCACCCTCTCTCACTTGGCAGTACGAAGAGGGATTCTTATCCAGCAGCACCGGGTCAGGTAGTGAGCCGGAATCTGATTCCACCGAGTCCTGTGAGTCGGAATCAGGTTCCAGCTCGACTGAGTCTGAGTCTGGTAATCCTGGGGATAATAACCCGGATGCCATAGTTATGTCCAGGTCGTCTTTTTCTTTCTCGTTTGAGTCTGTTGTAACCGAGATTTCGGACGATTTGGATGAGCTTAATGAGAATCAAGTAACTGTGGTTTCTGAGTACTTTTCTGTGCCCTTAATTTATTGCATAAACTCGGACTTTCAAAATTTTGATGAAAACGACGAGGAAGAAATTCCTCCGGTTTTGCAACGTTTAATTGAGTAGGAGCAGGAGAGATTTGTCAAACCCTTAACTGATGAAATCATTACCGTGAATATTGGTACTGAGGAGGACCCGCGGCTGGTCCAGATCGGGTCTACATTGTCTTCGGAGGAACGCGAGCGCTTAGTCGCTTTATTAAAAGATTTCAAAGATGTTTTCGCGTGGTCCTACGAAGACATGCCTGGGATCGATCCTGAGATTGTACAGCACCGGATCCCCCTTGACCCCGAGGCCCGACCTGTCAAACAGAAACTCAGAAACATCCGCCCCGACTGGGCTCTCAAGATTAAGGAAAAGGTCACCAAGCAAATCGATGCAGGCTTCCTACTGGTATCCGAATACCCGACTTGGTTGGCCAACATCGTTCCAGTGCCGAAGAAGGATGGCAGGATCCGGGTGTGCGTGGATTTCAGGGATTTAAACAGGGCTAGTCCGAAGGACGACTTTCCCTTGCCGCATATCGACGAGTTGGTGGATTTCACAACAGGACATGCTTTGCTCTCATTCATGGATGGCTTCTCAGGGTACAATCAGATAGTAATGGCGCCAGAAGACAGAGAAAAGACTGCTTTCACCACCCCGTGGGGGACATACTGCTACAGAGTAATGCCGTTTGGGTTGAAGAATGCCGGAGCTACTTATCAACGGGCCGCTACCACAATATTGCACGACATGATCCACAAAGAGGTTGAGGTGTACGTGGACGATATGATTATCAAGTCCAAAGAAAGAGAGGGCCACTACACCGCCTTGCAAAAGTTCTTCCAAAGGATCAAGGAAATCCGATTGCGGTTGAATCCTCAGAAATGTACATTCGGTGTTACAGCGGGAAAAATGCTGGGGTTTCTGATTACACAAAGGGGCATCGAGGTCGACCCTTCAAAAATCAAGGCCATCTTAGAAATGCCACCACCAAGGACTGAAAAGGAGGTGCGAGGCTTTCTGGGTAAAGTGCAATTCATAAAACGGTTTATCTCAAAATTAACCTTGACTTGTGAACCACTTTTTGGTCTCCTGAAAAAAGGAAAGAAATTCCAATGGGACAGCCGATGCCAAGCTGCTTTTGAACAGATCAAGAAATATTTACAGAACCCGCCCGTGTTGTCGCCACCAGAGCCGGGGAAACCGTTGATATTGTACCTTTCAGTGACTGAGACTACAATGGGCTGCATGCTCGCACAAGAATCAGAGGATAAGGTGGAGAGGGCCATCTACTATCTGAGCAAGAAGATGTTGGATTACAAGACCCGCTACACTCCGCTGGAGAAGGCTTGCTTAGCTTTGGTATGGGCTGCCAGGAAGCTGCGGCACTACTTGTTAGCTCACTCCGTAATGTTGGTTTCACGACTAGATCCCATCAAATACCTTTTCGAGAAACCGGCACTTACGGGTAGGCTAGCTCGTTGGTTGCTGTTGCTCTCCGAATTCGATCTGAAACATGTAACACGCAAGTCAGTCAAGGGAAGAGCAGTGGCAGAGTTCTTAGCCGATCATCTAGTGGAAGGAGGTGAAGCAGTTGAGTACTTATTCCCAGATGAAGCCATTTTGCACATCGACGACGAATATTGGACGATGTACTTTGACGGAGCGTCAAATCAATACGGGTTTGGGATAGGAGTGTTGCTGATAGCACCCGACAATTCTCGTATCCCTCTAGCCTTCAAGCTCCGGTTCAAAGTCTCGAACAACGAAGCAGAATATGAGGCATGCATTGCCGGTCTAGAAGCAGCCCTGGAATTAGGGGCAAGACGGTTGGACGTCATCGGTGACTCGAACCTTGTTGTGTCTCAAGCAAAAGGAGATTGGAAAGTCAAAGAAGAAAAGATGATGATGTATCACCAGACCTTGGACTTGTTAATTCCTAAGTTCGAGAAGCTAAACTTTGCTCATCTTCCAAGAGAGAACAACAGGTTCGCAGATTCTTTAGCAACTCTATCTTCCATGATAGACATCCTGTTTGGAATCCGGATGTGTCCAGTCGTCATTGACCAGAAATTTGCTCCAGCCTACGAGTCGATCGCTGCTATAGATGAGGTTCAGGACGAAAACCCCTGGTATTATGACATTTGGAAGTTCTTAGAGAAGGAAGCATACCCACCAGGGGTAAATGCCAAGGATAAAAGGGCAATCAGAAGAATGGCCATTCAGTTCATCATCTGTGGGGGTAAGCTGTATAAAAGAGGTCATCTGGGAATGCATAAGCTGTGTGTCAAAACCGAGGAATCAAAGCGCCTGATGGAGGCCATCCATGGAGGAGAATACGGTGCACATATGAACGGAGTAATGTTAGCACGGAAGATCCTCAGACAGGGTTACTACTGGTCCACCATGGAGGAAGATTGTATCGGTTTTGTCCGGCGATGCCACAAGTGTCAAATTCACGCAAATCGCATGAACATCCCGCCGTCGAAGCTGTACAATATGACTTCGCCATAGCCATTTTCAGTTTGGGGAATTGATGTGATCGGGGCTGTCACTCCAAAGGGGTCGAATGGGCATGAGTTCATCTTGGTAGCGATAGATTATTTCACAAAGTGGGTCGAGGCCCAATCATATGCAGTATTGAAGGCGTCGCACGTTGCAAAGTTTATCAGAAATAACATCATCTGTCATTACGGGGTCCCAAACGAGGTCATTTCGGATAATGGTTCCCACCTCAAGAAGGAAGTGATTGGCTTGTTGGAGAAATACAACGTGGCTTTTCACAAGTCATCCACATACCAGCCGCAAACCAACGGAGCAGTCGAGGCCGCCAACAAGAATATCAAACACATACTGCAGAAGATGGTGGAAACCTACCGGGATTGGCCAGATAAGCTGCCATTTGCTCTGTGGGGCTACAGGACTTCAATTAGAACTTCTACCGGAGTGACTCCGTATTCATTGGTTTATGGGATGGAGGCCGTTCTACCTATCGAGATTGAGGTTCCATCATTGCGAGTATTGGCTGAGTGTCAAATAGCCGAAGCAGATTGGCAGCAGAGCAGGTTTGAGGAACTCATGCTTTTTGATGAGAGGAGACTGAAAGCACTGTACCATGTTCAAGGTTATCAGCGCAGAATTGCCCGGGCTTTCAACAAGAAAGTTAAGTCCAGGAATCTAAAGGAAGGAGATTTGGTACTCATGGACAACCGAGCTCCCATCCACGACCCAAGGGGCAAGTTCAGACCTAATTGGACTGGTCCCTATATCATCAAAGCTATCTGGTCAGGTGGAGCTGTGGTTCTGATGGATCTAGATGGCTTGGAGTTCTCACAACCGATCAATATGGACAAGTTGAAGAAATATTACCCTTGAGAGGCTCGCTAGGCCGAAAACCCGAAAGGGCGACCTAGGCAAAAGTTAGAGCACAAAAAATTAGAAAATATAAAAACTGAGCTCGCAAGGTTGAAAACTCGCAAAGGGCGACCTTGGCAAAAGTTAGAGCGTAAAAGGAGAGTGAAAATACTCGAGTGAACCTAAGCCTGAACTACGTAAGGCTTGATTCCCATCTCTGGGATATGTAGGCAGCTTCACCCTGAAGTTCAGCCATAAACTTTTCCCCGATCAACCTTGTCCATTTTGACCATCTCAGTCATCTTTATCCATCAGCATTTGTCGCAATCTCCAGTGCAGTGCTATTCAGACTAGGGGCAACTTTTCCGTTGCCATGAAGTGCCGCAGTGCTATCCAGACTAGGGGCAACTTTCTGCTGCCACACGCTGTCGCAATACCATTCAGACTAGGGGCAACTTTCCAGTTGCTAGGATCCGGGGTTGTGCATCTCAGTGACAGATCCTAGGCGTGTCCAGTTCTGATCCATATCGAAAATGGTTTTGAAAAGTTTTAATAAAAGTTGACTTTGTTCAAATTAATCTCTTTACAACCAAGACCATTTTTGGACCAAAGCGGAAATTTTTCAGTACCACAACCTTCAATTTCATTGATTTCAAAACAGAGTTCTCCTGCTCTTGCATACAATCGAAGTTGCTTTTTATTTACATTCATAAAGAAAACTTGAAAGTACTAATAAAGCAATAAATCTGGGGCACAGTCAAGTCAAGTATCCCTGCGCCCCCTCCCAGAGCTGGTCAAAGCCTCTGATGCCAAGCTAGGCCCAATCTGTGCCTCCTCATTGAGCCAATCCCAACACTCGTCAGACAAAGTGCAACTGAAAGTGGGAGCAGGGGCCAGGAGCTCTCTAGTCCTCTATGCTGTGGCATATCGGGCAAGCTGTGCACCTCGAACCGGGAAAGCAGCCGGGTACTCAATTCCCTCTAGCGGGAAAATCTGATCATGACTGAACTGGCGCAGGAACCGGAACGGAAAGTAGAACGCACAGTGGGTCAGACCAATCAACTGGATCCCGATCAGCCGGGACATGCTATAGCTCATTGCCGGGAGATTGAGCCAAGGACAACGCCAAGCAATGCGACCTGCAGACAAATTGCACATCCAGTCAAACCACCACCCTTCATCAGGGGCATCGACTAGGCGCTGTCGAAAGAAATAGCCTCGAGCTAAGTAGGCTGGGCAAGAATCCACAACCTGCAATTTGTCCATCAACCATACCTGGGGAGGGATGAAAAAAGAGAGAATAAAGAACAAAGAGGTGTACGATGAGAGAAAAGTAAGACAAGGGTTTTTTTTATGAGAAAAATCGAGCCTGAGGGCCGAGTGATGTGAGCAAATACATATGTAAGATTAGGTGGGAAACATTACCTGCAGTAGCAGTGGACTCCCAGTAAATCTAGTTGTCTCCCGGCGATAGATAGCATCCAAGCCCATCAGCGTCTCGGCCAAGGTCATGGCGATGCAACTCTTTCCTTCTTTCAAACCTTGAGCAACTTCAATCAGACGGATGCTAGATCTGCCAAAGCCCGGGGAAAGCAGAAAGTGAGACAACAGGCACAAGCAAAGGGCGTGTTGCCGGAAACCTTGCCAATAATGATTGCTGAGGTCACCAGCGTCAGAAAAGCGATGAATCAGACCGAGGATATCCAGTTCCCTATTGCAGATCAGAGACCGAGCGTCATGTGCGGTGAGTCCACACATCCGCCCTAAAGCTTGGGCGTGGCCAAAGCGGAACTGAGGCAAAATCTCTTCATGACCTTCAGATTCCATCAAAACTTAAAAATCTTCAAAAGTTGGACATACCTCTTGCCCGCCAAAGCTAAAGACATGCGTCACCGGGTTCCAAAACCTCGCCACGGCATGGAGGAAAGGAAGGTGCAGCGGAGTGCGACTCAGCGTGAACAGTGCATTCAAGCCGTAACCCTGGAAGTTCAGCTTCTCCGAACCATCTAGAGAAGCGATCCAAGCTGTGAGATTTTCAACGTGAAACGCCTCCATTTTGGGTGCAAAACTAAGGTGAATTGAATGAACCACGGAGCTAAGGCTTTTAAAGAGGAAAAGACACTATTCGGGGGACAAGTGTCAAAAATTTGACGGTTGCTGGACTAAGTGGCCGGCCGGCCACCTTTTCTGGCAGACCGGCCATTTCCTTTTTCAAAAACTGGCCGGCGGCCCCCCCTTGCAATAAATCTGGCCGGCCGGCTCCCAAAAGTAGCCGGCCATGCTCCAATGTATGTCTTTAGCCCCGTTTTACCCTCCAAGAGAAAGTTTCAAGCATTTCCATGCAACGGGGGTGTCGAAGGCCTCCATTTCCCTCTGTTTTGGATGCGTTCCGTTGCCAAAATCGTCCGAAGTACACCTTGTTTTGTTAAGTTTTGTTTATCGAGTTGTTGTTTTGTTTATCGAGTTGTTGTTTTTGTTTATCGAGTTGTCGTTTTGCTTATCGAGTTGTTCATCGAGCTGTCGTGTTTCGTGTTTTTGAGTTGTTACTCTCTGTTTAAACAATTTTGTTTGAGTCTTGAGTTGTCAATACTATTGTGTTTTGCTTATCGAGTTGTAAACTTGCTAAGGTTTTGTTATGTCTTAGAAAGTTAAGTTGTTGCGTCGGTTCACTACCTGACTGGGCAAAATGCACAATGCACGTTTCCATTCAATCTCAATATGGTGCAAAATGATGCGATATGATGCTAAGAATTTAAAATACAACACTTTTTTCAAAAGCTGTTTCATTCCATTATGCCTCACTTGTTACAACATTTTACAGACTAAGGCACAAGTTTTACAGAAAATAAAACTGCCCGATAATGTACAAATGTGCTACAACTACTAGCAAAAAGATAAATAAAACAGGAAGCAGCTGCATCTGTGCTCTTAAGAGCAGGAATAAGAGGCCCTCCTCGTCCTCTTCTGCGGAATAGACTCTCCGCCACCATCGCCATCGTCATCATCTGAATCAGAGTCGTCACCCTCGGGATCCCCCTCAGCCTCGCCTCCACTCCCGGAATCGAGACCGGAGCCGTCCTCTCTGTCGGCTGATGTCTCTAACTGACGATCTGCAGCCTCCTCCTCCTCATCCTCATCGAGCTCCTCCTCTATAATGTGTGCCCTGTGCCTACGAGGCGGTCCCCCTCCAGCTCCTCAAAAAGGCCTGGATGGCCCAGCTCCCCGAGAAGGCCCAGGTGGCCTAGCCTGCGGCTGAGCATATACTGGGGGCATCTGAAAAATAAAGAGTTCAATTCAAATGCATCAGTCCAAATATGTACATCAGATGCAGATACGAGAAAACCACATGAAGTGGGTACATATAAACACAGTGTATAAATGAGGTGTGTGTCAGATGTGCTCTACACAGGTAGCCTATCAATGCAGTAGAAATCAACATATCATCAGAAATATGATAAATGCCAGAAAACTAAAGAGTACCTGGAAACCCATGACGGACAGCTGCACCTCTCTCCGCAAGACCATGCCCTCAAGTGAGGCCACCAATCCGATCACCCCCTCCATGTACTCTCTAGGTGGCTGCAGATACGAGCACATAATCGTCAGTGAATAAATGAATGTCTAAGTGTTTGAATGATAGATGAAAAACAGTGGGGCATACCGGCAGTGAGTCAGGATCAACGGCGTATCGATGGTCAGGCATGGGAGGCTCTATCGGAATCGTGTAGGAGGCCCCGTACCGCCATCCTGTCAACTCAGTCGGCATGTCTGGCCATCCAGGATGAGGATAAGTCGGAGGAATCGGGGGAACCAATCCACTCCCACCTCTAGATGTACCAACCCTGCTGGTGGAAGGAGCGCCTGCAGCCCGAGCCCGGGCCTGGCTCGAAGATGGCATGCCAGCAGGCCTCATCGTCGGAGTGCGAGCTCCCGTCAATGGAGGCATCAGGTATACGTGGCGGTAAATAGCGTAATCCCCCTCCTCCAAATGTAGCAAGGCATCAGTACCCAGCATAGCATTAACAACATCCTGGGAAATGAGCATATCAGCAATCCGCATATCAACTGGGGGTACTGAAGGAGGGTCCTGAGAAGTGTACCCCCAGACCTGACGCAAGAAGTGGTCTCCCAAAAACCAGGCCCTGCCAACTGGGCCCTCGAACAGAATCCTGTACCGAGAGGCACCCCACCCTCCGGCAAACTGGAATCGGAGACCCTTACCAAAAGGCGCCCATGGCTGCCATGTAATCTGCGGATAACAGACGCATAAATCAAGCAGAAATCAAAAATGTACTGGACAAATCAAAGGTGAAAACAGAAAGAACTAAGAATTCTGAAATACCTCCGACGACCGCACCTTGTCGAAATACTGCCGCAGATAAAGGAGAGACTCCCGAGGTCTTGGCCGGTGCTGGCCTTCAAATACTAGTGAGTATGGGGTCACGAGGGGTGCCGCTACCACCAACTCCGGGGCCATTGTCGAGAAATATACATAGACCCACAACTGTGGAAAACAAAGCAGGATACGAAGTGCTGAGGGCAAAGTGCATGATACAGAATATAAAGTGCGCCGTGTGTGCAATGTGCAAGTAATGAGGAGCAGAAATGTAAATCAAGAGGGCAGAAAATACCTCCCAGGCTCTCCAATAGCCGCCGAGTAAGTCCCCCCATCCGCGGGAAGTCGCGCTCATATAGCAATAAAGGGTAGCCAAGCCGGCGCCACCCCAGTCGTATCGTCTGACCTGTGATAGGTCCACCAAAGCACTCAGCAGATAGAGCCCTATAGTGTTCCCCCTATCGGCAAACAAAGTGGTCCCGAAGAGGAACATCAGGAAGCCGCGGGCATACTGTGCCGCCTCATCAGGAGTCCCGGGCTCCATCTCCACCCACCGAAAATGGGAAGAGAACCAGGTGTATCGGACTCTCCCCGAAGCTCTATCAACAGGCGGGCGAGCCCCCAACAAATATATCCAGGCAGCCTCCCACTGACCCATGTCCTCATCATAAGGGATAGGCCAACCTCCCATTCAAAGGGGGTCATAGTCAAATCCCCCGTAGCAGAAAAATGGAAGGAGTTGGTGGTGTCCCACCATCTCTCCACCAAGGTAGCCATCAGCGTCCTCCTGGCAGGGCAACGGGATAGCCCAGTACAGAAGGGCCCAAACCCCGTCAAGTCAACCAAGTCCCGAACAGCCTCCGGGAGCTCAGCATACCAGTCTCTCGCCGCAGTAGAGCCATACCCCCGCACATTGCGAGAAGTCACCTGCATTCAGAATGAATAGGTGTTTCAGCAAATGAAATGAATAAGCGACGTGCAAATCAAATGGATAGGCTGCGCGCAAAGTAAAGTAAGTGGGCTGTGTGCTTCGAAAATCAATTTGGGCTGTGTACTCTGAAAATCAGTATTTGGACTGCGTGTTCAACTCTCAATCAGTGTGGGCTGCGTGTTCACCTTCAATTTGGGCTGTGTGCTCAGAAAATCAGTGTGGGCTGCGTGTTCACCTTCAACTTGGGCTGTGTGCTCTGAAATTCAGTTTGGGCTGCGTGCTCAACTCTCAATCAGTGTGGGCTGCGTGTTCACCTTCAATTTGGGCTGTGTGCTCTGAAAATCAGTGTTTGGGTTGCGTGCTCAACTCTCAATCAGTGTGGGCTGCGTGTTCACCTTTAATTTGGGTTGTGTGCTCTGAAAATCAGTGTTTTGGCTGCGTGCTCAAATCTCAATCAATGTGGGCTGCGTGTTCACCTTCAATTTGGGCTGTGTGCTTTGAAAATCAGTGTTTGGGCTGCGTGCTCAACTCTCAATCAGTGTGGGCTGTGTGTTCACCTTCAATTTGGGCTGTGTGCTCTGAAAATCAGTGTTTGGGCTGCGTGCTCAACTCTCAATTAGTGTGGGCTGCGTGTTCACCTTCAATTTGGGCTGTGTGCTCTGAAAATCAGTGTTTGGGCTGCGTGCTCAAATCTCAATCAGTGTGGGCTGCGTGTTCACCTTCAATTTGGACTGTCTGCTCAAAAAATCAGTGTTTGGGCTGCGTGTTCAACTCTCAATCATTGTGGGCTGCGTGTTCACCTTCAATTTGGGCTGTGTGCTCAGAAAATCAGTGTTTGGGCTGCGTGTTCAACTCTCAATCATTGTGGGTTGCGTGTTCACCTTCAATTTGGGCTGTGTGCTCAGAAAATCAGTATTTGGACTGCGTGTTCAACTCTCAATTAGTGTGGGCTGCGTGTTCACCTTCAATTTGGGCTGTGTGCTTAGAAAATCAGTGTTTGGACTGCGTGTTCAACTCTCAATCAGTGTGGGCTGCGTGTTCACCTTCAATTTGGATTGTGTGTTCAGAAAATCAGTGTGTGAGCTGCGTGTTCAACCCTCAACCGGTGTGTGCTGTGTGTTTACAATCAATTTATGGGCTGAGTGTTCAGAAATTCAAGTGATTGAACCGTGTGTTCAGAGTGCAAACAGAATACAAGAAAAATTCATAATACGTTACAGAAAAGGTAAAAACGAAGTAAATACCTCTCGTGCCTCATGGGAGAGATGATACTCAGGCTCCCGCAGAAGGAGATCCCCAGGTGCTCGCTCGTCAAACTCGGTGAAATGATGGAAAACAGCCCGCGGGAGAACGTGTACTGGTGGGTCATACCTCTCGGGTATGAATGGGCGAACCCTCGAAGGCAGAGACATGATGTCAGGATCGCCTCCGGCGCTTGGAGAACCTCCGCCGTGTGGAAATTGACCCGCCACTTCAAGGAATCTGCAAAAGGGGCAAAAATGAGCAAAAATGAGCAAAAATTAGAAAAAGTCAACAAAAGTCAACTCCCGAGAAAATCTTCCAAATATTGAGACAAACTCACCTCAAGTGGTGAAAATGAGAAAAGAAGCCCTGAAACCAAAATTTAATCGGTTCAAAGTGCTTGAAACTGAAAGATTTCGCGAAAAGAACTTGTGTGGGACGTTGGAAAACGCGTATAGAGCCCAGATCTGAGGGAGAAAATGGTTTGGGAAGCTAGAGAGGAGGATTTCGGAGCTGCACTTATGAGCTCAAAGTGTTTGGATAAGTGTATTTATAGAAAAGAGGCTAAAAGGACAAAATTGCCCCCGGATTTGGCAAAGTGGCCGACCTGCCACTTTTTCTGGCAGGCCGGCTATTCACTTTTCAAGAAATGGTCGGTGGCCTCCCTCTCCCCATAAAATTGGCCGGTGGTGTTCCCTACATGCCCCTCAAGGTCCCTGCAAATTTTGAGAAGGATTGGAGTCCCCGGGACCTGAAAAAGTACAAGAGAAGTGCACTTCCTGTCGCGAAATCGCTCCGCCGGGACCTCAGCTTTAACTTTCGATGCGTGTCTCATCATTACTCATCAGAAGTGAGATGTATCCTTTTTGAACATGTTGTAACCTCTCCGGGAGGTGAACCGGAGGTCGCGATCGAATCGCCCTCGCTGAAATGCACATTTCCTTGCTCATTGTTTTGTAACGAACATGCATCCTGGTTTACGCTTGTTCTGCATTCTCGTGCACATACTCGCATTGTTATGCATGTCTCTTTGACATCACCGAGCCTCCGTGCTTGAACCCGCGTTGTCACGCGCATTTCTTCCCGCATTGCGATGCACTTTTCCATCGACACCGCGATTGTCTGCATGCGATATCGCATTGAACATATGTTGTTAGAGATGTTGTACTTGTTGAGTTTCTTTATTTTGCAGGCACGATATTGTATGTACGGTTCATTTGAAGCTGGTGCGACCAGACGAACCGCGCAGGTATCGTATCTTCTCCGTGTAAGACATGGCGAGGATTGAATAATTCTCTGCATTCTTAACTGCATGAAATGTAGTTGTTGCTTTGCATTCTTGCTTAAAACTGTTGCATCTATTTGCGAATACTTGCTTCATTACAGCTTGCTGCATTTGCATGATCATTAAGTTACCTTCAGCTTCTTGCATTTTCGGTTGCATTTTGCCCCTGCCTGAGGGCATGCCTGCGGGCACATCTGTGTTGTTTTGTATGTTTGTCTAAGTCTTCGGCCTTGTTAAAAATGGGTCGTCTCTGGGCTTTGACATTCACTCCCATCACTTATGACTTTCGAGTTCTGTCAAAGAGGGGCAACTGTAGACACCCAATTTTTGACCAACCTTGAGCCTCAGACGTCACCAGTTGAGCACTCGGTGATATTGCATATTGTGCTTGTTCAGAAGTTTCAGAGTCTCGGCTGCGAGCCTTTGCCTCCAGACTTCCGGACTCTTTTGTGCTCTGCCTCGGTTTGCAAACCAGGCTCCGTTTTCTCTGTTTTCTCTTCCCGAAGGGAGGGAGAGGTCTCGTAGATCATCTCTCAATGGCCGTAGGCTACGTTTCGTGGTCGTAGGCCATTTTGCCCGTTTGGAACCCGGTTTCTGATTTTTCGGAGCTGTTGGCTGTGTGCCTCGGTTCGGGACCGCTTAACCACCTCCATTTGCCCCGGTTTTTGGCATACATCTTATTTTCTCCCTTTTGAGGGACACTGTGGTCCGAGAGACCAACTTCGTGGTCGAACACCATTCCCAGTGCCTAACAGTCAGTTTTCGGGGCCCCAGACTGCACGTTTCGGCCCCCTAACCTTCATTTTGCATCGATTTTGGTTCATTTTTGGCAGGGACCTCTGTTTCATTGCTAGGAAGGTCATGGGAGGATGGGAGGCCAGTAATTGTTCTGTCAGCCAACTTTATCCCTTCATCGCCCTCCGTCGCCCGATTTCTCCCACTTCAAAGCCAATGTTGACCACCCTTAGGCCATTTTCTTGCACCCTAAACCCCATATTTGTGATGTACACATCTGGGAGGCCACCAATATTTGGTGGCCGGCCAGTAATTGCTTTTGCACCTTTTGAACCCCTTTGAAAAGTGGGTTGTTCTCTCTCCTGGTCCACTTTCTCTAGTTTTTGACCACAGGGTTGTGTTGTGCACACATGGGAGGCCCTCTTTCTGTGGTGGCCGGCCATTAATTCTCATTGACCCTTTTGACCCTTGGACGGCCGGACATGGGGAAAGCCGGCCGGCCACCTTCAACCTCAATAATCGGCCGGCCATGTTCCTTCCTGCAGGCACATTCCAAATATGCATCTCTTTTCCCCCCAGATTGTGTATCCGGAGGGGGTGCATTTTTTGAGGGAAACTTGGATTGTTTTCCCTCCATTTTTCACCCCCTTTTTGCCTATATAGCAGCAGCTCCAGCTCTGTTATTAGGGTTACACAAATTCCCCCTAAGCCTCTTGCCTTATATCTCTCTCTCTCTCTCTCTCTATATTTCCAAGCTCAAAACCCTTAAGTCCTACACTCATTTCTTCACCAACACATAGTCCCACCCTTCCATCCTCCATTCCAGCAGCTGGAGGTTGTTCTTCAAGGTCTAGGAGTGCTGCATCTCAAGCCAAAAGGGTGCCAAAGACTAGTCTTCAAGGGTAAGTCCTCTTCTCCCCTTTTTGTCCCTTTTCTTGCTTCATATTCTAGCTCCTTGTGCTTGCTGTTTTGGGCTCCAACCCTAACTAGAGTTAGGCTTATTTTGAGCTATTTTTCACTTTTTTTTTAGGGCCTCTCACTGTTTGAGGCCTCCTTGTTGCACTTGCTTCATTACCTCTCTTGTATGTCATTTTCTTGTGTAGTATTTTTGGCCTATGTATAAATTGTTTTGAGGCATGTCATAAACTGTAAAGTGACTTATTTTGAGCCCTTTTTCAATGTTGTTGAAGGGATCATCACTGTTTTAGGCTTCTATCTTCCACTTGCCTTTATATCCCCTTTTTTGGCTCCATTTTTGCATGATTTGTTAGCCTCTTATGCTTATGTTTTTGGACTCTGGTCCGAACTTAAAACAGCCTTATTTTGACCCCCTATTCATGTTTCATTAAGGGTCTTTTACTGTTTGAGGCATCCATTTTGCACTTCGTGTTATAGCTCTCTTTTTGGCCTAGTTTTGCATAGTATTTTGAGCATGCTTGTGTACTGTTTTTGGCTCGGTCATAAACTGTAAAATGCCATGTTTTGGGTCCCTCTTCAACATTGTTGAAGGACCCTCAGCTGTTCAGGGCCAGAAGCTGTGACTTGCTTCATTACCTCTCTTTCGGGGCCATTTTTACATGCTAGCTTAGCCCCATTTGTGTTCATTGTTTGGCCTCACCTAAAACTGCAAACATACTTGTTTTGGGACTTCCTTGAATCTGTCTTCACATGTCATGATCAAATAATGCATGTTTGATGTAGCTACAAGTCATTTCATGTGCTTAATCTTGCATTTCGGGACCATTTCATGCATCGGGTGCTATATTGTCATGATTCGGGGCTGTTTCGGGTCATATTTTAGCGCTGAAATTTTCATTTTTGCATATCATATTTCATGCCTTGCCATGTCTTGTTAGAGTGGTATTTGGTGCCTTAGGGTCGGTCCTCGGTTTGCGTGCATGCGTGCACGCATCTCGAGTTGTCTCATTTTCATCTAATGGCCTCTTATGTGAGTGTGGCTGAGGTCCACTCATGTTGGTGTAAGTCCATTATGCATTGTGTATGCCATTTCATTTCATAGCATTGCGTATGCTAGGTTGTATGTTAGCGCATTGTGTATGCCATGTTATCTCGTGCATCGTGTATGCCATTTCATAGCATTGTGTATGTTAGGTTGTATCTTAGTTGCATCTCATGCATATCATGCATATTGCATCGTGCTTAGGATAGGAGTTAGCCCGAGCACGGGAAATGAGGGACGTTTCGTACTCCGAGTGACGGAACGTGTCTCAATTCTCCAGTCACCGACACTCCGGATTATCCATGATGGAGTTAGGTTTTGTTTTGTTTTCATGTGCATTCATTCTATATTGAGTTGCACAATTCGACTCCTCGGCCATCATGCATCGAGATGCGTGATTGGTGGCACGAGGATCGAGGCATACATACATTTGTGAAAATACATTGCCATGCCCTTTTCCTGCTCTCTGTTGCAGCAAATCAAGAATCAGCAGTCTTTCGGGGCTTGGCGCGCTTTCCAAGAAATCACTGCAAAACAGAGGCTAATTGGGGCATCGCAGTGGATTTCCGTGCAAAGGCAACCCGAGCATGCATCATCCATCATCCGGAGAAGAGTCAAGGCAGTCCCTGGCTTGCATGCCAGTTTATTGTTTTCTTAGTTAATTTTTAAATTAATTAGGATTTTGTAATTATTCGGACTGTAATTATTTATTTGAGACTGTATATTTATTCGGACCCTCTGTGTGAGGGCATAATTGTAATAAGTGTGCGTGTGTGTGATGCATGTTTTCCAACCCCACGTCTTTCTCCCTTTTATTTACCAGCTTATGATGGTTAGATTAGGGCATGTTTTAATTAGCATACAATATGATAGCATGTTTGCATTCATTCATCTGTTTTGCATGCACCGGGCTCGGCGCATCATACTAACTGCATTTGTATTTCAATTCCAAGTTGAATACATGTTAGCCGTAGCATCATCATATGCCATCTTAGAATAGCCGAGCCTGCTATAGTTGCATTTTTGCATGTGTTGCATTAGGCATTTCTGTATAATTAGGATCATGCATGAATTTCTAATTAGCTTTTGTTTTGGCTTGGAGTACTCGGTAAGTTTTATGCTTTAGCATCCTTGCATGCGTGTGAGTGACTGCCATGATAGCATGCTTACCATGAGGCTATTTGCTTATGTGATATAACTGCCTGAATGCCTGTAGGTGAAGGTTGGGTTACTTGGATTGGAACAATTCATCAAATGTGTGTTTTAAGCCTACTAGATAGTGGCAAAATCATATTTTCTAAGCCCACCTGAGGGTGACAAATCCATGTCTTAGCCTACTTGCGAGTAGCACCATCAAACCATTTTCAAACAAACAAACATGAAATGTTTTGTTCCAATTCAGGCGATCCAGTCTATACTTGTATGCTGTGCGCATCACATAGTAATCTAGGCTAATAACCGGAATAAGAACACATAATGTTTTCAAAAATAGATATCATGGTTAGTAGAGGCCGATCTTTGATTGGGCGAGCGGGGGTGCTCACGAAGTGACCTTCCCCAATCGTACCCAAGTTCCCGACCCGAGGCAACTTTGGTGATGACGGACACGTGGCCTTAGGCAACGAGTCAGGGTTTCCTAAATTTCCCAAAATAAAATATTTAGGTGGGGACTCTGTATCTGGCAAAACAGTCCATGTTTGGCACTTCTTTCAAAACAATCTGTTTTCTCGAAACGATTTGCCGGATTTGGACTCTTTGGTTCAGATTAAGAACCGTTACATTTGAGAGTCCTGAACTGTAGTGAGCCCAATATCGAACGGAACGGGGGACTCGTTCCTCCCCGGGGCGTTCGGGGACGTCTACACTTTGGGTCTGTTTTTTTCCGATGTTGGCTTTTTGGCGTAGTGTATGCTTGGCTTGAGTGCATGTGTCAACCGAGTTGGGATTGAGATATAATTCTAGATGCTAATGCCCTCTTTAGCCCTCTTGGCTTTTTGATGTGATTTTTATGTTCTTGTTATACTTTATGTTACATGAATGAATTTTTCTCTCACTGATAATAAAAAATAAAAATAAAAATTGAAAATATGGGTTTTCTTGCAAAATAATTAGCCACGGGCGAAAACCGCTCAAGTGACAACTAAGAACGATTTATGGGTTGAAACAAATAAGGGAAATTTGGTCAAGAATTCTTCAACATAGTTTGTAATGAAAAAAGGACACTTCAACCATTTTTAATGTATGAAGTCCAAATTTTAAAACCAAAATTGGTCAATAATTCTTCAACATAGTCTGTAACAAACCAAATATTCAAAAACTGAATTTATACCCAAAAATAAACAAAAAGTTAAAAAAAGTTAAACAACAAAAAAGCCCCAAACTTTTTAAGTCTAAAAAATTGCACACATTTTTTTGCTTCGCATAAACAAACCAAATTTTAAAAAAAAAATGAATTTATACATAAAAACAAACAAAAGCTTAAAAAAGTG
Organism: Camellia sinensis; assembly: GCF_055761805.1. Lineage (NCBI taxonomy): Eukaryota > Viridiplantae > Streptophyta > Magnoliopsida > Ericales > Theaceae > Camellia > Camellia sinensis. The sequence goes on along the minus strand of NC_138966.1, from coordinate 94,950,444 downwards.
AAACAGAAAAAATCCCAAACTGTATGTTTCCCAATTTTTAGAAAAAAAAAATTGAATATAAATATACAGAAGCACACAAAGTAGAAAAGTATGTCTGCTTCACACCATGGCCAAGTTAGCTCCTAGATGGGAACCTAATGGCCTTATCCAGTTCAAAGGGTATAGGAATCATGTCTACTTCACACCATGAATGATAATCTTTTTTGATCAGCAAATGAAGAGAAATGATAATCTTGACAAGGTTGTGACCTTGTTAACCATGGTTCATTCAGAGAAAACAAATCTGCAGTATTATTAAACAAGATTGAAACATGTCCTCCTATTTTTGGCTCTTTAGGTTGTTCCATACTTAAGGGTTGTGTTAAATTATTTGCTTAGCCTATGATTTTATGTAGTATGTATTTTTAGAAACTCCTTTAAAAAAAAGACTACCTAATCCCCCAATGAAAAATGCGCATGGCATCGGTCATTGGTTGATCTTGTCGACAAAGATTGATGGAGATGGTGCATGCATAGATAGTTGTTTAACAAAGGCCCACTATTTTATAATCACCAAAATAAAACTAGGAAATTTTTTTCCCCCAAAAATAACTTCAAAGATAGTGTAAAAAATAATAATAATCACTTGTGAAGATATATATGATAAGTGAAAGAGAAATCATTGATGACAGTTGAACAAATCATAGTAATACTTATAGTTACATCCTTCTCCTTCTCTTTTGTTGTCAGATCAAAACTGACAACTTCTTTAGCAAAGTTCATGCATTGATGTACAGTTGATCATGATTCTCTCCATCAACTTTCTCTTCAATAACATTATGAGTTTGATTGCCATGGGAAAGATAGGCTTCAAAGGTGTCGGTGTGATGAGGAATAAACCTTAAAACAACAACGATGAGTGCAAATACTATGGGAAGGAATGAAAATTTGATGGGGTCATTTTTTTCGTAAAACTGTAGAAAAATAAACTGGACTAAAGAGGTAATTGTCTGAATTAGGGAAAAAGCAATATTAACCCACAGAAATTTGCAATTAATCCATCTTCTGGAACTTAGTGCTTTATGTATCATCTCAAACAGTGCCAGGACTAGTCTTAGGAGTGAAAATACAGTGGCAAGAAGAGCCATGACATAGAGTCTTCGATCATTTGTTGCCTTTGGTTGTTGTTCTTTTGCACTAGAGATTTGCTCCATGATTGTCGAAGCAACCTCCATTCCAATTGCTAAAATGGCAACCACTCGATCAATTGTAAAGATTTCCTTCATCTGTTAAGTACATGAATAAGACTAGCTCTTATATTAATCATTTAAAAATAAAATAAAAAAACACTATCAATAATATTGAAGAAATAAAATGTCACCTACTTTGGTCCAAGTATTCTTTGAAAACCGCATAATAATACTCAACAGTGCCTTGGCCCAACCCTTGACGTTATTCCATTTGTTTCTCAGAAACATTGCCATGGTGTTGCAACAATTTCCAAACCACTATTTTATCTTCATCATTCTGTCTTTACTGTGTGCGCACAAGCTTTCCTACAGTTCATCAAACTCTGCACACAGGAGGATCCAGGCGTAATATAGTTTGAAGCTTCAATATCGCTGCACATGGCGAAATGAGAGAAGAGAAGAGAGGGAAGAGTAGAGACAATATGGGATTGGAAATTTGGGAGCTCCTGTTTGGTGTGTGTAAAAGAAGAAAGAGTAGGGAGACTATATAGGTTTGGAGGTTTAGGGGTACACAGATGTGCAACCAATCTTTTGGAAGGCAATACTGAAGCTTCATGATATGATCTGCAAACCGGTCTTTTGGAAGGCAGCAACACTGAAGCTTCACGATATGATATGCAAACCGGTCCTTCTGGTGGTGGGCCGCACAGAAGCTCATTAATTAGAATTATTAATATTTTTTATTTATTTATTTTAGGAGTTTATGTCTAAATGTTTGATACAATTTTGGATAAATTATACTTTAGCTTTTTTATATTTGATCAAAAAAAATTTTTTTCACTTTGATCCTTAAAATTTATTTTTTTTTCTCCTTTGCCCTTCATGTTTTAAGCTCAAATTAAAATAAAGGATAAATTACAAATGCACTTCTTGAGATTTGATTAAAATACGAATTGTCTTTTGTGATTCTAGAAATTACATTCCATCCCTTGAGGTTTCTAATTTCATAACAAATCGCCCCTTTTATTAATAAATCATAATGTCAATTAACAGTTTTTAATAATATTAAAAATATGTTTCAATTAATAATTTAACTAATTTTATTATTATTGGGGTGTTTGGCAAAAGCTTTTTTTTTTTGCTTTTTGGGATAAAATTTACAAAATGACAAAATAGATTAAAATAATCAATAAGGCAAAATGTCACATCAAATTCGTAATCATTTCACTTTTTTCCTTACAAATATCACATCCAACTACAAAAAAAAAATCCAACTATCTTTCTAAACACAAAAAATTTAACCTACTAAAATAGCCTACTAAAATAGCAACTTTCCAAACACCCACTATATATGAAAGTAATTATAAATTTCATTTTTTTAACTAATTTTGTTAAATAAAAAAATTATAATTTTTTAAATCACAAAAGATAATTTATACTTTAAACAAATCTAAAAAATTATTTATAATTTACCCCTCAATAAATTATACTCTTTCTATCCTAAAATATTAGTCCCTTGATTCAATTTTTTATTGTCCAAAAATATTAGTCTATTTTCAAAAATCAAGTACAAAAATAATATAAATTTTCTATTTTAACATTTTTTTAAATTTATTAACAACATGAAAAGTATAATTATGATATTGATATTTTTCAAAAAATGTATTATCAAAAGGTAATTTTGGAAAATCATTTGTTTTAAACTATAATAATTGTACTGAATAATGCTATATGTACTAATTAATGTACATACTAGTGTACTAACAGATGGTGTGGCATCATTTGTATGATTTTAAATATTTGTAATTTGTATAATAAATGTGATCAATAATAATATCACAACACTAGTTAGTACACTAATGTGTATATTAATTGATGCGTATAGTATCATCGTAATTGTACTACTAAAAAAAATTAAATTCTCTAAAAAAAGACCATATTTTGGGACGGGGGCGAAGTATGACTTTTGAGAAACACCAAATAAATGTTTAGAGTAGTCATTGAGGGTTTTAACAAATTATCAGATCACAGTCAAATATGTACGCGCGAAAAAAAATGTACGCGCACAAACATTTGTTGGTTGGTAACCTGGAGGTACAGATTATATTTCATTGTGATTTTTATTATGAACTTACAATAATAATAATTTAAATAATTTATTTTATAAAAATAACAATAAATATAAATTATTCTTAAAATCAGTTTCATTGGAAATCATCAAACGCATAAAGAAATTATATTTTATTTTTTAAAATAGATGATAATTATGAGATTAAATTTAAATAATATATTTTATAAAATAAAATACAATTTATTCATTTATTCATTGATATCTAATAAAATTAATTTTTTACATAAATGATCTTCACTACAAATTTTATGAGATAACCTGTTCAAATTATTATTGTAGACTCAACTCAAGGTGAAAATTACAAAATAAAGTATGAAAAATACTAACATAAAGAGAAGTCTTTCCTGAAAATAAATTTGAGGTATCTAGGCACGGCAAGATGATTGGATTAGGGGGACCATAACTTCATTGTCGTCTAGATTAAAAGCCAAACTTCATCATCCTGTAGATTAGGGTAAATTCCATTTACTTCCCTGAGATTTCTAACAAATACAGTTACCTCTCTTATGGTTTGAATAATTACAGTAACCTCCTTTACTTTATCTGACAATGTCAAGATTCCTCCAAAATTTGACCGCTGTTTATACACCTAACCGACCCTGCTGATGTCATCAAATGTAAACACTAAAATACCTATAATACCCTCAAGTGCCTATAATGCCTATAATGTAAACACTAAAGTGCCCAATGTAAACACTAAATTTAATTTTTTTATTTTAAATATATAATTTTTATTTAAATATTTTATTTTATTTTATAAATATTTTAATATTTTAAACTCAAAACTCAATTTCACATTCAAATCGTAACCAAACACATAACTCAAAACTCAATTCAAAAATTATTTTCAAACCTCATAACCAAACACATAACTCGAAACTCCACACTATTTTTAAAACTTTACACTCAAATCATAACAAAACATATAATAAAAAAATTTAAAAATTTAAAAATATATTTATAAAATAAAATATATAAAATTAAAAAATAAAATTTTTTAAATTTTTTAATATTTAAAAAATATATTTAACATAAGTTTGTATTTTTTTTTTTTTTTAGTTTGTGTTTGGTTATGAGTTTTGAAAATAATTTTTGAATTGACCAACACAACCATAAAACTCAATTCAAAAATTATTTTCAAATCTCATAACCAAACACATAACTCGAAACTCCACACTATTTTCAAAACTCTATATTTGGTTAAGACTCTATGAATTTTGAAAAGATTTTTGAAAATTTCTAATTGGAATTGTGATTCTAAAAGAAAACCAAACATGTTTCTAAAAAAAATATTTTTTTGGAACATGTTTTTATTCAAAACTCAATTCAAAAATTATTTTTAAAAACTCATAACCAAACACAAACTTAAAACTCAATTGCAAACTCTTTTCAAAACTCAAAACCAAATTTTTCCAAAACTCTATTTTAAAAGAAAAAAAATTTAAAAATTTTTTTTTTTTAGAATCATGATTTAAGTGTGGAGTCACATTTTGAGTTATGAGTTTTGAAAAGAAAAAATTTATTTGGTTATAAGTTTTTGAAATTTTTCGAATTTATTTTTTTAGGGTAAGTATTTTATATTTTAAATATTTTTTATTTATTTTAATGGGCATTATATTTCAGACATTTATGTGTTATATTTTTTAATATTTTAAATATATTTTTTAAATATTAAAAATTTTTAAAAATTATTTTTTATTTTAAATGTATAATTTTTATTATAAATATTTTTAAATTATTTTTTTTTATGGTTGTATTGGTCAAAGCAAAGGGTTTTTTCGTCTTTTACTTTATGGCAGTGATGTTAGCCTTGAAGAAAAGGATTTTTCGTCTTTTTGCAGGCAAACGCAAGGGTAATATGATCATTTTATATAGGATACTAACGTCGTTTGTGCAAATAGACAGAATGGGGGAATCTTGACATTGTCAGGTAAAGTAAGAGAAGTTACTGTAATTATTCAAATCACAAGAGAGGTCCCTGTATTTGATAGAAACCTTAGGGGAGGTAAATGTAATTTACCCTGTAGATTATTATTTTTGTGTTATTGGGTCATTTCTTAAATAAATTTTGACATTTGATTCAAAATTTAAGATATATTCTAATATTTTTTTCCTAATCTGTAGACAAGCTCATGAAAAGAATTCTCCATTGTCAAATTAGAGGAGTTTTCGTGCTAGTGTGGACATCAGGTTTTATAACCGTTAAAAAAGTCTAAGTGCATAGAAAGAATCAAATACAAACTAGATAGTTGCAAATATTTTCTATATATACATTTTGTGTTTGATTTATATATATATATATATATATATGTGTGTGTGTGTGTAGCACAACTAATAACCATTTAATTGAACTCTAAGAAATTATTGTTTTTGTTTTTTCATAGGAAAAAGTCATATTTTTAAAATTTTATTGAAGATTTAGATTGATTTCTACCTTAGTGGAGTATGTATTAAGGAGCTCATGTTAATGGTGTGTATTGAGATATCGAATTAGATTTTTCATTTTGTTTCAAATTTTAAAATGTCATAATTTTGTTTAGGCGAATTTTTTTAAGGTCTCTGATATTAAATTTTATAAAATAAATTATATACAATATTTTCATAGTAGTTGAGGTCCCTCAACATTTTTATAGAGAAAATTCGATTCAGAGAAATTTGTGCTCGATTCAGAGAAATTTGTGCCCGATTCAAAGAAATTTTGGCCTGACTTTCGTCTCCAACACAAAGAAATTTTGAAATTTCTCTAATATAATCATAGAGAAATTTCATCGAGGGACCTTAACTAATAAAAAAAAATATCTTGGACCTCTCCTACTATACAAAGTTGGAGAGGGATATTTCACTAATTTTCCCTTTTTATTATACATATTTATTTTTAATAAAATCTATATTTTTAAAATCTAATTGTTGAGATTTATCAAATAAAAATAATATTGGATATGAAATTTATATAAAAATATAACTGAAGTTTTTTGTAGTTATATCAATTTTGTAGTGTTTGTAGAAATTATAAAATTACACATTTTTTTGTCCATAAACTACGAAGATTTATGTAATTAAGAAATACCTCAATTGACAATTGAGCAAAATTTCTCATTTTTTCCATCAAAATTTTATCATAAAATGTTATTTATTTATTTATTTTTTAATTTATATTTTTTCATATAATATTAGGACAATTGTTTATTGGTGGGACATTTTAAAAAAAATTACATTATACATGAAATTTTTTTCAATGCAAGTCTAACACAGAAAAAAAATTACACCGAACATATAAAGGGACTTACATTAAACACAAAGTAAACTTGCACCCTATGAAATTATAACATTTTTTCCACCATCAAACTGATTAGAGATTTTCCCACATATTTTGAAGGAAAATGCTAACGATGTCTTTTGTTTAAAGGTATAATGCACATAACATTTCCATTAATCAGCTTTAAAAGATTGGGCAACTAGGAGGATCTCTAATGCATATTAAGAGTGGGTGCGGGTCAGTTGCGGTCACGAACCTCCAATTTGTCATCCGTCCATCAAATTGGCTATGGCGAATTGGAGAAAATCAATCTGTATTTGTCCGCCAATCCGGCGGATGTAGGTTGAACAGATTGACGGATTAGCGGACTGATGCGGATCGGTTTGGCGGTTTAAAATTTTATAAATTTTCAATATAATTCAACTTGTGCACTTCAAAAAAAAAAAAAAAAAAAAAGAATATTAAAGTCAATGACTTAAAAAAGTATTACGATCACTCTATGCCTCATCCAAAGAAACTTTTTTTTGAAACTTTAGAATATTACAATCACAACATGTCTCATCTATATAAAGTATTACAATATATGATTCTTAAAATATAAAAACAATTCAAACCACCAAAACCATGTAGTCATAGAGATTGGTGCTGTTTGATGTAGCTGTTAAAACATATTATAGATTACAACTTAACAGATTATAGATTATGACTTTAATCAGAAGTTGTTAATCTGTTTGGTATAACGGTTGAATTATAGATTTAAATTGCTGAGTAATGTTTGTTAAATAAGCTGTGAAGCAGTTTTTTTAATTAACTTTTATTTTTTATTATTCATTATTTGTCTACATTTCTCATAAAAAATAATAATAATATTTTATAGTCCACTTGTGTCTTTTTCTATTTTTAAAAAAATAAAAAATAAAAAAATCTAAGAGTATAACTGTGAATTAACATGTCCACAACAGAAACTGATAATCAAAAGTAAGAGGTGAGCAGCTTCTCAAAATCAGCTTTTTTGACTTAAAATAAGTTGTTAGAATGAAAAGCTGTTTGAAATAAGTTGAACCAAACAGTCCAAAATAACTTTTTAAAAGCTAGAAGCCATAAGTTGGCTCAAAAAAGTCCCATCAAACACCCCCATTATATGCCTTTGAATTGTTACATCTATATCTGTTTTTGAAAACAAAAACCAACCAGCATATATAATCTTATTTATTTATTTTTTTAAGAGTTAGATTTAAAAACCAAAAAATATAGATAAATAATACATTTATTTTTTTCAATTCAAAAAATATATTCAACTTGAAAACTCTTTTTCAACAAAATATATTCAACAAAATATCTAAACTCTTTTTCAATTGAAACAATAAATAGAATATCTAAACAAATTGAAAACACAAAGTCCTGCAAATTACTAGGGGTGCTCGCGATTTGACTGTTCGGCTGCGGCCAAAGGAATCTCAAATCTGCCATCCATCCAAAACTAGGCGAATTGAAAAAAATCAATTCGTAACCGTTCGCTCATCATCATGCATCCGTCTAAAATGCGGCAGATCAATTTGGTTTGGTCGGTTTGGATAGATCAATGTATCCGCTGCTCACCCCTAATGCACATCAAAAGATTGATAAAGTTTGTACGATTTTGTTATATATGTTTTTAATACATGTTAGGCATGTTTATGATAAATGTTATATAATTTTTTAATAACGTTATGAAAAATAGTGATTTAAAAATAGAGATTAGCTTGTCTCCAACTACAAAGTGGACTGAATCATGTTGTTTAGGTCTATGGGACTCATCACAGGTCTCGTATCAACTATTCGAACCTTTCATTTATTAGACCACAACGTGTAGATTATCCATGAAAAAAATCAGTTCGATTCGATAATTGTAACCACGTTAATTTATTACATTTATCTCACAAAAAATGAATAACTTAGTTTTCAAATAATATTTATCGTTCATTGTTTTGCAAATAAATGTCATAAAATAACATCGCTATATTGGAAAAATGGTTTGGAAACCATTAATAGGTGAATGAAAATTGACTCCAAAGTGCATCATTTAAGTATGGTTTTAAGACGAAGTTTATTTAATTTAAAATTAAATTTATTTATTATTTATTTGAGTCAAAATTGAACCAGATTCGATTCAAAATTCGAATATGTTTGAACGAATAGTCATATCTGTTCTTTGCACCTATTTCATGGAAGAGTTGTGTCTCTTCATAGAAAAGAGATGTCTTTTCATTGAATGGTCACCATGACTTTTCAAAGAGCCACCAATTCACCTATATAAATAAACCCCCATTGCATTCATTAAATATGGAATTCATCTTGTGTTTTTTTTCTTCTGCACTCTGTATTTTCTGTAAGAGAATTCTGCACGGCAAGGTTCGCTAAACTTGTCGTGGTAGTGCTGTTTCTGCAAGGATTGATCGCTGTATCTTGGGAGACGAACGTCTAATAAAAACTCATGAGCACCATAACGAGGGACAAATTTGTCTTAAGGAAATTGTATCCAACATAAGCCTCAATCAAATTTTTTTTCGTTTCCAGATTTTTACAAACTGTTTGTAAGTTTTCTACTTCTTTGTAAGTAGTTCTGGTTCTCGGTATATGGTTTGGTTTGGTTTAACCCAAACAATTTACATTATATTTAACTTATATATATATATATATATATATAATTTGGTAATATATTTGGTGCGATTATTGCATGTTACAACTATACACATAAAATTTATTCTAACAATCTTAAGACAAAATTCTTGTTAGGATATTATCACAGAATTGTTGGAATAATTTTTCCAATGCATTCGAGTTTTAGTGGGTAACTTGTCATGAATCGTAATTAGGAGACAACTCTATTTGTCACGACCCAAACCCACCTCTATAGGTTTAGTGTCGTAACCGGCTAGTAATCTGAGATTACCAAAGGCCTTCCTGTACAATCAAAAATAATCGAGATTAGCAGAAACAATATTCAAAAACACCAATAGTCCAATGAGCTGTATATCTATATGAACAAAAATTTACATGCGAAAACATTAATTTACCCACATTCAGTACATAAGTTGTAACTTAACATCTTATACATAACATATGTACATAACAAAAGTTTACTTCCCGATCAAAAGCTTGACAATGGCCTTCTAGGCCTAGCCCCAACTCGGAGGCACTCAAAACAATTTGGTAGGTTTCAAGGCCATGTTTGTTTGGAGAGTTAGAGGGGGGATTGGGATTGGTAGTGAGATAGGACTCACTAACATTGTGTTTGTTTTGAGAGATGGGGATGGGATCGATAGTGAGCTCCAGATTCAGATGGGCCTCCCCAAAGGGATTCAGATGGGCCTCCAAGACTTGATATTAGAAAAATAGTCCGCCGGACTAGAAATTTTTTATTTTTATTTATATTTATTTTTTACATGTTGGGCATTTTTTTTTTGAACATTAATGTTTAATTTTTTGTATTTTTTGTTAAGTAAAAATCATTATTTTATTTGTTTTATTTTTTCTGGAAATTTTTTATTTTTTTACATGTTGGACATTTTTTTAAAAAACATTAATGTTTAATGTTTTTGTATTTTTTTATTTGCTTTATTATTTTATATATAAATAATTTAACAATCCCTACACTAACAACTATCATCAAAATAAACACAATTTTACGTAATCCCCTCACTAACGATCATCTCATTATTAATCCTCTCACTATGAATCCCCTCCATTTTACCTCTTAAAACAAACAGGGCCCAAAAGAGTAGCTCGGCTAAAGACCCCTACTAGACTTGACCTCCAGAACGCTCACCTATACATATATATAAAAATAGTGAGTTAAAGCCCAGTGAATAATATTAAAATAAAAGGGTTAGTGAACGAATTCCAAATATATCATATCCGTAATACAAATCATGACACAATTATTCATATCAATCTCATATCAGAACATAACATAATGGTACATCTCACAGAACATATCACATATCGTCTTCTAACTAGAGTAATCGGTTTCGGATACCGATTAAACACATGTCACCACAATGAAGTGGCTAACGAGATCTCGAAATCACATATATGTCATGGACCCGCATTAACATGTCGTCCCCCATGACTTGGGACTATCTATGGATGCCATAATAGATTTCAAACATAGGACATTCGTTCACGTAAACAAATATCATTTCAGAAATCATAACTTATCAAATCACATTTGGAACATAATTTGTATGAACATATCTTTACAATAACGTTACTCACAGTGAGCTTCCAGAACGGTTGGTCAAGCAGTCCTTCACTCGTGATCTACAATCACAAATATGAATAGTACACAATCATCTTAAACATATTTAGTTTACTTAAGCTTTTAAATATAGATGACTAGAATTATGAATTAATTAGATTATTAATTTCCTTTAATTTCTAATTAAAACATGTTTAGCCATGTATTAACTAAACTAATTAAATATAAATAATCTAATCATAAACCAATTCTTATTAAGTTTACTAATTACACAATCAAGCCTAAATTAAACTTATACACATTAAATTACAATTATTCAGTCATGTTTAAATTACTGAATCAGAAACTCATAAATATGCACATTTTGCAATTTCAACTCCATTTTCAAGCAAATCAAAGACCAAATAATTAATCTTCACATTTACTTTCATGATCTTAAGCCTAACTCAATTTCAATTAAATTTAATTAATTCTCAATTAAGGCTTTAATTTGACTACATCTAATTTTATGAACCTAAATCAAAATTTTAATTGAATTCTTATAAAGTTCTAAATATCAAATTAAACCCATTCTTCCATTTTTGAAACTCAATTTCATGAAACATCCATTTTCTTGAACCTAAGCTCTAATTCATGCTTAATCTCTCCTTAAACTCCATGAATCACGTTTGAAAATAAGTTTAGAATCATTGTTCTCTTGAAAATATGTCATGCATGTAAGGATTATGATATATTCATTCAATTCTTTCATATATATATATATATATACACATACATGTCTTAATCCTTAGCAATATGAGCAAAACCTTCATGTCATCATCAATTCTTCTTAATTTCAACCTTAATCTTTAAAGATGTTGCATGTGTAAATCTCAATTTCAAGAAATTAGAGAGAGAATGCTTACCTTACTTGTTGAATTATGAGAACTCAAGGCACTCTTCTACCTAAGTTCTTCTTTTCCTCCTCTTGGTGTTCTTTTCTTTCCTCTCTTCTACTCTCTGAACTCTCCAGCACAATCTCTCCCTCTCTCTCTACGTGTATAACTTGTATGACACCCAACAAGACCCACTAACCTCTCTTTTTCTTTTATATTCAATTTATGGCCACACACTAATCCTTTTGATTCTACTTATTTAGGGTTTAATTAAAAAAAAAGTTAGGAATTATATGAATTCACTCAAATTAATTCAATCCTCATCCTTATAATTTTAATTACACTAAATTAAATTATACAAATGTGTATTAAGCTCTAATTTCTATTTAATTATTTAATTCCAACCTATTAAAATTAGCGAATCAGACGAAATCAATTTTTAATTAAACTTCCCGAATAACTCTAAAAATTCCAATTAACATGTCCTTGTACTCAATTTTGATTTCTGAACCCATTTATGTCGTCAATTTCAGTTTCAAAGCCGAGCTCACAACGGATAGTTTCTTAATTTAAACAGATATTTACAATGAATCAAATTAGATAATTCACAATTAATCACTTGGCACATGTCATAATTAAAATTCAATACATAATTAATCACTTATAATTACGATTAACATTTTGGGGTCGTCACACTACTTCTCTCTCCTACATTTGTGATAATACATAAATTAGCACAAACAATATGACTCATTTACAAACAAGTGTCACTGTCACAAATAATAATTCATTTTAAAATATTTGGGATAAAAGAAAATGGAATTATCTCTTCTAATTCAAAAGATAAACTCCCACATTAAGAACATGATTCATGATTAAACCAATTCTACCACACAAGTGAAATAATGATTGATGACATCTTATCTCACAACATTCAAAGTTACTTTAAAAATAACTTTCAATTGATTATTAACAAAAATAATAATCAACACAAAAGATTCTTCAATTTACTTCCAATTAAATGGAAGACAATACTATTTAAATCATAATGTTAAATATCTCCGATGATCCAGATTGTGTTGATATTGCAAGAATACTACTACTACAATCAAAAAAAAGTTATTTACACGTAATTTTTCACATAATACTCCAAAAGAAATCCATTGATGATGTCATCATCACAATCACAAATTAATTGAAAATTTCACAATATATATATATATATTTTTATACAAAATATTTTCAATTAAACTTTAATCATAAAATTAATCAATCAATTCTATCAGCATATATTGATTATTGACATCAAACTAATTTATCTTACAGAACCATATAGATTTGACAACCGCTGCCTATCATGATATTAAAGAGAACTAACAAACATTATATATGTAGTTACCAAGCAATTGATAGAAGTTACACAACTTTTCAAAAGAAAGCCACCAACCGATATAACTATATATACATACATATATGTATATATCTATATATTTTCCACAAACTAACAACCAAAATAAACAAAATTATATCAGAATGTAAGATTACAAAACAAAATAACCAACAAAAAAATACATATATGTATATTCCATACGCAGAAATATATTTGTGAATTGAATATTCTAATTCAAAATTTATTAAATTAAGTAGAAAAAACAAATGGCAATTTACTGAGACTTGTTGTGCAAAATATTCCAAGAATAGATCAGTGACACAGAATCAACGAATACAATTATTACAAATATATAAATACAAAACCAAATTATATACTGTTCATGGAGAAGCAAAATAACATCCAAACTATCAAGATGAAGATAAACCAACGTAAATAGTATGGTCACAATAAGTGGCGGAGCCAAAGAATTAAATCAAAGGGGCACTTTTTAATTATAACATTAAAAATTTGTACAAAATATTTCATAAAAATTTTTACAAAATATTTCATATAAATTTTTACGATTCGCTTTAAGAAAGATAAATATATATATATATATATATTATTTGTAATTAGTATATCATGGATAATATATATAAAAAAAGAGTCATGGATATAAGTTTAAAATAAATTATATAATGATAAAATAATTTTTTATACAAAATTTCAATAAAAATTCAATATAATAGTAATATCACGTCATCATTGACATATAATATCACCAATCAATAGTAAAGAAACATATAGAGGATAAACCACACATGTCAAATGTACCTAACAATTCAATAAATTCCAAATTTTTATTCAGATTAATTATAATTGTATGTCAATAATGATAGACATCACGATTGTATTGAAATTTTCATAGATAATAATATGACTTATCGTAATATCTTTATTTTCAATAAAAAAAACAACCATTATTATTCTCATAATTTTAAAAATGTCATTGATATTTCACTCTAAATAATATTTTATAATTTTTTTTGTTTAAAATATTTTCTTTATATTTACACACAGAAAAAAAAAATTATTCCAAAATCCAAGGAGGGGCACGTGACCCCCCGGTCTAGCTATGGCTCCACCACTAGTCACAATTCACCATTCATATTTGAATCAAATTAAATTGGATTAATTTGTATCACTAACTACATATAGAAATTCTGTGGTAATATCCTAACAAGAATTTGTTTTAAGATTGTTGGAATAATTCTCACAATGCAGTCGAGTTTCAGTGACGATTCATGACAAGTTACCTACTGAAACTCGAATACATTGTAAGAATTATTCCAACAATCTATGCTTGTCGGATCTACTTGATTTTTTTTTTTAATTTTTTAATTTTTTATGGATGATCTACATGTTACGGTCTAAAATATTACGGTCCAGTCCACTTTGTAAACTGGAGACAACCTTCTGCCTAAAAATAAAGTATACATTTTTATGATAATATTATGTTTTTTTTTTTATAAAGTTACATATTTTGTGATTTAAAAATTCTTCAATAAAAAAATGCGTAACATTACCATAAAATATGGGGTAAATTATTTATAAGTCCTACTTGGAAGACTATATAAGATAAATCCTATGAAAAAAACTTATAACCTAATAGGTCCTGTGATTTTCTTGTGGACACATCTACCTCCAATCATAATTAATTAATAACCTAATTAATGATAATGCCATTGAAAAATCTAGAAATCTCCTAGATATTGATTTGTGATTATGTATCAATTTTAATGAGTAAATAACAATCCCAATCAAACAATCAAAGAGAAATCAATATAACGATTTAACGTGGAAAAATCACAATTGGAGCGCCACCAATTGTGATAAAAAACCATGGGCAAAAGCCACAAAACAATCCACTAAGAAGACATAAAGGAATTACACAAATGTACTCTCAATTACCTAGCGAATCGAGGCCCGAATCGAACCGACCCCTATGTGCCTTTTCTAGCCCCGTCTTCACCTCTGAATTGTCTTGCTCAACGTTGAATCCACAATCTGATGTCAAATCACGATGATGAGCCACTCCGGAATCCACCAAAGTTTCAGGCCTGAATTTAACGGAATCCACTGAAGAACAACACTCTCTTTTGTATTGAATGAAACAAACAATCCTTCGATGTATGCTTTTTAAACCAGAGTTAAACTCAAACAAACATCAAAGAAACTAGCAAAGAAGCTCCAGCTATAAACCCTAATATCCGAGAAGAAGATCGGGAAGCCGTAACCCTAAAAACGGATGAAACTACATATTTATAGAAAACTGATCCGCGATGTCCGCTTAGGCGCAAGAATGGCCGCTTGAGCGGACTGACGCTCGAGCGCAGGAAGTTTCGCTTGAGCTCAAAAACACAACTTCTAGTACTTTTGCAGACAATTCAAACTTATGGAATCAAAGATGTCCGCTCAAGCGGAAGAATGGCTGCTCGAGCGGACTGAAGCTCGAGCGCAAAGACATAACTTCCAATACTTTTGCAGACAGTTCAAACTTCTGGAACCAAAGATTCTCCGCTCAAGAGCACAAATGGCCACTTGAGCGGACAAGCAACTTTGATTGCATTTTTGTTTCTGGTTTTGAGGGCACTGCCCTAGACCTGCCAAGGGGCGCTGCCCCCTAGACCCTCGTGAGCTGACCAGGCAGCTCGATCCCCGACATAGTTACCATAGATTGTGATCATATTTATATAGTTGGAAATTTGAAATTCAAAATGTAAATATAACATGTAACATCTTAAACCCAATGTGACATTCCCAAATCTAACGTGATATTCCCATATATTTCTAAAATTCAAATTAACTTGATTAATGACAATACCATATATAGAAAATCCAATGTTACCATAGATTATGATCATACTTATATGGTTGAAAATTTAAAATTCAAAATATAAATATAACATGTAACATCCCAAACCTAACGTGACATTCTCATATGTTTCTTATCCCAAATTCAACGTAAATGTAACATGTAACATCTCAAACCTACTGTGACATTCCCATATGCTTCTTATCCCAAACTCAACGTGACATTCCAATACTCCACCGTTGAATTATGAATAATGTAACTGTAACAACCCTGGTCCGTAATTAGCTACTAATTCATAATTAATAATGCTAACTGAGTGTTTAGAATGGAATTATGTGTTATTACTAATTGTGATATGTGCTTTGTAGTAATTTGTGCATATCTATCTGATTTGAAAATTATTTGTCATGATTTATACTTTGAATCTGAAATTGTTAGCCTAAATGCTTTCAAAAACCGAATTGAGCACATGGATTGACTAATTAGAATTTTTGGAACCATCTGAGAAGTTTTGTTAAAAATTGATTCAGTTTAGTAAAATCGCATGTGATTAAATTAAGCCTAAATTGGAACTATTTTTGAGTAATTGAATTTTGTGCTAACCTTGACTAATTAAGGTTACTTGTGTTTGATTTAAATGATGCATGATTGGTACCTAATCTAATCCTATTAATGATCCAAGATGTGATTAAGTGTATAATGTGCTAAGACATTTTGTGGTGTTGAATGTAGAGGATAAAAACCCTTGTGGGTGTGTTGGAATAATGCATGTGTGTGCACGTGTTGTGTATTCAAATGTGAGAGTGTATGTTGTGTAGTTTCTGATGAGATATGAGAGAGTGTAGGCAACATTCTTTGGCTCATTATACTTCATTAAGTTGAGAGTTCAAGTTTACTGAGAGACAGTTTGGCTTTAGTGAGAGAGAGCTCACAAGTTAGAAGAAGAAGAAGAAAACTAGGAAATTCATCTCACATTTCTGAAATTAAAGCCTTGGGTAAGAATTCTATGTCTAATTTCTGTAGCTATTCCTCCATGCATCATGATTTTATCAAGCTTTAAGCTACTTTCATGAGAGTGCAAGAAATGGGTCTTTGAACATGTAGATTACTTTCATGTGTATTCATGGTAGATCATCTTTGATTTTATCACTTTGAGTTCGAGTTTTAAAGTCCTTGCATGCATGTGAGCTTTAATCATGCCCATGGTTTCAGAATTCATGAGTTTGTTGATCACCATTTACATGCTATGAAAAACCATGGAAGAGTTGAAAAATATTGCATGAAGAAGTTTTGGTTCAAACCTTTCAAGAATTGGTGAGTTTTTGAATAAAAGATTTTTTTAAGGGTCTTGTATTGAAGTTTTCTAAAGCTATTTTATGTGTTTGATCAAATCATGCAAGACCCCAAGTTTTGGAAGTTGTTTGGAAGCCATTTTTGTTAAGCTTGATGCCCAGAAATTTACAATTGGCTCGAGCGAAGAAGTGATGGCTCGAGCCAATATTGCGAGCTCTCAGAATTTTGAACTCTGCAGAAGCTGGCTCGAGCAAAGGAGTTCTGGCTTGAGTGAGATCTGTTTTTGCCTTCTGCTGGCTCTATGTGACAACCCTCACCACTGATTAGTACCAATTTATGATTAAGCATGTTAACTGACTGATTGACTGAAATTCTGAACTGATCGATTGAGTATATTAGTTTAAACGCATTTCTATCTGTTGACTATTAAATGATCTGTTCATGTTTTATGTTTTAAACTGCAAATTGAAGGCCTTATCGGCGGCCGAATCTGAAATTGAGTAATGCTTTATACTACTTAGAATTTATGTAATTTTATGATATATTTAATTGAAATGTGATTTGGTATGTTTAAATTGGATTAAATAATGCTAATTTGCAAGAGTTGGACCTATTCACCAAATTGACATGCTTAATGGACTTTCATGAGCCTTTCATTGATTTGTACATGTTAGCATTGTCATCACATCTCCTCAGCCATTTGAGTCCCAACCGACTAGAGAAAAAGAGAGGCTTAGGAGAGAATTGGTTTCATCTTGTTTTGGCTTGGAGGCTTAAGAGAAATTGAAGAAGTCTTGCATAATTGAGCTTCTACACTTGTAATTTGAGACTTAAGGTAGATAATTTACCTTCTTGTTCATATTTTGGGTTGGTTCTTGCATGGTCTAGAGATTAGTTGGAGTTTAGAGCCAAGTTATGGCTTAAATTGTTGAATTGAAAGCTAGATCATGCATGCATGTACATAATCTTGCATTTTGAAGTTGATTTTCATGAAATCTTGCATGCAAGTTTACATTCTTGTTCTAGTCCATGAGTTCAGCATGTTTTTGAGGGAATTGGCTCTTTGGAGCATGTATTGGAAGCTTTGAACTCATTAAAACACATGCATGTCTTATGTTCTTCATGTTCTTGAAATTATTGTTAAGTTTGTATTTAATTGAACTACCTTTGGGCTTTGATTTCTCAAATAGATCTTTGAAACATGTCATATTATAAGTTTACAAGTGTTTTCCAGAAAATTAGCCCAAAATGATAGAATTTGATGCTTTAAAGTTGAGTTTTGAGCTTGAGGTTCAAATCTAGAAATTCCAGATTTTGGACTCATGCTCGAGCGGGGAACTCCACGCTCAAGCGTACACACTGAGTTCATGCAGTCTGCTCAAGCGGGGAAAGTAACGCTCGAGTGTGAATTGCGTGTATCCAGTACTTTGCATGTGTTTACAGTCCGCTCGAGCTGGGGAATGCACGCTCGAGCGAGGACTTGTGCCTCACGCTCGAGCGGGTATCGGGCGCCCATCGAGCGTTAATTTCGTGCATCCAGTACTTTTACTGTAGTTTGCAGTTCGCTCGAGCGGAGCCCTTTTGTCTGCACGTCCGCTCGAGCGGAGAAATACACGCTCAAGCGGGACCCCTGTTTCAGTAAATTTTGAAAAAGTGCTTTAAAGTACATCTTTGCATCCTCATTCCATCATAGGCATTCCTAGGCCTAGTTTAAGGCATCTTAATGAGGATATTGATGAAGGACCACACCGAGGCAAATTAGGGATTACGTTATTGTTTCCCAAACGTGCAACTTAGTGTGTGTTCATCCTGTAACTGTGTAAGGTTGGCATCCGAGGACGCTCACTAGCCTGTCTGTAGTCCAGAACTCTGTGAGTAACTGTAACAAGCCCGCGGGGGGGACCTCGCTACAGCTCGGACTCGACTTTTCGTAGTCACGGTTCTAAATCTGAACCAAAAAGTCCAAATCCGGCAAATCGTTTTAGGAAAACTGATTTTCGAAAGAAGTGCCAAACATGGACTGCTTTGCCAGATACAGAGTCGCCACCTAAATATTTTATTTTGGGAAATTTAGGAAACCCTGACTCGGTGCCAAAAGGCCACGTGTCCGTCATCACCAAAGTTGCCTCGGCTCGGGAACTTGGGTACGATTGGGGAAGGTCACTTCGTGAGCACCCCCGCTCGCCCGGTCATAGACCGGCCTCTACTAACCATGATATCAATTTTTGAAAACATTGTGAGTTCTTATTCCGGTTATTAGCCTAGGTTACTATGTGATGCTCACAGCATATAAGTATAGACCGGGTCGTCCGAATTGGAACAAAACATTTCATGTTTGCTTTTGAAAATGGTTTGCTACCCGTAGGTAGGCTTGAAACATTTTGATGATTCATTCCAATTCAGATAACCCAACCTTCACCCACAGGCATTCAGGCAGATATATCAGATAAGCACATAGCCTCATGGTAAGCATGCTATCATGGCATTCACTCACACACATGCAAGGATGCTAAAGCATAAAACTCACCGAGTACTCCAAGCCAAAATAGAAACTACATTAGAAATCATGCATGATCCTAAGTATACAAAAATGCCTAATGCAACACATGCAAAATTCAACTATAGTAGGCTCGGCTATTCTAAGATGGCATATGAAATGCTACAACTAACATGTATTCAACTTGGTATTGAAAGTACAATGCAGTTAGTATGATGCGCCGAGCCCGATGCATGTAATACAGATGAATGATGCAAACATGCTGTCATACTGTATGCTAATTAAAATATGCCCTAATCTAACCATCAAAAGCGGATAAATAAAAAGGGAGAAAGACGTGGGGTTGGAAGACATACATCACACTCACCCACACTTATTACAGTTGTGCCCTCACTCGGAGGGTCCAAATAAATAATACAGTCCAAATATTACAGTCCCCAAAATAAAAGAATATTACAGTCCAAAATATTACAGAATTCTAATTAATTAATGAATTAACTAGAAAGCAAATAAACTGGCGTGCAAGCCAGGGACTGCCTTGCTTCTGGTGGATGATGCATGTCCGGACTGTCTTGCGCGGAAATCCACCGGAATGCCCCAATTAGCCTCTGTTTAGCAGTTATCTTCGAAATGCGTGCCGAATCCCGAAAAATTGCTGATTCCTGATTTTGCTGCAACAGAGAGCAGGAAAGGGGCACAGCAATGTATTTGCACAGATATATGCATGTTTCGATCCTCGTGCCACCAATCACGCATATCGAGGCATGATGGCCGAAGAATCGAAATGCACCACTCAATATAGGATGAATGCACATGAAACTACAGCTAAAACCTAACTCCATCATGGATAATCCGGAGTGTCGGTGACTGGGAAATTGAGACACATTCCGTCACTCGGAGTACGAAATGTACCTCGTTTCCCGTGCCCGGGCTAAATCTTATTCCGGACATGATGCAATATGCATGGTATGCATGAAATGCAACTAATATACAATCCTAACATACACAATGCTATGGAATGACATGCCTCGAAATGCGTGCACACGGGCACGCGAACCGAGAAAATAACGGAATGCTGAAAATGAGATGCCTCGAAATGCGTGCACACGGGCACGCAAACCGAGGCGATGACAGATACAATGAAAATGAGATGCCTCGAAATACGTGCACACGGGCACGCAAACCGAGGCGATGCCAGATATAATGAAAATGAGAAATGGGCTTATACCAAC
The DNA here is from genome assembly GCF_055761805.1 of Camellia sinensis. NCBI lineage: Eukaryota > Viridiplantae > Streptophyta > Magnoliopsida > Ericales > Theaceae > Camellia > Camellia sinensis. The sequence goes on along the minus strand of NC_138966.1, from coordinate 94,929,504 downwards.
ATAAGTGAGCCTCAGCCACACTCACATCGGATGCCGTCGGATGAAAATGGAGTGCCTCGAAATGCGTGCACACGGGCACGCAAACCGAGGCGATGACAAAATGACATGGAAATGACAAATGGGCTTATACCAACATAAGTGAGCCTCAGCCACACTCACATCGGATGCCGTTGGCAGAAAATGAAGTGCCTCGAAATGCGTGCACACGGGCACGCAAACCGAGGCAATGCATACGCAATGCAATACGACATACAGAATGCAATATGGACTTATACTAACATGAGTGAGCCTCAGCCTCACTCACATCGGATGCCAGCGGATAAAAATTGAGTGCCTCGAAATGCGTGCACACGGGCACGCAAACCGAGGCAATGATAAAATGCAATGAAACATGGCAAAAATGATATGCAAGCATGCTAATGGAATTTCAGAAACAAAATATGGGGGAAAACAGTCCCGAAATGAAGCGAAATAACATGAAATGCAAGGAAATGACCCGAAATGCAACATTAGGCATCCGAAATGGCCTATAGCCATACTAAACATGCACAACATGGACATGCAATGCAAAGACAGAAGCTAGACAGTCCCAAAATAAGCACTTTTCCAGTTATAAACATGGCCAAACAGCAAGTATAGGTATGGCGAAAATAGCATGCAAGAATAGGGGCCAAAAGAGGGGTAATGAAGCAAGTGGTATAAGCAAAACTCAAACTGAAAAATTTCCTTCTACAACACTGAAGATGGACCAAAAATATGAACATTTACAGTATATGGCAGCCTCAAAATCAGTATAAAAACATGCTAAAAATATGATGCAAAATAAGGCTCAAAAGGTGCTAAAACATGAAGTGTATAAAATAATCACCAAACAGAAAAAAAGTGTGAATGAAACATGAAGTATAGGCCAAAATAAGACCACTTTCAGTTCGGACCAAGGTCCAAAAACAGAAGCAAAGAGGGCTATCAATTTATGCAAAAATGGGGCTAAATAGGGGATATAACTACAAGTGACATATGGAAACACCAAACAATGTTGAGCCCTTCTCCAATGTTGAAGAGGGGCTCAAAATATGCCTCATATCAGTTTACAACATGCTCGAAAATAAATTGCTCATGGGTCAAAAATAGCATGCAAAATTATGACATACAACATGGTCAATGAAGCAAGTATATTATGGAGGGCTCAAACAAGGTTGAGCCCTTAATGAGAAGTGAATATGAGCTCAAAATATGGCCCTTTTCAGTTAGGGCCGAAGCTTGAAACCAAAAAGAAATGAGGCTTAGAAATAGATCAAAGGAAAGGGTCAAAAGGATCAAAGTGTAACTTACCCTTGAAGATCCAAGCTTTTGTTACTTCTTGGGTTGATTTGCAGCTTCTTTAGCCTTCAAGAATCCCTCCTAGCTGCTGGAAATGAGATGGTGGTGGTGGAGCTTGGTGGTGTAGAAGGAATGAAGATTATAGACTTAGGGTTTTTTGAAGAATTGAAGAAGAAGACAATGGAGTTTAGGGTTTGTCCTTGGAGAAGAATTTTTCTAACCCTCATGAAGAAGACCCTCAGCTGGTTATAAGGTCAAGAAAGGGGTGTAAAAGGGGGTGAGTTGGAGAGGAAACCTCTCTCCCAAAATATCCCCCGGATACAGAAAATATCTGGGGGATATTGCCCCACAGCTGGAAAGGGTACAGTGAGGAGAGCACGGCCGGGCGCTCACTTTTGCTGGAGGTGGCCGGCCGGCCACACCCCCTAGCCGGCCGGCTAGGGGTCAAAAGGGTCAACCAGCTTTTCTGGCCGGCCAGGTATTGGGGAGGTAGCCCTATGTGTGTACAACGCAACCATGTAATTGAAATTCCCAGAAAGTGGGCCCAAGGGGTTCAACAATGGCTCGGAAAGAGGGGGTCAAAAGGGTCAAGTTGACTTACTGGCCGGCCATGAACTTTTAGGGGCCTCTCAGGTGTGTACATCACAGATATGTGGTTCAAAGTTCAAGAAAAAAGGTCCAAGAGGTTCAACATTAGCCCGGAAGAAAGGGGTCAAAAGGGTCAGGTGACCTTAATGGCCGGCCATGAACTTTTAGGGGCCTCCCAGATGTGTAGATCACAGATATGTGGTTGAAAGTTGGCAACACTACCCCTAAGGTATTCAACATTAGCCCGGAAGTTGCAAAAACGGGCGCCGGGAGGCTCCGGAGGAGAGATAACTGGTTGCTGCAACAATTGCTGGCCTCCCACCCTTCAGTGACCTTCCCTGTGATAAAACAGAGGTACCTGCCAAAAATGAGCGAAAACCGTTGCAAAACGAATGTTCCGGAGTCAAAACACGCAGTTCGGGGTCCCGGAAACTGCCCGTTAAACACCGAAAGTGGCGTTCGGCCACGAAGTGGGTTTCTCAGACCCCAGTGTCCCTTAAAAGGGAGAAAATAAGATGTATGCCGAAAATCAGAGCAAACGGAGGTGGTTAGGCGGTCCCGAACCGAGGCACACGGCCTGACGGCTCCGAAAACCGGAAACCGGGCTCCGAAATGGGAAAAATGGCCTACGGCCACCAAATGTAGCCCACGGGCACTGAGAGATAGTCTACGGGACCTCTCCCTTCCCTTAGGAAAAAAAACAGAGAAAACCGAGTCTGGTTTGCAAACCGAGACAAGGCACAGAAAAGGGTTCGGGAGTCCGGAGGCAGGGCTCACGGCCGCAACTCCGAAACTTCTGAACGAGCACATTATGCAACATTACCAAGCGCTCAATCGGTGACGTCTGAGTCTTAAGGTCGGTCAAAAATGGGGTGTCTACAGTTGCCCCTCTTTGACAGAACTCGGAAGTCACAAGTGACGGGAGTGAATGTCAAAGCCCCGAGACGACCTATTTTTGACAAGGCCGAAGACTCAGACAAACATACAAGATAGACAGAGATGTGCCCGCAGGCAGGGGGCAAAATGCAAATGATATGCAAGAAGCCGAAGGTAACCCAATGATTATGCAAATGCAGCAAGCTGTAATGAAGCAAGTATTCGCAAATAGATGCAACAGTTTTAAGCAAGAATGCAAAGCAACAACTACATTTCATGCAGTTAAGAATGCGGAGGATTATTCAATCTTCGCCATGTCTCACACGGAGAAGATACGATACCTGCGCGATTCGTCTGGTTGCGCCAGCCTCAATTGAACCGTACATACAATATCGTGCCTGCAAAAGAGAGAAATTGCAACAAGTACAATATGCTAACAACAAATATTTAACACGATTCCGAAAGTTTCGACACACGCGGCGTCGGTGAGTGTATGCATCGCAATGCAAGAGTGGAACATGCGCGACAACGCATGCTCCAACACAAAGGTATACAAATAACAAGAAATGTACATGACAATGTGAGTATGCCCATGAGAATGCAAGATATGTGCATGAAAGTACAAAGCGAGCATGAATCAGGGTGTTCATTCGTCGTGAAACAACGAGTACGGAAGTGCGTGTTTCGGCGAAGGTAACTCGATCGCGGCCTCCGATCTGCTTCTTTGAAAGGTTACAACTCATTCAAAAGGGATACACTTTGATTTCAATGAATGATGATGAGACACATGTCAGAACTTGGAACCGAAGTCCCGACGGAGCAATTTCGCGACCGGAAGTGTACTTTTCTTGAACTTTTTCAGGTCCCGGGAACTCCGATCTTCCTCAAAATTTGCAGAGAGCTAGGTGAGCATGTGGAGAGCATGGCCGGCCACTTATCTTCCCAAGGGGGGGGTGTCCAACCGGTTTCCACAAAAGCTAATGGCTGGCCGGCCATTTCTGCAAAAAGCAGATGGCTGGCCAGCTATTATTAGAGGCCGGCCGGCCATGCCCTTTTCCCGGGGGCATTTCGGTCTTTTTGCCTCCTTTTTGCATGCCTTTCATCCAAGGTTTGAAGCCTATAAATGGCAGCCGAACCCCACTTCATTTCTTGCCTCTTTTAACACTTTTCTCTCCAGTTTTGAGTTTTACGCGCGTTTTCCAACGCCTCGCGCAAATTGTTTTTGTAAAAACACTTAGTTTTAAACACTTTGGAGCGATTAAATTCCGGCTTCGGAGCTTCTTTTTGCATTTTCACCACTTGAGGTAAGTTCACCTTAATATTTAGAATATTTTCTCAGGAGTTGACTTTTGTTGACTTTTTCCGAGAGTTGACTTTTGTTGACTTTTTCCAATTTTTGCGCATTTTGCTCATTTTTGTTCCCCTTTTGCAGATTCTTGAAAATGGCAGGCAATTCTCCTCACGGCGGGGGTTTCCCAGGTGCCGGAGATGATTTCGATCCCACGACTCTACCTCCGAGGACTCGACCTTTCATGCCCGAGAGGTACCGTCCGGCAGTGCACGTCCTCCCTCGTGCCGTTTTCCGTCATTTTACCAGTTTCGACGAGAGAGCACCTGCGGATCTGCTTCTCAGAGAGCCGGAGCAGCATCTCTCTCATGAGGCCCGAGAGGTATTTACCTCATCTTCTGTTTTTTACATTTCGCGCCCTTGCCATGCTTAAACATTTAGCTTGTGACATAGCACTTTCCTTACATCTTGAACATGTAGTTTCAACACTTGAATTTTCGAACACTCGGTTTGTCGAACACACACAGCCCGAATTCGAAAGTGAACACACAACCCACATTTTAAATTTTCTGAACACGCAGCCCAGATAGATAGTGAACACGCAGCCCACAAATAACTGAAAATTGAACACGCAGCCCAAAATTCAAAATTCTCTGAACACGCAGCCCAGGTAGATAGTGAACACGCAGCCCACAAATTAACTGAAAGTTGAACACGCAGCCCAAATTTCAAATTTTCTGAACACGCAGCCCAGGTAGATAGTGAACACGCAGCCCACAAATTAACTGAAAGTTGAACACGCAGCCTAAAATTCAAAATTCTCTGAACACGCAGCCCAGGTAGATAGTGAACACGCAGCCCACAAATTAACTGAAAGTTGAACACGCAGCCCAAATTTCAAATTTTCTGAACACGCAGCCCAGGTAGATAGTGAACACGCAGCCCACAAATTAACTGAAAGTTGAACACGCAGCCCAAATTTCGAATTTTCTGAACACGCAGCCCAGGTAGATAGTGAACACGCAGCCCACAAATTAACTGAAAGTTGAACACGCAGCCCAAAATTCAAAATTCTCTGAACACGCAGCCCAGGTAGATAGTGAACACGCAGCCCACAAATTAACTGAAAGTTGAACACACAGCCCAAATTTCAAATTTTCTGAACACGCAGCCCAGGTAGATAGTGAACACGCAGCCCACAAATTAACTGAAAGTTGAACACGCAGCCCAAATTTCAAAATTCTCTGAACACGCAGCCCAGGTAGATAGTGAACACGCAGCCCACAAATTAACTGAAAGTTGAACACGCAGCCCAAATTTCAAATTTTCTGAACACGCAGCCCAGGTAGATAGTGAACACGCAGCCCACAAATTAACTGAAAGTTGAACACGCAGCCCAAAATTCAAAATTCTCTGAACACGCAGCCCAGGTAGATAGTGAACACGCAGCCCACAAATTAACTGAAAGTTGAACACGCAGCCCAAATTTCAAATTTTCTGAACACGCAGCCCAGGTAGATAGTGAACACGCAGCCCACAAATTAACTGAAAGTTGAACACGCAGCCCAAAATTCAAAATTCTCTGAACACGCAGCCCAGGTAGATAGTGAACACGCAGCCCACAAATTAACTGAAAGTTGAACACGCAGCCCAAATTTCAAATTTTCTGAACATGCAGCCCAGGTAGATAGTATTTGCATGTAGCTTATTTTACTTCATCGGCACACAGCCCATTTCATCTTATTGGCACACAGCCCATTTATTTCATTATCATTGGTATACAGCCCATTTATTTCATTATTGACACATATATTCATTCTGAATGCAGGGTGGTTCCCGCAGTGTGCGAGGATATGGTTCTACCATGGCGCGGGATTGGTATGCTGAGCTCCCGGAGGGCGTCAGAGACTTAGTAGACTTGGCGGGGTTTGGCCCCTTCTGTGTCGGGTTGTCACGCTGTCCTGCCAGGAGGACCTTGATGGCAGCTCTGGTAGAGAGATGGTGGGACACCACCAATTCCTTTCATTTCTCTGCCACCGGGGACATGACCATGACCCCTTTTGACTTTGCTGTATTGACCGGCCTTGATGTCGGAGGTTGGGCCATCCCCTATGACGAGGATATGGGCGAGTGGGAGGCCGCCTGGATGTATTTGTTGGGGGCTCGCCCACCTGTTGATAGGGTTTCAGGGAGGGTCAGATACACTTGGTTCTCCTCCCATTTCCGGCGGGCTGAGATGGTGCCCGAGACTCCTGAGGAGACAGAGCAGTATGCTCGTGGCTTCCTGATGTTCCTCTTCGGGACTACCCTGTTCGCCGACAGAGGGAACACCATTGGGCTATATCTGCTGAGCGCTCTAGTCGACCTATCACAGGTCAGTAGATATGATTGGGGTGGCGCTGGCCTGGCTACCCTCTACTTTTACATGAGCGCGACCTCCCGCGGGCGGGGCGATTTGCTTGGCGGCTACTGGAGAGCTTGGGAGGTATTTTCTGTCCCCTCGATTTACATTTCTGCTCTTCATTACTTGTACATTGCACACACAGCGTACTTTTACAGTCTGCATTTTGCTCTCAGCATTTCGTACTTACATTCTGCACTGCTTTTCTTAGTTATGGGCTTATGTATACTTCCCATCGTTAGCCCCAGTGCTGGAGGTGGTGGGGATTCCCGTGACCCCATATTCATTGATATTTGAGGGCCCGCACCGGGCGAGGCCTCGAGAGACCCTGGTTCGCCTGCGACAGTACTTCGACACTGTGCGACACTCAGAGGTACTTCAGAACTTTCAGTTCTTTTCATTTTCATCTTTGACTTGCTCTGCATATTCTCGTTCTCTGATTGGTTTATACATTTATCATCCGCAGATTACTTGGCAGCCTTGGGCACCCTTGGGTGATGATCTCCTACTTCAGTATACCGGAGCATCAGGCATCTCCCGGTATAGGGTCCTGCTCGAAGGGCCAGTCGGCAGAGTCTGGTTCCTGGGGGAGCGCTTTCTGTGCCAGGTACGGGGGTATCTTTCTCAGGATGTTCCCGCGGTACCTCCAGCTAGTATGCGGACCGCTGACAGGCTCTCTTACTCAGAGGTAGTCGGCGCCATGCTGGGCAGTGATGCTTTGTTATATGTTGCGGAGGGGGACTACGCCACCTATCGTCACATATATTTGATGCCTCCATTGACAGAAGCTCGTATTCCGATGATGAGACCTGCCGGTATGTCATCCTCGGATCAGGCTCAGGCTCGAGCTACAGACATCCCTTCTTCTAGCAGGGCTGGCGCATCTAGAGGTGGGAGTAGACCGTTTCCTCCGAACCCGTCGATTCATCCTCATCTGGGATGGCCAGATATGCCTACTGAGTTGATGGCGTGGCAGTATGGGACTAGCTCTCCGATTCCGATTCCACTAGAGCCTCCGATGCCCAGTGATCGATACGCCATTGATCCGGACTCACCGCCGGTATGCTCCACTTTCGTCATTCATCATTTCAGATGTTTAGACACTCATTTGTTCACTGATGATTATGAACTCATTTTTGCAGCCATCGCGAGGGTACATGGAGGAGATGGTTGGGCTGGTGGCCACACTCGAGGGCATGGTCCTACGCAGGGAGGCACAGTTGTCTGTCGCGGGCATTCAGGTACCCTTCAGTTTTTTGGCATTTATCATACTTCTGATGACATGCTGATTTCTACTGCATCGATAGACTACTTGTGTAGAGCACATCTGACACACACCTCACTTGTACACTGTATTTACATGCACCCACTTTACGTAGCTTTTGCTTGTATCTGCATCTGATGTATATATTTGGACTGATGTATTTGAATTGAACTCTTTGTTTTCAGATGCCTTCATGGTTCGGTCAGCCACAGACCAGGCCACCTGGGCCTCATTGGGGAGCTGGGCCATCTGGGCCTTATCAGGGAGCTGGGCCATCCGGGCCTTATCAGGGGGAGGGGTCATCTCGGCCTTCCCGAGGAGCCGGGCCATCTAGGCCTTTTCGAGGAGCTCGAGGGGGGCCTGTCCGCAGACGCAGGGCTCATGTTGTGGAGGTGGAGTCTGATGAGGAGGAGGAGGAGGAGGCTACCGACCGTCAGTTCGAGACATCTGTCGAGGAGGGAGGCTCCGGTTTTGGCTCGGGGAACAGAGGCGAGGCTGAGGAGGATCCTGGGGACGACAGCTCCGACTCTGATGATGGTGTGGAGGTTGTTCCACAAAAGAGGACCAGGCGTGCTTCTCGTTCCCGTTCCCGAGGATTTTGATGTTGCTATTTCCTGCTTTATTTTTCTTTTACTAGTAGTTTGTAGCACTTTGCACATTGTTAGGCAGTTTTGTTTTTGTAAAACCTGTACCTTTTGTTTGTTGTAAAGCATGATGAAATGAAATAGCTTTTGAAAAGGTGTTTGTATTTTGAACTTTTAGCATCGTATCGCATCATTTATTTCGCACAAAAATGAATTTGAAAGGAAATGTACGTTGTGTAATCACCAAATCAGGTAGTGAACCGACGCAACAAACTAAACAACTCAACTTACTAAGATATAACAGAATCTTTAGCAAGTTTACAACTCGATAAGCAAAATGCAACAACGCAAATAAACAAGACTTTAACAAAAATTGCTTAAACAGAGAGCAATGACTCAAAACACAAAACACGTCCGCTCGACAAACAACTCGATAAGCAAAATGCAACAACTCGATAAGCAAAACTCAACAACAACAAAGTGTACTTCTGACGATCTGGGCATCGGAACGCATCCGGAATGAAGGCCTTCGACTTTCCCGTTGCATGGAAATGCTTGGAGTTCTCCTTCGAAGAGTGAAACAGGGCCGAGGAGACACACTGCAGCATTGCTTTGAAAAATGGTCTAAGTCGTAAAAAGATTGATTTGAACAAAGTCAACTTTTATTAAAACTTTTCAAAACTATTTTCGATGTGGATCAGAACTGGACATGCCGAAAATCTGTCACTGAGATGCACAACCTCAGATCCCTGCAACTGGAAAGTTGCCCCTAGTCTGAAGAACAATGTGGCACTCCAAAGCAACGGAAAGTTGCCCCTAGTTTGAACAGTACTGTACCGGAGATCACGGTAAATGCTGATAGATAAAGATGACTGAGATGATCGAAATGGACAAAGTTGATCGGGGAAAAGTTTATGACTGAACTTCAAGACGAAGCTGCCTACGTATCCCAAAGATGGGAATCAAGTCTTACGTAGTTCAGGCTTAGGTTCGCTCGAGTATTTTCACTCTCCTTTTGCGCTCTAACTTTTGCCAAGGCCGCCCTTTGCGGGTTTTCAACCTTGCGAGCTCAGTTTTTATATTTTCTAATTTTTTTTGTGCTCTGAATCTTGCCTAGGTCACCCTTTCGGGTTTTCGGCCTAGCGAGCCTCTCAAGGATAGTATTTCTTCAACTTGTCCATATTGATCGGTTGTGAGAACTCCAAGCCATCTAGATCCATCAGAACCACAGCCCCACCTGACCAGATAGCCTTGATGATGTAAGGACCAGTCCAATTAGGTTTGAACTTGCCCCTTGGGTCGTGGATGGGAGCTCGGTTGTCCTTGAGCACCAAATCTCCTTCTTTCAGATTCCTGGACTTAACCTTCTTGTTGAAAGCCCGGGCAATTCTGCGTTGATAACCTTGGATGTGGTACAGTGCTTTCAGTCTTCTTTCATCAAAGAGCATGAGTTCTTCGAATCTGTTTTGCTGCCAATCTGCTTCGGCTATCTGGCATTCAGCCAATACTCGTAATGATGGGACCTCAATCTCAATGGGTAGAACAGCCTCCATTCCATAGACCAATGAATATGGAGTTGCTCCAGTAGAAGTTCTGATTGAAGTCCTGTAGCCCCACAGAGCAAATGGCAGCTTGTCTGGCCAATCTCGATAGGTTTCCACCATCTTCTGTAGTATATGCTTGATATTCTTGTTGGCGGCCTCAACTGCTCCGTTGGTCTGTGGTCTGTATGTAGATGACTTATGAAAAGCCACATTGTATTTCTCCAACAAGTCTATCACTTCTTTCTTGAAGTGGGAACCATTATCTGAAATTATTTCATTTGGCACCCCGTAGCGACAGATGATGTTGTTCCTGATGAACTTTGCGACATGCGACGCCTTCAATACTGCGTATGATTGGGCCTCGACCCACTTTGTAAAATAATCTATCGCTACTAGGATAAACTCATGCCCGTTGGACCCCTTCGGGGTAACAGCTCCGATCACATCAATTCCCCAGACTGAAAAAGGCCACGGCGAAGTCATGTTGTACAGTTTTGACGGCGGGATGTTCATGCGATTTGCATGAATTTGACATTTGTGGCATCGCCGAACAAAGCTAATACAATCCTCCTCCATGGTTGACCAGTAGTAGCCCTGTCTGAGGATCTTTCTGGCCAGCATTACTCCATTCATGTGTGCACCGCACTCCCCCCCATGGATGGCTTCCATCAGGCGTTTTGACTCTTCAGCTTCTACGCAGAGCTTATGCATTCCCAGATGACCCCTTTTGTACAAATTTCCCCCGCAGATAACGAATTGAGCAGCCATTCTTCTTACAGCCCTCTTATCCTTGGCATTTGCCCCTAGTGGATATGTCTCCTTTTCCAAGAAGTTCCAGATGTCGTAGTACCAGGGGTTGCCGTCTTGAACCTCATCTATGGCGGAAATCGACTCGTACGCTGGCGCAAACTTCTGATCAATAATGACTGGACGCATCCGGACTCCGGACGGGATGTCTATCATAGAAGATAGAGTTGCTAGTGAATCTGCAAACCTGTTGTTCTCTCTTACGAGGTGGGTGAAATTTAGCTTCTCAAACCGAGGAATTAACAGATCCAAGGTTTGGTGGTAGGTTATCATCCTTTCCTCTTTGACCTTCCAATCTCCTTTTGCTTGAGACACAACGAGGTTCGAGTCCCCAATGACGTCCACTCGTCTCGCCCCTAGTTCCAGGGCTGCTTCTAAGCCAGCAATACATGCTTCATACTCTGCTTCATTGTTGGAAACCTTGAACCGGAGCTTGAATGCTAAAGGGATACGGGAATCATCAGGCGCTATCAGCAACACCCCTATCCCATACCCATACTGGTTTGACGCTCCGTCAAAGTACATTGTCCAAGTTTCATCTTCGACGTGCAGAATGGCTTCATCTGGGAATAGATACTCAACCGCTTCATCCCCCTCAACCGGGTGGTCGGCAAGGAACTCCGCTACCGCTCTGCCTTTTACTGACTTGCGCGTCACATACTTTAAATCAAATTCGGAGAGCAACAGCAGCCATCGAGCTAGCCGACCCGTAAGTGTTGGTTTCTCGAAAAGATATTTGATGGGATCTAAACGTGAAACCAACATTACAGAGTGGGCTAACAGGTAGTGCCGCAGCTTCCTGGTTGCCCATACCAAGGCCAAACAAGCCTTCTCCAGCGGCGTATAGCGGGTCTCGTAATCCAGCATCTTTTTGCTCAGATAGTAGATGGCTCTTTCCACTTTGTCTTCTGACTCCTGCGCAAGCATGCAGCCCATGGTAGTCTCAGTTACCGAAAGGTACAGTATCAACGGTCTCCCAGGTTCTGGCGGTGACAACACGGGTGGGTTCTGTAGATATTCTTTGATCTGCTCAAAAGCTACTTGACATCGGTCGTCCCATTGGAATTTCTTTCCTTTCTTCAGGAGACCAAAAAGTGGTTCACAAGTCAAGGTTAATTTAGAAATAAACCGTCTTATGAATTGCACTTTACCCAGAAAGCCTCGCACCTCCTTTTCAGTCTTTGGTGGTGGCATTTCTAAGATGGCCTTGATTTTGGAAGGGTCGACCTCGATGCCCCTTTGTGTGATCAGAAACCCTAACATCTTCCCTGCTGTAACACCAAACGTGCATTTCTGGGGATTCAGTCGCAGCCGAAACTCTTTGATCCGTTGAAAGAATTTTTGTAAGGCGGTGTAGTGGCCCTCTCTATCTTTGGACTTGACAATCATGTCGTCCACGTACACCTCGACCTCCTTATGGATCATATCATGCAATATTGTAGTCGCTGCCCGTTGATACGTAGCTCCAGCATTCTTCAACCCGAATGGCATTACTCTATAACAATATGTACCCCACGGGGTAGTGAACGCAGTCTTCTCCCGGTCTTCGGGTGCCATCACTATCTGATTATAACCTGAGAAACCATCCATAAACGAAAGCAAGGCGTGTCCTGCCGTGAAATCCACCAATTCGTCGATGTGCGGCAAGGGGAAGTCGTCCTTCGGACTGGCTTTGTTCAAATCTCTGAAGTCTACACAGACCCGAATTCTGCCATCCTTCTTTGGCACCGGAACTATGTTGGCCAACCAAGTTGGATATTCAGATACCAGCAGGAACCCTGCGTCAATTTGCTTGGTGACCTCTTCCTTAATCTTGAGGGCCCAGTCCGGGCGAATCCTTCTGAGTTTCTGTTTGACAGGGCGGGCCTCTGGATCAAGAGGGATCCGGTGCTGTACAATCTCAGGATCGATTCCAGGCATGTCTTCATAGGACCACGCGAAAACATCTTTAAAATCTTTTAATAAAGCGACTAAGCGCTCGCGCTCCTCTGAAGACAACGTGGACCCGATCTGGACCAGCCGCGGGTCCTTCTCAGTACCAACATTTACAGTAGTGATTTCATCCATTAAAGGTTTAACAAATCTTTCCTGCTCTTGATCGATTAATCGTTGCAAAACTGGGGGAATTTCTTCCTCGCTGTTTTCATCAAAATTTTGAAAATCCTGATTTAAGCAATAAATCAAAGGCACAGAAAAATACTCGGAAACCACATCCACATCATTCTCATTAAATACTTCCAAGCCGTCAGATTCCTCTGTTACAACAGACTCAAAAGAAAATGAAAAAGACGACCTAGACAGGACTGTGGTATCCGGGTTATCACCCCCAGGAATACCGGACTCAGACTCAGTCGAGCTAGAATCTGATTCCGACGCAGAAGATTCGGTAGAATCAGATTCCGGCTCACTACCTGACCCGGTGCTGCTAGATAAAAAGCCTTCTTCATATTGCCAGATGAGAGAAGGTGCGATAGATGCATCCAAGATTGGCGCTGGAAAGCCCGCAGCTACTTCATCTCCAATCACAGAAACCGAAGAGTTATCCCCCAAGCACTCTTGGCCGATCGGAGGATCTGATAGTAGACTCGCCAGTGCTACCCCCATTTCCAGCTCTGTACTCTCAGGATCCACTGTTTCACATTGCTCAACCTCAGTTGGTGGGTCTGTCTGCGCTTCGGCAACGTCATCCCCAGATAGTTGTATGTCGAAGAAGATTTCAAAACCAGGCACGCGCTCCCCTTCCGCGTTTTGCCATGGCTCCGGGAAGCCGCAGAATGGAAAATCTTCCCCTTCCCGGACGAAACGTCCGTTTAGGGTACCCCAGATGGGCCTGTGTATTAAGTCAAATGGCTTCCCAGCCCTCTTTGCCTTGGCTCTTCCGGCCATTTCTTTTCCTTTCCTCAACCAGTCCTCTTTGGTGGGCAAATAACCCAGTCCAAAGGTGTGAGGGTTGTGTGGCACTTCGGCCAACACTGAGACGCCTTTCCGGCCACTTCTCCCTAATCCCATTCCAGGGGTATGTTTTAGCTTGTTCATGAGGTAGATAGATTGTGCACTGACATACATGCCCTCATTCGCAGCCATGATATTCTGCACCACTTGAGCCTCGGCCAAAGTGAACCCCGACAAAAATACATCCTCCGTGCCGTGCTCGATTTCTAAGACGGGTGTAGACACTTCCGGCGGCGGATGGATTGATGAATTCCCAAAAACGATCGCTACCCCTTTCCCGTGAGGGTATTTCAGCATTTGATGTAGGGTGGAAGAGACTGCTTTGACCTGGTGCAACCACGGTCGCCCCAATAGTAAGTTAAAGGTTGCGGGAACGTCCAGGATATGAAATTCGATGCTGTGTTGTCCTGGACCAACCTTAGTTTGAATTTTAACAGTCCCCATCACTTCTCTGCTGGTATTGTCATATGCCCTGATCACTTGGGTGGTTGGGATGAAGTCCGCGGGTTTTAACCCGATTGCATATGCCGTTCTGGTTGGGCAGACATTAATCGCAGACCCGGTATCAACAAGTACCACCGGTATCCACTTATCTCTACATTCCACAGAGATGTAGAGAGGCTTGTTATGATTTGCGCCCTCAGGCGGTAGCTCCTTGTCCGAAAAAGTTAATGCCGGGGAACCTCCTCCCGGAAAAACCAGCCCAACCAGCTGTTCAGGCGTGGTGTCTATGGAAAGTTTCGACTTGTCCATGGCAGATAGGACAGCTTCTCTGTGCACTCGTGATGCCATTAGCAGTCCCCAGATGGAGATGTCTGCTTGTATTTTCTTTAACTGTTTCAGCACAGCTTCATCCTCAATCTGCTTCTCCTTCTGTCTCTCCGCTTCTCTGTCTTTCCCGGATGCTTCGGGTTGGTCTAGGTGTGGGGGCTTGAAGTACCGCCCACTTCTTGTCATGTGGTCCACTTCATCTAGATACCAAGTATCATCTGGCTGGCCATTTCCCCAGTCTTCATCGGTGTGGGCAAGACATAAATCGTCATCTTCCCACCACATTCCGCTGGCAGCCAACAGACATCTGTCCGGCTCCAGTCTATTCGCACTTTCAGTGCTCTCTGTCCAAATGCTCGCAGCATTGTCTGTCTTTGTGCACACAGCACTTTCGGTCCCCTCAGGGCCCTTCGCCTTTCTGGCTCTCTCAGCTTCCTCAAACTTTCCTTGTTCCAACTGCGTCAGTACAGTTGTTTGTTCAACAGTTCCCACATCCGTAATGCCCATGTCCTGAGCGGAATTCTTAACACCGGCGCTCTCCGGCGGTACAACTTGATTTTCGGCCGTTTCGGCCACAAGTGATGTTTCTGCCCCTGCCGGGCTCTGTTCTGGTTGGGCTTCCCCCACTGCATCCGGTTGATCTTCAAGCCATCCAGTGGCCTCCTCTGATCCCTCATAATCATTCCAGTTAATGGACGCATCCTCCAACTCCTGATCATCGCGAAATTGCAAGTTAGCAAAGTCCTCCTCTACGGTTGTCGGCTCATCTGCCCATAGCCCAGATCCATCCCCTCGGATCATGCACAGTTCTCCTGTCTCGGGAAATTCTACAATTAGCCCACTTCGGCTCGTTGATAGGATGTGCCTGCTCGGATCATAAGCTCCCTCAGCAAAATTCTGCCCAGTCCCAGATTTAACATACTCATTCTCTCCTAAAATCTGCCCTGCCTTGTCTTCGATGGTCACCACCACCGGCTCCGGTTGGGTTTTGGAGACGTCCACCATGCACAAAAGGTCAGTGCAAGCGGGGAGGAGCACCTCCGGCTTGGGTAGGTGGGTGGGCGTAATATAGATGCTAGGATCGTAAGACACGACCCCAGTCTGGATGAAATTAATTCTGTTGGGAGGGGGAGGTTGGTTATGTGGTGGAAGAGGGTTAGTTGTGACATTAGGTTTATCAGGAGGCGCAATTACCTGTTTGTCAATAAGATCTTGGACCTCATGACGTAATCTGTAACAACGGTCGGTATCATGACCGTGTTGTTGGTGGTATGCGCAATATTTTGACGGGTCATATGAGGGGGGGAGTGGATTTGGTAATGGTTTTGGTTCCAGGGGTTTTAAATGATTTTTCCTGATCAGTATTCCCAGAACCTTGGACAGGGGCATGTATAGTTGGGTGAAGGTTCTTTGGCCCCGGGGTTGGAATCGGTTGTTTTGTGAGTTACTTCCGGACGCGCCGGAGAATGGTGTGGCAGTCATGGGCCTTGGAGGAGGAGGGGGAGTGGTGGTGACCATGCCAACTTCCGAGGCTCTTGTATTAGCAGCGCCGCTCGGGCCTGCATTGTTGTTACGGTTAAAGGTCCTTCTCGGTTGTTCTCTGTCCTGGTCAAACAGGCCTTGCCTCATAGCATCTTCTATTTGCACTCCCATATCATGTAAATCTGCGAAAGTAGGGAAGGGGACCACAATCATTCTTTGCATTAACTTGGGGTGGAGATTGCGCACAATCATCCGGATTTGATCTCTGTCAGTGGGCCTTAAAGTCATCGTCGACGCCTTTGCCCTCCATCGGATCACAAAGTCCGAGAAAGATTCCTTAGGCTCTTGCCTTGTTGTTTCAAGATCACGGGTTGTGATCTCGATCTGAGTGTTATACGAATATTGTGTGACAAAGGCCTCAGCCATCTCGTCCCAATTCTTCTTTACCTCATCCGATAATCTTGCGTACCAATGGGAGGCCACACCCGACAGGGTTCGGCCGAATAATGAGAGCTTCTGTTGTCGTGTAAGGCCCATTGGCCGCAAGACATCCGCAAACAGTCGGATATGAACCATGGGGTCACCAGTCCCGTCAAATCGGTCTATTTGTGGCATTTTGAATCTATCGGGGAGCGTCACGGCCTCCTCGGTATATCCATCTCCGATATCCGGCATAGCCTTAGCCCCTTGGGATTTTTTGAAAAGCTTCTCCAGTTTGCTCAATTTCAGAGCTGTTTGATCAACCTCGACCTCGGATGGAGAGTCCGGGTGATTGGATGTGTGGACCTTGGACAGTTGTGGTGGAATCGGGGGCGGGACAGGCCCCGTTGGAAGACTTGTGTCTTCTTGCAGAATTTGGACAGCCGGTACAGTATTCTGGGTGTTAGGAGGGACGTCCTGAATAACAGGAGCCTTCTCAAGTAATGGGGCTCCTACTGGAGGAGGAATCTGGTGTGAAGCAGATGCTGTACTCTGTTGTTGCAGTCTAGTAATCAGTTCAGCCTGCTGAGTCATAATTTCAGCTTGCTGCTTAGCGAGTTCATCTCGGCGGACGGCATCATGTTGCATAGCCCGCATGGTTTCCTGCATCTGGCGTATCATTTCCTCAACTCCTGTCGGTGTTGTCATACTGCTTCGATTTGTCTGAACTACTGGCAGATTTGTCTCAAGGGGGATCTCAGTCCAACTGTCCACTGGTGGGGGATACCACTGTTCTGGTGCTCTCTGCTCAGATATACTGCGCTTTCTCTGCTTCCTTCTTGTACCAGGGGGTAGAGAATGGAACACTGGCTGTCCGTCGATTAGATCCTCAGATCGGTGGAGTCGACGACCTCGCGTCCAAGGTGCTTGGGGAATGCCTGTTGGGTTGGAAGCAATCGTGCTAAAACTGACCTAGCAAAAGATAAATAAAGCGAAAAGGAAATAAATAAACAGATAAACGGACAGCACAACAGCTTAAAATAAAATGCAAGACACACAGTCGGGCACACAGTCAAAAAGCTGAATAACATACTGTCCTCAAACACTGGTTATTATCCCTGTATCACTGTCCCCTAACACAGAATCTGATATCCGCAGATAACTAATCCTCAAATACTGGTTGATGCCCGCAGGCCTAATACCATCAATACTGAACTGATGCCCGCAGGCTTGGTACTCAAACTTGCATACTGATACACGCCCGCAGGCCTGATGCTGACAACTCTGAATTGATGCCCGCAGGCTTGATACTCAAACTTGTATACTGACCTGATGCCCGCAGGCCTGATACTGACAATACTGAATTGATGCCCGCAGGCCTGTTGCCCAAACTCATATGCTGATACATGCATTCCTGTAGAGACGCACTCTAAAGCACATAACAGATAAGTGAGAGCCAAAACACCCCTATGTTTGGGGTAGGGTTTCCCTGTCCTATTTTGTCAGGAGCTAGGGTTTCACTATGCACACAGCGGTTTCAAACAACCTATAAACGGGTAAGCAACCTGTCCTAATTTAGAATGGTCACTATGGATCCGAATATGCACTAGGTCGAATGGTCAAAAGGGGTGCCCCGGTAAAACCGGGGTTTGTGTTCCCATACTGGCAGAGCCCACAACCGGTCAGCCTTATGGTCATGCCTTGACAAGACAAGCCTCCGGCAAACCGTTCAGGAATAGCAGATGGCAAACACGGTGTCCTAGGCGCACCAATGCAAATGCAATGCAAAGAATCACACAAGTGTAGTCAAAAACAGATATCATGAGTTTGAGTCAAGTTCTCTAAATCCCCAGCAGAGTCGCCAGAAACTGTAACAAGCCCGCGGGGGGGACCTCGCTACAGCTCGGACTCGACTTTTCGTAGTCACGGTTCTAAATCTGAACCAAAAAGTCCAAATCCGGCAAATCGTTTTAGGAAAACTGATTTTCGAAAGAAGTGCCAAACATGGACTGCTTTGCCAGATACAGAGTCGCCACCTAAATATTTTATTTTGGGAAATTTAGGAAACCCTGACTCGGTGCCAAAAGGCCACGTGTCCGTCATCACCAAAGTTGCCTCGGCTCGGGAACTTGGGTACGATTGGGGAAGGTCACTTCGTGAGCACCCCCGCTCGCCCGGTCATAGACCGGCCTCTACTAACCATGATATCAATTTTTGAAAACATTGTGAGTTCTTATTCCGGTTATTAGCCTAGGTTACTATGTGATGCTCACAGCATATAAGTATAGACCGGGTCGTCCGAATTGGAACAAAACATTTCATGTTTGCTTTTGAAAATGGTTTGCTACCCGTAGGTAGGCTTGAAACATTTTGATGATTCATTCCAATTCAGATAACCCAACCTTCACCCACAGGCATTCAGGCAGATATATCAGATAAGCACATAGCCTCATGGTAAGCATGCTATCATGGCATTCACTCACACACATGCAAGGATGCTAAAGCATAAAACTCACCGAGTACTCCAAGCCAAAATAGAAACTACATTAGAAATCATGCATGATCCTAAGTATACAAAAATGCCTAATGCAACACATGCAAAATTCAACTATAGTAGGCTCGGCTATTCTAAGATGGCATATGAAATGCTACAACTAACATGTATTCAACTTGGTATTGAAAGTACAATGCAGTTAGTATGATGCGCCGAGCCCGATGCATGTAATACAGATGAATGATGCAAACATGCTGTCATACTGTATGCTAATTAAAATATGCCCTAATCTAACCATCAAAAGCGGATAAATAAAAAGGGAGAAAGACGTGGGGTTGGAAGACATACATCACACTCACCCACACTTATTACAGTTGTGCCCTCACTCGGAGGGTCCAAATAAATAATACAGTCCAAATATTACAGTCCCCAAAATAAAAGAATATTACAGTCCAAAATATTACAGAATTCTAATTAATTAATGAATTAACTAGAAAGCAAATAAACTGGCGTGCAAGCCAGGGACTGCCTTGCTTCTGGTGGATGATGCATGTCCGGACTGTCTTGCGCGGAAATCCACCGGAATGCCCCAATTAGCCTCTGTTTAGCAGTTATCTTCGAAATGCGTGCCGAATCCCGAAAAATTGCTGATTCCTGATTTTGCTGCAACAGAGAGCAGGAAAGGGGCACAGCAATGTATTTGCACAGATATATGCATGTTTCGATCCTCGTGCCACCAATCACGCATATCGAGGCATGATGGCCGAAGAATCGAAATGCACCACTCAATATAGGATGAATGCACATGAAACTACAGCTAAAACCTAACTCCATCATGGATAATCCGGAGTGTCGGTGACTGGGGAATTGAGACACATTCCGTCACTCGGAGTACAAAATGTACCTCGTTTCCCGTGCCCGGGCTAACTCTTATTCCGGACATGATGCAATATGCATGGTATGCATGAAATGCAACTAATATACAATCCTAACATACACAATGCTATGGAATGACATGCCTCGAAATGCGTGCACACGGGCACGCGAACCGAGAAAATGACGGAATGCTGAAAATGAGATGCCTCGAAATGCGTGCACACGGGCACGCAAACCGAGGCGATGACAGATACAATGAAAATGAGATGCCTCGAAATACGTGCACACAGGCACGCAAACCGAGGCGATGCCAGATACAATGAAAATGAGAAATGGGCTTATACCAACATAAGTGAGCCTCAGCCACACTCACATCGGATGCCGTCGGATGAAAATGGAGTGCCTCGAAATGCGTGCACACGGGCACGCAAACTGAGGCGATGACAAAATGACATGGAAATGACAAATGGGCTTATACCAACATAAGTGAGCCTCAGCCACACTCACATCGGATGCCGTTGGCAGAAAATGAAGTGCCTCGAAATGCGTGCACACGGGCACGCAAACCGAGGCAATGCATACGCAATGCAATACGACATACAGAATGCAATATGGACTTATACTAACATGAGTGAGCCTCAGCCTCACTCACATCGGATGCCAGCGGATAAAAACGGAGTGCCTCGAAATGCGTGCACACGGGCACGCAAACCGAGGCAATGATAAAATGTAATGAAACATGGCAAAAATGATATGCAAGCATGCTAATGGAATTTCAGCAACAAAATATGGGGGAAAACAGTCCCGAAATGAAGCGAAATAACATGAAATGCAAGGAAATGACCCGAAATGCAACATTAGGCATCCGAAATGGCCTATAGCCATACTAAACATGCACAACATGGACATGCAATGCAAAGACAGAAGCTAGACAGTCCCAAAATAAGCACTTTTCCAGTTATAAACATGGCCAAACAGCAAGTATAGGTATGGCGAAAATAGCATGCAAGAATAGGGGCCAAAAGAGGGGTAATGAAGCAAGTGGTATAAGAAAAACTCAAACTGAAAAATTTCCTTCTACAACACTGAAGATGGACCAAAAATATGAACATTTACAGTATATGGCAGCCTCAAAATCAGTATAAAAACATGCTAAAAATATGATGCAAAATAAGGCTCAAAAGGTGCTAAAACATGAAGTGTATAAAATAATCACCAAACAGAAAAAAAGTGTGAATGAAACATGAAGTATAGGCCAAAATAAGACCACTTTCAGTTCGTACCAAGGTCCAAAAACAGAAGCAAAGAGGGCTATCAATTTATGCAAAAATGGGGCTAAATAGGGGATATAACTACAAGTGACATATGGAAACACCAAACAATGTTGAGCCCTTCTCCAATGTTGAAGAGGGGCTCAAAATATGCCTCATATCAGTTTACAACATGCTCGAAAATAAATTGCTCATGGGTCAAAAATAGCATGCAAAATTATGACATACAACATGGTCAATGAAGCAAGTATATTATGGAGGGCTCAAACAAGGTTGAGCCCTTAATGAGAAGTGAATATGAGCTCAAAATATGGCCCTTTTCAGTTAGGGCCGAAGCTTGAAACCAAAAAGAAATGAGGCTTAGAAATAGATCAAAGGAAAGGGTCAAAAGGATCAAAGTGTAACTTACCCTTGAAGATCCAAGCTTTTGTTACTTCTTGGGTTGATTTGCAGCTTCTTTAGCCTTCAAGAATCCCTCCTAGCTGCTGGAAATGAGATGGTGGTGGTGGAGCTTGGTGGTGTAGAAGGAATGAAGATTATAGACTTAGGGTTTTTTGAAGAATTGAAGAAGAAGACAATGGAGTTTAGGGTTTGTCCTTGGAGAAGAATTTTTCTAACCCTCATGAAGAAGACCCTCAGCTGGTTATAAGGTCAAGAAAGGGGTGTAAAAGGGGGGTGAGTTGGAGAGGAAACCTCTCTCCCAAAATATCCCCCGGATACAGAAAATATCTGGGGGATATTGCCCCACAGCTGGAAAGGGTACAGTGAGGAGAGCACGGCCGGGCGCTCACTTTTGCTGGAGGTGGCCGGCCGGCCACACCCCCTAGCCGGCCGGCTAGGGGTCAAAAGGGTCAACCAGCTTTTCTGGCCGGCCAGGTATTGGGGAGGTAGCCCTATGTGTGTACAACGCAACCATGTAATTGAAATTCCCAGAAAGTGGGCCCAAGGGGTTCAACAATGGCTCGGAAAGAGGGGGTCAAAAGGGTCAAGTTGACTTACTGGCCGGCCATGAACTTTTAGGGGCCTCTCAGGTGTGTACATCACAGATATGTGGTTCAAAGTTCAAGAAAAAAGGTCCAAGAGGTTCAACATTAGCCCGGAAGAAAGGGGTCAAAAGGGTCAGGTGACCTTAATGGCCGGCCATGAACTTTTAGGGGCCTCCCAGATGTGTAGATCACAGATATGTGGTTGAAAGTTGGCAACACTACCCCTAAGGTATTCAACATTAGCCCGGAAGTTGCAAAAACGGGCGCCGGGAGGCTCCGGAGGAGAGATAACTGGTTGCTGCAACAATTGCTGGCCTCCCACCCTTCAGTGACCTTCCCTGTGATAAAACAGAGGTACCTGCCAAAAATGAGCGAAAACCGTTGCAAAACGAATGTTCCGGAGTCAAAACACGCAGTTCAGGGTCCCGGAAACTGCCCGTTAAACACCGAAAGTGGCGTTCGGCCACGAAGTGGGTTTCTCAGACCCCAGTGTCCCTTAAAAGGGAGAAAATAAGATGTATGCCGAAAATCAGAGCAAACGGAGGTGGTTAGGCGGTCCCGAACCGAGGCACACGGCCTGACGGCTCCGAAAACCGGAAACCGGGCTCCGAAATGGGAAAAATGGCCTACGGCCACCAAATGTAGCCCACGGGCACTGAGAGATAGTCTACGGGACCTCTCCCTTCCCTTAGGAAAAAAAACAGAGAAAACCGAGTCTGGTTCGCAAACCGAGACAAGGCACAGAAAAGGGTTCGGGAGTCCGGAGGCAGGGCTCACGGCCGCAACTCCGAAACTTCTGAACGAGCACATTATGCAACATTACCAAGCGCTCAATCGGTGACGTCTGAGTCTTAAGGTCGGTCAAAAATGGGGTGTCTACAGTTGCCCCTCTTTGACAGAACTCGGAAGTCACAAGTGACGGGAGTGAATGTCAAAGCCCCGAGACGACCTATTTTTGACAAGGCCGAAGACTCAGACAAACATACAAGATAGACAGAGATGTGCCCGCAGGCAGGGGGCAAAATGCAAATGATATGCAAGAAGCCGAAGGTAACCCAATGATTATGCAAATGCAGCAAGCTGTAATGAAGCAAGTATTCGCAAATAGATGCAACAGTTTTAAGCAAGAATGCAAAGCAACAACTACATTTCATGCAGTTAAGAATGCGGAGGATTATTCAATCTCCGCCATGTCTCACACGGAGAAGATACGATACCTGCGCGATTCGTCTGGTTGCGCCAGCCTCAATTGAACCGTACATACAATATCGTGCCTGCAAAAGAGAGAAATTGCAACAAGTACAATATGCTAACAACAAATATTTAACACGATTCCGAAAGTTTCGACACACGCGGCGTCGGTGAGTGTATGCATCGCAATGCAAGAGTGGAACATGCGCGACAACGCATGCTCCAACACAAAGGTATACAAATAACAAGAAATGTACATGACAATGTGAGTATGCCCATGAGAATGCAAGATATGTGCATGAAAGTACAAAGCGAGCATGAATCAGGGTGTTCATTCGTCGTGAAACAACGAGTACGGAAGTGCGTGTTTCGGCGAAGGTAACTCGATCGCGGCCTCCGATCTGCTTCTTTGAAAGGTTACAACTCATTCAAAAGGGATACACTTTGATTTCAATGAATGATGATGAGACACATGTCAGAACTTGGAACCGAAGTCCCGACGGAGCAATTTCGCGACCGGAAGTGTACTTTTCTTGAACTTTTTCAGGTCCCGGGAACTCCGATCTTCCTCAAAATTTGCAGAGAGCTAGGTGAGCATGTGGAGAGCATGGCCGGCCACTTATCTTCCCAAGGGGGGGGTGTTCAACCGGTTTCCACAAAAGCTAATGGCTGGCCGGCCATTTCTGCAAAAAGCAGATGGCTGGCCAGCTATTATTAGAGGCCGGCCGGCCATGCCCTTTTCCCGGGGGCATTTCGGTCTTTTTGCCTCCTTTTTGCATGTCTTTCATCCAAGGTTTGAAGCCTATAAATGGCAGCCGAACCCCACTTCATTTCTTGCCTCTTTTAACACTTTTCTCTCCAGTTTTGAGTTTTACGCGCGTTTTCCAACGCCTCGCGCAAATTGTTTTTGTAAAAACACTTAGTTTTAAACACTTTGGAGCGATTAAATTCCGGCTTCGGAGCTTCTTTTTACATTTTCACCACTTGAGGTAAGTTCACCTTAATATTTAGAATATTTTCTCAGGAGTTGACTTTTGTTGACTTTTTCCGAGAGTTGACTTTTGTTGACTTTTTCCAATTTTTGCGCATTTTGCTCATTTTTGTTCCCCTTTTGCAGATTCTTGAAAATGGCAGGCAATTCTCCTCACGGCGGGGGTTTCCCAGGTGCCGGAGATGATTTCGATCCCACGACTCTACCTCCGAGGACTCGACCTTTCATGCCCGAGAGGTACCGTCCGGCAGTGCACGTCCTCCCTCGTGCCGTTTTCCGTCATTTTACCAGTTTCGACGAGAGAGCACCTGCGGATCTGCTTCTCAGAGAGCCGGAGCAGCATCTCTCTCATGAGGCCCGAGAGGTATTTACCTCATCTTCTGTTTTTTACATTTCGCGCCCTTGCCATGCTTAAACATTTAGCTTGTGACATAACACTTTCCTTACATCTTGAACATGTAGTTTCAACACTTGAATTTTCGAACACTCGGTTTGTCGAACACACACAGCCCGAATTCGAAAGTGAACACACAACCCACATTTTAAATTTTCTGAACACGCAGCCCAGATAGATAGTGAACACGCAGCCCACAAATAACTGAAAATTGAACACGCAGCCCAAAATTCAAAATTCTCTGAACACGCAGCCCAGGTAGATAGTGAACACGCAGCCCACAAATTAACTGAAAGTTGAACACGCAGCCCAAATTTCAAATTTTCTGAACACGCAGCCCAGGTAGATAGTGAACACGCAGCCCACAAATTAACTGAAAGTTGAACACGCAGCCTAAAATTCAAAATTCTCTGAACACGCAGCCCAGGTAGATAGTGAACACGCAGCCCACAAATTAACTGAAAGTTGAACACGCAGCCCAAATTTCAAATTTTCTGAACATGCAGCCCAGGTAGATAGTGAACACGCAGCCCACAAATTAACTGAAAGTTGAACACGCAGCCCAAATTTCGAATTTTCTGAACACGCAGCCCAGGTAGATAGTGAACACGCAGCCCACAAATTAACTGAAAGTTGAACACGCAGCCCAAAATTCAAAATTCTCTGAACACGCAGCCCAGGTAGATAGTGAACACGCAGCCCACAAATTAACTGAAAGTTGAACACACAGCCCAAATTTCAAATTTTCTGAACACGCAGCCCAGGTAGATAGTGAACACGCAGCCCACAAATTAACTGAAAGTTGAACACGCAGCCCAAATTTCAAAATTCTCTGAACACGCAGCCCAGGTAGATAGTGAACACGCAGCCCACAAATTAACTGAAAGTTGAACACGCAGCCCAAATTTCAAATTTTCTGAACACGCAGCCCAGGTAGATAGTGAACACGCAGCCCACAAATTAACTGAAAGTTGAACACGCAGCCCAAAATTCAAAATTCTCTGAACACGCAGCCCAGGTAGATAGTGAACACGCAGCCCACAAATTAACTGAAAGTTGAACACGCAGCCCAAATTTCAAATTTTCTGAACACGCAGCCCAGGTAGATAGTGAACACGCAGCCCACAAATTAACTGAAAGTTGAACACGCAGCCCAAAATTCAAAATTCTCTGAACACGCAGCCCAGGTAGATAGTGAACACGCAGCCCACAAATTAACTGAAAGTTGAACACGCAGCCCAAATTTCAAATTTTCTGAACATGCAGCCCAGGTAGATAGTATTTGCATGTAGCTTATTTTACTTCATCGGCACACAGCCCATTTCATCTTATTGGCACACAGCCCATTTATTTCATTATCATTGGTATACAGCCCATTTATTTCATTATTGACACATATATTCATTCTGAATGCAGGGTGGTTCCCGCAGTGTGCGAGGATATGGTTCTACCATGGCGCGGGATTGGTATGCTGAGCTCCCGGAGGGCGTCAGAGACTTAGTAGACTTGGCGGGGTTTGGCCCCTTCTGTGTCGGGTTGTCACGCTGTCCTGCCAGGAGGACCTTGATGGCAGCTCTGGTAGAGAGATGGTGGGACACCACCAATTCCTTTCATTTCTCTGCCACCGGGGACATGACCATGACCCCTTTTGACTTTGCTGTATTGACCGGCCTTGATGTCGGAGGTTGGGCCATCCCCTATGACGAGGATATGGGCGAGTGGGAGGCCGCCTGGATGTATTTGTTGGGGGCTCGCCCACCTGTTGATAGGGTTTCAGGGAGGGTCAGATACACTTGGTTCTCCTCCCATTTCCGGCGGGCTGAGATGGTGCCCGAGACTCCTGAGGAGACAGAGCAGTATGCTCGTGGCTTCCTGATGTTCCTCTTCGGGACTACCCTGTTCGCCGACAGAGGGAACACCATTGGGCTATATCTGCTGAGCGCTCTAGTCGACCTATCACAGGTCAGTAGATATGATTGGGGTGGCGCTGGCCTGGCTACCCTCTACTTTTACATGAGCGCGACCTCCCGCGGGCGGGGCGATTTGCTTGGCGGCTACTGGAGAGCTTGGGAGGTATTTTCTGTCCCCTCGATTTACATTTCTGCTCTTCATTACTTGTACATTGCACACACAGCGTACTTTTACAGTCTGCATTTTGCTCTCAGCATTTCGTACTTACATTCTGCACTGCTTTTCTTAGTTATGGGCTTATGTATACTTCCCATCGTTAGCCCCAGTGCTGGAGGTGGTGGGGATTCCCGTGACCCCATATTCATTGATATTTGAGGGCCCGCACCGGGCGAGGCCTCGAGAGACCCTGGTTCGCCTGCGACAGTACTTCGACACTGTGCGACACTCAGAGGTACTTCAGAACTTTCAGTTCTTTTCATTTTCATCTTTGACTTGCTCTGCATATTCTCGTTCTCTGATTGGTTTATACATTTATCATCCGCAGATTACTTGGCAGCCTTGGGCACCCTTGGGTGATGATCTCCTACTTCAGTATACCGGAGCATCAGGCATCTCCCGGTATAGGGTCCTGCTCGAAGGGCCAGTCGGCAGAGTCTGGTTCCTGGGGGAGCGCTTTCTGTGCCAGGTACGGGGGTATCTTTCTCAGGATGTTCCCGCGGTACCTCCAGCTAGTATGCGGACCGCTGACAGGCTCTCTTACTCAGAGGTAGTCGGCGCCATGCTGGGCAGTGATGCTTTGTTATATGTTGCGGAGGGGGACTACGCCACCTATCGTCACATATATTTGATGCCTCCATTGACAGAAGCTCGTATTCCGATGATGAGACCTGCCGGTATGTCATCCTCGGATCAGGCTCAGGCTCGAGCTACAGACATCCCTTCTTCTAGCAGGGCTGGCGCATCTAGAGGTGGGAGTAGACCGTTTCCTCCGAACCCGTCGATTCATCCTCATCTGGGATGGCCAGATATGCCTACTGAGTTGATGGCGTGGCAGTATGGGACTAGCTCTCCGATTCCGATTCCACTAGAGCCTCCGATGCCCAGTGATCGATACGCCATTGATCCGGACTCACCGCCGGTATGCTCCACTTTCGTCATTCATCATTTCAGATGTTTAGACACTCATTTGTTCACTGATGATTATGAACTCATTTTTGCAGCCATCGCGAGGGTACATGGAGGAGATGGTTGGGCTGGTGGCCACACTCGAGGGCATGGTCCTACGCAGGGAGGCACAGTTGTCTGTCGCGGGCATTCAGGTACCCTTCAGTTTTTTGGCATTTATCATACTTCTGATGACATGCTGATTTCTACTGCATCGATAGACTACTTGTGTAGAGCACATCTGACACACACCTCACTTGTACACTGTATTTACATGCACCCACTTTACGTAGCTTTTGCTTGTATCTGCATCTGATGTATATATTTGGACTGATGTATTTGAATTGAACTCTTTGTTTTCAGATGCCTTCATGGTTCGGTCAGCCACAGACCAGGCCACCTGGGCCTCATTGGGGAGCTGGGCCATCTGGGCCTTATCAGGGAGCTGGGCCATCCGGGCCTTATCAGGGGGAGGGGTCATCTCGGCCTTCCCGAGGAGCCGGGCCATCTAGGCCTTTTCGAGGAGCTCGAGGGGGGCCTGTCCGCAGACGCAGGGCTCATGTTGTGGAGGTGGAGTCTGATGAGGAGGAGGAGGAGGAGGCTACCGACCGTCAGTTCGAGACATCTGTCGAGGAGGGAGGCTCCGGTTTTGGCTCGGGGAACAGAGGCGAGGCTGAGGAGGATCCTGGGGACGACAGCTCCGACTCTGATGATGGTGTGGAGGTTGTTCCACAAAAGAGGACCAGGCGTGCTTCTCGTTCCCGTTCCCGAGGATTTTGATGTTGCTATTTCCTGCTTTATTTTTCTTTTACTAGTAGTTTGTAGCACTTTGCACATTGTTAGGCAGTTTTGTTTTTGTAAAACCTGTACCTTTTGTTTGTTGTAAAGCATGATGAAATGAAATAGCTTTTGAAAAGGTGTTTGTATTTTGAACTTTTAGCATCGTATCGCATCATTTATTTCGCACAAAAATGAATTTGAAAGGAAATGTACGTTGTGTAATCACCAAATCAGGTAGTGAACCGACGCAACAAACTAAACAACTCAACTTACTAAGATATAACAGAATCTTTAGCAAGTTTACAACTCGATAAGCAAAATGCAACAACGCAAATAAACAAGACTTTAACAAAAATTGCTTAAACAGAGAGCAATGACTCAAAACACAAAACACGTCCGCTCGACAAACAACTCGATAAGCAAAATGCAACAACTCGATAAGCAAAACTCAACAACAACAAAGTGTACTTCTGACGATCTGGGCATCGGAACGCATCCGGAATGAAGGCCTTCGACTTTCCCGTTGCATGGAAATGCTTGGAGTTCTCCTTCGAAGAGTGAAACAGGGCCGAGGAGACACACTGCAGCATTGCTTTGAAAAATGGTCTAAGTCGTAAAAAGATTGATTTGAACAAAGTCAACTTTTATTAAAACTTTTCAAAACTATTTTCGATGTGGATCAGAACTGGACATGCCGAAAATCTGTCACTGAGATGCACAACCTCAGATCCCTGCAACTGGAAAGTTGCCCCTAGTCTGAAGAACAATGTGGCACTCCAAAGCAACGGAAAGTTGCCCCTAGTTTGAACAGTACTGTACCGGAGATCACGGTAAATGCTGATAGATAAAGATGACTGAGATGATCGAAATGGACAAAGTTGATCGGGGAAAAGTTTATGACTGAACTTCAAGACGAAGCTGCCTACGTATCCCAAAGATGGGAATCAAGTCTTACGTAGTTCAGGCTTAGGTTCGCTCGAGTATTTTCACTCTCCTTTTGCGCTCTAACTTTTGCCAAGGCCGCCCTTTGCGGGTTTTCAACCTTGCGAGCTCAGTTTTTATATTTTCTAATTTTTTTTGTGCTCTGAATCTTGCCTAGGTCACCCTTTCGGGTTTTCGGCCTAGCGAGCCTCTCAAGGATAGTATTTCTTCAACTTGTCCATATTGATCGGTTGTGAGAACTCCAAGCCATCTAGATCCATCAGAACCACAGCCCCACCTGACCAGATAGCCTTGATGATGTAAGGACCAGTCCAATTAGGTTTGAACTTGCCCCTTGGGTCGTGGATGGGAGCTCGGTTGTCCTTGAGCACCAAATCTCCTTCTTTCAGATTCCTGGACTTAACCTTCTTGTTGAAAGCCCGGGCAATTCTGCGTTGATAACCTTGGATGTGGTACAGTGCTTTCAGTCTTCTTTCATCAAAGAGCATGAGTTCTTCGAATCTGTTTTGCTGCCAATCTGCTTCGGCTATCTGGCATTCAGCCAATACTCGTAATGATGGGACCTCAATCTCAATGGGTAGAACAACCTCCATTCCATAGACCAATGAATATGGAGTTGCTCCAGTAGAAGTTCTGATTGAAGTCCTGTAGCCCCACAGAGCAAATGGCAGCTTGTCTGGCCAATCTCGATAGGTTTCCACCATCTTCTGTAGTATATGCTTGATATTCTTGTTGGCGGCCTCAACTGCTCCGTTGGTCTGTGGTCTGTATGTAGATGACTTATGAAAAGCCACATTGTATTTCTCCAACAAGTCTATCACTTCTTTCTTGAAGTGGGAACCATTATCTGAAATTATTTCATTTGGCACCCCGTAGCGACAGATGATGTTGTTCCTGATGAACTTTGCGACATGCGACGCCTTCAATACTGCGTATGATTGGGCCTCGACCCACTTTGTAAAATAATCTATCGCTACTAGGATAAACTCATGCCCGTTGGACCCCTTCGGGGTAACAGCTCCGATCACATCAATTCCCCAGACTGAAAAAGGCCACGGCGAAGTCATGTTGTACAGTTTTGACGGCGGGATGTTCATGCGATTTGCATGAATTTGACATTTGTGGCATCGCCGAACAAAGCTAATACAATCCTCCTCCATGGTTGACCAGTAGTAGCCCTGTCTGAGGATCTTTCTGGCCAGCATTACTCCATTCATGTGTGCACCGCACTCCCCCCCATGGATGGCTTCCATCAGGCGTTTTGACTCTTCAGCTTCTACGCAGAGCTTATGCATTCCCAGATGACCCCTTTTGTACAAATTTCCCCCGCAGATAACGAATTGAGCAGCCATTCTTCTTACAGCCCTCTTATCCTTGGCATTTGCCCCTAGTGGATATGTCTCCTTTTCCAAGAAGTTCCAGATGTCGTAGTACCAGGGGTTGCCGTCTTGAACCTCATCTATGGCGGAAATCGACTCGTACGCTGGCGCAAACTTCTGATCAATAATGACTGGACGCATCCGGACTCCGGACGGGATGTCTATCATAGAAGATAGAGTTGCTAGTGAATCTGCAAACCTGTTGTTCTCTCTTACGAGGTGGGTGAAATTTAGCTTCTCAAACCGAGGAATTAACAGATCCAAGGTTTGGTGGTAGGTTATCATCCTTTCCTCTTTGACCTTCCAATCTCCTTTTGCTTGAGACACAACGAGGTTCGAGTCCCCAATGACGTCCACTCGTCTCGCCCCTAGTTCCAGGGCTGCTTCTAAGCCAGCAATACATGCTTCATACTCTGCTTCATTGTTGGAAACCTTGAACCGGAGCTTGAATGCTAAAGGGATACGGGAATCATCAGGCGCTATCAGCAACACCCCTATCCCATACCCATACTGGTTTGACGCTCCGTCAAAGTACATTGTCCAAGTTTCATCTTCGACGTGCAGAATGGCTTCATCTGGGAATAGATACTCAACCGCTTCATCCCCCTCAACCGGGTGGTCGGCAAGGAACTCCGCTACCGCTCTGCCTTTTACTGACTTGCGCGTCACATACTTTAAATCAAATTCGGAGAGCAACAGCAGCCATCGAGCTAGCCGACCCGTAAGTGTTGGTTTCTCGAAAAGATATTTGATGGGATCTAAACGTGAAACCAACATTACAGAGTGGGCTAACAGGTAGTGCCGCAGCTTCCTGGTTGCCCATACCAAGGCCAAACAAGCCTTCTCCAGCGGCGTATAGCGGGTCTCGTAATCCAGCATCTTTTTGCTCAGATAGTAGATGGCTCTTTCCACTTTGTCTTCTGACTCCTGCGCAAGCATGCAGCCCATGGTAGTCTCAGTTACCGAAAGGTACAGTATCAACGGTCTCCCAGGTTCTGGCGGTGACAACACGGGTGGGTTCTGTAGATATTCTTTGATCTGCTCAAAAGCTACTTGACATCGGTCGTCCCATTGGAATTTCTTTCCTTTCTTCAGGAGACCAAAAAGTGGTTCACAAGTCAAGGTTAATTTAGAAATAAACCGTCTTATGAATTGCACTTTACCCAGAAAGCCTCGCACCTCCTTTTCAGTCTTTGGTGGTGGCATTTCTAAGATGGCCTTGATTTTGGAAGGGTCGACCTCGATGCCCCTTTGTGTGATCAGAAACCCTAACATCTTCCCTGCTGTAACACCAAACGTGCATTTCTGGGGATTCAGTCGCAGCCGAAACTCTTTGATCCGTTGAAAGAATTTTTGTAAGGCGGTGTAGTGGCCCTCTCTATCTTTGGACTTGACAATCATGTCGTCCACGTACACCTCGACCTCCTTATGGATCATATCATGCAATATTGTAGTCGCTGCCCGTTGATACGTAGCTCCAGCATTCTTCAACCTGAATGGCATTACTCTATAACAATATGTACCCCACGGGGTAGTGAACGCAGTCTTCTCCCGGTCTTCAGGTGCCATCACTATCTGATTATAACCTGAGAAACCATCCATAAACGAAAGCAAGGCGTGTCCTGCCGTGAAATCCACCAATTCGTCGATGTGCGGCAAGGGGAAGTCGTCCTTCGGACTGGCTTTGTTCAAATCTCTGAAGTCTACACAGACCCGAATTCTGCCATCCTTCTTTGGCACCGGAACTATGTTGGCCAACCAAGTTGGATATTCAGATACCAGCAGGAACCCTGCATCAATTTGCTTGGTGACCTCTTCCTTAATCTTGAGGGCCCAGTCCGGGCGAATCCTTCTGAGTTTCTGTTTGACAGGGCGGGCCTCTGGATCAAGAGGGATCCGGTGCTGTACAATCTCAGGATCGATTCCAGGCATGTCTTCATAGGACCACGCGAAAACATCTTTAAAATCTTTTAATAAAGCGACTAAGCGCTCGCGCTCCTCTGAAGACAACGTGGACCCGATCTGGACCAGCCGCGGGTCCTTCTCAGTACCAACATTTACAGTAGTGATTTCATCCATTAAAGGTTTAACAAATCTTTCCTGCTCTTGATCGATTAATCGTTGCAAAACTGGGGGAATTTCTTCCTCGCTGTTTTCATCAAAATTTTGAAAATCCTGATTTAAGCAATAAATCAAAGGCACAGAAAAATACTCGGAAACCACATCCACATCATTCTCATTAAATACTTCCAAGCCGTCAGATTCCTCTGTTACAACAGACTCAAAAGAAAATGAAAAAGACGACCTAGACAGGACTGTGGTATCCGGGTTATCACCCCCAGGAATACCGGACTCAGACTCAGTCGAGCTAGAATCTGATTCCGACGCAGAAGATTCGGTAGAATCAGATTCCGGCTCACTACCTGACCCGGTGCTGCTAGATAAAAAGCCTTCTTCATATTGCCAGATGAGAGAAGGTGCGATAGATGCATCCAAGATTGGCGCTGGAAAGCCCGCAGCTACTTCATCTCCAATCACAGAAACCGAAGAGTTATCCCCCAAGCACTCTTGGCCGATCGGAGGATCTGATAGTAGACTCGCCAGTGCTACCCCCATTTCCAGCTCTGTACTCTCAGGATCCACTGTTTCACATTGCTCAACCTCAGTTGGTGGGTCTGTCTGCGCTTCGGCAACGTCATCCCCAGATAGTTGTATGTCGAAGAAGATTTCAAAACCAGGCACGCGCTCCCCTTCCGCGTTTTGCCATGGCTCCGGGAAGCCGCAGAATGGAAAATCTTCCCCTTCCCGGACGAAACGTCCGTTTAGGGTACCCCAGATGGGCCTGTGTATTAAGTCAAATGGCTTCCCAGCCCTCTTTGCCTTGGCTCTTCCGGCCATTTCTTTTCCTTTCCTCAACCAGTCCTCTTTGGTGGGCAAATAACCCAGTCCAAAGGTGTGAGGGTTGTGTGGCACTTCGGCCAACACTGAGACGCCTTTCCGGCCACTTCTCCCTAATCCCATTCCAGGGGTATGTTTTAGCTTGTTCATGAGGTAGATAGATTGTGCACTGACATACATGCCCTCATTCGCAGCCATGATATTCTGCACCACTTGAGCCTCGGCCAAAGTGAACCCCGACAAAAATACATCCTCCGTGCCGTGCTCGATTTCTAAGACGGGTGTAGACACTTCCGGCGGCGGATGGATTGATGAATTCCCAAAAACGATCGCTACCCCTTTCCCGTGAGGGTATTTCAGCATTTGATGTAGGGTGGAAGAGACTGCTTTGACCTGGTGCAACCACGGTCGCCCCAATAGTAAGTTAAAGGTTGCGGGAACGTCCAGGATATGAAATTCGATGCTGTGTTGTCCTGGACCAACCTTAGTTTGAATTTTAACAGTCCCCATCACTTCTTTGCTGGTATTGTCATATGCCCTGATCACTTGGGTGGTTGGGATGAAGTCCGCGGGTTTTAACCCGATTGCATATGCCGTTCTGGTTGGGCAGACATTAATCGCAGACCCGGTATCAACAAGTACCACCGGTATCCACTTATCTCTACATTCCACAGAGATGTAGAGAGGCTTGTTATGATTTGCGCCCTCAGGCGGTAGCTCCTTGTCCGAAAAAGTTAATGCCGGGGAACCTCCTCCCGGAAAAACCAGCCCAACCAGCTGTTCAGGCGTGGTGTCTATGGAAAGTTTCGACTTGTCCATGGCAGATAGGACAGCTTCTCTGTGCACTCGTGATGCCATTAGCAGTCCCCAGATGGAGATGTCTGCTTGTATTTTCTTTAACTGTTTCAGCACAGCTTCATCCTCAATCTGCTTCTCCTTTTGTCTCTCCGCTTCTCTGTCTTTCCCGGATGCTTCGGGTTGGTCTAGGTGTGGGGGCTTGAAGTACCGCCCACTTCTTGTCATGTGGTCCACTTCATCTAGATACCAAGTATCATCTGGCTGGCCATTTCCCCAGTCTTCATCGGTGTGGGCAAGACATAAATCGTCATCTTCCCACCACATTCCGCTGGCAGCCAATAGACATCTGTCCGGCTCCAGTCTATTCGCACTTTCAGTGCTCTCTGTCCAAATGCTCGCAGCATTGTCTGTCTTTGTGCACACAGCACTTTCGGTCCCCTCAGGGCCCTTCGCCTTTCTGGCTCTCTCAGCTTCCTCAAACTTTCCTTGTTCCAACTGCGTCAGTACAGTTGTTTGTTCAACAGTTCCCACATCCGTAATGCCCATGTCCTGAGCGGAATTCTTAACACCGGCGCTCTCCGGCGGTACAACTTGATTTTCGGCCGTTTCGGCCACAAGTGATGTTTCTGCCCCTGCCGGGCTCTGTTCTGGTTGGGCTTCCCCCACTGCATCCGGTTGATCTTCAAGCCATCCAGTGGCCTCCTCTGATCCCTCATAATCATTCCAGTTAATGGACGCATCCTCCAACTCCTGATCATCGCGAAATTGCAAGTTAGCAAAGTCCTCCTCTATGGTTGTCGGCTCATCTGCCCATAGCCCAGATCCATCCCCTCGGATCATGCACAGTTCTCCTGTCTCGGGAAATTCTACAATTAGCCCACTTCGGCTCGTTGATAGGATGTGCCTGCTCGGATCATAAGCTCCCTCAGCAAAATTCTGCCCAGTCCCAGATTTAACATACTCATTCTCTCCTAAAATCTGCCCTGCCTTGTCTTCGATGGTCACCACCACCGGCTCCGGTTGGGTTTTGGAGACGTCCACCATGCACAAAAGGTCAGTGCAAGCGGGGAGGAGCACCTCCGGCTTGGGTAGGTGGGTGGGCGTAATATAGATGCTAGGATCGTAAGACACGACCCCAGTCTGGATGAAATTAATTCTGTTGGGAGGGGGAGGTTGGTTATGTGGTGGAAGAGGGTTAGTTGTGACATTAGGTTTATCAGGAGGCGCAATTACCTGTTTGTCAATAAGATCTTGGACCTCATGACGTAATCTGTAACAACGGTCGGTATCATGACCGTGTTGTTGGTGGTATGCGCAATATTTTGACGGGTCATATGAGGGGGGGAGTGGATTTGGTAATGGTTTTGGTTCCAGGGGTTTTAAATGATTTTTCCTGATCAGTATTCCCAGAACCTTGGACAGGGGCATGTATAGTTGGGTGAAGGTTCTTTGGCCCCGGGGTTGGAATCGGTTGTTTTGTGAGTTACTTCCGGACGCGCCGGAGAATGGTGTGGCAGTCATGGGCCTTGGAGGAGGAGGGGGAGTGGTGGTGACCATGCCAACTTCCGAGGCTCTTGTATTAGCAGCGCCGCTCGGGCCTGCATTGTTGTTACGGTTAAAGGTCCTTCTCGGTTGTTCTCTGTCCTGGTCAAACAGGCCTTGCCTCATAGCATCTTCTATTTGCACTCCCATATCATGTAAATCTGCGAAAGTAGGGAAGGGGACCACAATCATTCTTTGCATTAACTTGGGGTGGAGATTGCGCACAATCATCCGGATTTGATCTCTGTCAGTGGGCCTTAAAGTCATCGTCGACGCCTTTGCCCTCCATCGGATCACAAAGTCCGAGAAAGATTCCTTAGGCTCTTGCCTTGTTGTTTCAAGATCACGGGTTGTGATCTCGATCTGAGTGTTATACGAATATTGTGTGACAAAGGCCTCAGCCATCTCGTCCCAATTCTTCTTTACCTCATCCGATAATCTTGCGTACCAATGGGAGGCCACACCCGACAGGGTTCGGCCGAATAATGAGAGCTTCTGTTGTCGTGTAAGGCCCATTGGCCGCAAGACATCCGCAAACAGTCGGATATGAACCATGGGGTCACCAGTCCCGTCAAATCGGTCTATTTGTGGCATTTTGAATCTATCGGGGAGCGTCACGGCCTCCTCGGTATATCCATCTCCGATATCCGGCATAGCCTTAGCCCCTTGGGATTTTTTGAAAAGCTTCTCCAGTTTGCTCAATTTCAGAGCTGTTTGATCAACCTCGACCTCGGATGGAGAGTCCGGGTGATTGGATGTGTGGACCTTGGACAGTTGTGGTGGAATCGGGGGCGGGACAGGCCCCGTTGGAAGACTTGTGTCTTCTTGCAGAATTTGGACAGCCGGTACAGTATTCTGGGTGTTAGGAGGGACGTCCTGAATAACAGGAGCCTTCTCAAGTAATGGGGCTCCTACTGGAGGAGGAATCTGGTGTGAAGCAGATGCTGTACTCTGTTGTTGCAGTCTAGTAATCAGTTCAGCCTGCTGAGTCATAATTTCAGCTTGCTGCTTAGCGAGTTCATCTCGGCGGACGGCATCATGTTGCATAGCCCGCATGGTTTCCTGCATCTGGCGTATCATTTCCTCAACTCCTGTCGGTGTTGTCATACTGCTTCGATTTGTCTGAACTACTGGCAGATTTGTCTCAAGGGGGATCTCAGTCCAACTGTCCACTGGTGGGGGATACCACTGTTCTGGTGCTCTCTGCTCAGATATACTGCGCTTTCTCTGCTTCCTTCTTGTACCAGGGGGTAGAGAATGGAACACTGGCTGTCCGTCGATTAGATCCTCAGATCGGTGGAGTCGACGACCTCGCGTCCAAGGTGCTTGGGGAATGCCTGTTGGGTTGGAAGCAATCGTGCTAAAACTGACCTAGCAAAAGATAAATAAAGCGAAAAGGAAATAAATAAACAGATAAACGGACAGCACAACAGCTTAAAATAAAATGCAAGACACACAGTCGGGCA
Organism: Camellia sinensis; assembly: GCF_055761805.1. NCBI lineage: Eukaryota > Viridiplantae > Streptophyta > Magnoliopsida > Ericales > Theaceae > Camellia > Camellia sinensis. The sequence continues at coordinate 94,892,124 of NC_138966.1, read as the reverse complement.
CACAGTCAAAAAGCTGAATAACATACTGTCCTCAAACACTGGTTATTATCCCTGTATCACTGTCCCCTAACACAGAATCTGATATCCGCAGATAACTAATCCTCAAATACTGGTTGATGCCCGCAGGCCTAATACCATCAATACTGAACTGATGCCCGCAGGCTTGGTACTCAAACTTGCATACTGATACACGCCCGCAGGCCTGATGCTGACAACTCTGAATTGATGCCCGCAGGCTTGATACTCAAACTTGTATACTGACCTGATGCCCGCAGGCCTGATACTGACAATACTGAATTGATGCCCGCAGGCCTGTTGCCCAAACTCATATGCTGATACATGCATTCCTGTAGAGACGCACTCTAAAGCACATAACAGATAAGTGAGAGCCAAAACACCCCTATGTTTGGGGTAGGGTTTCCCTGTCCTATTTTGTCAGGAGCTAGGGTTTCACTATGCACACAGCGGTTTCAAACAACCTATAAACGGGTAAGCAACCTGTCCTAATTTAGAATGGTCACTATGGATCCGAATATGCACTAGGTCGAATGGTCAAAAGGGGTGCCCCGGTAAAACCGGGGTTTGTGTTCCCATACTGGCAGAGCCCACAACCGGTCAGCCTTATGGTCATGCCTTGACAAGACAAGCCTCCGGCAAACCGTTCAGGAATAGCAGATGGCAAACACGGTGTCCTAGGCGCACCAATGCAAATGCAATGCAAAGAATCACACAAGTGTAGTCAAAAACAGATATCATGAGTTCGAGTCAAGTTCTCTAAATCCCCAGCAGAGTCGCCAGAAACTGTAACAAGCCCGCGGGGGGGACCTCGCTACAGCTCGGACTCGACTTTTCGTAGTCACGGTTCTAAATCTGAACCAAAAAGTCCAAATCCGGCAAATCGTTTTAGGAAAACTGATTTTCGAAAGAAGTTCCAAACATGGACTGCTTTGCCAGATACAGAGTCGTCACCTAAATATTTTATTTTGGGAAATTTAGGAAACCCTGACTCGGTGCCAAAAGGCCACGTGTCCGTCATCACCAAAGTTGCCTCGGCTCGGGAACTTGGGTACGATTGGGGAAGGTCACTTCGTGAGTACCCCCGCTCGCCCGGTCATAGACCGGCCTCTACTAACCATGATATCAATTTTTGAAAACATTGTGAGTTCTTATTCCGGTTATTAGCCTAGGTTACTATGTGATGCTCACAGCATATAAGTATAGACCGGGTCGTCCGAATTGGAACAAAACATTTCATGTTTGCTTTTGAAAATGGTTTGCTACCCGTAGGTAGGCTTGAAACATTTTGATGATTCATTCCAATTCAGATAACCCAACCTTCACCCACAGGCATTCAGGCAGATATATCAGATAAGCACATAGCCTCATGGTAAGCATGCTATCATGGCATTCACTCACACACATGCAAGGATGCTAAAGCATAAAACTCACCGAGTACTCCAAGCCAAAATAGAAACTACATTAGAAATCATGCATGATCCTAAGTATACAAAAATGCCTAATGCAACACATGCAAAATTCAACTATAGTAGGCTCGGCTATTCTAAGATGGCATATGAAATGCTACAACTAACATGTATTCAACTTGGTATTGAAAGTACTATGCAGTTAGTATGATGCGCCGAGCCCGATGCATGTAATACAGATGAATGATGCAAACATGCTGTCATACTGTATGCTAATTAAAATATGCCCTAATCTAACCATCAAAAGCGGATAAATAAAAAGGGAGAAAGATGTGGGGTTGGAAGACATACATCACACTCACCCACACTTATTACAGTTGTGCCCTCACTCGGAGGGTCCAAATAAATAATACAGTCCAAATATTACAGTCCCCAAAATAAAAGAATATTACAGTCCAAAATATTACAGAATTCTAATTAATTAATGAATTAACTAGAAAGCAAATAAACTGGCGTGCAAGCCAGGGACTGCCTTGCTTCTGGTGGATGATGCATGTCCGGACTGTCTTGCGCGGAAATCCACCGGAATGCCCCAATTAGCCTCTGTTTAGCAGTTATCTTCGAAATGCGTGCCGAATCCCGAAAAATTGCTGATTCCTGATTTTGCTGCAACAGAGAGCAGGAAAGGGGCACAGCAATGTATTTGCACAGATATATGCATGTTTCGATCCTCGTGCCACCAATCACGCATATCGAGGCATGATGGCCGAAGAATCGAAATGCACCACTCAATATAGGATGAATGCACATGAAACTACAGCTAAAACCTAACTCCATCATGGATAATCCGGAGTGTCGGTGACTGGGGAATTGAGACACATTCCGTCACTCGGAGTACGAAATGTACCTCGTTTCCCGTGCCCGGGCTAACTCTTATTCCGGACATGATGCAATATGCATGGTATGCATGAAATGCAACTAATATACAATCCTAACATACACAATGCTATGGAATGACATGCCTCGAAATGCGTGCACACGGGCACGCGAACCGAGAAAATGACGGAATGTTGAAAATGAGATGCCTCGAAATGCGTGCACACGGGCACGCAAACCGAGGCGATGATAGATACAATGAAAATGAGATGCCTCGAAATACGTGCACACGGGCACGCAAACCGAGGCGATGCCAGATACAATGAAAATGAGAAATGGGCTTATACCAACATAAGTGAGCCTCAGCCACACTCACATCGGATGCCGTCGGATGAAAATGGAGTGCCTCAAAATGCGTGCACACGGGCACGCAAACTGAGGCGATGACAAAATGACATGGAAATGACAAATGGGCTTATACCAACATAAGTGAGCCTCAGCCACACTCACATCGGATGCCGTTGGCAGAAAATGAAGTGCCTCGAAATGCGTGCACACGGGCACGCAAACCGAGGCAATGCATACGCAATGCAATACGACATACAGAATGCAATATGGACTTATACTAACATGAGTGAGCCTCAGCCTCACTCACATCGGATGCCAGCGGATAAAAACGGAGTGCCTCGAAATGCGTGCACACGGGCACGCAAACCGAGGCAATGATAAAATGCAATGAAACATGGAAAAAATGATATGCAAGCATGCTAATGGAATTTCAGCAACAAAATATGGGGGAAAACAGTCCCGAAATGAAGCGAAATAACATGAAATGCAAGGAAATGACCCGAAATGCAACATTAGGCATCCGAAATGGCCTATAGCCATACTAAACATGCACAACATGGACATGCAATGCAAATACAGAAGCTATACAGTCCCAAAATAAGCACTTTTCCAGTTATAAACATGGCCAAACAGCAAGTATAGGTATGGCGAAAATAGCATGCAAGAATAGGGGCCAAAAGAGGGGTAATGAAGCAAGTGGTATAAGCAAAACTCAAACTGAAACATTTACTTCTACAACACTGAAGATGGACCAAAAATATGAACATTTACAGTATATGGAAGCCTCAAAATCAGTATACAAACATGCTAAAAATATGATGCAAAATAAGGCTCAAAAGGTGCTAAAACATGAAGTGTATAAAATAATCACCAAACAGAACAAAAGTGTGAATGAAACATGAAGTATAGGCCAAAATAAGACCACTTTCAGTTCGGACCAAGGTCCAAAAACAGAAGCAAAGAGGGCTATCAATTTATGCAAAAATGGGGCTAAATAGGGGATATAACTACAAGTGACATATGGAAACACCAAAAAATGTTGAGCCCTTCTCCAATGTTGAAGAGGGGCTCAAAATATGCCTCATATCAGTTTACAACATGCTCGAAAATAAATTGCTCATGGGTCAAAAATAGCATGCAAAATTATGACATACAACATGGTCAATGAAGCAAGTATATTATGGAGGGCTCAAACAAGGTTGAGCCCTTAATGAGAAGTGAATATGAGCTCAAAATATGGCCCTTTTCAGTTAGGGCCGAAGCTTGAAACCAAAAAGAAATGAGGCTTAGAAATAGATCAAAGGAAAGGGTCAAAAGGATCAAAGTGTAACTTACCCTTGAAGATCCAAGCTTTTGTTACTTCTTGGGTTGATTTGCAGCTTCTTTAGCCTTCAAGAATCCCTCCTAGCTGCTGGAAATGAGATGGTGGTGGTGGAGCTTGGTGGTGTAGAAGGAATGAAGATTATAGACTTAGGGTTTTTTGAAGAATTGAAGAAGAAGACAATGGAGTTTAGGGTTTGTCCTTGGAGAAGAATTTTTCTAACCCTCATGAAGAAGACCCTCAGCTGGTTATAAGGTCAAGAAAGGGGTGTAAAAGGGGGGTGAGTTGGAGAGGAAACCTCTCTCCCAAAATATCCCCCGGATACAGAAAATATCTGGGGGATATTGCCCCACAGCTGGAAAGGGTACAGTGAGGAGAGCACGGCCGGGCGCTCACTTTTGCTGGAGGTGGCCGGCCGGCCACACCCCCTAGCCGGCCGGCTAGGGGTCAAAAGGGTCAACCAGCTTTTCTGGCCGGCCAGGTATTGGGGAGGTAGCCCTATGTGTGTACAACGCAACCATGTAATTGAAATTCCCAGAAAGTGGGCCCAAGGGGTTCAACAATGGCTCGGAAAGAGGGGGTCAAAAGGGTCAAGTTGACTTACTGGCCGGCCATGAACTTTTAGGGGCCTCTCAGGTGTGTACATCACAGATATGTGGTTCAAAGTTCAAGAAAAAAGGTCCAAGAGGTTCAACATTAGCCCGGAAGAAAGGGGTCAAAAGGGTCAGGTGACCTTAATGGCCGGCCATGAACTTTTAGGGGCCTCCCAGATGTGTAGATCACAGATATGTGGTTGAAAGTTGGCAACACTACCCCTAAGGTATTCAACATTAGCCCGGAAGTTGCAAAAACGGGCGCCGGGAGGCTCCGGAGGAGAGATAACTGGTTGCTGCAACAATTGCTGGCCTCCCACCCTTCAGTGACCTTCCCTGTGATAAAACAGAGGTACCTGCCAAAAATGAGCGAAAACCGTTGCAAAACGAATGTTCCGGAGTCAAAACACGCAGTTCGGGGTCCCGGAAACTGCCCGTTAAACACCGAAAGTGGCGTTCGGCCACGAAGTGGGTTTCTCAGACCCCAGTGTCCCTTAAAAGGGAGAAAATAAGATGTATGCCGAAAATCAGAGCAAACGGAGGTGGTTAGGCGGTCCCGAACCGAGGCACACGGCCTGACGGCTCCGAAAACCGGAAACCGGGCTCCGAAATGGGAAAAATGGCCTACGGCCACCAAATGTAGCCCACGGGCACTGAGAGATAGTCTACGGGACCTCTCCCTTCCCTTAGGAAAAGAAACAGAGAAAACCGAGTCTGGTTCGCAAACCGAGACAAGGCACAGAAAAGGGTTCGGGAGTCCGGAGGCAGGGCTCACGGCCGCAACTCCGAAACTTCTGAACGAGCACATTATGCAACATCACCAAGCGCTCAATCGGTGACGTCTGAGTCTTAAGGTCGGTCAAAAATGGGGTGTCTACAGTAACTATGTTGTAAAGATATGTTCAATTGAGATTATTTTCTGAACAAATGACTGCACTGCTTTATGAAATGACAATGTTTACTGAATGAATATCTGTCCTATTTGCGAACTGTATTCGTGGCATCCATAGCAATTTACTGTTACTGTACTGTTACTGCTACTGTCACAGAGATCTCTGTCGGTTCCCATGTTGGAACCACTACTGTTTATTGATATGATGGCCATCAACTGACTGTTCGGTCTGATAAGACCTACTGTACTGTTTGCTATTGGATGTACCACATATGACTGTTATGGTTTATAAATGACTGTTATGGCATGAAAAATGAGCCACAAACTGAATGACTGATATACTGATAAATGATTGTTTTCAATACTGAAAGGACATTCATTTTTAACCCCTTTACGCATATGTTATTCATTGGGCTTTAGTTCACTGTTTATATATATATGTAGGTGTTCAGGCACCGGACCGGAGTTAGGAACGTCGGATTAGCTCTTGTTTTGTCAAGCCAACCTTTGTGCCTCACTTCGAGGTTCCAGATCTGTTCAAGCTAAGGCTTTTTGGGGTGTTTTAGATTTTTCCCTTTTTGTATCTGTGTTTGTAATATTGTATAGACTGGTACTGTACTGTTATGGTAGGGATCTGGTCCCTAACCTGAATGCCTGTAAATGATGTATGTATATACTGTTTTTGTTCTGAATGTGAATATGATATGAAAAGTCTTTTTGTATACAGACTGTCGCAGCTCATTGGACATCTTTTAATTACTGTTTTGGCTTCCGCCAGCCCCTGCACTCTGTATTACTGTCTTACTATTAAGCAGGCCTTCGATAATCTCGGATTACTGGCCGGTTACGGTGCTAAACCCATGGGGGCGGGTTTGGGTCGTGACAGAGTGGTATCAGAGTGATACTAAACCACGGGTTATACCGCACACACGTGTCCAAATGAGCTATAGGATGTCCTAGAAAAGTAATAGGGGCATTACATGAGCATGAGAAGTATGTGTGGACATGACATGAATATATGCGCTAATGTGTTAATGTGTTTAAAGTATGCAACGTCCTATGTTTATTATTACTATGTTGCAGATAGTGAAATGGATAATGCAAGGAATGCCGATGAAACTGAATTATCTGATGCCAGAATGGCAAGGCTTGAAAGAACAGTTGAACTGCTAACTGAGGCCTTAAGGCAACAGCAACAACAGAACCAACAGCCCCCACCTACTTCGGTACAGCTGGAACAGAATGTAAATGATGACATCATTGCTCTAACACAGAAGTTCAGTAAAATGAAACCGCCATCATTTCAAGGAGGTCTTGAACCATTGAAGGCCAAAGCGTGGGTGCTAGAAACTAAAAAATTATTTGAAGTATTTCCGTGTTTTGAAGCACATAAGGTGCTATTGGCTACCTTTACTTTGCAAAAGGAAGCTAGACGATGGTGGATGCTTGTCCGTGACACCAACAATGTTAGGACTTGGGCTCAGTTTAAGGGAGCCTTATTTGAGAAATATTTCCCGCAGTATGTCAGGGACCGAAAGGTGACCGAATTTGAACAACTGAAACAAGGCACCATGTCGGTAGCAGAGTATGAATCAAAGTTCACCGAACTTGCCAGATATGCACCACACATGGTGGATACTGATTACAAGAAGGCCAGGAAGTTTGAAAGCGGCCTTAATGTTGAGATACTCAACAGAATTAATGTTTTGAAACTGCTTAAATATGTGGATGTTCTTGACTGAGCAATAATGGCTAAGTCGAACATCGAGACACTGAAACAGACTGAAACACCGGGAACTGAGTGGCGTGGTAAGAGACGAGGCTTCAAGTTTAAGAAAGGCAAAAACAGTCCATTGAATAAGAGACAGAATACAAGGTTAACGACTAGCTCCAGTCAGGGAAGTGGTCCCATACCGCGCTGTTCAGAGTGTGGCAAGAGACACAAAGGGGTTTGCTATAAAATTTCAGGTGCTTGTTACAGGTGTGGCAAAGTGGGCCACATGGTTAAAGATAGCCCTTCCACTCCTCCAGGCAATAGTAAAACTGCAGCCAACGCCGCAGTATCAACTGCAGCACCAAAACCCAACCCTAAAGCCACTGGAAAAGAGCCTATGAGGCAAGGCCGGGTGTTTGCACTCGTACTGGGAGATGTACAAAATACCGAGGCCGTTGTTTCAGGTATACTCTCAATTTGTGCTCAAAATGCATATGTACTGATTGATTCGGGGTCCACACATTCATATGTATCGCATGCTTTTTCGCGCAAATTAAATAGACCATTGGAAACTATGAACTATCTGTTAGTTGTATCTTCACCTGTTAGGGGATCCATGACTTGTGCTTATATGTACCCTGCATGTGAAATTATTGTTGGAGATGCACATTTGTATATTGATTTACTGCCATTGAACATTGACCATTTTGATGTAATATTGGAAATGGACTGGTTAACAAAATATCATGCTACCATAGACTGTCTAACGAAACAAGTTATTTTCTGTCTACTTGGTTTACCAGAATTTGTGTTTAACAGAGTTGGAGTAGTACCTCCCCCATATCTGATTTCGTCCATGAAAGCTTTTAAACTGATTAGGAAGGGGTGTAAGGGGTATCTATGTTCTGTATTGACTGTACCTACTACTGATAAAACTAATGTGAACAGTATTCCTATAGTCAGAGAATTTCCAGATGTTTTCCCAGATGATTTGTCAGGGGATTTGATTGACAGGGAGATTGAGTTCACCATTGATGTGATTTCGGGTACAAAGCCAGTTTCTAAAGCTCCATATAGAATGGCACCTACCGAACTGAAAGAATTGAAAATTCAGCTACAAGAACTGTTAGATAAGAAGTTCATCAGGCCCAGTACTTCACTATGGGGCGCGCCAGTCTTATTTATGAAAAAAAAGATAGCTCACTGAGACTCTGCATTGACTACCGTGAACTGAACAAGATAACAGTGAAAAATAAATATCCATTGCCTCGTATTGATGATTTATTTGACCAGTTACAGGGTGCCCAACTGTTCTCCAAAATTGACCTTAGATCTGGATACTACCAGTTGAAAGTCAAGACAGGGGACATGGAAAAGACTGCCTTTCGAACAAGGTATGGACATTACGAATTTCTTGTTATGCCTTTCGGAGTTACCAATGCACTTGCTGTATTTATGGACCTTATGAACAGAATTTTCAAACCATACCTTGATGACGTTATTGTTGTATTCATAGATGACATCTTAATTTATTCCAAAAGAACAGAAGAACATGAACATCATCTGAGAATTGCCTTGTAGACCCTAAGAGAACAGAAACTTTATGCAAAACTAACGAAATGTGAATTTTGGCTAGACAGTGTGATGTTTTTGGGACATGTGATCAGTAAGGATGGAATTACAGTTGATCCATAGAAAATTGAAGCAATAGTGAACTGGCCTAGACCGACAAATGTTATCGAAGTCCGAAGTTTTCTAGGCTTAGCCGGGTATTACAGAAGGTTTGTTAAAGGTTTCTCCAAAATTGCCCTACCACTGACACAGCTGACTCAAAAGGGGATATCATTTGACTGGACCGATCAGAGGGAATCAGCTTTTCAAGAGTTAAAGACTCGACTTGTGACTGCACCGATTCTCACCCTACCCTCAGGTACGGATGGTTATACTGTATTTAGTGATGCTTCTTATAAGGGTTAGGGATGTGTTTTAATGCAAAGAACTACCCAACCCATGATTTAGAACTTGCTGCAACAGTGTTTGCACTGAAAATTTGGCGGCACTACCTTTATGGGGCAACATGTGAGGTGTATACAGACCACAAGAGTTTGAAATACTTCTTCACACAGAAAGAATTGAACATGAGGCAGCGGAGATGGTTAGAACTGATTAAAGATTATGATTTGCAAATTTTGTACCATCCGGGAAAAGCTAACACCGTTGCCGATGCATTGAGTCGGAAATCAATTGGAAATTTAGCTTGTTTACTGACCGGGTAGAAAGAATTGCTATGTGACCTTGAAAGACTTGAAATTGAGATCGTTTTACGTGAACAAGGTGGAACCTTAGCTGCTATTTCTGCTCAACCGGCACTGATTAAAGAGATTAAAGAGAAACAGCAACAGGATGACTTCTTGAGGAAGATCATCGAAGAACGAGAATCCAAACCGAGACCGGATTTCAAATTTGAGAACAATGTGTTGAAATTTTAGGGAAGGTTGTGTGTACCGAATGACTCTGAACTAAAAAGAAGAATTCTGCAAGAGGGCCACAACTCGAAACTGTCTATTCATCCGGGAAACACGAAAATGTACCAAGACTTGAAACTGAATTTTTGGTGGCCGGAAATGAAGAAAGAAATTGCTGACTTTGTGTCGAAATGTCTTCATTGCCAACAAGTTAAAGCCGAACATTAACGACCTGCAGGCTTGCTGCAACCCTTACCGATACCAGAGTGGAAATGAGAACATATCACTATGGATTTCATTGTTGGGTTACCTCGCTCCAGTAAAGGTATGGATACAATTTGGGTTATTGTTAATAGATTGACGAAATCTGCTCACTTCCTACCTGTCAAAACAATTTATAATGCGGACAAATTGGCTATACTCTATATTGATGAAATTGTTAGATTGCATGGAGTGCCTGTGTCCATTGTTTCTGATAGGGATTCAAAGTTTACATCGAGATTCTGGCAAAGCTTACCGACAGCATTGGGTACTGAACTGAGACTGACTAATGCATACAATCCTCAGGCAGATGGCCAGTCAGAAAAAGCCATCCAGACTCTGGAGGATTTACTGAGAATGTGTGTTTTTGATTTCCAAGGAAATTGGGAAAGCCATTTGCTTTTAGTTGAGTTTGCTTACAACAACAGTTTTCACTCGAGCATTGGTATGGCGCCTTTCGAGGCTTTGTATGGCAGAAAATGTTGATCTCCGATTTGCTGGGCAGAAGTTAGAGATGGGCCTTTGCTTGGGCCCGAGATTATACAAGAAACCACGGAAAAAGTGAAACTGATCCAACAGAGACTGAAAACCGCACAAAGCCGACAAAAAAGTTATGCGGATGTCCGTAGGTGAGATCGAGAATATGAAGTAGGTGATCACGTTTTTGTTAAAGTGACACCGATGAAAGGCCAGACCCGTTTCGGGGTCAAGGGTAAGCTAGCGTCGAGATATGTCGGACCGTATGAGATTATTGAGAAGATTAATCCGGTGGCGTATCAAGTAGCGCTTCCTCCTGAAATGAAGCATATGCATAATGTGTTCCATATTTCCATGTTGAGGGATTATCTTCGGGATTCATTCCATGTGATTAAGCCTACCTGTGTAGTGTTCAGTGATGACTACACTTATGAAGAACGACCTATTTAGATTGTAAACCGACGGATCAAGAAGTTAAGGAACGAGGAAATCCCGTTAACGAGGAAATCCCGTTAGCAAAAGTTGACTGGCAAAACCATGGTGGTGTATATGCCACTTGGGAAAGGGAAAACGATATGATTAAGATATATCCTGAACTGTTTCCACTGAATCATGTTTTCTTCCAAAACGAAGGTAATTCGAGTTTGGAGGACCAAACTCTTTATAAGGAGGGGAGACTGTCACAACCCTCACCACTGATTAGTGCTAATCTATGATTATGCATATTAACTGACTGATTGACTGAAATTCTGAACTGATCGATTGAGTATATTAGTTTAAACGCATTTCTATCTGTTGACTATTAAACGATCTGTTCATGTTTTATATTTTAAACTACAAATTGAAGGCCTTATTGGCGGCCAAATCTGAAATTGAATAATGCTTTATACTAATTAGAATTTATGTAATTTTATGATATATTTAATTGAAATGTGATTTGGTATGTTTAAATTGGATTAAATAATGCTAATTTGCAAGAGTTTGACCTATTCACCAAATTGCCATGCTTAGTGGACTTTCATGAGCCTTTCATTGATTTGTACATGTTAGCATTGTCATCACATCTCCTCAGCCATTTGAGTCCCAACCGACTAGAGAGAGAGAGAGGCTTAGGAGAGAATTGGTTTCATCTTGTTTTGGCTTGGAGGCTTAAGAGAAATTGAAGGAGTCTTGCATAATTGAGCTTCTACACTTGTAATTGGAGACTTAAGGTAGATAATTTACCTTCTTGTTCATATTTTGGGTTGGTTCTTGCATGGTCTAGAGATTAGTTGGAGTTTAGAGCCAAGTTATGGCTTAAATTGTTGAATTGAAAGCTAGATCATGCATGCATGTACATAATCTTGCATTTTGAAGTTGATTTTCATGAAATCTTGCATGCAAGTTTACATTCTTGTTCTAGTCCATGAGTTCAGCATGTTTTTGAGGGAATTGGCTCTTTGGAGCATGTATTGGAAGCTTTGAACTCATTAGAACACATGCATGTCTTATGTTCTTCATGTTCTTGAAATTATTGTTGAGTTTGTATTTAATTGAACTGCCTTTGGGCTTTGATTTCTCAAATAGATCTTTGAAACATGTCATATTATAAGTTTACAAGTGTTTTCCAGAAAATTAACCCAAAAGGATCGAATTTGATGCTTTAAAGTTGAGTTTTGAGCTTGAGGTTCAAATCTAGAAATTCCAGATTTTGGACTCACGCTCGAGCGGGGAACTCCACGCTCGAGCGTACACACTGAGTTCATGCAGTCCGCTCGAGCGGGGAAAGTAACGCTCGAGCGTGAATTGCGTGTATCCAATACTTTGCATGTGTTTACAGTCCGCTCGAGCTGGGGAATGCACGCTCGAGCGAGGACTTGTGCCTCATGCTCGAGCGGGTATCGGGTGCCCATCGAGCGTGAATTTCATGCATCCAGTACTTTTATTGTAGTTTGCAGTTCGCTCGAGCGAAGGAATCCACGCTCGAGCGGAGCCCTTTTGTCTGCACGTCCGCTCGAGCGGAGAAATACACGCTCGAACGGGACCCCTGTTTCAGCAAATTTTGAAAAAGTGCCTTAAAGTATATCTTTGCATCCTCATTCCATCCTAGGCATTCCTAGGCCTAGTTTAAGGCATCTTAATGAGGATATTGATGTAGGACCACACCGAGGCAAATTAGGGATTAAATTATTGTTTCCCAAACGTGCAACTTAGTGTGTGTTCATCCTGTAACTGTGTAGGGTTGGCATCCGAGGACGCTCACTAGCCTGTCTGTAGCCCAGAACTCTGTGAGTAACTATGTTGTAAAGATATGTTCAATTGAGATTATTTTCTGAACAAATGACTGCACTGCTTTATGAAATGACACTATTTACTGAATGAATGTTTGTCCTATTTGCGAACTATATTCGTGGCATCCATAGCAATTTATTGTTACTGTACTGTTACTGCTACTGTCACAGAGATCTCTGTCGGTTCCCATGTTGGAATCACTACTGTTCACTGATATGATGGCCATAAACTGACTGTTCGGTCTGATAAGACCTACTGTACTGTTTGCTATTGGATGTACCACATATGACTGTTATGGTTTATAAATGACTGTTATGGCATGAAAAATGAGCCACAAACTGAATGACTGATATACTGATAAATGACTGTTTTCAATACTGGACATTCATTTTTAACCCCTTTACGCATATGTTATTCACTGGGCTTTAGCTCACTGTTTATATATATATGTAGGTGTTCAGGCACCGGACCGGAGTTAGGAGCGTCGGATTAGCTCTTGTTTTGTCAAGCCAATCTTTGTGCCTCACTTCGAGGTTCCAGATCTGTTCGAGCTAGGGCTTTTGGGGACGTTTTAGATTTTTCCCTTTTTGTATCTGTGTTTGTATTACTGTATAGACTGGTACTGTACTGTTATGGTAGGGATATGGTCCCTAACCTGAATGCCTATAAATGATGTATGTATATACTGTTTTTGTTCTGAATGTGAATATGATATGAAAAGTCTTTTTGCATACAGACTGTTGTAGCTCCTTGGACATCTTTTAATTACTATTTTGGCTTACGCCAGCCCCTGCACTCTGTATTACTGTCTTACTGTTAAGCAGGCCTTCGGTAATCTCGGATTACTGGCCGGTTACGGTGCTAAACCCATAGGGGCAGGTTTGGGTCGTGACACTTTAGCCAAGAAAAGCTGGCTCTAGCCACCAACTTATTTTCAGCATGTTTTCAAAAGATGTTTTAAGTGCATATCTTCACTCCCATCTCTTTATGGGCATTCTTAGGCATGATTTATGAGCCGTTAAAGATTAATAAGCTAAGAAACAACATAAGTAAGTGAATTAGAATTTATGTGTCGAATCCGAATAAGTGGTGCTATATGAATAAGCTATGTGGCATGGAATGAACATGAAATTAAAGTAAGAAAGCTAAGCCATGTATGACCACATGAATGAGTAATAATGAGACATGTTTTGTGCCATGTACATTTATGTTTGTAGGTCAAGACTTAAAGACTGACCAACCGTTTCTGGAAGCCCTCTGTGAGTAACGATGTTGTAAAGATATGTTTAATTATGATTATTTTCTGAATGATTGACTGTACTGCTTTCTGAAGTAACATTGTTTACTGATTGAATGTTTGTCCTATTTTATGAACTGTACTTGTGGCATCCATAGCAACTTACTGTTACTGTTACTGTACTATTACTGTTGCTGCTACTGTTACAGAGATCTCCGTTAGTTCCAATGTTTGGGACTATTACTGTTTACTGTTCTGATGGCCATCAGTTGACTGTTTAGTCTATTAAGACCTACTGTACTGTTTTGCTATTGGATGTACCACATATGACCACTATGGTTTCTAAATGATTGTATGGCATGTATTATGAGCCACTGATTGAATAACTGATCTACAGATCCAATTGACTGTTTTAATTACTGAAAGGGCATTCATTCTTAACCCCTTTACGCATTTGTTATTCACTGGGCTTTAGCTCACTGTTTATATATATATATATATATATATATTTATAGGTGAGCGTTCTGGAGGGCAAGTGTAGGAGGGTTTTTACCGAGCCACTATTTTGAAGCCTACCAAGTGTTTTGGGTGCCTCCGAGTTGGGGCTAGGCCTGGAAGGCCGTTAGCAAGCTTTTGGTTATGTTATACATTTTTGACCCGTACATCTGTTTTTGTATAAGATATTGCATTATATGTTATGTAATGTAAGTGGGTAAATTAACGATTTTGCATGTGATTATTTGTTCATATAGATGCACAGCTTGTTGGACTATTGGTGTTTTGTTTATTACTTCCGCAAGCCCCGATTATTTTGATTATACAGGAAGGCCTTCGGTAATCCAAGGATTACTGGCCGGTTACGATGCTAAACCTATAGGGGCGGGTTTGGGTCATGACAGTAACTTCCTAAATATAACATATATTATCACAAACCCAACGTGACATTCTCATACTCCACTATTGTTCACATTTTAAATTTTTAATTAACAACTGTAACCTCCTAAATGTAACATGTAGGGATACTCACGGGTCGAGTTTGGAGGCGGGTTTATAGAAATCTGTCCCCGCCTCGTATCATATTGAGGGCAGGGTAAATTGGGGGTGATGGAATCGAGGCGGGTGCGTAACAAAAGGAGGGTTAATTTTTTAAGTTAGAAAATAAAAATATTAATAAAAATGATTGATAATATAGTATATTATGAATAATAATTTATACTTAATGAAAATTATATTATATAAGATAGAAAATAAATGAATAAAAATTAATATTAAGTATAATATTTTAGTGTTTTAACTTTATTATAATGAAAAATAAATAAATTATATATATTATATACATATGATATATTTAATAAATATAATCAGGGCAGGGTTCGGTTGGAATGGGGCGGGGGAAGCAAAATTCGTCCCCATCCCATTTCTTAATCGGAGCGGAGAAAATCCATACGGGGCAGGGCGGGGCGGGGGAAAATGACCATCCCTATGTAACATCCCAAACCAAACGTGATATGTGTGTGTGTGTGAGAGAGAGAGAGAGACAGAGAGAGAGAGACAGAGAGAGAGAATAAAACGTACAATAATGGAACAAAGTAAAAATATAATAATCCACTACTATAATTGATTTACACAATATAGGATCTCATGAAATACATTCCTATTTAAATAGGACTTTAGACTCTACAAGAAGTTTCACAGAATTTCACACCAAACAAGTTTTCATAATAGGACTTATAAATAATTTTTTCTAAAATATATAATTTCATTTCTAAATAAAAAATCATCTTAACTCTATTAAAACATCATGCAATATTTATCACAAAATATATAATATATATTACAAAAATGAATAACAAAATAGGAGTGTGTATCGAAAGAATATCTTATTAAAAATGTTGCGAAAGGCTGATTTTGAGTCAATAAAAATAAAGATTTCTTCCAAAAGATGAGTACCGCCAATGAAAATTTAATGAAAATTTCTTTTAAATATTATAATTCGAAAGATGGTGTCCACTAGTGGAACCTTTAAAATATGAGATGCTATAATTTATTGGGAAAATAAGAAATACAATGTAAAAAAAAAATTTTAATTACAAATTAGTGATAAAACTTATAAATTTTAATAATTAAAATTTTAAATATTTTTACGAATTTGTAATAATTTTTAAAAGTTACCACTAATTTTTAATTGGAAAAATTACAAATCATAGATACTTTTTCAAAATAATTACATATTCATCAAAAAAAATTTATAAACTTAATTATTAAAATTTATCAATGATTTGTAATTTTTTTTTTCTTTCAAACTTGCTCTGATTTATTGTTTTCTCATTTTAATTTTTTCTAATTTATTTGATGTTTCCGTGTATCTGTGACTGTGAGCCAGCCATATATGGTATTCACTTCAACCCATTGATTTTTTTGAACAGGACTTCAACCCATTGATGTTCCCTCCTCTTTCAACCCTTTGAGGTTTCCTATTTGATGTGGATGTTTCCTCCTCGTGGAGCATCTGGATTAGTCTTAATAAATTTTGAATTAAATTATAACTTAAAATTTACTTTTATTATTTTAATATGTCACTTTTTTAGTACTTACTACATCAAACTCTCTATTCTAACTCAGTCCTATTAAATTATTATTTTCTCATTATATTTGTTATTCTTTTTTTTATTAAATTGATGATGTGCCACCCAAATAATTCAAAAAAAAAAAATTACCGTTGACCGGCCGGTCGACTAGTTAGGCTAATTTCGGGCATTTTTCTTCTTCTGCTACAGGCACTCACGGGACATCAGGAAGGACATTAGGGTGGACGACTGGTTTAATGATTTTGGCCCAATTTTGCTCTAGAAAATATAATAAAAAATAAAATAGCCAATGAACCACTCAACAAAGTTGTTGAGTTTCTATAACAAATATAAATAATAGCTAGCCCTAGAATTAATTTGTTGAGTCTGATGGAGCACATATTCTTGACTTTTGCTCTCTACAGTAGCGTCAGCTATTGTAGGGAACTTGATACTAATGCTCAACCCATTTTCCTCGAAGTTTGAGCAATGGACACCATTTTTTTTTTAATTGAAATTTTTGTTTAGGATTCCCAGAGTAGGAGGTTCACACGTGGTGTGTACGTTCCTTGGAAACTATTTATTGCAAGTCTTCCTTGACAAGTGTTGGCACACATGGTCACAATTTACTGCATGGCAGAAAAAGACTTGAGTGAAACGGTTTATTATATATGTGGGGATGTATTTTCTGAATACCAACACGTGGCAAGGTGACGTTGACGTGTCAGCCGACGTGCCACGTGTCCTGGTTGTTTACGCTGAGGTTATCTCGGCAAGGCCGAGGTTATCTCCGAAGATGTCGGAATCCGAGATAAATGGATAAAAGATAAGGGACAAGAGTCCTAGAGTGAAGAGGAGACTTAGCCAAGATAAGGATAAAGCTCTTAGGGAGTTTATCTTTATCTCTTGAAGAGTCCAAAGTAAGTACTGAATTGGAATCCATAGAACTCAGGTTTCTTGTGGGACTAGGATTAAGTAAACTATAAAAGAGAGGCACCCCCGTGGGTCTAAGGTACGCAGTTTTATGCTTTGAGTAGTGAGTTTAGCAGTTGATTATCTTTGAGAGATATACTGACTTGATCGTCGGAGTGCCCCCGGGTGGAAGAGCCACCGCCGAAGCCTTTTCTTTCTGTTGCCGGTTAGCTGATACCATCTATTCTGCCGGTGCTCTCCAGCTGATTACTAGGCGGGCAGTGTGGTCAGAAAATTACCCACACAATTTGGTGCCGTCTGTGAGAATCTTAGAAGAATAGATGGCCAGTAACGGACAGAAAGAAAACATTGGGGGCGACACTCCCGCTGGGAGTGGCAGACCAATTGACCTTGACATTGAAGGAGACAACCATAATGCAGAAACTCATGACCAGGGCCACGGAGAGAAAGACGTCGGCCAGGAGGGCGACACTTCGAAGAGGACAGACCAAGGCAAGTACTATAACGAAGATAACCTTCAGGTATGGAGGGATAGGTGCCTACGGAGGGATGAGGAAGTAAAAGAATTGGTGAACAAGTTGGCAGACCTACAGTCGGTCGTCAACTTCATGATGCAAAACAATGTCATGCAGCCACCATACCCGCTGCAAGATACGCCGATGCCAGCAACTAATACCCAGAAGGGAGGAGGAAGAACAATTCTCGAAGTCCCTCAGCAGTCCAGGAGTGGAAGGCACTTTCACCGACTTTCCAGGGAAGTCGGGTGAGAGGAGCCGAGACGAGAGGAGTCCCAAAGAACGTATCACGCAAAGGAGGCAGACCCCAGAGGACATCGGCATGTTCAGGGGCAGGCACTGTGCTTCGACACAACTCATGGAGAAGGGTCGAAAAGGGCTCACCACGAGGCCGAGAGTAGTATACCGAAGAGACTGAAGTCGAAAGATAGCCGAGCTCCAGGGAGGAGTAAAGAAGACTTGAGAGATTACCTCAAGAGGAAACAACAGATTGCTGAAGCCGAGGTAACTTCCCCGGTTAAGCCTAAGACACCATTCTCGGTGGAACTGGACAACATTGAAGCACCAAAGGGATTCAGTATGCCGAGGTTCCAAATATATGATAGTAAGTCAGATCCCAACTTTCATGTTGGACTATACCTGAATTCAATGGCATTATATAGTGGGAACGAGCCGTTGCTCTGCAATCCTTCGAGGAAATTGCATCAGATTGGTTCCATAAATTACCGAAGGGAAGTGTAAAAACTTGGGAAAGCCTGGCCGAGATGTTTGTGGCCATGTTTGTGACAAATAAACTTCAGCCCTTGAGGGTCGACGCACTGATGGCTTTAAAGATCGCCAAGGATGAAGGCCTTAGGGCCTACGCAAAAAGGTACTATGAGATATTCAACCGAATACCAGAATGTAATCAAGAAGTAGCGGTCGTATCATTCAAGAATGATCTAAAAGACAATTGTCCGCTACGGAAATCTTTGGCAAAAACTTTGCCAAAAAGCATGGAAGAGCTCATGGCAAGAATCGAGAAGCATGCCAGAGCCGAAGAAGACACATCGGCAAATAGGGAGATAAAACAGGAGAAAGGGAACGGCTCGCCGAAGCGAGGCCGAGGTAACAACGGACCAACCAAACAAGAAACGGACTTGAAGGCGAAACAGGCAGTAACGACTATATTCCGAGTCCCGATCCACAAAGTCTTGGATCAAATACGAAACCAACCCTATTTTAGTGGACCGACAAGAACACCAGGGAATTCATGGGAAGAAACGTCGGCAAGTGTTGTGCTTACCACAATGAAGAAGGGCACCCAACTCAGGGCTGCAGAGCCCTAAAAGCACACTTAGAAGACTTGGTAAGGCAAGGACATCTGAGGGACCTTGTTGATAAGGCCAGGACTAGAGAAGAACAGGTAAGATTGCCTCAAGCACCTGCAGCTCCGTCTTCCCCAGCACAGCAACCACCCGTAGGAGGACCACGGGTGGTTAATGTGATTCACTCAAAAGTGAACAAAAATGACATACGAGGGGAGACCCAGAAGGTAAAACACCTGCAGCACGTGAACCAGGTTGGACATAAACGACCTCGGCCTGAAGAATGCCAGGGACCGACGATAGCGTTTACTGAAGCCGACCTAGAGATGGTCCAGCATCCGCATAATGATGCCTTGGTAGTATCCCTCCAGGTTGGGGAGTGCCAAGTGAAACGCATCCTGATTGATCAAGGCAGCTCTTGCGACATCATGTACGTTAGATGTTACAAAGAGCTGGGCCTTCATCCTGATGACTTGGAGTAATCAAATGGCCCGATGGTCGGCTTCAATGGAACGTCGACATGGCCACTAGGCGCAGCAAGCTTGGAAGTACAAGCTGGCACTAAGAAGATCAGGACAGAATTCATGGTGATTGACATACCTTCGCTATATAACATCATCTTGGGAAGACCATGGTTGCATGCAATGAGGGCAGTTCCCTCAACATTGCATCAACTATTGTGGTTCCCAACAGAGCATGGGATTGAAGAAGTCAGAGGAGATCAACTGCAGGCAAAGAATTGCTCCATGGCGGCAATGAAATCCACCTACAACATTCGAGAACCAAAAAAGGCAGAAATTGAAGATGAGGACATGAAAGTCCTAGAAGATGTCGACAAAGAACCAGCCGAGAAGAGCGAAGAAGCACTGAAGAAAATCCTCGTCCAGGATGGAGACAAATAACGCTTCTTTCTTCTCTGCTCGGGCTTAGCCGAAGAAGAGGAAAAAGAGTTGGAGACTTTTTTAAGAGCCAACATTGAGGTGTTTGCCTGGACACCTTACGAAATGCCTGGCATTGACCCCGAGGTCACTTGCCACATATTGAATGTCGACAGGTCGACAAAACCAGTGGTTCAACGAGCCAGAAGACCGATGTTGATACACGTCAAAGCAGTAGAAGAAGAAGTGGACAGACTTCTGGAGGCCAGGGCCATCCGAGAAGTTCACTACCCGACATGGCTATCCAACACAGTAGTGGTAAAGAAGAAGAACAGTAAATGGCGGGTCTGCGTAGATTTTACAAGCCTGAACAAAGCTTGTCCCAAAGACTGCTTTCCTCTACCCAAGATTGACCAATTGGTAGACGCCACATCTGGACATGGAAGGATGAGCTTCCTGGACGCTTATAGAGGATACCACCAGATAGCCATGTACCCCCCAGACGAAGAAAAAACAGCGTTTATCACCCCGAAAGGACTATATTGTTACAAGGTAATGCCTTTTGGATTGAAAAACGCAGGAGCAACTTACCAAAGGTTGGTGACCAAGATGTTCAAAAATCTTATTGGCCAAACAGTGGAAGTCTACATTGACGACATGGTCGTGAAGACCAAGGAACCAAGGGGTCATCTTGCCGACCTAAAAGAGGTCTTTGAGATACTCAAAACATACCGGCTCTGACTCAACGCATCGAAGTGCGCGTTTGGAGTTGGATCAGGTAAATTTTTGGGGTACCTGGTAACAAGAAAGGGCATTGAGGCCAGCCCAGATCAAATCAAGGCCATCCTAGAGCTAAAAAGTCCGACGTCGGCAAAACAGGTTCAGATGCTTACGGGAAAGGCCGCAGCCCTAAACAGGTTTATAAGCCGAAGCTCAGACAAATGTAAACCTTTCTTCAACCTGGTAAAGAAGGCCACAGACTTCCTATGGACTAAGGAATGTAAGGCTGCCGTGGCCGACCTAAAGAAGTATCTGATCACGGCTCCAGTCCTCTCAACACCTGAACCTGGAGAAGAACTGTTTTTGTACTTAGCCGTTTCAGAACATACAATAAGTGCGGTATTAATTCGTGAAGAAAAAGGGGAGCAAAGGGCTATTTACTATGTAAACAAAACCTTAGCCGATGCAGAAACAAGGTATCTACTCTTGGAAAAATTGGCGCTAGCTTTAGTAATGGCTTCAAAGAAGCTGAGCCATTACTTTCAAGCGCACAAGATTATAGTGCTGACAGAACACCCACTGAAATCCTTGTTACAACAAGGAGACTTAACTGGAAGAATAGCAAGATGGGCAGTGGCCTTAGGCCAATACGACCTGGAGTTCAGGCCGAGAACAGAATTAAGGGCCAAGTTTTGGCGGACTTCGTGGCCGAATTCACGCCAGAATCCATCGAACATCAGGCTCCGTTGAGCCGAGATGAACGATGTCCAAGCAAACAAGGAGAAGCCCAGCTAAAGACAAAAGAACAAGGAAAAGAAAAACTAAGACCCTGCAGCATTTACATCGGCGACTCCTTTCGCCTATTTGTCGATGGGAGTTCAAACCGGCAAGGAGCGGGGGCAGGAGTAGTGTTAATATCTCTTGATGGGGAGATATTGGAACAGTCTATTCGATTGGGATTCAAGGCCTCAAACAATGAGGCAGAATATGAAGCACTGATTGCAGGACTGAAGCTAGCAGTGGCAGCAGAAGCAGATGAGGTAATAATTTTTTGTGATTCACAACTTATAGTAAATCAAACAACAGGAGAGTTTGCAACCTGAGATGAGAGGATGTCGACATACGCAAAGGAGGTCATCAGCCTGACAAGCTTGTTTCACAATTGCCGACTTCTTCAAGTCAGCCGAGATGATAACAACCACGCCGACGCGTTGGCCAACTTGGCAAGCTCAATGCAAACTGAAAAAACAAGAACAATAATGATTAACCATCTGTCAAGCCCGAGCATAGAATAGCCGATCACAGAGCAAGAAACAATGTGTGTGGACTTGGGTCCAAGCTGGATGGATGCAATTGTTGCATTCCTGAAAGAGGGAAAGCTACCAGAAGACCATAAGGAGGTACACAAGATCAGATTGAAATCGGCAAGATTCAGCCTGACAGCAGATGGACATCTCTACAGAAGGTCCTTCACAAGACCCCTTTTAAGGTGCGTACACCCTTTGCAGGTTGAAGATTTTCTATACGAAATTCATGAAGGGATTTGTGGAAGCCACGCTGGGGGCAGATCACTAGCTCACAGGGCCATTAGCCAGGGGTATTGGTGGCCCTACATGCAAACAGATGCAGAAGCCTACGTGAAGAAGTGTGAACAATGCCAAAGGTTTGCACCTTTGATACACCAGCCAGCTGCTGACCTGAACCCTGTATCCAGTCCATGGCCATTTGCCCAATGGGGCATGGATCTCATTGGACAGTTGCCCCAAGCAACTGGGCAAAGGAAGTACTTGCTGGTAGCAACAGATTACTTCACAAAGTGGATAGAAGCAGAACCTCTTGCCAAAATCCGAGATATAGACGTCAAGAATTTCATATGGAGAAACATCATCACCAAATTTGGCATTCCAAGAGCAATAGTTGCCGACAACGGAACGCAGTTTGACAGAAAACTCATCAAGAACTTCTGTACGAAATTCAAGATAAAAAATTACTTTTCAACACCAAGTTTTCCCAAAAGCAATGGGCAAGCAGAAGCATCCAACAAACTAATTTTGGATGGGATAAAAAAGAGGCTGCAGGCAGCAAAAGGAAAGTGGGTCGACGAGTTGCCCAATGTACTCTGGGCATATCGGACTACGCCGAGAAGATCAACAGGAGAAACCCCCTTTGCCATGGCTTATGGCACAGAAGCAGTCATCCCACTGGAGATCGGCATCCCAGGGATCAGAACCCAAGGAGTAGAGAGTGGCACAAATGATATACTTCTAGCCCGAGATCTGGATCTCTTAGAAGAAAGAAGGGAGAAAGCTGCAATTCAGATCACAACATACCAGCAGCAACTTGCTAGAGCTTACAATAAGAAGGTTAATCCAAGGGATTTTCAGGTCGGTGACCTAGTCCTAAGAAAAGTTGTTGGCAACAAGAAGGATCCAAGAGAGGGCAAACTTGGCCTAAACTAGGAAGGTCCCTACAAAATTACTTCGGTATTGGGCAATGGAGCATACCGACTTGAAGATAATGAGGGCAAAGCATTGCCAAGACCTTGGAACACTTGTGATTTGAAATTTTTCTATCATTAAATGTTCCTTGTTATTTTTTGCCAAAAAAATCTTAGCAGAATTCTCCAAGACTTGTGAATTGATAAAAGATACATAATGATTGTTTCTGAATAAGGAGAACCCAAGTTGAACTCAGGTTCACATTGGGGGCAAAGAGAAGACAGTAATACTTAACGCTTGTTGAAATTTGTAGCAATTTACAAGTTGAAGTTAAGCCGAGATAATTGTTTATCTTCACTTGTTGAAATTTGTAGCAATTTACAAGTTGAAGTTAAACCGAAGTAATGCTTAACGCTTGTTAAAATTTGCAGCAATTTACAAGTTGAAGTTAAGCCGAGATAATTGTTTATCTTCACTTGTTGAAATTTGTAGCAATTTACAAGTTGAAGTTAAGCCGAGATAATTGTTTATCTTCACTTGTTGAAATTTGTAGCAATTTACAAGTTGAAGTTAAGCCGAGATAATTGTTTATTTTCACTTGTTGAAATTTGTAGCAATTTACAAGTTGAAGTTAAGCCGAGATAATTGTTTATCTTCACTTGTTGAAATTTGTAGCAATTTACAAGTTGAAGTTAAACCGAAGTAATGCTTAACGCTTGTTGAAATTTGTAGCAATTTACAAGTTGAAGTTAAGCCGAGATAATTGTTTATCTTCACTTGTTGAAATTTGTAGCAATTTACAAGTTGAAGTTAAACCAAAGACAAGTACTTGCCAAGGTAAATTATCAGGTGACATAACCAAGGTATGTTACCCCGAGAAGATTATACAAAGAAGAATGAGTACATATGTGCAGAATATACTAAGTATAGAATCATGCAAAGACAAAAAATAAAAGACAAGAGTGCAAGCACTTAGAAAAGAAAAGTTATATTCATTCACCAAAGGGCACATCAGCCATACAAAAAGCATACATTGTTCCCCAAAACAAAGAAGCCAGAAAATACAAGTGAGAAAAAGATAAACAACTAAAACTCCTCCCCAACAGTTGGTTGAGTTTGAAGATCACATACCACCTCGGCCTCCTTCTCTGCCGCTATCTCGGCGTCGATTTCTTGAAGAGCTTCTTCGATAGTCTTGACCTCAGAAGGGATGTCGGCTGGTGCGATGGCGGAACAGCTTCTTGGACAACCTCATCACCTTCCTCATCCTTAGTCAAGTCTAGAGCTTGATCATTCTGAGGAGAGGACTTGGCCCCATCAGCATCTTTGGATTTTCTAACCAAAGCCTCATTCTCTTCCTCATCGGCATCCTCAGACTCAGATTCGCCGACGTCTTTATTTGAGGGTTGGGCTAGAGGGAATGGAAGAGGAATATTGTCGACGTTTCTCAGAGGCGAATCATCAGGAACATTTAGTTTTTTCAGAAGAGACATCTAACCAAGGGTGAAACCCTTGTTGCATGCCTGCTTCACTTAAAGTTCATAGGCCTCAGTAACGTCGGCCATGCCTTGATTATAGGCCTTTTCATCAGCTTCCTTGATTTCGGCGTCTTTAGTGGCTAGAGCCTCCTGAAGCTCTTTTTCAGCTTGGGCCTTTTTTTCTTCTACTTCTCTCTTTTGAGACTCAGCCACTTTCCTGATGGCTTCAGCGGCCTCAGCCTTCTCTTCGGCATTGGTCCTCTAGTTTTTTCATCTTCGATTGAAGACCTTTGTTGGTCTTTTGGAGGGAAGAGAACTCCCTCTTCATCTCAACAAGCCTTTCCCGATTTTCGAAAGACTGCATTGAAAATGAGTGGGCATGCTGGATGGCCTAAAAGAAAACAAAAGTGTTAGAGAATATTCAAAGTATGAAAAAGGACGATTACCAAATAGAAGACATCTACCTGAACGGAGTGCTACAGCATTAGGGTGTAATTCTCATACTCGCTAAAGCCGGCATTTTGCTCCAAATCCCCTGGCAGAAGTAGAGCGGTACTAAGTGCCACGCCAACATTGATATCATCGGCACTATCAGTAGTCAGGACTGGCTTGTTCTCCAGAGTAATTTTTGGGTCCAAGGGGCACCGCTCTGCTTGGATCCCGAAGTCGTCGCGGAAGAAGACCTCGGCTTTTTGGATTTTGGGGACTCTGATGGTTGAGTTTCAGAGCGCCTTTTCCAAGCAAAGGGTTGAGGCTTGTCGCTCTCCCCCAACTTTGAGATAGGCAGGCTATCTTCGGACTCGACCTGAGTTACCTTAGGCTTTGGTTGAGCCTTTTTTTATTCTCTTTGGTTTCGATGGAGGAAGGGTTTGGGTTGGCTGCTCATCAACAGAGGATGGAATGCTGGCCAGAAGATCTTTAGCAACTAGCTTTGCGCGACCCATCTCCGCTGTAAGAACAAGATGTCGGCAACGCTTTCTTTAGGATGGTGGAATGAGGTATGGAGCCGAGGTCGACGACTGTTCTGCTGGATCAGAGGTTGATCCTTGGTCTGTTCGCGATGTTGATGCAACTGGAAGAGTTGTAGCGGAGGGAGGAGATAAGCTCTTCTTCTTCTATTTTCTGGGGATGTCGGGGAGAGTTGATTTGTATGTTGGGATGAAGTTGAGAAGCAGGGGTACCTTTCGCTTCTGAATTGGCAGGTCCAGTAATTTCTTTAAATCCTTACTGGAAACAAAGGATTGGCGAAAGTTTTTTGGCGGCTAAGGTAGAACTGCAAAAGTAAAGGCAAAGCAGACATTAGGAAATAGATAAAATATAGAAGACTTTAAAAGTAAAACAAATATGAATGCAGGGCTCTTACCATTACCCTCTATAAAGATTGATTGTGGGAGAGGGAAGAGATGGAGATCTTCATCTAGGGCGAACTCCCAGTTCCCCGAGGTAATGAGATAATCATCACCAGCTCCCTTGTTGGAGTCTGGGAGGTCGGCTACAATTTTGAATTCAGTGGATCTCGGCTTAAGATAATAAATGTAGCATTTTTCTTTCAAGTTAAGGCCACACATGGTATAGCAATATTGGATGTCGGCAAGGGTGATCCTAACGTTTTCCCGTTTAGCTAGGGCTATAATACCAAAGATCACTCGATAGGAATTGATTGCCAGTTGCATGGGGGTTCAACTTATAGTAATGGAGAACCTCACGAAATAGAATGTTTAATAGAAGTCGAAGTCCACACTCTATAAAGGCGACTTCAGGGAAGGGCATGGAGTTTTCGATAGGCATGATGGAGTCATCATCCCCATCCAACCTCAAATGGACGTCGGCTGGGATCTCAAACTCCTGTCTAAAGTATTCTAGTTTGGAGGGGGTGTTTACCCTATGTTTCCACATACGCATGATATCGGCTTAATCTTAGAAGGTGGGTCTCAGAAGATGTTTTTAAAAGGTTACTGGGACCTCGGTAAACAATAAGGTAGGTGCAGGTTTTAGTTTTTTTTTTCCCTAAGTTATGGGTTCTACAGACAAATCCCAGACCTAAATCTATGGAAACACGGATTGAAAGCAAGGATCTGGAAAAGATGCAAAAAACAGAAAACAAAAACGAAGTTTCAGAAACAAGAATTGAGATAGGCTATCAAGAACATGAAGCATACAAGAGTATATGGCCAAGAACAGTGGCAAAAGTGCAAAGAAGTGGTGAAACAGTGTGTGTGTTCAAAATGTGTGCAAAGGCAAAATCAGGGGTGAATGCATTCAGATGTACGATTTATGAATTAAAAAATCTTGAAACAGTACAGTAATGGCGATAGCGAGAAAGAAGAAACATCAGGGAAATGAAAATGAAAAGAACAGTAGCTTACCAGAAAAAGGGAAGCCGAAAAAGGATTTGCCGATGTCCTACGATGGTTGCAGGAGCAGAAGACCGGTGGAAATCTCGTCGGAAGGGGAGAACGGAGAAGGTTGCAAAGCTTTGGAAACTTGAGCGATGGAGGGTTTCGAAAGCTAGAAAGAGTTAACAGGAGATTCGAAATGAAAAAGTGAAGAGACGGAAAAAAGGGAAAAAGTTTTTGATTAAACAGAAATGGCGGCAAAAGCAATCAATACGCCTAGAAGAACGAGAGGGTCAGACGGCGCACATGAAGAAAGAGGCAGCTAACAGGCGCGTCATGTGTACGGACCAGTAAGATGGAAACGCGTGGCTAAAACGGTTGGGTTGAAATGCATGACAGCTCATGCGCGTGAGAAGGTCCTTAAAAATCTTGATTTTTTAGGGAAAGCATGTCGGCCTGAAATGAATGATCTCGGCACTCAAATTTTAAGCCAATTTACTGAAAGAAAATACAGATATAGGTTCCATCACCTCAGAATGCCGAGGTAATAGAACCTAGGGGGCAGTTGTGGGGATGTATTTTCTGAATACCAACACGTGGCAAGGTGACGCCGACGTGCCACGTGTCTTGGTTGTTTACATCGAGGTTATCTCAGCAAGGCCGAGGTTATCTCCGAAGATGTCGGAATCCGAGATAAATGAATAAAAGATAAGGGACAAGAGTCCTAGAGTGAAGAGGAGACTTAGCCAAGATAAGGATAAAGCTCTTAGGGAGTTTATCTTTATCTCTTGAAGAGTCCAAAGTAAGTACTGAATTGGAATTCATAAAAGTCAGGCTTCTTGTGGGACTAGGATTAAGTAAACTATAAAAGAGAGGCACCCCCGTGGGTCTAAGGTACGCAGTTTTATGCTTTGAGTAGTGAGTTTAGCACTTGACTATCTTTGAAAGATATACTGACTTGATCGTCGGAGTGCCCCCGGGTGGAAGAGCCACTGCCAGAGCCTTTTCTTTCTGTTGCAGGTTAGCTGAAACCATCTATTCTGCCGGTGCACTCCAGCTGATTACTAGGCGGGCAGTGTGGTTAGAAAATTACCCACACAATATATTATCAAAAAAAGAGGAGAAATTTACGAAACAATAATGTTAGATTTTAAGACAAGAATTTCTTTCAGTTTAAAATCTAGATTAGAGAGAGTTGTTTGAGCCCGTGAGACTCACTATGGATTCTGTTTCAATGATCTGAATCGTTTATTTTGTAGGGTGCTTTATGTATTTCATCTAGAAAAAAATTAAGTTGATCTGATAACTGTATTGTTCAATTTATCTTGTTTTTTATTAAAAAACTGGACGACAATTGTGTTTTAAAAAAATAAATCATACATTTTTTTTGTGATAAAAATAATAAATTGAACGAGTTACAATTATCAAATAAATCTAATTTTTTTTGTAAAATACACGAAGTAGTAGACAAAATAAACGATTTGGATCAACAAAACGTGGCCTGTGGTGAACCTCACAAGTCTAAATAGTCCACTCCAATCTAGTCTAGATTTAGGCAAAGTGATGATGAAGTGGCGGTTGATGTGCATGCTAAAACTATATTTAAATTATAGATTTGAATAAAAACTTTAAAAGTAAAAAAAAAATTAATTTATATTTCATTGTGCTATTTGGGAATTCGGTTTTTGGTTTTTTTTTTTCACTAAAAGATAAATTGGTTACAAAATCAAAAAAAAAAAAAACAAATTCAAACAAAATATCACATCAAATCTCAAAATCATTTCACTTTTTCTCTCACAAACATTACATCCAACTACAAAAAAACTCAACTATCTTCCCAAGCACAAAAAAAAATTTCTCCACTAATATCATACAACTAAAAAAACCTACAAAAAAATCCATTTCCCAAACGCCCATGTTAACATTATACAGACTTTAACACGTTTTCATCTAATTAAAACGGATGGACTGGAGAGTGGATCCCCTAATTGTTTGGACCTAAATGCATCGTTGGGGTTTCATGTAGAAGATATTGGGCCTTTTTTCATGTTGGAGAAAAGCCCGTTTGGTGACCTAGTTGGGTCATGTCATGTCCTGTCCATCTGGAGGAGGTAGAGTAGAATTAGAAAATTGACAAAAGTAATATATATCTATCTATGTATAATTGTTAATATTAAAAGGGAACAACTTTTTTGAAATCTTGAAGTCATTATTTTAGAGTTTTTTTAAAAAAATATGTTCTTAACTTTTTACACTTATATCAGTTTGTAATTAAGGGTAAAATGACAAATTAAAACCAATCAATTTCACTTTCCCACTCCCCACATCTCCAAACTCATGTGCAATTTTAAATCAGTTTCAACATCTTTACTAAAAAGTTCTAAAACTTGCTTTTCATGAAACTGCATTTTTTTTTATGGATGTTAGGCGGAGTCTCTTTTGATAGTGCCCTACAGACATGTGATTGGTTGTAAAGGCCCTTTGATTAGGGGTGTAAATTTGGCTCGGCCCGGCCCAGCCTGGACATGTTGGGCCTCGCGAGCTCTCGCCAAAATTTGGGTCGAGTTAGGCCACGGGCCAAAAAATTAAGCCCAGCCCCAAGCCCGAGCCTAAGCCCATGGGCATTCAGGCCTTGGGTGGGTCGGCCTGGGTCTTGCCTCAAGCTTGGAGGGGCTTGATCATTTTTTTTTTTTTAAATTTTTTCTACTAAAATTTTATTATTTTCCACTAAAAAATACACTAGGTCTCGGTGTAAGTCGGGCCCCGAGTGGGTTTCAAGAGGGTCGATGGGCTGGCCACGGGCCAGGTCGGGCTTCAAAACGATGGCCCAGGGCCTAGCCTAGGGGCTCGGGCCTGGGCCCAAACGGGCCGCACCCATCTTGGGCCGCTGGCGAGTTTGGGGCTGCCCACAGGCCGCGGGCCATTTTACACTCCTACCTTTGATGATGTGAAGGGTTGTGAGGCTTATGCAAAGATGGGTGACAAGGCCCTTAGATGGATTCATTATCACATTAGAAAATGCTGGGAGGGGTGGTCACTGAAGCCAAAACTATTCACTGTGCAGAATTTATTTTTTTTCTTTATTTATTTTTTTTTTTTGTTTTGTTTTGGGTGGGGTGGGGTTGGGTGGGGGGAGGAGGGAAAGACTATTCAACAACATTGCAATCTTATATTTCTCTTGTAAGTTTGTGAAGTAGTTATCTAAAGTACATAGCTATTGCTTATCTTACACTGTAATCGTAATATTGTTTTTTACATTTTTATTTTCTTCATTAAAAAATTTCATTATGTAATTAGGTTCTTTTTTTTAAAAAAAAAAAAAAAAAAAAAAAGAAGAAGAAGCAAAGAATAAGAAAATACAGAGAGCTTTCTTAGGTTTGTATTTTTATGTTTTTATATTTTTTTTATTCAAGTTGGTGCAATTTATTTATTTAGTTGTTATCCCCTGTTTCAATTTGTTAATCTTTAGTTTATTTTCTATTTTGTATATTAATTTCTTTCCCTATTTCACTTTTGTTTGTTTCCAATATTTTCTGAACTCAATTTTTTTTTAGGATTCTACATTTCAATTTGGCCCAGGTGTGGAATTTCAGTAAAATTTGTATATAAGTGCATTTAATTGCTATGATTTTATTTTTAAATTGTTAATTTTCTTTGTGTATATCAAATTTGTACTATTTATTTTTCTTTATGTCTATCAAATCTTTCTAACTATGGCCTCGTTTGTTTTAGGTTATAGGAAGGAGATTGGGATTGATAGTGAGATGGGACCCACTATATGGGGGTGTTTGTTTTGAGAGATAGAGAAGGGACTCCTAATCTCTTGGTATTAGATAGGCCTTGGAAGGGAGATTGGAATGGAGGGGGTGGAGGTGGTATTAAAAAAGTAGACCGTCGGATTAGAATTTTTTTAATTTTTCATATTGGGCATTTTTTTTAACATTAATGTTTAATGTTTTTGTATTTTTTTTATTTGTTTTAATATTTTATATTTATTTTATATAAAAATAATTTAACAATTCTTACACTAACAACTATCATCAAAACAAACATAATTTTACTTAATCCTCTCACTATCAATCATCTGCATTCTACTTCTGAAAACAAACGGGGCTATCTTGGGTATGTACTGTAGTATTTTGTGTGCTTCTGTATATTTATATTCATTTTTTTTCTAAAAAATGTGAAGCATAAAATGTGTACAATTGTTTAGACTTAAACAGTTTGGGGTTTTTTCGTTCACTTTTTTAAGTTTCTGTTTGTTTTTGTGTATAAATTCCTTTTTTTTTAAAAAAAAATTGGTTTGATTGTTTTTGTGTGTGTGTGTGTGTATGTTTTTTTTTTTTTAAAAAAAATATAAAAAAAAATCATTGTTCTATGTGTTTTGGATTTGTATTTTTTTTTTCTATTTTGTGTACTTATTTTTATATTTATTTATTTTCTTAAATTTCAAAGCAAAAAATACGTGCAATTTTTTGGACTTGGACTTAAAAAGTTTGGGGCTTTTTTTTCCTGTTTAACTTTTTTAAGCATTTATTTGCTTTTGTGTATAAATTCAAATTTTGAAAATTTGGTTTGTTTATTTACTTAATTTTGTGTGTGTGTGTTTTATTTTTAAAAATCAATGTTCTTAATTTTGTGTTTGTGTGTTTATAATTTATGTTTTGAAAAAATTGATTTGTTTGATCGGTAAATTTTGTGTGTCTGTTTTCAAAAAAATAAAAATAAAAATATTATCTTTCCAATAAAATTAGTTTGTTTGTTTGCTTAAGTTTATGTCTTCAAATATATATATATATATATTTTAAATGGCGAAGCAAAACATATTCTATTGTTTGTATTTGTACAGCCTTCTTTGAACAATTTCACACCATCACATTTGTGTGCATTATTAGAAAAAATATAAATTTTATATTATAACTCCAAACGAGTTTATACATGAATTGCGTGTGCCCAGTCGCTAGTATATATATATATATATATATCTTTGGAAAAAAATTAGCATATATTTTATTTGCATTTTTTAAATTTTTATTTAAATTTATAAATCCAAACATAGGTGAGAAAATACTAGTCTGTAAAGCAAGCGAATTTTCAAACGAATTAAAAGATTAAAAAAAAATGGAGAGGAGTGAAAAAAAGTTTTCTTTGTCATTCCTTTCAACCCAGAATATGTAGAATTACTATTCGATTATTCTAATAAACAAAAGGCATGTTTGATTGACATGATTAGAGTATGGGATTGAAATTATTAATCTGTGGGCCCAATAATCCTGTGTTTTCTTTGAAATTTTGTTTCAGGCACTACAAAAAATTAAGGTTTTAGAAACCAAAATTTAGGGACAAAATTAGTTTTTAGGGACCAAATAATTTTGTTGCGAAAAGTGTTGTAATTATATTTTTAGCAATAAAAATTGGACATTAGTGATGAATTATTATTCTTTTGGGACCAAAATTTTTGTCTCAAAAAATAAACCATTTTGAGACCAAATTGTTTTGTCCTTAAAAGTCTATTTATTAGTGACATATTCAAAAAAATTTCGCTAAAGGCCTTGTTTTTAACTTTTCGGGATGACCTTTTAGCGACTATCCTCATGATGATAAAAATTGCTCCTTAAATGTATTTTGCAACAAAATTTTCACTTTTGGAGACCAAAAACATTTGGTTTTTAAAACTCTTATATGTTGTAGTGAGGGTTATTCATCCAATGACTAATTAATCCAACAAATTTGTAGGATTATTAGTAATGGGGTAGGGGTGAGATTATATATTTTGAGTTGGGAAATAAAATAAAAAGATTTTTTTTACCTTCATATGTTTTCTTATTCAATGCAAATCAAACAATGGATAAGGGGATAATTTATCCTACTAATTCAATTAGATAGTGGATACCACACTAATTTGATGGGATCATTAATACTTTCACTATTAGTCTTCTAAATCAAACATGGCCAAAGAGGCTAGTGATAAGGAAGATCTAGGTTCAAAGAAGGCCAATGAAACCTTAGCCCTCGCAAAAGCCTCAGTGTCAAGTTAACTGAGGATATTGAGCACAGTATTTGGATCATAAATTTGAATAGAAATTTAAAAATAACATAATAGTAATGATACATCTCTCTAATTTTGGAACTCTACTAGGGAATAAACAAATAAAAGTCAAAATATCACCATCACTGTAGAACCCACACACTTAGAGCTCGTTTAGAGCTTCCAATTTAGAGCTCCCAAACATTTTGTAAAAATAAAAAGAGAAATAGAAAATAATAATAATTTATACTTTATTCATATTTCTCTTACTTTTTTTAATTTTGCTTTCTAAATTTATACCTAAATTCTTCATCTAAATACAATCTAAAGGAAATTATGGAGCTTGAAAGGAATGATAAAGTGCAGTTCTTAGAGATAGGTGAGAAGTGATAGATACCACTCTTATCAGGTGGCATTTTACCTAGTGTGTGCATTTTTGTTGCAACAAATATCCTCACCTAGAATATTATCAGTGGTTTGGGTACATTATTGCTGTAACACACCTCAAAAATTGTTATAATATTTAAGAGAGAAAGAAATTTGTATTATATTAAATGTAATAATAATGTATATAAGACTCTTTTATATAGCAAAAGAGAAATTTAAGTACGATAATTTTGAGTATGGTAATGAATATAATATGGTATGTATGATAGACAGAATATATAGTTACTATATTTAACACCCTTCAAACTCAAGAAGGGATACTAACTTGAGTTTGGAGAGATAAAATAAAACATGAAATAATACTAAAAAAATAAATAAATAAACAAAAGACAAATAGATTGCAAAGTCTGAATGGGAGCTTAATTGCGAAGTTCGAACGGAAGCGCAATGGCACTTGAGATAGATCAGATGCTAGAGTTAATATCAAAAGACAGTTTATGTTCGTGTCAAATCGTTGTATGAACTAGTCGGAACTAATGTCGGGACAGTTTAAGGTCATGTTGGATCGTTGTAGGAACTGATCGGAATCAATGTCGGGATAGTTTACGAGGTCATGCCAGACTATTGTAGGAACTAACCGGAATCAATGTCGGGGCAATTTAAGGGGTTATGTCAGACCATTGTAGAGACTAACTGGAATCAATGTTGAGATAGTTTAAAAGGATCATGCCAAACCGATGTAGAGAACTGGATGTTGAACCAGCAAGCACGACAAACACATAACTTATGATGTGGTGCTGAATAATGATGGCAACAGATGACTAAGCGTGTTAGGGGACGGCTTATTAGAAAGTGTGCCAGGGGACGGTTTGGATGGTACGCCAGGAGGCGACTTTGGTGGTGCGCCAAGGGAGCGACTTAGGTAGTGCGCCAAGGGATCAGCCCAAATGATACGCCACATAGAGCAGCTTGGGTGGTGCACCATAGGGATTACTTAGGTTGTGCGCCAAGGAGGCGATCATCAAGAAGGCAACGAAGAAGGGTCGTAATTGCGGACGGCGTGATGGCTGGAGTGACCCAGAAAGAAGTTGATGAAAGGTTGGAAAAGGCCATATGCCGGTGAACGAAGCAAAGATGAGGCAGGCTATGACATGTTGGTCAGTGGTGGAGGTGAGAGAGAGAGAGAGAGAGAGAGAGAGAGGTTGATGGACATAGTTGAAGCGTGAGTGCTTATCTATGCTCCTTAACATAGATGCAAAGGGCCAGACGAGGTTGTTGGGTGATAGTGCCGAGAAAGAGATGGTCTGGCGAAGTCGTCGGAGTTAGAAAATGGAGCAGAGTGAGGGTATGTGTAGAAAACTCTAGCGGGTAGCAAAGGCAAGATTGCCGGTCGGCTGCCTGCCGGTGAGAAAGAAATACAGGCCTAAATCTTATAACTCTGATACCATGTTATAATATTTAAGAGAGAAAGAAATTTATATTATATTGAATGTAATAAAAATGTATACAAGTTTCTTTTATATAGATAGGAATGACAACAAGCTGGGGTAGGGCCGGGGATTACACTCCCCATCCCCGATCCTCGAATGTAAAAAAACTCCTCGTCCCTGCCCCTGATCCCCGGTGGGGAACCCATCATGCCCCCGCCTCCTTCCTTTAATGGGGATCGGGTTTCTCGACCCTGAAAAATCTCCGACCTTTTTTTTGATTTTTTAGGCAAAGGGAAGATAGAGAAAAGATAAATTCACATAGATGCTTGAAATTGGGATTTGTAGAAAAACATTCAATGAAGCACGTTTAAGAAAAAAACAACATTTCATATAACATTCAATCATCTACTCAATGAGAAGTTTACAAGCAATCTTTTTCCTTGTAAATTACTGATTACTAATTTTTACAAGCAATCATTAAATCACCGATTTTTTTGGATGTGATTTTTTAGGGAAATCCCAAGGAAACAGTAAATTACAAGCAATATGTTTCCTTTTAACAAGCAATCTATAGATTGGTTTTTGAGGGAATGTAATTACAACCAATCTATTTCCTTTTAACTTGTACATTTCCTTGTAAATTACATCAATATGTAAATGAAGGATATATCAAAAAATCACATCAATCTGTAAATTAAAAACAAATCGCAATATATTAGAATCCGAAACAAAATCAAATGGTATCTACAAAAAGGAATGAAGAAGAGTGAGACCAGAGAGAGAGAGAGAGAGGGGGGAGGGGAGAGAGAGACACCTTGTTCACTAGCGGCGATGCCTTGTTCTGGCCTCGATCGTTGCGCAGATCTGAGTTCACTTTCACTCAGATCGGATGAGGAGGGAGATTGGTGGTGATGGGAGGAGGGAGAGAACAGCGGAAGGAGGGAGATTGGCGATGATTCACTTTTGCCGAGATCGAACGATGAGAGAGATTAGTGGTGATGAGAGGAGGTAGAAGAGGACAACAACGGATGGAGATCAGCGGTGATTCACTTTCGCCGAGATCGGACGAAGAGAGATATCGGTTGTGATGGAAGAGGGGAGGGGAGGACAGCAGAGGGAGGGAGATCGGTGATGATGAGAGGGTTTTAGAGAGAGAGAGAGAGAGAGATGAGATGGGGTGAGTCAGTCTGCTGTATGTGAGTGTGATGTGAGGTTGTGTAACTGTGTTTTAGGGTTTTGGTTTATATATATAGAGGGGTATAATAGTAATTTCACATCGGGGGAAACGGGGTCGGGTTTAGGGTTAGAGAACGTATCACCGTCCCCGGCCCGAAATTTGTTGGAGATTTATTTTTTAATACCATCCCCGGCATGTCGGAGGTATTTTTTAGGAAAAAACTGTTCTAATTAGGGTCGGGGGAAGCGGGTCCCCGTCGGATCGGGTTCAAATTATCATTCCTATATATAGGAGAAGAGAAACCTATGGTAATTCTAAGTATGATAATAAATATAAT
Source organism: Camellia sinensis (assembly GCF_055761805.1). Taxonomy (NCBI): domain Eukaryota; kingdom Viridiplantae; phylum Streptophyta; class Magnoliopsida; order Ericales; family Theaceae; genus Camellia; species Camellia sinensis. Next base: position 94,855,714 of record NC_138966.1, on the reverse strand, counting down.
TGTTGGCTACATATTTTGTAAAAGCCAGTTACAGTTTGACACGTGGCAGAGTAAGGGTAATAAAGGAAGGTTATTCAAGCCTTCAATCCTGATCGTACACGTGGCAATAAATATTGGTTCTCACATGATCTGAGTAACACTAGATCAATAACGGGATGCAAGATGACATAGCTTCAACGGTTACTCATATTCAAATTCAAATACAAGAGGGAAGCTCAACTGCCAGTAATGGCGTAATGGGGCTACTTGTAAGGAAGCATGATCAGCGATCATGGAGGAGCAGTTCGACGGTTCGAAGTGCAGTTCGAAGGTCATCACTGACGAGTATAAATAGCAGGGCAGCCCCCAGAAAAAAGGGGACTCAGATCATACAAATCAGTCATTTACTTCATATATTTTCTTTTCCAGTCTTTTACATTTCCAGTCTTTAAATACCTGTTCTTTAAATACCTGCACTTTAAATACCCGCACTGCACTTCGATTCATAGGAGTAGCTTCAAGTAAATTCAAGTAGATTGCTGTTGTAAACCTCTCCGAGACTGAGTTTGGACCATTGTAAGTGTTCATTTTTATGAAATACTTCAATTGTTCTTCATATTACTGTTATTTCTCTTAATTTCTCTTAAGTCAGGCCACCAGTAAAAGTCCTCTTCATTGAGGCTGAAAAGAACTAAAACACAATCGTCTGATAATTGGTTGGCAATCACAATTTCTGTAAGGACTGATTGATCCTTGCTGGCACGCTCACATTTACAAAAATACCCTTCGAAAAGCCAAAAAGCCAACATATATTTTTGGCACGCCCAGTGGGACATAATTAAAAATGGCTAGAAGAAGACGACAAGGAGAAAATGAACGCTTGGAAGAAGGCGTGGAAGGAGAGGTAGAAATACCAAATCCAGAGGATAATGTGGTAACACATCCTGTGGAAACTCCTATATTGTCAGAACCTATGGTCGAACAGACCAGTACTTCTGGACAAGAACCATATGTTCATATTATTGGACGAAACCAAGGAATTGGACCATCCACTGTGCCATTTACTCAACCAACGAATCCATGGGATGGTTTAGTAGATACCATGGGACAACAATTAATGAACACAATGGAAAGGTGGGCAACATCCTTTTTGGATTGAATGAATAACCACCAACCAACAAACACAAGACACACGGAGGAAGTTGTAAATGTCCCCCAACAAAGATTGACTAGAGAAAAACAGCCTATGCAAGTTAATAGACATTCTAATGGTCAAACTAGTACCCAAAACTTTGAAAGACCATCACCCCAGTCTTGGTATGAACCCATTTCAAGGCCTATAGCAGGCCAAAATGCCTCAGTACTTAATAATGAAGCCACACAGGTTGGTGGATCTGGCCAAGTACAAGAAACTGGCATAAGAATGGTTACAAATCCCATGTTCGAAGCCATACCTGGCACAAGGGGGTACACTAATCCCTTATTCGAATTTACACCCGGGGGGTTGGAGGGTTTTCCTACAAATGGCAGAGACACAACACCTGTTCCAGCACCTTTTGCAGGTCCTTTCGCAGGTCATGCTCAAAGAGGTTACCCATACCCTCAACAGCAACCTGCACCGCAAGGACAACCAGCCCCAAATTTACCACCTTATGGACCAAGAGGACCACAAGCACAAGTTTGTCCACCAAATCCTGTGTTTGCCCCTCCAGTAGTGGTTCAGCAGGCACAAAATATGGTCCCTAGAGACCAGATTGCTGATATTGTTAGGGAGATATGTGGACCAATGGCTCGGGGGGTCCAGACTCCTATATACAGAAAACCATACCCAGAATGGGTAGATAGGGTACATGAATACCCAAGGGGATTCAGGATACCAGATTTTACCCTTTTTTATGGGACTGGAAATCAATCAACGATAGAACATATTGCTAGGTTTGCTGCTCAATGCGGTGAATTTACTAACCATGACTATATGAAACTGAGATTATTTCCAAATTCCCTAACGGGGGGAGCATTTGTATGGTACATCAACCTTACACCTGGCTCCATTCAAAATTGGCAACAAATGGAAGAGGCATTTCATGCCCAATTCTTCCAATCAGAGCCAGAAGTATTTATGGCAGATTTGGCTAGATTGAGTCAAAGGCCTGAAGAAAAGGCTACTCAGTTTGTTGCCAGATTTAAAAGGGCTCGAAATAAATGTAGAGTCATCCTACCAGAGCCAGAATTCGTCAGATTGGCTCAAAATGGTTTAGAATTCAGGCTTCGAAAGAAGTTTGATTCAACTGAATTCAGAGATTTGGTCGAACTGACCTATAAGGTGTCTCAATATGAAGCATTATTAGAAGAGGAACAAGATCGAAATAATGCATCATATAAGACATATTATAGAGATCCTAATTATGAAATAGATGCAGCAGAGATTGTAGGCAAAGAACCTGTAATCTGTGAAGCATTAATTCATAAGGATACAACTATAGACCAGCAGTTTAAAAAGAAAGACTTTCACAGAAAATACTCTTTCGATTTAACAAAAGCAGATGACATCTTTGATCATTTGCTCGCGGCTAATTTCCTTAAGTTACCTAAAGGAGTAAAACTACCATCTCCAGATGAACTAAAAGGAAAAGTATACTGTAAATGGCATAATTCTTGGTCTCACTCGACTAAAAACTGCATTGTTTTTCGAGACAGGATCCAAGAACAGATTCGAAAAGGAAGTTTGAAGTTCTCAGCTAAAACAGAAAAAGCCATGGGAATTGACAGTGATCCCTTTCCAGAAGTTGGAGAGGCAGCAGCCAATGTCATTACATCAGACTTCCAGAACTTGTCCTTGACAGAATTGGAGGAAGTCAATGTGCAGATGCATGTTGCTAATCAAACCAACATCAAGAAGAATACTAGAAGCCCACCAGTTATTGAACAAGGTTTTTCGCACCAGAGGGAACACTCTGATGAAGAATCACTGGATGATGATTCTTTAGAAGCAGCGGTGATGCAGAGAATGTGCCCCAGGTGCAGACTCAGTTACAAGTGGTTGAAGGGGCTTCCAACTGATGGGAAGCAATACTACAGGGATGTTCAGAGACGTCCTAAGTCAACCAATGCTTACAACAAAAGGCCGTATCTGGCTAGTGATAGGCAGAGACCACCAGTGGTTGAGCCTGTGGTGAACAGAATGCATGACAAAGGCAAGAAGCTCTTGCATGAATCCAGGCCACATAACTATTATAGAATGGAGAGTAGCCATTCTGAAAGAAAACTGGAGAGAGGTTCAGTTCATGGAATCAAAGCCAGAGATTGGCCCCCTAGACCAGTTTCACGCAGGACAGAAAATGGTCACCCTTATCGAAGGTCTGAATCAGATTCAAAACATGAGGACAAAACCAAGCACTTACCTTCACGGCCAGTTTCGAAGATGGCTTCGAAGGTGGAAAAGGGCAGATCAGCGTCTGAATCAGCAAGTTCATGGGTACCTGGAGTCCCAGACTGGTTTGTAATGCAAAACAAACCTAGAGAATTGCCTGTTCGAGGAGATGTTGTAAACCAAGGCAGGATGATCAGGCCTCCTGTGGTGGCTCCGAATAACTGGGTGCTGCTTAAACACCCAAAGACAAAGGAACCAGACATGGTCCCAGTCATCTCAAGGTCACAGAGAAGAAAAATTCAGCGCAGGTACACCCAGTATCAGAAAGATCTGAAGGAAAGTGGAAAAAATTCTTCACCAGTCAAAACGGAAGGAAGGAAGAACCCAAAGTCAGACTATGCTCCAAAGCCAGTTCCACAGAGCAAAGTGGTCTGCAGCCGAGAACAGTTGGCCAAGGTTCATTCTGAACTGAAAACCAGAGAGAAGGCTAGTTTGGTAGGGTTGGAGAAAGCTCTGATGGAGACAGATAGCGAGACCGAAGAAGAGATTAGCATAAGCCAGAAGAAAGAGGTCGTGGAGGAAGAGATGTTTGAAGCCTTCATGGCTGAGCAAACGTTTCTGACTGAAGAGCCAGTTGAGAAAGATCCTTCGAAGGGATCAGTTAGCAATGAAATACCAGAATGCATCGTGCAGGATGTTTCTGAGGGAGTCGACCAAAGTAACCAAGAGGGGGAACAAGTACAGCCAGCCATCCAGTTTGGCTCGTTTCCCCCAGTATCAGTGAACATGGTACACATACTACCACAGGAATTCCAAGCTGGAGATGAAAATCAAGAGGGGCAGGAAGCTGATCCAGTTTAGATCTCTAGTGAAGACTCGCAAGCAAGTATGGTGCAAGATAATTTCGAAATGGTTACCCCGATGGAAGATGAATATGAAAGTGAGGAAGTGGTAAGCATCAATCTATCGTATCCATTTGAGTACCCCTCGGATTCGATGACGCAGCACGTCAGGCCTTTGTACATCAAGGCTTTCTTTGATGGGGTACAGCTGAACCGAGTCCTGATAGACAATGGGGCAGCAGTAAACCTACTCCTGAAATCTTCTTTGAAGAAACTAGGAAAAAAGAATCCCAGGTTGATACCAACCAGCACAACCATTGCTGGTTTTGCTGGAGATAAGCAAATGGCTCAGGGGATTCTACCCATTAATTTAAGTGTGGGAACCAGGGATTGCATGACAGCATTCTTCGTAATCGACAGTAATGCTAAATATAATGCTTTGCTTGGAAGGGATTGGATCCACACTAACAAATGTGTGCCTTCTTCTTTACATCAGAAAATCATGATGGCTTTAGGCAATGGAAAGACAGAGGAAATCGATGCAGATCCTCAACCCTTCATAGCCTGTGCAGACTTTGCGGAGGCTAAATTGTATATTGAGGGAGTGACACCGCTCAGTATACTGATGAAAGATGACAGTTCAGCCGAAGTGACGGCTGATGAGGAGGTGACACACCTGAAGCACTTAGTCCAAGAAAGTGCTGATGAAGAGGTTGTCCTTAGAGATGACAATGATTCCTGGTTATAGGCAAAGAGAGGAACCACAAGAAGCCAAGTCCTTGGCTTTGATTAAATTTTCAGCATTGGATATAAAAGCAATAGTCCAGAAAGTTCAGGAGCAAGAGAGAGAGGCCATGATAATTGGCTGCAAACAGCAGCAGCAACAGGCTGGAGTCTTGACTCTTGGTAAGTACTGTGCCTTGGACATTGAAACAAAAGTCCAGGAGATACAGGAAGAGGAAGCCTTGTGGACAGATTTTGTCTATGAGGAGGAGGGCAGAGATATTGAATTGAAGAACTTGGGGCCAGAACCAAGCTTGAAGATCACTTCAAAGGTAGAAGAAACCAGAGGGAGTTCTCATGCACAAGACCCTTTAGAAGAAGTAAATCTAGGGGAAGGTTCTGTACAACAGCCCACTTATATAAGTGCTTGTTTGAATGCTCTGGACAGAAACCAGCTATTGGTTGTTCTGAAGAAATATAAAGATTGCTTTGCATGGTCTTATAATGAACTACCAGGATTGGATAGGTCATTAGTGGAACATAGGCTCCCCATGAAGCCTAATTTCAAGCCTTACAAGCAGAAACCAAGGAGGATGAGTCCAGAAGTAATTCAGAAGGTTAAGGAAGAGATCCTTAGACTCCTCAAGGCAGGTTTTATTAGAACAACCAGGTATGTCGAGTGGCTATCTAATATTGTGCCTGTAGTCAAGAAGAATGGCAAAATGAGGGTATGTATCGATTTCAGAAACTTAAATCTGGCGACTCCCAAAGATGAGTACCCTATGCCTATAGTGGACTTGCTGGTAGACAGTTCAGCAGGTCACCAAGTCTTGTCAATGATGGATGGGCATTCCGGCTATAACCAAATCTGCATTGCAGAGGAAGATATCCACAAGACAGCATTCAGATGTCCTGGGAATATTGGCACCTTTGAATGGGTTAAAATGCCATTTGGTCTAAAGAATGCTGGAGCTACATATCAAAGAGCCATGAACACTATCTTTCATGACCTCATTGGAGGGTATTTAGAATGTTATATTGATGACATTGTGGTTAAATCCCAATCCATGGAAGAGCACCTGTTTCACTTAGAAGCAACCTTTGAAAGAATGAGAAGGTTCAAATTAAAGCTCAACCCTCTTAAATGTGCCTTTGGCGTATCATCTGGAAACTTCTTGGGTTATGTGGTACACAAGAAAGGAATACAGATTGACCAGAATAAAGCCAAAGCCATCATTGCAGCCAGGCCTCCATCAAGTAAGAAAGAATTGCAGAAGTTCCTTGGACAGGTTAACTTTCTTCGAAGGTTTATTTCTAACACTGCAGGGAAAACTAAAGTATTTTCTTCCTTGTTAAGGCTGAAAGCTGAAGAAGAATTCGTGTGGTCAGCAGAGCATCAAATTGCTTTCGAAGGTATCAAAGCCTACTTGGCTAACCCTCCAGTGCTGATGCCACCAAAGGGGAACAAGCCCTTGAAGTTGTACATAGCTGCAGCAGAGGATTCATTGGGAGCCTTCTTGGCCCAAGACAACGAAGAAGGCAAGGAGCAAGCTATTTATTACCTTAGTAGGTTTTTAAATTCTTGTGAATGTAAATATTCAGCTGTTGAAAAGCTATGTCTTGCTTTATATTTTGCTGCAATAAAATTGAGATATTATCTTTTGCCTACAACTGTCTTGATAATTGCAACCACAGATTTGGTTAAATATATGTTATCTAGACCAATGTTGAGGGGAAGAATTGGCAAATGGATACTTGCCTTGTCAGAATTTCATCTAGAATATGTCCCTCAAAGGGCAGTAAAAGGGCAGTTTTTAGCCAATTTTTTGGCAGATCATCCATCTCACACAGAGAGCCAAGAGATAATGGAGCTTGGTATGGCTAATGTTGAGCCATGGCAGATGTGGTTTGATGGGTCGAAAGCCAATGGTTTAATTGGAATTGGTGTTGTAATAAGATCTCCACAAGGGGTAGAAACCACACATGGTTTCAGAGTAGATGAAACTACCTGTTCCAATAACCAAGCTGAATATGAAGCCTTAATTGTGGGACTAGAGATTCTTATTGGATTACAAGTACATACAGTTGACATATTCGGAGATTCTCAATTGGTGGTTAACCAAGTGAAAGGAATTTTCAAATGTCAAAGCATAAGTATCTTGCCATATTATGTTGTTGCATTACATTTGCTTTCTCAGTTTCAAATAGCAAATGTAACCCATGTTCCAAGATTCTTGAACAATAGAGCCAATGATGTGGCTCAGAAAGCTTCGAACTTCAAGAGAAGAGATAATACCCAAAGGGACATAAGCCAAACAACATATCAGAGATTAATACAACCTTTGAATAAAAGGAATGTGATCTTGGAAGTCAATCATAATGACTTACAAGAACAAGATTGGAGGCATCCAATAATGCAGTACTTGGCTGGTCCATCTTCGAAGGCCAGTAGAAAATTCAAATTGCAGTCTATGCAATATATGATATATGGTAATGCTCTCTACAAAAGGGGGGGAGATGGCTTATTGTTAGAATGCCTAGGCCCGAAAGAAGCATTAACAGCCATGGCTGAGGTTCATGAAGGCATCTGTGGTGCTCATCAACCTGGTGTAAAAATGAGGTGGTTGCTTCGAAGGCATTCCTATTATTGGCCAACCATCCTTAAAGACTGCATAGAATATGCAAAGGGGTGTCAGGCATGTCAAAAGCATGGCACAATAAGGCACGTGCCCATAACTGACCTACATGCAGTAGTGAAGCCTTGGCCATTCAGAGGGTGGGCCATGGATATGATGGGAAAAATACACCCACCTTCTTCGAAACATCATTGTTTCATTCTAGTGGCCACTGATTACTTCACTAAATGGGTCGAAGCTAAGCCATACAAGGCTGTAGACCAAACAGAGGTTATTGGTTTTATTAAAGATTTGATCCATAGATTTGGCATCCCGCAAACCATAACAGTTGATAATGGAACTGTGTTTGATGGGAAGATGGTGAAGTCTTTTGTGGCAGAATTTGGAATTAGTCTTATTAATTCCACACCCTATTATGCACAAGCTAATGGTCAAGCTGAGTCATCCAATAAGTCTTTGAAAAAAGGAATACAAAAGGTTGTGGATGACAATCCCAGGGATTGGCATAACCTATTGTTGGATGTTCTGTGGGCATATAGAACCTCACCGAGGTCAAGCACAGGAGTCACTCCCTATGCCTTGGTATATGGACATGATGCAGTCTTACCAGTAGAGATTAATGTTAAATCTTTGAGAGTAAGATGTCAAGATCAATTGAATCCTGAACAATACCATCAAAGTATGTGCTTAGAATTAGAAGGCATAGATGAAGCCAGAATTTTGGCATTAAATAGCATTCTTTTTCAAAAGAAGAAAGCAGCCAAGAATTATAATAAGAAAGTCAAACACATTGGCTTTGATGAAGGTGATTTGGTATGGAAAACAATACTCCCAATTGGGATTAAAAGCCATAAGTTTGGCAAATGGTCACCTAACTGGGAAGGACCATATCAAATTCATAGGGTTCTGCCTTTTGGAGCATACCATTTAAGAAATTTGAATGGTTATGTACATCCCAAAAAGATTAATGGCAGATATTTAAAACCTTATTTTTCAACCATTTGGGAAACACAAGGGATAGAGTGAACACCATATGCAAAAACACAAGCTTGCTCAAATGATATACAAAATATTGTGCTTTCATAAAGAATCAAGTACATTGTGCCACAAATTGGCCCAAAAATCATTACAATGCTTTAATTGTTTTTGTACAATAGCTTTCCTATTGCTAAGGGAAGGAAATAATTGAATAGCCACAGCCATGTCTTCTTTTCGATCAGCTAGCCCTTGATTGGTGATGTGCAGTTTCTTATCAGCTCGAACCAAGGCTTGGTTTACTGTGGCTAACTCCTCTTCAAGCTGAGCTTTCTTCTCCAGAAGTTGGACTCGAAAGTGGGAGGCAAAAGAGTGTTGTTCTTTCAGAGTTGATACTTCAGTATGCACTTGAGAAACAAAACTCTGGTCCTTAGCCAGCTTCTCATCCGCAGTCTTAGCAGCATGGCAAATGTTGAGATAAAAATCAATAGTAGCTGCAGCCTGAGATAGATGACTTGAGACACTCATGGCAGACTGCTCAGCAATGTTACAGCATTGAAGGAACCCATTCCTGATGATAGGCCTTTGTAAAGCCTCGAAGGGGATCCTTGAAAAAGAAGTCAACAGTTGCAAACATGTGTCCAAATCTACTGAAGGTGCAAAAGGCTTGTTGCTGGAGGAAGGAGAACTCTTGAAGATTTCCAGTAGGGAGTCAGCCAAGGCTAATGGCTCAGCTTCAGCAGTAGAGGTGGGAGAGGTAGAAGGTATGTCAAAGAGACTAGCTAGTCTTCCTTCAAAAATGTCTACCTCGTCCCTTGACATGAAGGGCATAGAGTGTGTTGTGGTGGAAGACACAAAGGGCTGCATAGGGATGGGAGAAACGGATGGAGCATCTTTGGCAGCCTCTATGGTCTTGGCCACCAGCAAATCAAGTGAAGAGGGGCTGGAAGTGGGCATTGGTGATGAGCCATGAATTGAAGAGCTACTAGTGTCCTCTGCGGGAGAATCAACTGCCACTGGGAATGGAGCAGCAGTTGGAGTTTCTATAAAGGACGGAAAAAGAGCAAGGCTCGAAGGAAAAGTAGACTGAGGTAGGTCACGAGCCAAAAAAGGGAGGTATGGCTTTAATCCAAGAAGAAGAGATGCAGGAATACTGGGACTTAAGGAAGGTACGTCAAATATAGGCTTTGGAAGTGGAAGTACGATTCGAACAACCCTGACATTCTGCATTTGATCAACCTCAACCGAAATTGAGGAAGGCCTCATTGGAAAGGTGAGTGCAGTAGTTGTCGCTGCAAAAGGAAGAAATGCAGAACAATGTTAAACTCCAATACCACAAGCTGACAAAGTAAAAAAAACAGTAGAGGTATGAAAGAAATTACTTGTTCCAGAGGCACTGGTACTGATGGGAGAACTGCGGAGAGAATAGTGTCCAGCAGTCCGTTGTTTTCTGGCTAGTTCCCTTTGCAATGCATCAGCAGCAGCAGCTCTCTCTCTTAAAATTTGTTGCTGCCGTCTTTTCTCAGCCCTTTCAAAGACGACTATGGCTTTGGAATGTTCTCGTTCCACAGCCTTGGTGGCTGCCTCATGAAGGGGATCTTCAATCAAGGCAGTAGTTGAAGCAGTCATTTTCCTTCTCTTTCCTATTGCTTGGGCAATTGTCTCAGAATCAGAATCCTCATCAAAGTTGGAAGGGGAGATATCAAACTCAGAAGAAGAGACAGTAATCTTTCTTCTCTTTTTTCTTTGAATTGGCATTGTCTGCTCCTCAATTGTTTTATCAGCTCCTTCAGCCTGAGGTTCGGATTCCTTAAAAATAACCTCCTCCTCTACTTCCCTAATGGTTGTCTCTTCTTGGGACAAATCAATCATCCTTTTCCTCCTCATCAAGGGTGACTCATGCTCTTGATCTTTTGCATCTTCTTTTCCTTCTTCTTGCACCTCAATTGTTTTCTTCTCAGGCTCAAGTAGTCTCTGCTTCTTTTGTTTCTGATCACCTTCAACTAAATAAACTTCCATATTACTCACCCACCAACTCTGATATCTCTTCAAAAAGGTGCCTTGAAGAATGAAAGGGATGTACTCAAAAGTGGCCAGATCATCCATAAACTTGAAGGTTGCCTCTTCTAGCCTTGACTTTCGAACCTTCAAATCTCTCTTGGTCAGAGTTAGGTTGGTGTTGCTGCAGAGAGGTATTGGAACTCCTTGTGTGAGGCCAAATTGTCTAGCAAATTGAGCAGGACAATAAGGCTCAGCTATGCATTTATAGGCTCTGGGGTTGGTGGTCCCAATAAACAGTTCTCTAGGGATCAGTAGGGAAGCCCACATATCTTTGTGAATAGGCAAGGCACAGAGCTTGTCACTGAGGAAGTGGTTCAACCAGGCTGGACCTATGCTAGCTTCGAAGGGACGGAAACGGTGATCAGGTAGAGCAGCTGGTAGTTGATGAAAGAATGAGAAATAAAAGGCAAAAGTAGCTGGATAAAGTGAAGCATTGGCTAGTTTTATGCCATGAGTAAGAGAGTGTAGCCCAGAAAATTTAAGACATTTGGATTGTAGTTCAGTAAAATAGGCAAAGAGCCAAAGCTGAAGGATCCAAAATGGTCCCCCTTGATTAGCATCTAAGGGTTTCTCACAAAAGAGGGAACAAACTCTATATACATGACCCAGAATGTATGGGGCTAAGGCTACTCTTTTCTGCAAAACCAAGGCTTTGGCAAGAGGAGCAAATTCAGGCATGATTCTTTGCGAGGAGGTGCAGAAAAGAAATTTGCAAAACCAATATAATAAAAAGGAAAAGAATTCCCTATCAGTTACTGGACCTACTCTTTTGTTCTCGGCTCTAACAAAATCACTGTAAGATGAATTAAGAGAGGGGAGGGAGAAAGGAACTGCTAAGTCAGGAAAATCTGGTGTGATGGGGGTACCAATGGGGGATACTCCTAATAGATGGCAAATATCAAGAACAGTGGGGGCCATCATCCCACATCTGAATTGAAAGAAATTGAAGACGGGGTTCCAAAAGCACAAAGCAGTAGGAACTAGGAAAGGGTCCTCTGAGATAGTTACCCTAGATAGTCGAAGGGCATCGAGGAGGCAGAGCTCTTGGAGATCCAGTATCTTAGCAGGAATGATCCGATCATACCATTCTTGCCATTCCGGTCTTATCGTGGGCCAGCATCGATGAGGACGATTGCTTTTCCAGTTCTTCCAGTCAAGGCCACCTTCATAAAGGAGACGTTGGTCCACCAGACGCGGATAAAAGGTTGGGAGCTCAGTAAGGACTTCCTTAAAAATTGGTCCGAGCACGTAGTTCTGCTGCTCATGATGACGAGGGACGAAGATACGCCCATCGATAGCGCTTTTCTCTCCAGCCTTGTACTTCTCACATTCTGCGTCAATAAGCCTCTTCAAAGCTAAAGATGAGCCCACGCGCTCTGGGGCTGGCACTTTTTGTGAAGAAGAAGCCATTGATGATACACTCTTCAGAAGATGAAGACCGAAGCAAAGAGGAACCAGTAGAGAGAAGGGTTTGTAAAAGGCAAGAGATTTCGGAACACGAAACGAGAGGGTTTTCAAATCTTTGTGTCCGAAATTATACCCCGTGAGTCGTTAAGTACTAAAAGTACGAATGCGAGGAATCTCTTCCAATATTGATAGTTTTGGAGGGAAGAGCTTATTCCGGGATTGGGGCCAGCTTCGAAATGAAATATTTGGCTTCGAAGACAAGATGTTGGCGCCAAAAAATTAAATAACAACGGCTTCGAAATACATAAGCCGGCTTCGAAGCCTATTATATGCGTAAAGGTGCTAAATTGCTTGATTATTGGTCTATTTCAAAGGGTTTAAAGACCTGTTTAGGGATTATGAATCAAAGTAACGACCTTCGGAGCAAACCCTAATATTCTCTGAGTATGAGAAACACTGTTCAAAGCATCAAAACCAATTGTTGGTTTTTTATACATATTACTCTTCGAAAGAAAAAATGGTCAATTTGAAATTGATTGATTATATTAACCATGACCATATGTTGGTTGTAATTGGTTTTGAGGAGTAATATTGTTAAAATTTAAAGCATTAATTCCAGACGATATCGGCCAGAATTGTCAATTTTACTCCATAAATTGGAATAAGACATGTTGGTTCTTTTAGTACTTCATTAAACAATTGACTCGAAGGATGAGATTGTTCAATTCGAAGTTATGAGTTAGCTTTTAGAGATAAAAGGAAACAGAGTCAAACAGTGTTAAGTACAGAAAGACTTTGTTTATAGTAAAGCCAAGACGATTACATTAAGTGACCCTATCTGGGTACAAATTCAAGTTCATAAAAATAAGGAATAGAATAAATAACAAAGTCATGAAATTTTGTCCAGCAATGGTCAATAAATTTCTGTTCTTTCTTTATTATTTCTTCTATCTCTTCTAAAGTTGGCTGCATAAGCTGATGAGCTCTCACTTCATAATAGAGTTCTTCAGCCTTTGTTTCGAAAGCCTCTTCCCTCGATTTTTGTTCCAATTCATCCATAACCAAATCGTCCCAGTACGCAGAATCTTTATTCTTGAAGTCGTCGAACTCTTCGATAAAATTTTCTGCTTCATATTGGGCATGAATTCGGAGAGATAAAAGTTGATCCAGAGATTGGATGGTGATCTTAGAATTCCGATGCCAGTAGAGGAGCACCGGAAGTTGATCTAGGAACATGTGAAGCTCTGCTTGGGCAAGAGGGTTGAGGACACAACCCCTAGTCAGGACATCACAAGCCCATTGAAAGTTCTTAAGAGGAATGTCATCCTCAAGAACATTGAAGGGCAGGTGGGAGAAAGCCGCGAGCAGAAGTTGAGCTTGCTTTCGCTCGGCTGGAGAAGGGGGTGACGGAGGTTGGTAAGGTGGAAAAACTTTGTCCATTGGAAGGGCAAGTCTTAGTTTCTTTGTCCAGGAAAGAATGGGAGAAGGAGGAGGAGAAGCTGGTCCTGCTTCGGAAGATGGAAAGGGAATAGATGGCTCTGCTTCAGAAGACAAAGGGGAGGGAGCAGATGTTTCTATCTCAGAAGATGCAGAAGAAGGTGTGGATGCCTCTATCATGGGAGATGGCACAGGAGCAGAAGGAACAAAGGCATTAATATAATCAAGCCAATCAGAAGAACAAATCTTCGCCTTCTTGGCTAAGAATGAAGGGCTGTACCCTTGTGCTTCTTCTGGGCGCTGGGCAGGGTGCATTATCTTTGTAGGCATGGAAGAAGTATACCAAGCCACAAGCAGAGTCTCTTCCAAGCTACGTCGAAGGTCAATGGGCACGTAAGGATAGACCACTGAGCTTCGAGCGTAGGAGGGAAACTCCAAGGGGTCAGTAAACTCAACAAAATGGTGATTGATTCGCTCCCTTAAATCATAAGTCTCAGGAGTTGACCAGCTTGTCCAGCCAGAAGCCCCAGAGGATGAAGAGGTTACAGCTTCATCCCATGCAGAGGTTGGTGAAGAAGAGTTTCCTAAGTTCATATTTGCAACTTGTCGAAGCAAAGGCTTGAGAGTAGTTCGGTCAAAATACAAAGGGAGCTTAGGGGAAGAACTCCTTGTATCTGTACGTTTGTAAACCAAGGGATTAAAGGCAATGTGTTCGTAGTCCAAAGGTTTATAATTTGCAAAAGCCTCCATTACCTGAATAAAGAAGGGCGGGTAAAGGTGGCTAATGAATGAGTGGAGGTTCTTTCGAGGGGGAACAACATCACTCAAAGGCTCTTCATATGCTTGATCAGTAGAAAGGGAAGTTGATGCAGCCATAGCCTGTTCGAATACTAAGGTATTGGGATGTTCGACGAGTTAATGCAGATGATCACCAAATGGATGACGGTTGTGTTTCCAGAATTTGGACTCCATACACGTTCTAGAGGCGCGGGAAAACTGTAATCCACTAATATCGCCAAGTATTGGGTATATTAGTGCGGGGGGTAATGTTGGCTACATATTTTGTAAAAGCCAGTTACAGTTTGACACGTGGCAGAGTAAGGGTAATAAAGGAAGGTTATTCAAGCCTTCATTCCTGATCGTACACGTGGCAATAAATATTGGTTCTCACATGATCTGAGTAACACTAGATCAATAACGGGATGCAAGATGACATAGCGTCAACGGTTACTCATATTCAAATTCAAATACAAGAGGGAAGCTCAACTGCCAGTAATGGCGTAATGGGGCTACTTGTAAGGAAGCATGATCAGCGATCATGGAGGAGTAGTTCGACGGTTCGAAGTGCAGTTCGAAGGTCATCACTGACGAGTATAAATAGCAGGGCAGCCCCCAGAAAAAAGGGGACTCAGATCATACAAATCAGTCATTTACTTCATATATTTTCTTTTCCAGTCTATTACATTTCCAGTCTTTAAATACCTGTTCTTTAAATACCTGCACTTTAAATACCCGCACTGCACTTCGATTCATAGGAGTAGCTTCAAGTAAATTCAAGTAGATTGCTGTTGTAAACCTCTCCGAGGCTGAGTTTGGACCATTGTAAGTGTTCATTTTTATGAAATACTTCAATTGTTCTTCATATTACTGTTATTTCTCTTAATTTCTCTTAAGTCAGGCCACCAGTAAAAGTCCTCTTCATTGAGGCTGAAAAGAACTAAAACACAATCGTCTGATAATTGGTTGGCAATCACAATTTCTGTAAGGACTGATTGATCCTTGCTGGCACGCTCACATTTACAAAAATACCCTTCGAAAAGCCAAAAAGCCAACAATAATATAATATAATATATATGATAGACAGAATCTATAGTTATTATATTTAAAACGTAAGTGTAAAGAATTTCTCTTATTTTGTTGGGAAGTGTGTATTATTTTCCATCTTAATTATGACCCAAAAAAAAAAAATATTCTCCATAATTGTGTGTTGGAAATGATTTTAATCCTGATAAGTTGAGTGGAAAACAGAGAATAATTAATGGTTTGTTTTATGTTAAATAATTATGCAAGAATTATGATGGGAGCAAAATTGTCAGAATTTAGATGTTTATGGAGGAATGCAGCCCCTCTCGAAATTATATTTGCACACACTACTAGTTTATATATATTAGTGTGTAGTACACGTAATACGTGTACAATTCAGATAAGTAAACATAAAAATAAATAATAAAAAAAATAATATCATGATATATGTTTTGTCTAAATGACAAGAGTATTTTTATTGAAACCCAAGGTCTGGATTTAAATCTTGCTCGCGCATTTGAATAATATTTTTTTATCTTAAGATAGAAAAATTTGCCACAGAATAGAATGAGAAACCACCACATTATTAGATACTAAATCATGTACTCACATATATAGTAGTGCAGAAGATGAGTGTGCAAGCGCACATGTGTTCTAGTAAAAAAATAAAAACAAAAGTAATTTAGAGATTGAAAATTGAATAATATTAAGCATATTTCTGATCATACTATTATATTTTATTAAACAGTCACAATTTATTTGTAAAACATATAAAGAAGTTAGATCTATATCTATATTATTATATATGTGAGCACATGACTTGGTGTCCAAGAGTATTGTAGCTTCTCCTTTTACCACGTAGTAAATTATTTTATCCTAAAATAGAAAATATATTATTCAAAGAAACAAGATTTGAAACTAAAACATAGGGTTTCATTAAGAACACTATTACCATTTGAACAACATACATATTATAATATTAATTTCTTTATTATTTATTTTTATACTTACTTATCTGAATTGCACACGCATATCATGTGCCACCTGCTAGTATATATATATATATATATATATATGAAGAAATTAAGAATAGATGACAGAATCTTCGATTTTTTTTAAAAAAAAATGTTGTACATAAATGGATTTCTCCCAAATTTTTTTTGCTACTTTGCGACTAGTTCATAACCTTCTTGATTAACATGAACATTGGGCAAGGAAAGTTGTGAAGATTGTGAGAAAGTTTTATCTTAGGGCCGTTGTAATCCGTTTCTAACTTCATGTGCGCGGGGAAACAGCAACAGTAGGACACACCTCTCAATTTCACACCAAAACTTTTTTCCTTTATTTATTTATTTGTTTTTAAGTGCTCGTCTATTTTAGATTGTGTTACAAATTGTTTTAGCATTGTCTAAAAATTCATAATTTTATATTTAAATTTTTTTTATTGCAGAAATTTTCTAAGATTGAAGTTGTTAGGGAATTAGGGAGTCGACAAGCGCACACAATCACTGGCCCAATCAATTGGGAAAAAACTTCAAAACCCACGCTTAATATCAAAACCCAACATACATTATTTAGAATACATATCAAAAATATTAATGCTAACATTTTATGTAAGGTTTTGATTTGATAATAGGCTGTGATTGATGTCAAGGAGGATTCTCCATGCCAAAAGAGTAAACCCATTTGTAGCCTAGACTCTGATCTTAGAAATTATTTGTAGGAAAAGAACCAACATTCAAGCCTTTCTTTTCACTGATCCAATCTAGTGTTGGAAAAAATGATTTTTGGGGACTTTAATTTAATATTAAAGTGTGGTGACTTTAATTAAAGATTAAAGTGGGTCCCAACCATCTATTGTGTTGGGTCCAAGTGGGTCTAGATACTTTGTATTGAGATTTTTACACCACAGATAGAATGGCCAAAAACCATTGAGATTTGAATGAGAAATTACCTCATGAAGTTAGCTTCATGGAAAAAAGGTAATGAAGTTTGTAACTCCTGCATTAATGGGGTTTGTAACTCCTGCATTAATGGGGTTTGTAACTCCTGCCTTTATTGCAGAGGTTAATGGTGCATTATGAACAGCCATAAAGGCTGGAGGCTCTTCCTCTCTCCCCTATACATGTATAAATTGAGACCCTCCTGTCAAGTCTCAAACACAGAAATTTTTACTTCCATTTCATAAGTCAGTTTGCCTGAAAGTTCCTACAGTGAGAGAGTGCTGCCACTGTTTTGTTCGCTAAGCTAGACAGAGAGTGCTTCTGCCGTAGCTGGTTTTGACCGTCGTATCCTGGGAGACAGACGCCAGGATTCCTCAAGCACTCGACCAGTGAGGCGGCAAAATATGTTTTAAGGAAACTGCTTCCCTGCAGGCTTCGGTTTCGTCTCTTTACCCTTTTATTGTTCTGTGTATTTCTGTTGAAATTTAGTTGTAATTATTAGCATGTGTTCTTAGTATATATATAATTTGATTTCTTCATAAATCTATTTATTTAATTTCAAAATTTGAACAACAAGCTTAAAACAGATTTTTCATATATGTTTTTCCTATGAAATTGATCGAATAGATTTATATAGACATTTGTATAATGTTACTAGGAACTGTTGCGGAATTGCTCCCTATTTCAATGATTGTAAATTATGCAATGTGATTCTCTAATTGTTTAGTTTAACTAGAATGCTCTATCATAATTTGTATACTTAATTGTATTACTCTGATCTTATTTTATGAGTATGGTTCATCATTCCCCTTCTATGATTTGCATGAATTTAAGGTTATAAAATATAATTTATTGATGTTGCAATTTTGACATGCTAATTCTATTCTATTCTAGGTTTTAATTTGTTACATGCTTATAATTTTCTAGACTAGATTACATGATTTAATTTTTAGAATTTTGCATGTTAATGGTTGAATGGTTATATACTTGAAGTGCTTGGTTATTAGTTTATTACATATAAACAATTCAAATTATTTACATAAACTGCATGCTACTTATTTGGTTTCATCCTATTTGTCTAATGTTGCATATGTATATTTTGATTTTGCATGCTTCTAGCTTTACTTCTAATTTGCATGTGAAATTGCTTCTAGTTTTCTAGAGTTATACACATAAGTTATTTCCATGAATAGTGTGTGATTTAATTGGCTGAATTAAAATTTGAATTAAATGTAGTTCTTTGGAGTTATAAAATTTGTGTAACTTGCCTATATTTATTTACATGGTTATTGTGAATTAAATTCTTATATAATTTATGGCAATTAATTTTTTAATTTAATGTAGAAGTTATAAGGTTTTGTAACTTGTATAGTATCTTAATTCCTTAGTTATTTTGCTATTCTATGATTTGCTAGAAGGTTAAATAATATTTGATTGTATGTACAATTGCTTTATATTATGTTGTCGTTTTCTACTAACTCTCTTTGTAGGCATACCTAAGCGAAGAAAGGAATTGTATGGACTACTTATAATCCTCAATTGGATTGGTTATTTTTCTTTATGTTTGAAGAAATTTTTTTCTTGAGATTTAGTTGGTTTGTTTACCAATTTGTAGTAGCAAGTTTTATTTGCTTATTAGACGCATTTTATATGCATGTATTTGGTTGTAACAATTTTAAATTGTTTGCAAGTTTAAATTGCTTGTAAGTTTGGATTTTGATTTGGTTTTCTGGAATAGAAACCAAAGTGTTTAGCCTTGGCTAAAAAGGAGGTTTTATTTGTTCGAAATGGCAACTATCACTAATGCTGCTGCTACTGCTAATGTTGGTGGGGATCTGAACCCCGGGGCAACTGGGTTGCCAACCCCTACTGTTGTGACCTCTGTGGTCAACCATGGCGTTACTCCGGCTGTTCCAGGAGGACCGCTCAGTCATCATGAGCGCCCAGAGAAATTTGTTGGGGTGAACTTCAAGAGATAGCAGCAAAAGATGTTGTTTTACTTGACCACGCTAAACCTTGCAAAGGTTCTGAGCGAGGATCCTCCAGCCGTGGCAGAGAATAAGCCTGATAGGCAGAAAGTCATGGCGCTTGACACAAGGAAGCAGACAGACTATCTTTGCCGGAACTATGTGTTCAACAGCTTGGCAGACTCACTCTATAGTGTGTTTTGTTCCAAGAGCTCAGCAAAAGAGTTATGGAAAGGCGTTAAGCCTTCATATAAATTCTTACGAATGTGGGGGTGTCTTGCAAAAGTGGCAATTCCTACACCCAAACGGGTTAGGATAGGCCCGAAATCCGTGGATTGTATATTCATTGGTTATGCACATAATAGTAGTGCATATCTGTCACGACCCAAACCCGGCCCTATGGGTTTAGCACCGTAACCGGCCAGAAATCCGAGATTACCGAAGGCCTGCAGAACAGTAACACAGTAAAACAGAGTACAGGGCCTGGCGGAAGCCAATACAGTAAATAAATAATGTCCATTGAGCTGTGACAGTCTGTATGCCAAAAAGATTTTTCATGCATTCACATATACAAGCAGTACAGTCTATACAAAATTTACAGTTACACAGTACAGGGACCTAATCCCTTGGTAACAGTACAGTTAGCAGCTGATAGTCTATACAGTAGTCAAACAGTGACGGGGGGAGGAGAAAACAGAGCACCCCAAAGCCATAGCATGGCGACTCGGAACCTCGCATTGAGGCACAAAGGCTGGCTTGACAAAACTGGAGTCTAACCCGCGCTCCTAGCTCCGATCTGGTGGCTGAGCACCTACATATATATATAAACAGTGAGCTAAAGCCCAGTGAATAACATAATGCGTAAAGAGGTTAAGAATGAAATGTCCTTACACTAATGAAAACAGTTCATTCAACAATACTTCAGTCTTTCAGTCAGAACAGTTATTCAGTCATATGTGGTACATCCATTAGCATAGCAGTAAACAGTAGGTCTTAAAGACCAAACAGTAATGATGGCCATCAGTCAGTAAACAATAGTGGTTCCGCGAGGGAACCGACAGAGATCTCTGTAACAGTAGCAGTAACAGTATACAACAGTTGCTAAGGATGCCACAATACATTTCGGAATATAGGACATACATTCAATAATTAACAATAAGTACTTCAGAAAACAGTTTCGTTAAACAGTCAGAAAACATTCTCAGTTGAACATATCTTTACACAATTGTTACTCACAGTATTCGGGCTACAGTGTGCTAGAGCGTGTCTCCCCAGTCGCCAACCCTACACAGTTCACAGGTTGAACACACACTAAGCTACACAGTTGGAAAATATCATAATTTAATCCCTAATGCCCCGGTGTGTTCTACATCTATATCCTCAACAATATGCCTTAAACTAGGCCTAAGAATGCCTAGAATGGGATGAGGATGCAAAGATGTGATCAGAAAACAGTTTCAAAATTTTCAGAAAAATAGCTTCCCGCTCAAGCGCAGGTTTACCCGCTCGAGCGGACATGCAACAAAGGTACACGCTCGAGCGTCAACTTTCCCGCTCGAGCGTACTGTAAAAGTACTGGATGGATGAAATCTCCGCTCAACGGACGCTCGACGCCCGCTCGAGCTTGAGACACATGACTCCGCTCGAGCTCCCAATCCTCCGCTCGAGCGGACTGTAAAACAGTGCAGAGATACTGGATGCTCGGATTCCACGCTCGAGCGGAACTTCCCCCGATCGAGCGGAAGTGCAAAATCTGGGAATTCCAGATTGCACCTCCAAGCCAAAACCCAGGTTCAAAAGCATCAAAACCGATCCTCTTGGGCTGAATTTCCAGAAAACACTTGTAAACATATAGAATAACACGGTTCAAAGCTCAATTTTGAGAAATCAAGCCCAAGGGTGTTTAATTCAAACTCAATTTCAAACCAATTTCATGAACAATATGAACATGCAAACATGCATGAATTCAAATCATTTTGAAGCTCCAATTTGATGTTCTAAGGAGCCACTTGATCCCAAAACAAGTTGAAAACATGGACCATTACAAAATTATGAACATGCATGCACCATTTTACCATGAATTCAACTGGAAAACTCATTAATTCAAACATGCATGCATGAAGTGAGCTTCAATTCACCATTAATGAACCAATTCATGACTTAGCTCTACAATTAGACATGAACCATGCAAGAACAACTCAAAGACACAATTAAGAAGATAAATGATGTACCTTAGGTGTAGAATTAGGAGTGAGGGAGCTCAAATATGCAAATACACTTCAATTTCCTTCAAGTCTCACAAGCCAATTCACAAACATGAACTCAATTCTCTCTTAAAGCTCTCATCTCTCTATCTACTCGGTGGAACTCAAGGAAAAGGCTGATCAAATGTTGCTCCTAAGTGAAATCAAGTCTCAAGAAGGTCCAAGTAGTGGGCCACTAGAGTGGCATTTGTGTAATTACGGCAACCATTGCAATTTAACTCATTTTAATCTAATTTAATCATACCTAATCAGTTTTCAAGTAATTATACCATAAAATCACATTAATTATGATGATCATAAAACATCAATCAATTCCCGGTTCGGCCGCCGATAAGGCATTCAATTAGCAGTTTAAACACTAAAACACGAACAGATCAAATAATCAATCAAACAGATAGATGCACAATTAAACAGATAGACTCAGTCAATTCAGTTCCAGTTTTCAGTCAGTCAGTTCAGTACTTTAATCAGTTCAATTATCAGTCATAATCAGTTCAGTTTGACGGTAATCAATGTTTATCGGTAAGCAGTGATGAGGGTTATTACAGTCTCCCCTCCTTATAAGGAGTTTAGTCCTCTAAACTCGAGTTACCTTCATTCTGGAAGAAAATAGGATTCAGTGAAAACAGTTTAGGATATCTTTTAGCCATGTCATCTTCCCTTTCCCAAGTGGCGTACACACCACCATGGTTTTGCTAGTCAACTTTCACTAGCGGGATCTCCTTGTTTCTCAGTTTCTTGATCCGTCTGTTTACAATCTGTATAGGTCGTTCCTCGTAAGTGTAGTCATCACTCAACACTACCCAAGTAGGCTCAATTACATGGAAGGGATCTCGGAGATAATCTCTTAACATCGAAATGTGGAAAATGTTATGCATGTGCTCCATTTCAGGAGGAAGCGCAACTTGATACGCCACCGGATTAATTTTCTCAATAATCTCATACGGTCCGACGTATCTCGGTGCTAACTTGCCCTTGACTCCAAAACGAGTCTGGCCTTTCATCGGTGTCACTTTCACAAATACGTGATCACCCATTTCATACTCTCTGTCTCGTCTTCTGACATCAGCATAACTTTTCTGTCTGCTCTGTGCTGTTTTCAGTCTCTGTTGAATCAGTTTCACTTTCTCAGTCGTTTCATAAACAATCTCGGGCCCAAGCAAAGGCCCGTCTCCAACTTCTGCCCAGCAAATCGGAGATCTACATTTTCTGCCATGCAATGCCTCGAAAGGCGTCATACCAATACTCGAATGGTAGTTGTTGTTGTAGGCGAATTCAACTAATGGCAGATGACTTTCCCAATCTCCCTGAAAATCAAGGAGACACATTCTCAGTAAATCTTCCAGAGTTTGGATGGTCCTTTCTGACTGGCCATCCGTCTGAGGATGATAAGCACTACTCAGCCTCAATTCAGTACCCAATGAAGTCTGTAGACTTTGCCAAAATCTCGATGTAAACTTCAAATCCCTGTCAGAAACAATAGACACAGGCACTCCATGCAGTCTAACAATTTCATCAATATAGAGTAAAGCCAATTTGTCCGCATTATAAATTGTCTTAACAGGTAAGAAGTGAGCAGATTTAGTCAGTCTATCAACAATAACCCAAATCGAGTCCATACCTTTACTGGAGCGAGGCAATCCCACAATAAAATCCATAGTAATATGTTCCCATTTCCACTCCGGTATCGGTAAGGGCTGCAATAAGCCTGCGGGTCGTTGATGTTCGGCTTTAACTTGTTGGCAATGAAGACATTTGGATACAAAGTCGGCAATTTCTTTCTTCATTCCCGACCACCAGAAATTCAATTTCAGATCTTGATACATTTTCGTATTCCCTGGATGGATAGAAAATTTTGAGTTGTGGCCCTCTTGCAGAACTCTTCTTTTCAGTTCAGTATCGTTCGGTACACACAGTCTTTCTTGAAATTTCAGTGCATTATTCTCAAATTTGAATCCCGGTCTCGGTTTAGATTCTCTTTCTTCGATGATCTTCTTCAAGAAGTCATCCAGTTGCTGTTTCTCTTTAATTTCTTCAATCAGTGCCGGTTGAGCAGAAATAGCAGCTAAGGTTCCACCTTGTTCTCGTAAAACAATTTCAATTTCAGATTTTTCAAGGTCACAAAGCAGCTCTTTCTGTCCAGTGAGTAAACAGGCTAAGTTTCCAATTGATTTCCGGCTCAATGCATCGGCAACGGTATTGGCTTTTCCCGGGTGGTACAGTATCTGTAGGTCATAGTCCTTAATCAGTTCTAGCCATCTCCGCTGTCTCATGTTCAGTTCTTTCTGTGTGAAGAAATACTTTAAACTCTTATGGTCGGTATATACTTCACATGTCACCCCATACAGATAGTGACGCCAGATTTTCAGTGCAAATACTACTGCAGCAAGTTCCAGATCATGGGTCGGGTAGTTCTTTTCGTGCGGTCTCAGTTGTCGGGAAGCATAGGCAATTACTTTCCCATTCTACATTAAAACACATCCCAAACCCTTATGAGAAGCATCACTAAACACAATATAACCATCCGTACCTGAAGGTAAGGTCAGAACAGGTGCAGTCACAAGTCGAGTTTTCAACTCCTGAAAAGCAGATTCTCTTTGGTCAGTCCAGTCAAATGATATCCCCTTCTGAGTCAGTTGAGTCAATGGTAAAGCGATTTTGGAGAAATCTTTGACAAATCTTCTGTAATATCCAGCCAATCCCAAAAAGCTTTGGACTTCAGTCACATTTGTTGGTCTAGGCCAGTTCACTACAGCTTCAATTTTCTGCGGATCAACAGAAATTCCATTTTTGCTAACAACATGCCCCAAAAACATAACATGGTCAAGCCAAAATTCACATTTAGACAGTTTAGCATACAGTTTCTGTTCTCTTAAGGTTTGTAGGGCAAGTCTCAGATGATGTTCATGTTCTTCTATACTCTTGGAGTAAATCAATATGTCATCAATAAATACAACAATAAAATCATCAAGGTATGGTTTAAAAATTCCGTTCATGAGGTCCATAAAAGCAGCAAGGGCATTCGTGACTCCGAATGGCATAACTAAAAATTCATAATGGCCATACCTCGTTCTAAAAGCAGTTTTATCAATGTCTTCCGATTTAACCTTCAGTTGATGATACCCCGATCTGAGATCAATCTTAGAAAACACTTGTGCACCCTGTAACTGATCAAATAAATCATCAATGCGCGGTAATGGGTATTTATTTTTCACAGTTACCTTGTTCAATTCACGGTAATCAATGCACAGTCTCAGCGAGCCATCTTTCTTCTTTACAAACAAAACCGGTGCACCCCATGGCGAAGTACTGGGCCTGATAAACTTCTTGTCTAGCAGTTCTTGCAATTGCACTTTCAGCTCCTTCAGTTCAGTTGGGGCCATTCTGTAAGGAGCTTTCGATATTGGCTGTGTACCCGGAATCACATCGACGGTAAATTCAATCTCCCTGTCAATCAAATTCCCTGGCAGATCATCTGGAAATACATCTGGGAATTCCCTGACTATAGGAATACAATTCACATCAGTTTTAACACTATCATCAGTAGACACAGTCAGCACAGAACACAGATATCCTTTACACCCCTTTCTAAATAATTTAACGGCTTTCACTGACGAAATCAAATACGGAGGAGGTACTACTCCACTCCCATTAAACACGAATTCAGGCAAACCAGGTGGGCAGAAAACAACTTGCTTGGTCACACAATCAATAGTGGCATGATATTTTTGTAACCAATCCATCCCCAATATTACATCAAAATGATCAATGTTCAATGGTAGTAAATCAATAAACAGATGCATATCCCCAACAATGATTTCACATGCGGGGTACATATAAGCACATGTCATGGATCCTCCTACGGGTGATGATACGACTAGTAGATAGTTCATGGGTTCTAAGGGTCTATTCAATTTCCGTGAGAAAGCATGCGATACATAAGAATGTGTAGACCCCGAATCAATCAATACATATGCATTTTGTGTACAAATAGAGAGGATACCCGACACAACGGTTTCAGTATTTTGCACGTCTTCCGGTACTAGGGCGAATACTCGGCCCTGCCTCATGGGCTCCTTCCCGGTAGCTTTGGGGTTAGGCTTTGGTGCTACAGTTGACGCTGCTGCGCTTGGCGTAGCTTTGCTACTAACTTGCGGAGTAGAGGGACACTCTCTAACCATGTGGCCCATTTTGCCACATGTGTAACAGGCTCTGGATATTTTGCGACAAACCCCTTTGTGCTTGTTGCCACATACAGAGCAGGGTGGAATAAACCCACTCCCTTGACTGGGGTTAGTTGTCGACCCCGTATTCTGTTTCTTGTTGGCCGGGTTGTGCTTGCCTTTCTTGAATTTAAAACCCTGCCTCTTACTACGCCATTCCGACGTTGGTGTTTCAGTTTTCAGTGCTTCAATGTTTGACTCGGCCATCAATGCCCGGTCGAGAACACCCACAAAAGTCGGTAGTTTCAAAACATTTATTCGGTCAAGTATTGAAACATTAAGGCCACCCTCAAATTTTCTGGCCTTCTTGTAGTCAGTGTCCACCATGTGTGGTGCATATCTGGCAAGTTCAGTAAATTTTGTTTCATATTCCGCAACGGGCATCGTATCCTGTCTCAGTTGTTCGAATTCAATCACTTTCCTATCCCTGATACACTGTGGGAAGTACTTTTCAAAGAAGGACTCCTTGAACTGAGCCCAAGTCATAACAGTATTTGTATCGCGGATCAACATCCACCACCTTCTAGCTTCTTCCTGTAGGGTGAAGGTAGCTAACAATACTTTATTCGCTTCGGAGCACGGAAACACTTCAAATGGTTTTTCTGTTTCCAGAACCCAAGCTTCAGCTTTTAACGGTTCAAGGCCTCCTTGAAAAGATGGCGGTTTCATTTTGCTGAACTTTTGGGTCAGAGCAATAATATCCCCATCATTCATATTCGCATTAGGTTTCGGCTGTACCGGAGGAGGAGGTGGGGGCTGTTGGTTCTGTTGTTGTTCAAGCCTAGCAGTTATCAGTTCCATCATTCTTTCCATTCTTGCCTCGGTAGAGGAGGATTCAGGTTCATTTGCATTGTCCATTTCACTATAAGCAGTTATAACAGTTTTAAACATAAGCAGTCATTTGTTTCACAGTTTAACACATTAGCAGATATTCAGTTATAACATAACCACACGCTTTTCAAGGTCATGAAATGCCCTACTCACTTTTCTAGGACACCCTATAGCTCATTTGGACACGTGTGTGCGGTATCACTCGTGGTTAAGTATCGCTCTGATACCACTCTGTCACGACCCAAACCCGGCCCTATGGGTTTAACACCGTAACCGGCCAGTAATTCGAGATTACCGAAGGCCTGCAGAACAGTAACACAGTAAAACAGAGTACAGGGCCTGGCGGAAGCCAATACAGTAAATAAATAATGTCCATTGAGCTGTGACAGTCTGTATGCCAAAAAGATTTTTCATGCATTCACATATACAAGCAGTACAGTCTATACAAAATTTACAGTTACACAGTACAGGGACCTAATCCCTTTGTAACAATACAGTTAGCAGCTGATAGTCTATACAGTAGTCAAACAGTGACGGGAGGGGAGAAAACAGAGCACCCCAAAGCCATAGCATGGCGACTCGGAACCTCGCATTGAGGCACAAAGGCTGGCTTGACAAAACTGGAGTCTAACCCGCGCTCCTAGCTCTGATCTGGTGGCTGAGCACCTACATATATATATAAACAGTGAGCTAAAGCCCAGTGAATAACATAATGCGTAAAGAGGTTAAGAATGAAATGTCCTTACACTAATGAAAACAGTTCATTCAACAATACTTCAGTCTTTCAGTCAGAACAGTTATTCAGTCATATGTGGTACATCCATTAGCATAGCAGTAAACAGTAGGTCTTAAAGACCAAACAGTAATGATGGCCATCAGTCAGTAAACAGTAGTGGTTCCGCGAGGGAACCGACAGAGATCTTTGTAACAGTAGCAATAACAGTATACAACAGTTGCTAAGGATGCCACAATACATTTCGGAATATAGGACATACATTCAATAATTAACAATAAGTACTTCAGAAAACAGTTTCGTTAAACAGTCAGAAAACATTCTCAGTTGAACATATCTTTACATAATTGTTACTCACAGTGTTCGGGCTACAGTGTGCTAGAGCGTGTCTCCCCAGTTGCCAACCCTACACAGTTCACAGGTTGAACACACACTAAGCTACACAGTTGGGAAATATCATAATTTAATCCCTAATGCCCCGGTGTGTTCTACATCTATATCCTCAACAATATGCCTTAAACTAGGCCTAAGAATGCCTAGAATGGGATGAGGATGCAAAGATGTGATCAGAAAACAGTTTCGGAATTTTCAGAAAAATAGCTTCCCACTTGAGCGCAGGTTTACCCGCTCGAGCGGACATGCAACAAAGGTACACGCTCGAGCGTCAACTTTCCCGCTCGAGCGTACTATAAAAGTACTGGATGGATGAAATCTCCGCTCGACGGACGCTCGACGCCCGCTCGAGCTTGAGACACATGACTCCGCTCGAGCTCCCAATCCTCCGCTCGAGCGGACTGTAAAACAGTGCAGAGATACTGGATGCTCGGATTCCACGCTCGAGCGGAACTTCCCCCGATCGAGCGGAAGTGCAAAATCTGGGAATTCCAGATTGCACCTCCAAGCCAAAACCCAGGTTCAAAAGCATCAAAACCGATCCTCTTGGGCTGAATTTCCAGAAAACACTTGTAAACATATAGAATAACACGGTTCAAAGCTCAATTTTGAGAAATCAAGCCCAAGGGTGTTTAATTCAAACTCAATTTCAAACCAATTTCATGAACAATATGAACATGCAAACATGCATGAATTCAAATCATTTTGAAGCTCCAATTTGATGTTCTAAGGAGCCACTTGATCCCAAAACAAGTTGAAAACATGGACCATTACAAAATTATGAACATGCATGCACCATTTTACCATGAATTCAACTCGAAAACTCATTAATTCAAACATACATGCATGAAGTGAGCTTCAATTCACCATTAATGAACCAATTCATGACTTAGCTCTACAATTAGACATGAACCATGCAAGAACAACTCAAAGACACAATTAAGAAGATGAATGATCTACCTTAGGTGTAGAATTAGGAGTGAGGGAGCTCAAATATGCAAATACACTTCAATTTCCTTCAAGTCTCACAAGCCAATTCACAAACATGAACTCAATTCTCTCTTAAAGCTCTCATCTCTCTCTCTACTCGGTGGAACTCAAGGAAAAGGCTGATCAAATGTTGCTCCTAAGTGAAATCAAGTCTCAAAAAGGTCCAAGTAGTGGGCCACTAGAGTGGCATTTGTGTAATTACGGCAACCATTGCAATTTAACTCATTTTAATCTAATTTAATCATACCTAATCAGTTTTCAGGTAATTATACCATAAAATCACATTAATTATGATGATCATAAAACATCAATCAATTCCCGGTTCGGCCGCCGATAAGGCCTTCAATTAGCAGTTTAAACACTAAAACACGAACAGATCAAATAATCAATCAAACAGATAGATGCACAATTAAACAGATAGACTCAGTCAATTCAGTTCCAGTTTTCAGTCAGTCAGTTCAGTACTTTAATCAGTTCAGTTTGACGGTAATCAATGTTTATCGGTAAGCAGTGATGAGGGTTATTACAATATTGATTTCTTGTACATAAGTCTGAAATTCCAGACATACACAGGAATACCATTATGGAGTCAAGGAATGCATGTTTCTTTGAAGACATTTTTCCTTGCCGAACCCATGAAAGGGTTCCAAGGTCTTTGGAGAAATTTGATGAGCTTGCTAGTGAGGATGATCATATTGATGATTCAGGTGATGATCAAATTGAGGTTTTAGATAAGCCCAGAAGGAGTAAAAGGGCTAGGATATCCAAATCTTTTGGTCCAGACTTCTTAACTTATATGGTTGAGAACGAACCTCAAACTTTCCACGAAGTTGTGACTTCTCCTGAGAGTCCATTATGGAAAGAAGCGATCAAAAGTGAGATTGACTCCATCTTACAGAACGACACCTGGGAGTTGGTAGAT
This sequence comes from Camellia sinensis, assembly GCF_055761805.1. Taxonomy (NCBI): domain Eukaryota; kingdom Viridiplantae; phylum Streptophyta; class Magnoliopsida; order Ericales; family Theaceae; genus Camellia; species Camellia sinensis. Next base: position 94,826,215 of record NC_138966.1, on the reverse strand, counting down.
TTACCTCCAGGTTGTAAGCCTTTAGGCTGCAAATAGATTTTTAAAAGAAAGATGAAGGCCGATGGGTCTATTGACAAGTATAAGGCGAGGCTCATTATCAAAGGGTACAGGCAACGAGAAGGCCTGGATTACTTTGATACGTACTCACCTGTTACTAGGATAACATCCATTGGGATGGTGATTGCGATTACTGCTTTGCGCAATCTAGAAATTCATCAGATGGATGTAAAGACAGCTTTCTTAAATGGAGATTTGAATGAAGAAATCTGCATGGAGCAACCTGAAGGATTTTCAGCTCCAGGGCAAAGCAGGAAAGTTTGTAAACTTGTCAAATCTTTGTATGGTTTGAAGCAAGCGCCTAAACAATGGCATGAGAAGTTTGACAACGCAATGTTGTCAAATGGGTTTAGAATCAACAAATGTGACAAGTGTGTTTATGTCAAAGACACTGACAGAGGTTATGTCATTTTGTGTCTATATGTTGATGATATGCTCATTATAGGTAGTAACGATGAAATGATCAAAACTACCAAGAAGTTGTTAAACTCTAAGTTTGACATGAAGGATATGGGCATTGCAGATGTTATTCTGGGAATTAAGATTACCAGAATCTCTGACGGAATTGTACTATCTCAGTCTCATTATGTTGATAAGATACTTGAGAAGTTTAGTGGATCAGATACGAGTGTGTCATCGACACCTGTAGACTTAAGTCTACATTTTACCAAGAATAATAATGAAAGTGTCTCACAGTTAGAATATTCTCGGGTAATTGGAAGTTTAATGTATCTGATGAGTTGTACTAGGCCGGATATAACCTACTCGGTTAGCAGGCTTAGTAGATACACAAGTAATCCCGATGCTTCTCATTGGAAGGGTATTGTGCGGGTGTTAAGGTATTTACGCTACACTCGGGATTATGGGCTGCATTATACTCGATATCCAGCAGTGCTTGAAGGCTATAGTGACGCAAATTGGATATCAGATATAAAAGACTCAAAGTCCACTAGTGGATATGTGTTCACTCTTGGTGAAGCAGCGGTGTCTAAGAAATCTTCCAAACAAACGTGTATATCTAAATCAACGATGGAATCAGAGTTTATTGCTTTGGATAAAGCAATGGAAGAAGCTAAATGACTTTGCCATTTCCTTGAAGATATTCCAAGTTGGTCCAAACCTGTGCCTGCTATTTGTATTCATTCTGATAGTCAATCTGCAATTGGTAGGGCACAAAGTAATATGTATAATGGAAAGTCTAGACATATCCGTCGTAGACATAATTCCATACGACAACTACTCTCGAATGGAGTTGTCTCTATAGACTATGTAAAGTCTAAGGACAACATTGCGGATCCGCTAACCAAAGGGTTAAATCGAGTGTTAGTCGAAACATCATCAAAAGGAATGGGGTTGAGGCCTTTGGAAGTTACCGGAATAGAAACCCAACCTAGTTGACTGGAGATCCCAAGATCTAGGTTCAATGGGACAACCTAATTGCGTGTAACGGTGGTATGTCACTGAGGAGTTTAAACCTCCAGCCATTCCTTCTATCAGTGATACCTGCAAGTGTAGAGGTTAAGCTGAGCTTTTAATGACTCTAGTGTGTTAAGCTATTGAGCTGAGTATAGCAGGATACTCAAGTAGAGTCACCTATGTGAGTGTGAAGTGGGGCCGCTTCTAAAAGAATTGGGCAGGCCAAGATTATTTGAAACCACTCGCTGAACCGGGCTAGTGTCCAGGGCCACACAGGGCACACCAGTGAGAACAGAATGGTGGTAGAAGTAATTCCCGTGTGAGATCTATTGTCTTAGTTTACATAAACGACAGAGTAGTTCAAGATGTTTTATTCACTGATCAGCCAGTAAACTCGATAGGTTTTCACTGGGAGAGGTTCAAAGCCAAAAGCTACCTTCTCTGATGTCGGGGTTAGTCCGTTGTACTCTCTCTCAGAGTCTTTAGTGTTGAACGGTGTTCGTTTGTTGAGTCATCCGGTCAATTTTTATTCATGTGAGGGATTGTTGGAAAAAATGATTTTTGGGGACTTTAATTTAATATTAAAGTGTGGTGACTTTAATTAAAGATTAAAGTGGGTCCCAACCATCTATTGTGTTGGGTCCAAGTGGGTGTAGATACTTTGCATTGAGATCTTTACACCACAGATAGAATGGCCAAAAACCATTGAGATTTGAATGAGAAATTACCTCATGAAGTTAGCTTCATGGAAAAAAGGTAATGAAGTTTGTAACTCCTGCATTAATGGGGTTTGTAACTCCTGCCTTTATTGCAGAGGTTAATGGTGCATTATGAACAGCCATAAAGGCTGGAGGCTCTTCCTCTCTCCCCTATACATGTATAAATTGAGACCCTCCTGTCAAGTCTCAAACACAGAAATTTTTACTTCCATTTCACAAGTCAGTTTGCCTGAAAGTTCCTACAGTGAGAGAGTGCTGCCACTGTTTTGTTTGCTAAGCTAGACAGAGAGTGCTTCTGCCGTAGCTGGTTTTGACCGTCGTATCCTGGGAGACAGACGCCGGGATTCCTCAAGCACTCGACCAGTGAGGCGGCGAAATCTGTTTTAAGGAAACTGCTTCCGTGCAGGCTTCGGTTTCGTCTCTTTACCCTTTTATTGTTCTGTCTATTTCTGTTGAAATTTAGTTGTAATTATTAGCATGTGTTCTTAGTATATATATAATTTGATTTCTTCATAAATCTATTTATTTAATTTCAAAATTTGAACAACATCTAGAAATTCACTATAGAAACTAGATGAAGTCGTTAAGAATTTTTGGGAAGATTGAGCTTTGGTCTGGTTTTTTCCAATGTCAGCTTTTTGGCATAGCGTATGCTTGGCTTGAGTGCATGTGCCAACCGAGTTGGGATTGGGATATGATTCTAGATGCTGATGCCCTCTTTAGCCCTCTTGGCTTTTTGATATAATTTTTATATGCTCCTTATACTCTATGTTACATCAATGAATTTTTCTTTCGCTGGCAATAAAAAATAAAAAATAAAAATTGAAAATTTGGGTTCTCTCAAAATAATTAGCCACCAGTGAAAACTGCTCAAGTGACAACTAAGAACGATTTATGGGTTGAAACAAATAAGGGGAATTTGGTCAATAATTCTTCAACATAGTTTGCAATAAAAAAAAAGGACACTTCAACCATTTTATGAAGTCCATTAAAATAGATTTTTTCTGTGAGGACACAATACAGCGTGGGTTTTTTGTGTGATGAATTCACTATTTTCGTTGTATTGGATGGAGATATCAAATAAATCTGGAATAGAGTAGACTCATGGATGGCTTTATATTCAAAACAAATTCACAAATGCAACACCATCTCACTGATTACTAATCCTCGCTGATTGAGATTCAATTTTTTGAGGGAATTTTTTTTTTTTTGCTACCTTTAATTTTTATAATCTCTTTAAACTAAAGCAATTTTTGTAATATATCATTAACCTTTACTGCAATCCAAGGCTCGGTCAGTTAGACCCAACTATCTATTTGGTATGAGTATACATTACCTTTTCTTTCGTACTTAAACTCTCAAACGAAGCTTTTTTATTGTGACAGATCAGTGGCATAAATTAACATGGAGTTAGGATTGGCGGCTCCAAGTTTAGTGAATCAGTCTATATTTGACAACATATTATTCCAATTTGGTCATTTCGATTTCTATAGTCCTTTGATATGTTCCTCGGTAAAATAAAATGTAATCTAATAAGTTGTGGGCAAAATGATTGATTACCAAATTATAAACCAATAATTCACAATCAATATGGAATGTCAAATCTGATATATGGACGCACCTCAAAAGGGCGTGGTGCACGGCCACTTACAAAACATTTATACAACTCAAAAGAAATGACATAGCTAGAATAAGTCTTCATGTACAAGTGGTATTCTATTATACGCTGAAAAGTCCAAAAAAGCAATTTCGAAGTCTCCTCAAGCTCTCCTACCTGAAATGGTTAAATAGCGGGATAAGAACACTCTCAGTAAATAGTTTAATCACTGAAGTAGCGTTAATTCTATGAAGTTTTGTTTTGTGTCACGCAAATTTTCAACTTTGGGATCATTTTCAAGAAATAGTACATAAGCAATGTTTTCGCATGAAGATAACAATTAACATGCTTCAGAAATAAATTAAGTACAAGTTCTTAACAAGAGTACGTGATACAAGATATCAAGATAAATCACAAGGCGTTAGAAGCTAATCCATCAGCAAAAGAAAAGAAAAAAAGTAGGATTGCATCGACTCAATCCACAACAAGACCGCTAAAAGTGATAAAGCCACATGTGCAGTATTAAACCACTCATGTACAAGACTTTGGTCTACATTTGCAAGACCGTGGTTAGTAACTACCTTGGTTGATCGTCAAACATTCTAGACCCAGGTGGTCCTTCTTAAAAATATGCTCCCAAATAATAAAACATCACAAAAGGGAAAGGAAGATCAAACCCCAAAAGATTAAAAACAAAGTTGGGAATGAGCCAACCAAACAAAAATAAACACCTGAAGCAAATAGAACAAAGCTCAAATTCAGAAAATAAGCAGCCAAAGCGACATAAGCACCGGAGTTTACATAAGATGCATGTGTATTAAACTGTACTTTAGTATCAAAAACAGTGTGTGCCGAGAATGTAAGGGTTCCAAACTAAGCTCTATGTTATGTGAATGCAAGGGTAGGGATTAATATTGGTGCAACGGCGAAATGAATCAAGTTCACAGGAAAAACGATATTATGTTAGGAACTGCATGGTAAATTTGTATATGAATTATAGTTCTCAAAAAAAAAAAAAAACAACAACAACAACAACAACAACAAACGAAAGAGGAATTTTGGTTTTTGGTTTTGAGTTTTTAAAAACAATTTTTAAGTTTTCAATTTGTATTTTTTATTTTTAGTAAATTTTTTTAATATTTGGGTCAATTTTTTTGGTAAATCTAATTTAGATGTACTACAAAAAATAAAATATTTGTAAAGAAATATTTAAAAAATTAAATAAATATGAAAAAATATAAAAATGTACAAAATTTATATATATATATATATATTGTATTTTGTAGTATTTAATGAATTTTTAAAAGATTTTTATAATAAATTTTATACTTTTTAAATGTATTTATATTAATTGGATCTAAAAATATAAATATTGATTAAAATATTTTCAAATTCACTAAAAATTAAAATAAATTCGAATTAAAAACTCAAAATTTTTAAAACTTGTTTTTGAAAACTCTAAGACGAAATAGGGTGACTAGGTTACATATATTCAGGAATCTATGGGGTGCAAGTTAGATACTATAGTGTTAAATTGTATCAGTGTGACTAACAAAAGATTTACAATATGGTTGGAATGAAAGTCATGTGGCTCGTTCATGCTTTTCAAGGCACTATCTGTGACTCAGCATGGGAGAAGGGGTGGAACTGCACACTTTCGTGTTCAGATATTAATCATAAGTTTGTAGCACATCATTAAAATCTAAAACCATATGTTGTTGTGACTATTTCACAATCATTACTCACAAAATTAACATTTCCATTCCATCTATTTATGAAACTGGATCGATCATCATCATAACCAAATAACTACCTACCATGGCCAAGTTAGCTCTTGGATGGGAGCCTGATGCTCTTATCCAATTCAAAGGGTATAGGAATCATGCCTGCTTCACACCATGAATGATAAATCATTTTTTTATTAGCAAAAAAAGAGAAATGATAATCTTGACAAGGTTGTGACCTTGTTTACCATAGTTCATTAAAAGAAAACAAATCGGTTGTATTATTACACCAAAAGAGCTAAACAAGATTGAAACATGTCCTCTTGTTTTTGGCCTTGTAGGTTGTTCTATCCTTAAGGGTTGTGTTAAATTATTTGCTTAGCCTATGACTTTATGTAGCAGTGTGTATTTTTAGAAACTCCTTTAACAAAAAAAAAAAGAGCACCTAATCCCGCCATGAAAAATGCGCATGGCATCGGCCATTGGTTGATGTTGTCGATGAAGATTGATGAAGATGGTGCATGCATAGATAGTTGTTTAACAAGGGCCTAGTATTTTATAATCACCAAAATAAAACTAGGAAACTTTTTTTTCCCTCATAATTAACTTCAAAGATAGTGTAAAAAATAATAATAATCATCTATGAAGATATATATGATGAGTGAAAGAGAAATCATTGATGAAACTTCAACAAAGTCACAGTAATACTTACAGTTACATCCTTCTTCTCTTTTGTTGTCAAATCAAAACTGAGAACTTGAGCAAAGTTCATGCATTGATGTGCAGTTGATCATGGTTCTCTCCATCAACTTTCTCTTCAATAACATTATGAGTTTGATTGCTATGGGAAAGATGGGCTTCAATTGTGTCGGTGTGATTAGGAATAAACCTTGAAACAACAACGATGAGTGCAAATACTATGGAAAGGAATGAAAATTTGATGGGGTCATTTTTTTCATAAAACTGTAGAAAAATAAAATGTACTAAAGAATTTACTGTTTGAACTAGGGCAAAAGCAATATTAACCCACAGAAATTTGCAATTAATCCATCTTTTGGAACTTAGTCCTTTATATATCATCTCAAGCAGTGCCAGGACTAGTCCTAGAAGTGAAAATACAGTGGCAAGAAGAGCCATAACCTAGAGTCTTCGATGATTTGTCGCCTTTGGCTGTTGTTCTTTTGCACTAGAGATTTGCTCCATGAATGCAGAAGCAAACTCCATTCCAAGTGCTAAAATGGCAACCATTCAATCAATTGTAAAGATTTCCTTCATCTGTTATGTACATGAATAAGACTAGCTCTTTACATTAATCATTTTTAAAAAAAAAAACTACCAATAATATTGAAGAAGTAAAATGTCACCTACTTTTGTCCAAGTATTCTTTGAGAACCGTACAATGATACTCAACAGTGCCTTGACCCAGCCCTTGATGTTATTCCATTTATTTCTCAAAAACATTGCCATGGTGGTGCAACAAGTTCCAAGCCACTGTTCCAAACCATTGCCATGGTGGTGCGCACAAGCTTTCCTACAGTTCATCAAACTTTGCAAACAGGAGGATCCAAACGTAATACAGTTTGAAACTTCAATATCGTTGCCCATGACAAAATGAAAGAAGAGAAGAAAGGAAAGAATAGAGAAACAATATAAGATTAGAAATTTGGAAGTTCGTTTTTAGTGTGTCACAAACATTGCGTGATCATAATTATAGATAATAATTAATAAATAAAAACTAATGTCCAGACAGTGGTCGTTTGTGAGTGGAAAATTTATTCAATCACATCATGAACAGCGACAAATTGTTTTTGTGATCGAGGACTAGCCTTTCAAATCACATCATGAAAGGCCGCGCTGGAAATTCGGATTATAGTGGGGTCATTAAGAGATGACATTTTTTTTTTGTCCAGTTAAAGGGGTTTGGAGGGTGGAGTTAAAATGTGAAATAGGAACTTTCTTTGTGGTTGCTTTGCGAGTAAATTATTCACTGCCATACGTTGCAGTGGCATAATGTTATCTCAAATTGATTAGGTCATTCATTTAAATGGGTCCCGGCCATCTGCGCAAATTGATGGTACGAATCACTTTCATGGCATGAAATGATTTTTGTTCCCTTTTTCATCGCCTCTATGAGTCATGATCATATGGGATTCAATCTTAAATACAAGATATTAGGGTTTGGCTTAGTAGCCTAGTAATTACATTTTAGAGTGTGGTAAAGGGAAAATTAGATGTTTAAGTTATTAGAACAACGATAAATTCTTTCAGTTGCAATCAAACTATATTAACATATTAATACTATCTTTGTCCAAAAAAAAAATTCTAAATACAAAAAATCTATGGTCATATTTGGTACAGTTTATTTAAGTTAAAAGTTAACAATCATAAAGTATAAGCTAAAATCACTTCTTTCCTAACTTCTATATTAAGTTTTTTTTTTTTTTTTTTAAAGTTAAACTCTCAAATTAAAATAAAGGGTAAATTACAAATACACTTCCCAAGATTTGATTAAAATACGATTCGCCTTTTGTGGTTCTGGAAATTACATTGTATCCCTTGAGGTTTTTAATTTCATAACAAATCGCCCATTTTATTAATAAATCATAAAGTCAATTAACAGCTTTTAATGATATTAAAAATATATTTCAATTAATAATTTCACTAATTTTATTATTTTTTAAATAAAAGCCAAACTTCATCATCATGTAGGTTATTATTTTTGTGTTGTTGGGTCATTTCATAAATAAATTTTGACATTTGATTCAAAATTTAAGATAAATTCTAATCTTTTTTTCCCAATCTATAGACAAGCTCGTGAAATGAATTCTCCATTGTCAAACTAGAGGGGTTTTCATGGTAGTGTGATCTAAAAAATGAATGGTTCGGATTATCGACTCAGGACCGATGGTGAGCTCTATGGGCCCCAATAATACGGTCCAATCCATTTTATAAACTGGAGACAACCCGCTGTCTAAAAATAAAATTATACATTTTTATGATAATATAATGTATTGTTTTTGATAAAGTTGCATATTGTGATTTAAAAATTCTTCGATAAAAAAATGCATAACATTAAAAATGAATAACAAAATAGGAGTATGTATGGAAAGAATTTCTTATTGAAAATGTTGCGAAAGGCTAATTTTGAGTCAATAAAAATGAAGATTTCTTCCAAAAGATGGGTACTTGCCAATGAAAATTTCTTTTAAATCTTATAATTCGAAAGATGGTGTCCATGTTGGGGATTAAGGGCACACTAGGAAACACAAACAAGCAATAACACAAGAGTTTTAACTTGGTTCGGCAAGTCTCATACGTCCATGGGCAGCGAATTTCACTATATGGAGAGAAATGGAAGAATTACAACGGAAACAATACACTGATAGTTTTTCTCTCTATCAACTCTGCCCTTAGCCTCTCTATTTATACACTCAAGAGAACGCAGAGAAGTTGACTGGCCTTGCACATGGCCAGCCTGTTCCTTCACAAAAGTGGTCGTCCACCTTTGTGACTTGTCGGTTGGCAAGCTGTGTTGCTAGTTGGCTTCACATGGAGAAGAGATCACTCCTCACATGAGGTGATCTCCAACAAATCACCCCCTCAACCCACATGAGTAGTTCGCGGCTGAATCTTTAGCCCAATCTTCAACAAATCTCCACCTTGGTGAGGATTCTCTTATCCAACATAGTGATCGATCAACACTGCCATGCACCCGAAGGTGCTCAGTTCTGAGAGATATTGACCAAGTCCAAACAATATTGGAACTTAATCCCAAAAACCACTTTTGTGAGCATATCGGCCGGATTATCTGCAGTACTAATCTTTTGAAGCAAAATATTTCCTTCATTCACAATTTCTCGAATGAAATGGAAACGGACATCAATGTGCTTAGTGCGGGAATGATGAACCTGGTTCTTTGCCAAACAAATGGCACTCTGACTGTCACAGTACACCGCAACGTGCTTCTAAACAATACCCAAGTCCTCAATCAACCTGTGTAGCCAAATAGCTTCCTTAAAGGCTTCCGTCACTGTCATGTACTCTGTCTCTATAGTAGACAAAGCCACCGTTGACTGAAGCGTTGACCTCCAACTCACCGGCCCTTTAGCAAGTGTAAATAAATACCCTATTGTTGATCGGCGTTTGTCCAAGTCACCAGCATAATCTGAGTCCACATATCCAACCAAATTCTGCCTAAGTCGATTATCTCTCTCGAACTTCAATCTCAAATTAACCGTGCCATGTATGTACCTTAGGATCCATTTCACTACCTGTCAGTGATCTTTTCCTGGATCATGCATATACATGCTTACCATACTCATAGCATGTGAGATGTCAGGCCTTGTACAAACCATGGCATACATTAATGCACCAACTGCATTTGCATATGGAACTTGTGCCATATGCTTCTGTTCTTCTTCTGTGCGTGGAGACATCAAAGCACTGAGCTTGAAATGAGGGGCCAATGGTGTACTCACAGCTTTTGTTTTCCCATTTATGCCAAATCTATCTAATACCTTTTTCAAATATTGAGTTTGTGTCAGATGAACCGTGCCCTCCTTCCTGTCTCTCTTGATCTCCATGCCAAGAATTTTCTTTGCTTCTCCCAAATCCTTCATTTCAAACTCTCTTGCTAACTGTGCCTTGAGTTTGTCAATCTCCTCATTACTCTTTGATGCAATTAACATATCATCTACATATAAGAGCAAATAGAGAAGGACCCATTTGGAAGCTTACGGAAATATACACAATGATCAAATTGACTTCTTGTGTATTTTTTCTCTATCATGAACCGATCAAATCTTTTGTACCACTGTCTCGGGGATTGCTTCAATCCGTACAACGATTTGTTCAACTTACAGGCCCAATTCTCTTTTCCAGCAACTTTGAAACCATTTGACTGGGACATGTATATCTCCTCTTCAAGATCTCCATGTAAAAAGGTAGTTTTGACGTCGAGTTAGGTGAGCTCGAGATTAAACTGTGTAACCAAAGCTAGCAAGATACGAATAGACGTGTGCTTCACAACAGGTGAGAATACCTCATTGTAGTCTATTCCTTCCTTTAGGGCATAGCCTTTAGCTACCAATCTGGCTTTGAATCTGATGTTGTCTTTGCCTGGGATGCCTTCCTTCTTGGTGTAAATCCACTTGCACCCAATTGCTTTCTTTCCCTTTGGAAGTTGCACTAACTCTCAAGTCTAGTTCTTGTGAAGTGACCCAATCTCTTCATCCATAGCCTCCTTCCAATTAACACTTTCTGCATTCTGCACGGCTTCTTTGAAAGTGCGAGGAACATTGTTTTCAATGATTGGAAGTGCATAGGCTACCATATCGGTCATCCAACCGGGTTGCTTAGTAATCCTTTTTCCTTTCCTAATTGCAATGGGTTCTGATTATTGTGGGGCCTCTGGATCTTCATTTTTATCTGAACTCTCTTCACAGCTATCTACTGAGACTTCTTTAGGATAGTTGATTGGCTTAATAGTCTTTGCTGGAGTCTCAAACTCCACATGCATTGACTTCTTCAATGCTTCATCATTTTCTTGAGGATTTGATTGCTTCAGCATTGTAGACTCATCAAAGGTAACGTCTCTTCTAGTGGCAACTTTCTTTGATTCAGGGCACCAGAGTCTGTATCCCTTGACACCATCACTAAAGCCTAAGAAGACAGCTTTCTTGGCTCTAGGATCTAACTTTGATTCTGCAACATGAAAATATACTAGACATCCAAAGATACGTAGCTGATCATAATCAATAGCTGGCACTCCTGACTATACCTCCATGGGAGTCTTTCCATCTAGTGCTGCAGTAGGTAGTCAGTTAACAAGATGACGAGCATAGTTCAATGCCTCGCCCCAAAATGCCTTACTCAATCTAGAATGTGACAGCATACACCGGACTTTCTCCACCAAAGTGCGGTTCATGCGTTCTACAACTCCATTTTGCTGCAGTGTTCCAAGAACTGTGAAATGTCTCACTATCCCTTCATTCTGGCAAACCTCAAAGAAGGGATCTGATGTGTATTCCCGCCATTGTCAGATCTGAGCTTCTTGATCTTTCTGCCTGTCTGGGTCTCAATCATTTTCTTCCACATAAGAAAGATTTGTAATACTTCATCTTTATGCTTCATTGTGTAAACCCATACTCTTCTTGAGAAATCATCAATGAACGACACAAAGTAGTGATTAACTCTCAACGAAGCATTCTTGGAAGGACCCCATACATCGGTGTGAACGTAGTCTAGAATCTCTTTGGTAGGATGAATAGCAGTACCAAACTTGATTCTTGTTTGCTTATCCAGTACACAATGCTCGCAGAACTCAAGCTTCCCTGTTTTGGCACCTTTCAACAGGCCTTGCTTTACCAACCTTTGTAATGCCTTCTCACCGACATGCCCTAGGTGCATGTGCCAAAGTCTGGAAGTGTCTGATACATCATCTTCTGAGCTGATGGAGACAGCCACTCTCTCTGTGACTGTAGAGCCGTCTAGGAAATATAAATTTCCCTTTCGAGTACCCTTCATTGCAACAAATGCTCCTCGAACAACTTTGAGGACTCACCTTCCGTAGTTACTCTGTAACCTTTGGAGTCTAAAACTCCCACTGAGATGAGATTCTTTGTCAAATCTGTTACATACCAAACATCTTCAAGAATTCTAATTGTTCCATCATATATCTTCAGTCGAATTGTTCCAATCCCCATTGTCTGGCAAGCTTGGTCATTGCCCATCAGTACAACTCCTCCATCGAACTCTCGTAAGCTCGAGAACCACTGCTTATTAGGACACATGTGGTAGAAACATCCAGAATCTAGAATCCATTCATCAGACTGGCCATATGATGAAACTATGAAGGCTGATACTTCACCATTATCTCCATCTCGTGCAACGTTCAACTTTTTCTCTTTTTTGTCTTTATTGGGACAATCTTTTGCCCAATGCCCATTCTGGCGACAAGCAGCACACTCGTCTTTTGCAAGACATCTTCTATCTGATGATTTCCCTCTAGATTTTGAGCAAGACTTTCCTCGCCCTGTATATCTTCTGTTATTTGTCCTGCCACTGACTGTCAATGCCTCAGATGCTGAGTCCCTGTTTGTAGATTTATCTTTCCTTCTGAACTCATTATTTACCAAGGCATTGGCAACATCAACATACTTGATCTTTTCTTTACTGTACAGAAAGTGGTTGTCATGACCCGAACCCGCCCCCAAGGGTTAAGGACATAACCGGCCAGTAATCATGAGATTACCTACGGCCTCAAACCAAACCGGACATAACTCATCAGAGTAAAGGGGGCCAAACGGAAGCAAAATTTAAAACTTTGTCCATAGAGCTGTGCTTACATGGCACATCATAACAAACCATACATACACGTATTAATAACTCACATCAAAATATGTACTAATACAAAGCTCTGTACATACAGGATCTATCAAGTCTAGGTCAGCCAATCAAAACTATATATGTACAACATAACCAAAGTCCTCGCCAACATGACGAAATAAAAAGATAGCAAAAGGCGAAAACAAGCCTCGTGCGTGAGACATAAGGCTGACTCTTCAAAACCTTAGTTGTTCCACATAAACTTCACTGAGGCTGGGTTTATACCTCTCTTGGCTCACTTACAAACACATGAATGAGCGTGAGCGAAAGCTCAGTGAATAATATCAAATAAAGAAGTTATACAGACGATATATAGAACAACATGCTTCAAACGGCCTTGGGCCCAATTTGTATTTTTATTAGTATATGTATAAATACAAATTTACGTCAAGTGACTGCGGTTCTGAACACATCATACGGCCTCGGGCCCAATTCGTTCGTGTCATACTGGCATTTGGCCCCCTTATCTTTTATTCAGATCAAACTGGCCTTTGGCCCATTCATTCTATCATTCATGTCAGACTGGCCTTTGGCCCATTCAGACTTTCATATCAAACTGGCCTGTGGCCCATTCATACTTTCGCGTCAAGCTGGCCTTTGGCCCATTCAAACTTTCATGTCAAACTGGCCTATGGCTCATTCAAACTTTCGTGTCAAACTGGCCTATGGCCCATTCAAACTTTCATGTCAAACTGGCCTATGGCCCATTCAAATTATCGCAGTTATAACTTACATAGAAGTAAGCAATTGGACAAACAACGTTTTTCTGATATCTTTGTGCAGATATTACTCACAGTGATCGGTTGGTTGATTTGCCCTGGAGCTTGACCCTACACATCACATAACACATATGGGTCACAAACGATTTAATCCGTTCCTTAATTCACATATTCCTCTTTAGGCTTCTTTCTTACTCTCTTAATTCATTCACAATGCTCAATGCATGCCTAAGAATACTTAGAAGTGAAAGAAAACGGAAAACGAAATACAGAACATCATTACAAAATTTCAGAAATAGGGGTCCCCGCTCGAGCGTGGACTTCCCCGCTCGAGCGGACCCATGAGGCGTGCAAAAGTACTGGTTATGTCATAATTACGCTCGAGCGTGAAGTCAGGCGCTCGAGCTGAAGGCCTCACTACATAGCTCCCCGCTCGAGCATGAACTTCCCCTCTCGAGCGGACATCATGTCTGCAGAAAATACTGGGAGCCCGAATTTTACGCTCAAGCGGCGGTTCTCCCACTCGAGCGGACATCAAGTTTTCTGGATTTTCCAGAACTTGTTCTTGAGCTTCAACTTGATATTCAAAGGCTCTAAACACATGATTTTGGCTCAAACTTCACATATACATGTACTAACATGGTACAAACACTAAATTACAACATTATGAAGCCCAATTCCATGAATTACCTACATGCATGTTCCAAATTACACCAAACTTGTTTCTATCACAACAATCCCATGTATTTCAAACTCACTTTCTCATGAATTGTACATGCATGTGGAATACAACTCTTACTCTCAACTTAGATGATGAAGAGATGGTCAAAAATATGAACTTCAATTAAAATCTCACATAGATTACACATTTTGTGCTCAAACATGCAATTTTAAAGCAATTTCTCACATGCATGTGCGTATAGACTACCAAATCAACAAAACCAACTCAATTTCATCATAACCGATTTAATTCATGTTCTTGATCATTATTCAACTTTGAATTCCCAAAATTACAATTTAAAATCCATGAATTCACTTTCCTAGAGGCTTTAATCTTCCCAAATTATGGTCAAATCTAGAGTTGGCCTTCCAATCTTCACAAACATGAGCCAAACACCCAACTCTCCCTCTTCCTCTCTCTCTAGCCGACCCTCTCTCTTTGCTTAGAGTTAAAATTAGCCAAGTTGAGTGGAAAAAAAAAAAGGAGAGAGATTGAGTGTATATTGCCCTTTATATAAAAGTCTCACTAATCAAAATTATAAATATTAAATAATTGGGCACTATATCCTTAGTTTAATCTAATTAATTTGATCCGAATCAATTTCTAATTAAATTCACCGTAGGCTCTAAAAGTTATGCCAATTATAATGGCGCAATCAATTTCAGTTTCTGTGGCCGATAAGGCCTTTAATTTAAATTCCAAAGCAGATAATCAAACAGATATTCTTATGGTGAACAGATAGAAATTCAAAACCACATATTTTCACATAATGGCACACAAAATCATATCAAACACATAATCGTATTCATATTAAGGACCAATTAGCATAATGAGGAACAAGGTTATCACAGTCTTTCCCATTTTAGGAAGTTTAGTCCTCCAAACTTAATTTACCTTCATCGGAAAACAAATGTGGGTAGCGTAGTCGTATTTCATCCGCTTTTTCCCACGTGGCATCCGTCCCATAGTGTTCTTTCCATTCCACTTTCACCATTGGGATAGACTTGCTTCTCAATTGTTTCACTTGCCGGTCAACAATTCGTTCCGGCCATTTGGCATATTCCATATTTTCATCAATAGCTACCCGGTGATAATCAATCACATGAAACGGGTCTCGGAGGTAACCCCTCAACATTGACACATGAAACACATTATGGATTTGTTCAAATCCCGGTGGCAAAGCAACTTTATAGGCAACTAGACCAAGCCTTTCCAGAATTTGAAACGGTCCAATGTAACGGGGCGAGAGCTTGCCCTTCTTTCCAAACCTGACTTGGCCCTTCATCGGAGACACACGGATGAACACATGGTCACCAACCTCATACTCAAAAGGTCTTCTCCGAACATCTGCATAATTCTTTTGTCAGTCCTGAGCTGTTTTGAGCCTTTGCCGAATAGTTTTGATCTTCTCAAAAGTGTCTTGCACAATTTCAAGCCCAAGTAAAGCTCTATCCTCAACTTCTGTCCAACAAATCGGTGATCTACACCTTCTACCATACAAAGCCTCGTATGGTGCCATACTGATGCTGGAGTGGAAGCTGTTATTGTATGCAAATTCTGCAAGTGGCAAATAGTCTTCCCAACTCCCCTGAAAATCCAAAGCACACATCCGAAGCATATCTTCCAAAGTCTGTATTGTTCGTTCTTATTGCCCATCTATCTATGGGTGGAATGCAGTACTGAACCTTAGTTCTGTTCCCATAGCTTCCTGCAAACTCTTCCACAATCTAGATACAAATTTCGGATCTCTATCCTACACAATAGATACTGAAACTCCGTGTAAACAGACAATCTCATCAACATATATGGTAGCCAGTCTATAATCATTAAATGTAGTTCTAACCGGTAGAAAATGTGCAGATTTAGTCAGTCTATCAACTACAACCCAAATAGAATCCATACCTGGAGGGGTCCGAGGTAGACCAACGACAAAATCCATAGTCACGTGCTCCCACTTCCATTCAGGAATAGGGAGAGGTTGAAGTAGACCGCCTGGTTTCTGATGTTCAGCTTTAACTTGCTTACACTGAAGAATTTGGACACATAGTCTGCAATTTCTTTCTTCATTTTAGGCCACCAATAGCTTTGTTTCAAATCTTGATACATTTTATTGTTGCACAGATGCATAGCAAACACTGATTTATGGGCTTCATCTAAAACCCTTTTTCTTTAGTTCTGGAATTTCTGGGACACACGTTCGGTTTCAAAACCTCAACACTTCATTTTCAATGCCAAACTCTGCTTTTGGACTTGTCTCAAATTCACCAATCGCCTTCTTGAGGAATTCATCCTCTTTTTGTTTCTGTTTAATTTCTTCAATGATTGTCGGTTCAGCTGAAATAGCGGCTATCAATCTACCCTGTTCACTCAACACCACTTCAATTTCAGACTTCTCAAATCTTGCAAGATTTCTTTCTGTTCAGTAAGCAAACAAGCCATACTCCCCGTTGATTTTCTGCTCAAGGCATCAGCAACTGTATTAGCTTTTCCGGGGTGGTACTGAATTTCAAGATCATAGTCTTTTATCAGTTCAAGCCATCTCCTCTGTTGCATGTTCAACTCCTTCTGTGTAAAGAAGTACTTCGAGCTTTTGTGATCCGTGTAGACTTCACACTTTGCCCCATACAAATAATGCCGTCATTTTTCAAAGCAAAAACAACTGCGGCCAATTCTAAATCGTGTTTTGGGTAGTTCTTCTCGTGTGGTCTCAGCTGTCGGAAGGCATAAGCAATAACCTTTCCATTCTGCAGTAATACACAACCCAAACCCTTATAAGACACATCACTGAAAATTAAAAAAAAATTCGTACCTGTTGGCAATGTCAATACTGGTGCAGTGGTTAGCCTCGTTTTCAGTTCATGAAAGGCGGATTCTCTTTCTTCATTCCATTCAAATGGTTGCCCTTTGCGTGTCAGTTGGGTAAGAGGCACAGCTATTCTCGAAAAGTCTTTCACAAACCTCCTGTAATACCCTGCTAAGCCCATCAAGCTGCGGACTTCTGTCACATTAGTCGGTGTAGGCCAATTCACAATTGCCTCTATTTTCTGTGGGTCCATTGAAATTCCCTCCTTGTTGATAACATGCCCTAAGAAAACAACTTCATTCAACCAAAACTCACATTTCTTTAGTTTAGCAAATAGTTTCCTTTCCCTAAGTATCTGCAGGACAGTTCTCAAATGATGTTCGTGTTCAAGTCTATTTTTGGAGTATATTAGAATGTATCAATAAAAACCACAACAAATTCGTCAAGGTAGGTTTTAAAAATTCGGTTCATTAAGTCCATAAATGCTGTCGAAGCATTAGTCACACCAAATGGCATGCCCAAGAAATTCAAAATGACCATACCTCGTTCTGAATGCAGTTTTCTCAACATCTTCTGCCTTTACTTTCAGCTGATGATACCCGGATCTCAAATCAATTTTGGAAAACACTTGCGAGCCCTGCAACTGGTCAAACAGGTCATCAATACGGGATAAGGGATATTTATTCTTTATTGTTACCTTGTTCAGTTCTCGATAGTCAATACACAAACGTAGGGTTCCATCCTTCTTTTTGACAAACAATACAAGTGCACCCCATGGCGAAGTACTAGGTCGGATAAACCCTTTGTCAAGCAGGTCTTGCAACTGTTCTTTCAATTCTTTCATTTCGGTAGCAGCCATTCTATAGAGAGTTTTAGAAATAGGTTGGGTGCCTGGTATAGTCTCAATTGTAAACTCTATCTCCCTGTCCACCAATTCCCCTGGTAGTTCATTTGGAAACACATCTGGAAATTCTCTAACAATAGAGATACTATTCAATTCATCATTTACAGATTGTTCAGACAACACATAACACAAATAACCCTGGCACCCTTTCCTGATCAGTTTACATGCTTTCATTGCAGATATCAAATAAGGTGGAGGTATTACCCCGCTACCCACAAACACAATTTCTTCCTGTTCTGGTGGTCTAAACACAACCTGTTTTGTTACACAGTCAATGGTGGCACAATATTTAGTTAACCAGTCCATGCCCAGAATTACATCAAAATGCCTAAAGTTCAAGGGTAACAAATCCACATACAAAATGGCATTCCCAACACGCATGTCACAAAAATGATATACAGATTCACATAATACAGATTTCCCGGATAGAACAGATACACATAGCAGATATGGCAATAATTCTAGAGATCTACTTAGTCTAGGTGCAAATGCACATGTCACAAAAGAGTGTGTTGATCCGGAGTTAATTAACACAAAGGCATCCTCATTACATATAGAAATAGTACCTGAGACAACTGTGTTGGCATTCCGCGTATCACCCAGAACAAGCGCAAAAACTCTCCCTTGTCTTACAGCATCTCCGGCGGTAGTAGATCTCACATTATTTCCCGATTTCGGGATCGATGCAGTTGAACTACCAGCTATCTTCCCACTATTCTGATTACAATCTCAGGCCATATGCCCTTGTTTACCAACAGGCTCCCAACACACGGTAACAAACCCCACGGTCCTTTTACTACAAATGTTGCACATAGGAGATGTGTCTCGGGAAGAATTCAAAGTATTTGAGGAGCCCGTGTTTTGCTTTTTTCGAAAATTTCTTCTTTGAGAAGAAGCCTTGCCTTTTGTTGCCTTTCCAGTCAGTTGTTGGTTTAGTTTGTCTAGCTATATTGGCTTCTGATATTTGGCCCGGTCTAGCACCCCAATGTAGGTTTCTAGCTTCAAGACATTCACCCTTTTCTAATATGTCGCATCGCAGCCCACCTTCAAAATGCCTCGCCTTCTTATAATCAGTATCAATCACATGTGGTGCAAACTTGGCCAATTCAGTGAATTTGGCCTCGTACTCGGCTACATTCATACTGTCTTGCCTAAGTTCCATGAACTCTGACACTTTCCTATCTCGAACACACTATGGGAAGTACTTGTCATAGAAAATTTCCAGAAATTTCGCCCAGTCAACATCCTTCTGATTTTCTCGCATTAACATCCACTATCTCCTTGCTTCATCCTCTAGCATAAAAGTGGCTAGAAGCACTTTCTATGTCTCCGAACACGGGAACACTTCAAACAATTTTTCGATGCCAAGAACCCATGCTTCGGCCTTCAACGGATCTAATCCACCATGGAACTGTGGTGGTTTCATTTTCTTGAATTCTTTGGTGAGAGCTATTATCCGATCATTGTTTTGATTATCTGGCACGGGTGGTGCTGGAGGTGGAGGTGGAGGATGTGGCTACTGCCACTGTTGTTGCCACTCTTGTTATTGTCTCAATGTCTCTGCCATTTCCTAAATCAACCTTTCCATTCTATCTATTTTGGCAGTAGAAGACTCCTCTATCTCATCATCTCTTGTTCTCACCATCTGATTAAACTTACATTATTTTTTGTACAAAAGATTCACAGGTATGCAACTATTAAAAAAAACATACGTATTCAAATAATTTGCAATACAAGCAAATCACAAACTTATAACACATGGTTATTCATATCAAAACATTTGAGCATATTCTCGATGCTGCCAAGTTCATACTTATCACATGAATGCATCCTAGATCTTTTCTAGACGCTTATTGCTCCTTTGGACAAGTGTGTGAGTTATTAACTCGTGCTCTGATACCACTCTGTCATGACCCGAACTCGCCCCCAAGGGTTAAGGACATAACCGGCCAGTAATCATGAGATTACCTACGGCCTCCAACCAAACCGAACATAACTCATCAGAGTAAAGGGGGTCAAACGGAAGCAAATTTTAAAACTTTGTCCATAGAGCTGTGCTTACATGACACATCAAAACAAACCATACATACACGTATTAATAACTCACATCAAAATATGTACTAATACAAGGCTCTATACATACAGGATCTATCAAATCTAGGTCAGCCAATCAAAACTATATATGTACAACATAACCAAAGTCCTCGCCAACATGACGAAATAAAAAGATAGCAAAAGGCGAAGACGAGTCTCGTGCGTGAGACATAAGGCTGACTCTTCAAAACCTTGGTTGTTCCACACAAACTTCACTGAGGCTGGGTTTAAACCTCTCTTGGCTCACCTACAAACACATGAAAGAGCGTGAGCGAAAGCCCAGTGAATAATATCAAATAAAGAAGTTATACAGACGATATGTAGAACAACATGCTTCAAACGGCCTTGGGCCCAATTCGTATTTCTATTAGTATATGTATAAATACAAATTTAGGTTAAGTGACTGCGGTTTCGAACACATCATACAGCCTCAGGCCCAATTCGTTCATGTCATACTGGCCTTTGGCCCACTTATCTTTTTTTCAGATCAAATTGGCCTTTGGCCCACTTATCTTTTATTCAGATCAAACTAGCCTTTGGCCCATTCATTCTATCATTCATGTCAGACTGGCCTTTGGCCCATTCAGACTTTCATATCAAACTGGCCTGTGGCCCATTCATACTTTGGTGTCAAGCTGGCCTTTAGCCCATTCAAACTTTCATGTCAGACTGGTCTATGGCCCATTCAAACTTTCATGTCAAACTGGCATATGGCCCATTCAAACTTTCGTGTCAAACTGGCCTATGGCCCATTCAAACTTTCATGTCAAACTGGCCTATGGCCCATTCAAATTATCGCAGTTATAAGACTTACATAGAAGTAAGCAATTGGACAAACAACATATTTCAAATATCTTTGTTCATATATTACTCACAGTGATCGGTTGGTTGATTTGCCCTGGAGCTTGACTCTACACATCACATAACACATGTGGGTCACAAACGATTTAATTCGTTCCTTAATTCACATATTCCTCTTTAGGCTTCTTTCTTACTCTCTTAATTCATTCACAATGCTCAATGCATGCCTAAGAGTACTTAGAAGTGAAAGAGAATGAAAAACGAAGCACAGAACATCATTACAAAATTTCAGAAATAGGGGTCCCCGCTCGAGCGTGGACTTCCCCGCTCGAGCGGACCCATGAAGCGTGCAAAAGTACTGGTTATGTCATAATTACGCTCGAGCGTGAAGTCGGGCGCTCAAGCTGAAGGCCTCACTACATGGCTCCCCGCTCGAGCGTGAACTTCCCCTCTCGAGCGGACATCATGTCTGCAGAAAATACTGGAAGCCCGAATTTTATGCTCGAGCGGCGGTTCTCCCGCTCGAGCGGACATCAAGTTTTCTGGATTTTCCAGAACTTGTTCTTGAGCTTCAACTTGATATTCAAAGGCTCTAAACACATGATTTTGGCTCAAACTTCATATATACATGTACTAACATGGTACAAACACCAAATTACAACATTATGAAGCCCAATTCCATGAATTACCTACATGTATGTTCCAAATTACACCAAACTTGTTTCTTTCACAACAATTCCATGTATTTCAAACTCACTTTCTCATGAATTGTACATGCATGTGGAATACAACTCTTACTCTCAACTTAGATGATGAAGAGATGGTCAAAAATATGAGCTTCAATTAAAATCTCACATAGATTACACATTTTGTGCTCAAACATGCAATTTCAAAGCAATTTCTCACATACATGTGCATATAGACTACCAAATCAACAAAACCAACTCAATTTCATCATAACCGATTTAATTCATGTTCTTGATCATTATTCAAATTTGAATTCCCAAAATTACAATTTAAAATCCATGAATTCACTTACCTAGAGGCTTTAATCTTCTCAAATTATGGTCAAATCTAGAGTTGGCCTTCCAATCTTCACAAACTTGAGCCAAACACCCAACTCTCCTTCTTCCTCTCTCTCTAGCCGACCCTTTCTCTTTGCTTAGAGTTAAAATCAGCCAAGTTGAGTAAAAAAAAAAAGGAGAGAGATTGAGTGTATATGGCCCTTTATATAAAAGTTCCACTAATCAAAATTATAAATATTAAATAATTGGGCACTAAATCCGTAGTTTAATCTAATTAATTTGATCCGAATCAATTTCCAATTAAATTTCACCGTAGGCTCTAAAAATTATGCCAATCATAATGGCACAATCAATTTCTGTTTCTGTGGCTGATAAGGCCTTCAATTTAAATTCCAAAGCAAATAATCAAACAGATATTCCTACGGTGAACAGATAGAAATTTAAAATCACATATTTTCACATAATGGCACACAAAATCATATCAAACACATAATCATATTCACAATAAGGACCAATTAGCATAATAACGAACAGGGTTATCACAGTGGTGGTGAGATGATCATATGTGTCAGGCAAGGAATTCAACAGTAACAGTGCTTTATCTTCATCATCAATGTGATCATTCAAGTTTTTCAAATTGGTAAGAATTTTGTTGAAATTGTTTAGGTGTTCATTCTTTGAAATTCCTTTCTTATAGTCGAAACGAAACAACCTCTTCTTCAAGTAGAGCCGGTTCTCAATGCTCTTTGTCATGAACTTGTCTTCCAGCGCCTTCCAAAGCTCATTCACAATATCATATTCTGTGAAGGCGTACTTCTCTTCTTTTGCAAGGCAAAGTCGAATGGAACTACAGGCTAGGAGATTCACTTTCTCCCATTCTATCCCATCCAGGTCATCTGGTTTGTCTCCTAGAGTGAAGTGCAGGTTCATCTGGACAAGCATATCTTTAACTTCGCATCTCCACATGTCGAAGTTACTGCTTCCATCAAACTTTTCTACCTCGAACTTAGCATGGGATGCCGGGGTCCAATACCTAGAGTTGTTTGTAGCCGCGGGGCTGCTTGCAGACTCGGCTAATCTCCTCTTTGTAGATTCTGCCATTTAGACTATTTTTTTTTTTAGAAACTCCAATTCAAAAAACTAACCGTATGGATGTGTCTGAAATACTCCAAATAGTTGGAAAGTACTATTAGATCGTTAGAAACGAACTCCGAATGACTCAGATCAAGCCAAAATAGTTTGGACAGTTCAGATCTGCAGAATCTGGTGCGTCTGAGATATACCAGATAATTACTCTGGCACGGCTGGTCAATTGGTGCGGTCAATGGCGTGGCTTCTGGCGCAGCGCGACTTAGCGACGCAGCTTGACTTGCTGGTCAACGCGGCTCCAAACTGGTCAACGGCTCGAGCACGCGGCTTTGGTGGCTCGACTCTGGCTCGGCTTGGTCAGCTGCGGTCAACGGCTCCTGTTCAGATTGACGGTGCGGCTCAGGATGACGTTAGCCCGACGTCAGAACTACGCGCGCTCCACTCGTCTTCTTCCTCTCGCGCGGGGCGTGGGTGGTCCTTTTGGACTGTTTTTTGCAGTTTCGGACTCCTCTTCTCAAGGGCTTCCTCCTGGTATGCTCAGAAGTGGATTTTAGTCACTTCTAAATCTGGGCACTTTCGGAAAAAAATTGATTTTTCGCCACCCGGGCTCTGATACCAATTATTGGGGATCGAGGGCACACCAGGAAACACAAACAAGCAATAACACAAGAGTTTTAACGTGGTTCGGTAAGTTGCCTACGTCTACGGGCAACGGATTTCACTATATGGAGAGAAATGGAAAAATTACAACGGAAACAATACACTGATAGTTTTTCTTTATATCAACTCTCCCTTTAGCTTCTTTATTTATACACTCAAGAGAAGGCAAAGAGGTTGGCTGGTCTTGCACATGGCCAGCCTGTTCCTTCACAAAAGTGGTCGTCCACCTTTGTGACTTGTCGGTTGGCAAGCTGTGTTGCTAGTTAGCTTCACATGGAGAAGAAATCACTCCTCACATAGGGTGATCTCCAATAGTCCACTAGTAGAACCTTTAAAATATGAGCTGCTATAATTTATTAGGAAAATAACAATACAGTGTAAAAAAAAAGTTATATATACATTTGTATTAATATCATTTTTCGTATAATAATCACAAAACTTATGGCATAAATAAAATGGATTTGGCATTGATGATTGGCAGAAAATGAGTTAGCATACTTGTTTGAGTAAGCCACAAACAAATTGGTCCAAGCACATAGACTTAAGGAAGAGTTTGAAATATTTATAAAATACGTTTTTTTAAGTACCTCACAGCACCACCCCTCTCCCGTAAAGTATTCACTGCCAGTAGTGACATAATTTCATCTCAAATTGATCAGAGTCATGCATTTAAATGGGTCTAGGCCATCTGGGCAAAGTGATGGTACAAATCAATTTGCTGCTTTTGAAAATATTGACAATAAAAATGTTGACAATATTGACAATATTCATAATTGTATCTCAAATTGATAGTCATTAATTATATGGGAAAGAATTTCTTATTGAAAATGTTGCGAAAGGCTGATTTTGAGTCAATAAAAATGAAGATTTCTTCCAAAAGATGGGTACTGCCAATGAAAATTCAGTGAAAATTTCTTTTAAATGCTTCCTCCTGGTATGCTTAGAAGTGGATTTCAATCACTTCTAAATCTAGGCATTTTCGGGAAAAAATCGATTTTTCACCACTCGGGCTCTGATACCAATTGTTGGGGATCGATGGCACACCAGGAAACACAAACAAGCAATAACACAAGAGTTTTAACATGGTTCGGTAAGTCGCCTACGTCCACGGGCAGCGAATTTCACTATATGGAGAGAAATTGAAGAATTATAACGGAAACAATACACTGATAGTTTTTCTCTATATCAACTCTCCCCTTAGCCTCTCTATTTATACACTCAAGAGAAGGCGGAGAGGTTGGCTGGTCTTGTACATGGCCAGCCTGTTCCTTCACAAAAGTGGCCGTCCACCTTTGTGACTTGTCGGTTGGCAAGCTGTGTTGCTAGTTAGCTTCACATGGAGAAGAAATCACTCCTCACATGGGGTGATCTCCAACAGTCCACTAGTAGAACCTTTAAAATATGAGCTGCTATAATTTATTAGGAAAATAACAATACAGTGTAAAAAAATTATATATACATTCTGTATTAACATCATTTTTCGTATAATAATCACAAAACTTATGGCATAAATAAAATGGATTTGGCATTGATGATTGGCAGAAAATGAGTTAGCATACTTGTTTGAGTAAGCCAAAAGCAAATTGGTCCAAGCACACAGGCTTAAGGAAGAGTTTTGAAATATTTATAAAATACGTTTTTTTAAATACCTTACAACACCAGCCCTCTCCCGTAAAGTATTCACTGCCAGTAGTGACATAATTTCATCTCAAATTGATCAGGGTCATGCATTTAAATGGGTCTAAGCCATCTGTGCAAATTGATGGTACAAATCAATTTGCTGCTTTTGAAAATATTGACAATAAAAATATTGACAATATTCATAATTTTATCTCAAATTAATAGTCATTAATTATATAGGAAAGAATTTCTTATTAAAAATGTTGCAAAAGGCTGATTTTGAGTCAATAAAAATGAAGATTTCTTCCAAAAGATGGGTACTACCAATGAAAATTCAATGAACATTTCTTTTAAATCTTATAATTTGAAAGATGGTGTCTACTAGTAAAACCTTTAACATATGAAATGCTATAATTTATTAGGAAAATAACAAAACAGTTTCGTATAATAATTACAAAACTTATGGCATAAAATAAAATGGATTTGGCATCGATTGTGGGTAGAAAATGAAAGTTAGCATAGTTGGTTGAGCAAGTCAAAAGCAGCGTAATTGGTCCAAGCACGTTTTTTTAAGGAAGAGTTTGAAAATATCTATTTATAAAATTACGCGTTTGTAGATTCTAAGACCCTCCCACCACCACGTCCCATGACGTATTCACTGCCTTTGTCTCAAATTGATCAGGGTCATTAATTTAAATGGGTCTTGGCCATCTGCGCAAATTGATAGTACAAATCACTTCATGGCATGAAATAATTTTTGTTCCTTTTTTCATCACCTTTATGAGCTATATGGTTACATGGGATTCAATCTTAAATACAAGATATTAGAGTTTGGCCAAGTGATCTAGTAGTTATGGTGAAGGTTATATTAGGAGTTTGAATTAATAGAACAGTGGCAAACTCTTTCAATTGTAATCTAATTATATTAACATACTAATACTATATTTGCCAAGAAAAATTCCTAAATACAAGCATTCTATGGTGATGTTTGGTACAGTTTATTATAAATTAAAAATTAACAATCATAAAGTATAAGGTGAAATCACTTCTTTGCTAACTTCTAAATCAAGGTTTTTTTTTTATTTTTAAATTTAAACTCTCAAATTAAAATAATAAGTAAATTACAAATATACTCCCTGAAATTTGATTAAAATACACATTGCCCCTTGTGGTTTTGGAAATTACATTCCACCCTCTAAGGTTTCTAATTTCATAACAAATTATCCATTTTAATAATAAATCATAAAGTCAAGTAACAGTTTTTAATGATGTTAGAAATATATTTAAATTAATAATTTAACTAATTTTATTATTGTATATGAGAGTAATTATGAATTTTATTTTTTTAACTAATTATGTTAAATAAAATATTCTAACAATAGAATATATATAATTTTTCAAATCACAAAAAATAATTTATATTTAAAACAAACCTGAAAGAGTTTATTTGTAATTTACCCTCGATAAACTATAAACAAGTCATTTAAATGGGAACAATCGCCTCTATATGACTTTCGAGAAACACCAAATAGGGGTGGGACTTACATTAAACACAAATTAAACTTGCACCCTATGAAATTAAAACATTTTTTCCACTATCAATGTCACGTCCCAATATTTTAATTAATTGGAAACATTACCCAAGCCTGTAATTTAGGTCCATTTTTTTTTTATATATCTATTACCCTTGAGTAATAAAAATACAATAATATATGTTCTCTCTCTCATTGAAAACAACAATGCAATAATACATGCCAAGCTTCTGTCGCGAAGCTACAAATAAATAATTACAAACCACATGATACATTTTTCATTCCTTTAGCATCTATGCTAAAATTATACACATAAGGTACATGGAATCCATACTCTTCAACTAATGAATCCGAAATTCTCTTCTTGAAAAAGAATAAAACAACGAGGGGTTAGCACTAATGCCTAGTAGGAATCTCATAGGTCTACAACAATAGCTAGCACATAGATAGAAATGATCATGCATGCAGAGTGATACCATATAGTAAGATGGCATTTTGTAAGTTCAAAATATTATACAAAAAGTATCTTTTCTTAAAATTTCACTTGAACCTTTAAGAAAACTCTCTGCCATAAATGTAGTCTCTCATCATTAGGGAGCCATAGATTCTCTTTGAAAACAAGTACACTTAAGGAAGAACATCATCTTAAATTTATCAACCCAATTCCAAATTATTCCTCATTTCGTTTCCTTTTTAATATTCCACATTTCATTTCCATTCTAATATTACACATTTGATTTCCATTTCCAATTACCATACTCCATAACACCAAAATCCAAAGGATTAGAGTTCAACATAACACAAGAATCACAAACCCCTTTTTAATTCAATTTCCCAATTACTTACAAAACAAAACTCATAATCTTCCCTTTTGTCACAAGCAATCCATTGAGTTCATCATCACTAGCCCCTAATCCAATTACCCACATGATGCCAATTTCAATCCTTAATCCATTTTCCTTCAGTTCATTTTCAATTCCTTTATTCTTCTCAATTCATGAGTCAATTTCGTTATTTCACAACAATCAAACTGAGACTACAACTCAGTGGTTTTCCCAATCATACAAAATACACATAAATACTTCAAACTTTGCCATTTTACGGATATTTCGTCCAAAGGAATCGGCCCCCATTTATATATAATATTTCGAGTCTTTCACCCAGGACAATCCGGCCAACTTGCTTTAAATGGAGTCCATCCCCTTTCTCCTCCCAAACAAATATACATATACAATATATTTACAAGCATAATCATATATAGAGTACATCCCCTTTCTTCTCCCAATAAATATACATATACAATGTATTTATAAACATAATCACATGTGGAGACATCCCCTCTCTTCTCCCAATAAATATACATATACAATGTATTTATAAACAAGGTCATATTCAATGACACCAACAATAGATTAGCATTAAATAGCCTAATCCTCATACAATTTCTACAACAATTATGACTATCCTCCACCGATAGCCCAATTCATTTATATCTAAACCGATAAATAAATTCCTTTAAAGATACGCTTTTTCAAAATCTCATATGGGAGTGATAATGCATATCAAGCTCCACCATCATCATTAATAATCCTCCGATTTCACATTTACAATGACAATTTCAATTATTTATACAAATGACAATTTGATCCAATTAGGGCAAACTCCCTTTATATCAACCCAAACTCAATACAACCCAACACAACTCAACTTAATTCAACACAATTCAACATAATCAACACTATTCAACATGATTCAATTCAACGCCACTAAATGTAATTCAACATAACTCAAGGTGAACTCTTAAATCCCCATTTCATCATTTCATCCCAAGTCTCATGCCATCCATATCATTAATAAATCTTTTTCCCAAATTTAGTTTCATATTATAGCATGATTTACAATATCCATAACGAAGGTTCATTCTCTAATTTTTAACATAATTTTCAAACACTTCCAAAATTCAATTAAACTGGTATATATGTAATTCAATACCTCAATTTCATGATTATACTTTCAATTTAGGCAAAATCATTAATTATCACCATGAATCAACTTAGGGTTTTCAAGAAAAATCAAGAATTTCAAGAACAATTGAAACTTCTCATACCACTACTTTTAATTACAATTTTCCCCTTGATTATACACCTAAGGTTCATAACCCACAAGCTTAACCCAGCAATTGAACCCCAACACTTCAAACCCTAAACCCCCAATTTCCATGATATAACACTATATGCTCAAAAATGAAGATTTTGTATTTATATAATCAAAATACCACAAATCTGTCTATAAATGTAAGTATTGAAGAAGAACTAGGACCCCTACCTCAAGAATCAAGCAAAAGAGCAAAGCTTTGAGAAAACTCCTTCGCAAATTCGAACTTCAATCGATAGGAAGATGAGATCTTCATGTGTTCTTCACTTTTTGGTAAGAGATCTTGGCCAAATCTTCGATGAATGGAAGGTATTTAGGTCAAGAGATCAAGGATTTTCGGACCTAGGGTGAGAGGAAGGAAGAGAGAAAAGAAAAACAGAGAGAATGATCTAAAAAATCACTTTTTAAGTTGCTGAATTCGCGCAGTCCGCTCGAGCGTCTCTTTTCCCGCTCGAGCGTACCTGCTTCCAGCACAGGTACTAAAACTTCAAACGGGTATAACTCTCATTCTTGTGTCCAAATCGAAGCCCCGGAGACAAGCTTTCCAATGGTTCTAGCCTCACACCCAAATTCAAAGTGTGAAAAAAGAAAAGGACAAAAGAGTGACGGTTGTTCGTAAAAAGATTATCCGAATTAAAATTTTTGATCCAATCTTACTTTGCCATCATGTTACCACTTCAATCAATGTCCCAAAATAAAATAGGGAGGCTCCAAACATAATAATAAAAGGTCAAAAACAATGCCACTAGTCTTAGAAATTCAAACTCAACCAGCAATCTTGCGCTCGAATGCGCAGACCAACAAAACCGGCTGCTCGAGCGACCACCCCTACGCTCGAGCGGAAATTCACAACTCTCAGAATCTCGGATAGACTGCAAAAGTACTGGAAGCCTCACAAGTCCACTTGAGCGTCAACTCCCCCGCTCGAGCGGAGGGAAAAATTCTAGATTGCTACAATCTTCCCTCCTTAAGAAATTTCGTCCCCGAAATTGCATCCATTCTCAAAACCATAACAAAACATAGCAACAAACCCCAATCTAATAACAAGGCATGACAGCAACAGTATATATATACCTATCAATCCTTAACATCATTCAATTACACCTCATATCAATTTTAAACCCAAAAGTACAAAGTGTTACAATCTCCCCACCTTAGGA
Source organism: Camellia sinensis (assembly GCF_055761805.1). Lineage (NCBI taxonomy): Eukaryota > Viridiplantae > Streptophyta > Magnoliopsida > Ericales > Theaceae > Camellia > Camellia sinensis. Next base: position 94,796,034 of record NC_138966.1, on the reverse strand, counting down.
AATTCCGTCCTCGAAATTTAGAGAAATCGATAAAGTGTGATTTAAAATAGTGATTTAAAAATAGAGATTAGCTTGTCTCCAACTATAAACTGTACTGAATCGTGTTGTTTAGCCCGATGGGACTCACCGCGGGTTTCGTCTCAATAATTCGAACCGTTTATTTAGTAGACCACAACGTACAGATTATCCATGAAAAAAATCAGTTCGATTCAATAATTGTAACCACGTTAGTTTATCACATTTGCCTGACAAAAAATAAATGATTTAGTTTTCAAATAATATTTGTCGTTCATTGTTTTGCAAATAAATGTCATAAAATAACATAGTTATACATATCGGATCCACCTGATTTTTTTATTTTTGTTTTTATTTTTTTTATGGATGATCTACATGTTATGGTTTAAAATAATACAGTCTAGTTCACTTTGTAAACTGGTGACAACCAACTGACCTAAAAATAAAATTATACATTTTTATGATAATATTATGTATTTTTTTTTTAATAAAGTTACATATTTTGTGATTTAAAAATTCTTCGATAAAAAAGTGCGTAACATTACCATAAAATATGGAGTAAATTATTTGTAAGTCCTATTTGGAAGACTTATATAAGATATAATCCTATGAAAAAACTTATAACTCAATAGGTCCTGTGGTTTTTATTGTGGACACATCTATCTCCAATCTTAATTAATTAATAACCTGATTAATGATAATGTCATATACGAGAAATCTAATGTTATCATAAATTGGGATCATATCTATATGGCTAGAAATTTGAAATTCAAAATAACCTAATTAATGGCAATACCATATATGGGAAATCCAATGTTACCATAGATTGTGATCATATCTATATAGTTGGAATTTTGAAATTCAAAAAATAAATGTAACATGTAACACCTCAAACCCAACGTGACATTCCCAAACCCAACGTGACATTCCCATATACTTCTGAAATTCAAAATAACTTGATTAATGACAATACCATATATTGGAAATCCAATGTTACCATAGATTGTGATCATATCTATATAGTTAGAAATTTGAAATTGAAAATATAAATATAACATGTAACATCCCAAACCTAATGTGACATTTTCAAACCCAACGTGACATCCTCATATACTTCTCATCCCAAATTCAACGTAAATGTAACATGTAACATCTCAAACCCACCGTGACATTCCCATATGCTTCTTATCCCAAACCCAATGTGACATTCCAATACTCCACCGTTGAATTATGAATAATGTAACGTCCTAAATATAACATGTAATATCCCAAACCCAATGTGACATGCTCATACTCCACCGTTGTTTACATTTTAAATTTTCAATTAACGACTGTAACCTCCTAAATCTAACATGTAGGGTTACTCATGGGTCGAGTTTGGGATGGGTTTATAGAAATCCGTCCCCGCCCTGTATCATATTGAGGGCGGGGTAAATTGGGGGGTGATGGAATAGGGGCGGGTGCGGGGCAGGAGACGGGTTAATTTTTTAAGTTAAAAAATAAAAATATTAATAAAAATGATTGATAATATAGTATATTATGAATAATAATTTATACTTAATGAAAAATATATTATATGAGATAGAAAATAAATGAATAAAAATTAATATTAAGTATAATATTTTAGTATTTTTACTTTGTTATAATGAAAAATAAATTAATTTATATTATATACATATAAATATATTTAATAAACATAATCAGGGCAGGGTTCAGTTGGAATGCGGCGGGGGAAGCAAAATTCGTCCCCATCTCGTTTCCCTTAATGGGTAAACTACCAATAGGTCATAATAGTTGGACTTAATTCACATCAAGTCCTATTGAAAATAAGTCTTGATAAAATTGTCGCTAAAAATAATTTTTTGTGACCATTTTTTATATATGTCTCTAAAAATTGACAATTAGTGACTTCTTTTTGTCATGATTTTTATAAATTGTCGCTAAAACTTACAATTAGTGACTTTTTTATGACAAATTTTTCTCATATGACCTATTAACAATAAGTCCACTTATTAAGATCTACACGTAAGTACCCCTTTCTTAATTGAGGCGGAGAAAATCCATGCAGGGTGGTGCTGGGTAGGGAAAAATTATCATCCCGATGTAACATTCCAAACCAAACATGACATATGAGAGAGAGAACAAAACGTACAATAATGGAACAACGTAGAAATATAATAATCCACTAATACAATTGATTTACATAGTATAGGATCTCATGAAATACATTCCTATCTAAATAGGACTTGAGATTCCATAAGAAATTTCACAGAATTTCACACTAAACAAGTTTCCATAATAAGACTTATAAATAATTATTCCTAAAATATATAACTTCGTTTCTAAATAAAAAATCATCTTAACTCTATTAAAATATTATGCAATATTTATCACAAAAATATATAACATGTATTACAAAAATGAATAACAAAATAGGAGTGCGTATCGAAATAATTTCTTAATCAAAATGTTGCGAAAGGCTGATTTTGAGTTAATAAAAATGAAGATTTCTTCCAAAATATTGGTACCGCCAATGAAAATTCAATGAAAATTTCTTTTAAATCTTATAATTTGAAAGATGGTGTCCACTAGTAGAACCTTTAAAATTGAGATGCTGTAATTTATTGGGAAAATAACAATACAGTGTAAAATAAATAAATAAAAATTTAATTACAAATTAGTGATAAAATTTATAAATTTTAATAATTAAAATTTAATGTTTTTTACGAATTTGTAATAATTTTTAAAAGTTACCACTAATTTTTAATTGGAAAAATTACAAATCATAGATACTTTTTCAAAATAAATACATATTCAAAAAAAAAATTATAAACTTAATAATTAAAATTTATCAATGATTTGTAATTTTTTTTTTCTTTCAAACTTGCTCTGATTTATTATTTTCCATTTTAATTTTTCCTAATTTATTTGATGTTTCCGCGTATCTGTGACTGTAAGTATGGATGGCAATTTGAACCCAACCCGACCGGGACCCGACCCCCCGACCTCAATTAGAACGGTTTTTTCTCAAAAAATACCCCCGACAAGCCAGTGATGGTATTCAAAAATGAATCCCTGACAAATTTCGGGTCGGGGACAGTGATACGTTCCTCGTCTCTGTCCCCGTTCCCGTCCCCGATGTGAAATTTAGACCACCTCTCATCTCTATAAACCAAACCCTAAAACATGGTTATTAGACAACCTCTCATCTTTCTCTCTCTCTCTCTCTCTCTCTAAAACCCTCTCTCACCACCAATCTCCCTCATTCTATTGTCCTCCTCTCCCTCTTCCTTCGCTATCCTATCTCCCTTCTCCCATTACCGCTAATCTCAGAGTGACCGGACGTCGTGAAGAAGACTCCATTGACACCAAACTCGTATTTGCCAATCTCTTCAGGGCCGCTGTCTGGTTTATCTTCGCCACCGTCTAGTTCATCTCCGGCCACCTGTCTGGTTCTTTCTCCAGTTAGATCTGTGTTTTTTTTAACAGATCTAAGGGTACTGAGTTCGAATCTGAGGATTCGTGTTTTTTTACAAACATTTTATCTGAGTTCGGTCTATCTGTGTAATGATCTGTGGAGTGAGATCAATTTTTGTACATTTTACAAATATTTTTTTTGAAGGCATTTACTGTTGTTGTTGTTGTTGTAGTAGTAGTAGTAGTAGTATATACATATATCTATCTCCCTCTCATCTTTGTTTAGTGTTAGATCATATGACTGAAGGATGAGTACAACCTCTATGTGTGTATGTGAATGTATGTATCTTTGTTTGTATATTTGTTCTTCCCTCTGTGTGTGTAGTGTTAGATCAAGATTGGATTGTGTATATTTATGTATTTATTGTTAGAACCGACAAAGGTGTATGTGTGTAAATTAAATGTGTAAATAAAATAAACAACAAAATAAATTAATTCAGAAAATAATTTAAAAATTAAATTCTGAATTAAATGCTTACAGAAATTAAAGTCGAGGCTTGTGTTGGACACAATCTCCTTAAAGTAGATTTCGCCCTCGCTTCGGTGCTTCGAGTTGTAACGGCGTCAACTTCCCAGGATGTAACGACTAACACTTGAATTTTGCAGCACTACAAAATCAAGCCTTGCGAACCAAAATTATATTGCAACTCTTTCTTTTTCTTTTCTAAAATTAAATGCAGGAAAAAAAAATGCAGAAAGACAAGAGGACGACTTGAAGGAGAAATGAAGAAATGCTCTCAAAAACTGAATGCCAAGAATTGCTGGATGGCCAACTATTTATAGAAGTGGAAGTGGATTTTCCGAACAGGTGCCAATAGATATGAACCTGTTCGGACATATTCAACAACCAAAAAATCCGTTTGGACTATTTGAACTCATACAGATATGTTCAGACTGTTTTGAACAAATACAGATCTGTCCGGTTTAGGAATGAACAGGTGTGAACCTATTCAGGTGGAAAAAAACTGGACCAAATTTCTTTTGAATTTTGAAAAAAAAATTAAAAAATAAATAAATAAATAAAATACAAAAGTTTTTGGCCCAAAAAAATAAGTATTGGACCGGACAAGCCCAACCTAACCCGCCCCGGATGGCGGTGTGCGTGTGTGGTTTTTAGTTTTGGGTCTAGCCCACTATACCCATAACCTCACCCTTCCACAAATTTGGGTACCCCTTGAGGCCCATCCCAAGTATCCCAAGCTAAGGTATATAAACCCCAACAATTCTTCAAGCCTTTCCAATGTGGGACAAGCACATTTTACAAATATGTAGGAAACCCACTAAAAAACTAATTCCACGAACCCGAAAACGCGCGTTGAATTTTCATTCATCCGGAAATGGTTTTGAGCAAGCAAATACACAGTTTTATTCACTACGCGGCATTAAACATGAATCTAATAAAAAACGTTTAATATAATACTCGGGTCCCACCGTAATTAATGCTCAAAGTTAGCAAAAAAAATAAGATTTTTTCCAAAACTATTCCAAAGCCATTTTCCAACATCTTTGTATATTTGTTCTTCTCTCTGCCTCAAAAAAAACAAAAAAAAAATTGAGTCAGAGATTTTTCGAGGTCAGGGAAACCCGATTCCCCTTTGGAGGGACGGGGCAGGGCGGGACAAGACGAGGGGTGATGGATTCCTCATCGGAAATCAGGGACAAAAATGAGAAGTTTTTTATATTCAGAAATCAAAAATGAAGAATGTAATCATCGACCCCGTCTCGGGCCATTCTCATTCCTAACTGTAAGCCATATATGGTATTCACTTAGACCTCGTTTGAGAACAGGCTAATTTAGTAACTTTTTAGCTATTTGGTTAAAATATGAGCTAAAAAAATTAGTATGTTTGGGATGGCTTTTTGGCTTTTTACGAAAATATGTGTAAAAAGTAGAGAAAAAAGAGAATCTTTGACTTTTTTGTATAAATTGTTAACTTTTTTATTTTTTTTAATGACTTTTTGATTAAAAAATTACTTGTCAAACGAAACCTAAGAAACGATTCCGATTTTTGCAACCCATTTTCCTCGAAGTTTGAACAATGGACCCATTCTTTTTTTCTTTTCTTTTTTTCCTTCTTTTTTCTTTTTTAATTGAAATTTTCGTTTAGGACTCCCAAAGTAGGAGGTTCGCACGTTGTGCGTACGTTCCTTGGCAACTATTTATTGCAAGTCTTTCTTGACAAGTGTTAGCACACATGGTCACTATTTACTGCAAGGTCGAGAAAGACTTGAGTGAAACGGTTTATTATATAGGATGAATTATAAATATATTTTTTGAGATTTATTTAAATTATAAATAATTTTTTATAGTTTTAAAAATTATATTATGTCTTTTAAGATTTTTAATTTTATAATAAAAAGGTCATTTTATTAATAAATCATCAAGTTAATTAATAATTTTTTAATAATGTTAAATTTTTATTTTAATTAATAATTTAGATAATTTTATTATTGTATAAGTGAATAGTTAAAAATTTTACTTTACAATTAATTCTGTTAAGTAAAAAACTATAACAGGGAGGTATTTGTAATTTTTTCAAAATATAGAGGGCAATTCGTATTTTAAGTAAATGTGAGGAGGTGTATTTGTAATTTACCCTATTATATATTATCAAAAAACAAGAGGAGAAATTTACAAAACAATAATGTTAGATTTAAGAGGAGAATTGCTTTTAGTCTAAAATCTAGATTAGAGAGGGTTGTTTGGACCCGTGAGGTTCACTACGGATTCCATTTCAATGATCTGAATTGTTTATTTTGTAGGGTACTTTGTATATTTCATGTACAAAAAAAAAAATTAAGTCAATCTGATAATTGTATTGTTCAATTTATCGTGTTTTTTACTAAAAAAATGGACAACAATTATGTTTTTAAAAAATAAATTATACATTTTTTTATGATTAAAATAATAAATTGAACAAGTAGCAATTATCAAATTAATTTATTTTTTTTTTTTGTGAAATACACGAAGTGCTAGACAAAATAAACGATTCGAATTATCAAAACGTGACCTGTGATGAACCTCACAAGCTCAAACAATCCACTCCAATCCAGTCTAGATTCAGGCAAAGTGATGATGAAATGGGGATTACTTTATTAAAATTGTAGATTTGAATAAAAATTTTAAAAGTAAAAAAAAAAAAATTATATTTCATTAACAATACACTAACTTTAACACACTTTCATCTAATTAAAAACGGATGGGCTGGAGGGTGGATCCCCTAATTGTTTGGACCTAAATTCCAATGCATCGTTGGGGTTTCATGTAGAAGATATTGGGCCATTTTTCATGTTGGAGAAAAGCCCGTTTGGTGACCCAGTTGGGTCATGTCATGTCCTGTCCGTCTGGAGGATAGAGTAGAATTAGAAAACTAACAAAAGTGATATATATCTATCTATTTATAATTGTTATTATTAAAATAAACAACTTTTTTTTTTGAAGCCGTAAAGTCATTACTTTAGAATTTTTTCCCAATTTTTTATAAAATGATTTTAATTTTTTAAACTTACATCAGTTTGTAATTAAGGATAAAATGACAAATTAAAACCAATCAATTCCATTTTTTCACTCCCTACATTTCCAAATTCCTGTGCAATTTTAGGCGAAGTCTCTTTTGATAATGCCCCTACAGACATGTGATTGGTTGTAAAGCCCCTTTGATGATGAGAAGGGTTGTGAGGCTTATGCAAAGATTGGATTTACCGTCACATTAGAAAATTCTGGGAGGGGTGGTCACTGAAGTTAAAACTATTCACTATCCAGAATTTTTTTATTTTATTTTCGTTTCTTTTTTTCATTTTGTTTGGGGGGCAGGGAAAGACTATTCAATAAAATTGTAATGTTAGGCATCGTTTGGCATTCGCTTATTGTAGTCTAAAAGTTAAAAGTTATTAAAAAAGAAAGTCTATAACCTATACCAAAAAATCAAAGATTTTATTTTCTCTTTATTTTTTACATATTTTTTAGTAAAAAATTAAAAAATTATTTCAAACATACTATTTTTTTTTACTTCATATTTTAGCCAAAAAAATCAAAAAGTTACTAAAAAACTTGTTCCCAAACGAGGCCTTATACTTCTCTTGTAAGTTTGTGAAGTAGTTATCTAAAGTATATATCTATTGCTTATCTTACACTGTAATTGTAATATTGTTAGTTATATTTTTATTTTCTTCGTTAAAAAATTTCATTATGTAATTAGGTTCTTTGCAAAAAAAGAAAAAGAGAAGAAAAGCATAAGAAAATATTGAGAGCTTTCTTAGGTTTGTATTTTTATGTTTTTATATTTTTCTATTCAAGTTGGTGCAATTTATTTATTTAGTTGTTATCCCCTGTTTTAATTTGTTAATCTTTGGTTTGTTTTCTATTTTGTATATTTCTTTCCCTGTTTCACTTTTGTTTGTTTTCCCTATTTTCTAAACTCAATTTTTTTTAGGATTCTACGTTTCAATTTGGCCCAGGAGTAGAATTTTAGTAAAATTTGTATATAAGTGCATTTAATTGCTGTGATTTTATTTTTGAATTGTTCATTTTCTTTGTGTATATCAAATTTGTACTGTTTATTTTCCTTTATATCTATCAAATCTTTTTAACTATGAGTGTTCTAAATGTCTTGAGTATGTACTTTACTATTTTGTGTGTTTCTGTATATTTATATTCTTTTTTTTTTCCTAAAAATTACAAAATATAAAATGTGTGCAATTGTTTAGACTCAAAGACAAAATATAAAATGTGTGCAATCGTTTGGCAAAGAGGTTTGGGGCTATTTTAGTCACAAAAGACAAAATAGGTTATTTTAGCCACAACAAACAAAACATCACATCCAATCCATAATTATTACACTCTTCTCTCACAAAAAAAAAAAAAAAAAAAAAAAAAAAAAAAAAAAACTAAAAAAGAGAAAAAGCCAAAAAGCCCTTTCCAAACCATGCTTTTTAGCCCAGGCTAAAATAGGCAAAAAAGCCAAAAAGCCAACACACTTTCCAAATGGAGGTTGGACTTAAACAGTTTGAGGTTTTTTCTTTCACTTTTTTAAGCTTTTGTTTGTTTTTGTGTATAAATTCATTTTTTTTTTAATTTGTTTTGTTTGTTTTTGTATGCTTTTTCATATATATGTAAAAAAATTCATTGTTCTATGTGTTTTTGATTTGTATTTCTTTTCTATTTCGTGTGCTTATTTTTATATTTATTTATTTATTTAAATTGCGAAGTAAAAAACGTGTGCAATTTTTTAGACTTAGACTTGAAAAGTTTGGGGTCTTTTCCTGTTTAGATTGTGTTACAAATTGTTTTGGCATTGTCTAAAAATTTATAATTTTATATTTCAATTTTTTTTTTATTGTGTAAATTTTCTAAGATTGAAGTTGCTAGGGAATTGGGGAACCAGCACACAATCACTGGCCCAATCAATTGGGGAGAAACTTCAGAACCACATGCTTAACATCAAAACCCAACCCACATTATTTAGAATACATACCAAAAATATTAATGCTAACATTTTATGTAAGGTTTTGGTTTGATAATAGGCTGTGATTGACGTCAAAAAGGATTCTCCATGCCAAAAGAGTAAACCCATTTGTAGATTGGACTCTAATATCAGAAGTTATTTGTAGGAAAAGAACCAACATTCAAGCCTTTCTTTTCACTGATCCAATTTGGAAATTCACCATAGAAACTAGATGAAGTCGTTAAGAGTTTTTCGGAAGATTGAGCATTGGTCTGGTTTTTTTCCGATGTCAGCTTTTTGGCATAGCGTGTGCTTGGATTGAGTGCATATGTCAACGGAGTTGGGATTGGGATATGATTCTAGATGCTAATGGCCCCCTTGGCTTTTTTGATGTAATTTTTATGTACTCCTTATACTATATGTTACATTAATGAATTTTTCTTTTGCTGGCAATAAAAAAATAAAAATTGAAAATCTGGGTTTTCTCTCAAAATAATTAGCCACGGGTGAAAACCTCTCAAGTGACAACCAAGAACGATTTATGGGTTGAAACAAATAAGGGAAATTTGGTCAATAATTCTTCAAAATAGTTTGTAATGAAAAAAGGACACTTCAACCATTTTTAATGTATGAAGTCCATTAAAATAGAATTTTTCTGTGAGGAGGGCACAATACAGCATGGGTTTTTTGTGTTTTTTGTGTGATGAATTCACTATTTTCATTGTATTGGATGGAGATATCAAATAGATCTGGAATAGAGAAGAAAAAGATAAGACGGTGGCATAGAACAAGTGGCTTCCTATGACAGGCCTGCAATGAAGAACAACAAAACGCAATGGACCAACCTTGCCTATGTATGTAAAGAGTTGGTCAATGACTGCAGTAGACTCATGGATGACTTTATATTCAAAACAAATTCAAAAATGCAACACCATCTCACTGGTTACTCATCCTCACTGATTGAGATTCAATTTTTTGAGGGAAATTTTTTTTTTGCTACCTTTAATTTTTATAATCTCTTTAAATTAAAGCAACTTTTGTAATATATCATTAACTTTTATTGCAATCCAAGGCCCAGCCAGCCAGACCCAACTATTTATTTGGTAGGAATATACATGACCTTTTCTTTCATACTTAAACTCTCAAACTAAGCTTTTTTATTGTGACAGATCAGTGGCGTAAATTAACATGGAGTTAGGATTGGTCGCCCCAAATTTAGTGAATCGGTCTATGTTTGACTACACATTATTTAAATTTGGTCATTTCGATATCTATAGCCCTTTGATATATTCCTCGGTAAAAATAAAATGCAATCTGATAACTTGTGGGCAAAATGATTGATTTCCAAATTCTAAACCAATAATTCACAGTCAAAATGGAAAGTTAAATCCAATATATGGACGCGCCTCAAAAGGGCGTGGTGCACAGCCACTTACAAAACATATATACAACTCATGAAGAGCCTTTAAATAGATCATGATTCAAAAGAAATGACAAATCTAGAATAAGTCTTCATGTACAAGTGGTATTCTATTATATGCTGCAAAGTCCAAAAAAACAATTTGAAGTATCCTCGAGCTCTCCTACCTGAAATGGATAAACAACGGGGTGAGAACACACTCAGTAAATAGTTTAATCACTGAAGTCGATTTAATTCTATGGAGTTTTCTTTTGTGTCACAAATTTTCAACTTTGGGATATCATTTTCAAGAATTAGTACATAAGCAACATTTTTGTATCAAGATAAATCACAAGGTGTTAGATGCTAATCCTTCGGCAAAAACAAAAGCAAAAACAGAAGGATCACATCGACTCAATCCACAACAAGACCACTAAAAGTGGTAAAGCCGCATGTGCAATATTAAACCACTCACGTACAAGACTTTGGTCTACATCTGCAAGACCGTGGTTAGTAACTACCTTGGTTGGTCGTCAAACATGCCGACGCTAAGGCCAGCAACAGACTTCTCAAACAAACAACAACTTGAATACACAATTGTACCCATGAGTGTGTAAATCTTTATATAAAGTGTCTAATTCCCTCCCTAGGAGTCACATTCAACTCTACTTAAGTATATCCCAATTAACAATACTACATCCCCTAATTTATCACCCTTAAATGATCCTAATGATATGACATTGAGATTAGACTCCACGTGATAAAATGTTGGACAATTAAAATTTGATATTTGTCAGACATAGGGATCATTTTTAAGAATGATAAATTAAGTAACTCAGCATTTTTCATATCCAATATAGCTCTTTCCCTAGTTAGATTGGGTTACACTTCCTCAAAGAGTTCAACTTTATCCAATTTAGGAGCTACTTTCCCACTAGGACTCAACTTCTTAAGGTTACTGGACTCAACATTCCGAGAGTCATATTTCGAATGGGGCTGGCCGCCACTTACATTGATTGAATAAATGATTGAATAAACCCGAGATTTTTTTTCTACTTCTTCCTTATTTATACATGTATTTCCATCTTTTGTATCTATATAGATTATAGATGGAGTGCCAATCCAACACTAGTCCTTTTTTTTAATATTATTTCCATTGTATTTTTTTCGAAAATATATATTATATTGACAACAGTGTATCGATCAAATATAATTCATCGTAATTAAGTATATCTATTTATCTCCGTCCATAGGTTTGGTTTTTTACTTTCCTTCAGGTAAATGATGGGTTTGTTGGATACCACGACCTTGGCCAATACCTCATTGCCACTTGGCACATAAGTCCAAGATCATGCTACATTCTAGACCCAGGTGGTCCTTCTTAAAAATATGCTCTCAAATAAAAAAAAACATCACACGAAGGGAAAGGAAGATCAAACCCCAAAAGATTAAAAACAAAGTTGGGAAAGAGCCAAACAGACAAAAATAAACACATGAAGCAAATAGAACAAAGTTCAAATTCAAAAAATAAGCAGCCAAAGCAACTTATGAACCGGAGTTTAGATAAGATTGTTAGTGTATCATCATCATTGTGTTTTGTAGTGTTAGCATCATTGTGTTCGTTAGTGTAGTATATGTTAGTGTATCATTAGCATTGTGTTAATATTTAATTGTTAGTGTTAGCTTTAGTCTTGTATATTTAATTGTTAGTGTTAGCACCTTTCGGTGGGTCTTGTATATTTAATTGTTAGTGTTAGCACCTTTCGGTGGGTAATCATCCAAGGCATCCTCTATAAATAGAGTGCCTTCTCTATGTAATAAATGTACAATTAACAGAAACATTTGTGCCTCTCTCTCTCTCTCTATCCTCTCATCTCTATCTTCTCACACTTTCTTCAATTATTATTTCATGGTATCAGAGCACAGTATTACATTTCTGGCAATTTGCGATTTTGGTGTTTAGTCCCATCCACAGCGGCACTACATCAAACCACTCGGAATTTCCTCACGATTCCAACGGCACCAAGCCCGGCCCCAGAAAACCTTTCACGCGCCCACACGCGCCACCAGTGTCCACTGCGCGTCACCATTTCCGCCACCACTCTCACACGCGCCCGCACGCGCCATTCGTTGTTTCTCCCTTCCGACACGCGCCTACACGCGCCCACACGACTCGCGGCTGACGTCAGCTCTGCCTCTCCCGTATGCCGTGCCCGCTACTGTGCGCCTCTCGTGCGCCGTTTCAGCTACCGTGCGCCGCGTCTGCGCCTGACTGCTACCGTGCACCGTCGCTTCCTGCTAACGTGTTCCTTCCTGCACTCTGCTAACGTGCGCCGCTGACCTATTTGCTGACATCATCTCTGTCCAGCATACCTTTCCTAGCTATTTTCGACCTTCCGGACTCACTGGTACACTCTGTTTTACCTAATTTTGCTCCTACAGGTCTATCCTATTACTTTAAATCCTATTCACCTAATATTATGGATCGTCATGATGCCTCCCATCCTATTTCCGTTATTTTGAATGGTTCCAACTATGTTCTGTGGGCCCAAGCCATGTCCTTCTTCCTCAAAGGAAAGAAGCTCTGGCGAATTGTCACCGGGGATGTGACTAAACCGGTGAAAGACAGTGACACTAATGAAACTACTGTTCCTACTGCTACATTTGACGACCGACTTGAGGACTGGGACAGTAAGAATTACCAAATCATTACCTGGTTTCGTAATACCTCTGTTACATCTATCAGTCTTCAGTTTGGTCGCTTTCAGCTTGACTCTGTAACTACTCCTGCAAAAGACATCTGGGATTTCTTGAAAGAACGATACCAGACTACTGGTCTTGCCCACCAATATCAACTTCAGAACCAACTTCACCGCATGCGCCAAGAATCCACTCAGTCCATTAATGACTTCCTTTCTCAAATGTACTCTGTTTGGGATCAGTTTGCTCTTTCAGAACCAACTTGGCATACCCCCGAAGATGCTGTTTTATTTACTATCTATCGCAACCAGCAAAGGTTGGTGCATTTTCTTATGGCTCTGACTTCCTCCTTTGAGCCCGTACGTGCCTCTCTGCTTCATCGCCATCCATTGCCCACTCTTGAACAAGCAATCTCTGAGTTGCTATCAGAGGAGACGCGTCTCGGTACTCTTCAAACTCATCATGTGGACTCTGTTCTTGCCACTCCTCCGTATCGGCCATCATTTACCCAACGGACCACTGCTTGCCTCTATTGTCAGAATAGGGGTCTTCCTTCAACCCATCTCCTGGTCAATTGCCCCGTCAGATCCTGCCGCTACTGCAACAAACTTGGTCCTGGTCATCTACAACAGGATTGTTTTCGCAATCCATCCCGATCATCGTCCAATAGCCACTCCTCTCGCGGTGGCTCTTCCCGGGGAAGCTTTCATCGTTCCAGGAATCAGTCTCATCACACTGCTACTACTGCTTCTAGGCATCAGCCTCATCCCACTACTGCTGCTGCTTCCGGGAATCAGTCTCCTCACACTGATGCTGTCACCTCTGCGGGGTTTTCTGAGTCTTCTGCTCCGTCTACCCCTCGCTTTTCTCCAACGGATGTAGAGGCCATGCTCAAACAACTTCTCTCCCCATCTGGTACACCTCCTCCTACTGCTTTGTCTGTAATCCCAGGTAACTCTTCTTGGTATTTTGACTCTGCTTGTTGTAATCATATGACCTCCAGTTCTACTATCTTTTCTTCATTCTCTTCATCTCCTCATATTCCCTCAACACATACTGCTGATGGTTCCCTCATGTCTGCCCGTCATGTTGGTACTGTTTCCACCTCTTCTTTATCTATCCCTCAAGTTTATCATATCCCTGCTCTTACCTTAAACCTTATTTCCATTGGTCAATTATGTGAACTTGGTCTAACTGTCACATTTTCTGCTACTGATTGTTTGGTACAGGACCCTCAGACGGGGCAGACTATTGGGATCGGCCGTAAGCATGGACGTCTCTATGAACTCATTCACCTTCATGTTCCTGCCTCTCCTCAGATTGCTGCTCCTACATCTACTTCCTCATTATCTCCCTTTCATCTTTGGCATTGTCGTTTAGGGCATATTTCTGCTAGTCGCTTAAGGTCTTTGGTTTCTAGTGGACAGTTGGGTCATGTAATTCCCGATAATTTCGATTGTATCCCCTGTCAACTTGCCAAACAACCTGCTTTATCATTTAATAAAAGTACTTCAGTTTCCCTTGCACCTTTCGATCTTATACATTCCGATATTTGGGGGCCCTCTCCTACTACCACTATGGGGGGATCCTGCTATTTTGTTGTCTTTATTAATGATTTTTCCCGGTTTACTTGGCTTTTTCTCATGAAAACTAGGTCTGAACTTAAACACATTTATTATAGATTTGCCCAAATGGTCCACACCCAATTCTCTAAAACCATCAAAATTTTTCGCTCTGACAATGCTATGGAATATCGGGATTCTGATTTCCTTTCCTTTCTTCAGCATCATGGTACACTGCCTCATCGTTCTTGTGCTGGCACATCCCAGCAAAATGGCCGCGCTGAACGGAAACATAGGCATATTCTTGACACTACTCGCGCCCTTCTTCTCTCTTCTTCCTGCCCTGAAAACTTTTGGGGGGAGGCTGCCCTCACTGCTGTTTACACTATCAACTGTGCTCCTTCTCCTGTCATCCATAATCAAACTCCCTTTGAACATCTGCATGGCACTCCCCCTCCTTACGCCAATCTCCGGGTTTTTGGCTCTGCCTGTTTTGTTCTACTTCAATCCCATGAACACACCAAGCTTGAACCTCGTTCTCGTCTTTGTTGCTTTCTTGGGTATGGAATTGAACATAAAGGCTTTCGTTGTTGGGATCCTCTCTCTAAACGTCTTCGTATCTCCCGCCATGTCGTTTTCTGGGAGCACCAAATGTTTTCCTCGCTATCCTCTTTTCACTTACCCGCACTCTCCACTACTGTACTGTTTACTAATCCTTCTTTAGATCTTTTCTCTGCTGATTTTGATACAGGTTCCTCCCTCATCGAGACGCCCTTGCTCACTCCTGATCTCGTCCAGCCTGCTCTCCCTGAAGGTCTACCTCTTATTACCACACCTCCTTCTCCACCGGTTCTTCCTCCCACCGATCCTCCTACGGGTCGCCCTCGCCGGGTAACTCAACCTCCTATCCATCTTCGTGATTATATTGTTGGATCTGCTGCCTTCTCTACTTATGAACCTACATCCTATCGTGAGGCTTGTACTAATCCTCTTTGGCAGCAAGCTATGACCGATGAACTGCAGGCCTTGGACAAAGCTCATACTTGGGATCTTGTTGATCTTCCTCCTGGCAAGACTGCCATTGGCTGCAAATGGGTTTACAAAATCAAAACACATTCTGATGGCTCTATTGAACGCTACAAAGCTCGTCTTGTTGCCAAGGGTTTCAACCAGGAATATGGTATTGATTATGAGGAGACATTCTCTCCTGTTGCTCGGCTAACCTCTGTTCGCAGTTTACTTGCTGTTGCTGCTGCTCGCCACTGGGAGCTCTTTCAGATGGATGTCAAAAATGCTTTCCTCAATGGTCATCTTCTTGAGGAGGTCTACATGCAACCTCCACCTGGGTCCACTTTTCCCCCTCATCAGGTTTGCAAACTACAGCGTGCTCTCTATGGCCTCAAGCAAGCACCTCGTGCTTGGTTTGCTACGTTCAGTTCTGCCATTCATGACTTCGGGTTCATCTCTAGCTCCTATGACTCTGCTCTTTTTATCCGGACTACTTCTCATGGTACCACTCTTCTTCTTCTGTATGTGGATGATATGATTATCACTGGTAATGATGAAGCTGGTATTCTCCACCTCAAACAGTTTCTCCACCGCCAATTTGAGATGAAGGACCTTGGTACTCTTAACTACTTCTTAGGCCTTGAAGTCTCTCATGATTCTACTGGTTCCTATTTGTCCCAGGCCAAATATGCATCCGATCTTCTAGATCGTGCTGGTCTTACTGATTGCAAAACTACCTCTACTCCAGTTGATCCTCAGATTCGTCTCACTCCTCTTGATGGGACTCTTCTCTCTGATGCTACTCTTTATCGCCAACTCATCGGCAGCCTTGTCTATCTCACAGTAACTCGTCCTGACATTGCCTATGCTGTTCACATTGTCAGTCAGTACATGTCGGCTCCTCGCACTCCCCACTATACTGCTCTACTCCGCATCCTTCGCTACCTCAAAGGCACTCTGTTCCATGGCCTTCACTTCTCTGCTTCCTCCTCTCTTGAACTGCGTGCCTTTTCCGATGCTGATTGGGCTGGGGATCCTACGGATCGACGCTCCACCACGGGATTCTGCTTCTTCTTAGGGGATTCTCTTCTTGCTTGGCGTAGCAAAAAACAATCCCTCACTGCCCGTTCTAGCACCGAAGCTGAATACCGAGCTCTTGCTGATACTACTCAGGAACTTCTCTGGCTTCGCTGGCTCCTTGCTGATATGGGTGTTTCTTCTTCTGATCCTACCCCTCTCTATTGTGACAATCAGAGTGCCATTCAGATTGCTCACAATGATGTTTTTCATGATCGCACCAAACATATTGAGATTGATTGTCATTTCATTCGCCAACATGTTACCGGTGGTACTGTTCGTCTTCTCCCTATTGCTTCCGTCGATCAACCCGCTGATATCTTCACTAAGGCTCATCCTCCTGGCCGCTTCAATGCTCTTGTTTCCAAACTCAACTTGGTTGATGCTTTCCCTCCTTGAGTTTGCGGGGGGATGTTAGTGTATCATCATCATTGTGTTTTGTAGTGTTAGCATCATTGTGTTCGTTAGTGTAGTATATGTTAGTGTATCATTAGCATTGTGTTAATATTTAATTGTTAGTGTTAGCTTTAGTCTTGTATATTTAATTGTTAGTGTTAGCACCTTTCGGTGGGTCTTGTATATTTAATTGTTAGTGTTAGCACCTTTCGGTGGGTAATCATCCAAGGCATCCTCTATAAATAGAGTGCCTTCTCTATGTAATAAATGTACAATTAACAGAAACATTTGTGCCTCTCTCTCTCTCTCTCTATCCTCTCATCTCTATCTTCTCACACTTTCTTCAATTATTATTTCAAAGATGAATATGTATTAAACTGTACTTTAGTATCAGAAACAGTGTGTGCCGAGGATGTGAGGGTTCCGAACTAAGCTCTATGTTATGTGAATGCAAGGGTTGGGATTAATATGTTATATCAGGAATTGCATTGTAAATTTGTGTGTGAATGACAGTTCTCAGAAACAACAACAACAACAACAACAACAAAAATAAATAAATTAAATAAAAATTACAAAAGAGGTATTTTGGTTTGGAGTTTTTAAAAACAATTTTTGAGTTTTCAATTTATATTTTTTTATTTTTAGTAAATTATTTTAATATTTTGGTCAATTTTTTAGGTACATCTAATCTAGATGTACTTAAAAAATAAAATATTTGTATAGAAATATTTAAAAAATTCAATAATACCAAAAAAAATATGAAAATGTATTTTGTAGTATTTAGCAAATTTTTAAAAGATTTTTTTAAATAAATTTTATACTTTTTAAATGTATTTATATTAATTGGATCTAAAAATAAAAAATATTGATTAAAATATTTTAAAAAATCATTAAAAATATATATATATAATTGAAAACTCAAAAATTTTAAAAGCTGTTTTTGAAAACTCTAAAACTAAACAGAGTGATTATTAGGTTCTATATATTCAAGAATCTGTGTGGTGCAAGTTAGATCCTCTAATGTTAAATTGTATCAGTGTGACTAAAGATTTATAATATGGTTGGAATGAAAGTCTTGTGGCTTGTTTGTGCTTTCCGAGGTGCTGCCTGTGACTCAGCATGGGAGAAGGGGGCGGAACTGCACACTTTCGTATTCAGATATTAATCATAAGTTTGTACCACATCATTGAAATCTAAAATGATATGTTGTTGTGACTATTTCACAATCATTACTCACAAAATTAACATTTACATTTCGTCTATATAATGAAACTGGATTGATCATCATTATAACCAAATAACTACCTACCATGGCCAAGTTAGCTCCTTGTTACGTCCCGCCAAATTACCTAGACAGAATTGCCTACCAAGAGGAAGTCTCAAGGAAGGGAGGCTAATGGAATATTTTGGAAGCTCCTGGAAAACTTGAGAAAATATAGAAATATGGTAGATAATTCTATAATATACATGGAAGGATTTAAGAAAAGGTTCTAGAGCATTCAAGTGAATATTAGAAGTATGGAAACAATAGAAGCTTCTAGAACCTCCTAAAGAAATGGAGGTGGTAAAAGATCCCTGTATCTACTTCTAGAATGAGGTAAATGTTTGTATAGATATTTTTGAGGATTTCAGAACCCTCTTGTAGGATAAGGAAATCTTCCATGAGAAACTTCTCCATAGTCCTTTTCTTGTATGCTCTGGAATATTTTAGAGAAGGCTTAAGATGCCTATAAATAGGAGAGGGGCTCATTTGCTCCATGAATGATCCAAGAGTTGTAAATCTTTCTCAAAGTGAATACATAAGCTTAAGGCATTCTCTCAAACTCTCTTTGTCTTTCTACTTGTCTTCTTGCAAGTTTGTGAGTTAGACTAACTTGGCATCATCAAGTGAGGCTTGAGATTGTCTAAGTGCCACACGGATAGCTTAGAAATAACCAAGGCTGTGACATCCTGGATGGGAACCTAATGACCTTATCCAGTTTAAAGGGTATAGGAATCATTTTTTGATCAGCAAAATAAGAGAAATGATAATCTTGATAAGGTTGTGACCTTGTTAACCATAGTTCATTCAGAGAAAACAAATCTGTAGTATTATTACACTAGAAGAGCTAAACAAGATTGAAACCTGTCCTCCTATTTTTGGTCTTTTAGGTACTTTTATCCTTAAGGGTTGTGATAAATTATTTGCTTAGCCTATGATTTTATGTAGTAGTATATATTTTTAGAAACTCCTTTAAAAAAAAGACCACCTAATCCCCCCATGAAGAATGCGCATGGCATTGGCCATTGGTTGATCTTGTTGACAAAGATTGATGTAGATGGTGCATGCATAGATAGTTGTTTAACAAGGGCCTAGTATTTTATAATCACTAAAATAAAACTATGAAACATTTCTCCCTCCAGAATTAACTCAAAGATAGTGTAAAAAATAATAATAATAATCATCTATGAAGATATATATGATAAGTGAAAGAGAAATCATTGATGAAACTTAAACAAAATCACTGTAATACTTACACTTACATCCTTCTCCTTCTCTTTTGTTGTCAAATCAAAACTGAGAACTTATTTAGCAAAGTTCATGCATTGATGTGTAGTTGATCACGGTTCTCTCCATTAACTTTCTCGTCAATAACATTATGAGTTTGATTGCCATGTGTAGAAGCAACCTCCATCCCAAGTGCTAAAATGGCAACCATTCGATCAATTATAAAGATTTTCTTCATCTGTTAAGTACATAAATAAGACTAGCTCTTTATATTAATCATTTGAAAGAAAAGAAAAAAAAAACACTATCAATAATATTGAAGAAGTAAAATGTCACCTACTCTGGTCCAAGTATTCTTTGAGAACCACATAATGATTCTTAACAGGGCCTTGGCCCAGCCCTTGACGTTATTCCATTTGTTTCTCTGAAACATTGCCATGGTGTTGCAACAATTTTCAAACCACTGTTTCATCTTCATCCATTCTATCTTCACTGTGTGTGCACAAGCTTTCCTATAGTTCATCAAACTCTGCAAACAGGACGACCCAAGCGTAATACAGTTTGAAGCTTCAATATTGCTACCCATGGCGAAATGAGAGAAGAGAAAAGAGGGAAGAGTAGAGAGATAATATGGAATTGGGAATTTGGGAGCTCATTTTTGGTGTGTGGAAGAGAGAGAAGAGTAGAGAGACTATATAGGATTGGAAATTTGGGTGCTCGTTTTTGGCGTGTGTCTCAGTCACTATGTGATCATAGTTATAGATAATAAATATATATATATATATATATATAAAGAAAGAAATAAAAAAGGCCCCTTTGTCCCAGCTGAAAGGGTTTTTTTTTTTTTTTTTTTTTTTGCAGTTGTAATCTAATTATATTAATATACTAATACTATCTTTGTCAAAAAAATTCTTAAATACAAGAAGTCTATTGTTATGTTTGGTGCAGTTTATTATAAGTTAAACGTTAACAATCATAAAGTATAAGCTAAAATCATTTCTTTCCTAACTCCTAAATTAAGTTTTTTTTAACTTATTTAAGTCAAAATCTAAAATTAAAATAAAGGGTAAATTAAAAATACACTCCCTGAGATTTGATTAAAATACAAATCATCCTTTTGATTCTGGAAATTACAATTTCACTCATGAGATTTCTAATTTCATAACAAATCGCTCTTTTTATTAATAAATCATAAAATCAGTTAACAGATTTTAATGATATTAAAAATATGTTTCAATTAATAATTTAACTAATTTTATTATTATATATGAAAGTAATTATGAATTTTATTTTTTAACTAAGGGGTTGTTTGGGGTGTCGTAAATAAGTGCATTTTTTGTCTTTTTGGACTAAAAATTTGAGAGAAAAAATATAGTTGTTTGGGAAAAAATTTTGACTTTTTATGAAAAGGTGTGTAATATAATATTAGTACACATGGTAAAATGACTATTTTACCCATCCTAACTGACACACCAACTGAGGCGTACGTGCACCGTTGTTGGGAAGCATGACTGTAGATCTGTGGTGACAATTTAGTCACTGTGCAACGTAAACATAATTTTTAAAATTTTTTTTTCATTTCCTCAACACTGTGCAATGGTCAAAACAAGTGATTTTTTTTCTTTATTCATAATTTGTCTTATATCATGCTTTTCCTTTTGTCATTAATTTTTTTTTCCCTTGCAATCATTTTTTTTTCTTTTCCTTGTAACATTTTTGTTTTTATTATTTTCCATTTTGAAAGAATGTATTTTTTTAATTCTTTTCCTTTTATCATTATTATTTGTTTTATTTCTTTCCTTTTTTATTCATTTTTTTTTGGTTTGCATTCTTTTCCTTTTAACATAATTTTTTTTTCTTCCTATAGTCGGTACTTGTCCTTTTAACATTATTATTTTTTTTTTTCATTTTTTTATTCAATTTTTTTTCCATTCTTTTTGTTATAATTTTTGTTTTCTTTCTTTTCCTTTGTTAGTCAATATTTCTTTTTTATTCTTTTCCCTTTTTTTTTCTTCTCCGTTTAACATTTTTATTTTATTTTTTATTCTTTTCCTTTTAACATTATTAATTTGGGTTTAATTTTTTTATGTTAATCATTTTTTTGTATTCTTTTCTTTTTACGTGCAAATTTTTTTTGATTGTTTTCATTTTTTATTCATTACTTTTTTTTCTTTTCCTTTTAATTTTTTTTTAAAAAAATTATTTTCTTTTTGCTTTTATTGTTTTCATTTTAACAAATTTGGTTTCATTCTTTTTTTATTGCTTTTCTTGTAAATTTTTTTTTTCTTTTCCTTTTTTATTAGTTGGTCATGCCTAGTGCTGTTCTAAGTTGTTCAACAATTTTTTTTTTTTTATTCTTTTCATTTCGTTTTCAATAGTGTTTTTTGGACATATGTAGCATAAAATTGGATACAAAACTTTATCAACATCCTGCTGAGAAGTATTACAAATTTAGAAATACAAAACAAATTAACAAACCATGATAATAAACACTTTTTAATCTGAGTTACACACATTATAAATTTAACCAACATTAATGTTTCAATTATTCGTGTTCAGGTGCCGGGCTAGTTGGTACGTAATGTTCGCTCGTACAACTGTCATTGCGGGGTCGGAGTCCCCTTCCTCAATCACATCGGCCACCCGTGCGTATTCATCGTGGTCGGGCATTTCAGGAGCCACATATTCGGTGCTATTTGCGATAGGAACTGTGACCTCATCAATTTCACTGTTTCGGCGTATGAAATTATGTAACGCCATCGACACACATACGAAGATCACTTGATTAGAGAAACTCAACTTCTGAATATTCCACAATGCCCCCCACCTCGACTTCCACGCACCGAATGTCCGCTCGATACAACTACGCAATGACGAATGTGCCTTATTGAATAGTTCGAACTCATTTTGTGGTCTTCGATTTCGATGGGCATTTTGGTGATACCTATACCCCTTGTATGGGGCTAGGTACCCTGTCTTGTTGCTGTAGCCGCTATCCACCAAATAGTATTTTCCTGCAACGAACATTTTTTTAAAAAAATGTTATTTGACAAAAATAATTTTGTGTCAATTTTTTTTTTTAAATGATATTATCTATTTTTATTAATTTTTCAATTACGATAGCAAGTACGAATGTGTAATTTTTCTTTTATTATTTTAAAATTATACTACTTTGTTAAATAAAATATAATTTTACCAAGTGCGGGGTGCGGGAAGCGATGTTTAGGTTCGGTTGTCACGTAGTGCAACACCCTACTGTCGTGCATGCTCCCGTCCCAACCGGCTGACACAAACGTGAAGCACAAATCGAAGTCACATACGGCCAGTATGTTCTGTGTTGGGACGCCTTTCCGGCCGTAATACGAAGTGGCGTACTCTTCCGAGACACGAGCCATCACGTGCGTGCCGTCTAGTGCACCGATGCAGTCCTACACAAAGCACCATTACACAGAAACTATAAATAATTATTCATGGTATATGTCGTCACTGTGATATTTAAAATTTTGTGAAACAGTGTCACCTTGAATGCCCAGTATCGCTGTTGCGATTGTAAATGTGGGTGGCCCCCCTATTGCACTTGCTCAGGCGTAAGACTCCTACTATGAACCGCTGTGAACGGTATCATAACTTTCAAAACCTCATGGAAATGCTGTAACAATGTCTCCTTCGAGTGTTGGAACCGTTCTTGCAAATCTTTCATCTTCATTCCCTGCAATACACAAATGAAAATGGCTACCTTCTCTTCTAACGACACGCCATGCTTCCGCTGTAGCAATGTCAATCCAAAACTATGAAGAGTGTGGCATAACATCAAGAACACTGGTTTGGACATACTGACAGCATCTTCAAACCGGCCTTGATGGCCATTAAACAACTCATACATCCATAAATGTCCTGAAAGTATTGATGTATTTCGAGGCACTCTGTGATAATGGTTGTAGTAATATGTAGCTGCACTGTCATACGCCTCTAGCAAGTTATGGTTAGTTTGGACCACCATTTCCCGTGCAATTTCATCGACAGCTTCCCGAGATGCATTACTGGGCACAGTGTAACTAGGACCTACGTCGTCTGCCATTTTGGAAACCTATAACGCAGAATATACAGAGCCAAGCAGGTTTACCAAAATTTGACTTGATCGGTACAAGGCTGCCTATCAATAAAATTATAACGACTTTGGACAATGAAAGAAGCAGATTGGGGCGAGGGTAAGAAAGGAGACAACCACACTGATTTGTGGTGTTATCTAAAGAAATGAATGATGAGATGAGCAAAGATTGTGGTGAGACCTTTGCAGCCAAAATTTCAACTGATTTGAGGTCTTATATAAAGAAATCAAAGATGAGCATGCGCAATGCTTGTGGTGGGACCTTTGAAACCAAAATATCAACAAATCAACAAAAAGGGATGCTCTTCTTTGAAACCAAAATTTGGGGCCTGGGTAAGAAGAGATTCTCTTCTTTGAAACCAAGATTGTGGTGGGACCATTGTAACAAATATTTCAACAACTTCATGTGGTGTCCATGCAGATTGGGCAACACACAAATTATTGGGGCCTGCATAAGAAGGGATTCTCTTCTTTTTGGTAATATATACGAAATTATTGGTATATATTTTTTTGTGTGTTGTGCCGACAAAACAGTTACATCAGTGGAAAAGGTAATGCCAAATTATGGTTTGCCCCACTGGACAGTACAACATGACTGGTTTTCTGGTTAAATGGGCAACGAAACAGCAAATTCCAATTTTTATGAAGAAATAGTGAAAATGGCTTAAAAGGCTTTGGATCTTTTCAACGATGAACTCAAAAAAACTATGAACTGCTAATGGAATAAAAACAACATCTTAATTGGAGCGTTGCTTATTAAAACGAACAACAGAAGAGAGAAAAAAAAGAAATACACAAACATAGAATTAAAAAATGCACAAAAAAAAAGGCAGCAACAAGCATATACTACAACATCAACATCATCACACAAATATTATATCAACTGATAATGTCCTAAAAATTCCACCAACAATGCCATAGTTTTTTGGAATGAAGGATATTTGGCCAACTGCTTGTTCAAAAAAAAAAAAAAACAAAAGGGAACACACAAACGTTACTAAAGAAACATTACATCAATATTCATAACCTGCCACCACCCAAACATTAATAAAGAAGCAACACACAAACAATAATAAAGGAACACAAATTATTTGCTGGACGGTCTTAGAACCAGCCACCACCCATTCCAGGGTTTGCTGCTGATGGGCCACCGATGCATTGCTCACGGGACTTCTTTGTTCGCAACCAAGCAATGACAGTCGCGTCTGTCAGAATCGACATCATTATGGCTTGATTTGCCGGGTTGTCAAGTACCGATTGAGCAAAAAGAAATAGTGGGTCTTGCGGATCCAGCCCTTCCAGTGAATACAACCGTGTCATACACTTCTCAATAAGTTGTTGTGCCGAATCTGCGTAATCATGTGAGACGCGGATTTGTCATTGTTGTAATTTTACGGAGGATGCAAGGTTTTCCATACTACTCGCCAACAGAGAAGCTCCCTCACTCTGCCCTTTTTTCCGTTGTGGGTGTGTTGGGCCTGGCGATTTGCGTTTGTTCATGCCACTAGTTGGTGTGTCGTCAGCGTTAATTCTGGACGACGCAGCGTGCACGGTTGCCGGCGTGCCATCCTATTGTGCAACAGTGTCGTGCACAGTGTGTTCATGCTGCGCAGCAGGCTGGAAAGGGGGCAGCCCGCTGCTGTCCTCGCAGTCTTTTTCAGGCGCCAGTGAAGTACCGTCATCGGGTGCCACAGGTTCGAACGCTGCACCTGGTGTCCATGCATATTTTCCGGTTGCTGTAGCGCCTTCGTACACCCTTCGCATGAGGTCCATGTGCTCCAACGGTTTTGTTTTGAACTTGATTGCATTCTTGTCAACCTGGGGAAAACAAAAAAAAAAAAACCACAGGAAGAACTTCCAGAGCAGATATTTTGTACTATTTAAGGGGTTCAAATGGGCAGCAAACACAGGCAGTAGAAATATAAGATGGAGCACAAATACTGTTAACTCCATCATAGGCTGCAAATTATGGGAAGCAAATTGGGGTTCAAATGGGGAGCAAACACAGGCAGCAGAATCCCACAAATACTGTTAACCAGCCTATAAATAACTGATTAAAAAACCACAGGAAGAACTTCCAGAGCAGATAGTAAAATATATATGTATATATATTTCATTCTTCTACCATCTTACATTATCTTTATATTTTGTACTATTTAAAGCAGGATGTGGATTTTTGTAGAAAAAAGAAGAGTACAAATACTGTTAACTAGCCTATGATAGACTTCCAGAGCAGATTGGAAACCTACTGTTTCAGTGCAATAAACAGTACGTTGCCCAAAAAATTAAGCATTGAAAACAAGCTTAAGCATTGAAAATAGGAAACCTACTGATCTGTTACTGTAATTTGGCAAAAAAAATTGAGCACCTAGTGAGATACAACAAACTAAAGTTCGTAAGGGCAACTCATAAAACAGTAAAAATAGAAGCAGACATACATATACATCCACACGTAACAATAGAAATACACCCCACCAGGTCATTAAAGTTGTAATAATAACGGTTTAAGTATCCATGTAAATGACGTAAGTAAAACTCAATGGAAATGTTACCTTTTCGTAATGCACCCACCAGTCGTCAGATGCTTGTATCAAACCCGTGGCTTCATTGTAACTGATGCCGGTTGGCCCATGCCTGCTGTTCATCAGTTTCGACCACGACTGCCAATCCTTTTTCAACAACGCATACTTGTTCTGCAGTTGCTTGACGTCATGCACCTTATTTGTACAGTCCAGAAAGCCCTTGCTTATAGCTCGATATCCATGCATTGTCATTGTATGGAAGCTCTCCTTGAAACCAACTTCCAACTCTTTGATAACAAGTTCCAAAAAAATCCGCACCATGTCGGAGTCCCAAGATGCTTTATGTACGTTTGCGGACTGCTGCTGCGTCTGTTTACTACCGCATTTGTGCAACGATTTGGAAGGTGTCGACTGCGTTTGGGACTGCTCCATTTGCGCACTACAATGCAACAACAATTATGGTATACGTGGAAAAATTGGAAACATTGAAACTCATAGAAAGCATAAAATAAAAAACATATAAACAACTGTGAAACAGAGCTAAATTAGGCAAAAGGGCAAAAGGTTATAGTGTAATAGTTTAAACTACTATTAATTTGAGTTTTATAGTTCAAACATCTATTTTTGTATATCCTACATTCAGTTTCATAGTTCAAACATCAATTTTTGTTAATCTAATTTTGTTAATGAAAATGAACTAATACTTTAAATTAAAAACAAATCAACAAAAACAAAAAAATATTTTGGTTTAGAAGCTATATATAGATATTTCTTTTTTTTCGTGTGTAATTTCTACTTTTGTGTCTCTTACTTAGCTAAGATAGGGTAATATATTGTTGGCCATTTCCTAAAAAATCCTATATGTATGACTTGTAGTCACATAAATACTCTTGCGATCTTATAAATTGTATTCCACATTCCAAAATTTCAAATACAATATACTCACATTTCAAAACGCAATAAGATAAATAGTTTAAGCAAAACAAAATTTACCTTATTGTCATTTTCTAATAATAACATATTTAACAAAAACTAAATAAGACAATACCATGAAGCTAGCACATGTATTCATTTAAAAAATAATACATTTGATAAAAATTTCATATGTAATGAACAAATGAATCATCTCCGCAGTTGGAATTTCTACGAATCGTTAAAGTAACAAACGGTGTACTTTTCGAAATGTAATGACACTATAAATCTCTATTGGAAATGAACAATTCATTGGTATTTATAAGGCAAAGTTGGATTGGTCTGATTATGAAATTAACAAATTTGTGATGAAAAAAAAGTTGAACATTCATATACGTATGCATCATAATCGAGTAAATCATACAGGTAGGGATAACAATGATGATTGTGGCAAACACACTGTTATTGAAAGACATACACCCTAGCAATGTTAGAGCATTGCCAATGATTTGCAAAAACAACTACGAAACCCATAATATGACAGTTTGGGCCAAAAAAAAGTAATCCAGTTGCATGTTATAATGCCAAAAGTTCAAGATCAGTATCCCAGTGGTTTTCTTTCTTCCATTTCTCCCACCTGCATCCTTTCCAGCAAAACTCTATGAAATAGAAAAAAAAATTTCATAACAAAATTCAAAAATTACAACAACAATCCGTAGACACACAACAATCACAACAACAACGACAATTAAGAATTTATTGCAACTTCAGATAAATTTCAAGTAATTTCTCCAAAAATGCAGAAATATAATTGTAGAAAAAGAAATACTTGGAAAGGTTTTCAAGGTCCGTCATCTTCTTCCCTGAAGTTGGTCTTGTTCATCTTCAGAGAGAGAGGGTTCAACTAATTGTGAACTTCAAACCGAAATCGTGAGAGATGCTTAGATCGTGAAACAGATCGCCAAACCCAAATGAACATTTTACAACTAGATCTATAGATCTGGTTTGGGTTTCGGATTCATAGAGGGTTTCGGTAGAGAGAAGAGAGGGTTTTGGTGTTACAGATAAGAGAAGAGAGGTAGAAAAGAGGAAAAGTTTTGGAACAGAATCAGAGAAAGGAGAGTGAGAGTGAGAAAATTAATTTGCGTGGAAGAGATGTTACCTTGTAGTTAGGGAGAAATGGGCCGGCGTGGTGTAGATCTGGTCGGAAGTGGTGCAAATCTAGGCGACGGATTGTCCAATAGCCGTCGGTTACTGTTAATTTGCGATCGAGTCGAGGTCGGACTTCCCCACGGCTGTTGCAGTGCTGCACGGTGAAGGCTGCGACGGATCTCCGGTGGTCGCTGGTGTGGATAACTCCGCAGACGGATTGTCCCCTTTCGTGGCTATCTCGGCAGAACTCGACTGATACAGACAGAGAGAGAGAGAGGGGGAAGGGGATCTTCAGGTGAGAGGATAATATTGTGTTGAGGAAGGAATAAAAAAATAGGGGCAAAATAGTATTTTTACCCTCTCTAGGTTAGACACAATTTTGGCTGCCCAAAACATGAAAATGGGATGACTTTTTGGCTTTTTTTATAACTTTTTGGCTTTTTGACTTTTTCGGAGCATCCCAAACTTGGCCTAATTCTATTAAAAAAAATTTAACAATAAAATATTTATAATTTTTTAAATTATAAAAAATAATTTATACATCAAACAAATCCCAAAAATTTATTTGTAATTTATCCCTCAATAAATTATAAACAAGTCATTTAAATGGGAACAATCGCCCCTATATGACTTTCGAGAAACACCAAATAGTCTCGGCGGGTGGCACCTTCAACAAATTTCATGTCAAAACAAATAAGCGCACTTACAGAAACATCAAATAGACTTTTGACACGTTTTTACGAAACATTGTTGGTAACCTGGAGGTGACATTAGCGGAAAGGTTGAGGTAAGAAATATCAAATTTTTTATTAAATAAATGATCAAATATTTTATATGAATGTAATATTTATAATTTTGTAGATTTCATATATCTGAGATATTTGATCATTGATTTGATAAAAATTTTGGATCTATAATATTATCCTAATTGAAATAATCTAATATCTTTGATGAAAAGAAACACCAAATAGACTTCTGACACATTTTAGGAAACATTTGTCGGTAGCCTGGAGGTACCATTAACGGAAATAATCTAATATCCTGATGGAAAAAGTTTGGGATTCCAATTTGGAGACCCTATGACCCTTAAATGTGTGTAATTGATTTTTATGTATTTTTTTTTCCTCTCTCACATAGGATAATGTGGAAATTATGAGAGTGAAGTTTTTGTGAGGTCTCAATCATCGAAAATGTTATAAGTTCTAAATTTTCTATCAAACAAATGACTAAGTGTGTGTGGGGTCTATAAAATTGCACACCCCGCACACATGTGAGACATTTGATTATTTATTTAATAAAAAAATTAGGTTGCGTTTGGTAGAGTTTTCTAAATATGATTTGAGAATAGAATTGTATTTTGAGTTTGTAAGTTTTGGAATTATGATTTGAGTGTAGAAAATTTGTTTGGTGAAAGAGTTTTGAAAAGAATTTTGAATTGAGTACGGAATTTTTGATGTGACATATGATATTTGATATAAAAACTTACAACTCATAACCAAATACATAACTCAAAATTATATTAAAACTCATAAAAAATTTTAAAAAATTCAGAAAATATTTTTTTATTCAATTTATAAAAATTAACATGGATCAAATGCAAAAAAATAAAATAAAATAAAATAAAAAATTACACTGTTCCGGTCTACCGGCCGGACGACCGGTTAATACAAATTTTTTCACCTTCAACTGTGTTTTCAAAAGTAAGCGTGGAATTAATTTTTAAAAATTAAAAACAAACGCCATATTCAAATGAAACTCTAGAATTAACGTTTCACAACTCCACCAAACCCAGCCTTACATCCCTAATCTTACTCATCAATCATTGCTCTATTTTTATTTTGTGATTTTTATTATCCATGCGCAGTTACAGCACTTCTGACACGTTTTTTTGAAACATTTGTTGGTAACCTGGAGGTATCATACCCACCCAAAAGCCTGGAGGTACCATTAACGGGAAATGATCTAATATTTTTATTTTGTGATTTTTATTATGATCTTACAATGATAATAATTCAAATAATTTATTTCGTAAAAATAACAATAAAGATAAATTATTCTTAAAATCAGTTTCATTGGAAATCATCAAACACATAAAGAAATTATATTTTATTTTTTTAAATAGGCGGCAACTATGAGATTAAATTTAAATAATATATTTTATAAAATAAAATACGATTTATTCATTGATATCTAATAAAACTAATTTTTTATTTAAATGATCTTCACTTGCAAATTTTATAAGATAAAGGGTTCGAATTAATCACTATAGACTAAACTCAATGTGAAAATTACAAAATAAAGTATGAAAAATGCCAACATAAAGAGAAGTCTTTCCTGAAAATTACTTTTGAGGTACCTAGACAAGGCAAGAAGATTGGATTAGGGGGACCATAACTTCATTGTCGTCTAGATTACAAGCCAAACTTCATCGTCGTGCAGATTATTATTTTTGTATTATTGGGTATTTCATAAATAAATTTTGACATTTGATTCAAAATTTCAGATAAATTCTAATATTTTTTTCCCAATATGTAGACAAGCTCATGAAAAAATTCTCGATTGTCAAACTAGAGGGGTTTTCGTGATAGTGTGGACATCAGGTTTCATAACTGTTAAAAAAGTCTAGATGCATAGAAAGAATCAAATACAAAATAGATAGTTACAAATATTTTTTATATATGCATTTTGTGTTTGATTTTTTTTTATACATGTAGCACAACTAATAACCATTTAATTGAACTCTAAGAAGTTATTGTTTTTGTTTTTTCATAGGATAAATTCATATTTTTAAAATTTTATTGAAGATTTAGATTGATTTCTACCTTAGTGGAGTATGTATTAAGGAGTTCATATCGAATTACATTTTTCATCTTGTTTTAAATTTTAAAATGTCATAATTTTTATTAGGGGAATTTTTTTTAAGATCTCTGATATTAAAATTTTATAAGATAAAAGATATACAATATTTTCATAGTAATTAGGGTCCCTCAACATTTTTACATAGAAAATTCGACTCAAAGAAATTTATGCCCGATTCAAAGAAATTTTGGCCTAACTTTGGTCCCCAACATAGAGAAATTTCAATTTTCACAGAGAAATTTAAAAATTCTCTAATGTGATCATAGAGAAATTTCATCGAGGGATTTTAACTAATAAAAAAATATCTTGGACCTCTCCTACTACACAAAGTTGGAGAGGGATGTTTCACTAATTTTTTCTTTTTATTATACATATTTATTTTTAATAAAATCTATATTTTTAAAATCTAATTGTTAGATTTATCAAATAAAAATACTATTGGCTATGAAATTTATATAAAAATATAACTGAAGTTTATTGTAGTTATATCAATTTTGTAGTGTTTGTAGAAATTATAAAATTTTACATTTTTTTGTCCATAAACTGCGAAGATTTATGTAATTAAGAAATACCTCGATTGACAATTGAGCAAAATTTCTCATTTTTTCCATCAAAATTTTATCATAAAATGTTATTTATTTATTTATTTATTAATTTTCAATTTTTTCATATAATATTAGGACAATTGTTTATTGGTGGGACATTTTAAAAATAATTACATTATACATGAAATTTTTTTAAATGCAAGTCTAACACAGAAAAAAATTACACCGAACATACAAAGGGACTTACATTAAACACAAATTAAACTTGCACCCTATGAAATTATAACATTTTTTCCACTATCAAACTGATTAGAGATTTTCCCACATATTTTGAAGGAAAATGCTAACGTTGTCTTTTGTTTAAAGGTATAAAGGACATGACATTTCCATTAATCAGCATTCAAATATTGGGCAACTAGGAGGATCTGTAATGCATATCAAAAGATTGATAAAGTTTGTACCATTTCGTTATATATGTTTTTAATACATGTTATGCATGTGTATGATAAATGTTATATGATTTTTAATAATATTATGAAAAATAGTGATTTAAAAATAGAGATTAGCTTATCTCCAACTACAAAGTGGACTGAATCGTGTTGTTTAGGCCTATGAAACTCACCACGGGTTTCGTTTCAATGATTCGAACCGTTCATTTATTAGACCACAACGTACAGATTATCCATGAAAAAAATTAATTCGATTCGATAATTGTAACCAAGTTAGTTTATTACATTTGCCTCACAAAAAATGAATGATTTAGTTTTCAAATAATATTTGTTGTTCATTGTTTTGCAAATAGATGTCATAAAATAACATAGCTATGCTTATCGGATCCACCTGATTTTATTTTTTATTTTTATGGATGATCTACACATTATGGTCTAAAATAATACGGTCCAGTCCACTTTGTAAACTGGAGACAATCAACTGCCTAAAAATAAAATTATACATTTTTATGATAATATTATTTATTTTTTTTTGATAAAGTTACATGTTTTGTGATTTAGAAATTCTTTGATAAAAAAATGTGTAACATTACCATAAAATATGGGGTAAATTATTTATAAGTCTTATTTGGAAGACTTATATAAGATATAATCCTATGAAAAAACTTATAACCCAATAAGTCATGTCATTTTCCTGTGGACACATCTACTGTCACGATCCAAACCCTCCCCTAGAAGTTTGGTTCATGACCAGCCTGTATATAAGCCTCAAACAAAATTTTACAAATATTTATTCAAATACGAGGCGTTAAGCAGAAGCAAATATCAACATAAAGATAACGCCCATTGAGCTTGTGCACACATGAAGACTTAGATTAATTTAAGCATTTAAATATACTTTCCATATTTACACATATAATCACAGAACTTATATAGATCACACACACAAATACATAAGACTCAATAAAAGACATAATTTTCCAATACAAAGTTAAAGCCTCGACACGGAGGCGAAACCCGGTTGGTTTGACAGAGAGGCGGACCTCAATACAACTCTAGCAATGATCCCCGAGGGCTCACCTACATATATAAAATAAAAATGATGAGTTAACGCCCAGTGAGTAATATTAAAGTAAAGAGGTTAATGAATGACGTCCTTAACATTAGGAAAACATATTTCATAATTCTGAAACGTATCTTAAATCATTTCAAAAGAGACATTTACCGTGTCATAATCCATGCATTTTCAAATGGAATACATATTTTAAACCATTACAAAACATTTTACGTGGTACGTGGTACGCTCACTTATACAAAAGGATAGAAGCACATTTCAAAATAGGACATCCATTCATACATATAAAATAATACTTCGTAACATGAGTCACATAGTGATGTAAAAACATTTGTATTCATTTCATATGTTCTGAACGACCTCGGGTCCATGTATAACAAAACGGCCTCAGGCCCAATCATATTTCAAAACGACCTTAGATCCAAACGTATCATATCGTATCATAGAGTAGATGAAACATCAACTTGTCCCCACCTCTCATTGGGCCCGATTCATGTATGTATGGATCCAAGAGGTGACTCGTACAAACTCTAGAGTTGACTCCCACTGTAACACTTAGTTCCGTACAACACTTTGTTCCATATTAAAAGTCAATGGGTCTTAAAGACCGAACAATCATGCCATAGCATAAACGAAACAGATAAATAGAATGGCCTTGGGCCTACCATATCATATTATAAACAATTCACATTTCTTATTCATAACTCATTTTACTTTTCTTGGAAACTAGTGTATTTTAACAAAATATAACATTTAGAGAATCATGCCACACATTAACAAAATACGATATTTAGAGAATCATGTCACACATTAGCAAAATACGATATTTAGAGAATCATGTCACACATTAGTCAAAATAGATAATGAAAAACTTATCTTTACTATACTATTACTCACAGTGATGGGCTTCTGGTAACAATGGGACGATGTCCTCGTTTTGACCTACAAACACAATGCACATAGCATAATATGAGAATATAACCAATCCCTTTCTTGTTCTTTAATCAATTAGTCATGGTGGTTCTAAACTCATTAGTCCTCAATAGGTCATAATCCGTGTCTCGAAAAATAGGAAGAATCGAAAGGAAAATGGTTTAGAAGAAGAAATGGTATAAAACCGGTAGATAGAAAGTGAACAACCTTCACTAATTTGAGCATATTTATGTGTGTACTTAGAATTTGGGTGTGAGACTACCACCACTGAAAACTAGACTTCTGGGGCTTGAGTTTAAGCTCAAGAATCACTTAAAACGGAGTCTGGCTGCAAGAGATATGCTTATTTAAAGTTGGCTGAAACAGGAGTGTCCCCCACCTGCGGGAAACTGGGCCACATGTGCGAGAATTGAGCCGCACGTGCGGGACAAGGCGCTTTTATTTCAGAATCATTTTTGGTGCTGGAAGGGGACTGCCGCACGTGCGACTTTGGGCAAATTCTGTTGTCCGAAAATTTTTGTTGGCTCTAACACTTGTTTTTCCATTTTCCAAGCTTGGCTTCAACTCTAATCACCCAAAAACATGTAAAATTACCCCACAACATGATAAACTAACATCATTCAAGTGTAATTTCATTTCAAACAAATCAATCTTTGCCCCCTAAGTTCAAGATCAATGCTTCATCTTTCATAATCTTGAAAGTTCCCAAAACACAACCCACAAACACCCTTGATCCTTGCATAATCTTATTCTATGGACAATCTAGAGTTCATTCATATGGTATTCATAAGGTGGAGCTCCAATCATAAACAAAATCATAGGACCCAAGTTCTAATTTCTTAAATTGAGCTCAATTAAATACATACATAAAACCCTAACCCAAATGGGTTTCAAATCTTCCAATATCATTATGATTTCATGAAATTGATGCATTAATCATAAAGATTCAAGATAGATTTCCATACCTTAGCTCAATCTTTGCCTTTCTCTTAGCTCTCTTCAATTTCCCAAGCTTCCATGGTTGATCTTCTTCCTCTCTCTTCATCTCTTCAATTTATCTTCAAACCCCCATGAATATTGAGCTCTCTCTCTCTTAGAGAAGCTTGTCTCTCCTTCTTTCTCTTTCTCTCAAGATTCTCTCCCTCCCCCTTAAGTAATTTGGCTCAAAGTGATGAGTTCACTCATATCATATATCTATATACAAGCTTATCACAATTAGGGAGAGCCAAACGCACCCTTACGAATCGTACGAAATCAAATTCCAATTAAACTTCCCAGATGACTTTGAAAATTATGCTGATCATAACTATGTACTATGTTCTGGTTTTTGAAGCCTCTAAGGCCTTCAATTTGCAGTGCAAAGTTAACCACCCAAACACACCTTAACAAATCAGACGAAATAAATTTCCAATTAACTTTCCCAAATAGCTCTAAAAACTCCCATTAACATATCCAAGTACTCAATTTTGATTTCTAAACCAATAAAGTCGGTAATTTCAATTTAAAGGTCGTAACTCAACAGATAATTCCTCAATTCAAATAGATATAATCACATTAAAGCACATTAACCCATAGGTAAATAAAGATAATTCCTTATACGCATTTTGGGGTTGTTACATTCTCCCCACCTTAAGAAGTTTGGTCCTCCAAACTTGATTTAACTTGACACAAGTCTGGTTCATGAATCTCAATCTCCTACCATAGTCCAGTTTCGTCTTGGATATACAACATCTCTCAATCATTTAACAGTTCGCAATCCTATACAGTCAATCTCAATGAAGTTTGTTCCAAGAATCACAATTAATTTGTCATTTACTAGCTAATTGGTAACCCAATTGATAATAATACTCAATAACATCAAAACATCATCTTATTATTCACAACCCTTGTACATTTCAATTTATTGATCCACAAGTCATATACCCCAAATGGTAATACCATAATCCCAAGGACGTTCATGAGCTAACTCTTTCCCTTTAGGTTTCAAATCGGTCTAATGTTGAGTATCATTTGAAAACCTCAAATTAGCTTAGTCCATAAATCTACAGTATTTTGCAACTCTCTATTGATTAGAAATATTCACTTCCCAATTATGTTTCCAATGATATTTTCGTTTTACATCCATTGAACTAAATAAACACATGAATCCTGGATCCATTACTTCATAGATCTTTGCTCACTAATGATTTAAATGCTCACAACAGTGGTCTTAACAAATGAGGTCTAAATTTTAAGTAACCAAATTTAGATTCAAGTCCTTAACTTCAATGGAGGCTCAAGTAATCAAAATTAAACTTATCAGCTCGAATCAGATTTCTCACAGACTCCAAAGAGCAAACCCAAATCCCGTAGCAAGAAATTATCTGTTCAGATTGGACACCATGATTTTTCTTTCCAAAATAAATTATTAGTAAAATCAAATACGGATCAAACCCCAATTGTTATAACTCCCAAATTACAGTAAAATGACAATCACTTAAAATCAATGTTTGCTAAGGGGATCTTAAAGTCAACTTCATGACATCAAACATAAAACGTGTTGTCCATAAAACTCCTATGTTCTTGTTCCAAACTTCAAAGTAGACTGAACATCGCATCTAGTCCGAATATTGGTTCCATTCATTGTAAGTCACAACTAACTTGTTTAGGCATATTAACAATATTGACTTATCATACATTCTAATACTCTATACGAAGAATATTAAATCAGGCCCATAGAAATTCTTAATACGTAATATTAGCCTCAAAAAAAAAAAATCAATTCCTCGTAGACATAAACAATTCAAACGAATGATAGGGCCCAAATTAATCATATAAACAATTTACTTACATTTAGTTTAAGCACTTGAAATAATGGTCTTCATACATCGAAATCTCCTCAATCTAAATATATCAGTATTTCAGCTCAAGTTTCTCGTATCCACACGAAAGGATTCTAAACTCTCCAATAGTTGAGTCACAAATCATATCAACCACAATGTACTAGTTTCGTCTATCACATTACTTAGCTATTTTATTGAATTAATCACATATCACTTAGTACCTCACACATACCATAAACAATATTCATGATTTTTTTTTTTTTTTTGGCACCTTTCATATGTAACCTTTCACATCAATAAGTGTTGATACAGCCTTAATAACAAAGTCAATTTTGGTCTACCAATTTCATTGCAGTAGTTAACTAGACATTCATGTACGAGTCATAAATTATCAATGACAGACTCTAAGGTGGGTATCTACGCCATTAGTTCCATACAAAGAGCAGGTAATTCTAGAGGTCATAACTACCTCGCTTAGGTATATGGGCAATATTTACCCATCACATGCAAGATCACATATTAATCATCCAAGTCGGAAACACCGAATTTAATTGATGGCATGACATCTCTAAATAACATAGACCACATAAGTTTTATTCTAATGATCACTCATTTTTAGATCGCAATAAAGGAACAACCCTGAATTAGTTCTCATATAAACATTTCATCCTTAATTAGTAACAATAAGTTTATGATAGCAATATGTTAGGTTCCGAACAAAAACATATAAGGGCAAAATTATGCCTTTCAGACAAGTGGTAGTCTACAAAAAGGAGTACAATTTTCCTTGTATTCACATTCATTCACAAGAGTATATGTCCTAACTGAAAAGAGGAACAAAACTTCACTTATCACCCCATTTCTAATCATCATCTAAGTCATTGTTTACTCTTTACCTATTCTTTTTTTTTTTTTTTTCTTCTTCTTTTTTTTTTTTTGACAACCTGTTGAGTTAAAATGAACATTCGCATCAAAACATTCACTATTACAAGTCTATCATCTTATAAAACTTATCTCTCAATTCCTTAGCCGATCCTCCTCAGGAAGATTCAAAACATGACTTCCTCTTCACCAATGATCCATTTCAATGACCCAAGTAATTTGATTAACAAGCGTATAATCTCACTGCGATAACAATGTCCATTTATATCCTTACACGTAGTAGGACAACATAAGCAACATCTCATTCTTACTTTTCACCATTCTCACCACCTTTCCCCCAAGACACCAAATACAGATTAGCTTAGTACATAACATCATACAAAATCATTTAAGCTCTATGATTCAAGATTTCATATAATATTTTCCTTCATCAGCATACATACCTCAATTTCCGCAACATACACTATATCTCTACAAATCAATATACTCAAAACCACCAATGTTCTAGTCAAGGATTCCAATTCCCTTGTACCACTAAACTTCCATAAAATTCCACCTAATACTATATGATCACCACAAATCATGATACTTATACTCATTAACATTCCAGGCAGTAATTCTAACATCCTAACTCTTAATTACTATAGTTCCATACTTGTTATCGATCATCAAATATCTCAATCACAATAGTTCCATAATTTGTCAGCCATCATAATTCTAATGTCTCCCTCTCCCAAATATTCTTTCCATGGCTTCAAGCGAAGATCTAAATCTCTTATCATTTCAAGTTTTCACAACTCAACATGCTTGCACTCCTCATTGTTCTAGTCAAACACCACAATTTCATAAACCTTAGCCTTCTATTTCCTTATACATATCATTTAGAAAAATGACTTTCTTGGGCTCAAGACTTACACTATGAACCAAACACATCTTGATCTCTTCTTATGGTTAAAATTTCATGATACTTTCAAGCTTCCATACTCATTGTCACTCATCACATTTCTCAATTGCCATAATTCCATACACTTTATTAATTAACAATGACGACCTCACTTTCCCAAAATTCCTCATAGTCTAATTCCATACGTAACGCATATAGAAGCTAAGTTTAATCTCTTTTCACATCACACTTCCACAACCATGCTTATATTTACCAATATTATCCTAATAACACCAATATCCCACATCTTTCATAACCTTAGCCTCAATATTATACTCATTATGTAACCCATTCTCATTTCATAACAATTATCAAATCCTTTCTTAGTCACAAAATTCAGTCGGTGAGACAATATATGTCACGCCCTCAAAATTAACCCATTATATATATATCATTGACATGCATTATTTAAAGAAAACACTTTATTAATTCATTCATCAGAGTATTACCAAATAAAAACATTACATGTAACATCAAATTAAATGCCCTACGGGCTTACATCTTTCCAAGCCAACACTTGGACACAAAAGTATGAGTTCTAACTCAAATACAAATAAAGCCCTAGGCTTGAGTGTTTACATGTACTAACAATGAAAAACAAATAACTGAAAATAGTCTTCAAAATCCAAGTCCTTCCAAGCTAAGTTCTTGGAGGTAGCTTATCACCTGAACCTGAAAATGATGTTCCCATATAGGGTGAGCCACAGCCCAGTAGAAATATACTAAACCAAATATAAGCATTGAATAAAGCAATAGCATTCAATAGATGGTTAACCAAGATAATCAATTACATCATTATACAGTTTCATGACACTAATGTCTAAGACATATTTTACTTTCCAACATTATCAATATGGCTCAGAACCTGGCCAATCTTACAACAGTGAACTATATATAACATATTCACATTCTTCCAGTGTCAACAAACAGATGAGACTCAGGCTCAAATCAAACACTTCATACTTCCAGTTTGATACACATTTTAGTGTTGTATCATTAAAAACACTTCAATATAAATAAGCACACATAAAAGTGATGCTAATGGAGTCCATCCCCTATCTCCTCCCAAACAAAATCCGGTTTAGAGGTCCATCCCCTATCTTCCCCTAAACCGTGGAGTAAATCCCCTATCTCCTCCCACACAAAACAATGTATGCAAACACATAACATATACAACACACAATCAATACACATAATGTCTGTATTAATTCAGCAGTCAAAATTGATGACTTAATCAATGATTAGTTTCAGTTATCCCTAATCCACATGCAGTGTCTATAACAAGCACGGCTATCCTCCACCGATAGCCCAAAACAGTTATTTCTAAACTGAAAATAAATATATCAACAATTCAATAGACAAATGATTTAAATTATCCAACTACGCCATTTAATCAATGAATTCCCCAATTCCATGAATTTAACCATATTTTCCCAATTCCATGAATTAATTATACAAATTAATTAATTAATACAACTAGGGTTTTTCCCAAAATTACCAAAGTACCCCCAACATATCAAAATACTAAAACTTAGAACAAAACTTATAAGATGGAGTAGGAAATCCCTACCTCGAAGAAAATAACCCGAATGGAGAAGACAGAGATGAATACCCAAATTCCAATGTGCTCCA
The DNA here is from genome assembly GCF_055761805.1 of Camellia sinensis. NCBI lineage: Eukaryota > Viridiplantae > Streptophyta > Magnoliopsida > Ericales > Theaceae > Camellia > Camellia sinensis. The sequence continues at coordinate 94,755,634 of NC_138966.1, read as the reverse complement.
AATCACTAAATGTTCAGATTAAATGGAAGCTTTCGACTCACTCTATCTTTTTAATAAAGGATCTAAGGTAGAAACTCACTCTAAGTAGATCAATCCTAAGAGAGAAGGTGTGTAGAGGGAGAGAGAACTCGTAACTAGGGTTTTGGAATCTGAAAGTGTATGAAAAACTGATCTAAAACACACTGCTGCCTATTTAAACCTGACAGGCTCGCTCGAGCGAAGACTTAGTCGCTCGAACGACCAGACACACGAAAACCTCGCTCGAGCGAAGAAAAGCTCGCTCGAGCCAAGAATGCAATGCTTCAGGTCTGCAACCCTGGAGCACGCTCGAGCGACAGAATGCTCGCTCGAGCAAGGAACTCGAAAACAAACACCTCGCTCGCTCGAGCGAAGAAACTCTCGCTCGAGCGAATAAGCACTGCCCTCAGGTCTAAACCAGACACAGTCGCTCGCTCGAGCGAAGCAAATCTGGATCGAGCCAGAAGACACAAAAACAAACCTCGCTCGAGCGACCAAATCCTGGCTCGAGCGACGAACCCAAAAAACTGGACAGCAACACTTGGTTTACGAACCCAACCAACCTGAAACAAACCTGCCCAACACATCCTACAACTCCAAATGAGAAAATAAAGGACGACAACAACAAATATACAATGACAGAATAAACGGAACCCAAGTCCGGATACAATAATCAAATGAGAAAAGACCGGGGTCGCTATAATACATATGGATCTCCTTTTATTACCCCAAAGTCCATAAGAAATCTAATTCTCAAGCTCGATACTTAACTAATTGTACAAGCACACATACATCGTTCAGAATGCACAACATATCATTTCATTATTGAATACATGCAACTTAAATGCATTCTAGACACTCTAATGCTCAATGGACATGTGTGTGAGATCATAACTCGTACTCTGATACCAATTGTCATGACCCAAACCCTCCCCTAAAAGTTTGGTCCATGACCGGCCTGTATATAGGCCTCAAACAAAATTTCACGAATATTTATTCAAAAACGGGGTCTTAAGCGGAAACAAATACCTACATAAAGATAACGCCCATTGAGCTTGTGCATACATGAAGACTTAGATTAATTTAAGCATTTAAATATACTTTCCATATTTACTCATATAATCACACAACTTATATAGATCTCACACACAAATATATAAGACTCAATAAAAGACATAATTTTCCAATACAAAGTTAAAGCCTCGACATGGAGGCGTAACCCGGTTGGTTTGACAGAGAGGCGGACCTCGATACAACTCTAGCGATGATCCCTGAGGGCTCACCTACATATATAAAATAAAAATGGTGAGTTAACGCCCAGTGAGTAATATTAAAGTAAAGAGGTTAATGAATGACGTCCTTAACATTAGGAAAACATATTTCATAATTCTGAAACATATCTTAAATCATTTCAAAAGAGACATTTACCGTGTCATAATCCATGCATTTTCAAATGGAATACATATTTTAAACCATTACAAAACATTTTACGTGGTACGTGGTACGCTCACTTATACAAAAGGATAGAAGCACATTTCAAAATAGGACATCCATTCATGCATATAAAATAACACTTCGTAACATGAGTCATATAGTGATGTAAAAACATTTGTATTCATTTCATATGTTCTGAACGACCTCGGGTCCATGTATAACAAAACAGCCTCAGGCCCAATCATATTTCAAAACGACCTTAGATCCAAACGTATCATATCGTATCATAGAGTAGATGAAACATCAACTTGTCCCCACCTCTCATTGGGCCCGATTCATGTATGTATGGATCCAAGAGGTGACTCGTACAAACTCTAGAGTTGACTCCCACTGTAACACTTAGTTCCGTACAACACTTTGTTCCATATTAAAAGTCAATGGGTCTTAAAGACCGAACAATCATGACATAGCATAAACGAAACAGATAAATAGAATGGCCTTGGGCCTACCATATCATATTGTAAACAATTCACATTTCTTATTCATAACTCATTTTACTTTTCTTGGAAACTTGTTTATTTTAACAAAATATGACATTTAGAGAATCATGCCACACATTAACAAAATACGATATTTAGAGAATCATATCACACATTAGCAAAATACGATATTTAGAGAATCTTGTCACACATTAGTCAAAATAGATAATGAAAAACTTATATTTACTATACTATTACTCACAGTGATAGGCTTCTAGTAACAATGGGACGATGTCCTCGTTTTGACCTACAAACACAATGCACATAGCATAATATGAGAATATAACCAATCCCTTTCTTGTTCTTTAATCAATTAGTCATGGTGGTTCTAAACTCATTAGTCCTCACTAGGTCATAATCCGTGTCTCGAAAAATAGGAAGAATCGAAAGGAAAATGGTTTAGAAGAAGAAATGGTATAAAACCGGTAGATAGAAAGTAAACAACCTTCACTAATTTGAGCATATCTATGTGTGTACTTAGAATTTGGGTGTGAGACTACCACCGTTGAAAACTAGACTTCTGGGGCTTGAGTTTAAGCTCAAGAATCACTTAAAACGTAGTTTGGATGCAAGAGATATGCTTATTTGAAGTTGGCTGAAACAGGGATGTCCCGCACCTGCGGGAAACTGGGCCACATGTGCGAAAATTGAGCCGCACGTGCGGGACAAGGTGCTTTTATTTCAGAATCATTTTTGGTGCTGGAAGGGGACTTCCGCACGTGCGGCTCTGGGCAAATTCTGCTGTCCGAAAATGTTTGTTGGCTCTAACACTTGTTTTTCCATTTTCCAAGCTTGGCTTCAACTCTAATCACCCAAAAACATGTAAAATTACCCCACAACATGATAAACTAACATCATTCAAGTGTAATTTCATTTCAAACAAATCAATCTTTGCCCCCTAAGTTCAAGATCAATGCTTCATCTTTCATAATCTTGAAAGTTCCCAAAACACAACCCACAAACACCCTTGATCCTTGCATAATCTTATTCTATGGACAATCTAGAGTTCATTCATATGGTATTCATAAGGTGGAGCTCCAATCATAAACAAAATCATAGGACCCAAGTTCTAATTTCTTAAATTGAGCTCAATTAAATACATACATAAAACCCTAACCCAAATGGGTTTCAAATCTTCCAATATCATTATGATTTCATGAAATTGATGCATTAATCATAAAGATTCAAGATAGATTTCCATACCTTAGCTCAATCTTTGCCTTTCTCTTAGCTCTCTTCAATTTTCCAAGTTTCCATGGTTGATCTTCTTCCTCTCTCTTCATCTCTTCAAGTTATCTTCAAACCCCCATGAATATTGAGCTCTCTCTCTCTTAGAGAAGCTTGTCTCTCCTTCTCTCTCTTTCTCTCAAGATTCTCTCCCTCTCCCTTAGGTAATTTAGCTCAAAGTGATGAGTTCACTCATATCATATATCTATATATAAGCTTATCACAATTAGGGAGAGCCAAACGCACCCTTACGAATCGTACGAAATCAAATTCCAATTAAACTTCCAGATGACTTTGAAAATTATGCTGATCATAACTATGTACTCTGTTCTGGTTTCTGAAGCCTCTAAGGCCTTCAATTTGCAGTGCAAAGTTAACCACCCAAACACACCTTAACGAATCAGACGAAATAAATTTCTAATTAACTTTCCCAAATAGCTCTAAAAACTCCCATTAATGTATCCAAGTACTCAATTTTGATTTCTGAACCTATAATGTCGGTAATTTCAATTCAAAGGTCATAACTCAACAAATAATTCCTCAATTCAACTAGATATAATGACATTAAAGCACATTAACCCATAGGTAAATAAAGATAATTCCTTATACGCATTTTGGGGTCGTTACATCTACCCTCAATCTTAATTAATTAATAACCTTATTAATGATAATGCCATATATGGGAAATCTAATGTTACCATAAATTGTGATCATATCTATATAGTTAGAAATTTGAAATTCAAAATTGTGACGCCCCAAATTCATTGAAACATCAAGGGAAATTAAATAAACAAAATCGCTTAATAAATCAAAAAGTTGACATCTTAATTGGACATTCCAACTCTCGTACATAACCAAAGGTTCAAACAACAATAAATAAAAACTTAAAATTATCTAAATACAATATCAAATGAAATTATAAAGTCCTTAATAGCTATCATGCAAAATAATAAAATTTATTCAGCTCTAATCAAGGTTTCAAGTTAGCCAAGGCTCTACGTAGGGTCAACTCCATTTCAGCTTCAATTATTTCCTCGCCAAAACCTAGCATAAAACCAGGGAAACAAAAATATATGCCATATGTTTTGCAACACAGTAAGAAAACATAACCAACCTACCATTCTTTTTAAGAGAAAAATGATGAGATTATAAACATGAGATAACAATATAATTGTAAACATAAATTACAACCATTAAAATAATTTCAATAATTCTAATAAATTAAGTGACACTCGAAATCTCACCAAAGAGATTTAACTTACCAACCACTAAGCATGGCAACGGTTAATTTGAAACCCCTCCTTGGTCAAATATTCAAATGTTACCAACCGTAACTACCAAGGATGCCCACGTCCGGAGTTATATACCTAAGTAGTGGCATCCGTGGTCTGCCCCAAGGAAACGGTCTGCCAGGGGTACGTAACCTCCCTGTGTACCACTTGCACATCTACCCTTATTCCAAAACCAAATACCGAAAAAGATTCAAATAAGTCTCGTGCCATCTTAGGGTTTTGTGACACAATTTGCGTGAGAATTCTCAAAACCAGGGCTCACCCTGAACAACCGGTATTAACCATCAACCCTTAATTTCGTACACTCTTTAAAACCAAGACTCACCTTGAACAGCTGGTATTAACCGTCAATTGTTAACTTTGTATATGCCGTTAATCATTTCAATTAGTTTTGATATTAATCACAAATAATTCTAATTTTTAATTACAAATAATGTTATACCAACTCATTAAAATTCCCAACGTAAAATATTACATATGTCACACAATAACAAATAATTGTACAAAATTTAAATAAACAATTTATATAAACCATGGTGTAAAATAATAATTTAGATACCAATAAATCATAATTACACACATGCATGGATTTCACAATATTAAATTTTTAGTCCAAATAAACAATTGAAGAGATAATTTTTTATTCCTCCTTTATCTGTCAACATTTTCAGAATGTATACCTCACCAATAAAATTTTAAATAAATTACTTATATAACTCTAAAATTCATATAAATCTACAGAATACTCAATAAACATGTTATGTTCATTTTTCAGAAAGGATTTTCCAAAAATAAGTTGTAAATAATTCTTAATAATTTCAAGAAAGTTTATGACACAGATTCATCACATTTTCTTAAATTAATTCCATACTTAAATTTATAAATCAATTCCATAGTCAAAAATTTATTATGAAACTAGACTTCTCAAATTTCATTTTTTGTTTAGAAATTACCAGATAAAATTTTTAATGATTTTTCAAACACATAGTAAAATATGCCTATAGCTCCAGATTTGGTTAAAAATTTGTACAAATTCGTAAAAAACTCCATAATTGTTGAACAAATGCATGGATGAAGTAGACATCATTATAAACAACTTTGTAGAAAAAATCATCTTCAAATTTTGAGTATAAAATTGTCTAAAAATTCATACAAATTTTCTGACAGATTCAAGGACCAAATAAATTCTTCGATCCTCTTTTTAATGGTATAAACTACACATGCAAGCCTATTTCCACAATAATACCATGACTTTAAGACTATCAATATCTTCAAATATTTGACATACACACCACAAAATTTATATACATATATTTATAAATTTCTATCTATAAATTTAGTCATTTTATCATATGATTATAATCTGAAAATTTCAACAATTAAAAAAAATGAGAGGGTTGAGAGGATTTTCTTACTTAGTTGTAGGGTTGAAATGAGATAGTGGAATGGTAGGAAAATATGCAACCCTCTTAACCTCCTCTTCTTGTTAACTTACTCCACTTCGCAGAGATTTTTTTTTTTTTTTTTTTTTTTTTCTTCTCAAGTCTCCTTTGCCTTCTCTAATCAAAGAGTAGTATGCATACATATAAACATGTTGCCGAGGCTGTCCCCTCTCTCTCTCTCTCTCTCTCTCTCTCATTCTTTTCATTATTCTATCTAGCCACTTTCTCTCAATTCCAAGGAGTATGATGGGATTGTGGTTCCTATATTAACATGCAAACGAGCATGTGACAAAGTTGCCATCGAAAATCTGCTATATTTTTTTTTTTTTTTGTTATATTTGTATACTTGTGTGAGTTGCTTAAAATTGATACACTAAGATTTTTAACTTAGGTATTTAGTAAGAATAATTATCATGTTGAATCCTAATTAAAATAATTTATAAACAATAAATATTGAACACCCACAAAATTATTTTTCTTAATAATGTCTTTGTCAGTGATTGAATTGAGTTAATTTAAAACTAACTTTTACACTAATATATATTTCAAATAAACTCTGGATAAAATTAATTAATTAATTACTTAATTTATTTTTTATTATTATTATTTTATTTTATTTTAGAATAATTAAATGCGGGTTTTCACAAAAATAACCTAATTAATGGCAATACCATATATGGGAAATCCAATGTTACCATAGATTATAATCATATATATATAGTTCGAAATTTAAAATTCAAAACGTAAATGTAATATGTAACATCTCAAACCCAATACGACATTCCCAAATCCAACGTGACATTCCCTTATTCTTCTGAAATTCAAAATAACTTAATTAATGATAATACCATATATGGGATATAGCGATCCCGGTTGTCCCTTTACTGTTTCGTTGTATTCCGGACTCGGTTCCGTAATGTTGGTGGTGGTATACCTTGTTGTCATCCGTTAATTCCACTTGATTGAGTTTTAGGATGTGTTGGGCTGAGTTGTTACAGGTTGGTTAGGCTTTGGTTTCAATTCTTTGTTGCCCAATTTTTAGGAGGTCCGCTCGAGCGGGTCTTCTTGCGCTCGAGCGGAGATTGCACGCTCCCAGTTTTTCGTGTCCCTGCAAAACTTCTGCAGGTGTGATTTTTACGCTCGGGCGGGTTTCTTTACACTCGAGCGGTGGCGCTCGAGCGGGTAGTACCTTTGGGTGTAAGTTCTGGGAGGGGGAAATCTACGCTCGAGCGGACTAGTTTTCGCGCTCGAGCGGATGTACTTTATTCTTGTGTCTTGGCGCTCGAGTGGGCCTTATTGCGCTCGAGCGGACCTAGTTTTTGTTCTTGACGCTCGAGCGTTGTGTTTTCCGCTCGAGCGGGAATGTCGTATTTCAGTTGGCTGTGAGGCAGTTTTAAATCACTTTTTCTCATTCTTTCTCTCTCTTACTTTTCCGAAAAAGGCCATTTGAGAGCTTCTCTCTCTAGAACCTTGCCTTCTCTCTAGATATTGATCTAGTAAGAGTTGTTTCCTCACCTTTGGCCTTTACAAAAAGGTTGTTGATCGTCGAGGGCTATCTTTTGATCCGAGAAACTCGTGGTTTGGAGCAACTTCGTTTTCACCATCTTCTTCGTTGGGTGTTATCTTTTGAGGTAGGGATTCCTACTCACTCTTATGGGTTTTAACCTAGATTTTGAGCTTATTGTTTAAATGGTTGATTTTGGGACTTAGGGTTTCAAAATGTGTTAAAGAGGGTTTTGTGATTTTGGGCTCATAAATGTGTATTTTGGGTTTCAAAATGGTGTTATTAATGTTGGTTGTTGTTATATAGACCATTGGGTCAATATTGAGAAATGGGGTAGAAAACCCTAATTGGTTGCATAAATTAATTAGCATGATTAATTTGGAAAAATTGTGGTTATATGGAATTGAGTTGGAAATAATGAAATTGACTCATTATATGGTTTAATAGTCGAGTTAGATTTATTAATCACTCACTTTTGAAAACATTGATATTTTATCTGTTGGAGCTTTTATTATCTGTTTAGAAATAATTGCTTGGGCTACCGGTGGAGGGTAGTTTTGATTGTTGTAGACAATGCATGATGATTAGGCAAACTAAAACTAATCAATTGGATATGTCATAGAGTATGACGGTTGATAGAATACATTAACGTTATGTATTGATTGATTGTGTATATGACCTTTGTGTATATACGTTGTGTGTATGGGAGGAGATAGGGGATATACTCTACGGTTTAGGGGAAGATAGGGGATGGACCTCTAAACCGGATATTGTTTGGGAGGAGATAGGGGATGGACTCCGCTGATACAGCTCATATGCTTGTCAGATAATGTGTTGATATAGCTCATATGCTTATCTTTGGAAGTGTTGATACAGCTCATATGCTTATCATTGGAAGTGTTGATATAGCTAATATGCATATCTGTTGAAATGTGGATACAACTTGTATGCTTATCTGTTGAGATGTTGATACAACTAATATGTTTACCTATTGTAAAATGGGAGATGTCTAATATGAGTCACTGTCTCATAGAAGTGGTTGGCCAGGTTCTGAGCCGTTGATGTAAATTGTGAAATTGATAAGAAATGGAGATTGAAACGAAACATGAACATAATGGTCATGAAATGGAAATGGATTATGAATTGGTTTATGGAAATCGAACATTTATCAATTGCTAATGTCTTAGTTATTGCTCATAATGTGTTTAGCATATCTCTACTGGGCGTTGGCTCATCCTTTATGGGACATTATTTTCAGGTGCAGGTAGTATGCCACCCCCAAGGGCATAGCTTGGATGATGATGAGAGTTGAAGACTCTTTTTTTTGTTTATTTTGATGTATTACATGTAAATTCAAGCCAAGGGCTTAATATGTATTGAGTTAGCACTCTTCTTTTTGTAACCAAGTGTTAACTTGGAAAGTTGTAAGCCCTTAGGGTATTTGCTTTTGTTGTTAACATGTAATACAGTGTAAGAATTACTCTGATGAATACGAATGGTTGATTTCTTTTATATCAATGTATGTTTAAAGTAATGGGTTTTATATATTTTTTTTGAGGGCGTTACAACTTGGTATCAGAGCGTACAGGGTTCGAATACCTTGGGTACGTGGGAAGTGATTAGGATCACAATGGGTTTGTCTCGCTTGATAGAGACCTAGATGTGGTGTCATATGTTATGTGTTTAATTGATAACATGCTTATGTGACTATGTGGGTATGGAATGTAGTTTCTAGGATGTTGATTGGATCCTTGGGTTTCTGGGAGTCTTGTTGGAAAAGCACTTGATCAATGCTGTTTCTAACCGGAACTCTAGTAACGCCTCGGGACTATCACTATCCGGAAATGAAATTCATAAGTGCTTATGTGTTTATGTGCTTACTTGGAGTGAATTATAGTTGTCCATGCATTAGGACGCGAGTGTTTAGTTTTGGCACATTTATGAATGTGCTAACGTTCTTCGTTACCTTTATTAGGATGTCTGGACGAGGACGTGGCAGACGAGGCAGGCGTGGTAGGCAGGAGATGCCTTTACCGGATGATATTCTAGCACGGCAGGAGGGGTTGGCCAGGCCAATGTGGCCAACCCAGCAGGTCAGGAGGCTATGGGTGCTTTAGCCCGAGGGATAGCCGATGCTTTGAGGGAGTCTGTGCGTATTTTCCGAGCTGAGAATCCAGTTCAGGCCCAAGTTGTTGAGGCAGGGCCTTCCTTCTTGAAGAGGGAATTTTTCCGATCCAATCCGGACGAGTTTGTTGGGGATCCGAAGGAGCCACTTAAGGCTGACGAGTGGTTGGAATAGATGGAGAAGACGTTCGAGATGCTTGGCATCGAGGACGGGGCTTTAAAGGTGACCTTGGCATCCTTCCAGCTGAAGGGAGTTGCGAGTCAATGGTGGAAGTACGAGAAGGGCAGTGTTGGTGGTGCATGAGAGGCGTTTGTGAATGCTTTCCAGGAGAAATTTTTATCTTCAGCTGCTAGAGAGAAGCTAAGAGAGTAGTTTTGCCAGCTTAGACAGCAGGGCTTGTCAGTGGCCGAGTTTGAAGCTACTTTTACCAGTCTGTCCAGGTTTGCACCTGAACTGGTGGCGTCCAAGGAACGTCGTTGTTTTGAGTTTGAGCGGAAGTTGAGGCGTGGACTCAAGTTGAAGGTTGGAGGGTTCTTTATCCGAGAGTATAGACATTTGGTTAATGCTGCTGCTCATATGGAGATTATGATGCAGGAGGAAGACGTGGGGCAGAGAGGCTCCAAGAGGAGCAAAGATGGTCAGGGTGACGGCAGGAGACAGAGGGGTCCTAACCCTCAACAGTCTCAGGAGGGTGTTGCTAGATCGACCTTTTCGGTGCCGAGTGCAGGCTCGGGGAGAGGTAATCAATGGGAGTTCACCTGTTACAAGTGTGGTCAGTTGGGCCACAAGGCTTCAGTTTGCCCACAGAAGGGAGGGGATCAGCGAGCTGCTTCTTCTTCAGCTAGACCTCAGGGCCAGAGTCAGGGCAGGGGCCAGCCTTTGTCTTGCTATCAGTGTGGTCAGCCTGGGCATATGAAGAGGTTTTGCCCACAGTTGAGTGCTACTTCAAGAGCGTCTGGTTCTAGGCAGACGCAGAGTTATCAGCCAGCTCAGTCTGTGCAGGCCACGAGGGCCAATCCGGGAGCTTCGTCATCCCAATCAGTGCAGCAGTCTTTTGCTCCTAGGGGTGAGTAGGTAGATCAGGGGCCTACAGGGCGTGTGTATGCTGTTACCGCACAGGATCTAGTACCGGCTCCATCAGTTGTGAGAGGTACCTTCTTATTTTGCAACTCGGTTGCTAGTGTTTTGATTGATACGGGTGCATCTTATTCTTTTGTATCTGCTGCATTTGCATCTGTTTTGGAATTGGAGTTGGCACAGTTAGCATCTCCTATATGTGTGGTATCGCCTATTGGTAGTGAGTTGATCTTGAAACAAGGTGTTAGAGGTTGTGATATAGAGGTCGCCGACCATAGGCTTCCTTTTCCTTTTGTTGTCATGCCCATGAAGGGTTTTGATGTTATTTTGGGTATGAACTGGCTATCGTCATACCGGGCTGTTATTGATTGCTACCTCCAGAGGGTCACGGTTTGTACCTTGAGTGGGGAGTGTTTCCATTTCTTGGGGGATCGGGTTGGTAGTGTATTGCCACCGTTGTATGATCCGCGAGGACGGAGTGAGCTTAGTGGTCTACTTGCTAGCTTTTTGAGTGGTGAGTGTGATGAGTCCCAGATTGTATTACCGAGGGTGGTTTGTGAGTATTCGGATGTTTTTCCTGAGGATCTCGTTAGTTTGCCACCTCACCGAGAGATAGAGTTCTCTATTGATTTAGTGCCCGGCACAGCGCCGATTTCTATGGCACCTTATCGTTTTGCCCCAGTCGAGTTGAGTGAGTTGAAGATTCAACTCCAAGAATTGCTAGATAAGGGTTTTGTTCGCCCTAGTGTTTCGCCGTGGGGAGCACCGGCCCTCTTTGCTAAAAAGAAAGATGGTGCCTTGAGATTGTGTATAGACTACCGGAAGTTGAATCGGGCTACGGTCAAGAATAAGTACCCTATGCCCCGTATAGATGATTTGTTTGACCAGTTGAAGGGTTCCCGTTGTTTCTCTAAGATAGACTTGAGATCGGATTACCACCAGTTGAGGGTCAGGAAGGAGGATATTCCAAAGACGGCATTCCGTACGTGGTATGGCCATTATGAGTTTCTGGTGATGCCATTCGGGCTTACCAATGCACCGGCAGTCTTTATGGATTTGATGAACCGGATCTTTCGGGAATTCTTAGACCGTTTTGTAGTCGTTTTCATGGACGACATTCTTATCTATTCGCCTTCTAAGGAAGAGCACGAGGAACACTTGAGAGTGGTGCTTGAGTTGCTTAGAGCCCATAGGCTGTATGCCAAGTTTGGAAAGTGTGAGTTCTAGCTAGGAGAGGTCAAATTCTTAGGCCATGTGGTATCCGGGGAAGGGGTGTCTGTTGATACATCCAAGGTAGAGGCAGTGCAAGATTGGGCACAGCTTAAGAGCGTTTTTGAGATCCGCAGTTTTCTGGGATTAGTTGGGTATTACCATCGGTTTGTGAAAGATTTCTCCAAGCTAGCTTCGCCGTTGACTAGATTGACGTGAAAGGGGATCAAGTTTGTGTGGAGTGAGACTTGCGAAAAGTCGTTCCAAGAGTTGAAGGTTAGATTGACCACCGCTCCGGTTTTGATTATTCCGGAGAGAGGGTTAGGTTATGCGGTTTACCACGAGAGGGTTTGGGTTGTGTGTTGATGCAAGAGGGGAAAGTGGTAGCTTATGGCTCACGTCAGTTGAAAATACACGAGAAGAATTACCCTACACACGACCTAGAGTTAGCAGCAGTGATCTTTGCCTTGAAGATTTGGAGGCGCTACCTTTATGGTGAGAGGTTCGAGGTGTTCTCGGACCACAAGAGTTTGAAGTACCTGTTTACACAGAAGGACTTGAATTTGAGGCAGAGGAGATGGATGGAGTTCATTGAGGACTATGATTTTGAGTTGCACTATCACCCGGGAAAGGCCAATGTGGTGGCCGATGCCCTTAGTAGGAAATCCATTAGTGATGTAGCTTGTATAGCCATCCGGGAATGGGAGATGTTGGGTGCACTTGGCGAGTTTGACTTGTTTCTGGGTGAATCAGCGAAGGCTGCGGCCTTGTTTTCTGTTGTTGCGCAGCCTACACTTGTGACCCGAGTGTTAAAGGCACAAAGAGGTGATCTTGAGGTAGAATCCCTTCGAGAGAAGATCTCAAATGGGAAGGTTGAGAAGGGTTTAACGGTGTATCCCGACCTGAGTATGAGATACCGAGACCGTTTGTTTGTGCCGGAGTCTTGCCGAGAGGAAGTACTCCAAGAGTTCCATCATTTACGTCTTGCGGTGCATCCAGGAGGCACTAAGATGTATCGGGATTTGGGTCGCCAGTTTTGGTGGGGAGGTATGAAGAGAGATATGGCTGTTTTCGTATTGAAGTGCCTTACTTGTCAACAAGTGAAGGCCGAGCATCAGAGGTCAGCGGGTTTGTTGCAACCCTTGCCTATTGCCGAGTGGAAGTGGGAGCATGTCACTATGGACTTCGTTGTAGGTCTTCCGAGGACTCAGCGGGGTAGTGATGCCATTTGGGTGGTTGTAGACCGGTTGACTAAGTCGGCGCACTTCATTCCTGTGTGCGTGAGAGATTCGATAGATCATCTCGCCGACTTGTATATTCAGGACATAGTGAGATTGCACGGGGTCCCAGTGACGATCGTCTCAAATAGAGGTCCTCGTTTTACTGCTAGGTTGTGGCAGAGTTTGCAGAGTGCCTTGGGCACTAAGTTAACCTTTAGTACAGCTTATCATCCTCAGACTGACGGGCAGTCCGAGCGTACTATTTAGATCCTTGAGGATATGCTTCGAGGTTGTGTCCTTGACTTTAGTGGGACGTGGGAGAGGCACTTGCCCTTGGTGGAGTTTGCCTACAACAACATTTTTCAGTCTAGCATCGGTATGGCACCGTTTGAGGCCTTGTATGGCCGACCGTGTAGGTCTCCAGTGTGTTGGGCCGAAGTGGGTGATACAGCTTTGTTGGGTCCGAAGTTGGTTAGGGAGATGACGGAGAAAGTTGAGCTTATCCGTAGGAGGCTTGTTACAGCCCAGAGTCGCCAAAAGAGTTATGCCGACCGTAGGAGGAGGCCTTTGGCGTTTGAGGTAGGTGATCATGTCTTCTTGAAAATATCACCTAGGCGAGATTTGATGAGGTTCGGGAAGAGTGGGAAGTTATCCCCTCGGTTTATCGGTCCCTTTGAGATCCTTGAGAGGATTGGGGAGGTCGCTTATCGTTTAGCTTTACCGCTGCAGTTGTCCAGAGTGCATGACATGTTTCATGTGAGTATGCTTCGGAAGTATGAGCCGGATCCATCCCATGTGTTAGATTGGACCAACTTGGTGGTAGATGAGGATGCCTCATATGAGGAGAGACCGGTTTGGGTCTTGGATAGGCGGGATCAAGTCCTGCGTGGCAAGACCATTCCTTTGGTGAAGGTTTTGTAGAAACATCACGGAGTGGAGGAAGCCACTTGGGAACGTGAGTTGGAAGTCCGCGAGAAATATCCGGACTTGTTTGTTGATGTGTAACCATGTATTGGTAATTTTTGTAATATCATTGAACTTTAAGAACATTGTATGTCTCTTAGGTTGTAAAACATTGTGAATGTTTTGGTTAATGGAAGCTTGTTTTAACATTGCGTATGTTAAGTATATTGTGGAAATGCAAGCATGATGATAATGTTGCATGTATATTGGAATTGTGGAAAATGAGTAGAAATTAGTAATTTCAAAGGAATGCATGTTGATAATGCAGGTTGTTATGAATAATGTGATATGCCTCTTGAAAAGAGATGGGATTGACCGGTAATAGGTCGAGTTGTTTAATATTATGTTGTAATATTGTTGAGAATTGAGAAAAATCTTGTTTTTGAAAAACTTGTATTTAATTTTGGGGACGAAATTCTTTAAGGGGGGGAGGTTATGGCGATCCCGGTTGTCCCTTTACTGTTTCGTTGTATTCCGGACTCGGTTCCGTAATGTTGGTGGTGGTATACCTTGTTGTCATCCGTTAATTCCACTTGATTGAGTTTTAGGATGTGTTGGGCTGAGTTGTTACAGGTTGGTTAGACTTTGGTTTCAATTCTTTGTTGCCCAGTTTTTAGTAGGTCCGCTCGAGCAGGTCTTCTTGCGCTCGAGCAGAGATTGCACGCTCCCAGTTTTTCGTGTCCCTGCAAAACTTCTGCAGGTGTGATTTTTACACTCGAGCTGGTTTCTTTACGCTCGAGCGGGTAGTACCTTTGGGTGTAAGTTCTGAGAGGGGGAAATCTACGCTCGAGCGGACTGGTTTTCGCGCTCAAGCAGATGTACTTTATTCTTGTGTCTTGGCACTCGAGCAGGCCTTATTGCGCTCGAGCGGACCTAGTTTTTGTTCTTGACGCTCGAGCGTTGTATTTTCCGCTCGAGCGGGAATGTCGTATATTAGTTGGCTGTGGGGCAGTTTTAAATCACTTTTTCTCATTCTTTCTCTCTCTTACTTTTCCGAAAAAGGCCATTTGAGAGCTTCTCTCTCTAGAACCTTGCCTTCTCTCTAGATATTGATCTAGTAAGAGTTGTTTCCTCACCTTTGGCCTTTACAAAAAGGTTGTTGATCGTCGAGGGCTATCTTTTGATCCGAGAAACTCGTGGTTTAGAGCAACTTCGTTTTCACCATCTTCTTCGTTGGGTGTCATCTTTTGAGGTAGGGATTCCTACTCACTCTTATGGGTTTTAACCTAAATTTTGAGCTTATTGTTTAAATGGTTGATTTTGGGACTTAGGGTTTCAAAATGTGTTAAAGAGGGTTTTGTGATTTTGGGCTCATAAATGTGTATTTTGGGTTTCAAAATGGTGTTATTAATGTTGGTTGTTGTTATATAGACCATTGGGTCGATATTGAGAAATGTGGTAGAAAACCCTAATTGGTTGCATAAATTAATTAGTATGATTAATTTGGAAAAATTGTGGTTATATGGAATTGAGTTGGAAATAATGAAATTGACTCATTATATGGTTGAATAGTCGAGTTAGATTTATTAATCACTCACTTTTGAAAACATTGATATTTTATCTGTTGGAGCTTTTATTATTTATTTAGAAATAATTGTTTGGGCTACCGGTGGAGTGTAGTTTTGATTGTTGTAGACAATGCATGATGATTAGGCAAACTAAAACTAATCAATTGGATATGTCATAGAGTATGACGGTTGATAGAATACATTAACGTTATGTATTGATTGATTGTGTATATGACCTTTGTGTATATACGTTGTGTGTGTGGGAGGAGATAGGGGATGTACTCCACAGTTTAGGGGAAGATAGGGGATGGACCTCTAAACCGGATATTGTTTGGGAGGAGATAGGGAATGGACTCCGCTGATACAGCTCATATGCTTGTCAGATAATGTGTTGATATAGCTCATATGCTTATCTTTGGAAGTGTTAATACAGCTCATATACTTATCATTGGAAGTGTTGATATAGCTAATATGCATATCTGTTGAAATGTGGATACAACTTGTATGCTTATCTGTTGAGATGTTGATACAACTAATATGTTTATCTATTGTAAAATGGGAGATGTCTAATATGAGTCACTGTCTCATAGAAGTGTTTGGCCAGGTTCTGAGCCGTTGATGTAAATTGTGAAATTGATAAGAAATGGAGATTGAAACGAAACATGAACATAATGGTCATGAAATGGAAATGGATTATGAATTGGTTTATGGAAATCGAACATTTATCAATTGCTAATGTCTTAGTTATTACTCATACTGTGTTTAGCATATCTCTACTGGGCGTTGGCTCACCCTTTATGGGACATTATTTTCAGGTGCAGGTAGTATGTCACCCCCAAGGGCATAGCTTGGATGATGATGAGAGTTGAAGACTCTTTTTTTTGTTTATTTTGATGTATTACATGTAAATTCAAGCCAAGGGCTTAATATGTATTGAGTTAGCACTCTTCTTTTTGTAACCAAGTGTTAACTTGGAAAGTTGTAAGCCCTTAGGGCATTTGCTTTTGTTGTTAACATGTAATACAGTGTAAGAATTACTCTGATGAATACGAATGGTTGATTTCTTTTATATCAATGCATGCTTAAAGTAATGGGTTTTATATATTTTTTTTGAGGGCGTTACATGGGAAATCCAATGTTACCATAGATTGTGATCATATCTATATGGCTGGAAATTTGAAATTCAACATATAAATATAGCATGTAACATCCCAAACCTAATGTGACATTTTCAAACCCAACGTGATATTCTCATATACTTTTCATCCCAAATTCAACGTAAATGTAACATGTAACATCTCAAACTCATTGTGACATTCTCGTATATTTCTTATCCCAAACCCAACATGACATTCGAATATTCCACCATTGAATTATGAATAATATAACTTCCTAAATGTAATATGTAACATCTCAAACCCAACGTGACATTCTCGTACTCCACCGTTGTTCGCATTTTAAATTTTTAATTAACAACTATAACCTCCTAAATGTAACATGTAGGGATATTCACGGGTCAGGTTTGGGACGGGTTTATAGAAATCCGTCCCCGCCCCATATCATATTAAGGGCGAGGTAAATCGAGGGATGATGGAATCGGGACGGGTGCGGGACGAGAGGCGAGTTAATTTTTTTAAGTTAAAAATAAAAATATTAATAAAAATGATTGATAATATAGTATATTATGAATAATAATTTATACTTAATGAAAATTATATTATATAAGATAGAAAATAAATGAATAAAAATTAATATTAAGTATAATGTTTTATTGTTTTAACTTTATTATAATGAAAAATAAATAAATTATATATTATATACATATAAATATATTTAATAAATATAATCAGGACAGGGTTCAGTTAGAACGGAACGGGGGAAGCAAAATTCATCCCCACCCCATTTCTTAATTGGGGCGGAGAAAATCCATGTGGAGTAGGGAAAAATGATCATCCCTATATAACATCCCAAACCAAATGTGATATATGAGAGAGAATAAAATGTATAATAATGGAACAAAGTAGAAATACAATAATCCACTACTACAATTGATTTAAACAATATAAGATCTCATGAAATACATTCTTATCTAAATAAGACTTTAGAATTTATAAGAAGTTTCACAGAATTTCACACTAAACAAGTTTCTATAATAGGACTTATAAATAATTTTTTTCTAAAATATATAATTTCATTTTTAAATAAAAAAAATTATCTTAACTCTATTAAAATATTATGCAATATTTATCACAAAAATATATAACATGTATTACAAAAATGATTAACAAAATAGGAATGTGTATCGAAAGAATTTTTTATTGAAAATGCTGCGAATGGCTGATTTTGAGTCAATAAAAATGAAGATTGCTTTCAAAAGATGGGTACCGCCGATGAAAATTCAATAAAAATTTCTTTTAAATCTTATAATTCGAAAGATGTGTCCACTAGCAGAACCTTTAAAATATGAGATGCTATAATTTATTGGAAAAATAACAATACGGTGTAAAAAAAAAATTACAAATTGGTGACAAAATTTATAAATTTTAATAATTAAAATTTTAATTTTTTTCACGAATTTGTAATAATTTTTAAAAGTTATCACTAATTTTTAATTGGAAAATTTACAAATCATAGCTTCTTTTTCAAAATAATTACATATTCATCAAAAAATTTATAAACTTAATTATTAAAATTTAGCAATGATTTGTAAATTTTTTTTCAAACTTGCTCTGATTTATTATTTTCCCATTTTAATTTTTCCTAATTTATTTGATGTTTCCACGTATCTATGACTGTAAATAGATGGCAATTTGAACCCGACCCCCGATTAGAACGGTTTTTTCCCAAAAAATACCCCCGACGAGCTGCGAATCGTATTCGAAAATGAATCCCGGCCAAATTTCGAGCCGAGGACGGTGATACGTTCCCCAACTCCGACTTCGACCCCATCCCCGTCCCTGTCCCGTCCCCGATGTAAAATTACTATTATACCCCTCTATATACATATATATATAAACCAAACCCTAAAACACGATTATTAGACCACCTCTCATCTCTCTCTCTCTCTCTCTCTCTCTCTCTCTCTCTAAAACCCTGCCTCACCGCCAATCTCCTTCCCTCCGTTGTTATCATCTCCCTCCTCTTTCGCTGTCCACCTCTCCCTCCTCCTTCGCTGTCCACCTCTCCCTCCTCCCATCACCACCGATCGTTGAGTAATCGGACGCCGTGAAAAAGACTCTACTGACACCAAATTCGCCTTTGCCGATCTCTTCGCCGTCACTGTCTGGTTCATCTCCAGCCACCCATCTGGTTCATCTCTGGTTCTTTCTCCAGTCAGATCTGTGTTTTTTTTTTAACAGATATAAGGATACTGAGTTTGGATCTGAGGATTTGTGTTTTTAACAAACATTTTATCTGAGTTCGGTCTATCTGAGTAATGATCTATGGAGTGAGATCAATTTTTGTACATTTTACAAACATTTGTTTGAAGACATTTACTGTTGTTGTTGTTGTAGTAGTAGTAGTAGTAATATATACATATCTCTCTCTCTCTCTCTCTCTTTCTCTCTCTCTCTCTCTCTCATCTCTATTTAGCGTTAGATCATCTGATTGAAGAATGCGTACAACCTCTATGTGTGCATGTGAATGTATCTTTGTATATCTGGTCTTCCCTCTGTGTGTGCAGTGTTAGATCAAGATTGGATTGTATATTTGTGTATATCCATATATCTTTGTATATATGTTCTTCCCTCTACCTCAAAAAAAACAAAAAGGTTGGGGATTTTTCAAGGTCGGGGAAACTCGATTCCTGTTAGGGGACGGGAGTGGAGGGTGAAGAATTCTCCGTCAAAAATCAGGAATTAGGACGAAAAGTTTTTTATATTCAGAAATCAAGGATGGAGGGTAATTGTCGACTCCATCCCGGCCCGTTGTGATTTCTAATTGTAAGCCATATATGTATTCACTTCAAAAATCAAGAAACGATTCTAATTTTTACAACCCATTTTTGTCGAAGTTTGAGCAATGGCCCCCATTTTTTTTTTCTCTTTTAATTGAAATTTTCGTTTAGGACTCCCAGGGTAGGAGGTTCACACGTTGTGTATACGTTCCTTAGCAACAATTTATTGCAAGTCTTCTTGACAAGTGTTGGCACACATGGTCACTATTTACTGCATGGTAGAGAAAGACTTGAGTGAAACGGTTTATTATACATTATGAAAACAAAAATTTGTTGGAACTCTAATTTTTAATTTCTAAAGTCAATTCTAATAAGTTGGTAGTGGACTTCACCTACTATGATGTGATATTTTGATCTTAATTTTTTTTTTCCTCCTTACCATGTCACTAGAATTAGTGCTCTGAATTATTGTTATTATTAAAAAAATAAAAGGGAAATTTACGAAACAATAATGTTAGATTTAAGAGGATAATTTCTTTCAGTGTAAAATTTAGATTAGAGAGGGTTGTTTGGGCCTGTGAGGTTCACTACAGATTTCGTTTCAACGATCTAAATCATTTATTTTGTAGGGCACTTTGTGTATTTCATTTACAAAAAAAATTAAGTCGATCCGATAACTGTATTGTTCAATTTACCGTGTTTTTTACTAAAAAAAATAGACGATAATTGTGTTTTTAAAAAGTAAATCATACATTTTTTTATGATAAAAATAATAGATTGAACAAGTTGTAATTATCGAATCAACTTAATTTTTTTGTGAAATACATAAAATATTAGACAAAATAAACGATTTAAATCATCAAAACATGACATATAGTGAACCCCCACAAGCCCAAACAATCTACTCCAGTCCAGTCTAAATTCAGGCAAAGTGATGATGAAGTGGGGATTGATATGCATGTTAAAACTTTATTTAAATTATAGATTTGAATAAAAATTTTAAAAGTTAAAAAAAAATTAATTTATATTTCTTTAATATTATATAGACTTTAACACGTTTTCATCTGATTAAAAACGGATGGGCTGAAGAGTGGGTCCCCTAATTGTTTGGACCTAAATTCCAATGCATCGTTGGGGTTTCATGTAGAAGATATTGGCCCTTTTTTCATGTTGGAGAAAAGCCCGTTTGGTGACCCAGTTGGGTCATGTCATGTCTGGTCTATCTGGAGGAGATAGAGTAGAATTAGAAAACTGGCAAAAGTGATATATATATATATATATATATATCTAGAAAACAAAAATGCTTCCTACCCCCAGTTACCCCGACCCCCAGTGAGGTGGCACTCACGTGATAGTCACGTGACTGTGTTTACAAGACCCAAACAACAGGTTCACATTTCATTTGAAATTTTCCCCCCTCCCCTCTCAAACAACGGTAACAGAACCATAAATCTGAGTTGCTACTGCCCCCCACTCCGACGCCTGACTCCCACTCCGACGTCGGCGACCACTTCTTCCCTTCACTCCGACACCGGCAGCTCGTTCCCTCCCTTCATTCGCGAATCTCTCTGTCTCTCCTTCCATTCACTTCAACTGTATGTATATCTGCGTATATATATATATATATATATATACCTATCTATCTATCTATTTCCTGTTCGATGAATTGTGGAATCTCTCTGTCTCTCCTTCCCTTCACTTCAATTGTATGTATATCTGCGTATATATATATATATATATATCTATTTATCTATCTATTTCCTGTTCGATGAATTGTGGCATTTAGGAAATTTGTGAAATTTCATTTATTATCTGTGAAATTTGTATGTATTATCTGTGAAATTTCTTTTTGATTTGGGAATTATGGCATTTTCATTTACGAATTGTGGCCTTTCAGTTGGAGTCTTACATTGCCTTAAACGTGTTCGATGAAATTCCTTAACGAAATGTTTAATCTAATCATTTACCTTTTTGAATTAGTTCAATTTCTCCAGTGCATAATTTCTTCATTAAATCAATTTCAGGATTCATCTTGATTATACAGAAATTTTTGTGCATAATTGGTTCAATTGGTTCAATTTCTATGCACCAGAAGATGGTTTAATAGTCAATGCCCATTATATGGTTTACCTTTTAATATGGTTTAATAGTCAATGCTGAAAGTGCATAAGGTGAATGCTTTGATTATAAGCAATTGCTGAAGGTGCATAATTTCGACTTGTCATTTCTGTTGCTTATAATCAATTATGAAAACCAGTGGGTCCTGTAACAGATAATTCAAGCCATTAAAAATATGATTAAACAATAATAATTACAGAATTATAATAAATAATAAGTAACCAGTTATAATAAAAAGCATAATGAGTAACCAGTTATAATAAAAAGCATAATGAGCTCTAGTTTCTCTAATGCATAAGAAGTTTTCATTATTGCAGAATTCCTTTCAAAACAATGGAGGAATAAGACAAGTAGCATTAGTCTAAAAGCAAACTTGTACTTAACACACATATATCAGCATCAGTGACCTCTACAAATGAAGAGTGGGAATCCATCTAAGAGAGCAAACCTAGGATTGATCATTATGGAATGACTTGATGGCAATCTCTGCAAAGTGTTACCTGATTTGCAGTGGTCTCAACCACAAGCTTCTTTAGTTCTTTGTCCACACCAAGGCACTGTCATATATAAGAATGTAAATAAAAAACTGAACCTTGTCATCTAGAGCCTTGTAAAGCTGCACCTTCAGCATTCATCTTCTGTATACAGAAATTTCCTCCCTTTATGTATTATTTTTAATTGCTAAATTATAAGATCATTTGAATATATATATTTGAAATTTCTGTTTTATCAGTGAGTAAATAGTACATAAAGGAAAACTGAACTTCAAAATGTGAAATGGTTTCCTCAACTTGAAGTATTATGTTGGTACCAACACCAACTGAACTCCTGCAGTTATAGAATGGGCCTGGCTAATAAAATTCATATTGCTTACTCTAAGTGGATTTTGGTTGATAAGCTTATATTTTGGTTGCTACAGGACTCCTTATAACTGTAACTTAACTTATTAAGTTAACTTAACTTATTCTCCATTAACTTAACTTAACTTGCTATTTGTCCCTCTTTGCAGATGTCAACTTCAAGTGTCAGTGGCAGTAGCTCAGGTTGGTTGACATACGTGAACAGAATTTGTCGTACATGTAACAAAAAGGCCACCATCAAAATATCACAAACCGAGCAAAACAAGAACAAGTTATTCTACTATTGTAATGTTTGTGGTTTTATCGGATGGTGTTTACCTATGACTCCAGAATATGGAGGTCATCAAATTCAAACAGACGAAGTCCCAACTGTTGGCGAACAAGTTATAACCGAACGACTTCAAGCTATGACCGAACAACAAATACAGCTGACGGAACAACTTCGAATTTAGAACGCAAAGATGCAAAAGTTGATATATATGTTGTCCGTGTTGTTTGTAATTTGTGCCTTTAAACTTATGAATATGTAATAAGTAGAAGTAGATGTCAATGTACAAGTTGAAGTAGACTTAATACTTTTGCGATGTTTTGGAGGAAGTCATGTTTTGTTGTGTATTGAAACCTACTTATTGTACCTCTTTTGTTGCTAGTGGAATGGAAAATGGCTTGTTCAAATTTGTATACTTTCTTTAATACTCATTAAATGGACATTGTTAAATACAGGAAACTGTTGAATACAAGGTAACTATTGTTGAATACAGGTAAACTATTGAACATGGTAAATTGAACATGCTAAATAAACATTGTATATTAAATAACAAAGTTTGAAACTCATAATAGTAGACTACATAATATCCAATCTTCTCAACATCAAAGTTTGAAACTCATGATAATAGACTACATAATTTCCAATCTAAAAAACAAACAGTTGGAATACATAGAAACTAGTCAAACAAGTCTGTAATATCCAAGTTTCCCGATGCAGAACCATAAATCTGAGTTGGAGCACTCATCAAACTTCCCTGTGTGCCACTTATGAAGTCCGATGAAGTAAGAGATGTGCCTCCAATACCATGGGCCACCTATGACAATTCATTGCAAAAAGTACATGTTAGAACAATACAAAGATGCAAAAGTACAAGAAGTACTCTTTCGAATACACTTTGTAAAAGTACATGAAAGCCTCTTTGGAACACGTACCGGTACATACATACTATTTTCTGTGCCAACCATATAAGGATAATACGGTGTTTGAGCTTGAGCTTGAGCTTGAGCTTGAGCTTCAGGTTCAAATCGGAGCAACTTAGCAGCCTGCATGTTTTGAAAAATAATTACATATTGAAATTTATGAATTGCTTTTACATACTTCAATATACTTTGTAAAAAAAAACATTTGAATACACAATTTACCTTTGCTTTTTTTTGTTTTTTTGCTGTTGCCTTGAACCGATTAACAATTTGATCTACTTTGGCAACCTTCCGTTTTGTAACTGGACAACCTCTTCGCCGAGCAACCAAAGGACTAATCACCTTCCTACTAGTACCTCCTTGTGTAGAACCGGTGTGAATCGGACTTCTTGTTGAACATGGTAAATTACTCTCATCACCGGATTCTTCTTTCATGACTCTCTCCTTGATTTCATCCAACCCAAGGTCTACAATTCTAGTTTTGCCTTCACAGTTACCAGCAAGTTGTACAATGGCAATCAATTTTTTGTTCATCCTCTCATAGGTACTTGCATTGAAATCATTCCCAAAGCCGGTATATGTGGTTTTGATGCATGCGTATTCTCTATCCACATCTTTTCTCCACCGGGGCAAAATGTATTTACTTGGCACCTCATTTATGCATCTTTTGACAAGCACAGCGAGTGAGTGAGCGCACATAATGCCTCTAAACTCAAACAACCGACATATGCATTGAACTTCACATTCAGTTGAATTAAAATAGACAACAAAGTCCACATGCTTCATCTTCTCAGAAACTACCATCGCTTCTTGGACATTATATGTACAAATTGATCCCTCATCTTTCACAATCATCGCCTGACAGTAAACTAATCTCTTCATCTCTCCTTGAACTTCTTTGAATTTCGCATTGGTGTAGGCTTGCTAAAATTGCTTCTCAAACCTGTATATAGTTAGGCAATCAAACAATTTGTGTCGAAACTTGAAGTCTGCTTTCTTCTCTTTCTCTACCTTATTTCTCAAGGCATTGTCATATTGTTCAATGAATTGCTTCAATGTAGTTTTTGGATTCACATATCCATCAAAAAACGCATTCATACTTTCACTTCGTTGTGTAGTTGACATGCCAGCCCAAAAAATGTCTTTAACATAAACAGGTACCCATCGATTCCGCTCATCATATAGTACCCCCAACCACTCATTATCATAAAGATTGAATGTTGCAAGCATCTCTTCCCATTTACTCTCAAATTCAGCTCTTGTCAAACAGTCATAAACTGCATTTTGCATAGCCAACTTTATGGCTTCATATTGAGCATATCCTTTTAACTTCTCCGGAATTTTCTTCATGATATGCCATAAGCACCACCGATGTCGAGCTTGTGGAAACACAATTTCTATAGCATTTTGCATAGCTCTACACTGATCAGTTATGATAGCTTTTGGCGGATGATTTGACATGCAACTTAACCATGACTTGAATAGCCAAACAAATGTGTTAGTGTCTTCACTAGACAACAATCCACAACCAAGCAAAATGGACTGACCGTGGTGATTAACTCCGACAAATGGAGCAAATGGCATGTCATATTTGTTCGTCAAATAAGTTGTGTCAAATGAAACGACATCTCCAAATGCTTCATAAGTCGCCCGACTCCTTGCATCAGCCCAAAACAAGTTTCTAATGCGAAACTCCTCATCAACATCAATCACATAAAAGAATCTCTCACTATGTGCTTGCATCCTCATAAAATAACTTTGAAGTGATTCGGCATCACCTTCCCCAAGCCTCAACCTTCTAGCTCTCTCAATGTAATTTCTTGCATCTCGCTCGTCAAATGTCAATGACTCGTATCCCCCTGCTTCGACAACCATTGAATGAAAGTTCTTAGACACCCCAATCCCTGCTTCATCATTAATTTCTAATCTTCTCTTCACAGGAGTAAGAATTTTCTTATTCATTGCAAAATGACGTGAGTCGGTGGCAATCAAATCATGATTATGCTCAAGGTTAACTGTGGTTAGTTTATATCTCCCATCCTTTTGTACACTACCTCGTACCCTTGCTGTGCAACCAATTTTTGTGGACAAACATGGCTTCAGAGGGTTGACTTCTGATGTCTTTCTTCTCTGCCCCGCTCGAGAACATTCAATTGCAAAGTTTAGCAATTGCCCATCATCTCCAAAATGTTGTACTCTATGAGCTATAGAAAATCCGACATGCTTAGCACATTTGCCATAAAATGTGTACACCTCTTCCCTTGAGCTAACACACATACCCTTTTTAGGTTCTTCAACATGTTCGCCCTCATTTATTAAAGGATTCTCACCTTCAACATTTGAATCAACCTCCATTTCTCCACTTTGCATGCTGAAATAACAATTAAACAAATATCATTACAGATTATGGAACTAAACTTCATATTTCAGATTTTATATAAACTGTTTACAGATTATGGAACTACACAGTTTACAGATTATGGAAATTATATGAAGTTTGCTACCAAGCTTATGAAGTATGCTACCAAGCTTACAGATTACAGATTATGAAGTTTGCTACCACAGTTGAGCACAATTACTCATAAAAATTATATAAATTGTATTTGGTTAAAATGGTGCTATGGTTGCAGAAAATCCATAAATAAAATGTTGAGGGATACAATTTCACGCATATGCTAGTTGAGCATAATGCCCAGATTATCTTATTTCTACCAAGCATGCCTTTCTTGGCTGGAGGGCCACGAACTGTAGCCAAACAGAGTGCCGGAGTTGGAAGAGTGGAGTTCCAATATGCACTATCAATGCAAGGTAATAGTGGACGAAACTTCATTTCACACTCAGTAATTGCAATTCTATGCAGAAGGGATCCAAGAAAATGGAGGCCCCCACTTTTTTCATGTATATTTTTATTATCTTTATTTTAATCTATGAAGGGGTTTGCTCTTGTAGGAACTCAGTGACGATTACCACCTAGAGCCAACTCACTAACGATGATGTTTCACTATGTCAATCTAGTGTAGCCAAGTTAGTCAGATCAGTTAACAGATTTGTCCACAGCTAATAGATTTACCTAAAAAACATAACTCTTGTCCAAAATGACAAATTGATTATAGTTTACAGATTATATTTCAAATTTCAGAATTAGCATATAACTGAAAGATTAGCATATGAAATTGATTTTTTACCTCATAAACCAGATTGATGGACAGAGACAGAGCAGAGCAAAACCAGACAGAGCAAAATTACAGGAATTCTGAAGATAGATGAGAGCTAGTAATCTGATATGGTGGAGGAGGAGGAAATTTCACATTCTTCTGAAGAAATGAGTTAACATCTGAGACCCACTTCCACAACCCATACGGAGAATTTCAATCCTTCTGGAGAAAGACTAGCCACTAGTTTTTGTAGAAATTCCCGGCGAGCTATGGTGGAGGAGGAGGATGGCGGCGAGAGGTGAGGATAGGTGGGGGAAGACAGACGAGGATAGACGAGGATGGCGGCGAGAGTTGAGGACATACGAGGGAAGACAAAAATTCCTGCTTTTTCCCTCTTTTTTTTTTTTTTTTTCCAGCTGTGTTTACACATCAGCTGCCACCTCATCACCACGTCACTGGGGGTCGCTACGTCACTGGGGGTATGCAGCGGGATTGATCTAGAAAAATGCCTAAGACTCTCAATGTAGGTGACCCCACCACCCCACTAATTTTTGATTGGTTGGAATTTTATTTTTTTTTTGAATCTTCCTCTCACAGTCTCCCATGCGGGGGTGGGGGTGCTGGGGTCTGGAGCATAATTGATATATCTATCTATTTATAATCATATAATATGAGAAAAATGGTCTTTTTAATCCCCAAACTTTATAGGAGTTCTATTATTTCAATTATAATCTCTTTTTTTTTTTTTTTTGATTAAAAAAAAAAAACTTTCGTATTACCCTAAATAAACCATTTCTGTATTACCCTAAATAAACCCTCGTTATCCAGCAGCTCTAAAGAAACCTAAAGCCACAGCAGCCCTAGCATAGTGATTGTATTCCATCAGCGGCAGCAGCTTTGTGGGCAAGAGAGAGTTCAATGGCAGCAGTTTTGTCAGTAAAATATTCATTTTTTAACATAATAATTATATTTTTAAATTGATTAAAAATAATTATATTCATAAGGATCACATAAATATTAATTATTGAAGATGATTGGATATTAATTTTGTGAATAAATCATTTATTTTTTAATATAGTAATTATATTTTTAAATTGATTAAGAATGATTATATTCATTAGGTTCACATAAAATATTAATTACTGATGATGATTGGATATTGATAGTAATGATTAGATTATTTTTTGTAATTGAATTTTTTAACTCATTGTATTTTTTTTTTTTTTAAATGGTTGTGCTTAATTTGTGATTAGATTTTTAACTCACTATGCTTTTTAAATAAAAGAAAATAATTGAGTTTTTTAATTATCAAGTGACTTCATTGCTTCTTCTTTTTTTTTTTATGAGGAAAAATGTGATCGTGTTTTTTAACACTCCATTTTGATTACATGATAATTTTATTTTTTTAAATGATTATGTTATTTTACATTCCATATAATATGTGTTTTTGGAAAAATATATATATATATATATATATTATATTCGTGTTTTTTTAATACAATCACATTGAAAAAAAAAAAGATTGTATTCATGTTTTTGTTATTACAATCACGCGGTGATTGTATTTTTAGGCTATGTTGTTTGGAAAAAAGAATAGATTGTATTTATTAGACTCACATAAAGTAGTCACTGCATATACATATATATTTTTTAAAAAAGATGTGCTTTTTGACTATCAATTAACTTAATTTGTATACTTTTTTTAAAATAATAATTTTATTTTTTAATTACCAATTGACTTCATTGTTTTTCAATATTGTGATTGTATTTTTACACTCTGTTTGATTGATGATGATTGTGTTGTATTTTGTGATTGTGATTGGATTTAATTTATTTTTTAATACAGTGATTCTATTTTTAATCTATGTTTTTTGCAACAAAAAAAAAAAAAAAAAAAAGATTGTATTCATTAGGCTCACATAAACTACGCACTATTGATGATTAAATTAGATTAGATTAGATTAGATTTTGTAATTAGATTTTTTAACTCACTGTATTTTTTAAAAAAAAATTATTGTGCTTTTTAACTATTAATTAGCTTAATTTCTAATTAGATTTTTAACTCAACATGCTTTTTGAAAAAAAAAAAAAACAATTGTACTTTTTAATTATCAATTGACTTCATTGCTTTTTTTTAATTCCCTTAATTTGTGATTGTGTTTACACTCCATTTTGATCACACAGTGATTTTATTTTTTTTAATGATTGTATTTTTTTATACTCCATTTAATCTGTGTTTTTTGAAGAAAAAAAAAGAAAAAGATTGTATTTATGTTTTTTTTTTGCATACAATTACACGGTGAAAAGTGTAATTAACCCAAATAAATATAAATATATATAAAAAGTTTCTCTCATTGTTTTAAGTGATGCAATTTTTATTCAATTGAAGGGTTGGATTACAAATTCAATAATAGAAAATGTGATCATTTAAAGATTAATGTTAGAATTAATCAAATTTTTTATTTAATATTTAATATTTTATTCCCTACACACCTAGTGTGTGGAACTTACAAAATGTGACACTATGTGAATAGAGAGTAAAATATTAAGTTAAAAAAAATTACTCTATAAATTATTATTTTACGTTGTCCTCAATTAGGAAACTTTAAAGTGAGAAGCTTGGTTAGAAATTGTTAGTTTTTTTTTTTTTTAATTTTAAAAAATATCAGATTGAATTTTTTTTAGTAGAAGTTTTCACGACATGCTAATGTATACCGTGTAAAGGTATAATATTTTACAACATAAAATGTATGTCGTCTTAAATGGAAATATTTATATGCCGTGAAAATATATATTTTTTTACAACATACTTTTTATATATTTTTACAGCATACTTTTGTATGTCATAAAAAAATCAAGTTAAAATTTTTTTAGTAGAAATTTTCACAGCATGCTAGCATGCCGTGTAAAGTTAAAATAGTTTATGACATGAAATGTATGTCGTCTTAAGTGCAAATATTTTATGACATATTTTTGTAAGCCGTGAAAATATACATTTTTTATGATATACTTTTGCATGTCATAAATATATGAATTAATGACTTACATAGTGTGTATGCTGTTATTGAAAAAGTATTAATGACTTGCAAAAAAAAAATGTCGTAGAATGTATTAATTACGACATGCATTCGATGCATGCCGTAAACTTAAAGCCGTAAATAGTTAGTTTTGTTGTAGTGTTTCTTAAGTTCACATAAAATACCCATGCTATAAATAAACTTCCTACCCAAACAATTGTTAACTTTTAAACAATTAAGAAAATTCTCATTGGTTAGCTTTCATGTAACTTTTATTTTAAAATCCCATATCTTGGGGGAAAAAAAAAGAAAAAAAAAAAAGAGTGAATTGTTTCACTTACATAAAGTGAATCTTATACTCTCATTTATATAAGCAAAATAAGATTTTAAGTGAGAAACCTTATGATCAATATCTTATACTAATTTTCTTGATTTTCTTAATTTTAAACAATTAAGAAAATCCCGATTAGCTAACTTCTATTTAACTTTTATTTTATACAAACAAAAAAATTAAATATAATTATTATATTTTTATTAAATAATATATTATTTTATCTCGTGCATAGCATGGGTGATATGTTAGTTGTTATTATTAAAAAGGAATAACTTTTTCTAAGACTTGAAAGTCATTACTTTAGAGTTTTCTCCAATTTTTCCTACAATGGTCTTAACCTTTTACACTTACAGTATGTAATTAACGGTAAAATGACATATTAAAACCAATCAATTCCACTTTTCCACTCCCTACATCTCCAAACTCCTGTGCAATTTTAAATCAGTTTCAACATCTTCACTGAAAAGATCTAAAACTTGCTTTTCATGAAATTCCATTTTTCGGATGGATGTTAGGCAGCGTCTCTTTCAATAGTGGCCTATTTTGGAAAGATGGTAAACATTGACTTTTTAACTTTTATAACTTTAAAAAAAAAATTATAAGAGAAAAAATTGATTAAAAATTAAAAAATAATTTTTAATCTACTCAACATAGGCCAACGTCCCTGCAGACATGTGATTTGGTTTGAAGGCCCTTTGATGATGTGGAGGCTTGTGAGGCTTATACAAAGATGGGTGACAAGGCCCTAGATGGATTCACCATCACATCAAAAAATGCTGGAGGAGTGGTCGAAGTCAAAACTATTCACTCTGCAGAATTATTTTTTTTTATTTCTTTTTTTTTTTTTTTTGGTTTGGGGTTGCAATCTTATATTTAAAATTTGTAAAGTAGTTATTTAAAGTATACATCTATTGCTTATCTTACATTGTAATTGTAATATTGTTAGTTATATTTTTATTTTCTTCATTAAAAAATTTCATTATGTGATTAGGTTCTTTGGGAAAAAAAGAAAAAAAAAACATAAGAAAATATGGAGAGCTTTTTTAAGTTTGTATTTTTATGTTTTTTTATTTTTCTATTCAAGTTGGTGCAATTTATTTATTTAGTTGTTATCCCCGTTTTAATTTGTTAATCTTTGGTTTGTTTTCTATTTTGTATATTTCTTTCCTTGTTTCACTTTTGTTTGCTTCCCCTATTTTCTGAACTCAATTTTTTTAGGATTCCACGTTTCAATTTGGCCCAGGTGTGGAATTTTAGCAAAATTTGTATATAAGTGCATTTAATTGCTGTGATTTTATTTTTAAATTATTAATTTTTTTTGTGTATATCAAATATGTATTGTTTATTTTCTTTTATGTCTATCAAATCTTTTTAACTATGAGTGTTCTAAATGTCTTGGGTATGTACTTTATTATTTTGTATGCTTTTGTATATTTATATTCATTTTTTTGTTTTCTAAAAATTGCAAAGCATAGATTTGTGCAATTGTTTAGATTTAGACTTAAACAGTTTGAGATTTTTTCTTTCACTTTTTTAAGCTTTTGTTTGTTTTTGTGTATATATTCATTTTTTTTAAAATTTGGTTTGTTTGTTTTGTGTGTGTGTTTTTTTTTATATAAAAAAAAAATCATTGTTCTATTTGTTTTGGATTTGTATTTTTTTCTATTTCGTGTGCTTATTTTTATATTTATTTATTTATTTAAATTGCGAAGCAAAAAATGTGTGCAACTTTTAGACTTAGACTTAAAAGGTTTGGGGCTTTTTTGCTATTTAACTTTTTTAAGCTTTCGCTTGTTTTTGTGTATAAATTCAGTTTTTGAAAATTGGGTTTGTTTGTTTACTTAATTTTGTGTGTGTGTGTGTGTGTTTCGTTTTTAAAAAATCAATCTTCTTAATTTTTTGTTTGTGTGTTTATAATTTATGTTTTGAAGAAAATGATTTGTTTGGTTGGTTAATTTTGTGTGTGTGTGTTTTGAAAAAAATAAAAATAAAAATATTTTGTTTTCAATAAAATTGGTTTGTTTGTTTGCATAATTTTATGTCTTCAAATATTATTATTTTTAATGGCAAAGCAAAAAATATTCTATTGCTCATATTTGTACAGGCTTCTTTGAACAGTTTCACACCATCACATTTGTGTGCATTATTCGAAAAAATTTAAATTTTATATTATAACTAAAAATAAGTTTGCACACGAATCGCGGGTGCCCAATCACTAGTATATACATATATATATTTGTAAAAAATTAAGCATATATTTTATTTGAATTTTTTTAATTTTTATTGAAATTTATAATCCAAACGTGGGTGAAAAAATACTAGTCTATACAGCAAGCGAATTTTCAAATGAATGGGAAGATTAAACCAAAAAAAAAAGAAAAAATGGAAAGGAGTGAAGAGAAGTTTTCTCTATCATTCCTTTCAACCCAGAATATGTAGAATTACTATTCAATTATTCTAATAAACAAAGAGGCTAGTGATAAGGAAGATCTGGGTTCAAAGAAGGCCAATGAAACCTTAGGCCTCGCAAAAGCCTCAGTGTCTAGTTAACTGAGGATGTTGAGGTTTTAACACAGTATTTGGATCATAAATTTGAATAGAAATTTAAAAATAACATAACAGTAATGATACATCCTCTTAATTTGGGAATTCTAATTGAACTATAATGATATGGTAGGAAATAAATAATAATAATATAAATAAATAAAATCAAAATATCACCACCACTGTGGGGCCCACACAATTAGAGCTCCTTTAGAACTTCAAATTTAGAGCTCCCAAACATATTTGTAAAAATAAAAAGGGAAATAGAAAAAAATAATAATTTATACTTTATTCATATTTCTCTTACTTTTTTTCATTTTGCTTTCTAAATTTATACCTAAATTCTTGATCTAAATACAATCTAAAGGAAATTAGGGAGCTTGAAAGGAATGATAAAGTGCAGTTCTTAGAGATCGATGAGAAGTGATAGATAGCATTGTTATCAGATGGCATTTTACCTAGTGTGTGCATTTTTGTTGCAATGAATATCCTCACCTAGAATATTAGCGGTTTGGGTACATTAACTCAACTTCTTAAGGGTTATTGGACTCAACATTTCAAGAGTCATATCTCGATTGGGGCTGGCCGCTACCACAATCTCGGCCAATAACTCTTTGCCATTTGGCACATCGATCTTAGATCATGCTACGTGATCGACGTTCTAAACCCAGGTGGTCCTTCTTAAAAATATGCCCCCAAATAATAAAACATCACTAGAAGGAAAAGCAAGATCAAACCCCAAAAAATTAAAAATAAAGTTGGGAAAGAGCCAACCAGACAAAAATAAACACCATAAGCAAATACACTATAAAAAATTAAAGTTTTAAAAGTCAAAATTTAGAGACAAAATTATTTTTTAGAAATCAAATATTTTTGTTGGGAAAAGTATCGTTATTATATTTTTAGCAACAAAAATTGACCATTAGTTATGAATTATTATCCTTTTGGGACCAAATTTTGTCTAAAAAAATAAACCATTTTGAAACCAAATTATTTTGTCCCTGAAAGTCTTTTTATTAGTGATATTTTCAAAATTTTGTCCCTAAAAGCCTTATTTTTGACTTTGCGAAACGACCTTTTAACGACCTTTAGTCCCTAAATATCTTTTACAATAAAATTTTCACTTTTAGAAACCAAAACATTTGGTTTCTAAAACTCCTATATGTTGTAGTGATAGAACAATGCTCAAATTCAGAAAATAAGCAGCCAAGGCAACTTAAGCACCGAAGTTTACATAAGATGCATGTGTATTAAACTGTACATTAGTATAAAAACAGTGTGTGCTGAGAACGTGAGGGTTCCAAACTAAGCTCTATGTTATGTGAATGCAAGGATAGGGATTAATATTGGTGCAACGGCAAAATGAATCAAGTTCAAGGGAAAAACCATATTATATCAAGAACTGCATGCTAAATGTGTATATGAATGATAGTTCTCAGAAAAAACAACACAACAACAATAACGATAACAACAAAAAAAAAATGAAGAAGAAGAAGAAGAAAGAAAGAAAGAAAAAGAATAGGTATTTTGGTTTTGAGTTTTTAAAAACAATTTTTAAGTTTTCAATTTGTATTGTAGATTTTTTGTAATATTTTAGTCAATTTTTTAGGTAAATCTAATCTAGATATACTTAAAAAATAAAATATTTGTAAAGAAATATTTAAAAAATAAAAAATATGAAAAAAAAATATAAAAATGTATTGAATTTATATATATATATATATATATATATATATATATTGTATTTTGTAGTATTTAATGAATTTCAAAAGAATTTTTTTAATAAATTTTATACTTTTTAAATGTATTTATATTAATTCGATCTAAAAATAAAAAATATTGATTGAAATATTTTAAAATTCACTAAAAATTAAAAAAAAATACAAATTAAAAACTCAAAAATTTTAAAACGTATTTTTGAAAACTCTAAAACTAAACAGAGTGATTAGGTTACATATATTCAGGTACTTGTAGTTTTAAATTGTATTAGTGTGATTAACAAAAGATTTATAATATGGTTGGAATGAAAGTCTTGTGGCTCGTCCATGCTTTCTGAGGCACTACCGGTGACTCAGCATGGGAGAAGGGGTGGAACTGCACACTTTCGTATTCAGATATTAATCATAAGTTTGTAACAGATCATTAAAATCTAAAACGATATGTTGTTGTGACTATTTCACAATCATTACTCACAAAATTAACATTTCCATATGAAACTAGATCGATCATCAGCATAACCAAATAACTACCTACCATGGCCAAGTTAGCTCCTAGATGATGCTCTTATCCAGTTCAAAGGATATAGGAATCATGTCTGCTTCACACCATGAATGATAAATCATTTTCTGAACAGAAAAAAAGAGAAATGATAATCTTGACAAGGTTGTGACCTTGTTAACCATAGTTCGTTCAAAGAAAACAAATCTGCAGTATTATTACACCAGAAGAGCTAAACGAGATTGAAACATGTCCTCCTATTTTTGGCCTTTTTGGTTGTTCTATCCTTAAGGATTGTGTTAAATTATTTGCTTAGTCTTTCACTTTATGTAGTAGCATGTATTTTTAGAAACTCCGTTAGAAAAAAGACCACCTAATCCCCCCATGAAAAATGTGCACCGCATCGGCCATTGGTTGATCTTGTCGATGAAGATTAATGGAGATGGTGCATGCATACATAGTTGTTTAACAAGGGCCTGGTATTTTATAATCACCAAAACAAAACTAGGAAACCTTTTTTCCCCCAGAATTAACTTCAAAGGTAGTGTAAAAAAATAAAAATAAATTGTAATCTGTGAAGATATATATGATACGTGAAAGAGAAATCATTTATAAAACTTAAACAAAATCACAATAATACTTACATTACATCCTTCTCCTTCTCTTTTGTTGTCAAATCAAAACTAAGAACTTCTTTAGCAAAGTTCATGCATTGATGTGCAGTTGATCACGGTTCTCTCCATCAACTTTCTCTTCAATAACATTATGAGTTTGATTGCCTTGGGAAAGATGGACTTCAATGGTATCGGTGTGATGAGGAATAAACCTTGAAATGACAACGATGAGTGCAAATACTATGGGAAGGAATGAAAATTTGATGGGGTCATTTTTACTATAAAACTGTAGAAAAATAAAATGGACTAGAGAGGTTATAGTTTGAACTAGGGAAAAAGCAATATTAACCCACATAAATCTGCAATTAATCCGTCTTCTGGAACTTAGTGCTTTATGTATCATCTCAAGCAGTGTCAGGACTAGTCCTAGGAGTGAAAATACAGTGGCAAGAAGAGCCATGATATAGAGTCTTCGATGATTTGTCGCCTTTGGATGTTGTTCTTTTGCACTAGAGATTTGCTCCATAATTGCAGAAGCAACCTCTATTCCAAGTGCTAAAATGGCAACCATTCGATCAATTGTAAAGATTTCCTTCATCTGTTAAGTACATGAATAAGACTAACTCTTTATATTAATTATTTAAGAAAAAAACACTATCAATAATGTTGAAGAAGTCAAATGTCACTTACTTTGGTCCAAGTATTCTTTGAGAACCACACAATGATACATAACAGTGCCTTGGCCCAACCCTTGATGTTATTCCATTTGTTTCTCAAAAACATTGCCATGGTGTTGCAACAAGTTCCAAACCACTTTTTCATCTTCATGTGTTCTATCGAATCTTTGATCCGGCCGGCTTGTTGGAACTGTTTTACTGTGTGCACACAAGCTTTCCAATAGTTCATCAAACTCTGAAAACATGAGGATCCAGGTGTGATGCAATTTGAAGCTTCAATATCGCCACCCATGGTGAAATGAGAGAACATAATAGAGGGAAGAGTAGAGAAACGATATGGGATTGGAAATTGGGAAACATGATACACACTCTATATATAGTTTATAATTAAAAAAAAAATAGTATAATTTTATACTTTGTGAGTATGATTCAAAAAAATTATCATAACTAAATACAATATGAGATATAATTAAATATTTCATGAGTCCTAACTAAAATAATGTTATAATTAAAGAAAAAATAACATAACTAAAGGTGCTTATGGTACACTCCTTTCCAGGTGTGGATATTAAAATTTCCTTTAAAGGGTGTTTCAATTATAGTCATACACATCTAATAAAATTGTTTCTTCCGCTCGTTAAACAGGAGGAGGATCCCTTCTGGTCATCATTTTGGACTGGATGGGGTTATTCTAGCCCGTGGGA